>NC_134234.1:131345560-132595560 GCF_965152275.1 Natator depressus
GTCGCATCTGCGCTAAATTTTACTGCGTAAATACAGGATTTTCAGAAATCTTATTACTCCGTCTCAGAATAGTTGGGAGTTGGTGCTCGATTCTCATTTCTCTCTAGCCACGCGTTTTAAAGCCAAGATGCAATGTGCGGTACAGCATTTGCTCAGTACTGCTTTCCTTATGTTCTCATTATAATTCTTATCCAGAGAGGTGCAGAGTGCCCATATGAAATCATTGGGGGATGCTTGTGCTCAGCACCTCTCTAAAAAGGTAGAAAAGGAGAGTAAAGAAAGAAAAAAAAAAGGAAATTATCCATTAAATGTTGCTACCTGGGGTAGTGACTGATGTCATAGAGACAACCGTCCAGTACAACATCTTACAATGGAGAGACAGAGAATGAAAAGGAATAAACAAAAGCAAAATTATTCTCTATACAGAATGGTTGCATCAGTACACTAAATAGATATTCTGTCTTTCTACCACAAGATTTTGTATAGCACCCATCACAACAGTATCTAATTACTTCTGATGACAGCATGAGAAAAACAAATACTTAAAGTTACAGCTCTTTGCAATGCCATTCATCAACAAAATGTAAAATCTCCTTTAATTTAGTTCAACTTTCTAGACCTAGGGCATGTTATACATTTCTGGTTAATTATCAGAGTACAGTGACCCTTAACTTTTACTGGTTGAAAACGAGTAACGTGATGGATAGAATTACTGGCATGTAGCTGTACAGTTCCAGCCCCACCCCCCCACAACATACACCACACCCTAGCATCATTATCTATTAGATTTTTAAATAGCTACTTTAAAAATGGACCTCTCCGAATGTCAGATTATCTTACCCTTAGACAGACAATTGTTCAGTTTGAAATATCCTACTGGGAAATATAGATTAGAAACTCAGTAATTGTGGCTCATACACACTCCTGGTTTCACTGAATATATATAGTACATCTGGTGGGCATTACTTCAATCACACATAAATAAAATAGTTTACATGCTCAAGCTGTCTTCTATACCACCTTGACCATACTGGTGCTAAAAAAAAGTTTATCCTTCTAACATGTATCTCTAGGACATTAGCCTAGTACATGTCAAAGTTTTAGATTATGTAACTTGATTGGTAACAAATGAATATTTTATATCAAAAGGTGATTTCAAAGACTTTGCACAAGCACGGTAGAGGGCTGTAGGAAATTTCATGTTTAAATGAGAGAACTGAGGGAAAATGTGCTACCTCGCCCTTTATTTGATACTTTTTAAACCAAAACTATAAAGTTGCATTTACCAGAATGAAGATGCCTATTTTCCAGGCTTCTTTAGTAGCTTAACACCAATTGATAAAACAACAACATTCACACAATTTAAAATAGCTTATTACTGAGAAACATTCCCATTTTTGTTAAGCTTTCCATATAGAGAAGATCATTTTCTATAATAGCACAAAAACATAAAATGCTGCATTACCATATTGTTAAACACATTTGAAAATATTTTTGAAAATGGAAAATGTAATCTCGCCGTTGAGAATTTAAGTATCTGTTCCAACCCTCAAGAACGTATCAACTCACATACCCACCGATGGATTTCGCCCTAGTTCTTTTGGCTGATACATTTCTGTAGAGAAAGACCACGTTGACCCACTCAAAAAATACTGACAGGCCAAAACGGCCAGATGGTAGCAGCTACCACTGTCCTAGTAATCCTGGAGCGATACTGTGACTGTGTCTGTAACTGTGAGACAGTGGACGCTGAAACACAACAGGAAAATCTACCCTACAATTCCAGGAAAACCAGCTCCACCTAATCACCTCCGCCAGAGTTTAAGAATCAAAAATCCTTCAGCAATCCAGATGCCTTAGTCACTGACCCTAAAGCAAAATCTCTCTCAGCATTCAACTTAAATCGAGTGAAAAAGCAATGAGGATCACATTCTCTCACAGAGCTTCTGTATAACCTGTCCGACAATGATGGCTTGTAATAAGGACATTGGGCTACACTGCCACATAACTTGAACAAGTGGAAGCTCAGCCTGCTGTGTAATTAATCCAGAGCTGAATAATGAATTGTAGTTGCCATGCCTGTAAAAGAGACTGACCTGAACTGGCAAAACCTGTCACACAATGTGAACAGTACAGAACTTTTCTAGTTCTTCACAGAATGTAGAACACTACAGGACAAAAATGACAAATGATTCCTCTGCTATTTTTATTATTTTCTCCAAGCAGTATTAAAAAATACATCACATAAACAAAGCCTGGCAGGAGTTCACCTAAAAGCTAGGGCAGCTGCTTGAAACACCTAGTTGTATTTATTGGGAAGGGAATTCTTTCCGGTACCACAGAGCAATAAGTCACCTCTTTTAGTTTAGGAGGTGAAACACTGGGTGATTGCAGTTGTGTAAAAAATGTTGCTAAATTATCAGTGTGCAAGTGAACAACCCTCAAGAGTAAACTACAGATTAACCCAAAAGCATGTAAAATGTCTGATTGTAATCCTGACTGATTTGATATTACACCAGACATTTGGACTCCAACAAAGGTGTTAAAAAATTCATGTTAAAGTGGAAACAGCAGGAAAGAATTCTTTCCTGGTGTTTTCTGTTTTTCATGTTGCAATGATTTCTTTCATGCAGTTGCAGCACAGCACAGAGAAAGCAAACGTACCTCAGATGTTTGGCCATAAGGATGCAAAACAAACAAACATTCTCTTTGGTCTTTCTTTCCCCACATGAATCTGTATTTTGTTCACAATGGAATAATAAACATTGTGATTATTTAATTTCCTATGCATTTCATTTCCTTAAAACAATGGATTGGAACCTTTTTCGACATACTTCATTCAGATTTTTAAGGATTTCTCCTTTTGACGTTGTTCCACTGTGAATAAATTATTAGAGTCACTGGAGAAGAAGATGAGATCATGGGTCTTCTACACACCTGGTGAGTGCTCTAACCACCAGGCAATAGAGTTAGTCTCAGGCCTGGGTTATCTCTCTAGCTCAAATGACTCTTTGAAAGAGAGTGAGTGAACGAACAAGTGAGAATGAGCACACCCTCATGAGAATCCAACTGTTGCCTGGTGGTTAGAGCACTGAGTTGGGAGACCCAGGATCTAGTCCCCCTGCTCCACTGACTCTTTCATTATTTATTCAGAGTGCAAGAGCTTCAAAGGGACAGAATCTCAGGGAGTGCTGTAGCCCAAAGGGTAGGCCACTCACCTGAGAGGTGGCAGATACTTGCTCAAATTCCTTCTTCCCATCAGGCAGAGTGGGGACTTGGATTGTGTCTCTCCCACATCCCAGGTGAGTACCCTAACCACTGGGCTAAAAGATATGAGGGAAGTTACCTTCCTCTTTCCCAGCTTCTTGCTAACTGTGTAGGCACTTACCACCAAGAGACATTTTGCAACTGAGAATCCCAAGGCACCTCCCTGGAGCCAGGATTTAGGCACCTATCTCTGAGAGGGGGGCACACATCCTTCTCATTGGCATTGCTTAGGTGGTGTGCTAGCTTTTGTGAATTGCACTCTAAGGAGCCTATTCTCTCCCTATTTTTTGTACAAGATGCCCTACTCAGGCTTTGTGAATCACAGTGATTTTCTAGGTGCCTAACTCCTTTTGTGCATTAAGGCCTTAATCTCTCTGTGCCTCAGTTCCCAACCGATAAAAACAGGGATAGCAGCATTATCCTACCTCACAGGGCTGTTGTGACAACACACACAATAAAGACTGAGGTGCTCAGAAATTATGGTAGTGGGGGCCAAACAGATAGATAAGCTAAATTAGAAAGGGAGATTTGCACAGTGGTGTTTTGGATAAAGATGATTCTGTTGAACCTGTTACCCAAAATAAGAACATTAAAAGTTTTCATGGTCCCCCTTTTAAAGATGTGTAACAGAAACAAAAGGATAGTGGGAGAAGGTTGCCTCAATTCTATCCTGGATGAGGCCATGGCACACCTGGTGGCTGAGCTTTGTGACTTTGTCCTCACCCACAACCATTTCAGATTTGGGGACGACCCTATATCTTCAAGTCAGTGGCACTGCTATGGGTACCCGCATGGCCCCACAGTAAGCCAACATTTTTATGGCTGATTTAGAACGCTTCCTCAGCTCTCGTCCCCTAGTACCCCTCCTTGACTTGTGCTACATTGATGACATCTTCATCATATGGACCCACGGGAAGGAGGTCCTTGAAGAATTCCACCTGGATTTCAACAATTTCCACCCCACCATCAACCTCAGCCTGGACCAGTCCACACAAGAGATCCAATTCCTGGACACTACAGTGCAAATAAGCAATGGTCACATAAATACCACCCTATACCAGAAACCTACTGACCGCTATACTTACCTACATGCCTCCAGCTTCCATCCAGGACACATCACACGATCCATTGTCTACACCCAAGCCCTAAGATATAACCGAATTTGCTCCAAACCCTCAAACAGAGACAAACACCTACAAGATCTTTATCAAGCATTCTGAAAACTACAATACCCACCTAGGGAAGCGAGGAAACAGATTGACAGAGTGAGACGGGTACCCACAAATCACCTACTACAGGACAGGCCCAACAAGGAAAATAATAGAATACCACCGGGTATCACGTACAGCCCCCAGCTAAAACCTCTCCAGCACATTATCAACGATCTACAGCCTATCCTGGAAAATGATTTCTCACTCTCACAGACCTTGGGAGGCAGGCCAGTCCTCGCTTACAGACAGCCCCCCAACCTGAAGCAAATACTCACCAGCAACTCTACACACCACACCACAGAAACACTAACCCAGGAACGAACCCCTGCAGCAAACCTCGTTGCCTACTCTGTCCCCATACCTAGTCTAGCGACACCATCAGAGGACCCGACCACAACAGCCACACCATCAGAGGCTCATTCACCTGCATGTCTACTAATGTTATATATGCCATCATGTGCCAGCAGTGCCCCTCTGCCATGTATCTATTGGCCAAACCAGACAATCCCTTCATAAAAGAATGAATGGACACAAATCGGACATCAGGAATGGTAACATACAAAAGCCAGTAGGAGAACACTTCAATCTTCCTGGACATTCTATAACAGATTTAAAAGTAGCTATACTTGAACAAAAAAACTTCAGAAACAGACTTCAAAGAGAAACAGCAGAACTAAAATTCATTTGCAAATTTAATACCATTAATCTGGGCTTGAACAGGGACTGGGAGTGGCTGGCTCATTACAAAAGCAGCTTTGCCTCCCCTGGAATTGACACCTCCTCATCTATTATTTGGAGTGGGCTACATCCACCCTGATCGAATCGGCTCTGTCAACACTGGTTCTCCACTTGTGAGGTAACTCCCTTCCCTTCATGTGTCATCATATCATGCCTGCATTTGTAATTTTCACTCCATGCATCTGAAGAAGTGGTGTTTTACCCACGAAAGCTTATGCCCAAATAAATCTGTTATTCTTTAAGGTGCCACCAGACTCCTTGTTGTTTCAGTTCTAACAAAACAGCTCTATTTTGATCTGAATCACTTGTGTGATTAAAAATGTGGATTTTTGTATACATTCAGTGTGAGAGCCATTGAGGGCCTAATCCTTCTCACTTTACTCTCATGAGTTGACCATAGACTTCAGTGGGGTTATTCAAGTAGGAGGTATTTACAGGATCAGGCCCTTATGCCTCAAACTGGATTTCTGGAACAGCTTTATGCATACTGTGTGGGACAACTTCCAGGTGTGCAAACAAATGTATGGGTGGTCAATATGAAAAGAGAAGACGAAAGGAAAAATGTACAAGAGGAAAAAATCAAAGAATTTGTCCCCCAAAGCAAATATTTCTACTGTGTCCCCTGGCCACATTAGCATCTTCTAGTTTTCATTCAGCAGCTTTAACTTAAGCTAAATCATGCATCTAATGGACTGTTCACCTCATCTCTCCTGCTGATCGGTCACCTGCTGCCCTTTCCTTAACTCAGCATTTTAAACATTAAACAGACACTTTTCTGGAAATGTATGCTAGCCTCCCTCTTTGTATTCATTTCCTATTGATATTCATGACATTCTGTGGACTGGGAGCAGTACCCCAGAAGTACACTTTCCCCACCCTTAGACTTCAAAGGCAAGTCTTTAACCCTCAACAGAGTTGAAATAATTTTTAAATGAGGAAAAACACATATTTCTGATGGCAGGATCTCCAGTGCTTTTGCTCATCAACACCTTGGTTATGCAGAATTCAGGGCCATCCACATCACCTCTGTATGGAGAAGATTTGACACAATATGATTCTGCTGAGCAAGTAGGTTGGCCACTTGCCCAGTTTTCACCCAGACAGTCTGGGTTTCAGCTTGTGCATCCAGGTGCCATTTGACAAGCCCTGATGTCCAGTTTTTTTTTATCTGGAGGGTGCGGGAGAGGCGGAGCAGGGGGTGGGGACTCCGGGGTCTGGTTACCAGCCATTAGAAAGACGGCAACTTTATGACCAAGGGAGCCCAGATTTTATGGGATCCCAGATTGTTGTTCCCTGACCACCATGGAGCTGTGCTCCACAGCAGGCTCCCTGTGCCCAGGCAAGCACAAGGCCTTTAGGTGAAGAAGCAGACCAAGAGGAGGGCGGGATGTGACAATTGGTCATGGATCCACCAGACATTCAAACCCATGGAAGAGTACCACCAGAAGTAGCTGTTGATCAACTCCCCAGACAGAGCACAGAATTCCAGTCCCCTGGAACTCTGCAGTCCAGAGAGCAGTTACTTTGGGTTTGGGCTGAGGGAAAATTGCTCAGAAGTTATGCTGGTGAGCAAGGTATAAATACCTAGACAGACTGAAGAAGATTCAAAAACAATTTCATATGTCAGTATTTCAATCGGTAAAAATATTTGCCACGTATGAAAATTACAATATGCTTTTTTTTTTTTGGTGCATATTTTCAGGCAAAAGTCACCTCTGGTCAGAAGATGGAACATATTTTTGCCTGTTTCCGCTTGGAAAAGCTCTATTTCGACTCATTTTTCTGATTTATTTTTAATATCATTCCAGAATTGTTCACTTTTCAAGTTAAAAAAATGCCAACGTTTTTGAAATTTGAAGTACTTTTGCATTTTTTCCTGATTTTTGGGGCACAAATATTAATAGTTTGAGAGATACTGTCAGGTATCAGGCAGCTGATATTCCAAGCCACCAGTCCCTATGTAGGGTGCAAATGCAGCCATGTAAGTACAGTGAGATCAGGGCAGAGCTACATCAATATAATATTAACAATGAGAAAAATACAAGTTTCAGGGAGGCTGACATTTAAGAGTAGTGTTTGCTAGTTTACATCTCCTCAGTTTGTGTCTTTGGTCAAGTGTAAGGATGCTTACACACATGCGGATTTATTCATGTGCACAGCTAGATGGAGATAGTGAAAATGTTATTCCTTCAATTTCTGAGAAAGTTTCTTGGGAAGTAAAATGGTTGTTCGAGAAGAAAATCAAATGTCCTAGTTTCGCTGTCATGTCCAACTTATGCCAGGTGAACACAGTGTGGGGGCTCTCGGATTCTTTCACTGGCCGAACATGAACGTTAGAATAGCCTCACAGCTGCTCTAAATAGCACGTTCCTAGAAATCTAGTGCTCTTCTGCCAGTTGGGGATTCACAGAGTGCATTGCTCTATGGCCACTCCTCCTGCCCATCCCAGATATGCTCCTGGTACCTGAAGCCAAGAGAGAAGGAGGCATAGGAGCCAAGGGCATCTGCAGTTTGGGACTTGCATGAGGTTTGCACTCCCTTTGTTTAGTAGGAGAGTAGGGTAGAACTGAGAATCCAGCCCAGTCACTAGAGGCCAAATTCGGAACTAGTGTCATAGGAAATGCAACTCCCTTGATGGAAATTTCCCATGGAAGGTGGATGGCTTCTTTATACCAAACTGCTTTACATGGCTGTTTTATGCTACACTCTCTTAATTACAGTCTCCTTTAAATGGCTGCTTCATAGCACAGTCTCCTGTTGTCAGATACACCCCTACCTTTTGCTTTCTCAGCCTTAGAAAAAGGATAGGTAACTACATTAAAATGATACACTACTGTGCCATTTATACTCCCTTGCAAATTACATTAGCATTTAAGTAAGCTCTGAATTTGCCCCAATGAGTCCTACTAAAAGTGACAATTTTATTACAGCTCTCTGGAGCCTGGCAAACTTTAATTTCAATAGCAGCATGTGCTCTTTGGCAGTCTTTGTGACTCACTGAAGGAACAATTGTATGGTACTTGATTCACATAAAATGACTAGATTATGAATTGCACCATCAAATATTAGATTTCCTTTGCTCAAACAAGCCGGTATCTTTCTAAACTTCAAAGTGAGCCATTCACAAAAACTCCCCTCATTCACAATACATTGAAGTTACTTGTAATCTTAAAAAAAAAAAAAAAAATGAAAAGCTACCACCTCATCCGGCTGAACTATTGTACAGGACATGCTTTTAACATTCCCCTGTGATCAACGGAGCCATGAGCTCAGCAACTGTGTTTTCTTTTTTGGCTAGAGAAGAAGAAGAAGAATTCCTTTTGTTACGTAGTTAAACTGACAGTAAAGCACTGAATTCTAGTTTAACCACTTGAAAGACAGGGAATGATTAGAAAAGCAGTAATGAAAAGGGTGACAGATCCCCTCATATGAAAAAAGGAGATGAGGAATAGAATTTTGCATGTTCCTGTGTACTGAACAGAGATGGCATACTACTCAGCTCAGTAGAGAAAAATCCCATAACAATGAGGTTGTTCTATCGGACTCCTTTTACAGCAACGAGGCCACCCGAAAACAACATGGTGAAGAGCTGTGGAAGCTGAGCTGAAAAACCTGGGGCACAGCTGGGGAAACCACTGAAAGACTTGCCAGAAACAGACAGGAGTAGAGGAGCTTCGTCACTGCCCTAAATGCCAGAGGCGTAAAAGAACATTGATGATGATGATGATGATGATGTTGACAGCAACACCGCAATATAAACAACGCACTGCAACTTCTTCTCAGCATCACCACCTGAAAAACCTTTTGCAATGAATAAGTAACAAGAGCTTGTTTAAACTGCTTTAAAGCAATATGAATATCCAAATGTGATGCAGTCTGAAACACACAAACCACAAAGGCTGGGATTATCAAAGGAGCCTTAGGGAGTTGGAGTTCCAGCTGCAATGTTTGGAAATTAATACAACCCTAGACTACATTTGGGATTAGAGACTCACTCTAAACCTCAAATCCAAATATCCTCAAACCTTGGGCAAGTTTGAATCCCAGTCCCAACTTTGCAGCCTTTGCTCATGCCTAATTCGAATATTGTGTTACCTTCCCTTGGTGTGATGTGCCTTAAACCTTAACCTCGCATTGGCCCCCCTCTTTAATAAATGCTTTACAATGATGAGCTCCAATATCACTTACCCGCACACTTTTCTGATTCAACGTATTGGGATGTAAGGATTGCATAAGTGTACTGGGGCAGTCCTACTCTAGTCTATTCAGATTCTCATACCACAGCAACCACTATGGTATCTCAATGCCCTAAAATTTCTATTCTTAAAATGTTGAAACATAAACCTCTGCCAGGCTAGAGAACAAAATTGATTTAATTTCTGGTATTAAAAGCTTCTACACTGACAGTAACCAACGTATATATTTTAGCATGATACCAGATTCTTAGTTTTGCTGTATACAATAGTGATACCTCACTGTTATAAATAGGAAAGGATTGTTTTATAAAGAGCATATCTCAGTTTTTTGTTTGTGTTATATGGGACAACTAGTATTGTGTGTCCAACTCTCTTTGTTTCCTGGTAAATATAGGATTTTTTTTTCTAAAAGAAGTTTAAAGATTGAAAATTCTCAAGATTGCTGTTCTGGATAATTTAGGTCTCATTTCATTTCTGGTTGGGGATTCAATACAGTCAACTGATAGGGTGCAGAGAAGAAGCCAATACCTACTTCAACTGATTGGGTAACTATTTAAAAAAAAAAAAAAAGAATGACAAGGTCCACTCTTCCTCAACCCTGGAAGATCCAGAATTAGGATATTATCCTATGATTCTCTGAAAATAATTTCCTAGTTTTTACTATGAGTGCACCGAGATAATTAGTGCATACTTCATGTTAACTGGTTAGTTCTTTTGTACCTTTTGGTCTGTTGTTCAAGCCTGCCTCCAGTTTTCCACGTATGGGACCATTTCGAGAAGATTGTGAACTGTTTGTTCTGCTTGGCTAACCATGCTGTAGTGATGACCATTTTTTAAATTAACCTCTACAAGAACAGCCATCAACTTAGAGAGTGTTGATCTGCTGACCCCCTCCGCCCTCACTCTACGGATGGATGGATGGGCCCACTCTCAATCTGACACCAAATCAAGTCTCGGAGGGAAGAGACTCAAATGGTCAAAAATGAGCCTGTGCAGTCTCCTCATTCTTTGACTGCAAGTTCAACATGCCTCTTAAAACCTCCAATCCTGAAACTGATGGGAGCTTTGGGTATACAAAGAATGCAGGATCAGCTCCAAAGTTTCTTAGCAAAGAGGGATAAGTTACAGTAATGTCATACCAGCCCTGTAATCAGATGGATCTGACACTGGCCATTTGGACTTGGTAATAAGTCCCAACAAGTTATTTGGAATGACTCAGCCACCGCATTTTCCTGGTCAAGTCCTGCTGCATTCCTCCCTCCCACACATATTCCCTACAGGCTGCACTTTTTCTTATGAAAATTAATATTTTTAAATTACTACCTCATTCAAAAGCCCATTGCTTGACAAAACTATTTCCATTATCAGCATCTTATTTTAATTACAAATTAAGGGCCTTATACTGAAAATCTTTTTTCCACATTGTAATGAAACTCTGTGTGGCAGATAAGGAAATGTCCACTGGCTGGAAGTAGTACCAGGGGCCTTATCCTGTCTGCAGATACTAGAGGGAATCTCACACACACACACACACACACACAGTGCTCCCCCACCCCAATCCCACAAACACACACCCATTAACTTTATTATTGTGGGACTACTCACAATGGTAAAGTTAAGCATGTGCCTAAGTGTTTGCAGGATTAGGACCAAAGCAAGTATATTTTAATGTAATGAGTCCTTACTCCCAAGACTATGTCTTCAGGTGACAGTCCTATATTAATTTTAAATATATAGTTTAAACAGTTCTCTCTCTTTCTGTGCAATGCATTCGGAAAAGGAACTGAATGTGCATGTACTACAGTATTAAAAGAAAAGGCATGGGCTTTAATTAAAAAACAAAAGACCCAATCCTGCAAACTCTTAGGATGTACATTTGAGATATCTTTACTTAAGGGCATAGTCCCTTTGAACTGAGTACAGGCCATTTGTGTGACAGTCTATTGGATGGGGCCCTTCAGTTTACTAATTCAAACTCACACGTGCATTTTAATTCCCTAGGCAAGCAAAGAGATGGAACTATACATAAAGTAACTACAGGAATATACACCTACAGTCTGCTTGAGGAGGAAAATGGAGATTAAGTTTTGTTAAATACAAAGCGTGTTAAGTAAGTTTTAATTGTCATTTTAAGTGATGACCTAAAGCAGGTACAATGATTTGTTCAGACAAGATGGATCCAAATTCATACCACCATACGCAGCAGAAGAGAGGCAGGCCTTGCTGACCCATGCTTGGTTTATCTGCCTTTCTCTGACTCTCCCAAAGAAATATAAATCATGGTAATACATTTCATATTATCTTGTATATGCACTGTTGGCCTATTCATCTGATTTTTCTCCCATACAGATAAAAAACAAAATTCATAAACTGATATGCACTGTAAAAGTCATAATCTCTCTTGGTCTTTTCTACAAAATTCAGGTTATAATCCGTGGGTTCAGTATGGCTGGAACCATTTGTTAAACATAAAGCACTAATCAATCCCATCAACCATACTCTCTCCTCAAATATTTCTGATTTAAAAGGAATCCTCAGTTACACTTGCTTGTCTCATTCTCTTTATTCTCTCTTCTGTGTCTTTGTCAGGTTAGAATACCTGAAGCCAGGAAGGACAGGCAATGCCCAATACAAAGTTATTGACTGTGGAATAGGCAGCTGGGGTTGACTGATACATCTGCAACTGCTGTGATGTGTTTTCCTCCCCTATGGCAGGGGAGTATTTCAAAGAATCACCTGCCACCGGGGATGCAGGCTCTCCAGCCCAGCAGTTCTCGGTATGCTTTGATTGTACTGCTATTTTAAAGGAATTTCCTAAAGAACAACATATACCAAGAGGCAAGAAAACAAAATGTAATAGTTTTCTTTCCTTCCTTTCTTCTAGAGCATCTGCTGCAGCTCCACTGTATTCTGAAGTACCGTGATGTCACAAAAACATGCCTCTGTGTTCATACAAAGTGTATCCAATCTCAGAGGATTAGTAATTAAAAAGGGCGGGGGGACATCCTTCCAGAATGACTTCAAGAAAACTTGGCCAATCATTCAGCAGAGTAACAACCATTATCTTGGGCAACACCAGGAAATGAACATGAGTCTCTACCGCTTGAACTGAAGGATGAAGTCTCTTAGCTGGTAGCTACAGCAGACTTATATCTTCTGTAAATCAGGGAGAGAGGGGGGTGCCCAATACAAACTGAACTACAGGTTCTAGAAATTCTCCCAAAAACGATAGAAAAAGATTGATATTAACACTAAGGAGCAAACAGACTAATGCCTTATAACCCATCTGAAAGAGAACAATTATTTATGGTCTCTTGTCTCTATTGTATCTTAATCTATTTACAATGTAACCTCTTTGGGGCAAGGACTGTCTTTTCGACTTGTGTGTGCAGAGCACCTAGCACAGGGGTCGGCAACCTTTCAGAAGTGGTGTGCCAAATCTTCATTTATTCACTGTCATTTAAGGTTTCGCATGCCAGTAATACATTTTACATATACAGGGGCCTGGGGACGGAACCCCAGTCTGGCAGCGGGCTGAGCGGGGCCGCTGCCGATCTGGGATTCTGTCCACCAGCCCCTGCCGTCTGGGGTCCTAGCAGCCAGCCCCACTCAGCCTGCTGCTGGCCCAGGGTTCTGTCCATCCAGGCCAGCAGTGGACTGAGCGGGGCCAGTGGCTGGTACCCCAGGCTGGCAGCAGAGTGCCACTGTAAATCAGCTCGCATGCCATATGTTGCCAACCCCTGACCTAGCACAAAGGGGCTATATACAATATATACATACAATGTACAATATTAATTGTAAACTGAATTTCCCAAAGCATTCACTGTGACTTATAATAAATAGTCTGATGCACCAGGCAGCCTTCAAATTAAATAGAGACTATGAAAGCTATTTTAAACCTAATCCAAGCATGCAGTAGATGTGGTTAGAGACATAAACCAATTTCTGTATGTTTAGCTCAATTTTCAGGTGCCAGTAGCAAAATCCACTGTTCTCAGAAAGTCTACCAGTCTTCTATATTCTTGTTTTTGTCTCTTGTCTATATTCTTGTCAGCCTTGTATGCATAAGCTCAGCAATGAAAGACTGCTCTATTCCTTTCTTGCTATCTCCTAGCCTCTTGATCCAAATACTGCCAACCAGGCTCAGGATTGCCCTTCATGCTTGAAGCAATCAGACATACAAGCTGCTGTTATCGTATCTGCAACTCTCCAAATGGCATTTATCCTTCCACATTCCAGAGAGTAACCACAAAGCTTCAACAACAACAGAAATCTCTGGTAGGGCTGAGCAAAATAAATAAATAAAATTCCAAGCCAGGCCATTGGATTCTTCTGAACTAAGAGAATCTATGTATAAATTCAGTGTTGTTTTTGTGGCACAAAGTGATGACATTTGAATTCTGATTTCATCATGTCACAGTGCCAGATAAGAGACCACAATCCAGAGCTTGGATGAAAGGACAGGGCATATTCCTTAAGAAGCAGTTAGAGAAGAAGAACCTTTTCTTCTGGGAACCCAACCTGAGTGTCAGCCAGTTCAGCACACAGTTGGCTTGTTTAATCTGTCTTCAGATCATGGAGTCCACTGGGCTGGCATGCTGATGTAAATGTCATTTACACTTTGCATCATCACATCATCATGGCAGCTAGAAACCAAGCCTTTTGAGGCCCATCCCACCCTGCTAGCCATCCTAAAACAACTGCAGATTCCTCACCTAGATACATCAATGTTAAGTCAATTTATATTTTGAGGTGAGCAAGAGCCCTTTTGGCTTCTGTCTTCATTTCTTTGAGAACTCTCCTAACAGAATAAGAACACTAAGCACTCCCACCTCAGAACCCAGAAAGAATCAATATGTGGGTTTGTTTAATACAGAAGCTGGAAAAAAAGAACAAAGCTAAAGTGTGTTTTTTATTTCTACTGACAGATAAACTAAATGCACTCACTGTGCCTTGCGAAGGAGATTGCCTCACCGATGGCTCAGCCCTGCCCGGTTATGCAGCATGCCACCTTTCTCAACAGTTCCTCATTGCATGTACATGCGTAAGTGCAGTAATTTGTCAAAGGGCAGAATCAAGCTTGTATTCTAAATCCAAGCTTGTATTCTAAATCCACTCCATGAGTGAAATTGCTGCCCTTTTTCTGATCAATACTTGTTGTGCCTTGGACAAGATGAGTTGGAGAGTATGAAAACAACTAGATCAGTAAGGAGCAAGGGTTGTGAAAATACAGATGATGATATTCTTGCATAGATTTATTTAACTTTCACATTCGCTCTCTCTCTGCCACATTCAAAGACATTGTTTAAGTGCTTTTTGCTTTAAAGGAGAGAAAGAAGAAAAATAACTCATGCCATAAACATGCAGTAGATTTAGTGTTTTATTGCCGGCTTAGCAGAGGGAGAAGCTGATTTGTGAGGAGAAAGTCTTCTGAAAGCACAAATCTCTTTAATAGTAGCAAGGGAATGAAAATGTTGGACAAATTAGATAAATTACATGTTCTCTTTTTCAGTTTTCCCATGGTGCAATGTCCCTTTTTATAAATAATACAGGCGTCTGATTTTCTATTAAAACATGGTCTCCCCTGAGTTTCTGCACCTGGAGGGCCTCCAAAATCACAGCTCTGGCTGGGCCAGGCAAGAAGTGTGAAGAGCCTCTGACACAGCACGTTTCCCATTCCACCACCCCTGAGAATTCCCTTTTGTGGGTTTCCAGCTCCAGAGATGAGAAGAGGCCCCATTTGAATGGTGTCTGAGTACTCCCCCAAACACAGACTGCTGCAAACAAACTGGGTCTGATTTTAGTAATACCCCAAAATTACTGATTAAGACAGTGGGAGCTGTGGGGGCTTAGCTCCTTTGAAAATAAGGCCCAGCCACTGCAGTAACCACAGGCTTCCCTCTGTTAAGAGCTCTATGTAAACAGTTACACCCAGGAAGAAATTTGTATCATCAAAAATTTTGTTGGACATATAAAACCCAGAAATGATTCTACATATTCCTGAATGCCAACTACGGGCATTTTATCTAGTAACTAACTATTTACATGTATATAGGTTCTATTACAGAGCACTCCTATAACAACTTTCTGTGCCTCCTGGATATGCCTACTGAAGGGGGCTCAGGACACAACTAGACTGCGGAATCCCCAGCAAGAAGGGTCTCCGGGGAGCAGTGGTGAAAGTAAGCCAGTACGGTGTACCGCTAAGAAAGTGCAGCAGCGTACCGGTAAGAGAGTGGCCAAAGCATTCGGTACCGGCTTACTTTCACCTCTGCTTGGCTGGATAACAGCTTAAACTCAGCTAATGTTCTGTCCCCGGTTCAACCTTCAAGATTAGGGGCCATTTCTGGCATCCTTGTTTATTTCACAGTTGTTGGTGTGACCAAGGGACAGTTTTTTTCTGCCCTGGATCCAATACAAAAATAAAATCAGGGACTATTTCCGAGTTCAAGTCTATCCCTGCATCACTGCACCCCCTTTTTTTAAAAAAATGGCTGGTAATGGGGGTCAAAACCCCCACTCCAGGAGGATGGATGCAATGCCCAAACTGCTAGCAGATCCTCCTTGAAATGTTGCTTTTTAAAAAAATGGAGAACGTGGCAGGAAGATGTGTCATCGGGGCTTATTTTTGGCAAATGAATTTTGCTAAAGCAACGAAAAAATCACAGGGAAAGCAATTAGCCTTATAGACAAAACCACAAAGAGATTGGAGGGGAAAACTGGATAGTTAGGGAAATTATTGTGCCGCCTTTGAAAGAAAAAATAGTTTCCACCCTATTTACATATTGAATTAAACACCTGAAATGTCGTTAGAACATACAGGCGCGATCTCAGATCTCTGTTTTGTTTCAGTGCCCTGTCTCTCTCTGTAACTTGCAGGGTTGTGGGAGTTTTGTTTGTTTAGGTAGAAAAGATCCTCATTTTTAATGCAATTTTTAAATTCAGACAAAACAAAAAATAATGTTTCCATTTTAGGAACAAAGCAAAACAAACAAACCGAGATTTCTGCCATTTTAAAGTTGCTAGCTAATGTCTGTCTTAATTCTAGATTTTAATCCGGAGGCTGAAATTGACAAAATTTTCTCAAAGTATCTTGTATATTTCATGAAGGCTATTTCTAGTTGTCCTTCATTCACTTCTATCCTTCACCCTACTAGCCACGCATTGGTGTGCCCCTGTGCCCTTTTATGCTCCTGGGAGATTAGAACAATCCTTGAGATCTGTTCACTTGCTGGGAAATAGGGAGGGTCTGGGGCACTGGAGGGCATAGTGCAGCCCCTTGCCCCTGGCTGGCTGGCTGTGGTTTGCCTCGGTTACTCCTTGGCGGACCCAGCCCAGCACTGAGCGCAGCGGCAGCTGCTGGCTCTCTGCAGGCAGCAGCCGGCGAGGGCTGGTTGCTGGTGTGGCTTCTGGTCAGTGGCAGCTGCATTGTGACATACTGTCGTTGTGCAAGTGGCCATCCATTCAAACAGCCAGGTGCATTCTCCAGCCGCACAGCCCGGGACTCTGGAGTGGGGAGGGAGCCGGCCTGGCATCCCTTTGAGGGGTGGGGGGAATGTTTCCACGGCTAACACCTCGGGAACTTCTGCAAGAGACAAGGTCTGGCTGTGCGCCAGTGCGTCTGTGGGCACCCAGCTTTCGGGTTGCTGCTTAATGGTGTCCTGCCCCAGGGGGGCTGTGGGTGCAACAGTGAAAAGCTATCTTTTTTGAGAGATCCATCCATATTGTATGTATATATATACACACACCCACTCTCTGTGTGTGTGTGTACAAGAACATATATGGATCAGAGAGATAAATAGATATATAGATCTGTCAAGCAAGAAGATTTTGTTTTCACAGGAAGATGTTCACGTGGTTGTTCCGAACGTTAGCTTTTGAGTGCTATACTGCCATAATGGTAACCATGCTTGCTTCTTATTGGTCAAGTCTGTCTTGTCAGGCACGCAATTTAGGTGAAAAAAAAAAATGCCCACCTAAGAATATACATGTTCAACAGACCCTAATGGGTAAGTTTAAATGTAAAAGTGAGGAAATGGGGATTGTCAGTCAAAAAGAACAGCAACAAATGAAGAAGCTGAAAGTCATCTACAGGGAAAAAACACTGATACTTTTACACCTTTGTCATGTGGTCACCTGCAGCCACCACAAAGAGAGGAGACAAATGAAACTACTGAATTGCCAGGTAAGAAAACTAAGACTCAGCCACCTTACCCTGCTGTATGGTCAAAAATGCAATTTGAGGAGTTCAAAAATAAAAGCTACTGGCCTTTTGCTTCGGGCGGTAAACTTGGGTGCACAGTATGTCATGATGTTTCCGATTTGAAGCTGCATTCTGCAAGAAGAGTGAACATCTCTCTAAACTGGGCCTCTTGTGAAATATCCTCGTATGGAAAGAATAAAGAGACAGAGCTGTCCTCCCTTTGCAAAAAAATAAATGAAGATAAGAAATCGGCAGCTCACATGGAGGCTGAAAAAATTCAAGCCATGGCTAAAAAAGAAACTCTTCTTAATCTGAATGCTAAAAGTAAAGAAGAGGCATTTGAAACTACTGCTCGTGTATTTTGTACAGCTTACTACATTGCCAAAACAACATCAACCACCCAGTGACCACGAGAGCCTCATTGACCTACAGCAAATCAATGGAATTGAAACAGGGCGTTTGTTGCATAGTAGAATAGTTTGTGTAGATATAATCAATCAATCATATATCCACTGAAATGAATAAGAGAATTGTCAACAAAATCAACAATAAGTCAAAAATTACAGTACTTGTCGATGAATCAACTACTCTTCCTGGATACTCGACTCTCACTTTTTTGAAAGCTAGTATAGATGGAATTATGAGGCCACTAACGTTTCCTCTGGACTTGATTGAGCTGCAAAGCACAACAGCAGCAGCCGTTAAAGGGGAAATTTTGAAATGCTTGCTGCATTGTGCGTTCACTAAAGAACTATTACTGGAAGCGTTGATCAGCTTTTGTAGTGATGGCACAAATGTGATGTTAGCAGTCAAAGCTGGTGTTGGAAAACTACTACAAACGGACTTTCCTAACGTGATATTATAGCATTGTCTCAACCAGAGACTGGAACTTACTGTGGATGAAGCTTTAGAAGTCATTGGAGGTACAAATGACTTTAAGGCCTTTTTGGATGCATTGTATTTCTTGTACAGTCAATCACCAAAAAACTCTCGTGAACTGAGAGCTCATGCCAAAGAATTACACATTATACTTCAAAAAAATTGGCAAAGTATTCAATTTAAGGTGGGTGGCATCAATGTGAAGAGCAGTCAGTACAGTATGGCAAACATACGCTGCTTTGGTAAAACACTTTGAGGCGGCCTCACAAGACCGGTCGAGAGTCAGAAGCGAATATCTTAAATTTCAAGGACTACACTCAAAGCTGTATTCTGTAAATTTTATCAAAAACCTTTCTTTAATGCTGCATGTGCTGACAGAACTGAAGAATTTGTCTGAGATGTTACAAGAACGAGACATGACCATCCCAAAAGCAGACAACCTAATGAAAATACATATCAAGAGAATCAAAAGTCTAAAAACAGACCCAGGAGTTCACTCTGAACAAGCTCAGAAGGCTTAACAATCCATGATGTTCAAAAACAGCAAACTAAACGGCGCTGGAAAAAAACCCAGAATCAACTTGTGTCAATTCATTCAAGTAGTCGTTGACAACAAGATGACAAAACTATTCACCACTGCCTCGAACAAAGCCAATCAAAGTACACGCAAAGAAAGGGCTTCTGATTATAAGAACTTAATTAACAATTTGTCGGTTTTTGAATCCTGAAAAATGGCAAGAGAATCCAGAGAATCCCCACTTTGGAGAAAGGGAAATAAGAGCACTGGCTGATCAATGGAAAATAAATCAACAGGATACACACTTGGGATTTGTGGAATTCAAGGCTTCTGAAGGAAAACCCTTCTTGGAAAACTTAAAAACCCTTGTCCTTGCTGTGGACACCCTTGCTGCAAGCAACGCTCACTGCGAGAGGGGATTCAGTGCGATGAACAACATCATTACAGTGAAACAGATCACACTTATCGCTCGTCATGTAGGAGACTTGCTATTCATTTCATGTGTGGGACCTCCTTATACTCAGTGAAATCCCATGCCATATATGAAATTGTGGCTTGGAAGGGGCCGATGTGCAGCACATTCATCTCAAGGCATGACATGACAACAGAGAGAGCAGCAAGATCAGCTGTATGGGCCAATGTGGGAGTTTCTAGAAGGTTGCTCCAGTCCCTCCCCGGATGTCCCTTGCCCCTGCTCACACTCTCCACGAGCCAGAACTGAGCCGCTGGAGGGTGGCTGGGGCAGGTTCACTGTGGGTTCCCCTGGAAGTTGCAGCCCCCAACCACCAGCCCCCATCGCTGTGTGTGTTGCTGCCACCCCCGGACCTCTGTCCCCCCCGGATGGCTCCCGTGCACGGCTCCCTTCCGCAGCCTGGCAGAGCAGCAGCTGCTGAGCCTGGAAGTTTTCCTGGCAGTGGCTGGGCTTCTCTGCCAGCCAGTTCCCCTCCTCCCTGCCGCAAGCTGGAGAGGAGCCGCTGCTGAGTGCGAGGCGGGGGTGAAGCGCCAAGCCTAGCCACCTTCCACAGCCTGGCCGGAGGAGGAGGGAGCCACCGGGTGGAGTCCTAGCATGCTGGAACAAAGTCACCATGCCCCCCTCATCTTCTCTCCAGCTCCTCCACCAAGGGCAGGGTAGGGGGGTGCGGCGCTGGATTACTGGATTGATGGCTCCAACAAAGACACCCTGACCATGGCTGCTGCTGGCCCATTACTTCAAGCTGGAATTGGCGCTGGTAGCTGGGATGGGCTGCTGCCCTGGGAGAGGGGGCATTTCCTGGGCATCATCCTGAAGCTAGCCCAGCTCTGTCCCACAGCTGCGTGGGGCGGAGGAGCTGGTGGCTTTGGCTCGTGGTGACAGAGCCTGCAGGAACTTTTCTCTTGAGTCTTGCACCTGCAGAGCTCAGTGGGGTTGGCTGAGGCTCCCTCCCCCTCCCTCTGCCTGCTGCATTTCCTCTGAGTCTGGTTCACGTACATAGATTCTCTCCCCCTCCCTCCATTCTGTCTTCTTTCCATGGGGGCTCCCTTAAACTGGAGGAGAGGAGAGAAATGTGACAGTGAGTTCAGGCTTTTATTCCACTATTAAAGTTTTATTCTAGAGACAGCATTGGTAGCCGTAGCTTTAATTTCTATATCAAAGTCATGCAAAGAGATCCATGAAGTTAAGTGCGTAGGAATGGAGGTGGGTTGCGATACGACTGTACTGATAAGAAATGTAACTTACTTTCACTCCTGCCTGGGAGCTACGCTGTTCAGGAGCTACAAGTAGTATGTGAAGGGTGATGGGTCAGAAATGTAGTAGGGCTTCCAGCCCACCTCAGATGGCCCACAGATTGAGGGGTGGAATGCTTGGCTTCTTGTGTAGTCAGCGTGAGCAAAACCTACCCCAGACAGAAGGATTCTGTGAGTAGAAACTCACTGAACCCGTAAACCATATAGAGATCGGGGCGGGGGGCACAATACTGAGTTTATAAACAGAATAAGACAACTTTTTGAATTATATGGAATTGTTTTCAACTTGACACTGAAATCTACGAGTTGATTGGTTAACATGTCGTATGATCAGTGGAATGATTGACGCACAAATTCCTCATGGAAAAAGGTAGCACATTTAAATCAGACTCTAGACAAGCAAAAAATATGTTTTTGAATTACCGCCATTTTCAGGAGCGTTGCTGTTGAACTTATAGCATCTGAAAAGGCTTCATGTCACTGTGCCTGAATAGCAGAGCCAAGAGATTGATTTTTTTAGAGCTTTTCTGTCAAAATGAAGGAAGAATATGGAAGAGCATGCATTAGGGTGGCTAAGTTGCCTTGAAAAAGTTTTTGGCCTACACTAGCAAACCATTAGCATAGGGATGTTCGGAGAACACATTTAGCCTATTACCACTGGCAGGTGCTGTGAACTGTGAAGTAAAGGAATATGACTCAAGCTGGGACTCAAGTGAAGGAGGAAACAAAAGGCCGTATCGGTGATTCCTTTAAGTATTTTCCATACTGAAAAAATTAACGATTATAAATAAAAATAAATATTTTGCACTTCTGTAAGTGCCTTCCACCAGGAGATCTCAAAGCACTTTACAAACATTAGTTAATCCTCACAATAATCTTTTGAGATGGGTATTCTCAAGGGCCCCAAGTATTCCACAGCACAACGGAACCAAATTCCACACCAGTAGCTCCTAAATTCTGTGGCTGCAAACCCTAAATCCCATGGCAACATTCATTTATTCTATTGCATGAAATATCCTCCTTTCCTATTACTCCCCTGTCTCCACCTCCAGGAAAACAGTCATGACTCTCAGTTGAAAATGCTCCTTGACTTCAGAGCCGTTGATGATTTTGGGGATTCTCTTATGTGGAACTGTACGGAGAGCATGCACTAAAATCCAATTAACTACTCCTTATGGAGGAAGCTACAGAGCAAGAGGAAACTACAGACAGGTCCCAGAAGGGCAGGGAGACAGAAAATAAAATGTTGGGCACCCGGCTACTGCAAAATGAGAGTTTTGTGGTAAGAATACAAAATCCCATGGTATTTTGAGAAAATTCCATATTACAACACAACAACAGAATTACAGGATACATTGGACCCCAAATGAGATCAATGAGACAGTTCACACCTCTCAGACCTACTGTTTCAGACTGTCTGCACACACAGGCAAATGAGACTGCATCGGTTTGCACTGGGGGTCACTTTTTAAACTATCTCCACTACCAGAAGGAACTTTTTTTTAAAATGGAAGGTCAGATTATGAAGCACAATTCTTCAGAAAGGGGGGCTGTACAGTAAGCTCCATGGTCAAAGAGTTGCAGAATACACTGGATCTGAGAAGAATTAGCCCCATTTTTCAAATGAAAAAAAAATGAGGGACAGAAGGGCTAAATAACTTAACCCAAGATCACACCTGTGGCAGCAGGAAATATGTGGGAACAGAACTCAGCTCTCTTACTCCTAGTTTAGGATGTTAGCCATAGACCATATTCTGAGCTTTCTTTCATGTTACCAACTCAGAATGTGTATTAAGCAAAACCGCCATTCTTCTCCTCACTTTTGAAGAGCATAAAATATAAAACAGTCAGTTGGAATCCAGAAAGGAAGAAGGTGGTTTTATGGCATTTGGCTTAGCTCTATTAAAATGTACCGGCATTAAGGACTTAGATTTACTTCAGCGTACCTGAACTACACAATCAGACTGAAGTCTCTCCATCAAAAATAGTGGGTACAGTTACTTTGCAAGAGGCTGAGTGCCAGCAACTCCATGAACTGACCTCTTGCAGTGATCAGAACCCAAAGCATTTTCTCCTCACTAACATAGACGTGATGTGAAAAAAAGCCTCGGAGATGAAACACCCAAGGAGATATGTGTGTGAACTTAAAAGGCAGCAGCACAGACATTGCTTAAATGTTTAATGCTGAAAGAGGAGTTGCAGCTAGGGGCAGTATTTGTTTAGGATAATTTGCAAATGAACTATATTTACTTTCCTCCCCTCCTTCCCCAGCCCTTGTTTTAAGAGCATCAAATAGACCCTGGAAGTAAAATATCTATTAATCAATTATACAATCAAAATAAAGAAAAATTCCCACACATCTGAATTACCAGGAGAAGGTTAAAAAAAAAAAAAAAGGCTAGTTAGTCTTCCTACCCCCCCTCACACTGAAGACTATATTATACTACTATCAATGCCGACACTCTTTTGACGTACAGAAGAACCTACTAAAAGAACTGCACACTTTGCACCTGGGGAAAAGCAGATTAAAAAAAAATCCCCTGAGGGCTTCACAACAGCCTGGCTAGTACTGCTATTGGTTATTATCTCAGTCCAAAACCTGCCTCATTTAAAAGTTTCTCATTAATTCTCCGTCACTGACATTTTGTTCACAATTCTGCTCCCTCTTTGGTGTATTAACAGTGCTGTAGCCGACTCATGGGGAACACAGAAATTGTGACTGCGGGGCTGGCTGTGAGTTTAGTAAAGGGAGCTTTGTTCTCTCTCTTCAAGCCAGCCAAGTTTCCCCCACTTTCCCTCCCTCCTTTTCAAAAAAAACTGCTCAGACACCATCCTTCCCCACACAAACCCTCTTTTTCTCCTCCCCTTAACCTCACCCTCACAACCTGGCATAACAACATCCAGAAGTAATTCTCTGGATGGGTGATTTTTAATCACTATCCTGACTGGCAGCACCAGGGATTAAACTATGGTCCATTCGAACAGTAGCTTTTATACATGTTAGCTCCCTGGCGTGCTGAGCTCTAAAAACCTCTTTCTTCTGCTATGTCTGCTCTGTGTCTTGCAAAAACCTACTTGCTGAGGGTTGTGGTACACAGATTTGCCATCTATCTAGGGTTACATAAATGGGATTAACTGCTATAGTGCATTTCAAAAGGCATTATAGAGTCTTCCTCTCAGAATTTAGCAATATGGGTCTGGCTTCATCTTTTTTGGCTCATCAACATTTATTTTCACTACTATTATTTAAGGTTAAATTCTAATGTATACCAAAGAATGGTTTCTGGAAACCAAATACGTGTCACGCCACTATATCATTCCTGTTATGAATTCAGAAGTAGTCAGTTGTGAATCACTGCTGGAAGATCAGTTGATCAGGTCAGCATCTTAATCTAGCACAGCTTCCTGCTTGAGGATACCATAAAAATAATGCGCCATCTGCTCTCGTTCTGCTAAGTGAAGATTTCCTTGCTTTGCTGATACCTTCAACAAAGCGCTGCAAAATCACAAGTAAATTACTTTTACCATAATGCATTTCCTCCTTCTGAGTGATTCCTCCACAAACAACACAGAAAGCTTTTCTATTTATAATGCAAACATTGGTACATTCTGTCATCCATGGGAACTAAGGCATGTGATGGTTGTTGGATTGGGTATTTTTTCTACACTGTAAAATCGGAATAAATTTTTGTGGCATATAAAAAGTAAGTTTATTGGATTTTGTAAGAGCCAAGTGTACAGTGTAAATTCTTTTCATGCAGTTCTGCCAATGCCCCTCAGTCTTGAGCTGCAAAACCCCTATTATTCCAGTCCTCGGACTCTACTGTGTATAGACCACTAACTGTGCTGAACTGCATGGGGGTGGCTGTTAACAAATGTACATTAGGAGCTAAACTGAGACCATCAATCTTGTTTCAATTGCCACTTAAATCAGATTATAACCCAGGCCTTCAGAGGTGAAAGAAAGACTGGAAACTACACACATAGCATCACTTATCTTCCATCTCTCAGGAGCCAACCATGTTGAAACATTATGAAGAAAGAAAGTTAATATTTTATTTTAACATACGATTGACCCAGGATTTTATGATACGCTGGGTGCGGCTACACTTCAAGCTGGAAGCATTAATTCCATCTTGTGGAGACATACTCACACTGGCTCTGATGAAGCTAGTGTGCTAAAAATAGAGTATAACTGGGGTGGTGTGAGTGGTGGAGAGGCTAAGTGCCCCAAGCATGTGCATAGGTTCTCAGATGTGTACGTACTCAGGGCAGCTGGCCCCTCCCATCACTCGCACAGGTGCAGATACACTCTATTTTTAGCATGCTAGCTCAATCAGAGCATAGAGTACCCTAATAAAAAATGGGAAATGTAATCCATGTGAATTATTTTGCCATATATAAATGCTACTGTTCAAATACGCATAGACATTGCCAAGATATATAGCTTTATTTTATGTGAATGCTTGTGGTTATGAAGGATGAGAGTTAAAGAAATGGACAGTTCTTTAACTTTCAATGGAGAGTACATTGAATGGGATCCTGCAAGACGCTGAGCACTCATGAATCCCATTCACTTTTTGCTGCAGACAATGGGAGTTTTGTGCTTGACTTCAGTGGGAGGTGGACTGGGCTGTTTGTACAGAAGCGAGATGAGGCTCAAAGTAATCATGACTTTTTTAACAAATGTGCAGAACAACAAGGATTGACCAGGCTATCTTTATGTGATAAATATTTCCTTTGTTGGGGAAACCACAAAATAATGACAGTTTTCAGAGTAACAGCCGTGTTAGTCTGTATTCGCAAAAAGAAAAGGAGTACTTGTGGCACCCGATGAAGTGAGCTGTAGCTCACGAAAGCTCATGCTCAAATAAATTGGTTAGTCTCTAAGGTGCCACAAGTACTCCTTTTCTTCATAAAATAATGGGCAGTTAGAAGAAAATTTACGATGAGAGAATGATTCTTGAACTGACTAAACTGACTATAGTGAAAAAAATTCGAAGTTGAGTGCCTAAGAGCTAGGCATCCACATCCAGAATCAGGAACCTACATAGCTGGTGTGATTATCAGATGCTCTTTGCCTCTGAAGATCCCACTGATGTAAACGGAGTTACTCAGGATTTGCACTAGTGCAACCGAGAGCAGCATTTGGCTGACAGTGTCCTGGTTGTATAGAAACATTCCTGGGTATCAAATGAATTCACGCACTAACATTCTGAGCAGTGCAAATCATAGGTGCAAAGCTTAAAACCCCTAGATGCTGAGCTGGTGCCAATTTGGCAGCAGCACCTGTGGCAAAAGAAAAACTCTGCCTTTCCTCCCCCATGTTGTATTATGAATGGTCACGGAATGCCTACCTTATAAATCACACACATTTTCCCATTTTTAGTTTGGAATAGATTAAGTGAAGTCACTGAAATGCATTTTTTCTGACTTCTCTTGATCTAATGTCCCCACTGTAACTTCTCTGATTTTTACTTTTAAAAAAAATGACATCTGAACTGCCAGTGTGTCTGCCGGTTTATAGTCTGAGTCTAATTAAAACCAACACGTTATAAGAATCCTTGGAATTTATATGCACTAAAATGTCTAACGCTAAATATTTAACATGTAAAACAGCAGCTTACCCTCAATTACACCAGCATTACAACTAGTGCACATATTAGCACTACTGTTAATTGTTCCTGATAGACACCCATTCAAATAATTTAATAATGTTATCTAGGATACAGAATGAAGCCACGATGTTACAGAAACTAATAGTTTTCTGGGGGGACAGGCATTTTAACAAACATATTTCTGAGGTAGATCAATTTTTTGTGGTGGCCAGTATTGACAAGCATCCCTGTAACTTCCCCTCTCTTTGTACCAGGAGCCTTGCCTCTCATGCAAGGTGCTTGGAGGTTGAACTAAGGGGGATAGCACTATGGTGTCCAATAACCATAGTAGCCTTCTTTTCTTAGGATTGTTGTTGTTGGCCAAACCCAACATATCTAAGGAATGCTAGGATTGGCTGACAGGGTACTGCTCATAAGAGGTGGCTTCAGGATGATGCAGGTCTCTTCCTGCTCTGTCCCAATCTTCTCCAAATGCAGGCTCTGCACCCAAGTATGCAACTCATTATTACCAATACTCACCAATCAAAAAATCATAAGTCAGGGCTCCAAAAATCCCGAGTGGCTTAAAAATCATGAGAAGATTGAAAAAACAGTAAGTCTAGGGATCTTTTTTGCACGCCTCTGGGTTTTGAACTTGTAAGGTTCAACTACCATGAGAGCTAGAGACTTATTTAAAAAAAATTAAAAAAGCAAAGCTGAGATTCTTACTTAACTATCTGACCTTGGGAGTGAGGACTTTAAGGAAAAAGGAGATGTGATAAAATTGCAAAAGCTGGCAACACTTAAGGGTCCCCGCCACGGGACTGGGCTGGGCCAAAGCAACTTTTCCCAGTGACCAGGACTGCATGGCCTAAGCTGCTACTGAAATGAGTTTGGAGAGGCACTGACAGCCCAGTGGATCAACCATGGAAGGAGATTAGCTGGGAGAATGAACTCTTGTACATTTCATTGGGATGAAAAACTGAAGCTGAGGACACTCCTCTTTGACACGAACACAGGTATTTTCAACTTGGACATACTGTAATAGATTGAAACTGGTTGCAGGTGGGTTTTCACCAGCTAAACTCGAAGTTAGCAGCATCTGTGGCAGTTTGCCTTGGCAGCAGGCTTAGATTCCCCTTGGGGGGAATGGTGGGTTGGTTTTCCAGTGCCACAGAGGCTAGCTGGGATGAAAGCCCTTTACGTATCTACTCATCTTCCAGGCCAAAGACAACTGGAACCCTGAGCTCTCGATAGTGAGGTTTGGGATTTCCTCATTCAGTAGCCTGTAAAGAGCTACAGGCTTTGGAATTGCATGGGCTATGAACACATTGCATCTAAGTTTGCTGATGAAAGATGCAAGTTTTTGAGCTACACAGAGCTCTCCTTCAGGTCTAGGAAATACACATGTAACCCCTTTGGGGTTTAGAGAGTATGGCCCCTTTAAATCTTTTTCCTAAGGGGGGAGGAGGAGCAGCGAGAGAAAGGAGAGAAACTCCAGGGTGGTGGCTCTGGAGCTCCAGAGAGAGAAGGGTTGCAGCCCGCAGGCCCTCACAAAGTGAAGCAGCGGAGAACCTGCCTGAAGCCTGGGAAGGACAGCGCGGCCGATCGGGGACACCCCAGGACAGGAGCCAGGAGGAGCACTGTGCCAGGGAGGAATCGCTCGAGAAGGAGCTGTATCACTGCTGCCCAGAGCTGCATGGGGCTGTGAGTACTGGGGCTTGTGACTCTGCATTGGGAGTAAGGAGGGAGGCTGCTAGCTAGTTAAGTGGGGAGGTGGTTGCTCTGTGTGGCTTTGCAGAGAACAGCAGAAGAGGGCACTGGAGGGGTTTGTTGAGGAAAGTTTACTGGCACCAAAGACTACCAGGAGCACCCAAGACTCACCACTGGACTGGAACTTTGCTCAGGACTCCTGAACGCTGTGTGCAGATGTTTCTCAGTGTCTGCCCTTTCAGACTGTGCTACCACTGGACCCGTGGGGCCTTGTTTTGGATGCAACCCTGTTTTACTGCTCCACCTATATTTCCCCTGGTTGTTTTTCTCCTCTCATCCCTCTGTAAATAAAAATCTCCCTTTTGTTATATCCATTGTACTTTTCCTGTGGGTGGGTGTGTTCACTCTGGGGGGTTTGAAACAGGTGTCCTTGGAGTGGAAGGGACTTTCCCTGCTCCATTCCTGCATACGCGGTCTCTTGTCCAGAGCTGCCTGCAGAGCAGACTCCATCTTGGCTACGAGAGTGCTAAAGTTACATACACAAAGCGTCACAACGAAATACAAGCAGAACAAAATTGTTTAGCCAAAGTAGCGAACGTATATTTCAAGGGACCATTCAGAATGAAGTAGCCCCTTAATACCTCTCCAGTCATAGGAGGGAAGGGGGGGGGAGAAGGCTGGGGGACGAGGGTGCTAAGAGAGTTAGAGATTGTTATAAGCCATAAATCCAGTATCTCTGTTGAGTCCATACTTTTTACTATCAAGCAAAGTTATGAATCTGAGGTCCCAGGATCATCTTTAGAAGGTAGCATGTCCATTTTTTGAGGTCCAACTTGAGACATCTCAGAGGCCTGCTTATTGGAGGTCAGGTGTTCAACATTTTCTGAAAAATCAGGTCCTCTTAAGGCACGGGTGGGCAAACTTTTTGGCCTCAGGGCCACATCGGGTTTCCGAAATTGTATGGAGGGCCAGTTTGGGGAGGCTGTGCCTCCCCAAACAGCAGGCATGGCCCAGCCCCCGCCCCTTATCAGACCCCCCCACACTTCTCACCTCCGGGACTCCTGCCCCATCCAACTCCCCCTGTTCCCTGTCTCCTGACGCCCCCCTCCCCCAGGGACCACTGCCCCATCCACCCCTCTCTGTCCCCTGACCGCTCCCAGACTCCCCCACCCCTGACTGCCCCCTGCTGCCCCAACCAACCCCTCCTCTTATTCCTGACTTCCCACCTGGGACCCCTGCCCCTTCCAACCACCCCTTCTTCCTGACCACCCTGGAACTCCTGCACCTGACTGCCCCCCACTGCCCCATCCAACCCCCCTCCTTCCTGACTGCCCCCCGGGGAGCCCTGTTCCCCGCCCTCTGACTGCCCTGATCCCTATCCACACCCCCACCACCACCCTGAACCCCGCTCCCCTCTATCCAACTCTCCCTGCCCCCTTACCGCGCCGCCCAGAGCACCAGGACAGGCAGCCACGCTGCCTGGCTGGAGCCAGCCACGCCACCGCGCAGCACAGAGCACAGGGTCAGGCCGCGGCTCTGCAGCTGTGCTGCCCGGCAAGAGCTCGTAGCCCGGCTGCCTAGAGCATTGCACCGGCGCACAATGAGCTGAGGCTGCAGGGGAGAGAGAACAGCAGGGGAGGGGCCGGGGGCTAGCCTCCCGGGCCAGGAACTGAGCAGGATGGTCCCGTGGGCCGGACGTGGCCCACGGGCCTTACTTTGCCCACCTCTGTCTTAAGGTGTCCTGGGTTGGACACCCAAAATCACTAGTAATGACTCCTGAAAATACAGGCTGTTCAGTCCAAGTGTTCTTATTTTGTTTAAGTTGCAGCTACTCAGCCAAGAATCTGCTGTTTGTATCCATCCACACTGGCTCTTACCATTTGCGAAAGCTCAATAGTCCACAATTTCCTTCCTGAACCTAGGGGGTGTTTTTCTTTCATCTCTAATGTTCTCAGCTGAATAATCCGAGTATGATGTATGTATTTCTTCTAAATGGTAGTCTTAATGCTTTGAAATCTGATCTTTCTTCTCGTCAGAGTTACATGATAGGACCCATATTTTCCTTCTGCATAATTTCGTTTAAATACGACAACAACAAAACCAAAATGGAACATAAAAATGACTACATCACTGTAGATAGCTCTGTACTGCCAGCCATTCCTTTAAGTCTCTACCCTGCATGGCTCATTACACAGGAAATATTTCCAGTTTTCTTGTGGCTGAGCCCCATACAACCCATTTTACTAGCACAAACTATTCCTTCATGGATTATAACATCAGATCCTTTATTTCCGATTTAAGAACACCAAGTTGCTAAACAGATTTTTGTATATCTCTGGATTATTGGCATTGAATCATTTCAATCAAGCAGCCAGATGAAATTAATGGTTCAGATGAAATAAGGAAATTCTCTAAATAGAGGATGCCTATTCATCTTTCTGTGGGTGCTATGAATGCAGTGAAAGCATAAGATGAAGTTTTGGATGTTACACAGAAAACAGCTTTCAAACATAACCTCACTGAAAGATATAGCTGTTATCCACAGCCAAGGGCAACAAAAATTTGCCATGGCTTTAAAATTCATAGATTTGGCACTCCTTTTGTAAGAACCTGGGGAAAAGTTCACGGATTTCATAGCTTTACTAATTCTAAGAAACAGGCGTGCCTTTATGTGCTCTGAACATTACTACAGAAAGGATCCTTCTAGATTTCCAGAGATGAAGAAAAATAAAATGTAGATAGGATATTCACAATATGTGTGACCAATGAATGCTCCTCCTTTTAAGCACATTAATCGATTTACTCACAAATTATTTGGTACCTTTGGTAGAACTGCATTTTAACAGTGTAAAGCTGTCTGCTTATTGCAGTCTCTTGCAGTTCTGCTCGGTGGTAACTCTGGAGTGGACGAGCTGAGCTCTATTTTAAACAGATGTCTGGAAAGAGGTGGAGTGAAGTCTCTATAGCTAAGCCCCAGTGGGTTCTAGTAACAAAACCCTAGAAGGAAGTTTAAAAGATTAGCACCATAAAACTTCTTAGGCTGTGTCTACGCTAGAGACCCTAGAGCAGCACAGCTGTATCGATGCAGCTACACCACTGTAAGATCTCTTGCATAACCACCCTATGCTGATGGGAGAGAGCTCTCCTTTCAACATAATTAAGCCACCTCCAACGAGCAGCGATAGCTATGTCTGTGGTAGGATTGCTAACTTTCTATTTGCAGAAAACCGAACATCCTGCCCTGCCCCTTCTCCAAGGTTCCACCCCTTCTCTGAGGTCCCGCCCATTCACTCCATCCCCCTTCCCTCAGTCGCTCACTCTCCCCCACTCTTGCTCACTCACTCATTTTCACCAGGCTGGGGCGGGGGGGTTGGGGTGTGAGGGCTCCGGCTGAGTGTGTGGTCTCTGGGGTAGGGCTGGAGATGAGGGGGTTGGGATGTAGGAGGGGGCTCTGGGCTGGGGGCTAAGGGGTTCAGAGTGTGGGAGGTGGTATGGGCTCTGGGCTGGGGGCTCTGGGGTGGAGCTGGGGATGAGAGGTTTGGGGTGTAGGAGGGGGCTTCGGGCTGGGCCAGGAGGTTGGGATGCAGGAAGGAGTAAGGGCTCCGTCTGGGGGTGCGGGCTCTGGGGTGGGGCCAGGGATGAGGGGTTTGGGGTGCACAAGGAGGCTCTAGACTGGGGCAGGGGGTTGGGGCATGGGAGGGGGAGAGGGGTACAGGCTCCAGGCAGCATTTATCTCAGGCGGCTCCCAGGAAGCTACTGGCATTTTCCTCTGTCTCCTAAGGGGAAGCGTGGCCAGGTGGCTCTGCATGTACAGAACCATAACTAGGCATTTTAGCACCCAGGTTGAGCAAGCATTTTTGCACCCCCTACTTTTTCATAATTTTTCCACCCCCGCAGCTTTGCGCCCTGGGCAGCTACCTGCTTCCCTCGCACTGGTTATGGCCCTGCTCCTATATGATGCTATTAACACATGTTCCAACTTCACAGTCCCGCACAGGCAGAAGTCATGAAACAGGTCTGTCCTAAACAAAGGAATGTGTGCTTGCCTTGATTTGCATTTAAGCAGTAAACAGGGGCGGTGCCACCAAGCAGGAAGGGGAAAAAAACAAACGATGCACAAACAATGGGGAAAAAAACAGCAGAGAACATCCTTCCACATAGTCTCCTGGTTCTCAGATGGAAATGTTTTTCAAGAGGAGGACTGAAACTATAAACAGAACAGGCAAACAGAACAGGCAAACCCCAACAGATCTTTCTCTCTTTCCTTGCCCATTGCATTCTCTGCACCTGAGAGGACAAAGGAAATAGCCGTTGGACTCTGGGCTGGGCAGAGTGGTTCCTGACCTGAAGAGTTTGGTCAATAACCTCGCTGGAAGCATGTGATGAGAAATTTTGCTTGAATTTAATACAGTTTGTTCAGTTAGTAAATGTTTTATCTTCATTTTTCTTGTAACCATTTATGACTTTTATGCTTCATTACTTGTACTCACTTAAAATCTCTCTCTTTGTAGTTAATAAACTTGTTTTATTGTTTTATCTAATCCAGTGTGTTTAAGTTCAAGTGTCTGGGTAACTCCATTTCGGGTAACAAGATGTATATATATTATTTCCTTAAAGGAATAGTGGACTTAATATATTTGTAATGTCCAGAAGAGGAGGGCTGGGCTATACAGGACATATGTTTCTGGGGAAAGATCTGGGAATGGGGGGGTGTCAAGGTCATCCTGCAGTATAATCAAGGGTGGTGAGACCCAGGGTGTAGCTGGCAGCCTGCAGTTACACACAGACACTCAGGGTGTGGTTTGTATGCTCCCGAGGTTGCAGGGTGTAGCTGGCAGCCTGCAGTTACACACAGCCCGTCACTAATCTGGATTGTGTCCCGGTATGTCACAACTGGGACCCAAGAGCTGAAGGCCAATTAATCGGATATGTAAGTTTCTCAGTACCATGCATTTTTCAGATGAGGTTAACTGAAATCTTTTTGTATGGCATCATCAAAACAAACTCCATAATTCATTTGTGCAGATCAACGTTCTGATCATTCCCAAAGATCTACTCCTATGGGCTTTTAACTGTACTACAAAAGAGAGAAAAACCTTTGCTGACACCGCATGAAATCACTAAATAAGATATTTTAAACATTGGGGTTCCCAATGAGACCAATTTCAATTTTCTATACAAGCTCTTCCTGACATCTTCCACTGTCCTCATTTCAAGGATGATGGCTGAAAGCTTCAAGTCAATATGAGAGCAGAACAGGAGTGACATCTAGAATATACCTGAACAGGTAGCTCCACAGGGTAATCCTATTTGAAGAACTGTATAGGTATAACACTGACAACAACTTTGGTTAAGTATTTTCACATCTGATATTAAAAAAAAACCCCATCATTTATCTAGGTATTTATCTGGCCCTCAGCACCAACATCCAAGCACCACCCAGTCATTAATGGATTTTATTCTCACAACATCTTGGTGAAGCAGGGAAGGATTATCCTCATTTTACAGATTGGGGAATTGAAACACAGGGTAATATGCCTTAAGTCACACATGGTAAGTCTTCACTGCAAAGTGATTGGCACCTGGGTCTGAGCACCCACATTAGCCTACCTTAGATACAGCAATCATGCTGCCAGTGCTAAAGTAGTCTGAAGAAAGTGTGGGGGGGGGGGTGGCGAGGGCACAAGGGAGAAGGGGTCTCTCAGTCTGGGAGCAGCAGCTTTGGTAAAACAGTGCTTAAAGTGCACCTCTCAGTGATCCAGCTCATTTTTATTTTATTTTGTCAGACCTTTCACTGCCCCAGACACACTTTAAGTACTGCACACTGCAAAGCCCTAACCCGAGTTGTTGTGTCTTGATGCTACGCCCCCTCCCTCCCGCATGCATCATGAGAATTTCTGGGGACATATTCCACAGTTCTTTGTGCTGCAGTAAGCTGAGCTACTCTACACTGCTTTCCCAGTGAATTGTGGGAGAACTTGTCTGTGCTTCTGGGCACACGGGGGCAATCGTGGGAAGGCACTGGAGGATTATCAGCATTCAAGTGATAAAACCTGCACCCTCACTGCAAAGGTTATCAGCCCATGTGAAAGCGGAACTTGGCCTCCAACCTATATCCTCAGTTAGGCCAACAAGCCTGGGTTGAAAGCACCACCAGACTCAACTAAGAGGTTTTTGTGTGTGGACAGGAAGGAGGTTAGGAACGACACCAAGTGACCAGGCGAAGTCTGCAGGGAACACATACCCAGAGAGAGCATGGAAGTTGTAAAAGAGCCAGGGATTGAACCCATTCTCCTGCATCCCAGTCCAGTGCTTTAATAAGTAGACTTCCTACCTCAATATTGTTAAACATAAGAATAAACCTGCACAATATTTAAAATGAATTGCTACAGCTGTGCATCATATTTTAATATAAACACTTTAAACCAGGGCCAAATTTTACCAGAGCAATATGTCTAAAGAATCTTTAAAGTCTTTGAGATCAAAGGTGCTATATGAATGTGAATGCATTATTAATATTCTATTTTTCCACGCATCTAGGCTTTTATATCAGACCCATCATTGTGGTATCTGTAGCCCCAACTGGTGTTTCATCTATAGAAGTACCTCTTCTGCAGTTTTGTCTTCACTGCTTATAAGGTGTGTTTAATAATTATATTATATTTAATATTTTGATATAATATAAAAGTCAAAATGAAATGATTTGACATAATTAAAATGAAATTGAATTCCAAATTGTTTCAATGGTTCTGAATTAAAAAATGTTTCAAAGTTCCATTCCATGGGAAATTTCAATATTTCAGCTTTTCATCACTCCAATTCAGGACACCATCATCACAGAAATTTCAGAATTTCCTGCTGAATGAAAATTCTGGTTTCCAACCAGCTCTACAGGAACAGAACTATGCAATTTTACTTTGTAGCCCTATAGTGTTGAACAGAACATGAACTGTTTACTTTTTTAACAGAACTAGAGGTTCCCTGAGGGCACTTTACAAATTTACACTAAAGGGTTAGGAATGTTCCACTGAGCAGTGATACACCTGGCTGAATATCCCCAGGGGATATATATCCCAGCATTGTGACTCTTTTATACCAGCTAGGTTTGGGCAAAGTGGCCAGCAAAGGGCTACATGACCTCCCCTAGCACCGAGCAGCCTCCTCTCCCCCACCCCTGCCTTTTCAGGATCCACAGACCAGGGAGCATTTTGGGACAGCGTGGAGCAGTCAGTGATGGATTGGAAGAGGGAGGTGATATGGCCCGGATGTTTCTGCATGCCAATAATTAACTCCTATTGCAAGCACCACATGGCAAAGCAGCAAGTGGCCCAAGTTATGGCTGCCAGCAGAATAGGGTAAGCAAAAAACATCCTCCCCTCCTTCACCGTGGAGGGATGAATCTGGCCTAGAGTGCTTTACACTGAGTACAGTATTGTAGCATTACAAATGAGGCAAGAGAGCCACACTGTTAAAGGAACAGTAGAATGAGGCAAGAGACCACACTGTCAAAAAACCCAAATCCAAGAAACTTGAATGCATCCAGAGCCTTCAGACCCAGCCATGTCTGCCGCCCTACAGGTGATGACATGGGGCACCGTGCACCAAAAGAGCACTTTGATCCAATTTCTATTCTGCGAACCTCTCTCAAATCACATTCACCTGCAGTCCCAAGCGCTGGGGGAGGGGAAGTCTATTGCCTTCAGCAGGCAGGCTCGCCTCAGGGCTACATTTATTCCCCCTCCCCGCCCACCATCAGAATCATTTAAGCCCCCAATTGCTGTAATTTACCAAGGTGCCCTTTTGCATTCTGTTTTTAAAATGACAGTTGACAAGCTACCATATGTGACCAATAACTGCTACTCGGAGCTAAGATCTGCAGATGGTGATAGACGTGGCGCCTGGCATGCCATTAGCCCTGGGAATTATCAATTATAGACTAGCCAAAATAAACTCTTCAGAAATTTCCTCTGGGTGTTAATCATTCTGAATCACATTCATTCTCGCACTTTAGGCAAAGATTCTTGACCTTATTCTGAGCATAAACACAAATATTAAATAATGTATCTATCATCACCTGAAGCTATGACTAACCTTTTTACCCCAACAACAGTTAGAATTAAAAATAAATAAATTAACCTCCAAAGCAAAAATGATCGAATCCCAAAGTTTCACTGACTTGCTTGATTTTCTACAAAATAAACTACGGTGTGAATTTTGCTCTGTGTCAGTTCACATACTGAAAACATTACAATTTTATCCTTTAAAAGTAGAATAGCTAATTCCCTTCTTGCCATGAGTGCAGGGGACTGGACTAGATGACCTCTCAAGGTCCCTTCCAGTTCTATGATTCTACTATTCACACTGCCTTAAAATATTACTGTACAAGGCTGGGGAAGTAAATTAACTCAGTCACCTTTCATTTCTGAAGACCTAGGTTCAAACCCTGCTTAGCTTACACAGTTGCATGTGTTTGGGGATCTTATAAGAATATTTGACTACAGCAGAATCATACACCAGCATATAATTTGGTATGGCTGGAGTTCTCTGTTATTGAATCTGCCCACAACATTCTAGCCAGTGTTATATCACTTTCATTAGCACTAGATTTAGCCATACAAATGTTGATTAAAACAACACATAAACACTAAAAATATTGATCTTAAAGACCTGATACAGCACCATATAGCTGAGGTCATCAAAAGTGTGCGTCACAAGGTTGTCTACTCCCCAGGGCTAATGTAAAACTCTTGCACAATGGAGCAAAATATTTCAATGTTTGTTTTTATTACTAAGGGCCAGAGAACAAGTCCCTTCTCCTGCTGATGAATGTTTACTCACACAGGTAGACCCCAGTGTGAGTAAATGTTCACCAGTGAGAGCAAGAAGCTCACAATCTGGCTCAATGAGAGCTCATAAACAGTGTTTAAAAAATGGAATAAGGTATTTCCCAGAATCTCTTAAGTTGACAACATCCCTTTAAATTTTGCTTCACTCTTTTTAAAAAAAATTAAACTTTTTTCCCATTTGGTTTCTAAATTGATTATTTATATCTGGTTTTATTATCAAGCTTACAGCTATCAGTAAAAAGCTTGATGAGAGAGAATGTACAAAATTCCTCAAATTATAGAAAAATCCCCTTGGGATTTGATACTCGGAGAAAAACTTTTTTAGTGAGTTTTAGATAAGCTAAACTCAAAACTACATACTAAAAAAAATGTACTTTTTCTTTGATTTATATAATAAACATGAGAATCAAAACCAGGGTACCAGAGGATTTATTTGAGATAAATCACCTTTGATCATTATGCCACTCACAGACTGAAGCAGGGTTAAGGCACACATATTAATGGAGAAGTGTATGAAGTTAGCAATGACTTTTTTCAGTACTTCTTTTGTGAGGCCTTCTGTGACAGCGTGTACTGGCCCCACACTGGAGCGGAAGAGATTAAAGCAGCGCTCTTAGCAGCAGAAGCCATGACCCCTGCTGGGCATGCTCCAACTGCTGCTGCAGTATAAAAACGAGCAGCCTAGCTCAGTCTGGGCTCACTGCTGAGGAGGAAGGATGCACCTTGCCAGTGCCAGCTGAGTAGCAGTCAGGATCCCAGATAGCCAGAGTAGGCGATGCTGAGGCCCAGGCACTTGTGGATGACCTAAGGAGATTGCGGTTACCACCTGAGGAGTCCAGAGACTGCAAAGACACTGACTTCAGCTGCAGGAGTCATGGTAGGATGTAGCCCAGGGAAGGATGAGCCAGGGTCCTGGCAGAAGTGGGTGTGTTGTGGGTGGATTCCTCACTGACTGTCCAGGGGAGCCCCATTGACTCTGGCCGTTGGGCTGCACTTCCCTGCAGTCCAGGGAAGCCCCATTGGCTTTAACTGCAGGCCCACCCCACTTTTCATGGGGTGTACTGGCCCTGTGACCTAAGTTCCCTCTAAGCTGTGCAGCCTTGCAGCAGGCTGTAAAGGGCTGTGTAGCAGGCTAGGGGTGGTTGGGAACTGGGAAGGGGAGCAAGTTGGAGCATCCAGGGCTGCTGTGGGCCTCTCCCCCTCTTCTGGAGCTCTGTGCTGCTGGTGGGAAGAGAGCTGTGGGGGAGTCCTCTGGCCCCAGCCCTGGGGCAGCCTGCCTGCACTGCAAACTTCTCATCCCTGGTTCCACCCCAGAGCCTGCACCCCCAGCCAGAGCCTGGCCCTGCACCCCAACCTTCTGCCTGAGCCCCTCATCCCTGGCCCCACTCTACAGCCCTCACCCCTGCACTCCAACCCTCTGCCTCAGCCCTGAGCCCCCCACACATCCCAAACACCTCATCCCCAGAGCCCTTGCCCCAGCCAGAGCCTTCACACCCAAACCCTCAGCCCTATGCTGAGCCCCCTCCCTCGCACATCACCTCCATATTGGTGCACAGAGCAAGATTCATTCTGCACGAGTGGTGAAAAATTAGAGGGAATGCTGCCCATGACACCTTCTTTGAATCCCTGTTTTAAAAATTCCTGCCTCAAACCTACTTGCTTCTCCAACTATTACCCCATTTTCTTCCTCCTCTTTGCCACCAGGCTCTTTGTTTGCCATCTACTCCTACTTCTTCAGCTTTTTCTCCTCAGACTCCTTCAGTATTGTTCTGCTCTTCATGTTCTACTCACTCTATACTTACCAAGACAACCTATAATTATGTAATGCCTAAAAACCTATTCTCATTGTTGATCCGATACTTTTTCAAGCACACATGGTTCAAGAATTTCATAAATTATTTTAGCTGCCTGACTTGAGACACTTTTAAAAAGGCCTGATTTTCAGAAATTGCTCTACACCCATCCTCTGAAAATCTGACCCCTTCAAAGCTTCAAGATGAGCAAAACCCAAAACTGGAGGCACCTAAAAATCATTAGTCACTCTGGAAAATCTTATCCTTGGACTCCTGGGTCTATTCTCCTTCCTTGTGATCATCCCATGATTACCTAGTTCTCCTCTTTTCTTTCCATTTTTGCCCCACTTGTTATCTTCTCCTCTTGTTGGCTTCTCTCAGGGTTCTTCCTTCTGCATACTATCCCTAGGTAACAGTCCTCTTTCATAGCTCTAACTACAGCTCTATCGTGGTGACTCTCAGAATCTCCTTCCTATTGCCAACACAGTAAAAATTATGCCAAAAAAATGGGCAATTGGTCATGGGCAGTGAGTACCATAGGTTGGGGGAGGCTGTGCCGCCCCAAACAGCCAGACATAGCCCTGTTCGTGCTCCACTCCCAGGTCCTCCCTCCTGCTTCCTGCTCTGTGTGCGGCTCCAGTCTCCCTGCGCCACCCACCCTCCTGGTGCTTTGGGGGGGGTGGGGGAGCTAAGCAGGGCCCAGTGGCCGCAAGGGGTTGGTGGGGCTCGGGTGGGGCATCAGGCGGAAAGGGCGGGACTGAGGGCTAGCCTCCCCCACCTGGCAGTTCACGTGCCACCCACAGAGTTGGTAACTGTGCTGCAGTGTAGACACAGTGCACAGATAGTAAAGGGGCTAGTGTTTTCTTTCCACCTCCTCCCTTGGTGTCTGCTCTGGTGTCTGAAGGCATAGAAAGACTGAGGTGGGGGGAGGAGGAGGGAAGAGCCTTAAGTCAGCCTGCTCTGCACACTACTATCTAGTAGGAGGAACAGTTAAAAAAACGCCTCAGTGAGGCTGGTCAAAATTTTTCTTTAGAAATTAGTATGAAAATTTGCAATTAACTTTTGGGGAGGTGGGAGGGAATTGGCAAAATGTATTGTAACTTTTTTTTTTTTTTGAGCAATGTAACTTCTCAGACAGCTACACATAGGCTAGGATGCACAACCATTGAGATTGGATTGCCATTGGAGGGCAATCCTGACCCCCAAAAAAGCAGCACTGGCTGTCTCTCTGTGTCTGGATATCCCACTACGCACTCAGACTCAACAGCTAAAATAAAATCTTACATTTCTTCATAAACTTTCCCTTCTCTTTCTCTGTTAACTCCAATATTCTCCCCCAACACAAAGCTCAAGCTTGGTGTCATATTTGATTCCTCTTTTCTTCCTATATCCAGGTGTTGCTAACTCTTGTTGTTTGGTCTCTACAACAGTTTGAACTTCCATCTTTTTTTCTTCTCTATTTCAATGGCTAGTATTCTGGTCCATGCCCAGTCATCTCTTCCCACAAAACACATGGGGAAACAAATCAGCTCAAAAGATCTGCTCTCAGTGAGGAATCTACCTTACCCTCAAAATGTAGGAGGAGGATTTATTTTTAGTATCATTCCATAGAAACAGAAACTGTAAAACCCTGCAATGGGCAACTCTAAAATAACCTACTGTGGGGGGAAAGTTTCTTAACCTCAGACAGCTGTTGGTTGATTTATGTCCTGAAGCATGAAGACAGAGACCCCTAATAAGTGCTTTTCTTTGCTAGTATATCTGTGGATAGTCTTATCCATATAAATAGCTAATTGAAATTTTAATCCAGCTAAATTCTTGTTCCTAATGATATTTTGTGGCAAGTGAGTTCCACAGGCTAATTAACAGCAGCGTAAAGAGATTTTTCTTTGATCAGTTTTAAATCATTTGGATTTTCCCCATCATGACCTGCTATTGTGTTCTTGATCTGTTTTAGATTGTAAACTCCAAGGAGCAGGGATCTTCTCTTTCCATTTACTTGCAGATTGCCATGGTCATCTACGGTAACATATGAGGCACTGCATGTGCTTATACTGCTCTAGCAATACTAGACTTCTAGCTCCAGCCATTTCTTCACCTTTCAGAAGTATTGATGAGCCATCTTTGAAGGCAGAATCTTATCAGGCTTTTGTTCCAATTAAGCTTGATAATGAGGGGTATAAGAGCATTTACATCTGATGCACATTCAAGGACTTTAGAAAGCAATTTTACTTGAACTGAAAATCTGAGCACCAGGACCTTTTGAAGATTACATTTATTTGTGAAGAAAGGGTGGAGAAATTATACAGCTCTTTCCACATTAGAATATTTTAACACTGAGAGGAACAAGGCCACATTCAAACCCTGAGGACTATTTCATATCATTCATGTTAAAAATTTTAAAAGATGATAAAAGGCCTACGCCCCCTGCTCCTGCAAGAGGGTGTGAGTGTTCAACTATTTGCATTTGTGTGTAAATTCACCCACCTAAGTAGTCCCATGATTATTATTCACATGCCTGCATCACTGGGTCCAGAGGCACTAGCCAAAAGCCTCTCCCCTTTGATTCCAACGGGAGCAAGATTAGGATTCAAAACTCTTTCCTGGATATGTAGAAATGCTACACAAAGCCAGAATATGACTTGCCCTGACAAGAACATGCAGAGGCTTAAGAGGCCACAAGAAGGTGAAGGCAGGGAGAGGGGCACAGTTAACTCTCCAGGGCCACTACTCCCCCACCTGTGCAGGTGGCTGGTGAGTGGGCGGGCAGAATTGAGGAGTAGGTGGAGCCACAGCTTCACCACCTTAACACAGGAGCTAGCAGAGATGAACTGGTGCAGAGGAGGAAGTAATTTCCTCACTGGAGCAGGGAGGAAGAAGAGACACATTTCATTCCTTAGCCTGCTCCTGAGGCACTAACTGTTGTATCCTTGGGGGCAGCAGTTTTAGCTATTACCACAACAACCAAATACACAACGCTAACAATCACCCTTGAACTCAGGGCAGATTGAATGGCCCAGCCCTGACACTGAAAAAAAAATAAATGTGAAGACAAAACATGAATATTTAGGGAAATCCAAGTTTTATCTTCAATGCTGAGCAAAATTTTCTCTAGATGAATTACAAGTGATTTCCTATGATCTCATCCATTTCGCGGGGGGAGGAAATCTGCTTATTCACAAGAACTCAGTAAGCTCTATACAATGATAAAGGCAAACAGCTAATTATCACAAAACTAAAAATATATTTCCATAAATAAAGCTGTGTAGGGGCAACATGAGGCCTAGTTGTTCTTCACTCCGTAACCTTAACGCGAGTTATACATTTACATCAAGGGGAGAAGAGATGCCTTAGGATTTTATAGGTTGCTATTTATTGACACAAAAAACCCTCCTTACCACACAAAGGGCATATCAAAAAGAGCCAGTTTTGGGGTGTGGTGGTGTTCGGTTAGTTTGCTTTGTCAAATGCAGATCTCTACAATTATTAGCCTGTAGGATCCTGGTAGAGAATAAGTAAATATATATCAAGTACTAGCAGGACACTGCAATGCAAAAAGGATGTTAAATTGTTCAAGCAACGGGATGACATAACTAATACTGACATAATTTCCAGGCAGCAAAGCAAAACTAGGTCAAGCCACATTGACCTATCTAACATAATAAGCATTTTTTCCCAGATTTTTACAATGTAGGCTGTGTCTGCAGGCATTAACGTCCTCCGTTATCAATGTATAGTGTTGTCACTCTGCTTTAATGTCTTATCACTATGTTGTGTTAATTAGACCAAAACAATATAGTGCACTTTTGAACTGTTTAACTCCCAGTTAGGAATCCTTACCTAACTGCACTATTTTCTTTATCCAATCAGAAAAGAAGAACCATTAACTCTTTAGAGCCACTGGTTTCACAGGGCATTGTTAAAGGGGGTATCTGCATCAAAATATATTAATCTCTACCAGTTGCTCTATTCAGTGCATTTTATTAGTTTCTAAAAAGGGACTGCAAAGCTAATTTATTTGATTAAGCAAACTGCATTGATTTTGATCCTGATATATCATGCCAGACCACAGGTGCAGATTTGTGCATGGAAGTGACTGGGGCACATACATGCAACTTGATTTCCTTCCACCCTTTGCCATTTTGTTTTCCTGTCCCAATTCTTTACCCAGACAGCATGCTGAAAATGACAAGAATCCTGCTATCTCCACATTTCTCCCAAAGTAGCCCTGCCTTTGTTCTCTTGACACTGTCTTGCAGTTTTGCAGCGCAAATTTCATTTTTCAGGGGACATGGGGAACTTGCTGGTTTAACTGCATTTTTTTTCAGAAAATTAAATCTTACATTTCTGCCTTTACTTGCTATATTGCAGCATAGCACATTAGTCTCAACCAAAATACAAGTCTGATCCTTGTTACCGAAGTCTCCATTTGCAGTTTTACCTGAGAAAGTTTGGAACAGAATGCAACAGTTCTCTGGGTTCCCAGGACTGAGTGTCACCTTGTTATCCCCTCCCTATAGCAACAGGTAGCCTCACTGGACTCAGTGAGGTGTTAGCTCCCTAAACCCATGCTACTCAAAGGACTCTTCTCTCGGCCATGCCAGTAGGGTTGCCAGTTTTGGTTGGATGTATTCCTGGAGGCTTCATCACATGACAATCTTGAATTAAACATTATCTTTAATTCCTGGAGACTCCAGGACAATCCTGAAGGGTTGGCAACCCTACATGCCAGCCCTATCTTTGCCATGCAGGTTAATAATAGGTGCACCCCATTCCCTGAGTCCCTTTGAATCATTCCCCTGTGATCTCCAGCCCTTGACACTAACTACTCACAGAAATTCCAGATCCTCTGCCCAGTTTTACCTTAAATCACAGTTCCTCTGTGAGCATAATAAAACGAGAGTAGGTTTATTTTAAAAAAGAGTGGAGATTTAACTAGAAACAAGAGAATGGTGGAAACATTTACAATACAAAATAATAAAACAAACCTGGGTCTACATGTATCAATACCTTTCCTAACATAGGTTCTCTCTCAACTGGTCAGTTTGTTGCAGAGTTGGCTGTCTTCACAGAAACCAGAACCCAATTCTTCCATGATAGCCTATCTGCATCCTTTCACTAAGGAGGCTTCTCTGCACTCTAATATATGGAATCAGTCTTTTGCCTCTACTCAGACATGGAAATCCCCCGCCCTTTTTATGCCCTTTTTCACCTCAAGTGATTTTCATTGTTTGCTGTTGTCTTTGATGGTTTCCATCAATAGTCTTGGGATGGAGCAAGGCTAGATCATTGAGCCTTGCTTTACATCACTGGCTAACCAAGGAGGGGTGACAGCATACTCCTGCTTGAATGGACCATCATCAAGACATACTGGTAACATCCATTGGTAACTAACTCTTACTCAAAGTCCATAAAGCCTATTCCTTAAATATTACCCGAGTGCATATCTTAATGATTATGAATCTTGACTATTTATAAGCTCTTTGTAGGTACCTTTACATGTTACTCTTTATGGATAAATAGCCTGCGAGATGTGTGTTTGGTATAATAAGTGTTAGGTCTGGTGAGAGTTGTTTGCAAAAGACCGGGGACCCTTGGCCAACAGGCCTCTGTCAAACCTAGAAATTGCCAGACTGGATCAGACGAGGACCATTTAGTTCACTATCCTGTCGCTGACAGTGGCCAGCACCAGATGCTTCAGAGGAAGGTATAAGAACTTTGCAACATGCGGATGTAGAATAATCTGACCTCCACTGTAGGTCTCCTCCTGGTCTCTAATAGAAACAGGCTTATGATCTGAAGCATGAGTTATAATAATTCCAAAATTTTTGGACAACTCTGGATATTCTTGATCTAGAGATGGTTGGTAATTTTGCTGAGAATTTTCATTTTTCTATTGGGAAATCAAATTGAAATTTTTCATTTCTGGTCAGGTCAGCTTGAATTGGAATATTTTGTTTTGAGCTGAAACATTTCATTTCAAAAGAGAGTTTGGCAAAACATTAAACTGAATTTCCCATCAGAGCATTGCTTTATGAGGGTTTGCAGTTCAGACCCCATTCTCTGTTGGCCAGGCTCCCTTGAGGACTATAATGAAATATGGATTTCCCTGACTAAACTACTTAGTGCATCATGAGTCACATGACTGTGGGAACATTATGGGGGATGTAGTCCAGCCATGGAGCCTAGCCTCTACAGGAGAAAGGGAACATCAGGTGCCTGAACTACATCTCCCATGAGGTAATATGCTACTAGGGGAATACAGTTTAGTATTTAACGGGCTCAAAATGAAACATTTTAGATCAGTAAACTGAAATGAAACATTTCATTTAAAAAATGTTAATGTTACCTTTTGTTTGAAAAGGTAAATTCTGAATCTCAATTTTTCTGGATCTATGTTCTGCAAAAAATTTGGGAAAGAAGGAAGACAGGCAAATGGGTTCATTTTCTAAACTTTTCCTGCTTGCCTAATTAGCAGAATTTAGCATTCTCCCCTAAAACACTGGGCCTGATCCTCATGTGATGTAACTCCTCAAAGCTCCATTGACTTCAGTGGAAACTGCCAATTTATACCGGCATAGGATCTGGACCATTTTATTTAAACATCAAGTGATTCTGCTTATTATATTACTAACTTTACAGTATTATGGCTCAATCTAGCAAATGTTTTAAGCACATCCATAGCTTTATTCACGTAAGTAGTCTGAAAGAAACTAATCAGAAAATTAGGGCTGTCAAGCAATTTAAAAAATTGATTAATTGCACAATTGTGCTATTAAAGAATAGCATTTAAATTTTTTGGATGTTTTCTGCACTTTCAAATGTATTTCAATTACAACACAATACAAAGTGTACAGTGCTCATTTATATTACAAATATTTGCACTGTAAAGAGATACAAGTACAATAATGCAAACGCTACCATGAAAGTTGAACTTACAAATATAGAATTATATACCAAAAAAACTGCACTCAAAAACAAAACCATGTAAAACTTTAGAGCCTACAAGTCCACACAGACCTCCTTCTTGTTCAGCCAATTCCTCAGACAAACAAGTTTGTTTACATTTATGGGCGATAATACTACCTGTTTACAATGTCACCATCTGAAAGTGAGAACAGGTGTTCTCATGGCACTGTTGTAGCTGGCATAAGATATTTACGTGCCAGATGCACTAAAGATTCGTATGTCTCTTCATGTTTCAACCACCATTACAAAGGACATGCATCAATGCTGACGGGTTCTGCTCAATAACTATCCAAAGCAGAGCAGACTGATGCATGCTCATTTTCATCATCTGAGTCAGATGCCACCAGTAGAAGGTTGATTTTTCTTTTTTGGTGGTTTGGGTTCTGTAGTTTCCACATGTGAGTGTTGCTCTTTTAAGACTTCTGAAAACATGCTCCACACCTCGTCCCTCTCAGATCTTGGAAGGCACTTCAGATTCTTAGCCCTTTGTTCAAGAGCAGTAGCTATTTTTAGAAATCTCACATTGGTGCCTCCTTTGTGTTTTGTCAACTCCTCTCTGAAAGCGTTCTTAAAAAAACCATGTGTTGGGTCATCATCCAAGACTGCGATAACATGAAATATGGCAGAATGCGGTAAAACAGAACAGGAAACATACAATTCTCCCCCAAAGAGTTCAGTCACAAGTTTATTTAATGCATTACTCTAATGAGTCATCAACTCTACTGATGGAAGAATGTCCTCTGGAATGGTGGCCGAAGCTTGAAAGGCTAAACATTCTTATGCCCCGTCTGGTACATAAATACCTTGCAACACCAGCTACAAAAGTGATATGCGAACTCCTGTTCTCACTTTCAGGTGACATTGTAAATAAGAAGCAGGAAGCACTATCACCCATAAATGTAAACAAACTTGTTTGTCTTAGTGATTGGCTGAACAAGAAGTAGGCCTGAGTGGACTTGTAGGCTCTAAAGTTTTACATGGTTTTGTTTTTGAATGCAGTTATGTAACAACAACAAAAATCTACATTTGTAAGTCTCTTTCATGATAGAGATTGCACTACAGCACTTGTACGCAGTGAATTGAAACACTTATAGTTTTTATAGTGTAAATATTAGTAATAAAGTGAGCACTGTATACTTTGTGTTGTAATAGAAATATATTAATGTATTTAAAAACATATCCAAATATATTTAATACATTTCAATTGGTATTCTGTTTAACAGTGATTAATCCCAATTAGAGTTAACACATGATTAACTGCACTTGACAGCCCTACAGAAAAACACATGTTACTTTACATGGTTAAGTGTATGCAGGAGCAGGTCCTATTATGTGGTGCTTCTACTCCCCTCCCCCCAATATTTAAAAGTCAACTTAATGAGGACAGGAAGTCAGTGCTTTTCACCTCTTTTCCTAATCTAATTACAAGATTTATACTAATTCCCCTAAGCAAAATTGTCATTAATGTACAAGTAAAGATGTGATTCTGTTCCCCTTACAAAAGATTAAGATGTATTCTAATATAATATTGCAGCTGACAACAAATGTCAGAAAATGTTCTGACAAGGATATAAGTAACTTCTCCACTGTAACTTTGTCACTGCATGATTATATTGTACTCCGCTCACCATGTCAGCCCATACCAAGAGGCATAGGGTGTGGGTTTGACTTGGTATACAACTGGAACAACACTTACGTTTTAGTACCAAAAACCTGAAGAGAAGTAGCCCTAAATACAACATTTAAAGAACACATCAGATTTTGCATGTCAGAATCATTTCCAACCACACCCCCTTACACCAACTGGGCAACTAATTAAATGCTATGCATCACTGAGTCTCACCAATAAAATGTCACAGGGCCTAATCCTCTGCTACTTCAGTGGACCAGGCTCAGGATCAAAACACACTTTGAGAATTTTGACACAGAGTTTGGGAGTTAGTCAATAGTCAAGGTGCAGAATTAAGTGATATAGTTAAGCAGGTAGCATTCCAAAGCTTCCTAGAGAAAAAAGTGCTTGCCTACCAAAGAGACTCTACAGAGCAGACTTCACCCATGCCTGGAGGAGCCCTGTGGAACAGGACTAACTTCACCACCGCTGATATCAGTGGATCAGGTAGTTCCACATTGCAGGACCCAGTGGTGCAGACTTCTGTAGACTTGAGCTGACAGGCACAGGGGAGCCAACCTTTGATGTCCCCCTGATTACTACTCTAACTGGACCCATGAATGGGGTTCTGGCAGATGGGGATTGCTTCATGGGTAACACTTCCAAACATCAACCAGCTTGTCAAATAATACATTGCATCTGTGGAACCGGCCATACGCCTGACACCATACTCCTGACCCATTGATTGGGTTTTGCTTACCTTCCTGTATATAGATATCTATGTGGCTAGCGTCTCACACTTGTTTTAATTTGTTTTTTTTACTTTCCCACCCCCACCAAAAATTAAAGTATTTGTGGTTCCATATTCCCAAGGATTCCTGAGTGTTTTTCAGTGGGGAAGAATCAGCTGCCAAGATGACCACGGCGGTTCTATTTTCCAGATCCAGAAGTAGGAACACGCCTCTGGGTGGGAGCTAGAGCCACAGTGTTTTTTTATTCTACACAGATTTAACCCAGTCCTCATTGCTGACAGCGGCATGTGGCAGAAGGGCTACACTTGCAGATGTGAAGAACTTTACACATGTGAATTATCCTATTGGAATTGTGAGAGTCAGCTTGGTGCTATACTGGTAGTTCCATGCAACGCCACCTGAGAAACTTTCACTGGCCATTTTTCCCTTCTGGAGCCAGTCAAGTATGGGAATTTAACAGAAACTCTGAATTCAGATGCTGGGATGGCAAGAGAGAAGGAATTCAGCTCCACAGCAGCTGCTCTGGCTGAGCCTGAAGTGACATTGACAAGATGAATACATAACTTTCTTATAGCACACATGCAACGTGACACCAAGAGTTAGGTGCCCAGGTGCAATTGTCAGGCCTCTTATAGAAATGCAAAAAATTAATCCTTCTTTCCCAAAAAATAAAGTAGTGGACTATCAAGTACCAACTCCTTTCAGCAGTAATAAAATCTTAATACAACTAAATAACTTACAAATGTATTATTGTGGCAAAATGTCATTACAGTCCATTTTTGTTACAATAAAAATTGATACCAAACCTATTGTGTCTTCTCAGTCACTGTCCCACTGGGCCAGGAGTAGAGCCTTAGCTTTCTCTTAATCTTTTTAGTACTTTTCAAAGTGTTTTTAGACCTAAACATGTTACAAGAAAAATCTAATCATATTGCAGGGCCAAATAAACACACCTTAAAGTGTTGTGCAATCAAAAAAGCTGGAACATATCTTTCCACCCATATCCCCATAAGATAGTATAATAAATATATCTATGACGTATCACTTTGAAACATTAAGAACTATTTTTATTATAAACATCAGATCAAACTCTGCTTCCTCAAACCGTTTTGGTGCCTTTTAAGTTCCATACAGGGTCGATTTCATATTACAGGCTTGAGCTCTCAAGTGATGTGCAATAACTCTTTATAACCTGCAGAAACAGTATAAGCACGAAATAGCACAAATGTACAGAAAAACGGTGCAGCAAAAGGTAGACTACCGTATAGGAAACCTTAAAGGTTTGGAAGTTCAGTTCAAATAAGCCCTGGAAGTTCTGATGCTTATTTGAACCTTTATCCACATTTTTGTGTGTCCCTTTTCTTTCTCCCTTACTAGTGTAAGCAGGGGAAAAGGCCCACTATTGTGGGGAACTTTCCTGGCTTATACGCTACCCTGGTGAAGTGGGTTAGCGAAAGGATCTGAGTCTTCGCTCCCCCTTCCTTTACCCTGATTTCCCATTGATCCTTCCCCTTACTTTTAGTACTGGGAGCTAGCCTTCTGAAAAAACCCCACTGAGTTAGTAAGGGGACAAAAGTCCCCTTACATTTGTTTCTGCCTCCCCGCCCATCCGATTCTTCTCCCGGACTCCAACAAGTCCCCTGAGCATTTACTAATTCCTCAGTCCCAAAGTGTATCCCTGACCCACCCTCCAGCAGACCCCTTACCTTTGGTGCTATTCTGTTGATGGATTCTAAGGTCTGGCACTATTTTTACTGAGCTCAAAGGCTTCTTCATGTTAGAAGGGGTCCAGAATGCATTGCCCCCACCCTTGATCCCACAGAAACCCTGGAATTTGTTAGATTGGAAGTCAGCAGCCAGCCCAGCAGAGAATGCCAGACATTCTGAGAACCTGAGATGTATCAAAGGTAGAAGGGGATTAGTGAGAGAGATACACATCTAAATATTTTAGAACCTAATAAAAGGTTTAGGTTTGGTTCCTTTCAAGATGGGGGAGAAGGCTCCATTTTTATTTATTCCAAGCTGGTTATGCACATCCATAGAGTGTGTGTGTGTGTGCGTGTATATATTTAATATAATATGCTATTTATAAACTAAGATCAAGTAATTCAGTTTAAAGTTAATAAGGAAGTGGCTATGTCTGCCCTGAAATGTTTACTCTTAACTCTGGTTTAAATTCTATCATGTAAAGTTTTTGTGAACTTCAAGTCTGACCTCTACAGGTAGGTAACTGAAATAGGTACTGTATCTTTTGATCACAAGTTGTACAAAGATATTAGACACTGCAGAAGGCCAGTATTCCAGCCTTAATACACAAACCACTGATGAGGTTTAAATATTTAAGGGTTTATTTTTAAAAAACACTAATATGTACATTTGGTTCAAACAAATGCAGTTTTACAAAAGGCATATACTGCACAATAATCAAATAGCACTATTTTATACTCTAATTTATTTCTGTTTCCCCTCTCCACCAGTACCCTCAAACATGGCAGGATTTTTCATAGCTACAGAAGCTAATGTTGTTTTCCAAGTTGTGAAAAACTCAAATTTGTTATGTTTTTAAATGTCCTATTCGGTGCCACCTTTTTCTAATCATAACCTATCCTAACAAACTATCCTTTGTCCAGTGATTGAATCCCCTCTGTTCCCACAAACCTACAGCACATGTTGCCATAGTTACTCTGCATGTCTATTTACCACACAAATGATCAAAGAAAGCAGACAACACACACACAAACTTTGCCAGACTTCCTACCGGGTAATGTCCAGCCACTAATTAACTGATATACTCTCAGCCCACAGATTCCATACACTTGTTTTCTTTATTAGATATGACACACACCAAACAGAATTCTCAGAGATAAATTCTCATTCTAGACAAGACAGCCCCTGGAAAAAAAAAAAACTCTAAGCAGCATTTCCTAAAGCAAGTCTTATGATTACAATATTTCAGGACAAGGATATAGATTTCTTAGCAAGGAATAAATTAAGAATTAAAAAGGTGCACTAAAGAAAGTAGGAAATAGAAACCACATGCTAAAAAGCTAAACATCTGTATGGAAGAGGGATGATTTTATGTTTTACATGTGTTATCGACTAAAATTCTATCCAGCATGTATGCACTCTATGAATCATATACTATAAAAGCTATGACTCTAGCTATGACAAATAAGAGCTGAAATGGCCTCTGTGCCTTACAGATTTTATCTTCACTTTTAATTAGGTTCTTAATGATCCATTAGCAAATTGCATGTCTAATAGGACCCTTTTATAGGACTGTGAGCCCAGTCCTGCCCTGATCAAAATCAATGGGAATAGTGCCATTGACTTGAGTGAGTGGAAAATAAAGCCCTAAATCTGCTTTCACAGAATTCCTATGTGCTGCATTATGGTGTTAGTATGTTTGAGGATATTATTTGTTGTGGGAAAAAATGGGTTTGATTATTAAAAATTAATTGATTACCTAGTTTCTGAGATCCATTTGGGGAACCTAAAACAGATACCACACTGCCCTCTCCAGTTTTAAAGTAAATACCAAGAATACAGACAAGCAAACTGCACCCAGCCACACTGGCCTCAATAAATCTTAGATCTCTGACACATCTGTGTTCTTATCTAAACTTCTGATCTTTGAGATTTTTTTGATTCTTTTGATCCCTTTTACCCAAGTAGTGAGCTGGTCAGAGTTTTAGTAGATGGAAATTTCAGTATCCATAGTGAAGCTGAAGATTTGTTTCCTGGTATATATTTGGCTGTCATGTTAGACCAGAGGTGGGCAAACTACAGCCCGTGGGTCACATCTTGTCCGTGGGACCGTCCTGCCCGGCCCCTGAGCTCCTGGTCCAGAGGCTAACCCTTGGCTCCTTCCCCACTGTCTCCTCTCCCCCTCAGCCATGCCGCCAGGCAGGCAGCACTCTGGGCGGTGGAGCTGCGCGCTCATGCAGGACAGCATGTCTGGCTCCGGCTGGGTGGTGCGGCTCCAAACATGCTGCTCTGAGCGGCATGGTAAAGGGGCCGGGGGGTTGGATAGGGGAGAGGTTCAGGGAGTGGGGGGGAGACGGGGAACAGGGGGGATTGGATGGGAGGGTCCCGGGGGGGGGGGGCGGCAGTGGTCAGGGGACAAGGAGCGGGGGGGTTGGATATGGGTGGAGCGTTCTGAGCTGGGCAGTCAGGGGCTGGGGGGTCAGGCTGTTTGGGTAGGCGCAGCCTTCCCAACAGTGTTGTACCCTGATGTGGCCCTTGGGCCAAAAAGTTTGCCAACCCCAGGTTAGACCCTCTTAAACGACACAGTTCCACTTCCTAGGGACGTACTTTTGACTAGAGGCCTGAAATTTTCCAGCTTCAGAATTACCAAGGTGCTTTGAAAGATGTGATGTACACAGCAGTTGTATGGAAACGTCACAATTTCATTATAGAGGTTTCAGTGGAGTTATTATTTATATCAGACAAAACAGAGACCGTCACAGCTCTTGCTGAGGTTTTAAATTACCTCCTAATGAAAGGCTACTTCTTTTTACATGTCTCTTTTATGACTCTCAGCACAGCATTCCATACCACCAACCAACGATGTCCCGCTAGGGACTGTGGGCCTGGCACAGTTGTAAAGCAGGTTGAATCCTATCAGCCCAACAGGCAGCATATTACATTTCTATGGGTAATTTCTGCTTTTCGGCTAGGATAGTTAGCTTCATTGCACTTTTCTGAGCCTGTGCACTATTGTTCAGTAGCTATATGCTGCCTGTGGGCCAGATCATTCATCAGCACAATATATGATTTCATTTGAATGCGATGACACCAGATTTGTTTGATAGTTAACCCTGCAAATCCAAACCATACTAGGATTATGACAACAAATTGGCTGGCAGATATAAAAGGCACATCTTTTCCTGAGGACGCCTCCTCTTCAGAAATTTTCAAATAAAATCAGAAGTGATTTCTAACCATCTCATGATTTCTAACCAATTTCATGGCACTTCAGTTCCTGAATATTTTGCTTTCTTATTTGTGATGACCGAAGGACGGTACAATTTGCAGGCTTATCAAGCTCTCCAATTACCATTTTAAAGATGCAAAGAGGCTGTTTGAGCTCTGTCAACATACGCACGATTAGTCTCTTCAGCTCTAGACTATTAGATCACTGGCTTTTGTTCAGCAAGAACTAGTAGTAAACATAGATTCTCTGCCAAACTGAAATACTTCTCACACACAAACACCACTGAAATCCAGTGGCAACTTCAGAATTGTGCATATGGCATAAGTGAGGTCAACCAAGTTGGTTGGGAAAGCTTGCACAAAAATGTGTGTCTAAACACACGGGCAGATCTTCACCTGCTGTAGTTGCTCCATTATGAAGCTATGACAATGTATAACAGTCAAGGGTCTGCCTTATTGGATCTAGTTCTTCTCTCATGTACAGAGGGGAAAAACCAGGAGTAACTCCATTAAAATTAATGGGGCTGCAGCAATGTAAAACTGCTGTGAGGGAAGAATCGGGCCTATATTCTCAACTTCATGTATGCAACTTCCCAGGAGATACTGCTGTCATAGAGGAAGTGGAAAGAGGAGAACTTCTGTTGGATGGAGGTGGGTATTATATAATGAGTCAAAACTATTCTAATGCTAAATCTGCCCCTCCTCTTTTCCTTTTACTGGGGAGTCATTGAAGAACTTTAGTGCTGTTTATTTTCTCACTAGCTCCCACTCCCCTTTTTCCTCTTCTCCTCTCCTGGTTTATTTTCCTTTTCTTACACACACACACACTTTACAACCTTATGCTTCAAATAGAAGCATCCCAGATAGGCAACATTCATCGATCTTTAGCAATGTTTGTTTTGTATTTTCTTAGCCTCTGACATATCCCAACTTTCTTCTGATCCTCTCTGACACCTCCCTTTACAAAGGTTCTTTTTTGTGGTGACAAAGCATTCTGCTGATCTCACAGATAAAGAACTAATTTGAACCCAAGCAATGCAGTATGTAAACTTTAGTTTCCATTTGCACTCCACTGTGACAAGATTTCCCCTCCCCCCCCAACAGTCTTTAAAAAGGTAAAAAGCAGATTTTTGCCCAATCGCAAAAACTGCTTTTCCTCCACATATGGCAAAATGGTCTAAAATACATGAGTGCTTTCATCTTGTTTTCAAAAAGTGGTTGAAAAAAAAACAAATGCTCCATTTCCACTGCAGGTGCAAACTCTACCCCTGCTTCTACCCTCCTTTCCCCACTACCTCCTCCCCCACCTTACCCCAAGTCCTACTGATTTCAGAAAGCTGCCTGAATAGACTATGACTCTCACAAAGAAACAAGAACATTTTTCTCAGAGCCTGACTTTCATACAGTGGCTATCCATAAAACAAAGTATTGATTTTAAGATGTTGATTTGCCAGGGTCTTTAATTCAGAGCCGAGCTCTGCTTTAAGGTTGAGATTTACATCTGCCAGTGCTCTGTACTCTGTGTTCTTCTAACTGCATATTTTAATTGCAAAACTACAGACAGTGTAGTATCAAATTGTTATCCCATTGTGACCTTCAACTTTGTGAATAAGAAAACAGCTGCTTTTGTCCATTCATAGCAAGATTTTAAAAAAGTGATCGTATTTGAATAATCATTGGTTTTCTAGGCTCTTTTCTGCAGTGTTACAGTACTTTTTTTGAAAACAGAAAACTGCTTGAGACTATTATATTTTAAAGCAACTGAAAAATTAAAGTATTGGCAATTGTATGTGAGTTGCTGTGCATGTTTAATCACTCACACACACTTCTACAGTTATAAAACACATTCTTACTCTACATGTCACAAACAAGGTTGTGAGAAAGTCTACACAATATATTTAAGCCATGGCAAATTGGAATTGATTTACATATCCTACAAACAGCTTTCATGCCCTTTATAAAATTGAATCAAACAATGAATTGCATAACATCACTTACTAGCAATAAGATCAAACTGAAAGTAAAAACCCTTGGTTAATTTCTATTTATTTATAAAGGATCTTCAGGCTAAAAATCTAAACTCGGCAAAGGTTTCTGCAAATGCTATCTAGTCCAACAAAGTAAATATTTACAGACCAACCCAACTTTCCCCCCTTTGCTCCCTCCTTTACAGATCTCTAAATGCTTTGCAGCATGTTCCTTACCTGCCTCATGTTTAGAATTCCATTATCCATCCAGCAGGAAACAATCTGAATTCAAATTTACAGTGTAATTTCAAAGTAAAAACAAAAATCCATCAGCAGTCTCCGTATAAACAAGCTGCTAAGTTTCTCTCTCTCTCATTTTCCTTTATCTTTTGCTGTCGGGACTCTTCCTAAGACAATGTCAAGTTTCGCAACCTTTCCTCTAGCCTATTAAAAGTCAGGAGTAGGGAGGCAACTGTCTGCCTTGCTCTTATTTCAAATCACGGCTCAGATACGTAGTAGTTGGCTGAATTAGGCCATGAAATAGCCTCACCAATCAGCAGAAAGGGGAGGGGGGTATAACAGAAAGACTGCCTACATGAGGATTAGGAAAGCTTTCAAGGATTTAACAGACTGAAAGCAGCTGGAAACAGTGTCTAAGGCTACAAAGAGGGAAGTCAATTTGTGGCATAAGAGATTATTTTCATTCTTATTTTACTGCTCTGGGTCCGCTCAAAGTTTAACAGGCTCCTGAGATTTAAAAAAAAAAAAAAAACTTGAAATTTAAATACCCAGTAAAAACTACCCAAATATTGGAGAGTTGCCCAAATACTTAACAAAAAAACTGTAAGGTGTAGTAACACCCTTCTATTTAGAACCACATATGTCACTATCAATTTAAGAAACATTTGTTTTTGAAGTTTAAAATGCATAAAACCAGATTAAAATGCATAAAACATAAGAAGTAAAGAGGGAAAAACATGCTATGTCTAATTTACATATATACCAAGTATATGTGTGCTCTGAGGAACAGAAACATATGAACATGTGCAAACAAAGCTATAGAAATTACAAAATGTTCTGTGATAAACCCTCATTTGTCTCACTAGTAAATGTATAACCCTCTCCATAACATTTTACTTTCATTTTTCTCCTTAGGGAGGGTGATTCCTGTCTTTCCTCGTGGGGGAAAAAATCATTCTTGCATACAGGTTCCAAACCTAAGGTAGTATTGTACCCTATTTTGAATGTCAAGAAAATATCCAGATTATAAAATACAACTGGTGGAGCCTTTTTGCTTTGTCCAATAGGACCTGTTTTTAGTTGCACAACACACATAATCTGTCCCTTAGTGGCTTTCTTTTAAAAAGGAGCTCTGTGTAACGTGTGGCTGCTGCTTGGACTTACACCATTTTTAAGCCAAGAAAAGGAGGAGATCTACAGAATTATACACTCACACCTGCCTCCTCGAGTCCCTAACCCTCTCACCTCTCCCCCCTCGCCTCTCTCACCCCTCCTTCCCAGCCTCAAACTTAAGATGAGTTTAGAAGCTTGCTAGTTCCTCTGTTCCACTCTAAATGGAAATCTGTCTTTTGATCTCAAGGGACAATCAGGCAAATCTGATGCCTGAAGAAAAGTCCCATGGTCATGGATTTGCTACAGCAATGGCTGTTTCTATCGAGGCAAGCAGTAGTCACTACCCAGAAAATTCCTTTCAGCTCCAGGAATCTTTTGCACTGAACTGCAGAATAAGGTGTCACAGTGATGTGATGCCAATAGTTCAGTAAAGGGGTTCTTAAAATGTGTTTTCTTTTGGCCTGTGATAAGCTCCGTGTACCGTGGCTGTGTATGTTGTAGCAATGGGAGTGAAGGATTGGGGAATCTATTCCTTTGCTTCGCTATTTAAAAGCTTTTTCTCATACGCACAGCTGAGAAAGGAAGTAATACCATACTGGCCCAGATTCTCTGCTGCAGTCAAAGAATACGCTGCACAGCTCAGGGTACCTTTCCACACTCAGACACCTTTCCACTCTCTTGACCCTGGCCAGGCTGTACACTGGTATGGTCCTCACACTTCAGTTAAAGAATTCAGGCTGCTGTCACTTGCGGCCTTAACGGGCCAACATGGCTGTCGTGAATAGAGGCATAAGGAAAACCCCAACCATGATATCTACACTGGGCCAGAGGGGATGACTTAATGATCCTCTGGCCAGCTACAGAGGTTTTTAGGGACTCTTTCCACTGCTGGAGCAGCTCTAAGTGGCTGCAGGGTAGAATGGTGCGTTAAGTGCACTTTGAAAGAAATGTGTATACATTGTTCCTGAAAAATATCTATATCCCTAGCTTAGGGTTCAGATAATGTAATTTGAAATGTATATGGTATGTGAAGACTTTTTACTGTAGATAAGCCTAGGAGAATCCTCCCTGGGAACATTTTTGCCTGATACTTGGGCCCAGACTTTCAAAGGTATTTAGGCATTGCTGCACTCAGCATTGCAATGTCTAACTGATTACGGCGTGTAAGTATAATTTCCCAAAGAGATTTAGTCACAGAGGAGCCAAAACTCCCATTGACAGTGATTTAGGCTCCTAAATGCCTAGATAACTTTTGAAAATGAGACAATCTCCTAAATCAGGTAGGCATTACAATGCTGAACACCACAACACCTAAATACTTTTAAAAACATGGACTTTGGTTTAATATGATGCATTCTAAAAGAAAAAAAATGCTCTTCTGAAGTAATTTGAGCCCCAGAGATCAGTCTGCTGTGCTAAGGGTGATTGAGCAGTAGCCAGAGAGAGGCAAAATTTACCAAAGGCTGGGGAATCACCCTACACTCTCTTCAATTTGGTGTCAGAATTTTAACAAGGGAGTCCTAAGAGCCACCTCCAGCATTTCAGTGGGGCTCTCACACAACAACAGATACAGTAGAAACTCCTATGTTGAAAGGATGAGGAAAGGTGACGAAGACTTCTAGAAGTTTGCATCTGTTAAAATGCCACACACAGTGACTGGCAATCCATATATTTTCTCACAAGATACAGGTTTTATCTTCATGACTAATCAGCGGATTATGGCATCAAAAATTGATATGGCCCTATTTGCTGAAAACCAATACCTGTATGGTGTTACTAACGAATCATTCCAAAGAGATAAGGATGCATGTTGTGGGGAAACATTTTACTCAGGTAATCTAAATATCTCACCTGGTCAGCATTTTATCACCTGTTCAATTAACTTTCCATATTCAAGGAGCGTGGTTTGTGATTAGTCCATAACTGTCAATACACAGTGCAATCACCTGGGATACTCAAGTGCAGGGTGGATTTTTGACAAGTTGGCTGTTCTGATATTCTGCACTCACATAAGGGGGCTGGAGAGGTTCCTATTCCAAGTCTCGCAAAAGACAGAAGATCAAGAGAGATGAGCCTGACATAAAATCTTGGCTCTGGACACCCTAAAACTCTGGACAATTTTGAAAAGATCAGGGTTTGGGTCCAGATTTCAATTTACTTTGCCGCTAGGCCCCTAACCCTAAGGATAAAACAATATGACTGAGAGGTTGAGGAAGTGTCACTGCCATGTGGATCGGTGAAAGGGTGATGTCATTCCCTGCCCCTCCTGGAGGACTATTTTGCTTCCATCTCTGAAACAGAGAGGACAGACAGCAATTTTACCAGCTTCAGGGAAGTGAAAGAAGATTCCACTGCTGGAGGAAGAAGCATTTAAAATCTAGCCCCTCTTGCCTCTGCAGATGACATGAGGCTGCTGCAAGGAGGAGGAGGAGAAGGCTCAATAGCTTGGTTCCTTGGGCGTGGTAGAACTGCTTTCTCATACCTTCTCACCAAGCAGCACGGGGAAGAGGTGTTTCTCTGAATATGCAAGCTCGGCTGGGGGCCTGACATTTTTCTGAAGATGATTGTGAAGATGTCTCTTTGAAAGAAAAATTATTACAAGCAGGGTTGGCTCCAGGCACCAGCTTTCCAAGCAGGTGCTTGGGGTGGCATTCAGAATGGGGCGGCAGTCCGTGTCCCGCGGTGGCAATTCAGTGGCAGCTCCGCCGCTCTTCTGGGAGCGGCAGCAATTCAGCAGCGACTGCTTGGGGCGGCAAAATTGGTAGAGCCGCCCCTGATTACAAGTGTACTAACCTACTCATGGGTTTACATTTTAAAAGCTGTCTTCACCAACAATAAGGGCTGGAGAGTCACTTTCTAGTGTAATCAGGTGGACTAGCATTAACAACATTCAATAGACCTCTCCCCAAAGTTATTATATACAGTACAGACCCGTTTACGCGCAGATGTCGGGAGTCAAGCCGTCACAACCGTGTGTTAACGGACCGTGAGTTAAGAGGGCCATGCTGAAAAAAGTGTCTATGATTCACTTAGAAAAAAACACCATTATTTTCTGCTCTTTCTGGCTCGTATTTTTTTTTCTTTCTTATGAAGTCTGTCATTCGCCCACAGATGAAACGCGTTCGCGGCCGATTGATCGGCTGATCAGCTTTCTCCAGAAATAGATACCTGCGCTATGCCATGATGCTTTTTAAAACGACTTATAAACCCCTTGCTGGCTTGGAATGATTCATCCCCTGTTAAATTCCCAAATTTTGTCGCTTGGGCTTGAAGAATTGGCTCACTTAGCGGCATTCCTTTCAGCCTTTCCTGAGCAAACCCCATGCGCATGGCTTTGTCTGTTGTGGGTTTGCTGAATAGCGCACACGTTTTCACTTAAGCCCTGTGGCAGAATCGATATTTTGTACAAAGCCATTCAGTTTAGATTTGTTTTTTAGCCAGCCTCGGAGAGTAGATTCGGCAATCCCAATATCTTTTGAAACTTTGACCTGGGTTTCTCTGCTATTTACTTGATCTATTGCAGCTAGCTTTTCTTCTACGGTGTAGGAACGCTGACGCTTGCCCTCTGCCATTATATCAGGCGTATGGTTAAAATTTTCTAATGTAGTGTATATATATTACTATATAACTACTATATATATATATATATCTTTCTACATCTCTCTAGCGTGACAATGACTAAGCATGCGTGAGACATCTTTACCAATGTCGGTAACATGTTTCCACTCCGCACTTCCTGTCGATATTTGTCAGTGAGTTAGTGAGCAAATCTGTAGCGCTACATAGCAAGTACCTGTACCGTGTGTTAACGAGTCTCGCGTGTTAAATAGGTAGCACTGGCAGGCATGGCGCTACCGCGCGTTAAGCGGATTTGCGCGTAAACGGGTCTGTACTGTATATATTATGTATGAAACATCAGTCCCTAATCATGAAACATATTTGCACTGCAAGTTGGTAAAAACAGGCTATGCATTATTTTTCATTGGGACAAATCCCATTTCTGGCAAACTCCAACTGATTTCAGTAGTACTGGGGGTTAGGCTAATGAGAATTAGTGCAAAAGACAAGTTCAAAGTTTTTATAACAAGACTTGTAAAGTTATGAGGGGAGGGGAAAATAGGTTGAAACTGTGTTGGTTTTTCACTTCATAAAAATTGTTCTAAGTCTCAGATCTCAAAATGGCTTATCCAGTTAACCCTGCCCTAATTACCCTCATACTTTCCAAAACAAATTATCAGAGCAGAGACTTCCTGCATGAGAAACAGTTTGCACTTAAAGTGGAAACACTGTCTTACGTATTGAGTCACTAGTGAATCCATAATTACTGACATCAGCTATGCTAAGTCTTAAAACTAAACTATGGAAACAACATACATTCTATAAATTAATCTCACATCTTCTCAGTTTCCTTCCTTAGCTATTCTGTTGTGACTCTTTTTTGTGCCCAATGTACAGGCCAAGGTCATACATTTGGGCCTTGGCAGGCTGAGAGTTACTGTACAGCAGTAAGAGCAGGCTTGTTGAGGCAGTTACTTTTTTGGGATAATAGACAAATCAGCCCTGATTACTGTGATCTGACGGAGGCTAGTTCTGTGGTGTTAGATTGAAAGTTATATACTTTGAAAGGAAGGGAGCACACTGTTATCTTATATAATCAAACTAATTTGTTTGCCAAATGTCACATGAAAAAAATCTGATTCAGCCACACTGTGGCCAGATGTTTGTATGTGACCTTATTTTTAGCATGCCTAATACTTCATATAAAGTATCTGGTCTATGACAGCTTATTTTGTTTCCCAGTACATACAATTTGATCCAAACTCAGGTCCAATTTTCCAGTACACCGGGTGGATTTGAACTGGTGGAACAGGTACAAAGCTGTTCTATAGCTGGCTTCCTCAGCTGCTGAACAATTGTTCTGGCATAGAGCAATTCTCAGATGGCACAGAGCTGCTACCTGCTAATGGCATAGGGTGTGGGGCCAGGGCAATGCAGATGGAACCAGGGCCTCTTTACAACCATCTGATTGCCAGCTGCCTTTATGGCCCCTTTGGGCCAAGGGAAGTGACTATACATTAAAGTAACCTAGCCAGCCCCAAGATAAGGGGCACACTCTGTCCCCACCCTGAGCTGCGCCAGATACAGCCAGGCCTCGCCCCAGGATCTGGTCCTTCATCAGAATGGAGTAATAGAGTTGCACCAGCTATGCTGACACCAGGTATGAATTTGACCCAGCACATGTTTTAAAAAACAAAAAAAAAAGCCAAGCTTGAAAACGGACCGTTAAGATTGATACTACAAACAATCATCATCATCTCGAGATGTGAAGTCTATCACAAACAGATTGCCTTTGATTTTAGATATAAATAATTTAGGGCAATAAAGGCCCATTATTTTTCACAAATGAGTAATCACCTAATCCCTCACATTTCAGGCAGACAGCGCTACTTTTCACACCCAAACTAACGTGGTTTCAATTCTCCACAAGCAGGTTTTATATGCCCTTTCCTCAGTGATTTTTAAACCAACATCCAGAGGAAGATTGGGATGTCCAGAATACAAAATACTCTCTTTAATTCTCAAGTGGCAACAACAAAAACAGAATACATAAATAACCTCCAAAAGAAACATCATAAAATACTTGACCTAAAAGCTTGTAGGGAGCCAAAAATATCCCAAGAACATGGCATTGATAAGAAAAATACATAGAGTTTTAAAAGTATAAATATTAAAGTTGACCTGAAAATAGGGGGGGAGGGAATCACCCTCCCAAAAATGTGCAGAATTCCATTCTTATATTTCATTGAATTTTTCCAGTAACCACTAATAAATATAGAAATAAACCATATGGGTCAAATCCTTCATGGGTTTAATCAACATAGTTCTACTGAAATCAATGAAACTATGTTAATTTACACAAGCTGGCCCATATATAGTTAAATATGCAAATATTTTCCAAAATATTTCCAAAATGAGAAGATAAAAAATTACTGATGGAGTCCAATATCTTTAAGTATCAAGACACTCCAGATTAGATATTTCCACTGTTGCTCGGAGCTTTTTATCATGATGCTCTAATACACTTAAATTCCCCCCTTATAGTCAAAAGGACTGATGTCTTTTTACTTCAATTAAAAAGTAAGGATCACACACACACACACACACACAGACACAGAGCTGGGCTAAACATTTAGCTAAATAGGGAACCTGTTAATATGACTGTTTTGGTGTCATATTAGCATGATCAAGTCTGTGCAAAAATACAATGGACAAAAATCTAGAAGTCCTTAGATTTTGCTGATCAATGAGAGATTATCTGAATAAATGCCTCAGGATCTGGCTTAAATAAATTTCTGATGTTTGTAATTGTCAGGACAGCACTTCAGATTTGCCATTGAAGTAAGGTTGTCAAGTCTGGTTGGATATATTCCTGGAGGTTTCATCACATTACATAATTTTTAATTAAAGATTAATCTGGAGGGTTAGCAACCCTACATCAAAGCCAGTCCCATATAACTGCAGTACCCCTGAATTTGCTTCAGTTACTGTCATCCGTGACTCTCGGAGCTGATTACCCAATATGTTTTTTAGGGAAACCCAGCAGAAAGCATCCTTGTTCTTGCTTTGTAGAAGAGGAAAAACAGAAGCCTTAGATGAAAACAGAACGGGCCTTAAGGATTTAATGAAGTAACCCACAAGGACATGGACTGATGTCTCTAAACATTAGTCATACACTATTATGAATAAGAAAGAAACAATTTCAGAGTCTTCCCTATCACACGAATGCTATTTTTCTTCTTGTTAGTGGCATTGTTTAGTACTTAAAATTATTTATCTACATGCCAGCTAAGTAAGGAATAAGTTGAAACATTAAATTGCACTTTTAAGTTGTCTGACAGTGAGCACCACCCTGCGAGGAGTGAGTTGGTCTGTTCAGTTCTTACCCTTCTATCTATGCCAGGGAGCCCTCTTTTTAACCTTTAAACTGTTTTCAGATGTTTTTTATGAGCAACCATACCTCATTTCTTTTAATTACAGACATATAGTATAGGCTTACCACTTCCCAAAAGAATTTTTACTTTATTTAGGACACATTTCCAGATGTGTTTCCTCTGTAGGCTTCTCTTTTTTGTTAAATGCTGCTGGTAATAAAAGACAGTGGCTACAAAGATAATGTACTTCCCTAGGTTTCTGGCAATGCTGTTTTACATTCAGATTTTCTGATTGTTTTCTTTTTCTTTTTTTAAGCCACACCCATAAAAAAGACTGAACTATTGATTTGTGAAACTATGATATTTTTATGTGAAGTGCCATTATTTTTGTGCCATTCCAGTAAGTTAAAAGTGTGAAGGCTGATATAGGTAGTGCTTGTGCAATATGAAGGCAGGCACAAAACAAAGGCTATATCAGTGTGCTTTCGTTAATGCTTCTCTTTTTTCCCCAGTTCATTCAATCAGCTTCCGACATTTCACTATCCAAAGTTACAGAAACGGACAGGTGTGCAACACCCTTCATGACTGCTTGTGTTTCTTTGCTGGAACACCCAGATGTTCAAATTCCTGCCTACACTGCACACCCGTCAGGTACAAACACTATTCACCGACAGCAGTAAAAGAGAAGCACAGAAATGCCTGCTACATTATATTTCACCATGAGGGTAGTTTAGCCTATGCCCCGTATGCCATTGTATGCAATTTTTAATGTTTGTGGCCACCCTTTCTCTCACATACTGTCACATTTTTTAATACCTTCTTCAACAGGCTTTTTTTTTTTTTTTTACTACTCCCTCTCTCTCTTTCCATAACTATAACTAAATTGTAGGGGCCTAATTCTCATTTAGATAAAGGCCTCTTTCCACCCACTCAGCTGGTATAAAGCAGTGATCCTATTGCCCCTGCATACCTTGTGCACCCAAATCTCCCATTGACTTGTGAGCAATGAGATGTCTACTTTATGAGATTAAGGTCCGGGAGCTTTGTACTGCATGGCATAGACCTAAACTATGCATCAAAATCTCTCAAGTTGTGCAGCAGAGTTGCACTGAATTGTGCAGCCATGTCCACTGATTATGAAACCATTTAGAATCACAGAATCATACCACTTGATTGTATAGACTTAGTTCTAAATACATAGCCCTAGTGAAAACATAAAACTATTGCATCTCACATTCAGTTAAAATTTAAAAAAAAAGAAGGAAACTCATATTTGGATGAAAACCTCAGAAGAAATTATCATTTCAAACGTAGCTCCTTAGCATTTGCTCAAGGGCTCCTGTGCAGCTTGGGAGCTCCACGTGACAGCCATCCACCCATCTTGTGCAGTTCCTAAACTAGTGGAAAAGGAGCAGGCTACAGTGGAATGGGCTGAAGTACTGTCTTGTGGGATGAGCAGGGAGAGGCTTGCAGGAGCAGGCAGCTACTGTTTGGAGCCCCTGTGAGGTTTCAGAATGACACAGCAGGAGAACATGGCTGTCGTTCCCATTTTCTAAACACCACAAGAGTAGACCTTCACCCCAGTGCATCTTTGAAGCTGCAAAGGAAAGGGACGTGGCTGCCAGGCAGAGTCTAAAATGGCAGAAATGCCCTCTGCAGACTACACCCACACTCTCACTGGTTACTCCAGGAATACATAACACAAATAAATGGGCAAGGGGAAGTCAAAGTTTAAATTAAAAGGCAAAAAATATAATGCAAGGTCAGGATTCTTGAGGATTTTAGCCATAATCTCTCCTTGTAGCTTTTTCCAATTGATAGTATCAACAAAATTGTTTTAGATATTAACATGGCATGTGGTTCACATTTCATTAAGAAGACTTGCAGAGTCTGAAGCAGTTGCATATCCCTTTATGCATTGGTTACTATGGTTACTATATTCTATTAAACTGAATACTAAATAGATGTGCAAAACCAGTGCAACTTGATGAATGAAATATTAGTGCCCCGAATGGCATTCATTTATGCATCCTTATTATTTTTAAGACGTCCCCCCACCCCCCTCTTTCTTTTTAAAAAAGTAATGGATTTCTAAAATCCTGTTTTATACTGTTAATCAAAGGAAAGGTCTGTAGACACACTGGTCCTTCAGCAAAAGTGGGAAAGTTAGTCAGCTCAGAGTTGCCTGTTCATAATTAAATCTAAAAATGACTGCTCCATTGTACTGGAATTGTTGGGGGGTGGGGGTTATTCCACAGGATTTAATGAATCACGGAAATGTGTTTACAAGGCAACAAGCCCATTCTGCACAAAGAACTCAACGTTAGCATGGCAATGGACCATATAGTTTGTAATGGCTTAAGCCCTTTGTCCTGTATTCACATGGGGCATTGCAGTTGTCCCACGATGCTGATCCAACATTTATTTCGATTGGGTTACTTTTTTTGCCAATGGTCCTGAAGTTGATATTTAGGAAGTTTATTATCAGGCATGCAAATTGAGAGAAAAATGTGTCACATTAAATCATGACAGTTTAATAAGGTATTACTCACGGGTAAATGCTTTCATGCATTCCCCCCTAGGAATGGCAAGTTTAAAGGAGTTACTGGAAAGACAAGATATTTGGCAATTTAACCTGAATTTTATCCTTGTCAATCTTCTTAACAATGCTACTAAACAGAAGTTTGAAAATGCTGATTTCATGCTAATTTTGCATTTTATCTGGTTTATTAAAAAACTCTGAAAAGTGAAGACATGAGAACCTTCCCTGTTTTTTTTTCTGATGATCCAAATATCATAACGTTTTGGAACCATGTAAGCTACTTTGGCCATTCACTGCCTAATCCCTAAAATTTATCAAATTACAGATAAAAGATTAGAGCTTGTTGGGTATGTTAGGAATGTATGGGAGGGAGATTTTCAAATTGTGAAATTACTTTAATAAGTTATGAGTGAAATCCTGGCCCTGTTAAAATCAATGGCACAACTCTCATTGATTTGAATAGGCCCAGAATTTCACCCATAATCTAATGATTCTTGCAAGAATAAAGAAAATTATTCCTCCAAGCCATGGCCCATCTTGCAAACATTCGAATACTTGGTAATTTTACTCATGTGAGTAGGCCCATTCAAATCCATGGGACTATGCACATGAGTAAAGTTAGGCAAGTGCTAAAGTGGTTGCAGTGCTGAGGTCGATATTTGCATATTGTTTCCCAAATTACTGGGAAATGGATTAATATTAAGTCTAGGGCTGCACATTTTTATAGCACTACTAGCAATAGCCCAAGAGACTGAGGAAGATAATATATTGACCAGATACAAGTGCTAAATATGCACTCATATTACATATTTTAAAGCCCAGCAGCTAGCCTATTTCTAGCATAAAAATGGATATAACATTGTTCTGGCAAGGTGTTACCATGTTAACAACTAGTGTGCCTTCTGTTAAAACTATTAATACGTGGCTTATCACTTCATAAAACCCTAAATTCACACTGCAACAACAGTAAGCACATATGGTATACATACATATATTAAGGAGATCTGTACATACAATAATAAGCATTCAGAGAATCATTTTTGTGATGTAGTTAGCAGTGGTAAATTAGTCATGGTTGGTCTTTAAGTGTGTTTTGATAGTGCTAGTGAAATCAGCAATTGTAATGCTAAGCAACAGAAGCCCTTGGTGAGGTATGCACTTCCAAACCTATGACATAGCTTCCATTTGGCAGTACGCTATTTGGTTATCATACCACTGATCATGTTACCAGCTTCAGTTTTTAGTCACTTATTCAAAGGTTTGAAAAAAGTGGATTGTAAAGTAATGAAATAAAAAGTTTTTGGAGGAAACGTGTAAGTGGAGATGGCTATGAAAAATGTAGACAGAAGAAGGGGAAATGTAGAAAGTGCAAAAAAGAAAAGAACAAGAATTTGCAAATATAAAAATTAAGTTATTAACATTTTTAAAAAATGTTAACATCACAAACATAAGGAAAATAAGTGAAATTAATTGGGAGATTGCAGAAAAAAATACTTTTTCTTTGCAAAATGTTAAGGAAGAAGCTAGAGGAAAATCAAAGGAGTAAAGGATGGGACTGTCATTAGTTAGTCTGGAATTGTTGTTGTTCTATGGTTCTTTATTGAGGTAATTAATTAATTGCTACAAAGACCAGACCTCAAAGGAATGTATTTGTTTTATAGGAGAAACCAGTTCAAAGAGATGGCAGAGCAAGACCTCTTTTGTTCTTTTTACCACTAGGACTTTAATCCTCCGTGAAATGAGTATGGTGGACCCTGAGCAGCCTCTGGTGGCCAATAATAAACATCACAAGAATCCCCAGCACACTTCATCCCTGCTGCCCAAACAACACATATGTTTGCATAATCAAAATGATTCACAGACTTTGCTGAAGGATGGCCCAGAAATGAATTGCAAAGACTATGGGATTCCTTTCAATCCAGGCTTGAGATCAGTTTCACGCACACATAGATATCATAGTGATATTTCAGCTACTCAGAAGAAAAATAAAGGTCTTTATTTTCAATTGCTTCTAGTTTCTTAAACTTGATAAGCAACCACAATCACTTAAAAAGGAACAAATAAGACAGGCAGCTCTATAAATTCTTGAAAATAAACCCACCCAATACTCTGCTATTTTAATGAAAAACAACTTGGAATCTCGGTTTCTAAATATGTCTTCATAGGCTAAAGGAACTTATTTGTATGAGCAAAGACGAGAGTTTAAAATTGTAATTTTTTAAAGTACGTTAGAATTATTAAGTAGGTACCCCACCAATGTCCACTGGGAATATTTTATGTTACACAACATACTCCAACTGTACTATCACTTTGAAGTCTCTACTCTGTAATTTTTCTGTAGTTACAAGTTTAAGAGCCTGCAAGACTTTGCATGCTTCAGATTTGTGGTAAGTTTTTCCCAGCATAAAAGTTTGGCCCCTTGGGATAAAGGAACTGTGCTTGGGACCAGCTTTCTGGCTGCAAAAATATGATGAAACCTTTGAACTCTGACCAGTAAGGCACTTGTGCATTCCTCATTAGCCTACAGCAACACGATATCCTGATAGTCAGCATAAAGGGGATAAGAACAACACAGTATCAGCCTCAGATATACTTGAATTGGGAGAGTTTAAGTTATAGATGTCCAATCATTTTGTGCATTTTAATATTTTTTCTACCTTATGTCAGATCATGATTTTCTTTTTGTTTTAATAAGAGGCATCCAGTTATGCCAACCAGCAAACTTTAAGTCAAACAAAGTGAAACTTAGAAAGCATGTCAGCATGTTCTGACATGAAAGAGAAGAACACAGCTCAATGCGTTGACAGCTACCTTCTATAGTTACTCGGTGAAGACAGGGCAATTATAATAATTATTATGCACCCCAACACTCTTTCAAAAGGTAAATAAATCCATAATGAAATGGATCATGATTCCAGTCTGAGCTTTCTCAATTTCTGCTGTTTGTTTCTCCTTGTATGAACAATGGCTACTGGTGAAAGGGGATTGCAACCAGAAATCCCATTCCTATCCCTTTATGAATAATCTGGCTCATATTGTTCATGTGTGTGAACAGGCTGAATCCTTACCCTGTTTCCAGAAACGCATGTGGACCTTGAGTTAGTGCCCAAGCTCATTCTCCTCCTGAAGTCTGATTGTATTGATAACTAAAAACACAACCACTGCAACATAAACTTCAGCCTAAGCTTCCTCCCTGATCTTAGCTGTTCATAATATTTTCTCCCAGGAGTTCCTATATCTTTACTGGAGGTGGGTGACATTTTTTGGCCAAAATTTTGTTTCACTGTAAAATGCAGATTTAGATTGACTCAAACATTTCATGAATTTGTGTTGAATTCACCAAATTGTTTCGTTTTACTCCCCCCACCCAAAAAATCTGAAAAAAGTCAGAACACTTCATGCTGACATTTTTGAAATGAAATGTTTTGATTTTTGGATGCAAAATGACTTTGTTTCAAATTTTGTTTCAATGTTACTAATAAAAGATTAAACATCTTGAAAATGAAATGAAACATTTCATTCCACCCAAAACTGTTTTTTGACTGTGTCAGAAAATTCTGTTTTTTTTTTCTGATTTTGTGATTCAGCTGGCAAACTGAAAAATCAGTTATTTGCACAGCTCTCAACTGAACTCACTAGCTTCTTCTTCCTCAGCAACCGGTTCATACTTTCCTTATTTCTAGGGTGAAGTTAATGAGCCACACTTGCCATAATAATTCAACAGAGCTTCAGCAGGGTGCTGACACTTGAGAAAAGGATGGCAAAACAGAAGATGGCACAGTTACAATGTGCAAGAACAGGGCTACTGAGAAATAAACAGTTGATATCCTGTGTTCTGTTACTTCTTCGCCTTGAAAGAACTGAGTAACAAAGGACAACACATTTTATTCAACTCATGTTATATTACATCTTCAGATTTCATCTGGCATTAATAGTCTGTAGGGATGCATTTGATCTAGGAGTATGGCAAGTATTGAGGGATGCGCTTATTTTTCTTGCAAAGTTTAACTATTATGCTATTATTAACACATTTGATGTCATGTCGTTAATGTCAAAGGCCAAATAGTTTCTTGAAATGTTTAGGAATAAAGTATACACTGCATTTGAGGAATCTCTCTCGCATGCGCGCGCACACACACACACAGAGCCAGATTTTAGTTGCTCTTACAAGAGCCGCTCCTAGAGTTTTGTACTTGATATCAATGATAGTTGGATCAGGACCTATAATATCACAGGCACGTAGTTCAAAGAGACACTATCAGGCCCAGTAGCTGGTTCTTGCCAGCTCTGTGCTTCATGGATGCTCGGGTTCACTTTGCCCTGCTTCCTTTCACTGCTTACATGCTCTTTGATATAAGTGGAGAAAACAAGCACAGCTGAGAGATGATGCAACACACACATAAATACTTGTCACTGCAAGCAAAGGTGTGTTTACAGTGAAGCTGTGTTTCTTGAGTGGAAATCTGGCAGTTTATCCACATCAAAGCTCTTGGGCTGGGGATGCTGATAGTTTACTTAGGGAGAGAAAAATAAATACTAGTGATGGGTGCCAGACTTTGCAGCCTGTAGCCAAGGTGCAAGACAGTGGAGAAATAGGCCTAAACTTATTATTTCCTAGGGAAAAAAGTGTCAGGTAACAATTATTTCATTAAAAACCTCTATCTAACTGCCCCGGAGCACTCACAGAGTCGGCACATATGGTTTGTCCCAAACAATTTAAAATCTGGACCAAAAAAAGGATGCTCAGTTTTCCCCTGAATCCAAGTTCTTCTCAGTTACAAGCTCTCTGATTCTGTGCCAGCCCAACCCCAGTGGCAGTTAGAGCAGCCCCGAGACACTGACCCTAAGTAAATGGCAATGTGGAGAAAACAGAACTGGCCTATAGCTGTTCTTATGGCTGGGTTGAGGGAAGAAATGTATTTCCTTTTTCTGTTTCTGGGCTGACTTCAGATCAATATCTATAGGCAGTCTCACTTTACAACTCGGCACCATTCTCTCTTCTCCCACTAGGATGTCTTTGATGATACCTGGCAGCCATAGCAGCAGCATACTTGATTTCTAGCTGCAAAAATCCATATTTTCTGATGTGTGTGTTTCTTAAGAAGTGACCCCCAAATCATGTTAGAAATGCTGGTTTACTTTCAGCTTTGCACAAAAGACATGTACTTCTCAGTACTGTCCTTTTCCTTTTGTATTAGCTAGCTCGTTAAGTTTGCTTTCGCGGTTTCATGCTTTTGCAGTTTCACTTTCTCCCGCTTGGTGACTTTTTCCTGTAAAAGTTTAAAGCCTTCCTTTTCTGGTGGAAAAACAACTGCTTGGCTTTCCAGACCTGAAGAAACGTGTTTTGACCTTTTGCTTTATGCTGTGCAGAACAAAAACAATTAGTAACAGAACTCACATAATAATTAAGTATGGTAAAACAGTCCTTAGAAAGGATCATAAACAAGAATATATCACCTTGTATGGAGTGTGCTGCTGGACCTGAAACATGAATTTTGAATGTGTGGGTCTGGCAATGTTGTGGATGTGGGAGACGAGAGCAGGTCAATGCCTCCATGTATGATCATTGCTAAAACACCAGGGATTGAAAGCATCTACAGCTTGAGTTAAAGAGCCAATCTTTACAGCAGAGCACTGTAACAGGCTCACCCAGTCTGTGGATCAGGCACAGAAGATAATGCCTACCATTACTTCAAACAATGAATTTTCTGCCCCTGCACCCGAAGGCTTTGCCTCATAAGAGCGTTTAGGATCAGGTAGGCTCTTAGCCCTTGTGGTAGATTGCATCCTAATGCAAAATCTGTCACCGTCATTCTAGGAGAAACTACACTTCAAAGACAATTAGCTCAATTTAAAAAAGAAAAATAGATGTTTCTCTGAGTATAACGGAGTCCTGAAGACCTTTAAAGGCTTAGATATCATCTTTTCTAAAATTTACCATGGCAATGTCAGATTCATAGATAGATTCATAGATATTTAGGTCAGAAGGGACCACTATGATCATCCAGTCCGACCTCCTGCACAATGCAGGCCACAGAATTTCACCCAGATGCCCAGGGCCACAGGTTAATAGACTACTCACATGAGTTAGGCAAGCAGCATTTGTCCCACAGACTACAAAGTCAAGGTTGGCGTGCTGCTGGCAAGCTATTAAACAATTTAAGACCAGCTGGGGTTCCAAAGCCAGCATTGTTTATACCAATTTTAAAGAGAGCGTTAGGTGGAAAATGTTAAAGATGCTGTTCTCTATTTTATTGTGTCTTTTTATGGATATAGGTATAAAGGAAGGGAGGGTAGTGTGGCTAAGTAACTACTGAAGGCTTGCCAGATTTGAAAGATTATGTATAAAAGAGCATGGATAGTACATATATCCATTTTTATTACTATCATGACCTCAGATCACCTTCCACAAATTTGCCCACTTGCATCCCAAAAGATGTTCCTCCCTGTCTACAAAACCAAGTAGTTCCTGGCACTGCCGAAGAATGGAGCCTGCCTTTCTTGTTGCTCAGTGACATATAAGATGCCCAGATCCTTTATATGGTGAAAATATGGAAGACATCATTCCAGCAGTGCTCTCAAAGTACAGTCATTCAAACCACCCTTTGATGTGTGCCAGTGCTATGTATTTAAAATATTCCAAGTTGTAAAAACTATGCAACCACTGCAACAGTGCTTATGAACAGAAGAATTTGCAGTCATCACACTGCTAGTATCTCATTTACTTCTTTGTAAGTAGCTTTGAGCTGTGCCAAGTAGGAAAGGAGCTATACAAAACCAAAGTCTATTCTCCCCTAGCCTCGTTAACATTCAGAGCCAAATACTGCCCCTTAGCTATGCATGTGCAGCTCTCCCTGTAGCCATTGGATCTCTTGGGCATGTATCTGAGAGCAGAACATGGACCTTGATGTTTTAGAATTGCTCATATAGTGGAAAAAAATGCTTTCACCTTGGAGCAATCATACTAAAATTCCTGTATCGTACTGCAGCAATTCTAAGCCCCTTCGTGTTCAAAACAACAGTTCTATAGCCATGAAGGGCCTGTAAAAGTTACATGCCATTAAAAAGAAAATTTTCCCTACCAAGGGTGCCTTAAAATTCCACTACAGGAATAAACTTTTCAGACTTTAAAACAATTTCAATATATTGGAGTACCTAGTGATCTATATTTTTTTCTCAGTGACGCAAGGCTTTATTTACAAAACCCATATATTACTTTAGCAAGGAGCTTTCATGGATGAAGAGTGACCCTGATGTTGTGATGAATAGAGCATGGCAGTGTAAATGAGAAAAACAAGTGGAAACCCCACCTGGCTGAACTTCACTGAAGATTTCCCAATGGGAATTGTACTGGGAGGTGGGTTTTTCCCCTGTTCTTTGTGTTTAACCCACAGCATTCACTATATTTATTAATCTTACACTGGTTTTGAATGTATAGGGATATTAAGCGATCATATGTACAGTTAAGTAACCACACCATTCTTTAAAAACATTTAAATTGTTCACCAAAAATTCCTAACACACATCCCCCACTTTTACGCTATAACTTGTTTTGTGTATATTTTCTGGTTTTAAATGAGCCAAACACTGAATCCCATTTTTACCAACTATATAGTTTTGAGGGCAAATATAAAAGAAGCAGAGCAAAGCCTTCTAATTCAAAAGATGCTAATGTCAAATGTTCACATGTGTGTAAATAATTAATTGTATTCTTGCTAACAAGTCAAGTTTTTTGCCCATTCATTGCTTGGTGACCTCCAGGGTCAGCTGCGCTATGAGAAATGGAAACATTTAGGATTCTATCTTGCTAGCCCATAACTAATTTATAGCTTTGCATGGCATCAGGTGCAAAGATTCAGGATCCAATTTATCACCACAGGCAGTTCCAGCTATAAGAGACAGTCTAGATATTCTGCAGAAATAAATGCAGAACATTAATAAGATAAACAAACAGCAGTATCCCTTTGGAGTGCATATCTTCCAAATTCATAGACACACACCAAGCTACAGAATGTCTCTTGTACTGATGTGGAAAGACTGTAAAACCCTCTAATGATCGCCTACAGAAAAGAGAGAGAATTAAAGCACATATTTCACACTGAACAGTATCACATAGCTGGTGGGCTCTTTTCCTGGTCTGTTTTTTTTACAACTCATAGAACTCTTGATTTTTTTTCCCCTTTCCCAATTCAACAATACTTTAGTAATATTATTTCAATTCCCAGATCTCTAGAAGTTGACTATCACATATACATAACATATAGCACAGTGTTAAGAATCAGACACATGACTAGAATACAACTAACATACAGAGAAAAGAGCCTATCTTTCCATTTTCTCTATAGGGTGAATAATTTTTATATACACCCAATTTAATAGAAGTGTTGCTGATCACCCATGATGCCGTTCAAATGTCTGTGCCTTCATTTCACCAAACCCAGATCTTCTCTCCCAGTGTATCTCAAAGATAGGATCCAGAAAGCATTTCTGATAAGGGGAAAGAGATTTATCTTCAAAAGTGTAGTGATCTGATCATTGCACTAGGAGAAAAGCACTCCCAAGTTCTGATCCTGGTTCTGTAAATGAAACCCTCTGTGGTCCCTGAGCAAATCATTGAACTCCTCTGCCTTCCATTTCCTCCTGGGTAAAGTGGGGGTACATCATGTGGACTAGTTAATATTTGAAAAGCAGTATGGAAGCGCTAATTAATTAGAATTATTAACCAAGGACTCTCAGCTCTAGAGATGACTTTCTACTGTGATTTACCAGTTTAATGGCTTTTAGAACACAATGCAAAATAATTTTTAAAATATGTTTTTCCCTAATGAGGATTGTGACCGGCTGGGGGAATTATTTTTCAGTGACTCCTGGGAGAGGCACAAATGTATTTCTTTTTTATCAGTTGCTGGCAATACTTGTAGTTGTCTGATTGGGTGAATTTACAGAATTTAAAACAGCTACGATGATGGAGACAATATACATTTAAAAATAAAAGTAAAAAATTCCCATTGAAGTTAATGCAACTTCTGTGGTTGGAATTCCCACATTTGGCATATAATTCAGCTCTCCCATGTGTTTGCTTTTTTCCAACTAAGTAAAAAACTATAATTTCCATGTTTGTTTCCTCCTCCCCTCCCCCCCCCAAAAAAGATTTATTTAGAGAGAAAAAGATGGGGAAGAAAATTTACAGCAATTTGGATGATATGAAACAACAACAAAGATGACAACTGGAACATCTTACATATTAATAAGGAGATTTTGTTTATGATAGTGCACTAATCATGTGGAACAGTGTAATGTAAATCTGCTGCTGGTGAAATGTCTTTACAGGAGCACATTATATTAATGTCATGTAAATGACCAGAACCTAAAACCATTTGGCCCTGGGTAGTCTCCAATTATTCAACATAATATTGTTCATTCATTTTGACACATGGCATTTCTACATCTTGGGAAGAAACTGCTCTTAGGCTGCTTCATCCCTGTTTTGGCTTGTTCCTTTTGTTGGCTGCATTAATCTCCAAGAGTCAAAACCCTCAGAAAAAATAGTGCACTAAAACTGATGAAAATAGACCACTGGAAATTAGATTTGTATATGGGAAATTAGCTTATAAAAGTACATATTTCTTGCTGTTAACATGTTACATAATTGAAATTTACTACTTCAAGTGCTTGTACTATTACAAAAGTTTGGCAATTTGTTGGGAGTCTCTCAGTGTTATGTTAATTTTAAAGCAATCTGTCAGCAATGTGGTTTAGTAATAATAATTGAAATTGTCATTAGCTGTCCATGAAAAACAGATGATTCAAGTCTCATATCAGATGGAGAGAAATACAGTAACATGAGTGGAAAGGCTGAATAATAATAATGGGGTTGTCTAATAAAAACACTAGAAAGAGTAAGTAGAGGTGACAAAGGTGACTTCAGAGGGCAGGAAAGAATTCCAGTTTGGATAAAGTGTTGCAATGTGCAGAGTGCCCAATTCAAAAGTTCCTTCTAGATTTAGAGATAGTAAAGGTTTCCAAAGATATTCCCTACACTTAAAACACAGAATACCATCAAGACCACAGAATACCTCCGGAACCAGAAGGAACCGCTTAGGTGTGTCCAAACTGTGTAGCTGTGTTCTATGATAAAAGTATTTTAAGAGTTTCATATCTTTACCCATTTTAATAGACATTTTCACTACCAGTGTGGTATCTGTGGCACCTAGATCCCCAGTGATTCTACAAATGCTTACATTAGAATAGAGTAAGAAATAATGGTAGTAACTCAGATACTGCAGTATAGCAATTGTTGATAATGTTGATTTTTTTAAAATGGTGACCACTGTATATTGAATACATATGTTAATTACTTTTTTCTTTTGGCTTGAGATCAGCCAGTTCTTGTTTATTTGAAACCTATTGCTGAAAATTGCCTTAAAGGCACCTAAGGGAGTTAGGCACCCATACCCTTAAAATCCTCTTATCCTAAAAGACTGTAGGACTTAACAGGTTTTTAAATGACAGGTTTCAGAGTAGCAGCTGTGTTAGTCTGTATCCGCAAAAAGAAAAGGAGGACTTGTGGCACCTTAGAGACTAACAAATTTATTTGAGCATAAGCTTTCGTGAGCTACAGCTCACGTCATCGGATGCAACATTTTAAAATGTTATCTTTCCCTATAATAAGTCTATAAATGAATGCTATTTCTTTAAATCCCTGTGATTCTCAATCAATTGATGATAGATAACATATTCTCAAATAAAGTAAAATTGATTTTATCACTGCATTCAGAACACTTCCTAGTAGTGGTTCATCTGATGAGGAAAAGAGTTGTTTAAAATTGGAGGAATAGTGACTAGGAGTAGTAAGACTGAATCAAACAAAGGAAATTATAAGTTAAATATCAATAAAAGAATTCTTGGCAGTGAGCTCTATTAGACTTGTGACAGTTTCTCAAGAGGAGTGGGAGATAGCCCATTAATGAAGCATGTAAGAAACAATACAGTCCAGGTCAGGACAAAGAAGCTGAAAAGATGCGAAGAACAATACTGCATTGCAGAGGAACAGATTTACACACATTTTACAGTGTGAAAAAATATTCAGCAAGGAGTTGAAGCAGGGAAAATTTCGAAACATCTATTTTCACTCAGAGCTCATCTTCAGAAGCATGGGCTTTGAAAATGTCTAATTCAGGGACATTTTAAAAATACGTATGTAAATATACATATAATTATGTATATAAAACTCAATCTACAATCCTAAAATTACCCCAGAAATTAACAACAGACAAAACAAAAACATCATTCCAGTATTTCTATTCACAAAATATCATGGTAGATACTAATAGCCCAGGTGAAGTCTAGCTCAGCAGAGTACTCAAATACAAAGGCAGACTCAAATTGTGCTCGTCCTGATTTCTTACAGTCTCCTGTGGAGAGATTCCTGTGGCTGTAGGCATGTGGAATTAATTAATTAGATAAAACCATCCCAAAACCTTTAAAAAAACCAACGAGGTTTAGAGAGCATGTCACTTGGTGAGATTTATTTTCTCACCATTTGTTCTAAGTCAGAAGATCTATCATATCCTTTTGCTGAACTTCATTTTGATATGTCTATTATTTAATTACCTGGTTCAATTTAACAGTGGGCTGAGGTCTATCCTCTGATACAAGTGAGAGACCAGGCGTCTCCTAATAATGATACTGTGCTGCCCCAGGTGCTCTATGTGAGGTTGAGTGGTTTTTAACTAACTTCCCTTATTAAACCAATTATTAAGGTCTTAGCTTTAAAAACAACACTGAGAATCGGCTTTTAAGGAACCTGCATTTGCTCTGGAAAAATTCTCAGAGTGATAACCACCACTGCAGCATACTGGGATTGTAGCTAATTAATATATTGACTGAGTCTATGCTAATCATGCTCCATCAAACTCAGCTGGATTAGCATGTAAATTGATAAACTCTGTTCTGCAATTGCCCTACCATCTGAGGTCTAATTACTGATAGATGTAAAACAAACAGTAACTGGATTTATATTTTAGAATGTTTAATTGTGGAAATAAATGTTTGGCATGCACACCCATGCAAAAATAGTGAGGTGGGAAAAATATTACTTACACACACAAGAGTCTTAAGAGCTCAGCAAATGGACTCCAAATAAGTGGAAAATCCAAGAGTAGCAGCACCAACTGAGAACAAGAAGTACAAGGGGTAAACCAGGGCAAACAAAGCAGTGGCAGGCAACTTCCATTGTATTTACAGCGGACAAGCAAGCTACCCTTTAGAGCAGTAAGTACTCCACATACTGCACTAGTATGCTAAGAACATATTCCTCCCCATACCCAACCTACGCATGCTAATATTTCTGCAGAAATAAGTCTGCAGGTGATATTTTCAAAAGTACTCAACAGTGGCCTAATGCTCCCACTGATGTCAATGGTAAAACTCCCTTTGACTCCAATGGAACTGGGTTATGCCAATGTTGGATATCCCACCTTGCATGTTTGGGAAGGAGAGGACTCAGTCCTCCTGCTGAACATATCAGAGGGTGGCATAACAGTCATTTTATGACTATTCAGCTCTCGAATAGGATCATCATACCTGACATATTTATGTCTAATAGTAATATGAAACCAGGAAACGCAATGGACCCGATTCAAATCTCATTTATACTGCTGTAAATCAGGAGTTGCTCCACCGACGTCAACAGTGTAAAACCACAGTAAAAGAGGGCAGAATGAGACCATGTGTGAGGATGTAACAGAGAGAGAGAGAGAATACCAGTATAGACATGTCCTCTCTCTCACTCTACAGTTGTTATCTTTGCAGTCTATTCCAACTGGTTTTAGTCAGCATTTTGGGGTGGGGGAGGCCTTTTTGGGGTTATTAATACAAGGTACAGTTCTAGCATTTTGGAAATAATTCTTCAAACTGTAGGGGGGAACCTCAACCACTACTATAAAATAAAAATAATTAACGCACTCCTAAATTTAGACAAACCCCTCTGCATGAGCACTACACCCTGGCCTGCAGAGCTACAAATCAAGGCTGGTGATAGACACAAATGCATAACATATGAAAAAGTGTGTTCTATGCCTGCTTGAGTCAGGCTAAATAAAGATATGCATCGTGTATTCCCTGCAGTAAGAATGAGTTCCAGAGGTGAGGGCCAGCCACAGAGAATTCTATGAGCCACTTCCTGTAAGCTTTTCCTTGAGCATGCCTCCCTAACAATGCAAGCATGGATGTCTAGAGGTGATAAATGGTGGGTAAGCATGACTAGGTCAATATCTGAGATAGATTATATGTTACTATCCCTTAGCTAGCTGAAGATCAAGAAGATATGTCAAGCCATCACTAGCAGCTGGATGTCCATAAAACACAAATGAGTTCTGTAAGATCCCAAATTGTAAAAATACCTTGACAATTGGTTGCCTGACACCAATCAATGGGCACTGTGGATGTAAAAGTAATGCCAGATCAGAGTGTTAACTGAGTACAGGTATTTCTTTTGTACTCTTCCCTCTAGTAATTTTACATATATATATATATATATGGCTCTACTTTCTTTCTAAACTTAACCAATTGTTTTTAAATGTACCAGACACTCTTGTCCAAATTCTTCTCTCATCTACACCAGTATATCATTTGACTATTCAATTTCAAAACTATAGTAAGTAAGTCACAGACTGTTTTTGATATGTATTAACATCACCTAACCACAGAATTCCCCATATCAAACTTTCCCCCTATTCATCTTATTCCTAAAACTAAAATGGAAATTAAACCTTACACAAGAAATAAAGTTCATCCTGCTATTTGGTGCTCTGAGTGATAAAAATCCTCCTGAATGTCTGTAGGAAAACGTCATTGTTGACACAACAACCATGATAGGGATTAAAATAACTTATTTTTTACATTTTTCTTTCCAAAACACCCTAAGGCACTAATCAACATTATAAATTATTGACCACTTACTTCTAAACATTGTCAAAACTACTGACTTCAAAACTTCCCTCTTCTAACCACAAAACAGGTTTATTATAAATATTTTTAAAAAGCTTTTGCAGGGCCAAAACCTTATGCAGTCTTTGGTCCCCTAGTCTCGATGCATCCAGTGGTTTCCTAGCCTTCTTCTTGTATCTTTACTGACCACAGCTGGCATCTGCACAGCAACTCTTGAACGGAGGCAGTCTTTGCCCATGCCTTGAACTACAGCTCCAGGTACAATATCGTATAACTTCCTTTTGGGTCTCTTTGGAGGGAGCAGAAGTTCATTTTCCTTGTTTCCTTGGGCAGACCACAGTAAATACTTAAGCCCAAACCCAACAGAATATTACAGTATCAAATCATATCTGATCCAAAACTTTGTACAGGCTTAGCCATATAACACTCAAATCCAGTCTTTCAGGAAAGCCTACAAACACTTATATACATGGGTACCTTTATTCAAGTGGCTAAATACTTGCAAGATTTGGCCCTTAGAGTCTGAAGAATTCAGTCTCTTAGGGCACATCTAAAATGGGAAAAATTTTGTTTCTCTGTACACAGTGCTGCTATAGAGGTGCTAGTGATGGTAGGAGAGCTGGTGAAAGCAGCTCAGAGGTATTTTTACCAGTGTGCCTCTGATAGTCTATACTGGGGGAGGGATAGCTCAGTGGTTTGAGCATTGGCCTGCTAAACCCAGGGTTGTGAGTTCAATCCTTGAGGGGGCCACTTAGAGATCTGGGACAAAAATTGGGGATTGGTCCTGCTTTGAGTATGGGGGTTGGACTAGATGACCTCCTGAGGTCCCTTCCGACCCTGATATTCTATGATTATGTTCACCACTTTTACAAGACTATGATAAATTTTGTACAAAGTATGACTTGTGAGGTATCATTTGAAATGTCATAATCTGCTGAACATTATTGTCCTCGTAAAATGTGTATCACTATTGTATGTGAAGTTACAAAATTCTACTGTATACCATTGTTATAACATACTCAAAGGTTAAGAAAATCAGGCCCAAATCAGTTTTGGCAAACACCCAGAGCTATCACCAGCTTAAGCAGCCATTTTCCAATAACGAGAAGATGGGAATAAGAAATTTACATTTCATCAAAGGCATGGTTTCAACCTCACGTCCACAAGAGACTATCTGTCTCCTGCACCCCAGCTGGGGGGTAATCAGCAAAGAGGCGAGAGAATGAGAGACAATGGCCTCCAAATCACCTCTTTCTCTCCTCATCTCTATTCACGACAGCTACAACACTCGAAAGACAAAGGAAGCACCATTGAACTGGGAGAGGAGAGGTCCTAGCTGGGAGGCTTTTCAGCTAGTACTGACTGGTGTAAGCTTATGGTGAGAAAAACCTTTTGCACTTAGTTTGTTAAGTTAGGCATTTAGTTTGCATTTTATCTTTTTATTTCTTTTGTAACCAATCTGGACTTTTATGCCTCAATACTTGTAGTCACTTAAAGTCTCTTTTCTTTCTGTAGTTATTACACTTGTTTCATTGTTTTATCTAAACAGTGTTTTTGGTTTAAAGTGTGTGGGGAAACTCCATTTGGGATAACAAAGCTGGTGCATATCATTTTCCTTAGATGGAATGTCGGACTTTATATGAGCTTTCATTGTTCAACAAGGAGTTAGGCAATACAAGATGCACATTTGTGGGAGAAGGTTTTGGATTAGAGAATCTGCAGGTATTCCTCTGCAGTGTAATTTATAAGTTGTTAGCTAGTAGCACTAAATACCGTGTAGCTGAGAGCAAGTTGCATGCTGGAGGCTGTGTAATTAACTGACCGGGAGTGGCTGCTCACCAGTAAAACAGTGTAAAAGGCATTCCAGGTTGGAGAACTGAGGAATAACAGCTATGCAACAGTCCAGAATGTACTGTGAGGAATGTCACAATGCCGTCTAACACGTTTCTGATCATAATATGGCTCACAAAGCCTCAGCCTACACCCTAGCCTCAATAGCTAGCACTGGACAAGCTTCACCGGTACAGAAAAATTCTTACAGATTTTCCCAATATAGACAAGGCCTGACTGACAAGCTGTCCCTTAGCTTCCTGGTCTTAGCACTGAAGTATCTCAGAGATCCACTTTCTTCATGGAAGTAAAAGCACCCCATTCTATTTTTCTCTTTCAAGTTCTCTGTAGTAGAGAGAACTTCAAAAGTTCTTATGTACCTACATAGATGACAGTTAATAATGTAAAAAGCTTGGTCAGACTAACACACTTTTTCAAGCTAATAGCTCTTTTCCCCTAGGAAATCATTGGTGGCCTTTCCCTGAAGTGTCAGACAAAAGATCATTAACATTTCAATCCTGGTCTCAATAGAGGTTATGTTTATACATTAAGTCCACATGTCTCAATAATTCCATTCTGTATCAAATATGAGTTCTAGACAGTGTCCAGTCTGTTCTATCATCTATGCAAAGCTTTAACCTGCCATGAATTTTCATAGTCAAGCTGTTAAATCCTGAACATTTACAATGGCAATGGTGATATCTTCCTAAAGGACACAGAAATGTCATATAAAGGATGCTCACCACATCTAATTACAAAGGATTGTTAGTTGTATGCATGCGTGCACACACACACACAAACACAAATACACATTTTCCAAGATGGCGAGGCATGATATTTAGTCACACAACATGCATACAGATTAATGTGAGTTGTGTGGCTAAATCCACTCATCAGCTCTGAAAACCTCAACCATAAGTTATACCGTCTCAGAGACTTTAAATTCCACCAATCCTGTGGCTGATCACCTACTCAGCAAGGTAGTTTTCATCAAGTTACACTGGGTTCCTGTAAAAAAGACAGTATAGAACATCTGGCAGTTTTAAAGCTCCAGGACCATATCTGTCAAGTACCAAAAAGAATAATTGACAATCATATAGGAAGCTGCCACAATGGAGCTCTGATAATAGATAATTAGAGAATATAGCCCCCATTTGAATGGATGACAAAATAAAAGATTGAAAATTACTATAAATTAGTTCTATTAATAAGAATGATTAATGTAATTGCTGACCATTTTCAGATGCGATTTAAAAAAAAACATTACAATGTGATAGAATTGACTTTACAGCAATATTCAAAGTCTCTTGTTTTGTTACATGAGCAACTGGGGGTGTATTCCCTAATTCTTACCCTATTCCATCGGACTGGACCTCTGGTGGATTAGTGCTTGTAAAATGGCAACTTCCCATGAGAGACCAGATGCTAGACTTGGATAATGAAAGCACAACTTCTTTACAGCATATTTAGCATGAGATATGATGACGTGGGAGTCTGGTGGTTATTTTTAGAAGGATTGGAAACCATGAGCTGCAAGGACTTCTCCCACACATGTTCTCTGTGCTCATAAACATAGCAAGTACTTTAAATTACACAACCACATTCCTATGTAAAATACAGGACGATAAACATAACAGGTCTGGCAAAACAACATTATCTTTCACCTAGCATTGGATCCCACCCCCTTTTCTAAGCAATAACTGCCAATAATGTATACACAGAAAAAAATAGATATTTTTGCATTGTGATATGATGATGAACTAGCCAGAGTATAGGCTCAAACAGATAATTTTATGTCTCTTTTTGCTGGGGCCAACTAACTCAGTGCAGTTACATTACCTCCAGTGTGGATAGAAATAGCAGATAATGTGGTTCACTTGGGTCAATGTTATCACATTTTTTCTTCCAAGGAAATTTTGCAGACCTACGCATATTTGGGAAGAATGACATTTTTACTTTCATACATTAAAGAATGCTGCTGAGTTATGAAAACTAATGAACAGAGTTTGGACAACACTATAGCAGAGAACCAAGGAGACATAGTAACTGTTCACTTTGATTGGTTCCTTCATGACTGGGGTATTGATACTGAAAACCTTTACTCACACAAGTAGTCACACTGAAATCAGTGGTGTGAAAATAATAAACAGTGTATATTGCTCTACAGTCCGGACTTAAACTACTTTTCCATCTTTAGAACCACAGCCAGAAGCCTATCCTGATGTGTCAGTTTGCTGAAAACAGATCCTGATGCCAAAAGATAATGAATCTAACCATTTGGCAGAACTGAGAGTTATTGCTAGGAGTTGGGAGGGGTAAGGACTCCAATGGTAGGTGATAAGACTATACTAATTTAACTTCTGTCCTCTTAGAGAGTAGCCCTAAGTTACACTGCTAACCCTGGGGTCACAGTATCTAGTGTAGAACTCAAAGAGATAGAAGAATTATGTTTCCCTTGCTGCTAAAATTGTTAGTATTCTAAAGGTAAAGTTGCAAAATGTGCTCCATCTTTTAGCATTTCCCTGTAATGGTGAAGTCAAAAGTCTACAAAACTCTGATATTCAGCCAGTGAGCTTGACATTCATTGGGCTCCCATGACAGATTCCATCAGTGTCTATTTTAATAGATGTTTATGTTTCAAAGCCATAAAGAAAAGAAAAGTAACGGCTCACTTCCTAATCCAGTTCATTAATGATTAGGAAACTGATCCGCCAAACTTTTACTCATACTTGTAACCACATTAAGATGAGTGGGCCGGCTCCATGAGAAAGAGCTAACCTTGTGGGTATGGTTTTGCAGGATTGGGCATTGGCACTTCATTACTTAATAAGAGTGGGATCTGTAACTGGAACAACAGCTAAGTGTGTAAAGTGTATAGAATCTACACATTCTTTCAAGGAGGTCTGATTATGATGCAGTTATCAGTTTTGTTTCAGCAGCAACAGATTAGTAAATCATTGTATACAGACATCCATAGGCTATAGCTACAAAGGACCATTTTAGCAAATCATTCAGAACTCAATAGGGGAACTGGGAATAAAGAAATGAATAACTGTAAAAAAAAGACCAACACTGCTTGAAAAACTAACATACTATGTCATGGACCAAGTTTCTGGTTCTCTGTCAATCACTCCTATAACTGGTGTCAATCATTCTCCAGTTCCCTTGTCTGTGATTTTTGACTGACCACAAAAGAAACTTTTGTTTGTAATTATGGACTTTGCAATTCATCTGAGTCACAGGAAGGATTTTCATAGCTTGCCTGTGGAACAGGCATGGTATGCCCCAAGCTGTGTTCACATATCCTCAAGCAATTCAAGATAAAGTTTCCCACGATGATATGAAAGGAAATAAAAGATGCAGACAAACACAAGTCACTATTCTGAAAATAATGTGTGGGGCAGGGGGAGGGAAAGGACAGCTAATTTTTTTTCAAATGAGAATCTGAAAACTGCCTCTTTGAGAGGGTGTAATTAGATTATATGTGAATCTGAATACTTTGATTCCTCTGAGAGATTCCTTATTTTTTCTATTTAGCCTTGTATTTATCATCTTACATTATCCACAAGCACTTTGGTAAGAATAAGTGTCTAATATTAATGTCCTTGCTGAGGATTTATTTGCAATTTCTTTTTAAACTAAACTAAAATAATCCCCCTATCCCTCCCTCCCCCGCCCCTTTTATTTAATTTATTTATTTATTTTGTATCTCTCATTTTCACCTTCCTTACAGAAATTTATTTCCTTTTGTTTTGTTGTCAGAGCAAGTGTCCCCTGTTGTCTAGGTTGACCACGTGAGAAGGAAGACTAATATATGTTCCTCACGCAAAACCCAGGAGAGGTTTGGAATTAACCCAGAAAAGTGAGAAATCTGATAACATCAATGAAGAACAAACATCTCAAATTTAGCATTTAGGTGAAAGCTTTTCCCCCAAAATTAGCTTTCTATAAATTCAAACATTACTGAAGAGCTGAGTTCCTTTTATATATTTATTTTTACTAGCTTTGCAGAAAGAGAGGCTAAAACAACTTTGATTAAAAAATAGCAAAGATATTCAACGGAAACTGGTCCCTTTACTGTAAACAGTACCTCTTTGCAAACTAAGCAGCTGTACAAAGAAGAGACAATGCAGGGTGTCCCCAGCATCATTAACCAACTTCCCTTCCTCTTGAAACAATCACTTCGATAAAGCAATTACAACAACATCATGGAACAGTAGAACAAGGGGGAAAAAATAACCTTACCAGCTTCTCCTACAGTATATAGCTGAAAAGAAAACAAAACCCCAGCTGCTGTATCACATGCAATTGGTCTCCCAGAATGAATTGACTGAAAGAACTCTGAAAGGCTAAAGTCTTTCGTACCCTGTGTTTAGTTTCTCCTCAGCTCCCTCTCTCCGAATCTCCTCACAAAGCCATTCTCCTATTCCCTAATCCTCACACAGGAAAAAGCACACACAAAATGACTTCAGCAGAAACCATTCTCCTGGGGGGTGGCGAGGAAAGAGATTCTGCTGGCATTCAACCATTGCAGTATGTTAATCCTCAGAGAGGGTATCCAAATAAACTCGCCTACACAGTGTGGTCATTTGGACATCAGGCACCAAATGCCATACAAAGAGTGCTTCTTGACAAGGCATAAAAAAGTGTGCATCTCCATTCATCAACATCTTAGCTACTAATTTCTGAAATAAATACACCCCTTGATACTTCTAAGGGTTCCCTGTTTACATCTCAGTTAAAGTACATTAAAGAATTAGTCTTTTTTTAAAAAAAAATTAGCTACCTGAACTTCCTAAGGCTGCTAATGGGCCTAATTTTTGTTTTTTTATTTTTCAAATAAAGACCCTGGAAATAAATCTAAAGGTTTAAAAAAAAAAGATAACAAACATGAAGTTAAAAAAATCCTAACAAATAAGATCAAAAATGTATTAGGAATCACTGAAATCAATGGTGAGTTATTAAAACATCTACGGCTCCCTGAAATAAGAGCTAGAAGCAGAAAAAACTATTATGTGAAGTTTACTTTGGACAAAGACTTCTAACTACATGTACAAAGCGCCAATATTTGGTTTTCCCAGATAATGCACCTTGAAGTTATGCCATAAAAATCAAATCTCATCCTCAGCAAATTCTTCATAGTTAACGAAGTCTTTAGAGCTTTGTTCAAAAACGTTGTTTTAATTGGAAACATAAGCTTTACCTGTCCATCTCTCTCTGAAGCTCAGAAATAAACAGCTGCCACAAAACAAAACAAAAGATGTGGAAAAGCAGATGGTACAATTCCACTTCTTAAATGTCGGTTGTTAGCCTTCTAGTAATAATTGATAAGGACACTTCCCCCATGCTTGTTCCCTGACTCAGCAGCATGCCATTTGTGCCTTTCAGACAAAATAAATAGACTTCAGACCACCAGCTTCACACACACTAACACTTACCAATGCTATTTCAACCTTACACAGGCGTACTTTGTTCCTCTGTGACCCTGTACAGAAACCTGAGGTGACGGTTTGATGGATGAGGTTCTCTGTTCACAATATAGGTTGTGACTTCATTAGCTATGTTCCCACTCCTCACCCTCCCCGCCCCGCCCCATCCCCCATTATGATTTATCTAGGGCAAAACAAAAACAAAAAGCTACTACACACAAAACAATTTTAACAATGAAAATGAAACAAAACCTGTGTAGCAAAGGCTGAGACTTTCTTTTGCTACCTCACCAAAGTTGCGAGGGTTTGTTTGGTTTTTGTTTTTTCTAAATTTTTCTGGGTTTGTTATGGAAAAGGCTGTGGGAGTAAGAGGTGACTAGGGAGACATTACAAAGAGGAGGGCTAGTGTCAGTAGCACACAGCAAAGCTTATTTTGGCCCACAAAAACAGCATGCTCAGCCAGGAAGGAAGGAATTTTTTTGTTTCCATGTACCATCAAGGGCACTTGAACTACGACCTTTGTCAATTTCTCCTAACTACTAATTTAATGGCTTTACCAGGAACCTTGGACAGTTGTGTACTTCACTAAGGCCCCCATCCTGTAACAGAATTTGTGAGGCAAACTCTTGCGCCATACAAAGTCCCAGTATGGGATTGCTTATTATTATTAAAATGTAACTGTAAAATATCAGAGGAACAATATGTACTAAAATGTAATTTAGTGTCACCCTACTATTTCAAGCACAGATTCCACGCTAAAATGAACTTTTAACATTATAGTTAACTAAGTTATTTGATTTACAGCTTTCACAGATTTTTTTACCTCATTGATCACCCATTTCTACATTTCAAGCTCTCATGCAGCATCATTGCCTCGCAGAATCAACTATTGGTAAAATAGATATGGAACTGCAGTTTGGTTTTAGAACCATAAGATACAGGGGTGTTCAATCCGTGCCAAGTCTAAAGTCAGCAGCAAAATGATATGCATTTCTCCACTGGTCTCTGAATGCTGTCACCTTTCCAGTGAAATAGATGAGACACTTCCATTCCAATAAATTCTCTATAATTTTGGGGTTCAATCATGCAAATACTTAACCTTTTAATGTTACTCAAGTGAAGGAGAAACCCAATTAATTTTAGTGGGACTGCTCATTTCTATCTACATGTCTGTCTAACTGTGGTACTCATATATGGCCATTCTGATCGGACTGTAGCACACTAGTCTGTAATGTTGTTGTTACAATATTCCTGTGAGGTAGGGAAGTGCTATTAGCTCCCATTTTACAGATGGGGGACCTGAGGCACAGTGAGTGTATTTGACTTCCCCAAGGCCACACAGAAAATCTGTGTCAGGGCAGGGAATTAAACCCAGGTCTCCAGAGACCTGAGCTCGCGTCCTAAATAAGAGGTCATCCATCCCAATATAGCTCACGTTTGGTTATATTATTTCAAGAATTATTTACAAAAACAAATATTAGCAAAACTGGTTGAGCATTCACTGTCCATTACCCAGACCATATTGTTGACCACCTAAGTCATATGGTATTATTTCTGTTCCCTGATGGCATGACCTAAACTTTGTAAAAATGAGTCTTTTTGAGTCACAAGTTAGGCACAAACTTTTGTAACATTTAGATTATTCTATTGGTATGAAGACAAAACAAGCTTTTCAAAGTCACTCTGATAACATTTCTAGTGAAAACATTTATTCAGGTGAGTATTCCTGATTTTGCTTTCTCAAGTTCTAACAAACAGAAACTTGTTCACACAAATGTTCAAAGACAAATATAAGGAGTGATTAATACCAGCAAAGCAAAATTGGTGGGTTTTATATAATATATCTTATATTTATATGTTTTGTTTCATTCAGATAGCTCTATGTGAGTGAAACTCATCCCTGTGTGGAGGATCAGCACAAGAGCTATGCACTACATACAGTTAAGTCCCACTCATTTTGAGAGCTTAAAGGGGACTTAAGCAGTACAGGGCCTTTGCACTGACTCTTAAGGGGTGAATTTCACCACTTATGTAGATGGCTTTCAGAAGTTGCACTTGTGAACCATTTCTCTCTCTATGACAGCTTTTGAACTGCTCTCATTGGTTTCAGGATCTCTGATATCAGGATCTGGGAACCTGCTGTCTCTAAAGAAGGAAATGTCCCAAATGTTTTTAAAACTATAGGTACAGCAACTTAAGAACCCAGTTTTGCCAACTTCAAGAGATCAAAAATGAGCCAGACCCCTCCCAAAAAATCATGAAACTGGCCCCCAAATGAGATTTTTAAAAAAAGTTATATTGTGTTTTTAGCTCAAGTCTCTGGATTTTTTAACTCCCCCTGCCCATCCCCAGGGTGTGTGCATGAATCATAGAATCATAGAATATCAGGGTTGGAAGGGACCTCAGGAGGTCATCTAGTCCAACCGCTTGCTCAAAGCAGGACCAATCCCCAACTAAATCATCCAGCTAGGGCTTTGTCAAGCCTGCCCTTAAAAACCTCAAAGGAAGGCGATTCCACCACCTACCTAGAAAAAGCATTCCAGTGCTTCACCACCCTCCTAGTGAAAAAGTTTTTCCTAATATCCAAACTAAACCTCCCCCACTGCAACTTGAGACCATTACTCCTTGTTCTGTCATCTGCTACCACTGAAAACAGGCTAGATCCATCCTCTTTGGAACGCCCTTTCAGGTAGTTGAAAGCAGCTATCAAATCCCCCCTCATTCTTCTCTTCCGCAGACTAAACAATCCCAGTTCCCTCAGCCTCTCCTCATAAGTCATGTGTTCCAGTCCCCTAATCATTTTTGTTGCCCTCCGCTGGACGCTTTCCAATTTTTCCACATCCTTCTTGTAGTGTGGGGCCCAAAACTGTACACAGTACTCCAGATAAGGCCTCACCAATGTCGAATAGAGGGGAACGATCACATCCCTCAATCTGCTGGCAATGCACCTAAGTATACAGCCCAAAATGCCATTAGCCTTCTTGGCAACAAGGGCACACTGTTGACTCATAGCCAGCTTCTTGTCCACTGTAACCCCTAGGTCCTTTTCTACAGAACTGCTGCATAACCATTTGGTCCCTAGTCTATAGCGGTGCATGGGATTCTTCTGTCCTACATGCAAGACTCTGCACTTGTCCTTGTTGAACCTCATCAGGTTTCTTTTGGCCCAATCCTCTAATTTGTCTAGGTCCCTCTGTATCCTATCCCTATCCTCCAGCGTATCTACCACTCCTCCCAGTTTAGCGTCATCTGCAGACTTGCTGAGGGTGCAATCCACACCATCCTCCAGATCATTAATAAAGATATTGAACAAAATCAGCCCCAGGACCGACCCTTGGGGCACTCCGCTTGATACCGGCTGCCAACTAGACATGGAGCCATTGATCATTACCCATTGAGCCTGATGCTCTGGCCAGCTTTCTATCCACTTTATAGTCCATTCATCCAGCCCATACTTCTTCAACTTGCTGGCAAGAATACTGTGGGAGACCGGATCAAAAGCTTTGCTAAAGTCAAGGAATAACATGTCCACTGGTTCCCCCTCATCCACAGAGCCAGTTATCGCATCATAGAAGGCAATTAGATTAGTCAGGCATCAGCCCCCACCTTCCTCACTTCAGCCCCCCTGCAGCTCCCAGGCCATAGTTCAGCCCTCCCAGCCTCACCCCTGATCCTCTTAGGGTTCTTCACCCTCCCCAGCCATGGCGGGCATTGGGGGGACTGCGGGGTGGGTCCTCTCTCCTACTTCCCAGGCTGGCAGGGGAACTCTGGCTTCCCAGGGCTGACAGCGTAGCCACGGCTGAAAAAAAATAATCCTGACAATTGAGAATTCTATCAAGATCATGAGTAAGGATTAATGATACTTAGAAATCGTGTTTCTCGCGATTAATTCACAAGAGTTGGCATGTGTGAGAACCATTTTTATTGCCTATAACTAACAGTTTTCCTACTATCCAGGATGTAATCAGGAATTACAGTATAACTGGGATTACAGTGAAAAGAGCTGTAGGCATCACATAGAAAGTACCTTTCAAGTGTGAAAATGAACAGGCTCCGGCTCATCTCAAAACGTCAGCCACTCTTGGAACCAGAAGCAGGTTATAAAATTGTTCCCACAACAAAAATAAAACACACCAATCAAAAGTAACACACAAGAACTGGAGAGTCTCTGTTTGGAGCAGAATATAAACTTTCAAACTGATTCACACGAAGAGGCCTGGCCAGAAACAAGGTTGGAATTTTGGGAAATGTTGACAAAGTGGACATTCTGCTGATATAATTTCTCTTTTACTTACTCAAAATTAAATCCTTGTTTATCCTTATCCTGTCTAAAACACCTGATTGGCATAGTACTGACTTCCTTCTGTGTTTCTTGGATTAATAAGAAAAAACAAAGCAAGGTCATTTTGGACATAATTCTGCATTTTTAATAGTAATCCTAAATGTATTTCAAATCCCTAAGCAGAACAGAGTATGTAATTGCACTGGAAATGATTCTAGCAAAACTAAACATGAAAGGACACTAAGCTCTTTGAGGATCTGTGATGTGACTGATTAGATTAGCCTAGCACAGTGACACTTCTGTTGCCGATCTACTCTTGGGAAAAAAATTCCAATTCTAGAACACAATGTGGAGACAGAGGCAAAAGAGGCAGTTAACATTAGAAACAATAAAAACAAAGAAAAACGTACACTAAACCTCTAATATTTACATTCAGCATTATTATTTATGAGCTAGTGAGTGAATGAACAAAGACAATGCTTTGTCCTCACGACCATTAATAATATCTCTCCAAGATGAGTAGTTGATAGAGTTAGTCACAACTAAGCCTTTGTTGCTTGAAAAATCCCATATACTAATGAATAGCTTCCTACATTTGTCAAAATTGTTCTTCAGGGCTATTATATAAAAGCAGTTAATGATGGCGTAGGCTCTGATCCTGCAAGGAGCTGTATGGGGTGGATGCCTGCAGCCATGTGGAGGCCTGCTGAAGTCATTGGAGCTCTGCACGAAGCCAGTTGCAAGATCAGAGCCCTATGCAAATAAGGAAAGAAGCAAATTGTAACAAATCCATACACACCAAGGATTTCATCGATCTTACTACACTGCACAATAAAAGGGACTCAAAACTTCTCAGCAATAAAGAGGATAGCACAGGACTCTACTACATGAGAGAGATTATCCTTTCTGTTAACTATTAGCAGTGTAGCATCCATGACCAACATGTGGAGCAGTTCTGATTCCATCCAATAAAGGGCAGTGGTAAACATACTCCCTAGCCTGTTCATTACAGAACTGTGGTAACTTCGGATTTTCTCAGAATGGTTTCAGTCTGGGGGACAGCCCTACGCCAAGCTATGATGCTTTCTTTATTTGCCAGTGCCTAAATGCCACTTCATCATCCCCTTTTTAAAAAATCCTCAATAAATTTTACAATTAGGTTTCCCCCTGAAACAATCACTAAAGTAACTCAGACAGTCTGAAAGTATGAAGCCCAAAAAAATCAGGGAATTGTAACTGGCTCCCTGAAAGTATTACACAAGCTCCTCAAACTGTGCAGATCCTGGGGCAGAAGACAGCTGCCCATGGATTCAAGCAAAATTGGCCTTTTGTACTCTAATCTCCCGTTGATTTTTTTCTTGACAGTTTTAGAATCATTTTATCTACTGATACAGTGTCATTTTTTATATTTTTCCATTGCCAGTTCATTTTGGCACATTAAAAACACACAGAAGCCACATGGAACAGCCAAATTTCAGATCTAAAGATAAGAGGTCAAAGAGATTATAATTTGATTTCGATTCAATACTGTCAAAAAAGCAATGATTTACAAACTAAGTTTTTGCTTTAGGTAAAGTACAGATGGAGTACAAATCCATGGAAGGTCCATATTTTGGAAATGTTAGAGATTTTCAAACAACTTTTCATTCAGGCCAGCTCCTTATTTTTCTCAATAAGCACTGAAAATGTACCATTTGCAAATAAAGTTGTGGATGACGCAGACCCAATCAGTGCTTAATATGCATAAATGTTCTGGTGATGTTTTCAGTTACATATCATGGGTAATGCCCTCTGAGAAAGAAGCGAGAAGGGAGAGTAGAGGAGTAGAATTAGAGAGAAGAGAGAGCTGGTGAGAATCAGACAGAAACAGGGAAATAGGAAGAGTAAAAGGAGAGGGAGAGATGGTATAGAGCAAAAAAAGAAAGAACTGAGATGAAGAGAAAATGAGAGTTAGTAAGAGAAAAAAAGACTCACTCCAGCAAGAACTCTGTGATAGTCAATGATTTCAACTTTGCAATCTGTCCAATTATTTTCTTTGGTTTTGGTCCATATAGGTTCAACCAGTCCCGACTCCCAAATTTTGCTTTTAGTTTTTGACTTGGATGAACTCATGTTTTCAAAGTAAAAGTCAACCAAAATGACTGAAGTTCAGCCGGTTTTGCATCAGGAGTTTGAGAGACTAAGAATATCTGTAGAATCTAATATCAAAGCATAACTCAGCCCAGGTTTGTGTGAATGGTTCTTGAATTTTAGTGAATGCAGCCTTAGTTTAAAGCTTATTAAAAAAAGAAAACAGAATAGAAACAAGTCAACTTTCCTGCCATTGGTTACCATAGTGCTAGCTGGAGAGAGTGCTAGTTGCAATGGCAAGATCCCTAGCCCTGCTCCAGCCTCTTTAGACGTGACATGAAGTAGCTCTAAAAGCCCCACATTTAGCTGGGAGAAGATTCCTCCAGCACTGGCCATAAGAATGTCTTCCAAGGACCGCCTCACAAATATAGCATAGAGTATGTGCTGGGGTGAGGTTGCAGGTGGAAGAGGCACATCAGGGATAGATTCTGGTCAGAGCTGCTGCCCATAGGCAGCCAGGGACAGGCTGCTGTAACCTAGACAGGCTCCCAGGACTGACTCAATTATTCTGATGATCGCAGACCAGGCCAGGATTAGGAGCGTGCAAAAGTGGCTTTAAACCTCCCTCCCACCCTCACCTTAGACTATGGATTCTGTACTATGCTTAGGCTACATCTATGCTTGTGCACTTCCCTGGGTACTTATCCATGTATTGCTAGCAGGTGTTTCCCATATCCACACCAAGTGTCCACATATGCCAAGCTGGGCACGGGTACATGGTGTTCACAGGAATATACCTGTGTGCTGCACACACACTAATCCTTTTCAGTATGGCACAGTAGCACCACCCCTGAAATGGGAGTATCCCAGAGACTCTGGGAACTGCTGGCATTGTGTGCGGCCTTCACACATTTGGCATCAGCAGCTCCTGGCCATCTCTCTGAACTATGTTGGAGATATGAAGCAAGTGTATGATGATGTGGTTCTGCTCCTGTCCAAAGCACAAATGCTCGTGTGGTTCAGCATCAGATACTGGGCAGAATCGGTCCATAAAAATTTGAGATGGTGAAGATGACTGACTCAGAAGGGGAATTAAAATCTGCAGTAGTCCCAAGGAAAGTGCTAAGTGCCAGGATTGCAATGGAATGCCCATGGGTGGACCACCATTTCTGATCCAGGAGAACCGGCATGGCATGATGGGACCAAATAGTTTTGGAAACTTGGGATGATGACCAGTGGCTCCAGAACTTCTGAATGGGGAAGCAGACCTTCACAGAATTGTCTGAGCAGCTTGCAACAACCCTTCAGTGCCAGACCAGTTGATTTCAGAAATCCATACCAGTACATAAGTGGGTGGCTATCACGCTTTGGAGCTGTTAAGCCTTGGCATCTACTGATCAGTTGCAAACCAGTTCAGGGTTGGGAAGCCAACTCACAAGGAACAGGCATACATTGAACAAAGAGCTAAAGGGGTTTATAATGAGAAAAAATGAGCCAAAAACGGTTAAATTCACGGAGAAAAGTGGGCAAACCATGTCTATGGACATGTCGGGAGAGGGGAAGGGCCAGGAGAGAGAGGAGCAGGGGAATGGTTGCAGAATATTGTGCAGGGGTACAAACAGGAACATCTTCTGCATGGGTCTGGGAACAAACACAGGTTGGACAACAGGGAGGCGATCAGGCTCACTGTTCCCTCACTGAATCCTGGGGGGCGGGGTGGGTTCTCTGTGAGGGGTTTCAGTGGATGAGGATGTGTTGGGCATCCAGCATGCTCCTTCCCATTGGGGAGCAGTGGGATTCACCACCTCAGAAGTAGGCTGTGTGATAGCTAGAAAAGGAGTAGGTGAAGCCCATTCCCATACAGGAGCGGCAGGCCCCAAAAGTGTTCTTCCACCAGTTGAATGAGGAACTGCATGATCCCCTTCTCTCTCTGCATGGACCCTTTGCCTGCGCTGCCTCTCCACTGCAGGAATGCCTCATCCTACCTAGGAGCCCATTCCTCCCTTTCCCAGAGAAAGTCCAAGTGCTCTTGACGGCTATCTATGCCAAGCAGCAGGTCTTCCTCTGCTACCTCTGTGATGCTGCTACTGCCCAAGCTCTGGAATGGTTTCCCTGTTGGCATTGGAATAGCCTACCGAGTCAAAGGCAAGGGTAGCATTCTATTTCACTTTTCTTTGACAGGTACCTAAATCCCCACACACATAACATAACTGTGCTGCCGAAGGCCACAATATTGGTAGTCTTTAGAATCCCGGGAATGCAAGTGTTGCAGCCTCTTTCCTTCAGACTACTTATGCAGCCCACGAGGAAGGAGCAGAGGGTAAATATGGTAAGATACCTGCATTACTTTTATTTAAATGTTGTAATGTTTGCAGTCCATCAAGGGACTGGTTGGGGTGTGGTTTGGTTCCTTCAGGGATAACATTACCAGTCACCTTTCTTTTCTTTAAAGGCTGGCCACCACTTGGAGAACATAGCAGTTTTGAAAGTATTGGAATGGAAAAAAGAAATGTGCTTCCTAGTACCATGGCGGACACCTATGCCAAAGAGAAGTCTCTGCTAATGGTGACCCCTCTACCTATTGCTGAGTGGAAGGGTTTGGTGAGCTACAAAGGTGAACCAAGCACATTTGCCCTGCCATTAAACCTGAAGAACCATCTTGAATTTCTGCTACACCAGAAATGTACTGAATTATATGTACAGGTCTGAGTGGCAATTCAAGAGGAAATTGACTATTCTAAGCTAGCAGATGGAGTTCCCCTGGAAGAGGACAGAAGACATCCACTCACCCCTAGGCCCTCCACATCACCAGATGATCCAGCCCGTGTCCAGCAAGCAGCATTGAAAGGGACATGGAACACAGAGAGTGACTCCAGAAGTGTATTTTCTTCCCTGAAGTTTTGGATTGCGCATGGCAATCGCCTCTCCCCAATAAGGGAAACAGCATTGTGTTTATGCAACTGCCTAAGCGGATGCTTCACCCACCCCCCTGCTTCTCCCAGCTTTCATGACGGATGCCAGAGACTGGGAATGGTTCAAAATACTTGAAATAGTCACAGAGAGAATGGATTGCTTTGATTTTCCTCAGCAAACAAACTGTTCCCTTTCCCTTCCCTGACCTAGGCGAGCCTGCACTTAAGCCACCAACCACCCCCATTCCCATTCCACATGGCTTCCACTCATAAGATGAAGGAAAGACTTAAGGGGACAGGTGTGGAGAGAGATGGTGTTGGGTATTTGCACAACCATAATTGTCATGACAAACTGTTCTTTCCCCCGGGGGCCTTTCAAAATCCACCCGTGCCCTCCCTTCTCCGGGCCCCTTTTCACACAGCCCAGGGACTATCATTATCAGTGATGGTCAAGAAATGCATAGAGACAGAGGCACAGTGACTGCTCATTAATAAATGTATTATACCTTCCACTATATGCTTTACAGCGGTTCATGGGATTTCAATAAAATTATTGATTTACAGCCATGTGTTGCTTCAGGACCATGTCAGGGTGGACCAGGGCTGGGATCTTGGGGGGGGTGGGGGGGGTGGGAGGTGGCAGGCTGAGGCTTGTAGCACCAGAGCAAGAGGGAATATTGTCGGGGAGGGTGGGGCACCACTGTAAAAACTTACCAGCATCAGACGTTGTTCCTACAGTGGTTCTGTGTTCTCAGGGCAGATGGGGGATGGGCTTCCTGAACAGGTCTGCCAGATAGAGGTGCAGATTTACAAGCTCTTCTTCCTCTGTCTCCCTCAGGACTCCCTCTGGAACTTCCTCTGAGATCTCCGCTGCCTCCTTGGCTGCACCCTTCACTGGTATCCAGGCATACAATTAAAAGGGATGCCAATGAAGGGCACGGGCAAGGAGAGGGTAGAGAGTCACTTCAGGCGCCGTACCCACAGCCTTGGAGAGGAGCCAGTCCAGCTCATTGTAGCAAGGGCATGTGCTAAGGTCCCCTCCCAGAGGGGCCGTTGGAGTCCTTCACCCTCCACTCCAGGAGCCTGAGGTGCTTCATGCGCCTCACGTACATGGGGAGGAGGCAGAACACCATGGTGAAAGAGGCTTCTGTTAAAACATGCATATTGTCTTCGTTAAGCGCTGTGGGAAAATGTGGTCTTTAGCTTTTGTTCAAAATAATGAAGCCCAAATATTTTGTTGACAGGGGCAGATTTCAGAACAAGCCAGGGGACAGATTAATTTGGAAGGAAGGGGCTGGTAAGGCAGGGGCTCATGTGAGGTATGGGGGAGAGCTGGAGAGACGGGTAAGAGCTAAGTCTGGAGAAGCAGCTCCATGAGAGCTGGAAAGGCAGGCCAGCACAGGTGAGAATCTGCAGCCCACTCCTGCTCCAGTCTAGACCAAGAATGGCTTCTCAACTTGGGATCTGCAATCACATCAAATATAGGGGCATCGAGACTAACTGTTCTAGGTCTTATCCAACTCCCATTCAACTTAGTGGCAGTCTTCCTTTAACTTGAATAGGAGTTGGTGGGAGCAGGGTGCTGAAACCTTTTGCTGTTGTAACATGGGGTCATGGTGCGGAAAAGGTTGAGAACAACTGAGCCAGAGGAACTCCCTCCTTGGCCACTTAAAGAAGGAAAATAGCAGAGTCCCTCCTCAGGCCTAGAGATGAACCAACAGGCACAGGCAACCCATGAAATATCTTCTGAGAGCTCACAAAAATTCAGCCATAAATCCCTTTAGAAAATTAAATGTGTTTTCAGTGACCACAGTTTAATGTCAAAATAAAATGGGAGAGAGAAATTGGGTGAGGTAATATCTTTTATTAGTGAGAGAGACAGGCTTTGAAGCTCCACAGAACTCTTCTTCAGGTCTCTCACCAACAGAAGTTGGCTCAATGAAATGTATTACTTCACCCACCTTCTCTCATATCCTGGGACCCACACAGCTACAAACACTGCAAAAAATAATCTTTTTAATTTAATCCTTTGCTTTTGCTCATCCTTCTCTCTCACTCTTCATTTTTCTTCCAAAAATCATATTCTTCTCCCCTCTGTTATTTTTCCCCCCAGTACTTACCCATCAACTAATTTCTACCTCTCTCCTCAGTAGGGTGCCTAACCAAATTAAGTGAAAGCAATACAAGTCAGTTGTTCACATGGTGGTTTCCAGCAGGTTAGCCAAATTGATTTTAAACCTGATTTTACTTTAAAAAGTGAAACTTTTCTGTGTAAACCACCCCTCATTTTATTCGAAGACGTAAGGGAGTCATTGAGACTTTATTCTCTGATATGTTCTGAGGATACAGCAGTCAGTGACTATAAAGGTAGGCCGCAACCCCAACAGGCATTAAAACAGCAAACAAACATTCTTTCCCACAGCAGCCTCTATTGATGTTGGCAAAGATTTAAACAAGCAGCTTTCTTTCTAACAGTGAGTGAATCCCAGTAATGTTAAAAGTGTTATCACACCTTATGTGCTCTTCAGAGTAGGTTTTGGAAATTGCTCTATAGGTACCTATAGAAACTGAAGTCTACGCTATGGTGTAAATGTTACCTTTTGTGAAGTTGCCATAGAGCATCTTAACAGAATAGGAGTATTTTTTTTTTTTACCAGAATAAAAACTGGTTGGTAGACACCATAGTCTGTTATTAAAGACATCTTTAATTTGTAAAGGCCTTGATTCCTTATATCCTTAAAGAGGAAAGGCTCCCTCCTATGGTTAATTTGCATAAAGCTGCCAGCACTTCTGTTGCAATTCTGCAGTCAACTCTGTGTAGAGAAGCTCCATTTCAAACATGATACCGTGTATTGTATGTCTATCAAATGTATCATTGTTTTTTTTTAAAAAATAACTGCAAATGCAAGCCATCCAGAAGCTGTAGTTGAGATTTTGATTTTACTGAGATCAAAGGTGAGATTAAGCTTTCATTTGACTACAAAATAAAATTGTCAGCCATAAATGTTCACCTTCCAGGATCATTTATAAACATATTTGAGTTACATTTTCTAATATTTTATAGCTACAAATGGTTCCTTCCAGGGTTAATATTTTGCCATTGAATCAGGCTATAGAAATTGCAAAACAGAATTAGAGTTCTATTGGCAGAAACAATGAATTTAGTAAGTGTAGTAGGCAAATAGTACATTGTTAGTATTTGTTCACACATGTGAAGTTGACCAAATGAATTTCAGTGCCAGAAACAAATGGATGCTATGATTTGATCTTTACTTATGGTGTGTTTTATTAAGGCTGTAAAACAAAGTCCTAGGATTTAAAACTACAAAACTTGAATTTATGCAGTGAAAGTGTGCAGTGATTATACTTTCATTTATCTAAAATAAATAACAGTGCCCTAACCTCAAAACAATCCCATTCCCACTAGCCCAAAGTAGCACCAGCTTGCCAAGAAGATGGCAATAAAAAATGGAAATAAAAAATCTGTTAGAAATAATATTCAGTTGTTCACTTTTGAATTGTAACAGCTTGTGGTTTATAAACTTCCTTTATTACAATTACCGCAAGTAAACTCTTTCCCCAACTCTCCTTGGGCATCTCAGTTTACCTTAGCTGACCAGACTAAAAATGAAGTTGTCAGAAGTCCTTGGCTGAAGTTGTTTTTATGGCAATGATATTTATTACAATAAATCTTGGGAAATCATGGGGAGTCTGCTTGGAAAAAATATTTCCTCTAAATTCATTATGGACTGGTTTCTTCACTTAGAAGATTCAGTTGCTATAAACATTGTCATTAACAGGTTTCAGAGTAGCAGCCGTGTTAGTCTGTATCCCGCAAAAAGAAAAGGAGGACTTGTGGCACCTTAGAGACTAACCAATTTATTTGAGCATAAGCTTTCGTGAGCTACAGCTCACTTCATCGGATGCATTCAGTGGAAAATACAGTGGGGAGATTTATATACACAGAGAACATGAAACAATGGGTGTTACCATACACACTGTAACCAGAGTGATCAGGTAAGGTGAGCTATTACCAGCAGGAGAGCGGGGGCGGGGGGGGGAACCCTTTTGTAGTGATAATCAAGGTGGGCCATTTCCAGCAGTTGACAAGAACGTCTGAGGAACAGCAAGGTGGAGGGGGGGGGAATAAACATGGGGAAATAGTTTTACTTTGTGTAATGACACATCCACTCCCAGTCTTTATTCAAGTCTAAGTTAATTGTATCCAGTTTGCAAATTAATTCCAATTCACCAGTCTCTCATTGGAGTCTGTTTTTGAAGTTTTTTTGTTGAAGAATTGCCACTTTTAGGTCTGTAATTGAGTGACCAAAGAGACTGAAGTGTTCTCCGACTGGTTTTTGAATGTTATAATTCTTGACGTCTGATTTGTGTCCATTTATTCTTTTATGTAGAGACTGTCCAGTTTGGCCAATGTACATGGCAGAGGGGCATTGCTGGCACATGATGGCATATATCACATTGGTAGATGTGCAGGTGAACGAGCCTCTGACAGTGTGGCTGATGAGAGTAGGCCCTATGATGGTGTCTCCTGAATAGATGTGGACACAGCTGGCAACGGGCTTTGTTGCAAGGATAGGTTCCTGGGTTAGTGGTTCTGTTGTGTGGTTCGTGGTTGCTGGTGAGTATTTGCTTCAGGTTGGGGGGCTGTCTGTAAGCAAGGACTGGCCTGTCTCCCAAGATCTGTGAGAGTGATGGGTCGTCCTTCAGGATAGGTTGTAGATCCTTGATGATGCGTTGGAGAGGTTTTAGTTGGGGGCTGAAGGTGATGGCTAGTGGCGTTCTGTTATTTTCTTTGTTGGGCCTGTCCTGTAGTAGGTAACTTCTGGACACTCTTCTGGCTCTGTCAATCTGTTTCTTCACTTCAGCAGGTGGGTATTGTAGTTGTAAGAACCTCTCCAGCGCATCATCAAGGATCTACAACCCATCCTGAAGGATGACCCATCACTCTCACAGATCTTGGGAGACAGGCCAGTCCTTGCTTACAGACAGCCCCCCCAACCTGAAGCAAAGACTCACCAGCAACCACAAACCACACAACAGAACCACTAACCCAGGAACCTATCCTTGCAACTAAGCCCGTTGCCAACTGTGTCCACATATCTATTCAGGGGACACCATCATAGGGCCTACTCTCATCAGCCACACTGTCAGAGGCTCGTTCACCTGCACATCTACCAATGTGATATATGCCATCATGTGCCAGCAATGCCCCTCTGCCATGTACATTGGCCAAACTGGACAGTCTCTACATAAAAGAATAAATGGACACAAATCAGACGTCAAGAATTATAACATTCAAAAACCAGTCGGAGAACACTTCAGTCTCTTTGGTCACTCAATTACAGACCTAAAAGTGGCAATTCTTCAACAAAAAAACTTCAAAAACAGACTCCAATGAGAGACTGGTGAATTGGAATTAATTTGCAAACTGGATACAATTAACTTAGACTTGAATAAAGACTGGGAGTGGATGTGTCATTACACAAAGTAAAACTATTTCCCCATGTTTATTCCCCCCCCCTCCACCTTGCTGTTCCTCAGACGTTCTTGTCAACTGCTGGAAATGGCCCACCTTGATTATCACTACAAAAGGGTTCCCCCCCCCCGCCCCCGCTCTCCTGCTGGTAATAGCTCACCTTACCTGATCACTCTGGTTACAGTGTGTATGGTAACACCCATTGTTTCATGTTCTCTGTGTATATAAATCTCCCCACTGTATTTTCCATTGAATGCATCCGATGAAGTGAGCTGTAGCTCACGAAAGCTTATGCTCAAATAAATTGGTTAGTCTCTAAGGTGCCACAAGTCCTCCTTTTCTTTATTGTCATTAACTTTATTTTCAATTTTAACAGGATTTAATCTATGTTTTCATTTGTTTGAGTTCAGTATGAATACCTGGAAGTATTACAGAACATGTAACCGAGTACAACAAACAACCTCTTGAGTACTGTAATTTCATTGCAGTACACTCAACACCTGCACTAACACATTTTTCATTAATAGACTACCCTAAATTTTTATATAACTACCAAGAGAGTTTATTAATGCTCACAAAAATTCTGCTAGACAGCTCTCCCTTTTCAGCAATTAAGGCACAATAAAATTTTGGAACTTTGTATAAAGGTCTCTGACGCTAGCAACTGAAATGGCTGGCTGCAGATGGCAATTCTGATCATGTGCTAAGTAATCGAGAGTTTTTCCAAACAGAAGATTTACATGGAAAAGTTTTAATAAATGGTCAGCTTAGCTCAACAGGCTGTGAATTCCATCCAAACATTGAACAAATCTGTAACAAAACCCATGTCTGGGTTGTGAACCAAAATTGCATATTTTAATGCTAGTGTCAACTACCTCTTTTTTTCAGACACACAAAGGACCTGATCCAACTCCCTCTGAGGTCAATAGGATTATTTTCACTAACTTTACTGAGAATTAAACTGAGCCATAAGAATCCGCATGCTAGTCATCATTTAGACTTAATCCAATTTCCACTCAAGTCAATAGGAGACGGATCAGGCTCTTGGTAAGAAGGACATGGCAATGTGACACAGGACTGGTAGGGGAAGATCCTGGAAGTGCACACATGATCAGCCAGCCTTTGATCACTTTCAGCATCTCAGTTGATAGATGGCTCTTTCAGGTGGCCTGTCAGATGGAGTTAGTGAAAACGGTGGAGAAGTGCTGTTTTCTGTAAAACCAACAAGGACATTTGGAAAAACCATGCAGTCAAGGACATTACTAGTTTTCAGGCAAACATGGTCAACCCCAATTATGATACATTGTGTGGACGGCAGAAAAAGTCTTTTGGCTAGGGCTACATCAGTCCTCTTAATTGAAAAGGGAAGACGAAAAGCCTCCATGATTTGAAAGCTCTGGTAGTTATCTATAAACTTATACTTGGTTATGAATTCTCATAACAAGAACCTAACCTTAAGGAACAGAAATGATAAACTGCAGAAACTTTAACTGATTCTTCAAAAATATGGTTGCCAGCTGCAGCAGCCAGAACAGCTGATATTTCATATGTAGCATGTAAAAAAAAAAAAAAAAAAATTCACCTCCTGGCACCATTTCCTGCCATTCCTCTGTTGTTAATCCCTAAAAAAAAAAGCAACTCATTTTTCAAGCCTGCATATAAACTATAGCTTTAGTTTAAATACATAAGACATCATTAACAAATAAATACATAATTGTAACTAACCAGATTTACTAGTCCCCCATATGGCCATGTACTCATAGAGGCCCAGAGCCTCAAAGGTATTTATGTGCTGGAGGATCTGGGCAATTGTCTTCTCCCCATTATATCTCTTTCCCACCTCTGCCCTATGTTGTTACCTCCTGTTTCTCATCCTAAATTAGGGTCAGATTAGGGTCTAGTCATTACGAGAGTGTGCAGGTTGAAGAAGAGGCACAGAGATCTTTCTGACAGGTTTCAGAGTAGCAGGCATGTTAGTCTGTATCCGCAAAAAGAAAAGGAGTACTTGTGGCACCTTAGAGACTAACAAATTTATTTGAGCATAAGCTTTCGTGAGCTACAGCTCACTTCATCGGATGCAATTTATGCTCAAATAAATTTGTTTGTCTCTAAGAGATCTTTCTGTCTATGCTTCATGCAAGGGCCAGGCAGAATAACTTTCCTTACATTCCGAGAAGTGCTCCCTTGGAAGTGTGGGTCCTCCCAGCTCTATTCTCCCCTCCCTCGCAGGCCTACAAAACGGGCCAAGAGTATACTACACCAGCTTCCAAGGCACAATTCCTCCCCAACCATTTCCTGGGGTTTTTACTATCCCTTACTCATGGATGTGCCGCATAGACAAGATTCTAAGTTCTTTGGGACAGGAAATCAACCATACACATCACTGGAGACATAAAAATAATATTTAAAGTACTGTACAATGGAAATATACATTCTCAACTCCCATGATGCAACAGTTAATTTTACATTTGCTTTCCCCAAGCAATTCCAAAGTGAGTTATTGCTCATCCAATCAGGCAATAGAAATAATACCATGTAAATTCTGTTGTTACAACTAAGCAACACACCCTGAATTTTGAATGGCATGCACAGAGAAAGTTGAATTTGTGAAATTTTTCACTGAGCAATTTCAAACAATAAAATCCAGAAAATGATGATCTTTGAACGGACAGAAGTTCTGCTAACAGAAAGAAAGAATTTATTAAATTGATTCATTATGAATTATAATTCTGGAAGCCAAGTTAAAACTCTGGGATGTTTAACTCATTTATGACAAACTACAAGTATTTAATCTACACAAGTATTTAATCTTTTATTGAAATATGAAAGAAGATAAGATACTTCTGGTTTTTAAGTTATACATACCTTCCCCACTACTGCTCTGCAATGCCTGGTCAGGTCAGACCTAAAGGCATGATACTACAACCCTTACTCATATGAATAGTCTCACTGAAGTCAATGAGAATACCCACATCATTAAGGCCTAGCCTACACTAGGAAATTAAGATGATATAACTGTGTTGCTCAGGGGCAAGAAAAATCCACACCCGAATGGTGCAGTTAAACCAAACTAACCCCTGGTGTAGACAGTGCTAGATTGATGGGAGAATTCTCCCATTGACCTAGCTACCACCTCTCAGGGAAGTGGATTACCTTCACCAACAGGAGAAACACCCCCACCCCACCCTCCACTGGTGTAGGTAGTGTCTTCACTGAAGCACTACAGCGGCACTGCTGCAGCATTTTATGCATAGACAGCCCCTAAAGATTAACCATATCTGCAAGAATCTGGCCCCAGAAGCCTCTTTGCTTCTTGTAAGTAATGCGGCCATTCCAAATTCTTGCTGATGAAACCCAACAACATGTATTGTCTCATTACGTACAACTCCATATGCACCATACATGGTGATCATTAAAGCAACATACAGTATTTCATTGTCCAACGGATGTCCCACCACCTTTATTTCTGAATTGTCAGAAAAAGATGTTAGTATGCCTCTGCCACCTTCCCTGGAGGGTATTTCACAGACTTAAAGAAATGGATTCTCCAATACGCACCCTATTTAAATAAGAAGAGACTGGAATATGCTCTTTGGCTGTAACAGTAGCTCCAAAGACAAATGGTTCTTCTGTCAAAACCTCTGTTGCAAAAAGTCTTGGTTTGAACCTTCCATTCTCGTTGGAACTTTATTGAGCGGATTTCAAGCGTGCTGGCAGAGGTCATCCTCCCTGAGTGACGAGGTCAGCTCCGTGCCCCAGGAGTGTGAGGGTTTCGGGGGAGGAGTGAAGGAACCTGCATACTATCCATTGTGATTGTAGGCTGATATTGAGTCCTGCTCCCGCTGAACCCTGGAGATCAGCATTACACATCTGACAGCTAGAGGTCATTTACTTTTGTGGTGATTCCTTTTAGAAAGGCAAACTTTTATCTGGTGAATATTTGTATCAATTTAACAGTCATCAGGGCAACGCTAGTTTCTCAAATGTGGATGTTTGGGGGAGGGTTGGATATGTTTTCTACGAGCTGCATTGGAATGGGGTGAGACTTATGTTTTGTCATAAGAACAAGATCAAATGTTACCCTGAGCAATTCTTGTAAATTTGTGGTGTATGAGAGTGATACTGTGGAAGGATGGTCTGGAGGCTAAGACACTGTACTGAGATCTTAGTTCCATCTCTGGCTTTACTAGAGACATAGTGACCTTGGGCAAGTACCAGTCTCTGTGTTTTCAGTTACCCATCTTATAAATGGAGAGAATGTTGCCTCACAGTGTAGGCACTGTCAAGTTAACTCCATTAATGTTTATGAGGCATTCAGCTACTATGGTGATGAGCACCATAGAAAAGCCTGGGAGTCTATAAATAAATCATGTGGATTTACTCTCACATACCAAATGAGAAGAGATTACATTTGCAGGGTAGAGCTGCATAGCTCACAGTTACACTTGGTTATTTTCCTTTAAATAATTCAGAAACAGAGAAATAAAAATATCCAAGAGGCTACAAACCTATTATGTCTGATAGTACAAGATCTAAGGTTGTTGGTAGTACTGTTTTCACTCTGAAGTTATTTTTCATTTTTATTGTCCAACCAGGGCAACCAATAGGCATCTTTTAAAGATTATTTATACACCAATAGTGACGTGTGGTGTCAATAAAGGCTGTTCATCGGTGTAGCTATATGAGTGTTCCTTTCATTGTCACTGAATGAAGAGAAGTAATCATAAATCCCAAGACAGATTTTTGGTATGTGCACAATATCTAGCCATTTTACTTATACAGAGGTGTTGTTAATTCTTTTTTAAAAGGATTCATTTACAATTCAGTAAGTCATTTAAATCATATAGGGCACTACTGTGTGGCTTTCAAAAGAGGCACAGAACTGATGTTCCAGCCATCCTAAAATATACATTGTAATTAACCCCACTCCATGGTGTTACTATGGTTGTGATGATACTCCAATGCACTTCAGATACCTGGTAGCATGCCTTTGGAACAACTAGTCCCCATAGAGTCTAGTGCCTGATGGCTTCCCAATGAGTATTAATACACACAGCTTCAGGGAGAAGATTCTTTACTTGGCTTAGTAGAAGGACAGGACAAAAGCACTCAAAGCACAAGTCTTAGAAACTATGCATGAAACCTTGGACTTATGGAAGTATATAGGTGCCCTTCCATTGGCTTCCATGGGGCCAGGATTCACCCTATGGACAGTGCAAATGGAGCATAAAGCCAGTACCTCTGGCTTCCTTTTGTCTAGTACCCAAGTTTTGTTGTGAAGTTCACTCCTCTCTGCTCCTCATCTGGTGGTCATATGGGGGAGGGAGGAAAGAAATCTTCAAGCTCTAATAATGTCTTATTGAAACTTTGGGGTGGCAGCAAAACAACTGACTTTCAACCATGCCATTACAAACTTAATTTCAACAACTAGAAAAATAAATAAATCACCATTTCAATTTGATAGTATTAATGTAGCAACTTGCTTGTTGGCATCACTCAGACCTGAGCTGTTTTCTGCATGGTTACTATTCATTTGGAATTTGTTAAAGTGGCTTTTCAAAGTTATTATGACACCATATCTTCGCTCCCACATCAGTTAATTACACCCCTTCCAGCCTCCTTTTGCCAGCCTGAATCCACCAAAAAAAAAAAATCTTAAATTTGACACATACATTACTTAAACTCTGGGCTCTGAACAATGAATGAATTCAGCCTTCCCTTCTCCTGCTAAATACATTCATTCTGGACTCTCTTCTGCTCCTTTAACTGGTGAATCTCGGTTCTCCCCCACTCTCCACTGAGTTCTTTTCAGCTTCTCCTTTAACGAAAACTGAACTCCCATTAGGCACTGCTGCAATATAAATGTTAAAACAGTACGAGTGTGATACTTAACAGGGAAATAAAACAGCTTTCCCTAGACATCAGGCTAAATTTGGAAGTAATGTAGTTAATACAATGAGATGGATAAGGGCAAGTGACCTCACCCTTCACACATATATACAATTACTAAAGTATTTGTGTGACTGACAGTGATTGCAAAGAAGAAAGGATGTGAAAATGGAGACCAGTAAATTCCATCCATGGATTTGGCAGATGTAATCAAGTAGTATTATAATGCATGGGAGAAGAAGGGGACACTTTGCAACATACTGCATTTCCCCGAAGTCCTGGTAATCAGTGAAATAAGTCACAAACACCACTCTGGAAGGACAACTGTACCCTCTGCAACTGTGGCAGGAGCATGTACATGCAATTAATGGCCATGGTGAGTGGTTGGCAAATGATAACAAGCCATAGAATGGTAACAGATGGATTCAATCATTGCATTGAGCAGATATATGAAACGTGGTTGTGGATGCCGGGGACACTTAAAACAGCAATAAAATAGTGTCTCCCCCAGATTCCTGGCTAGATATCAGGCACAGTTATTACTAAGACACATCACAAAATTAATAAGCAGCTGGATTAATCAAGCTGTAATGAACAGAGACATGAAATAGTCTGTGTGTATGTGGAGGAGAAAATACATCCACATATACACAAAATATTTCATCCCTGAACTCTTCCAGTCAGAATGCTGGTTCTCAACAATAAATCACACCAAATGCACTAAGATAGCTGAGAACAAACACACTTTTATCTCTATTTTAAAAGCCACTTTTGAGTAGGAGCTTTAAATAAATAGTTTTTAAATAAATGCTACCCTCTTTAGTAACGATGCAATCTACAGTGGAAAGTCATTAAATCTAATAGAAGCCACAGCGTCTAAACAAAGATATATAGGATAGACGTTAAAAGATAAAATGGATATTTTTACTTTCCTTCCTTCCAGCCCTGACCCTCCACAAAAGCCATTACTTTGACTGCAATTTTATATAAGCCCCACCAGGTTACTGAAGTTATTAGTGTTTGAATAAGAATTTTCACTTACAATAAAATTTCTCATGATCCTGCAATAAAATTATAATCCTGTGTTTTTACTTCATTCTTACTGCCATGAAATTGACAGTGATATCATACATTCCGGGTTCCAGTTTCAAAGAAAAATAAAAAATGAACAGATGAGTGAAGGTGAAACCCCTTATTTAAAACAGCAAATCTTAGTGATTGCCCTATTTGCTGAGTGGTGTTGTGACACACACTCATCTACACAGAAAAAAACATGTTTAGAAGTAGAAAAAGGTGCATTAACTAAATGGTTTTTAAAAAATGGTTTATTCCACTTGTTTTATTTCATCAATGAGGATTAGGCAAAAACAAGTTTTACCCATTAAAAAAACCAACACCACATTTTCAGGACTAGGTAGACAGGTTCAGATAACACTGAATTTTCTAAGGCCCTGTTCACACTAGAAAAATGATTTTTTTGGTAATTAAACTGGTGGGATCTAATGTAGGCATAAATGGTGCAGTGTTTTCCATGGTAGGCATGCTGGTTCAAATTGCAATACTAGCATGCAACTGCATAGATACTGTTCAGTCTCACTGCAGTTGGACTGTATGCAGGTAATTATGCCACAATCCCTAGGACAGTCTCTGAAGCAGTGGCTTGGAGAAGATCAGACAAGTCACCTAAGCAGTGGCCCCTGTACTGTGGAATAGGAGAGGGATGGATGTATGCTCTACTGGGATTATTACTCTACTCTGTTCACACTAGCAATGCAACATTGGTGCGACACACTCTACCCCAAAGCAACACCCTGGCACGCCCATATTTACCATGGTGATATGATTATGATATGTTTTGTACAAAATATGCCTTGTAAGGTATCATTTTAAAAGTCTTAATCTGTTGACCATTAATACCCTGTTAAATTGTATGTGAAGTCGTGAAGTTTTGCTATGTGTGTTACTGAAATATGTTGTGAAGTTGGAAACACCCACAACGAGCCTTTCAGGTACAACAATGGAGAAGCCAGGTAGTAATCGGGATTCTCCTTAATGAGCCTACGATACTAAGGACTATCACAGGATCTGTATACAATGAAGGCTTCTCAGAAGGAGCATGTAAACAATGGACACTGTTTGACTCACATCATAGCAAAAGATCTTTCCAGCAAGCTGGAAGACTGATAAAGGAGGAGAAGTGACATCATCATTGGTCCTCATTCCCCACACCTGGAACCATGTCTGGAAAACAAAGACTGAACTGGGGAGTTGGTCCCATGCTGGAAAGGAGAATCCCTTGCGCAGTAAGAAACTATACCATCAGGGTGAGACACTGCTTGATTCAAATCCTGTCTAGTTTATAGAACTCAGATTGCAATTTTACTTTTATTTCTTAGATAACAACTTTATTCTGTTCACTTACTACTTATAAGCACTTAAAATCTATCTTTCTGTAGTTAATAAACTGTTTTATATTTTACCTGCGTAAAACTGTGTTTTGCTCAGACTGTTTGGAGAATCTGCTCAGAAACAAAAACTGGTGCATGTCCTCTCTACACTGAGGGAGGGGCAGACTGGGTAATAAGTGGACACTGGTCAGGTTTCTGACCAGGGCAAGATAGTTTAGCTATGGGGTCCTAGGCTGGGGACCTGTGGAGTATTGGCTGGAGCCTCTCCATTGTTGGTTTCATGAGAGGTTGGTGAAAGCTTCATGTAACTCAGCTGGGTGTCTCTCTGCCTGTGGATGGCAGCATAAGTTCATGGCAAGGTTTGTAGCTTGTCACAGCATCACAGTGTGAGAGGGAGTCCAGGTTGGTGAAACAGAGGGCTCAGCAGTACCTCAGTTCTAGGTTGTACCAGTCACAATTGGTAACTGGCAAAGCGAGAGACCAAATTTGCTACATTTTTTCAAAGCAGGTCTAATCTAATTGGTGGCAGGAATTCCTGTTAGTCTTTGGGAGTATTTTTGGTATGTATGCAAGGTGGGCCACAAAGTGGTTGGTGTGACAAATTCCTTAGCTTTGACAGGATTTAAATGTAAACTGAGCCAAACAGTTCAGTTCTCTCACAAGTTTGAGACAGATGTTGGGGAATAATAAACTAATAACCTGGTTTAAGCTTAAGCATAACACATTTTCTACAGTGTGAGAAAGAACTTTAGCGACCTAATCATAAAGATTTGTGTGTGTGAATAATCTGATTCTCTGTAATGGAGTTTAGTGAAAACTGAAGCTAAAGTATAGTAGCTTTTTGTCTGTGAATGTTATATTAGAGAGCCTCCTAATGAAGTCTTCCTGTATTTGCAAGGGGAAAAAAAAAAGAGGGAAATGATTTTTCAATTAGGGAGACTTCCTCGAACATATCTTCAGAGGATCTGTCTCCTGAGCTCTGCTTAGATGTAAGGCAGGGAGCCAGTAGAAGAATTCGAACTGGTTCATGAAACAATTTCAAGGTACTATTTGATGCTTACATTTTTAATGCAGCTGCCAAAATAAAACAATTTGAAACTGTAATTACAAAACTAATAAAACACATTTCAAGGCTTATTAAATTAAAATAAAGGCATGAACATGAACATGGCTAGACTCTCAGGCATCTTGATTCCATCTTCTAGGCTGCTCTGTACACTTTGCATTCTTCTTGGACCTCAGGAATACATCCCTGTCACAGGGTAATCTCCCCTCCCTCCCCCCCCCCCCGTGTTTCACCCTCACACGCTCTCTTGTAGGCTCAGCACCATGTGTTTTATTTATATCATCTTGCACAAGTTTGTGTCCCTACAGCATAAGGCATACTCTCTAGGCTCAGGGCATTCCTCATGGGCTTCTCATGCCTTGTATATGCTACAAAATTAAGTCAATCTAAATTAGGTCGACGTTCAGCCACCATAGTAATTACTGCAGTGCTTTATGTCCACACTACGCCCCTTCTCTTGGTGGTGCGTGTTCTCATCAGGAACGCTTCCATCAATTTAACTATGTGGCATTGTGAGGCACTGACAGCTGGAGTCCCCTGCCCCTCTGAGGCCCACGGCCCAGACTGTGAGCCCTGTGCAGAAATCACAGACAGAGCTCCGCCTGTGGGCCCCAGGTTGCCACCTCTCTAATGGCTGGTGACCAGAACCGCTGAGGCCCTGCCCTTTGCTCTGCCTCTTCCCCCCAAGACTGCACCCCACCTCTTCTCCCCCCCAATAAACAAAAAACAGACATACAGGCTTATCAAATGGTACCCAGACAAGCTGAAACCCAGACTGTTTGGGTGGAAAAACAGAGAGGTGGTAACTCTACGTGGGCCCGGGAGTGGTGGGGCTGACAGACCACAAGCGATGTAAATAACACAGTTTCTGCACAGACACTGCATCATCCTAACTACATCAGCCTAAGTGCTACATCTCTCGCAGAGGTGGAGTTATTATGTCAGTATAGTGGATGACCTACACCAGCGGGAGCATCATTGCAGTGTAGATGCTAACAGAGTTAGGTTGATGTAAGTTGCCTTACGTCAGTATAGCTCGACAGCTTAGATCAAGCATTGGTCTTTCCTTCCAGCCTCCCCCTCTCCCTTTTAACTATCCCCAGCTGTCAAGCTCAATCCCCTTGTTAATTGACAAAGGACTGGGTCATTAGCCAGTTATCTCCCCAGTTTGGCCTCTGAGGGGAAGCTTACAGAGTGGTGAGTCAGCCTTGTGCAATTTCTACTGTGTCACTATCTACTGTATCACAGTCACAATTTTATCTGAGATGTGGTTTTGTTTCTGTTATTTCTTCTGCCCCCCTCCGCTCCCCGGACTGATAAACAGAAGAGAAATACAATCAGTATTAGAGTTAGAGAGAGGCAAGTAGTATTCACAAAGGGCATGTCAGAGATATGGGGGGAGGAGGGCGGAGGGGAGGAATCTCTTCTTGGCAAGAGAAGAGCTCATAACACATGAAAGGTGCAGCTCAAGTGAGTTATGAAGGTCATTTCCCCGTGAATATAGTTACAATATTTTCCACATCTCACATGAACCTACCATAAATTATTTAATGATTTTTTTAAAATTTAGGTTTACTTTTGTGTGCAGCAACAAATTGCATCTCATGGTTTGAATTCAACTATCTATTTGAAACAGTATCATTTTCAGTGAAAATGAGAGACTTTAAAGGACTGAAATATATCACACAAAGTAATTATCCATTTAATTGCTCTCAAATACCAGCTGTGCCAAACAGACACAGGCATCGTAGGCTGCCCAAAGCATGAAGTATGCATGTCCTACTTATCATCAGGGGATGTCTACTTAAAGCTGCAGTACAAAGTAGCAACAGCCTGCAGTAAAAGGGCTAATTACATATTGGCTACTAGTGACAATAAATAACTAACCTAATTATTTATAATGCTGTAGTGTCTAGAATCCCATCAAAATAAGGGCCCAATTGTGCTAAGTATTAAATGTACAAAAAAACCCTATATTAATTTGCACTTGTTATTACTACATTCCAGTTATCCCTACCTGCCCCTGAACGTAGCCATCAATAATTGGATTATTCGAGTTATGGAAAACAAACTAGGGAACTCTCTCATTCTGATTTTAGTAAAGACCTGTACAACTAATTGCAGGTGCCAACCTCTACTCGATTCATACGTGCAGATGGTAGACATGCAATTGTTGTACTCAAAGTTATGTACACATAAAATTCAGGGGCAGCGCTTTCCCCTCTCCCCCTGGGTTTTGTACCCAAGCCAGTTTCTAGCTTGCTCCACGCGGATGTGCCCAGGTGTGCAAGAAGCGAGTGCTGGCTCTTTAAGACAGATGCACAGCGCTGTGTGTGTGTGCGCAAGAGTCACACAACACCTCTTCTGAGCTGTCAATCAGCCGGCAGCTTCTTTGATGTCGACAGCCTTTGTTGGGGCTCCTCTGCCTTGTTTGCACACACCACTCTGTGCCGGGTACTCTGTGCTGTGCCTCTCCCGGCCAAAGCCTTGGGCTTTCCTAGGGTGGGGAGTTGGGGTGGATTCCTGGATCCTGTCTCTTCATCCTCCAGGCTGCCAATTACAAATCCCCCTTCCCATGACCCCTTCCCCCAAAAAAGAGTTTGATCCAATGCTCTTAGACCCTTATCTGCCAAATGGATCTATGTCACCTTTGGTGAGTTCATCATATTTGAGAAGTTTTCTAACCTTTCACAATTGAAATATATTGCTGTCTGCCACGTAATCAATAGATGCCAGTGCTTTTACTGATACAATGTAGAATTATTTCTAAAGTGCCTAGGACAGTGCACTAAAGAAATTAAAGGAAAAAGATCAGAGAGAGTAAATGATGCTCAGTGGTGTAGTTCTGAAAAGAAACCCCTCTGGACAATTCAGATCTCCAGTGTTTCAACAAAAAGAGACCGTGTCAAAAAAAGCTTTGCTAAAGTCAAGAAACAATACATCCACTGCTTTCCCTTCATCCACAGAACCAGTAATCTCATCATAAAAGGCGATTAGATTAGTCAGGCATGACCTTCCCTTGGTGAATCCATGCTGACTGTTCCTGATCACTTTCCTCTCATGTAAGTGCTTCAGGATTGATTCTCTGAGGACCTGCTCCATGATTTTTCCAGGGACTGAGGTGAGGCTGACCGGCCTGTAGTTCCCAGGATCCTCCTTCTTCCCTTTTTTAAAGATTGGCACTACATTAGCCTTTTTCCAGTCATCCGGGACTTCCCCCGTTCGCCACGAGTTTTCAAAGATAATGGCCAAGGGCTCTGCAATCACAGCCGCCAATTCCTTCAGCACTCTCGGATGTAACTCGTCCGGCCCCATGGACTTGTGCACGTCCAGCTTTTCTAAATAGTCCCTAACCACCTCTATCTCCACAGAGGGCTGGCCATCTCTTCCCCATTCTGTGATGCCCAGCGCAGCAGTCTGGGAGCTGACCTTGTTAGTGAAAACAGAGGCAAAAAAAGCATTGAGTACATTAGCTTTTTCCACATCCTCTGTCACTAGGTTGCCTCCCTCATTCAGTAAGGGGCCCACACTTTCCTTGGCTTTCTTCTTGTTGCCAACATACCTGAAGAAACCCTTCAGAGCAAGAGCTACCTCCAGAATGCCCCTTCATTTACCTATGCACAAGTATTGGATGACAATGACTTGTGACATATGTGTTTAAAGGATCTAGCCCCCGGTTCAACTTTATATTTATGTACCCCCTTGAAAAATGGCTTGCTTCCCTGTCCCAAATGAAAGGGTTCTGTTGTGGATGATCTCCACACAGATGGACCTTTTACCATAGTTAATGCATTGCAATCGGTCCTACAAAAAGGTCTAATGTTACTCGGCAGCAATGTTTGTTCCAATCGTTACAGAAGTTTTACAAAGAAACATCAAATTCTGGTAATTAGGTACACTTTAATACTTACAGTAAGTTGTGCTAAAGGAATTCTTTAATATAGTGGGCCACTAAGGGAGGGGTTTTACCAGAGGATCCATATCCATAGCTATCTCTAGCACAGTTCCCAACAGAAATTGCAACTAACAAACACAAAGGGGCAAATTATGCTCTCCTTAGCACTGCTGTCAATCTGGAGAAATTGCATGGGTTTCAACCAGTATTCTGAATTTGGAATTGTGTAAATGAGACCAGAATGTGGTCCATCTTATTTCATTTTTAGTTTTGATTTTGCTGCTACAAGATTTTGAAAACAACATATTTTGATCTCCTTAATACAAACCTGAGGTTCATTGAAATTTTACCAAAATGTAGAATTTCAATCATTTGTGCACTGGAAAATTAAGAATGCAAAAACTGCTGCTCTGAAAAGCACTTCAGTTGTAGGGTATTATGAAATAATAAGAACAAAAACCATGGGCCATAGTTGGTCAGACCAAAGTCGGTCAGACCATCTAGCCCAGTATCCTGTCTTCCGACAGTGGCCAACGCCAGGTGCCGCAGAAGGAATGAACAGAACAGGTAATCATCAAGTGATCCATACCCTGTCGCTCATTCCCAGCTTCTGGCAAACAGAGGGTAACCCCTGCCCATCCTGTCTAATAGCCATTGATGGAACTATCCTCCATGAACTTATCTAGTTCTTTTTTAAATGCTATTATAATGTTGGCCTTCACAACATCCTCTGGCAAAGAGTTCCACAGGTTGACTGTGCATTGTGTGAAGAAATACTTCCTTTTGTTTGTTTTAAACTTGCTGCCTGTTAATTTCATTTGGTAAGCACTAGTTCCTGAGTTATGAGAAGGAGTAAATAACACTTCCTTATTTACTTTCACCACAGCAGTCATGATTTTATAGACCTCAGTCATATCCCCCCTTATTTGATTTAGGGTGTAATAAAATATTGTTCATGTGCATCATTCAAACATTGCAATACCACAAGGTTTAAAGTAGTTAGCCTGCAGAGTAGTGGTGATGCTTGGTTATTTTTGAAATCTACTTGTGTTTGTAGTGTAGCCCCTGGCATCATGGTTAAAGTTGCTCCACCCCTTACCAAAATCTGAAATGGTGCCCCTGATAAATCTGCAGTCAAAACTGAAGGCCATATTTTAAAATCAGGTCCTCTGCCTACAAAAAATAAATACATTACCCATTAAGAAACAGAAGGAAATGCATAATTCACATGGCAGCTCAGAGCTAGAGCAGCCTACAGCATTCTCTGAACTTTAGGAAAGCAAATTCAAGAAAGATGTTTAACATTCGCAACCTGGAATCTTGCCTTTAACACTTTGGTCAGGTGACTATATATGCACATGTATGTGTTGGACTGGAATTCATTTCTCCCACTGGGTAGGGGTAGCATGCGTCACTTCATAGGCACTGAGGAAAAGCAGGGAGCCTGAATGTTCTCCCCTTTCTGGAGGAAGCCTGTCTTCTAAAATAGTAGTAGAGCATTACTGTTATACCTGATATTGCATGAGGTTATATCTGTTTATACATTCAAAAAAAACCAAACACTGAAATATGGAAGAATAGAAAACACTGAGTACAATATATAGTCCTAAGACAACATTAATCTTTCTCAAGTACTCAGCTTCAGCCAGAGCGCTCAAAGGCAGGGTAGTCAGTAGGCAGTCCAAATCCAAACTGTCAGATGCTTTTGAACAGACCCTGGAATCTTTTTATTTACTTATCGTTAGTGGGGTTTGTTTATTCTTCTCTGGAGTCTGAACCTTGACCAAGAAATTTGGACCCTGACAAAAAATAGTTGACTACCCTTGCTCAAAGGTTTTATTGTAAAGGGATGCTGTCAGCTTGTTTAGGCTCCTAAAACGCACTAATCAACGAAATAATCTTATGTAGACCCTGGGGAGCATAACTATTTTTTCACAGTCATAGGGTGCTTCTTCAGATACTTGCCTCTCTACCTAGCCTCCTTCCATGGCCCCTCCACCTCAAGCATCCCCAAGTTGTTTCCTTTTCACCCCATGTACCTGTATTCCTCAGTCTCCCGCAAACAGAACATGTCACAGACATACTGCAGGAGGAAACTTCTATGTAGCATCTTTCCTCTTCTCAGTTCATCCTGTCACTTTGGCCCCTTTCCCCTCCTCCTGCCATTATAATTATATCTTCCCAATTATTGCTAATTGTATCATTAGCCCAGCAATGACCAGCCAGGTGGTGGTCATAATCTCCCAACAGAAAGTGTTTAATTGCTTCCAACTGAGCCTGCAGCCTTTTCCCTCCAGCAGTAATGTCAGTGATCAGGGTGCTACAGCTAGCACTCTGTCCCATACGTATCAAAATATTTCAATAGTTTAAATAGTTTAATCAAAAAAATCAAAAAATAAGAGGCTGACTAGTGCTCAATAATATAATTGATACTGGGCCACTAATTTATTGATATTGGAGGAGGACATGCCTTTAGAGGGTATTGAGGATGGGCAAGAGTTAGAGTTCTTGAGGGAGATGTCAGAACAACAATTTCGATTAAAAATTAACAGACCCTGTGCTTATACTGAGCTTGGAAGCCCAGAAAGCTTTCAGTGCCTGTACAGCAGAGCACAAGATTTGTTGCCCTGAACAGAACCTTTAAATGTTCAGCTGATAGATTTCTTGGCTATAGTTCATGTTATGGTAGAAATATGATAAGTATAAATATCTTCACAGAGGTTTTTTTTAAAAAAAAACATGAATGGTAATTACTACTAATGTAACCCACACACGTCTGGGTGTGGTGCTCTGTCCCATCTAGTGGCACTGAGACCACTTAGAGATTAATGAGTCTGCTCTACAGCCTTAGCTAAGAGCCGGTTCGTTTTTAGCTCGTGTGGTAGAGGCTCATGCACTAAGGTCCAGAGGTCCCAGGTTCAATCCCGTCGACAAGTGGGGGCTCATCTGGGATTTCAACTGGGAAGTCTCTGAAGCTCAGGATGTGTTTCCTCAGCTAGGGGAAGTATGTAACCCACAAACCTTCTGGGTGTGGTCAGGGCCATCCCTAGCTATTTTGGTGCCCTACGCAGCCCCACCCCCCCACCCGCGGACGAAGAGAGTCCGAAAAGGAGGGGAGCTGGCCCCAGGCCTCTGCGGAGGGGCTGTGTGGGGCCCCAGGCCTCCACGGGGGACAGAGGCTGGCCACTTCCTGCGGGAAGTGGAGTGATCCGGCCCCAGCCTGCTCTGCTCCTCTGGCTCCCAGGCTTGGGGGGGGGAACCGCCACCCAGCACTTGCTGGCGGCACGGCTGGGAGCCAGGGGAGCAGAGCAGGCTGGGGCCGGGTCGCTCCACTTACCACGCCATGAGTGCAGGGTCGGGCCTGGCTACAATCTTCAGGGGAGTGGGGGCAGGGCTGGGGTGGGGCAGGAGCAGGGGCCTGGGGAAGAGCCGGAGCAGGGGCTGGAGCAGCATGCAGCTGCGCAGGGCACCGAGAAATTTGGTGCCCTATGCAGCTGCGTGCTTTGCGTGTGGGTAAGGACGGCCCTGGGTGTGGTGTTCTGTCCCATCTTGTGGCACCGAGACTACTTAGAGAGAGTTAAATGAGTCTGCTCTACAGCCTTAGCTAAGAGCCAGCTGGCTTTTAGCTCATGCACTAAGCTCCAGAGGTCCCCGGTTTGATCCTGCCCACCAACAACCGCGGTCTGTCGGCATTACACTAACATTAACTGGCAGTGTTGAAATCAGATACTCTTACGTGTAAATGATAGTGAAGTGAAAACTTCAGAAATTGCTAAGGAAGACTAAATGAAATCAGTTAAAGATCCTTTCTTTCAACACTCAAAAGAATATTCAAGTCAGACACTGTCCTGAAGTATCGTATGACACCATGCAAGCTAAACCAAAATCTGCAGATTCCTAAAAGTACTGATAGTCAAGGATACAAGCCAGAGAAAAATTGGATTTTCTGGGAAGGAAAAAATTTTGTGGTCAAGGCACATGATTTGGAGCCAGAAGATCTGACTTTTATTCCCAGAACTACAATAAACTTTTTGCCTCTTTCTGAGGCTCTGTTTCCTTAACTGTAAAAGGTGATACTCCATGGGGCTGTTGTGAATCTGAATTCATCCAGATTCAAAATTCTATTTCAAATACTTAGCTGGAAAGTGCTATATAAGTATGCTGGCTATTGTTTGTGCACCACTGTTTTCTATTGAGTGGAATCTGAAAAGATCATCCTTGTGTCATAAATCTCTATATTTCTAACAGAAGCTCAGACATTACTCTGATGAGGACTATATATGTAGCTAGGTAAGTAGATAGGTGGAGAGACAGCTAATGTTGACTCTCCTTCCTTCAGATGAGAGTTGTCTGACCTTTTATAGTAGGATGATAATAGTTCTATCCCCATTGTCATTGTGAAAACATACTGAAAACTGTGTAATCCCTAGGTGGCCACCAATTTGCCACACAGGTATAAGAGGTGAGACTTGCAATCCTGGGACCCTCACACACTCAAGACTCAAGTTTTATCTAACTGGGAGAATGTAATAAACTTGCTAGTATTTATTTGTTCCAATGACCTCTTCTGGATAAAATTAAAACTGCTTAATTGTGTGTGATAGCCCTGTACAACTAATAGAGACTCTTTTTGTTCATATGGTAGAAGCTAGTGCTTTTGGAGCTGGAGGATTTGAGTTTTATCTCCACTCTGACAAAGAAGTGCCTAGTGCCTGTGGCATACAGCATGGCAGCAACCATAAGGCCCTAAGTCACAGGACTATTACAGTTTCCTGTTTATGGTCAGTGATATGGTCAGTCAAAGGCAAAACTCCCAGACCCCACTTAGATACAATGCTGATACATGGCCATATACTAAATCCATATAGACAGATTCAAGCCTGCAGAATGAAGTGCATATTGCTTTTTCTGTGCTTGATTCTTATTTGCACTAAGGCCTCTCTATACCAGCCTCTCTCAAAGTCTCCACCATGCACCAGTAATGAAGAAAGAAAGAAAGAAACAAAGAAAGAAAGGAAGAAAGAAAGAAAAACTGCTGCTTTTCTCTAAACATAGATTTTCATATTTCTGGACACTAAGGCTAGAATAATGTGTTGTAAGTATGGTATGTTCTTTAACGTTCCTATCTGAAATTTTCAAAAGTTGTTGTGTAGTTCATTTAAAAAGAAAATCCTGACAAGCAAAGCCATGCGTATCAACTTGCTTCATTGACTTTATTTTATAAAATACACTCTGCAAATGGTAACTGTTGTATCTCTAAAGCACCATCGCATAACTACATTGTGATAACTGTGGGTAAATGTTGACTTTTGATGGCAACCAGTGTATCATATTTCAATCAATATGGTATTCTGAATACAAACACTCAAGCAACTTCTTTGCAAGGCCAGGTGATTACACATTAGCTTCAGATAAAAGGAAGTTCATTTAAGTGGAAGGTCTCCAATTTTCTGACCTGGTAGCCATTTCAAATTAAGTGGAATAATGCTGCAGGTTAAACAAATGCTATGTGGGCAAATTCCCTGTGATCCAGAAAAACACTGTAAAAAGTAAAAGCTATGGAAAATGTCCTCCTTTCTTTTTGTAGAGAAGACACTAACAAAATACAAATGCCATTTATACTCTCGTAGGTTTCCTAGGGATATTAAAGAAACTCAGAAACTGCTTTCTATCCACCCTTGTGCCCTCTGGTTTTAAAAACTGGCAAGTAGTTCTACATTTGACATGAAGAGCAGGACAGGAGTCTTCATGTGGGACTCAAAATTGGATCTAAATCCCTAATAATTGGAGCAATCTATCTGGACCATCATGACTGTCTCAGAACTATTTAGTTTCAAGAAGCCTAGCTCAAAATATGGAAATAACCTGAAAGAAAAATAAAGTTTGAAAAAAAAAGGGAGATATTTGAAGTAGCCTGACTGTGATTCACAGACTCACGAACAAAAGCACATGAAGAGCCGTGGTAACAGGACTGCATTGGAGAGACTTCTATTTGTTGCAATGCTCAAAGATAAGAAAAAAATTGATAGAGTGTCAGGTCCACAAATGCTCAAATGTATTTGAAATGTCTTTGTCTTGATTACCAATATACATATCCCAGATGGTCTCTTTCATTGAACATACAATTCCAGCTCAGGGTGGTGCTGCTCCAAGTCTATAGAATTGAATAGAGAAGGATAACCTCGCCACAGAATTCTATAGGCTGACTGAAAAAAAAAAATCTTTGTAAAGGTTTGCATTGTCTGTTGAATTCTGTAGGATAGTTGCATATTTAAGATATGCACTAATGCAACTGTGGGCTCCTTTGCAGTTAGAGTACTGTATTGTATTGCTTATTTAGTCCTTATGCTTCATGGAATAAAACTTATGGTAATATGAGGCCTACAAAGAAGGTAACTCCATCATTAGGTCATCATTTATCTTTAGTACAAGTGATGGAGGCATTTATTTTCTGGCACAGATGGTCCTGAATTATACGCTCCCACTGCATGTGTGTAATTTAGCTGAAAACTGAAATCTATATACATACTAAAGATAGGGAAATAATTTGTGTTGAATAAGAAATGTGTCGAATTCCACTTTTTTGTGTTAAAAAATAGTGCATCCGCACAATGGAATTGCCTGAATGTATTAACTATTGAAAGTTATTCACCAAATAATTTCTGGCCTTTGATTCTAAGCAGAGAACCGACAGGATCCAATCAATATTCATAGTTCAGAAGATTCCGGTCCGTTATTTTAATTGGACACATTGATCACATGGTACTATTCCATTCCCTGATTGGATTAACACAACTTTTACAATCAGTTTTCCAGTCCAAATACTTTCATTAATATTTTGAAAATCATTTTTCCTGCATGAAATTGACTCCTGTACAGCAGGCCATCAAAAAGACCTGTATACAACTTGAATTCTCTGTTTTGAAGGTTGAAACTGGACTGAAGCAGTGAATATCCCCTTCTGTGACTATTTCCTTAAAATTTACAAACATTAAGTAAACTAGTGGTTTAGAATATTTGCAGAAAGTGTCCACAATAGGGGTGCGAACCTAGTGAAAGCAAATTCATTGTTGTTATTTCAAGAACATATTGGCAACAATTTTTTGGAAGTACACTGAATAGCCATGAATTCACTCCAGACTGGGTTCACTCCAGACTGTTGAACTTGAACTCCTGTGAACCCTCAGAAGATGCTCAGGGCTGAGCAGTTCAAAGCCAAATGGACTGAAAATGGAAGCCAAGATGCTCTTGTCTCTTACCAGCTGGTCATAGAAGCATTCTATAGAAAGAGATGCAACTGCATAAATATATTGTAACATCTTTAATTTTAAATATTTTTCACTGTTTTCTAAAATAAAAATTAAAAATCTGAGTTACAAGTTTGAATGCCTGCTGCCTCCCCTGTTTTATCTGCAAAGAGAGATGCAGAAAACAGATTACACTGAACAAGTGGAATTTTATTAAACCCTTTACACAGCTCCATCTATGTGGCTACGTTGCTTCCAACCTAACTTCCCAGCATTCTCTGTTTCCCTGTCCCATCAATAATAGTCCTCCAGGAAACATAGCCCTCTGACTCTAATGCCGCAGAGCATGATACAGTACATCCACAGCAGTAACCATGGAGCAGTGTAACGTTAAATGTTTCATAACGCCTGCTGATTGCTCTCTGTTCTGAAAAGAAGTGTCAGTTTTTTTAGCCAGGGGAGCCAGTTTTTAGACAAAAAGAAAAGAAGTACTTGTGGCACCTTAGAGACTAACAAATTTATTTGAGCATAAGCTTTCATGAGCTACAGCTCACTTCTTTGGTGCTTTGTAATGCAGTAACAAATGACTGGGTTATCTCGCTATCCAACATTCTTTCATGCTAAGCAATTAGATCAAAATCTTCTATGTGGAATTTCAGACAGCAGCTTCCAGACAGAGGCCTAGTTCCTGCTCCCATTGAAACTAATGAGACTTTTTGCCATCTACTTTATTGGGAACAGAAGGAAGACCATGGGTTGAACAAAATCAGGCCTGATTTTCATTTTGTAAAATATCAGCTGTCAGGTTCAGACTCCAGGTTCCATTTTATCTGAACCTTCAGTGATTTGGGGGAGGTTGGGTTTGGATAAATGGTTCTAGTTTAGATTTATTTCTATTCAAGACTACTCAAAAATCATCACAGAAGTTTAAAATCTCTAAATTTCCATGCAGCTATTTGTCCTCTGAATTCTTTCTTGTGAAATATTTTAGACACATTATTTAGTCTTTTTGATTTTGCTTGGCAGGAAATACAGACATAAAATAGAAAAGAGGGTTGTTTTTTAACAAAAATTTAAAAGTCTGTGATGCTCCTGGGGGGACTAAACATTATATACTCATTTCTTTAATCAAATATTTTGTATTCTCTTTGAAAATGAAACACCAGTGAAATTTTAGTCAAAGAAGTGTCTCGTAATTATTTGGGTTTTTTTTTCCTGTTGTTTAAAAACTCTGTCTCTAACAGCATTAGCTCAACTGAAATTCCACCCAGAATGCAGAGATCACACTTTGAAAGTCATGGCTCCTAATCCAACTCTCACTGAAGTCAAATTGCTTACCAGTCTTTACATTAACTTCAGAGGAGCAGGACTGGGCCTATGGTGCATATACGAATGGGCTTTTGTAAGTAACTACCAGATTGTTTAATTATTGGCTCTAATCTCAATGATTTAAATGTGTAATGTACACATTATTTTGAATGTGTTTCCATGACAAGATGTGGTATGACTGTGACCCTAAGAAGCACAACCTGCGAAGGGTTCACTGTTCTGTAACGGCAATTCCTGCTGGGCCTGGCAAACGCACTACACCTAGCACACTGCTTTCACAGTATTTATCCATAAATAATGTCATAAGAGTCTTCAATAAAAGCTGGGGTCATGTACCGTGTTGTGAAATGTATGTGCAAATACCAAATACCATGTAAGAAGTTATGTATATACACATACTGAAAGCATGTTCCTAAAAGTCTGATTCAAGGCAGGGTTGACAAGCAGGTTTCTGCCAGACAAAAGATGTATAGTCACCTGCCTGCCTCACTTCAGAAGTAAATATTAAGCATTGTAAGTCAATACAATGGAACCCCCTTTTGCATATGAAGTCAGTATGAGGATATGAAATCAACATGGAGTCAGCAGGCCAAAGAATAAACTGGGGAGGAGGGGGGGTCATCTGACTCTAGGGACAAATAATGACTTTGGGGACCATGAGGGGAAGGCAAAAGATGCTCCTTTATATGAGGAAGTAATTGGGAAGTGCAATGACATTCATGAAAATGGGAACTCAACCAGTCTGTTAGAAATGCTATAAAAGACGTTTGGGGTCAGATAAACTTCCTTTGACAGGAGATTAACCTGTTAAATTTAATCTCTAGAAAGCATGTTACGATTTTGTTTTATATGTAACCTTTCTGTTTCCACTATTCTTGCTTAAATCTGAATTTTTGATAATAAATTTATGTTTTCACTATAAATATGTCTCAGGACTGTGATGTTACATAGGAGCTGATCCTCAGTTGAATCAAGCAAGCTGGTGTTTACACTGTCCCCCTGGGGCTAGTCTACCTGGTATTTCTGTGAGTAGCCAGTGGCAGGGGCTGGGTATCACAGGGAAATGCTTCAAAGAGGCTTGCAGACTGGAGAGCGCCTATTTTTAACCTGTAAGGCAAAATCAGGACTTACATTGCCCTGAGGAATTGTTTGGGAAGCTGACACACTGGTGGTGTCAGGGAGCTGACAGTTAAACACAAGCAATTCTCCCTCTTGCTGCTGGGGGGTGGTCAACAAGGTGACTCACCTTGACACATGTGCACCCCAAGAAAGCCACACAATAGCAGTAAATAGATGGTCCAGTGGCTAGGGCATTAGCTTGGGACTTTGAAGATCCAGGCTCAATTCTCTACTCTGCCACAGGATTTTGTGCGTGACTATGGACAATGCGTTGAGTCTCAGGAACTCCTTTGTAAAATGGTGATCCCTGCCTCGCAGGATGGTTGTGAAGTAACTACACTGTGAAGATTGAAAGATTCTCAAATATGATAATGGGGGCCACATAAGTATCACAGATAGATGTGTGAATTTGTTCCTTGAGGTAGTTTTATTTATTTGTAACCCATTTCCTGGAAACACAGGACTCTAAGGTGGTAATGTAAATCAGCATAACTGCCTTTAATCCAATAGAGATGTGCCAATTACCATCAGCTGAGGATCTGCCCCATAGTTTACAGCACAGATTCCATAACTGTGCATAGCTCTTGGGTGCTCATATGCTCCTTCTGCATGACAATGTTTAAGTGAATGCAAAACCTACATAAGAAATAACTTGAGACAGAGAGAGAGAGAGAGAGAGAGAGAGAGAGAGAGAATCGAGAACTTCCCTTTTATATATTTATAAAATAATACTTTCAGAAAAACACTATAGAGAGCTCTCCAGTCAGCTACTTTGAATGATGGGAAATTATCATTTTGAATTATTTAAAAATTCATTCAGCTTTCCATGTTAATGTATGCAGTAACAAATGAAAATGATTGGTAATGTATGCATAATGGTAGAAACTACTACTGTCAATCTGTGGATATAGTAGGTTGCTAGTAAGGAAAAGAGTCAGTAGTTTAAACAAAGATACGCAATACACTTAAATAAACAGGGAGAGGCACAGGTCCAGTACTATCATTTTTTCAGTTGGTATGCTATGTCAAATATAGGCCTTCTAGTAGCCTGCACAGAATAATGCCACCCTGCAAGTATTTTGATGGAAAGTAAGTGGGTGTTTGGCTTAGTACCATATTCTTCCATTTCAAAAAGAAGCTACAGAATTTCAACGGGAGACCTTTGTTACTGGGGAAGCAATGAAACCTTGTTCACTGCTGTAGTCAGGCAGGAAGGAAAATGAGGTTGCCAAAGGAATGGTATGTATAACCGTAACTGGGCAACTGTGAATGTAGGTGAAAAATTTAGGATACTGTTCAAGACCCAGCTGCAGTTGTACATTTAAGCAGTGATGATAATTCCCTTTGAGATCTCTGTAGAATTTACAATGTACCCAGGGCCAAACATGGAGCTTCTGTGAACATCTTCTGTGAAGAGAAAATATGTTTGTTTGCAGTGTTGTTGGAGCTATGTTGGTCCCAGAATATTAGAGAGACAAGGTGGGTGAGGTAATAATATGTTATTGGACCAACTTTTGTTGATGAAAGAGACAAGCTTTCTAGCCAAACAGAGCTCCTCTTCTTTTTAATTGAATTTTTATTTTAAAATTCCTTTTCACCTGAGTATAGTTAAAATCAAATCTACCATGTTTATGAATTAAAAACCTATGTTATAGCCATGAAGGATTTTGCATCACGTCAGGAAACAAGTGTGCACTTTCACAGATTGTACTTACCATCATTTATTATAAGGCTCTTTTTTTTAAGAAACAGACAGCTGTCTGTAATTATCAATTAATTACTACCTTGCAAATGGTTTTTGTGCAAAAAAACTCACTGATCCTGGGAGAGCCACATGAGAAAGGATGGTGAGATATGGTGCCCAAACATTTAAACAATGGCTTTGAGCCAAATATTCTCCCTGTGTGGGTTACTCCCACAAGGCATATAGAAAATCAGACTCTGGGATTTTCTGACTGATCTTTCCTTTTTCTTTTTCCTATACCTGGTACAACCTCTACCCACTTTCGCAGAGTGTAGGGGTGGGAAAGGGATGGACGGCCATGAAGCCAGGATTCCTCATTGTGCATAAACACAACCCTTCTCTCGTGATTTTCCTGTGCTCATGGAATTGTAGGGGAGAATCCAGCTTTAATCTTTATTTATTCAAGCTGTATTTATTGTAACAAACGGAACCATCATCATTTGATTAGAACCTGAATGATATAAGAACGTCTGCCGCATTTCCCAGACCCAAAAGCTGGAGACACCCTCCTATTGGATGATAAGGCTCTGAGACGGGGCTACAATAAGACAGAGTGTCAGTGAACTAGTCTTCCAGCTTCAGAGATATAATTCTAAAAGGGAAAATGAAGTTTGGTAGCTTCCTCCTGAACACTATAAGGGACATTAATCCACATTAAAACAATCACCACCGTTTAGTCCAATTTACATTTTCAGTTCCTCGACACGCCACAAAAGCCATTACAAATGTGTTGTTTATTCCAGGTGAAAAATCAAATCTATATTTTTCAAATTAAAATGCTTCTGTCTTAATTAGTAAAAAAAAAAACCTGGAATTGATTATTTTAATTGCTTAAATGTATTCCTGGAATGAGTTAAATAGCATGTGTTGCATCTGTCCATGTTCCACAAGGCTAATCAAGGATCATAAGGATGCTCAGGGGTCTGTATTGCTAGAAGAACATCCTGTACCTATAATATTTCGCCATACTGTAAGAATCTGTAGGGCCTGCCGGGTTACTTAGGACAGAAAAGTTATTTTCGGGAGGTTTGAGGATCTAGGTAGATATCAGACGCTTACTCTTCTCCTGCTGCACGTAATGGAGAGAAGCAATAACAGAGAGAGAAGTCAGAGAGATATATCCAGTGGTGCAAGTAGGGTGGTACAGTCTGGTACGCTGCTCCAGTAAGCTATTTATAGACAGTATGGCGCACCGGCCCTGGGCTGGGGGCGGGACGGGGTCACGTGAGCAGTCACCTGGGGAGGTCACATGTCCCGCCCCCGCCACCTTTAGCTGGTGCAGCGTACCGGTAAGAAATGAATTCTACTTGCACCACTGGATATATCTGGAGAGGAAAAGTGGCTACTCTCCTGTCCTCTGCATAGTTATCTCTAGCACGTCTCCACAGTGCCTGTGTGGCCAAAGACAGCAGTCTGGAGTTGGCAACGGCTACTCAAAAAATGTTTCATTTCCCCTTCCTCTGTGGGCAGTCCACATAAAATAAACATAACATAATCTCATACGGACAGCCAATGGCAGCAAGGCTGGTACCAAGCTGTACTGCTGTTTCTCTGGAGGAAGGGAAGAGGGTTTGTCATGTAACGAGAATGGAAGGAAAGCCTCTCTGCATCTAGCCAAGGACCCCAGGGCTACTTTCCTACTAAGCCCCAAGCTCTGCAGGTTGTAGTGGCCTCACTCACTGGCTCCGCATCCCCTCCAGGCCCTCTGAGCACTTGATTGCCACCCCTAAAAGCAGCAGCGGGACATCCCCCAAATAGGAGAGGAACATTATATCCTAAAAGATTTACGTTTTGGATGTGTGTAGGAGGGCGAAATGCTGCCCTTATTTATTATACTTTCAAACAAGGCAGAAATATAATCTCAGAAAAATCCATGAAATAATTAATTGCAGAACGACCCCATGCGGATTAGACTTTTTAAAAAAATATCAGCTAAATGTTTATTTTGATTCTGAAGTTTCTACGTACTGAGATCGTTTAACTCTCTGCTCCTCTAGCTCAGGCTACAGCATTCAAACCAGCTGCAAACTTCCCATCACAATGGCTTTTCAACGCCTGCCCACTTGTGCAAGAGTCAACACAGGAGGCTCCTGGGTCAACAGCTAACAATGGTAACTTCTGTTTGCTGCAACCCCAGAGCCCATCCTACATTCCCACAAAGGCAATACTCAAATCTTCATAACTTTTTAAAAACAGAGTATAAAAGTACCATAGAGGCTGCTGGTATATTGTTTGTTCTCTTGGTTATTTTGACAGAGATAGTTGGCATTTTCAGGCCGTTGCCCAAAATCATGGGATTGAAAACAGATCTTCTTGTCTCTCCGGTTTCTCTCTCATATAAACAACTTCATAGGACAAAAGGATGCTTTATAAAGGATTTTAACAGAAAAGGAAATATTTGGTGTTAAAGAGCTGATGAGATCATCCAAATCTCTGTAAATAATGAAGAAAAATAGTCTAAGGGTAAGGTAAGCACTAGTTCTGGGTTCTGTGCAACGCTCTCAGTATTTCATTTGGGTCTGGATCTGGTGAAGGGTGCAGCCCCAGCACTTCAGACATTCCCTAGGCCCCCCACAATCGAACAGGCAAAGCCTCATCGCCCCCGTCCCAGTGTGTGGCAAGACCAGTAGAGTTGGCATGTGGAGGGAAATACGGTTACAATTTATTTCTCCCCAAGGAGAAGGGAAGTAACTGCAATTCTCTGGAGCCTTGTCTATACATAGAAGTTGGACCGGTTGAACTAAAGGCTTGATTTTACACCCAGTGAGTTGAAGGGGTGCAAACCCCGGTGTGGACCCTCTTATTTCAATTTAAACCAGTCTTATTTCAGTTTAGCTTATTTGGGACAGACTGAGGCTAAACTCAGAGAAGCCATTCTTCAACTGAAATAGGAGTATCCACCCAGGGGTTTTCACTTAATTGGTTTAAAAACCACTTTCCATATAGTCACTTTCTCATGTAGACAAGGCTAAGTCACAATTCCTTACCAGGGCTCCTCCTGGGGCAGCGCAGCTATGCACTGCCTCTTATTCAGGGCTTAGCCTTATGGCTCAATTTAACCCATAAAGTATTATTTGTGAGTGTGATGTGTACACCTGCAATGTGACACCTTTTCCATGAGTTACAAACAAGTTCTAACAAACAGCAGTTTTCCAAATGCTGAAATGCCCCCTCTGAAATTACAATTACAGCAACGTTTTGGCATTGGATAAAGCTCACTACGTAACCACCTTCAGAGACACATTTTTGTTCTTTCGAGATACAAATGGCACCATAAAAGGTTTTGGGATCAAGGCCAGCTGAAAGGGAAACACTGCCAGTATAACAGACCAGTTAGATACCACTTGCTACGTTTTGTTTCTTAAGCTTCTTTCACTCATTGGAGTCTGGTGTTAAATTAGACACATTTGGTATGCATCACCCCTCTTTGAAAATGTCACTGTGGCGAATGGCAGAGCAGGAAAGGAGGAAGATAAACATCACAGGTCACTGTGAGCATGGACTCAGGGTATATGATAACTTTGATGTAAACCTTTATGACATTCATAAAAGCAAATGAGCTTAAGAGTCAATACCAAACACTGAGTGAGTATGTGTGAAACCACTAAAATCATCAATGAGTTAGACACCAGCATCTGAGTAACAGGACCCAAGTTACAGCTTGATAAATCACATTTACATAACCCAGCTGTGCCTCTCTGCACAGCCTCTGTCAGGGCTGTTTCTCTTTGTGAAATGTAAATCGAACAGTTGTGGCATGTTGAGATATAGAGCTAAGCGTAATATGAATCGGCAATACTAATTAACAAGTGGTCAGGCTGAATCTCAGTGTAAACATGGATATTATGATTGGGAGAAACTGCTGTTCTGGCATTTTTCTGACTTGCTCCAAAAGTGATCTCATACTCATTGTATTTTCTTTAAATGAGAATTCCCAGCACATTCTCTGTGCTATCCTGACAGTTCTACCTCACTCCTGTCCCTTCACCATCTCCCCTCCCCTTGCTTTCCGTCTTTTTTTCTTAATAAATAAATTATGTTTACTTCTGTTCAGAAATAACAAAATTAAACATAGAAGACAGACATAGGAGACAGAGCAATCTTCAGAATACAACAAAGGTATGCAGATTATATGAGAAATGGAATAAGAAGAGACCAGGAATGCATAGGGTTTATACACATGTCAAAAGGAAAGACACTGCCTAGATCATGATAAAGAAAAACTTTGGTCCTATCCAGTCACCTGTTTGTTTTTGAAGGATTATTTTGTTCCAAAAAAAAATTGGAGTCAAGTTATTTTGAAACTAACACTTGTTTCTCTGTTGTCTTTAAGCTTTTCCACATGGCATATGTCCCAGATCCTATCAAACAAAGCAATTGTATTAGGGATCTTTCTTCTTCCAATTCACAGCTAAGGAGCAACTTGCTGCTACCAAGAGTTAAGAAATAAGCCAGGGCCGAAACTATAACTAAACGGTCCATCGGTAGTCTGGTGTCAGTGCCAGGATATATGCTTAAAGTTTGGCCACCTTTGGACACTCCAAAGCATCGCTCCCTTGCCACGCACATTCTACAGCAAGCATCACAGCTCTTTCGGGCAGGGACCATCTTTTTCTTCCATATTTGTACAGTGCCCAGCACAGTGGAGTCCTGGTCCCTGATGAGGATCCCTAGGTGCTACCACAGTACAAGTAAATAAATTAATGATAATAAATTTTAAATTTTTTGATCTGAGTGGGGATGAGGTATCTCTGGAACAGCCAACTATTCCTTGGTGAATCCCTTTGATAGAAACACTCAAAGAAGAGTTATTATAGCTGCTTTTTATAGCAGTGGTCCCAAATTTGGAAAAGAGATTTAACTTTCAGAGATTTCCCCTTGTATCTTAAAAAAGAAAATCTCGCTCTAAGATTCCCTACATACTCTAACCCTTCAAGGTCAAGCATTCTCTTTCAATCTCTCAAAACACAAATTACACAGCCTTATCATTAATGCATTTTTTACTCTTACTTTTACAGTAAATGTAAGGGGGTCATGAAAATGATTTACTCCAAATAAGGGGTAGCCAACCTGAAAATCTGGTTGTAGTAGCTACAGAGCCAGCGGATCTACCTGGCACTATATCTGCCAAGCAGCAGCACGAGACTGGTAGGTGCTACAGCAGCTCCATATACTGAAGTTATCAGCTGAGGATCAGCTTTATAGTCCCCTTAGTTTTAAATTAGGTTAGTCTAGTCACAGCCACCCTTAGCTCCAAAAGATGTTTGGCAAGGAATGCTACATTGCTACTGTAGCACTCCACAAAAACTTCCTCAAATGCCTGCATAGAATTTGAACAGGAAGGACTGATGTGACTTTGTGATGATTCATCACAAAAGCTGCTCGATATACAGCTACCAGACAAGGATGTCCTCCTCATCAGAGTGCCTGCGTGGTATTACCCCTATGATTGTTTATAGGTATCCTCAAACTTTTATTTAGTCTTAATTACCTTTAGCCGGAGAGAGAGAGAGAGAGAGAGCGCTCTGTCCATGAAGTAAACATATTTTGCCTCTCCCCCGCAAAAATAGTAAGAATATCCATTTCATGGAGAGAAGCAATTGGCATTTTCACTGTACACTAATTAACTGACATTATCTAAAAACTCCAGCTTGTCAGAACACGTGTGACTTGTTGTAGGTTGCTATTAGTAATGATGTTAACAATGACCTGTCAAATTAACTAAAACCAAAGTGAATTAGTATTTCGTGTGACACAAATAATAAGCCTGAAGGGGACATAATAAAGTAGTTTCAACTCTGGTGGTCTTTCAGGATTATATTAGACATACTTTGAAAGGTCACACAACATTTAATCAGCTTAGCGCAGAAGAATCAACCAGATTCCTCACTTCAAAAAGATTTTTCTAAACAGCGTACATGCTTTGAGTTTTACTAAATGTTGTTGTTTTGTATTAAAATCTTATTAGAAAAAAAGTCTTCAATGCATACTGACATATTCAATTACACTCACATGTTCCTTGTAGCAGACCCTGTCTAGACATGAGAATATAACTGGGACTTAGATGGAACATGATTCATTACATCCACTCAGCTACCTAACACACCAACTTTTTGCATTGTTATTTGAGCAAATGAAGGGCCGTGGTCAATAAAATATTACCCTGATCCCAGCATTTTTAGAAAATAAATGGCTTGAAAGATTTCCAGCATACATGGCCATTGCAAACAGAAGGGGCTTAAATAATTTGAAGAAAAAGAAATCAACAATAAAAGAAAACATCCAATGGCAGCATTAGGAATAACAAGAAGTCTGGTGCCACCTTAAAGACTAACAGATTTATTTGGGCATAAGCTTTTGTGGGCAAAACACCCCCACTTCCACCCAAATAAATCTGTTAGTCTTTAAGGTGCCACCAGACTCCTCCTTGTTTTTCTGGATACAGACTAACACGGCTACCCCCTGATACTTGACACCAGCATTAGGAATATACACACTAAGATCAAATTTGTTTTAAAGTCAACAGTTTGAAAGCATAGCCTCCAAGCTTCTGCAGAGAAGGAATTCTATTCTTTGTCCATCTTTACATCAACCATGCAGATGTTTTGACTCTTAATAAAAAAATGTGTTTGCATTAACATTGACCCCAATGGAAAATAATAAATTTTCTATGTAAAGGCCAGATCTGCAGATTTTAATTACTATATATTTTTGACTAAAGCCAAATTTAATATTTGAATGCCATACTATATATTATTAACAAGGCAAGATTTTAAAGATAAATATATTTTAATTAAAAAACATAAATTACTTATTTTCAAATATAGATGCAATAGATTTTAGGGACTATAGATCAGCATAGGAAGATATATTCATTTGCAACATGGGCTTTCTTAGCGGCCAAAATATGATCATGTCCTGGTTCTCATTGCCTTGGAAATGGAAAATAAAGGGGTGGAGGTCAAGGGTCTACTTCTAAGAATGTCCCCATCATCACAGAAGGAGAACTCAAAAGAAAGAGAGAGCTAGTTGAAACCATTGCTACTGCGCACGTGCTGTGATATAATGATACCCAATGACAGAGCTCCACTTGGGGAAATTTTCAGTGATGTATCTCTCCACATTCCAACCAGCTATGTGTCATTTACTGTGGGTAAAATAAAACATAGGATACACCCTCCTTGGGAGTTGAAATGAAACCCGCTGAATTTATTAACTCTCCACATGGTCCTCATTTAAACGAACAAATTAATAGTTTAATAAATCAGCTCCTTTTACTAATTTGCTCAGAATTATCCTTATTTTATGGCCTAGACTATAAGATTTCATAATACTCATGTGGAACATACTCAATCAAATCAAACTATTCAGTAGTGCCTTCTTAATTCCAAAACCAAAAAGGTTTTCTAGCTGTGTTGGCTCCCTCCAAAGGGAGGAGGTTACAGTCACTTCACTGCCAAACTCTTTACTCCCATGGGAATTCTGTGCCGCTGCACAATGCAGAATTTTGCAGAAATTAATGTTGCATGCACAGAACTTCCTTTTCCCCCCACAGAAATGGGCTGCAGAGATGTTGGCCACCGCTAGGGACTGCTGGACCCAGCAGAGCCCAGCTCATAAATAGAAGACAAGGTCTGGGGGAGGGGGAGGGAATTGGAGGGTTCCCAGCAGCTGCAGTTCCCAGTACTCCCTGAGGGAAAGACATGGCACGCAGGAAACTCTGTGCAAGCCTGGGACCCAGCATCGGGTTGTTTCTCCCTCTGGATCCCTGGGTTCTAGGAGTATATGAGTGTCTGGGCCAGGAGGGGCCTGCAGCTGGACTCTGGGGGGTAGAGGATGTGAGTGTCTGGGCTGGGAGGGTGGGGGGCGATGGCTGGTCTCTGGGGGGGCAGGGCTGAGCTTTGAGGGGAAGGGGGAGTGAGTGTCTGGCTCCTCCAGCTGGGCTCTGGGGCGGGGGTGGAGAAGCAGGAACTGGGTTGTTGTAGGGGTTTCTTTAACTCTACTCCTGGGGAATTGTTGTGTGTGTGTTTGTATTGCTACAGACATACTTGTTGACACGTATTTTGAAATAAATTACTAAAATAATTGAAACTGGAATGATTATATAGTGTTATTTCGACAAATAAAATTTGCAGAATTTTAAAATATTGTGTGCAGAATTTTTAATTTTTGGTGCAGAATTCCCCCAGGAGTAACTTTTGAAAAACACTCTCTTCTCTGGTGGGCTTTTCACATTAGCATTCTCTGCCAGGGTCACCAATGGGTAAAGCCAGCCCCCAGCATAGATCGGTACTGAACACAACCCATAATCTAGAAAAACAAAAGTTTTCAGAAATGTTGAAAATATTTGCCTTTGTTCCAATTAAAAATGAAAATAAATTTTGAAATGTTGAAATTTTCCATGAATGGGAAATTCTAAATTTCAACCAGCTTTAGTAAAGGGGACAGAACTGAGCTCTTGTATTGCCCACTGAAAGATCTTTTGAATATGCAAGTATAAAATGATGCAGTAATATAAATATTAGATAACTCCCTCTATACCATTTTCCCCAAATTATATAACTGGCGTTGTTGACTTATGTTAGATCAATATGTGTATACACTAATATTGACATTATATTGTTTATCGCTTAGTAGATAGAAAGGATAATAATCCAATTTACACCAGCTGAGTATCTGTCCTCCTGTGAGTAATTCTCCCTTTCTAAGGTCTTTATATTTACTGTCAGGTAAATGACATAACATACATCATCAATATTAGTGTATATACTTCAGTGAAACTATACTAATTAACACTACATGATGATCTGGCCCATATGTTCTGAAAGACCTTGTGAGAGGGGGAAAATAGGGGATGTTTTAAAAACATGTTAGCTAACATGTTTTAATTCACTCAGTTTAAAACACTGCTTAGCTTCGAGTGTTGACAGGGTTTAACACATTTGAAAACATGTCAGCTGGTTCTGAGAGGAGTTTAGGCTTGATCATAAACAGCTAACACATTTTTTAAGTGTTTTAAATCTTCTTTATATTGGCTGCTAAGGGATGTTTGCTTAAAACCATGTAAAAAATCCACATTCTCTCAAATAGTACCTAGTCTAGACATGCCGAAATGTGGTGAGCCAGATGCCCAACTGGAGTAAATTAATATAAATCCATTTACTTCAATTTATACAACATGGCTACACCAATGTACACCAGCTGAGGATCTAGCCCACCAATTTTGAGAACAAGCAGACTAAGGATAAGATTCTGTTCTGTGCCTCTTAAAAGCAGAGCATACAACTTGTAGCCCCTGCAGCTGACATGCCACTCCTGTTTCCAGCACAGCCCCAATGCCTGTGCTCATAAAGGGGTCCTTGAAAGTCAGACTTACAGCTATCTTCTGCACTGCCTGAGCTGAGAGAGCCCAGCCCCAGCCAGAGTCAGAGCTTTTAGAGCCCCTTTATGCTGCTCTGGCTCCTTTACCCAGCATAAAGAGGCTAAAGTGGAGGTGAAGATCTCAGCCCTGGTCCTCAGATTCACGCAATAGAGCCACATCGATTAACACTAGCTGAGGATCTGTCACATAGTATTTACACAAAGTGCTATAATAGTTACTTCCTTCTTAACAAGATTATTGAATTATTGAAGTGTAATTGTTCCTTTGCAGCTATTGTGATCAATCACATTGTTCCAGCTGTTATAAATGTGTGCTATTTTCTCATGCCAAAAATCTCTATGAAATTTTCAAAGAAAGAAAATATTGTGTCATTCTTTTCTGAATACATGTTTTTAATTCCTGATAAAATTAATGGGAATTATACACGTAAACTAAGAACAGAATTCTTAGTGTGCATGCAAAGAATTGCAAGTCTAAATAAATTAACTAAGCTACCTTCTAGTAATTATTCCCTTAAGGCACTAATTCCTATTATAAGCAAATGGTCTGCAAAAAATCTTTTGAATATTTTGAATCATAGAAAGAAAAATAAATCTTTAACATGTTAACTTTTAATTTGTTTTTCTACTCAAAAAGGCTAATGCTATTTTGGAGAAAAATATTATAAAACTAATAGCTCCCAGTTTAAGAGACGATGCATGCAATTCAGAGCAAGTCTCTACAATCAAAATATAAACCTATGAAAATGGCGTGCAATGCAGAAATTGTAAGTGTAGCAGCAATGTTGTAATGAAGTCAGTGAACTGTGTATTTCATTTTCAAGAATACTCATTCAGAATATAAAAATTGCATTCGCTTATCCTGAAGAAACATCATGTTTGTCTTATATTCATAAATGCCTCTAACTATGTAATAATAAAGTCACCAACAATTCCACTGTGTACCTAAAATAATTATTCCACAAAATCATCAGTTGGATTTTTTGTGTGTGTTTTTAAACAGAACTGTCCACTCTTTTTCTGTCACCATGGCCAGATTCTGAGACCTTTGCTTATGCTGACCAGTACCTTACACTACTAACAGTCTCACTGAAGTCACGAGTGAAGTGCTGACCTTGTCAAAGTCAATGGCAAAACTCCCAATAACTTCAATGAGGCCAAGATTTCTGTGACAGATTTGGTCACAGAGATCCCCTTGGGATTGTCACCTGATGTGCTGAGACTACCTCTGAGCCCGTTTTCCCTGCCAGCTTGGGACTTCAGAAACCTGTCTTGTTGAGCCAGACACTTTAATCTGCTGCAAACAGAGATCCAGGGTCTGACCTACTCCCCCAAACCTGCAGACTTAACTGAAAATGGCTTAGCAAGTGTTCCTGTCTCTAGCACCCAGACACCCAGCGGGATCCAAACCCAAATAAATTCCTTTACTCTGTATAAAACTTATACAGGGTAAACTCATAAACTGTCGGACCTCTATAACACTGATAGAGAGATATGCACAGCTGTTTGCTCCCCCAGGTATTAATTACTTACTCTGGGTTAATTAATAAGCAAAAAGTGATTTTATTATGTATAAAAAGTAGGATTTAAGTGGTTTCAAGTAATAACAGACAGAACAAAGTAAAATAATACCAAGCAAAATAAAACAAAACACGCAAGTCTAAGCCTAATACAGTAGGAAACTGAATACGGGTAAATTTCACCCTCAGAGATGTTCCAATAAGCTTCTTTCACAGACTAGACTCCTTCCTAGTCTGGGCCCAATCCTTTTCAGACCAATGTTGTGGTTTATGGCTTGGGTCCAGCAATCACTCACACCCCCGTAGTTACAGTCCTTTGTCCCAGTTTCTTTCAGGCATCTCTTTGGGGTGGAGAGGCCATCTCTTGAGCCAGCTGAAGAAAAAATGGAGAGGCTTCCAAGGCCTTTTATATTCTCTCTCTTGTGGGTGGAAACCCCTTTGTTCTTCTGGGCAAAGTCACAGCAACAGGATGGAGTTTGTAGCCATCTGGGCAAGTCACATGTCCATGAACGATTCAGCTTTTTGCAGGCCGATGCCATTGTTTACATGTTAGTTTGAACATTCCCAGGAAAGCTCAGATGTGGATTGGCGTCTCCCAAAGTCCATTGTCAGTTAAGTGTTTCTTGATTGGGCACTTACTGAGAATAGTTCTTTCTCAAGAAGCTGACCAAATGCTTCCCTGAGGCTACTTAGTATCAAACACTTTGAGATACAGGTACATAACCAATATTCATATTTCAAATACAAAAATGATATACACATGCAGAAAGCATAATCATAACCAGCAAATTTCAACCTTTCTAGAGACTTTCTATATACTTTGTACAAGATTTGGTACAACTATAGGACCTTGGTTGCAACAATGATCTATACGGTCACAGTTTATGTCAATAACATCACAATGTCATCCAATGGAACTATTTGTGGAGTAAGACACTGCCCATCATTAAGGGTGTCAGAATCCATCCCTATGACTGTAGCTTCCATTACTGCAACACACAGGCTCAACTTCAAAAGGTATAAATTGACGTCTGTGGAGCTATGACCATTTACAGCAGCTGCGAATCTTCCCCAAAGCGTTTTGTGTCATTGTAACATTCCAGTTGCCTATTTCCTACAAGGCTGAAAAGGAGATTCTATCAAACATCCCTGTTATTTTGAGAATGAGCATTTTTAATGGCTGTTTCTACACTGTGTACAATGCCCACATCTGTCCTTACCAGAGGAAACGTCTGACTCTTATGAGCAATTTTCTAAAAGCTTTTCTTAATCTTGTATTAGAAACTGCAATTATAAGGGAAAGGAAAGGGGCTGATTAAGTAATATTGTCCAAGCAAAGTGGGCCTTTGAGGATTTAGCACATATTAGACAAAGCCACAAAATATACATTCTTAGTAATAATTGTCTATATTCCAAATAAGCAATTAAAATCCTTTCTGGACAGGTTACAAATCTCTAAAAATGCTACATGAACTGGCTTCACTTTGATCTTTCAGTGACGGATTGCACATGGAAGGCTTTGCAAAGAATTTGAGGGTGGACACCTGTTCTAATGTGTTCATAGCTTTTGGCACTGGGGGGATGGAGGGGCCACTTTTGAGATAGCATTCTTTCACTTGTATTTACATTGAATTTCCATATTCCAAAATCGGCAACTGAAGAATGCTTTGACTTTTAAATATAATACTCTTAGTTGGTATGCGGATAAACTAGTACAGTCCCTTTTGTATGGATTCATATTATGCTTTAGGTTTTCTACCAATAACTGTTTCAGCTGAATTCCTGTACCATAGGAAAGAAAACACTTTGCGACTCCCCATTAACTTTCATAAATTGTATTATAAATTTTCTTTCCAAGAATTAAAAAAACCAACTAAACAGCCATAAGCCATAAAATAAATAAAACCCATTTCCCCCTGTTACCTTTCATTCCTCTCCTTTTCGTGAGATACACAGCACACAGTATTATATGTGATTAATTCTGATTTATGGCAACAGAAGACTATTTTCTATTGAGTACCCTTAATCACTACAATCAGTTTAAATTTTCCCTCTGTAACCTCATCAAACCCTGTCACACTGAAAAATATTCATTATTTTAAAAAAAATTATTACTTTCATTCATGCTTTGTAAATATATTTTCATTTGCTTTATCTAAGAATTCAAGGCTTTGGACGGGACGTCTTTAGAGATACAGATTTCTGAGGGTTTTGGCTTGAGAGAAATACTTACCGTTAACAAATTGAGAGTTTGTTAGTGGAATATGTATTTAACAGCCAGTTTAACTTATGGATGGCTATTATATGCCTTTTGAAACATGAGCAAACCAAAGGATGTCATCATTCCTTTTGCTCCCATCACAGAGTGTATAAGGATTCAGGAGATCCCAGGGTAGGGAAAGAGGCAATAAAATAAAGAAATAAATAATACTTAATCTAAGAGGGCTTGATTCAGTGCGCCTTAGAGCCTATTAAAATGTTACTACTGACTTCAGTAGGCTTTGGATCACTGCACTTTTCATCCACAGAACTCAAACGCTTTTCAAAAGAAAGTATCAGTATCCCCATTTTACAGGTAGGGATACAGAAGCACAAGGAGATGAAGTATCTTGCCCAAGACAGAGCTGGGAATAGAATCTAGGTCTCCTAACTCTCAGGCCAGTGTCTGATCCACTAATTCACAGTGTCTCCGCAGTATCAGCCTTCTGTGGACACCCCATGTGAGGTTCAGGGATCCTTTCGGTCAGGGATATAGCTAAGGAGGTCAAATGATCTTCCTCTCTCCCTCAAACCTATGCTCCAGGCTAGGGTGGACACATGACTCCAATTAGCCTGCAAAGAGTCAGGTGAGGCTGTTAAGCTAATGTGAACACCTGACTCTAATTAAGGCCCCTCTGATAGTATAAAAGGGCTCCCTCCAGTCAGGCCAAAGGGAGCCAGAGTAGAGAAAGTACGGCTGAAGGGCTTGGTAATGAAGACGCCCTCAAGCCACTGGAAAGGGAGCCCTAAGGTAAGGGTGAAGAAGGCGTTAAGAGAGAGAAGTGGGAGAACTGTGGGGAAGTGGCCCAGGGAAATGTAGCAACTCTGGCAGTGAAAGGTTGGCTGCCAACAGCTGCTGCCATTAGGGTCCCTGGGCCTGAACCCGCAGTAGAGGGCGGGCCTGGGTTCCTGCCAACTGGCCACTACAGAAACACCTCCTGGGAGGGGAAGACAGGCCCCTCTCAGAATAGGAGGCTAAACTGTTCTGGAACAAGCCCATAGGGACAATAGAGACTGGGAGTTCTCTCACCAACCTCCATTGCTGGCTTATGATGAAAAGGGCTCAGTAGACTGTAATCCTGACCCTAGAGAGAGATGGGCTATGTAGAGGGTCGCAGTGAGCCTCTGAGGCTAGCATAAACTGCCCGGAAGCGCAGGACCCATGGGGACAAGGTGAGAGCTCTGCCACAAAGGGTAATTGCATTTATTTTCCCCTCCTTGATCACTCAAGGGCACCCACTTAAAGGTTTCCTGCTCCCAGATGTCACTTCTCTTGGGCAGAGATCAGGACTCTTTCTCCTGGCCAAAGGTTTTAAGGCTGCACAGCTCCCTGGGTTTCAGTGTGATATCCTCAGCAAGCCAGACAGCCTAAGCAGGCCAGTAACTGTGTGTTACTTTCTCTCTAGATGGCGATGTCCAGTGTATTGCCCACAGTTATAAGTTATCACACAGCTCCTTCTAAGCATGCACATTTATTCTCAAGGTAAAGGCATTACAGAGAAAACATATTAAAATACAAAAATCTACCCACTTAAAGCTTACCAGAGGTCATCCTGAGTGCTAATCTAGACTCTGGTAGGCTTCAGTCCTTCAAAACCCACAACTGAGTTCTCCCCAAGGTTACAAATTCATCTGAAGCCATTTCTTTATACAGCTTGAGCCTTTGATCTTTGCCTTCTGTAACAGGTGATCAGCTGACAAAGACCCTATCCTTGGGGCATAGCTTCAAAAAGCTGGGTTTTTGCATAATCAGACTTGGAGAATTTGCATTAACCTCTCCCTAAGGAATCCACAGGAAATCCACTTACCACTTCTTGTCCCAAAAGTCCATACTTGTCTGACACATTTTCAGTCTATTCTTCTGAACTCCCAAGTTCTTACATCCATCACATCTCTCCCATAGAGAGGTTACATACAATCTCTGCCCACAATAATACATGAACTTAATACAATACGGTCTTTCAAGGCTATTACAGGACACTGCCACATTTGTCACAGGGAAGTAGAGCCTCCATGGATTTCAAAGGTCCTACTGGCTTTAGAAGCTAATCCTCCTACCTCATCTGTGGGAGGAGGAGAGCTAAACCAGAGCCCTAGTATGGAGGATCATGTAGAAAACTCTGAGAAAATCTGAAAGTTTCCTACTAGAAGTATCTCTGCTTCCTTTGGGAAATGGAAATTTATTTACCCATCTATGCCCTGGTCTATGCTAGGACTTTAGGTCGAATTTAGCAGCGTTAAATCGATGTAAACCTGCACCCGTCCACACGATGAAGCCCTTTATTTCGACTTAAAGGGCTCTTAAAATCAATTTCCGTACTCCACCCCTGACAAGTGGATTAGCGCTTAAATTAGCCTTGCCGGGTCGAATTTGGGGTACTGTGGACACAATTCGACTGTATTGGCCTCCGGGAGCTATCCCAGAGTGCTCCATTGTGACCGCTCTGGACAGCACTCTCAACTCAGATGCACTGGCCAGGTAGACAGGAAAAGAACTGCGAACTTTTGAATCTCATTTCCTGTTTGGCCACGTGGCAAGCTGCAGGTGACCATGCAGAGCTCATCAGCAGAGGTGACCATGATGGAGTCCCAGAATCGCAAAAGAGCTCCAGCATGGACTGAACGGGAGGTATGGGATCTGATCGCTGTATGGGGAGAGGAATCCGTGCTATCAGAACTCCGTTCCAGTTTTCGAAATGCCAAAACCTTTGTCAAAATCTCCCAGGGCATGAAGGACAGAGGCCATAACAAGGACCTGAAGCAGTGCCGCTTGAAACTGAAGGAGCTGAGGCAAGCCTACCAGAAAACCAGAGGGGCGAATGGCCACTCTGGGTCAGAGCCCCGAACATGCCGCTTCTATGATGAGCTGCATGCCATTTTAGGGGGGTCAGCCACCACTACCCCAGCTGTGTTGTTTGACTCCTTCAATGGAGATGGAGGCAACACGGAAGCAGGTTTTGGGGACGAAGAAGATGATGATGATGATGAGGTTGTAGATAGCTCACAGCAAGCAAGCGGAGAAACCGGTTTTCCCGACAGCCAGGAACTGTTTCTCACCCTGGACCTGGAGCCAGTACCCCCCGAACCAACCCAAGGCTGCCTCCTGGACCCGGCAGGCGGAGAAGGGACCTCCGGTGAGTGTACCTTTTAAAATACTATACATGGTTTAAAAGCAAGCATGTGAAAGGATTACTTTGCCCTGGCATTCGCACCTCTCCTGGATGTACTCACAAAGCCTTTGCAAAAGGTTTCTGGGGAGGGCAGCCTTATTGCGTCCTTCATGGTAGGACACTTTACCACTCCAGGCCAGTAACACGTACTCGGGAATCATTGTACAACAAAGCATTGCAGTGTATGTTTGCTGGCGTTCAAGCAACATCCGTTCTTTATCTCTCTGTGTTATCCTCAGGAGAGTGAGATATCATTCATGGTCTCCTGGTTGAAATAGGGTGCTTCTCTTAAGGGAACATTCAGAGGAGCCTGTTCCTGCTGAGCTGTTTGCCTGCGGCTGAACAGAAATGTTCCCCGCTGTTAGCCACGGGGAGGGGGGAGGGTTGAGGGGGTAGCCACGCAGTGGGGGGAGGCAAAATGCGACCTTGTAACAAAAGCACATGTGCTATGTATGTAATGTTAACAGCAAGGTTTACCGTGAAAGAGTGTAGCCACTGTTTTATAAAATGTGTCTTTTTAAATACCGCTGTCCCTTTTTTTTTCCTCCACCAGCTGCATGTGTTTCAATGATCACAGGATCTTCTCCTTCCCAGAGGCTAGTGAAGATTAGAAAGAAAAAAAACGCACTCGTGATGAAATGTTCTCTGAGCTCATGCTGTCCTCCCACACTGACAGAGCACAGACGAATGCGTGGAGGCAAATAATGTCAGAGTGCAGGAAAGCACAAAATGACTGGGAGGAGAGGTGGCGGGCTGAAGAGAGTAAGTGGCGGGCTGAAGACAGGGCTGAAGCTCAAATGTGGCAGCAGCGTGATGAGAGGAGGCAGGATTCAATGCTGAGGCTGCTGGAGGACCAAACCAGTATGCTCCAGTATATGGTTGAGCTGCAGCAAAGGCAGCTGGAGCACAGACTGCTGCTACAGCCCCTGTGTAACCAACCGCCCTCCTCCCCAAGTTCCATAGCCTCCACACCCAGACGCCCAAGAACACGGTGGGGGGGCCACCGGCCAACCAGCCACTCCGCCACAGAGGATTGCCCAAAAAAAGAAGGCTGGCATTCAATAAATGTTAAAGTTGTAAACTTTTAAAGTGCTGTGTGGCATTTTCCTTCCCTCCTCCACCACCCCTCCTGGGCTACCTTGGTAGTCGTCCCCCTATTTGTGTGATGAATGAATAAAGAATGCATGAATGTGAAGCAACAATGACTTTACTGCCTCTGCAAGCAATGATTAAAGGGAGGAGGGGAGGGTGGTTAGCTTGCAGGGAAGTAGAGTGAACCAAGGGGCGGGGGGTTTCATCCAGGAGAAACAAAGAGAACTTTCACACCGTAGCCTGGCCAGTCATGAAACTGGTTTTCAAAGCTTCTCTGATGCGTACCGCGCCCTCCTGTGCTCTTCTAACTGCCCTGGTGTCTGGCTGCGTGTAACCAGCAGCCAGGCGATTTGCCTCAACCTCCCACCCCACCATAAACGTCTCCCTCTTACTCTCACAGAGATTGTGGAGCACACAGCAAGCAGTAATAACAGTGGGAATATTGGTTTCGCTGAGGTCTAAGCGAGGCAGTAAACTGCGCCAGCGCGCCTTTAAACGTCCAAATGCACATTCTACCACCATTCTGCACTTGCTCAGCCTGTAGTTGAACAGCTCCTGACTACTGTCCAGGCTGCCTGTGTACGGCTTCATGAGCCATGGCATTAAGGGGTAGGCTGGGTCCCCAAGGATACATATAGGCATTTCAATGTCCCCAACAGTTATTTTCTGGTCTGGGAATAAAGTCCCTTCCTGCAGCTTTTGAAACAGACCAGAGTTCCTCAAGATGCGAGCGTCATGTACCTTTCCCGGCCATCCCACGTTGATGTTGGTGAAACGTCCCTTGTGATCCACCAGAGCTTGCAGCACTATTGAAAAGTACCCCTTGCGGTTTATGTACTCGCCGGCTTGGTGCTCCGGTGCCAAGATAGGGATATGGGTTCCGTCTATGGCCCCACCACAGTTAGGGAATCCCATTGCAGCAAAGCCATCCACTATGACCTGCACATTTCCCAGGGTCACTCCCCTTGATATCAGCAGATCTTTGATTGCGTGGGCTACTTGCATCACAGCAGCCCCAACAGTAGATTTGCCCACTCCAAATTGATTCCCAACTGACCGGTAGCTGTCTGGCGTTGCAAGCTTCCACAGGGCTATCGCCACTCGATTCTCAACTGTGAGGGCTGCTCTCATCTTGGTATTCATGCGCTTCAGGGCAGGGGAAAGCAAGTCACAAAGTTCCATGAAAGTGCCCTTACGTATGCGAAAGTTTCGCAGCCACTGGGAATCCTCCCAGACCTGCAACACTATGCGGTCCCACCAGTCTGTGCTTGTTTCCCGAGCCCAGAATCGGCGTTCCACCGCATGAACCTGTCCCATTAGCACCATGATGCATGCATTGGCAGGGTCCATGCTTTCAGAGAAATCTGTGTCCATGTCCTGATCACTCACGTGACCGCGCTGACGTCGCCTCCTCGCCCGGTATCGCTCTTCCAGGTTCTGGTGCTGCATATACTGCTGGATAATGCGTGTGGTGTTTAATGTGCTCCTAATTGCCAAAGTGAGCTGAGCGGCCTCCATGCTTGCCTTGGTATGGCGTCTGCACAGAAAAAAGGCGCGGAACGATTGTCTGCCGTTGCTCTGATGGAGGGAGGGGCGACTGACGACATGGCTTACAGGGTTGGCTTCAGGGAGTTAAAATCAACAAAGGGGGTGGCTTTACATCAAGGAGTATTTCAGGCAGGACTTCATGGAGGGTTCCAATAAGAAATGGTGCACCTAAGTTATTGTTCTTATGGGAACAAGGAGGTTAGTCCGGCCTCTGATTGATATATGGCTAGATTTACCTCGCTGCACGTTCTCTGTGAGTGACTGCAGTGTGACCTAGAGGAATGAGTCCCCTAGATGGGGGGTGGGGGGGGAAGCAAATGAGTACAAAACAAATCTGGTCTATTTCTTGTTTTGATCCACTCCATCTATCTTTTACATCTTTGGCTGGCAGCAGACGGTGCAGAAGGACTGCATGCCATCCACATCTCATGGCTGCCCAGCAGAAGATGATGCAGTAGGACTGCTAGCAATCCGTATCGCCTGCCTGCTCACCATAAGACGGTTCAATAGGACTGACTGCAGGACTAAAGAGAATGACCTGGTCAAGTCACTCCAAATTTAGTCCCTGCGCACATGTCTGCCCAGGCGCTCCTGGCCGACGTGGCCAGGAGCACCTCAGACATGATGATGACGGCTACCAGTCATATTGCATCGTCTGCTGCCAGAAGGCAATGGGTTGCTGCTACTGTGTAGCAATGCAGTACCACGTCTGCCAGCACCCAGGAGACATAGGATGACGGTTACCTGAGCGGGCTCCATGCTTGCCGTGGTATGGCGTCTGCACAGGTAACTCAGGAAAAAAGGCGTGAAACAATCCGGGGGACTGAGTCATCTATCTGCCGCCCTGACCGGGAAAACCGAGAAGTCTGCTGCTTACCAGGGGCTAAGATTCGCGATGTGACGGAGAGACTGCCGAGACTCATCAAGCCCTCGGATCGCTACCCCTTCCTGCTTCTCCACGTGGGCACCAATGATACTGCCAAGAATGACCTTGAGCGGATCACTGCGGACTACGTGGCTCTGGGAAGAAGGATAAAGGAGTTTGAGGCGCAAGTGGTGTTCTCGTCCATCCTCCCCGTGGAAGGAAAAGGCCGGGGCAGGGACCGTCGAATCGTGGAACTCAACGAATGGCTACGCAGGTGGTGTCGGAGAGAAGGCTTTGGATTCTTGACCATGGGATGGTGTTCCATGAAGGAGGAGTGCTGGGCAGAGACGGGCTCCATCTTACAAAGAGAGGGAAGAGCATCTTTGCAAGTAGGCTGGCTAACCTAGTGAGGAGGGCTTTAAACTAGGTTCACCGGGGGAAGGAGACCAAAGCCCTGAGGTAAGTGGGAAAACGGGAGGAAACACAGGCAGGAACGTCTGTGAGGGGAGGGCTCCTGCCTCATACTGAGAATGAGGGGCGATCAGCAGGTTATCTCAAGTGCTTATATACGAATGCACAAAGCCTTGGAAACAAGCAGGGAGAACTGGAGGTCCTGGTGATGTCAGGGAATTATGACGTGATTGGAATAACAGAGACTTGGTGGGATAACTCACATGACTGGAGTACTGTCATGGATGGTTATAAACTGTTCAGGAAGGACAGGCAGGGCAGAAAAGGTGGTGGAGTAGCACTGTATGTAAGGGAGCAGTATGACTGCTCAGAGCTCCGGTACGAAACTGCAGAAAAACCTGAGTGTCTCTGGATTAAGTTTAGAAGTGTGAGCAACAAGAGTGATGTAGTGGTGGGAGTCTGCTATAGACCACCGGATCAGGGGGATGAGGTGGATGAGGCTTTCTTCCGGCAACTCGCAGAAGCTACTAGATCGCATGCCCTGGTTCTCATGGGTGACTTTAATTTTCCTGATATTTGCTGGGACAGCAATACAGCGGTGCATAGACAATCCAGGAAGTTTTTGGAAAGCACAGGGGACAATTTCCTGGTGCAAGTGCTAGACGAGCCAACTGGGGGGGAGCTTTTCTTGACCTGCTGCTCACAAACAGGGAAGAATTAGTGGGGGAAGCAAAAGTGGATGGGAATCTGGGAGGCAGTGACCATGAGATGGTCGAGTTCAGGATCCTGACACAGGGAAGAAAGGTAAGCAGCAGGATACGGACCCTGGACTTCAGGAAAGCAGACTTTGACTCCCTCAGGGAGCAGATGGGTAAGATCCCCTGGGGGACTAACATGAAGGGGAAAGGAGTCCAGGAGAGCTGGCTGTATTTCAAGGAATCCCTGTTGAGGTTACAGGGACAAACCATCCCGATGAGTCGAAAGAATAGTAAATATGGCAGGCGACCAGCTTGGCTTAATGGTGAAATCCTAGCGGATCTTAAACATAAAAAAGAAGCTTACAAGAAGTGGAAGGTTGGACATATGACCAGGGAAGAGTATAAAAATATTGCTCGGGCATGTAGGAATGAAATCAGGAGGGCCAAATCGCACCTGGAACTGCAGCTAGCAAGAGATGTCAAGAGTAACAAGAAGGGTTTCTTCAGGTATGTTGGCAACAAGAAGAAAGCCAAGGAAAGTGTGGGCCCCTTACTGAAGGAGGGAGGCAACCTAGTGACAGAGGATGTGGAAAAAGCTAATGTGCTCAATGCTTTTTTTGCCTCTGTCTTCACTAACAAGGACAGCTCCCAGACTGCTGCGCTGGGCATTGCAACATGGGGAGTAGATGGCCAGCCCTCTGTGGAGAAAGAGGTGGTTAGGGACTATTTAGAAAAGCTGGACGTGCACAAGTCCATGGGGCCGGACGGGTTGCATCCGAGAGTGCTAAAGGAATTGGCGGATGTGATTGCAGAGCCATTGGCCATTATCTTTGAAAACTCGTGGCGAACGGGGGAAGTCCCAGATGACTGGAAAAAGGCTAATGTAGTGCCAATCTTTAAAAAAGGGAAGAAGGAGGATCCTGGGAACTACAGGCCGGTCAGCCTCACCTCAGTCCCCGGAAAAATCATGGAGCAGGTCCTCAAGGAATCAATCCTGAAGCACTTACACGAGAGTAAAGTGATCAGGAACAGTCAGCATGGATTCACCAAGGGAAGGTCATGCCTGACTAATCTAATCGCCTTCTATGATGAGATTACTGATTCTGTGGATGAAGGGAAAGCAGTGGATGTATTGTTTCTTGACTTTAGCAAAGCTTTTGACACTGTCTCCCACAGTATTCTTCTCAGCAAGTTAAAGAAGTATGGGCTGGATGAATGTACTATAAGGTGGGTAGAAAGTTGGCTAGATTGTCGGGCTCAACGGGTAGTGATCAATGGCTCCATGTCTAGTTGGCAGCCGGTGTCAAGTGGAGTGCCCCAGGGGTCGGTCCTGGGGCCGGTTTTGTTCAATATCTTCATAAATGATCTGGAGGATGGTGTGGATTGCACTCTTAGCAAATTTGCGGATGATACTAAACTGGGAGGAGTGGTAGATACGCTGGAGGGCAGAGATAGGATACAGAGGGACCTAGACAAATTGGAGGATTGGGCCAAAAGAAACCTGATGAGGTTCAATAAGGATAAGTGCAGGGTCCTGCACTTAGGACGGAAGAACCCAATGCACAGCTACAGACTAGGGACCGAATGGCTAGGCAGCAGTTCTGCAGAAAAGGACCTAGGGGTTACAGTGGACGAGAAGCTGGATATGAGTCAGCAGTGTGCCCTTGTTGCCAAGAAGGCCAATGGCATTTTGGGATGTATAAGTAGGGGCATAGCGAGCAGATCGAGGGACGTGATCGTTCCCCTCTATTCGACATTGGTGAGGCCTCATCTGGAGTACTGTGTCCAGTTTTGGGCCCCACACTACAAGAAGGATGTGGATAAATTGGAGAGAGTCCAGCGAAGGGCAACAAAAATGATTAGGGGTCTGGAACACATGACTTATGAGGAGAGGCTGAGGGAACTGGGATTGTTTAGTCTGCAGAAGAGAAGAATGAGGGGGGATTTGATAGCTGCTTTCAACTACCTGAGAGGTGGTTCCAAAGAGGATGGTTCTAGACTATTCTCAGTGGTAGAAGATGACAGGACAAGGAGTAATGGTCTCAAGTTGCAGTGGGGGAGGTTTAGGTTGGATATTAGGAAAAACTTTTTCACTAGGAGGGTGGTGAAGCACTGGAATGCGTTACCTAGGGAGGTGGTAGAATCTCCTTCCTTAGAAGTTTTTAAGGTCAGGCTTGACAAAGCCCTGGCTGGGATGATTTAATTGGGGATTGGTCCGGCTTTGAGCAGGGGGTTGGACTAGATGACCTCCTGAGGTCCCTTCCAACGCTGATATTCTATGATTCTATGAATTGTCTGCCCTTGCTTTCACGGAGGGAGGGAGGGAACGGGGGCCTGACGATATGTACCCAGAACCACCCGCGACAATGTTTTAGCCCCATCAGGCATTGGGATCTCAACCCAGAATTCCAATGGGCAGCGGAGACTGCGGGAACTGTGGGATAGCTACCCACAGTGCAACACTCCGGAAGTCGATGCTTGCCTCGGTACTGTGGAAGCACTCCGCCGAGTTAATGCACTTAATGCACTTAGAGCATTTTCTGTGGGGACACACACACACTTGAATATATAAAACCGATTTCTAAAAAAACGACTTCTATAAATTCGACCTAATTCCGTAGTGTAGACATACCCTATATTAATTTACAGAGGCAATCTGAAGATTACTTAGTAATAACCTGTAAAGGGCACTGATGATGAAAACACTGTGTAAAAGTTCTAAGTATTATTATTAGATTAAGACAATCATTCTGAAAGTTATCAGCTGTAAAACATCTTAGAACAGAAGCATGTAAATGATGTCAGCAATAGAAAGCACAGTGAGGAAAAGACGGCATAAAAAAATACATCCAGAAATGTCTAAGGCATACTCTAGTCACAAGAACCACAGTAGAGTATCTTTGCTGTCATTCACATTTCCACAAAGGCCAAGAGAAATAGAGCAGATCTACTGGTGTGCCCCAACAGAGATTACTTGCTAAAAGAAGACTACATGATAGTTTGAAGTGAATGTCTCACCAAATACTAAAAGTCATCAGCTGTTATTGAGAAGATGAAAGCTCAAGCAGCAAGGGTGGAATTCCAGATGAACTAATAAATGGTAACAGACCACAGCTCAGCTGCAAAGAATTTCAGCAATTCACCAACAGATGGGACCTAAAGTATATTGTGAGTTCCTCTAATCATTAGCTTCGGAGAAATAAATGTGCTGACAGAGCAGTTCAGACTGCAAAAGATACTATTTGAGAATGATGGAAGAGTAGACTAATATTTAGCAACACCAAATCTAAAAGATAAACAACAAATAAATTCTATATCATCCAGAACAGAAACTGATGGAGACAATAACCTAGACCTGATTCAAAGCCCATTTAAATCAGTTGAAAGAGTCCCATTTAGTTCAATGGGCTATTGATCAGGTCCTATATGAGAGACTTCGTTCCCCTTTCTCCTCCCAATATTAGAGAGTTTAGTCCAATATTTTCCAACCTGAGTGCTTAAAGTGAGGCTCCTAAATCCATATTTAGACATCTGAATTTAGGTAATGATCACCTGCAGCTCCTATTAACTGTAGAGGCATTAGTGGGTGCTCAGCACTTCAAAAAAAAATCAAGCCACATTTCTTTAGGTGCCTAACTATGAATTCAGGATCCTAATTTTAAGCACCCAGGTTTGCAACTTTTGGCCTTCATGCTCAGAAAAAATGCATAATTAACAGCACTGAACTTTATCTATAAAATACATGCAGCATAGGCAACAACAGCAGAGAAGGCCTCCCCAAATTGCCCTGCCAGAATGCCTCAGCTCTGACCTGGTGCAACAGGCTCTAGGGGAATTCAGTGTTCATCCCCATTATATTCTTTACCTTTCTGAAGGGCTACCAACACCGGTGACAATTGTACAAGATGACTAACTGTCTACAGGGAAGTGGACTGAGGCCACCAATTTATTTTACATTAACCATCAAACAGCCAACAATTTATAATCATTTTCAATCTCTGTTAATACGTACTGGACATGAACTAGCAACCTACAAGTGAAAGGCTTCAGGTAGGCTACTGTTAGCATAGATGTCAAATCAACAAAGTGAATTCAAGCAAAATTCCAGGAGGCCGTAAACCAAAATGTATGCCTGCATGCACCCATATACACAGATGACTACTGATTTTCACTGCAGTGTTGTTGAAGCCAGGTTGGTCCTAGGATATTAGGTAGACAAGGTGGGTGAGGTAATATTTTTTATTGGACCAACTTCTGTTGATGAGAGAGACAAGAAATTGCAGGGACAGATGTGGCACATATATACTTACATTATTTAATCAGCTACCGCCTGGCTGAAGCTGTGAGAATTACCAAATAATTATGTCTCTGGGGTATTATAAGACATGCTAGGAACATTTCCCTCCACAGAATTCACCCAGAAGTACTATCATTTTCTTCTTCAGGAAGACATTCCAGCAATAATGATGTTTCAGAAAACTAGAATTTACTGTCTGTAAATACGTATGTCAAGGTTCCTTCCCCACTCTGAACTCTAGGGTACAGATGTGGGGACCTGCATGAAAACCTCCTAAGCTTACTTTTACCAGCTTAGGTTAAAACTTCCCCAAGGTACAAACTATTTTACCCTTTGCCCTTGGACTTTCACTGTCACCACCAAACTTTATCTGGGTTCCTGAGAAAACGTTGTTTGGAAACATCTTTCCCCCCAAAATCCTCCCAACCCTTGCACCCCACTTCCTGGGGAAGGTTTGGTAAAAATCCTCACCAATTTGCATAGGTGACCATAGACCCAAACCCTTGGATCTTAGAACAATGAAAAAGCATTCAGATTCTTAAAAGAAGAATTTTAATAGAAGAAAAAGTAAAAAGAATCACCTCTGTAAAATCAGGATGGTAAATACCTTACAGGGCAATTAGATTCAAAACATAGAGAATCCCTCTAGGCAAAACCTTAAGTTACAAAAAAGACACACAGAAGACAGGAATATTCATTCTATTCAGCACAGCTATTTTCTCAGCCATTGAAAGAAATCACAATCTAACGCATCTCTAGCTAGATTACTTACTAAATTCTAAGACTCCATTCCTGTTCTGTCCCCGGCCAAAGCATCACATAGACAGACTCTTTGTTTTTCCCTCCCCCCAGCTTTTGAAAGTATCTTGTCTCCTCATTGGTCATTTTGGTCAGATGCCAGCGAGGTATCCTAGCTTCTTAACCCTTTAAGAGAGGATTTTTCCTCCGGCCAGGAGGGATTTTAAAGGGGTTTACCCTTCCCTTTATATTTATGACAACGTACTATATGTTGTAAACATAGTTCTATATCCTTTTCTTTTATGTTATCCAAAAAAAAAAGCATTCATTTATTTTCAAGACCCTCATCTAAAGTGCATCTGCGAGAAAGATTCTTTCTTACCAAGGGACTTACGATACCTTCATCACCACAGGCCATGAGTGACCATAGGACATATTTTCCCTATCTGTTGAAAAAACCTAATGTAAGGGGACAAAAACTAATGTAAATATAAAAAGTCTTCTGTGTGAAATAGGGAGGAAAAATGAAACATGCTCCTCTGTAAGGGAGTGGTCAACAGTCACGTGAAAGAGCTAGGGGAATGCCATTTGAGTAGAGCTAATGAGGGAAATTGGCTCTAACTCCAAAGGAACCTGTGTCATCCAGAGCACTATCTCTTCACATTCAGTGCTGCTTGGTCCCCTCTGACAGCTCTTAGAGCCGTTTGACCAATGACTCCCCCACTATGGCTATGCACCATCTCTACTCTCCAAAGGAAATAGAAGTTTCAGAGGAATAGTTAATGCTACAATAGGCAGCATTAATTTCCACTCAGAAATTAGCTGTTGAGGGAGGTGTACTGGGTAGAACAGTTGCTACCCAGTTGTTACCCAAGTGCTACCTACTTCAACTCAGTACGTCCCCAAAACACACCATCCAAATCTAACCTTTATTCCATCTGCTGTTTTGTCCCCTCTCTTTTTACTCTCCTTTGCACTGCACAGAGGGGCATATTTGGCCCAATATCACATAATTATTGCTGATGAAAGAGGGTATAGCACTTGGACACCAAGATGGGAGACAAAATCTGTTGGAAGTCAGCTTTATTACACACACACACACACACACACACAAATAAAGAATGTGGGTCACCCAGTCAGTTTTCTGCATAATCAACCATTATTCCTCATTTCAAATCTTCACCAGGTGGGAAAACTTGTTACTTGTTTATTATGTTGCCCCTGGCACAGGCCTGTGTAGGCCTAGATTTCCTCAATTGACCACTGCCTTGTATAATACAAATAGGGTTCATGACACACGAGTATACAGGCAATGAACAGAGCTGGTCAAAAAAATTTCCAGTGGAATAGTTTTGTAGAAGCGTATTGCTTTTGTCAACATTTCATTTTGATAAAGTCGAAACACTTCACTTCAGCTTTATCATTTCAACTCTGATATAGAATATAATATAAATATCAACATGTTTTGACTTGTATATTATAAATATAACATAATAGTCAAAACGATAGTCAAAACAAAGTATGTTGGAATATTTTGTTTCATGAAAAAAATTTCGAGATTGCAACTTTGCATCTGATTTGGGATGAACCAAAATTTTAGAATCTCAGAATTTCCCACCAGATGGAAATTTCTGTTTGTCAACCAGCTCTAGCAAAAAATAACTTTGGCAGTTAACAAAACACTTCAAGCTTTGCTTTGGCATTAAATTGCCAACAAAGCCATTTTTTGCCTCACAGGTACTAGTACCACATTACTCTTTAAGTAATTAAACTAAAATATTTTCAAAGGACCCATGCCTCATGCTTTGAAAATAAACGTCTCAGCTTCACTTTGACATTTATTTTCCATAAATGTCTCAGCACTTATGCAGGAGCAGGAACCAATTATCTTACGGCAACTCTGTACTGGACCGATATTATCTCTTACATATGACAATTGGCAACAGATGGATTACTTTTTCTTTCTTCTGAAATAAGTTTCCAATATTTTCAAGTGAACAGATACAGATATTTGAGTATGATACTCTTCTAAACATCACAGTGCAAGAAATGCCATCAGTTCTGTCTCTCACACTCTTGTTATTCAGGCAAACTTTTCTCTAAATATAACATTTTTTCATTATCAGCTGTCAAGTGTTCATCCAGAGGGGAAAGTATAATAGAAAGGGACAGGAAAAGGCTGACAATGTGAGAGAAATCCCATGAATAAAAAAGAATAATTTATTTTAGATAGTGAGGGCATTGCAGCCCTAATACGCAGCTACACCACCCTTAATGCTTGTTTCAGGAGCACAATTTGGGTGCTCACTTAAGCAACCTTCATAAAAAAAAGTGCAGAAATATCCTTAGAACACCACAAGGGAAATGACAGCCCAAATCAACAATAAATAGATCTACCATCTCCTGTTCAAATAATATTTGCAGATCTGATGAAGTGTACATCAAGAAAACCCCATCAGAACGCTGACTTTCAACTTGTAGAGTTTCCTTCAGATTTTTCCATCACAAAAATGGAGTTTGCCCATGTGTGATGTACTGATCGGAGTGAGGCCCACCAAACCAGAAATCTGTTGAAATTGAATTGGCTTGATGAACTAGTTCCATCACACTATTTCCTGGGCTCCCTCTCCCCATAGCAGCACAGCTACCTCCAGGCAAGCTTCATGACATTCTCACTAGCTGCTCCAAAACATCCATGAACAGGGGTTGAACTATGCAAGAGAACTCTGGTAGGGGCAATGTGGCTGAACTTAACCATCCTCCCAGTCCTACCCCTCCCCATGCAGTTATGAACCTTCACAAATCTCAGAGCTCTGGATTTAATGGGGAGAGTTTTCTATGGAAGAAGAGGAAAAGGAAGAAAGAATATGCTATAGAAACTCTATTCTCCACAGCCTGTTTTCACCAGGTTTTGCTCCACCCTACTCATAAGGGAGAATATAGGTGTAATCTCCAGTGTCTTCCCATGAGGATAGAGAGAGCCAGAGATATCTCTCCCTCTCTCTTTCTTAGCCACAAAACATTATATAGAACGTTAATTGTCAAAAAGAAAAAAAAGTATGCTACAACGTTTTGCCTTCTGAAAAGACAGAGAGAGAGCTCTGTCCCATGGGTGACCAAGCCCTAAACAGTATAATTAAATTACTCGAGTGGCATTTTTTTAATATACCCTTTCTCAAAGATCCCACTCTCCTGAATGCAGCATTTCTCCTTTTTACCCACACAAAGAAACCCAACCACATCACCTCCACAGTCAGACACCTACCCTGCTTATTTCTGAATACAATTCTTAATAACCCTCCATGTATTTGCTCCAGCCTACCTTACAGACCTTTTCCCTTCCCAATCCCCTCCACTTCTCTGTCCCGTCACATAACTTATCACTGCTGCTGTGAGAATGTTCTTCTCTGCAACTGCTGCCATGTGGAACCACCCTTCCACCACCTCAATCTCACTTACCCTCTCTTGTCTTAAACCAAGGCCCCAATACTGTAGCTGACAACATCTGGGCAAACCCCTGCACCTATACAGAGTTCTACTGAAGTCAATGGGGCTCTGTGTGGACAAAAGGATCTGTACATGCAAAATTAGTTGCAGAATCAGGGACCCTATCTTCAGCTTAAACAACGAGGAGTCCTTGTGGCACCTTAGAGACTAACAAATTTATTTGGGCATAAGCTTTCGTCGGCTAAAACCCACTTCATCAGATGCATGGAGTGAAAAATACAGTAAGCAGTATATATATTAGAGCACATGAAAAGATGAGAGTTGCCTTACCAAGTGGGGGGTCAGTGCTAATGAGGCCAATTCATTTAATGTGGAAGTCGCCTATTCTCAACAGTTGACAAGAAGGGCTGAATATCAGAGGGAAAATTACTTTTTCGGAGTGCTAATGAGGCCAATTCACTCAGGGTGGACATCACCCATTCCCAACAATTGACAGGAAGGCCACTCTGAAACCTATCTTCAGCTTGTCTCCCTTCCCTAAGCCCCTTTATTTTTCTTTGCCTTCGTTATTCTGATGACTCACTGCTTTAATTTCTTTTATCAAACAATGTCTTTTCAAAACTGCTTTTTGTAATTTATACCAGATACTGGCCTCTGCCTTGTATTCTTTAGTTCTGTAGTGCGTTTTGAGTTACAGTTTCTATGCAAAAATGTACAAAGCAAAGTATGTTTGCTATGCACAGTTTGCATGTGAAGGCATGGTTAGTTTGTGAATCTGAATTCCACATTAGCCACATAGCTCTCAATCTGCCAAGCTTAAATGTGTGACACGGGCCTTAAACATGACTAACAGACTCACAATAAGTCACAAACAAACGAAAAGCAGAGGAGGAAGCTTGCAGTGAAGGAATTAGTTTCTCTGATGTATATCAAGCTTACAATAGCTCAGTGATTTAGCACTATTTTACTGTGCAATAGGAATTGTACTGTGTTGTGAGAGAAGTACTCAAATCAAGTTAGTATTCTCTAGAGTCCAAATTCAGAGATCCTTACTCAGTTTTAACACTCAGTCCATCCCATTGAAATCACTGCCTTACTTCCTTCTAAACGCCATGTTCAGATGATGAAAATACATGACCTTTTCCTGCTCCATCTGAAGTCGAGAGAAGCAAGCTCAGGTCTAGGGCCCTACCAAATTCATGGTCCATTTTGGTCAATTTCACGGTCATAGGATTTTAAAAATCGTAAATTTCATGATTTCAGCTATCTAAATCTGAAATTTCATGGTGATGTAATTGTAGGGATCCTGAACCAAAAAGGAGTTGTTGGCGGGGGGTCGCAAGGTTATTGTAGAGGGGGTTGCAGTACTGCTACCCTTACTTCTGCACTGCTGCTGGTGGCGGTGCTGCCTTCAGAGCTGGGCAGCTGGAGAGCAGCTGTGGCTTGCCAGGAACCCAGCTCTGAAGGCAGAGCTGCCACCAGGAGCAACGCAGAGGTAAAGATGGCATGGGATGGTATTGCCACCCTTACTTCTGTGCTGCTGCTGGCGGAGGCTCTGCCTTCAGACCTGGGCACCCAGCCAACAGCCACCTAGCTCTGAACACAGCACAGAAGTAAGGGTGGCAATACTACGACACCCTCCCCCCCCCCCAAAATAACCTTGTGACCACCCCCCCTTAACTCTACCGGTTTCAAACTGCACTGGGATTTTGCATGCCCATAAACCAGGGGTGAAAGTAAGTCTAGGGACTTACCGGTACGGGGCTGGGCTAGGGCCGGCTCTGGGCTTCGGGCAGAAGGGGTGGGGCTGGGGGAGGTCAGAGCCAGCCCCGGCCCATCCTGTACCAGCAAGTGCCTCCTTCCCCCTCCCCAGGGTACCAGTAGCAGCCGGGGGCTCTGGCAGCGGTTTAAAGGGCCTGGGGCAGTAGCAGCGGCCGGAGCCCGGGGCCCTTTAAATCGACCCCGGAGCCCCGCCGCCGCTTCCCCAGGGTTCCGGCAGCAGGGCTCCGGCCGCCACTACTGCCCTGGGCCCTTTAAATCGTGCCCGGAGCCTGCTGCTACCGCCCCGGGCCCTTTAAATCGCCGCCCCAGCCCCGCCACTGCCACCCCAGGGCTCCGGCAGCGGGGCTCTGGCAGCAATTTAAAGGGCCGGGGGCTCCAGCTGCTGCTGGGAGCCGCAGGCCCTTTAAATTGCCGCCTGGGGAAGCTGATCCATCCCAGTACGGCGCACCGGCTCTTGCCGGTACACCGTACCAGGGTGTACCAGCTTACTTTCTCCTCTGCCATAAACCCAAGAAAAGGGAGGCAAATCATGTTATGATTTATAATCATGTTATAAATGTTTAGCTAAAGTGTCATAGCTATTAAAACTGAGTCCTCTCTTTTTTTTTTTTTTTCTGGAAAGGGATATTACAGTTTCCAGAGAGCTGCAATTAATCACTTTGCTGCAACTAATCGATGAAATCTCACTTAAGAATTTCTCAGATTTTATTTCCCCTTGTGAACAGTAAAGCTGGTAGAACTACCATGGAACATGGAGATTTTATTATTTCTCATTTGGGAGAAATTCTTTGCACACTTAAGACTCCCAATTAATTCACACTGAGTTTTGGGTACACAAGGGCTGTAGGATCAGGTCCACAAGTATGTGAGACTATCATTTTTGAAAGCTATTTTTAGTGAGACCAAAGTGGAAATGTCAACTATAGCTACAAAAATCAATGTGTATTGACCACCTTGCGGTTACAAAATAGGACAGAATTTAGGTCTATCCTATCCTTCTATCAACATAACACAGTGGTGGGGTGCCCTGATTATTCTAAATATATTGTAAAAAAAAATAGCATCCATAACAGAAAACACAAAACCAGAAATTTTTGCGAGGTTCACAAACAAATTTGTGTGTGCTGGCACTGCAATAGCAATACCCAAGCTACACTAACACACACAATTTCCACAGTTGTTTTGTCACTGCTGATGCTAGTACAGACTTTTTTTTTTAAGCATAAATTGTATTAATGACTGTTAACTGAAGCAGACACATTAACCCGAGTTTTATTCAAGAGCACAGAAAAAACCTTTGCCAAAGAAAAACAGTAAAAAAATTTCATGTTCTAACTTTTAAATAGGGTGTCCCAAACCATACACTCACACACAGCATGAAAAAATAATTTACCGAGCCCTTTAACTAGCAGAAGACTTTTTTTATTTTTAGAAAATGAAAATTCACCCAGCTTGCTTGCTAACTTTTAGCCTTAAGTGACTTAATAGGAGCCAAGTAATTATGTATGCCCCCTCCCCAAAAATTAAAATGTCACCTGATCCTTAACTCAAGTTTTAGAAATTCAATGGACATTAAACTATAAGGAGTCTGTATTTTTATGGGGTAGTCTTTCTTTCAACATATAATTTATCACACCTGTTTGAATTCTTTTCTAATCCTTTATAAAAGCTGAGCTGTTAACAGTTTATTGTTGCATAAAGTACAGTATAAAATATACCCTTGGTTTTCAGTTTCCTAATAAAACCTATTTTACAGATTCAAACATTCCCTAATTATATGTTTTATATGCACAGATGATATAAACATATGATCTAGATCATATAAATAATGTGAACATTCAAGGATCATATGCTTATTCTATCAGCCAAAACTTGTGCTCCAGGAGCCATAATAACAACAAACAATGAACTGAAACAGGATGTTGTCTCAGTAGCACCCAGAGGCACCAACTGGTACCAGGCCCCTATTGTGCTAGAAGCTTCAGCATACGTGTGGTCAGAAAGAGGTCCTGTTGCAAAGAGCTCACACTATAAATAGAAAAGATAGGCAAAGGATTGAAGAAAGGAAGTATTATCTTTCCCATTTTACAGATGAGAAACTGCAACACAGAGAAATTTAGGCCAACAGTTTCAAAGGTCACTGCGGATTTGAGGAGCCGCCATTTTGGGGTGCCCAATTTAAAATGCCTGAAAGAGGACTGGTTTTCAGAAGGCAGGGGCTCAGCACTTTCTGAAAATCTGTCTCAAGATTTTCAAACAGGACAGCCAAAAATTGAGGCACCCCAAATCATTAGTCACTCCCACCGTTCCCTCTAAGCGGTGTGCGTGTGTGCACGCACACCGATCCTAAACCCCACGCACACATGGCGAAACACTGCACGCGCAAAAATTTGCACAGAAGCACAACAATTTGCACAGAAGAAATTTTTTGCCTGTCAAAAATTAGAGGGACCATTGGTCACTTCTGAACATTCAGGCCCAACTGACTTGCCAAAGTCACACAAAGCCTGAGCCACAGCCAAGAACTGAACCTATATTCCCATACCCCCAGTCTGGCACCTTCGCCATAAAACCAGCATTTCTTCTCCATTACATACAATAAGCTGTTCTGATCATTTTTCCTTTCAGACCAGACTAGATTTATCAGCCATTTATAACACATACTTCAATCACATAGGTAAAGGAAATGCCAGCAGCATAGATTATTTTGTATATGTGACCAAGGAGTTTGTTGTTGTTCCCCCTCTGCAGTTGAGTGATCTGTATGTAGCAAGATATCCATTAGATGCTCCATTGCCATTAATTACCTTGATATTGCTGAAACATCCAGAAAAGGTGAAACTCACCCAATGCACAGTGGTTAATAGAGACATATATTTGTGTTTTGCACAAAGTGAATTTCAATCAAAATATTATAAGGAAAGACGTTTCTGTTGAGTGTCATTTTAATTATACAGATGGCTCAACTGTAAATATTAATTGTGTCAAGCTATTAATTTGCTTCCCGTCCAATCCAAAATAAGCCAGGTATTTATTTGCAGCTGTTTATTCAACACCCTTTCAGAGTCATTGCTCTGCAAGACCTATCCAACGCTGTAATTTACTATACTTCAGATTACCAAGGAGAGAAGATTTCTCAAGACCCTTCCATGAAATACATTACTAAATACTATCAAAATGTTTTGTTTCTCAAATCACTATGGTCCCAGTTCTGGAGGCAATATTCTCATTGATTTCAGAACTGGGGGATAAGCCCTTACAAAATGATTTTCCCCTTTCCCCTCGCCAAGGACTTTCCAGTTCAGCCCATTTCAGATTATTGCTGTCTGGTTGAAAAATTAAGACTGTTTGTTCTCAGTCCGCTAGGGACACATATACACACACCTGCATGGAGCAACTGGCTCCTGTAACAAAAAGCTCTTCCTGCTGAGTCTTTTCCTTTCCAAAAGCACAGCAGGAGTGGCTGAAGTTAACAATGAAACAAACAGTGCCATCTGCTAGGTGAACACCACTCTTACCCAAAAGTATCAGTAGAGGGAGAAAGTGAAAAATCAAAATATTATCATCATGACTGTTTATGCCAGTCCACAAGTTTGCTAGGAACGGACAAATAAAAGACACAGCCCCTGCCTTGAAGAATTTATCATCTTAGATGTATGATAATAGAAACAATATTATAACATGAGTGATAGCAACACAAAATATGGTCAGAAAGAGGAAAGGGAAGACATGGGTAACAACAGTCAACTACATGGCTAAACCTGTGTTTTCTTCTTCAAGAAGTACCATGTCCTAATGGCAAAGGGAGTTTCTGACATCTCTGCTCCAATGGTGCTGTAGCCTATTCCACAGGAGAAAACTCCCATTCCTCCATAGGATGATGGGGGAAACTGCATGGAGATGTCTTCTCTCATAGCTTCCTTCCATTGTGAGGCACTCAGATACAATGGAACTGGTAAGTACCTAATAGGCATACTTGCAATGGCCTTAACAGCTGAGAAAATGACTAGATGTCACTGCTCTAATATGACCCAAGGTTAATTGACTATAGATTATAAAGGCAGAAGGAACCACTGTGATCATCTAGTCTGATCTCCTGTATAATATAAGACTCAGCAAAGTCCTATAATTATCTTCCTAATTTCCACCTATCGATATGCATTCCCTGTAGAGAAATGGTGATATAAAACTGCCCTGTCTAAACATTCAGGTCCCAAACAAGCAGATATGTTTTGTTTTTTAGAAGATCTGGCCATCAGGTTGTTTTAATTTCAATTGGTTAAAAAAACAGAATGTTTGAGCATTATTTAATAGATAAACTAAAATATCATTTGTATTAAAAAATATCCAACACTATCTTAAGAAGACACTTTAAGTTAATTATGTAAATGAAAAGAATGCTTGACTGATGTACAAGGTATAAAGAAAATGCATTAGAAATAAACTTTTCTCAGTGGAAGAACCATTAAAAATTCCTCTACAATTTAAATAAAAACCATGCGAGGAAACTATTTCTGAGATGATTTTAATCATAGGTTTTTAAAGCCCTGCACTACTCATTTTAGTAGAGGAGGAATTAAAGAAAGTATGTCTGTGAAAGAGGAAATAAATTGGCACTTGAAGAAATAAAATTGCTGAGGCTGGAATTTTAAGATTGAAAACGGTACTTATGTTATTCAACACATTTTGTAAGTTCACGTGGGATTTTTTTTACATATAAACTGTCAATTTTATATGAAATCATAAATCAATTTTTAGGGAGAACTCCCTTTGATTTCAGAGGGAATCCACGTGTGCATTCATGGCAGATTGTGGCCCTATATGTTTATGGAACAGTTAACTGTTTATTTGCTTCAGAAAGCTCAAAGGCTGCTGTCAGCATTTGTCAAGTTTCTTTCTCTTTGGTTTTTTTCTTTTTTACACCCACTGTTTATAACATATTGGAAGCATGAAACGGAACTGTTTTGCTCTTGAATCTTTTCTCCTATAACACATGGAAACACTGATTTGTTATTTCAGGGTTGCTTATTAGGGATGTCCAGCATCTGACAGTTTGAGGATTGGCATTTTTGCATATTTTTTTAAATTATTATTAGATAAAAGTAGAATGAAACATCTGTTTATGAAAAACAAAGAAATGTGTCGATTTCTGAAGACAAATATAAGAACAAAACTGGTAGTTTTTGGCCAACTTAAAACTAATTTACAAATAAAAGTTCAGTATAAACTTTATCCATTTAAGGATATGATTTATCCATTCAATTTATGCTTGACTGAAACACAGATCTATTTTTCTAAGTCAATGAATGTATATATTAAATAAGGGTAAAGATCTACATGCTCTCCTATGTGCTATCACTTAAGATAATGCAATTTTTCATTGGATGAACGAAATTTGAGAAATTTTACCAGCCCAACAATTTAAAAATCTGGCAATTCTCTCATGATCCTCAGCCTGCTTTCAATACCTGGTTAATGTATTAGGACTTAACCATATACCTCCACCATGAACGATTTATTTCCTCCCAAGGAAGAATTGGGATAACACCACTGAAAACCTTTATCTGCAGCTGTTAATATAACCAACAGTGGGCACTCTCTTAATCCTTGGAGTATTTCAATACTAAATTGCAGCTAGCAAGGGATGTGAAGGGTAACAAGAAGGGTTTCTACAGGTATGTTAGCAACAAGAAGAAGGTCAGGGAAAGTGGGACCCTTATTGAATGGGGGAGGCAACCTAGTGGTAGAGGATGTGCAAAAAGCTGAAGTACTCAATGCTTTTTTTGCCTCGGTCTTCACAGATAAGGTCAACTCCCAGACTGCTGTACGGGGCAACACAGTATGGGGAGGAGGTGAGCAGTGCTCAGTATTGAAAGAACCACTTAAGGACTATTTAGAAAAGCTGGACATGTAGAAGTCAATGGGGCCGGATATAATGCATCTGAAGGTGCTGAGGGAGTTGGCTGATGTGATTGCAGAGCCATTGGCCATTATCTCTGAAAACTCGTAGCAACTGAGGGAGGTCCCAGATGGTTGCAAAAAGGCAATTATAGTGCCCATCTTTAAAAAAGGGAAGAAGGAGAATCCAGAAACTACAGACTGGTCAGCCTCAACTCAGTCGCTGGAAAAATCATGGAGCAGGTCCTCAAGGAATCTATTTTGAAGCACTTGGAGGAGAGGAAGGTGATCAGGAACAGTCAACATGCATTCACCAAGGGCAAATCATGCCTGACCAACCTGATTGCCTTCTCTGATGAGATAACTGGCTCTGTGGATATGGGGAAAGTGGTGGATGTGATATACCTCAACTTTAGCAAAGCTTTTGATATGGTCTCCCACAGTATTCTTGCCAACAAGTTTAAAAGGTATGGATTGGATGAATGGACTATAAGGTGGATAGAAAGCTGGCTAGATTGTCAGGCTCAGTGGGTAGTGATCAATGGCTCTATGTCTAGTTGGCAGCCAGTAACAAGCAGAGTGCCCCAGGGGTCGATCCTGGGGCCAGTTTTGTTCACCATCTTCATTAATGATCTGGATGATGGGATGGATTGCACCCTCAGCAAGTTCGCAGATGACACTAAGCTGTGGGGGAGAGGTAGATACGCTGGAGGGTAAGGATAGGGTCCAGAGTGACCTAAACAAATTGGAGGATTGGGCCAAAGAAATCTGATGAGGTTCAACAAGGACAAGTGCAGAGTCCTGCACTTAGGATGGAAGAATCCCATGCACTGCTACAGGCTGGGGACCGACTGGCTAAGTGGCAGTTCTGCAGAAAAGGACCTTGGGATTACAGTGGACGAGAAGCTGAATATGAGTCAACAGTGTGCCCTTGTAGCCAAGAAGGCTAATGGCATATTGGGCTGCATTAGTTGGAGCATTGCCAGCAGATCGAGGGAAGTGATTATTCCCCTTTATTCAGCAGTGGTTAGGCCACATCTGGAGTACTGTATCCAGTTTTAGGCTCCCCACTACAGAAAGGATCTGGACAAATTGGAGAGAGTCCAGCAGAGGGCAACAGAAATAATCGGGGGCTGGGGTACATGACTTACAAGGAGAGGCTGGGGGAACTGGGGTTATTTAGTGTGCAGAAGAGAAGAGTGAGGGGGATTTGATAGCAGACTTCAACTACCTGAAAGGGGGGTTCCAAAGCGGATGGATCTAGACTGTTCTAAGTGGTGGCAGATGACAGAACAAGGTGCAGTGGTCTCAAACTGCAGTGGGGGGTGTCTAGGTTGGATATTAGGAAAAACTATTTCACTAGGAGGGTGGTGAAACACTGGAATGGGTTACCTAGGGAGGTGGTGGAATCTCCATCCTTTGAGGTTTTTATGGTCTGGCTTGACAAAGCCTTGACTGGGATGATTTAATTGGGGTTCGTCCTGCTTTGAGCAGGGGGTTGGACTAGATGACCTCCAGAGGTCCCTTCCAACCCTGATATTCTATGATAAGTTTGGTAATAGATGGTAAAGCAGGAAAGGAATTTGTTTATGAACTCAAACTTTGGTATCCTGTATTGCACGTGTCAGTTTTCATTAACCGTCAGCAGAAAGCTCAGACTTCCTCATATCATTAGCAGCATAAACCTAACGAAAGATTTTTTTTCACAGGAAATATCAGAATTCTGTAATCCCACTCGGGTTTGCCATCTGTTATGGCTATTGGGCAGCAGTAAAGTTTGAACTGTAACTGGGTGTCTTTCACTACAGCGATAATGTTATGGCTTCCTTTAAATGTGGAAGAGAAAAGCAGTTTGTTGCTGTTTTTCAAACTAGATAGTGGCAGCTGAGTGTATAGAAAGGTGAACAACAAGCTCTGAATTTGCCATTTAGGCAGAGATGGGGAAGGAGGAATTTTTACAGGCCTACATCAGACTGTTAGCTGGCTGGATGAGGAGCTTCCCTATTGACAAGTAGATATATTGTTAAACTCAGGAGTTAAGACGACAAAGCAAATTCAAACTAGAGATCTCTTTCAGACCTGAAATGTACAGAGAAGGCCAGATTCCCTACAAAGCTACTCATCTTTGCACCAATCAGGTGGCACAAAGGAGGTATAATCCATCCTGAAATGCCCAACAGAGAATTATCCTGTTGGAGGCAAACTCCTGGGTGGTGCAAGTGTGCTGAAACTAGGTCCTTCACCTGACCACTTCCTTCTCTCAGAGTTGTAGGGTCATAAAGGAAAAGGGTGTCCCAGAGATGTTCTCTACTATGCTGCTCCTCTACTGGCATAGACTTCACTAAAAGACCCTACACCAGTCATGAAACTGAGAGCAGTCCAGAAGCTGCTTTAGGTCTCCCTGGAGCTGGAATTAGCCCTGAGAATCAGGGTGCAATAACTGGATCCCTTATGGCTCTCCTGCCCCCAGTTTCTACACTGAGTGGAGTTCTAGCACAGGAGACAATCTGGCCCAGGGAGTCCTGTTTCCCCGCATGTGTATTATTACATCATTGCAAGTAGTGTCACCCAGTGCTCTGTGCCTGAAGTATATTTTTTCTCTATTTCAATTGGAAGCTCCCTGGGGCTAGGGGCCATGTCTCTTCTATGTTGTATGTGGCATTAAGCACAATTTAACAACAGTTTAATCATGTAAAAAAGGTAAGTTTCATGTGTACTAAAATCCTGATGTGAAACCCTTGTTTAAGGAAACAGGCCACACTACGATTAGAAATAGTTAACTTTATTTTGTAGCTTATTTATTTAGGGATAGGTCAGCTCAGATACAGGATCTAGTTCTCAGTAAAGTCCTGTTTCTATTTACCTAATCTGATAGCTGAACTGACCAAGGTACAGGAACATCAAACAATTTGTGACACTGGCTCGTTGAATGAGCTGGGACATTTCAGGTTAAAATCTAAGATTCTCCTTCCTTCCACTGTTAAGCACCTGGTAATACAGCATGCCTGGGCAGAAATCAAGGGGCTAGAAATCCTTTAAAGGAACTGCTTTTAATGTCAGCAAAAGGTTGGTCCTGTGGTTAAGACACTGAACTAAAATGCAGGAGTTGAGGGTTCAGTTTCCTTTGTGACCTTGGATAGGGCATCGTAGGTTTAATTTCAATGAGTCATGAGGCTAAGTGCCCTGGCGTGCTTTGGAAATCTCAACCCCGTTTCTCTGTGCCTCAGATCCCCATCTGCAAAGTGGGGATAATATATGCTTCCATTTCTCCCACTTTGTCTGTCTTGTCTATATAAATTGCAAGCTCTTCAGAGCAGCGACTATATGTATGTACGGGGCCCCAAACTCAGTGGGGGCCTCTAAATGCTACACTGTATTCCAAGTACATATAGTATAAGGTTACCTTAAAACAAATATTATTTTAAAAGAAATCACATCTAATCTAATCATAGGTTAGAAAAGATCTATCGTCTGAACTTCTGGCTCTAGGTTCAAGTGTCGTTTTAATAATTACTGCAGTTATAAATAAATCTTTCTTCAGGGTAAAAGCTCCCACCACTTAGCCCTTCTTACTTGATGTCTGTAAATGTGGTTGTTAAACTGTAAACCTTTCATAAAGTAGCACAGGCCTTGAGTATCATCTCGGTACTTTCCCCAGTAAACATGACATCAAAAACCCTAATTGTTTTAAAGCTATGAGGCTATAAAGTTCTCTTTACATTCATTCCATTATCTCTGTGGCACCTGCTGTAAATACATCTTAGTTTAATTGATGGTCTCCAAACAATCACTGTTTATATTCACCTTGGAGTTGCCTGAGCATGAAGATAATAGTTAATGTTTGTTGTCCTATAATATTTGGATGTCACTCAGACTCAAATAAAATGGAAACTTGTTCTTACAGAGGATAGCAGGAAATTCCAACCCCAACCACACTTGCTTGTTGACTGACTCCTGTTAGCTCTTCTCACCTTAACTCTTCATTCAGAGCATTGCTGTAGTCCTCCTCCTCCTATGTTTTATATTCAAGCAGTGAAGTCTGTATTGCAGTGGTTCTCAAAGCCGGTCCGCTGATTGTTCATGGAAAGCCTCTGGCAGGCCGGGCCAGTTTGTTTACCTGCCGCGTCCACAGGTTTGGCCGATCGCAGTTCCCACTCGCCGCGGTTCGCCACTCCAGGCCAATGGGGGCTGCGGGAAGGGCGGCCAGCACATCCCTCGGTCCTCGCTGCTTCCTGCAGCCCCCATTGGCCTGGAGCGGCGAACCGCAGACAGTGGGAGCCGCGATCGGCTGAACTGTGGACGCGGCAGGTAAACAAACCGGCCCGGCCTGTCAGGGGCTTTCCTGAACAAGCAGCGGACCAGCTTTGAGAACCACTGCTGTATTGCACTTCAATAATTCAGGCCACCCTCAAGCAACGGGAAAACACGGACACCATACCTTGGCCTAGGACATCTCATCCTGCAGTAAAACCCACGGGAGTGATATCCGGGGAAATAAATCTCTACAAGGACTCTTTCCACCCCCCACAGATTTGCCCCTGTGGAAAATGCTGAAGGCCAATTCCTGTGCCTGACAGATTCCAGGGATCAACAGTCAGCCAGGATCATCTGCACAGCAACTCCGTGCCTCCTGGCAAAAGGGATTTCATGGAACTGCACTACTCTGGCCTTGACTGCTCTGGGGCCCCCAAATGGATTCCAGCAAAGAGATAATACAGCCCCGGGCTCTTCCTGCTTCCCATGCATTGACCTTGGAACAAATGAATACCCTCCAGAGCGAGGGAAACTATGCTGCGTAGATGACTGACACGTACTTCCATGCAGGAGGGAGAGATCCTCTTTATAAAGAGCTGGGCAGCATGAGCTAGGCCCTTAAGAGGGCTACATTCCACTCTAATTTCATTGCTCAACTTCCAATGGGAGTTTCTCACAAAAAGACAGAGTAAAAGAAATACGATCCTCGTGGCATTAGCAGTTTTGGAATCTAGTCCTCCAAGAGAAATATGTTCTGTGGCAGAAAGAGAGTGATCTCTGAAGGATTTTAATGTTGTAAAGTATAAAAAAATAAGCCACATGCACATCATTTGGATTTGCTTCATTATGGGGTCTCTTTTTACCTCAGTGATCGTGCTCAGCTGACATGTTAACATTAGTGAATTTTATACATGTGGCTAGAGGGGAAAATATACCCCTTTAAGCTTTTGCATCCAGGACAGAAAAATTGCTAAGCACACAGAGGGTAACCGCCAGTGGATGCATGATCTGCATTCAAAGTCAGTTATTTAGATAGGAACTGAATGTGCATCCGAAGGCAGATCTGTCACATCTTGGTGACAGTAAAAGTTAATTGTAGCTACCGTACTTCTATTTTCATTTGTGTTTGCATTTTAGGGACTGATCTAACTTCCCATTGAAGTTAATGGGAGTTGGATCAGGTCTTTAATGTCCATCACCTAATAACTATTTCCTTTTTATATTTTTAAATGATCACAAAATTTAAATCCACGTGCTTTTTTATTTAATGGGAGAAAAAAAATCTCAGGGTGGCTATGGTTTCATGTATCAGTTAGTTACCATAAATTAGATCATGCAGTATTGCAGAGGTGTAGAATCCTGAATTATGGAATTTTTAACAACAAATGGGCTATGCAGTCATAACTATAACCAGGAAAAACATAGTCAACACTGTAAGAAAAAAGCCCCACTACCCATGGAGAATAATACACCTGTAGAATAACTGGCAAATGCTTCTTCTGATAGCTATCAACTATAAACTCCCCAATCAGCGAGGAAGACGTCAGATTGCACCAAGTGATTGTGACAAAGTGCCGCACTTCACAGGGAGCGGCAGATTTGTGGAAAATACACAATAAAGGCATAGGTGTTGCCAAAATATCTGGTTACATAATAAACCTATTCTAATTAATGCAAATAAAAATCAAAAAGCTTCAGTCTATGAACTGGACTGTAATATTTCTCTTGTGACTTGAGTGAAAACATTAACATTAAAAAATGGTGATTTTAGCTGTGAGGCTTTTTTCTTCTTTCCATTAGGGAACTGATGCCTGACAAATTCCATTCCTTGATTTATCACATTTCACAGAAAAATGCAGCTAATTGCAAAATATAATGACTATATTTACAATACAGTTATTCTATCCCACAGTGGTTTAAGCACCTGTGAAATGCAATGGCTGAGCAAAACTACTGTACCACACAGTTTCCCTTTTATTAGTGCAGTAATTCAATCCATTTACTTTCCTGGACACTGTCATTTTATCTGATCCAAGTTAGATCTTTGCTGCTGAAATACTGTAAGGCTTGACCTTCTTTTAATGTTTTACTTGCTCTATATCAGGAGGTTCCATAACACTGCTACTAAAATATTAACAGAAAATGTATTTTTAGTAAAAATACTGATTTGATTGAATCATTTTCCCATAAATATTACGTCTTCTTTTTTGTATTTGTCACTTTCTCAATACTTGTGTATTAAAACTGCATTTTCATCAACTTTGTTTATCTGTAACGCAAAGTTAGCAGCTACATGTATTGTACCTTAGTAAGGGACTCCCCATTGATTCAATTGGATGGAATCCCCTCGCTACCCAATACAGAAAGTAAAGCAAGATATACATCTAGATATGGGGGGAGGGAAAAAACACCAAACTACGTTTTTTTTTTCATGCACTAAATGCCATTCTGTCTTTGGCTACAGATGCACAACTTCCATTTACTCCAGTTCAAATCATGCATCCAAGGGTCATTTGGCCCTAGCTCTGTTACTATAAAATTCTTACATAAAAATAATTAAAAACATAATTCTATCCTCCACAACTATTTGATTAAAAGAACTTAAAGAAACCACTAAAGAAGGAACCATGAAAAATTCACAAGGTTTGCTTTCCAAGCTTGAAAAGAAATGCATGTCTTTCTGTTCTGTTGAATGCTCTCAATGTTCTGAAGAATGCTCTCAAATCAGCAAACAATCTATAATACAACCCTGAAGAAAATGCTTTCAAACTTTCCTCCCTCATTGTCTTTGTTATAATCCCAGTGCAAACAGGCTAAAGCTAGCCTGCCCTGCTCATATATGCTTATCCTAGTCAAACTACTTATCTAGGTTTGTTCCTTAAAGGCTGTTACACAAGGACCTCAGCACTGATCCCATTCCAGGAATGTGGTTGTAACTAGGATCTCTTTACTTAAAAATAGATAGAAGGGAAGGAAAAATTGGAAGTAAAACTCAAATAAATTGAAGTCAGTGAGCACTCATGTGAGTCCCTTGTTAACAGTCAGATTTCGGTCCCTTTAAAGGAAAAGCTAAATTTTAATTTTAAAAGAGCCCTCTAGTCTCTTTCCCTGTGAAGATAGTCATGAAAAAGTAAATCAACGAAAAGTGACTGCTAGGATTATAAAGGAGTATGCAGTTGGGGGCTCCATTTCCACAGCCAGAGGCTGGGGAGGATATAAAGCTTCTATCCCACACATAATTTTTATATAAAACAAGTCAGTTGCATTTGGACTGTAGCCCAATCACCCTGCTAGACTTTTCAGTCAGCCCGGTGCAATATGGTATGATTACAGTGGTAAGAAATTACTTGCATTTGGAGGGGAAGTGACAAAATGCTAGAATACTAAAGCTGACTCTTGTTAAAATTTTCAGCTCTCTCTGGGTAGGCACATTCTGACTGCAACCGTGACAGCCACTGCAAGGGGAACTCCCTTGTATCCCCCATCAGTGCCTTTAGGTCCACAAAGAGGACACACACATTTAACCTTCCTGTCTCCACAGCTGCTGCAGCAGCACAGAAGGAGGAAGAAAGAAGATGGGGTCAACCTGCTGCTGCACGAAGTAGGAGTCCTATAGCTGTTGCCAACCACCCCTCATCTAACTTCCTGCCTGTTCCCTGTCCTGAGCCTGAAGACCTGACATTGGCAGAGAGCCTGGAGCCATGTTTCTCCACCCATCTACCAGGAGGGACTTGCTCCACACCCAACTTTCCACACCAGTTAACGGAGACCCACTCCTCCATTAATACTCTCCACATCAACTGTGGAGGATTCACACTTTCCCCTTCCTAACAGAAGTGAGTGGAAACCTACCCACCTCAAGAGCTAAAAGGGGACCTACTCCCTATCTGCCACCAGAAGGGATCCACTCCTCACCTGACCAACCATTGCACAGCTAAAGACCACCGGACAAGTTATCCACCCCTAGTGCTGTCAACAAAGGCCACTGGAGAATTCACTTTCTGCCACCACCACCACTACGGCTGTGAGGAACTGATGCTTGATAGGGGTTGGCATCTAGAGACATTTCCATGAGGTGCAGGGAATGGGAAAGAATGAAGTGTCAAGAGGCATTGAGCTGGAAGATGGGGATAGTGATGGAAAAATTTATCATCAGGGAGGAAGAAGAATTCATATCTTTGCAAGGAGATGAAATAGTGCTTTTCCTGGAGACCATCATACATATCACTGACTGAGGCACAACATTTCTGAGGAGTCCTATATTAAAATTTTGGCAGCACATCACTGAATCAATTTCATCATGAAAAGGGTGTCATGGACTTGAAAAGCTAGTTTTACCACTATAGAAAAAATGTCATGATATATTTTCAGTTAAAAATTAAACACTTTATTCACAGAGTACATGTACTTTGTTGCAGAAATTTTAAGTTCCCTCACCTACCTTGTGTGGATGGCTAATTAATTAAAAAGGAATTATAATGTGTCAGAAAACAAAATGTACCTTTAACGTTTATTAATTTAAAGGCACTTACAATTGTTTTTGCCACAACTATATTCCTAGACTCCACTGGCGTGGGGGTTGGGAGACTTTTCTACTCATTTCAAAGGCAGCAGGCCAACTTGTAGTTATTTTAAAGAATGCATCAGTTGTCTAAATTTTTGCACCCTAATACAATTCCTGTTTGTCTAAAAAGTATACAGGCCACGTAAAAACGGTCTGTTGGACAGAATCCAGAGTTTTACAGACTAAAAGCATATAACTTTACAACATTCCACTTCAAACCTTGCATGAAAATGCTGAACAAACTGTGATGAGTAAAGGGAGGGGAGTGGGTTTTTAACACTATCAAAACATTTTGGGCCCCGTCTCAGAAAACCTGTATGAAGAATAAAGTGAAAGGGTAGCATCTGTAAGGTATTCCAGACTCCTACTTTCTGCTTCCTTGCAATGAGACTTCACACACTTCTCTGGGTCGACAACATGACTGATATTTTCAGTTTATCAATTAGAGGCTCCCTGCCATCTGTTAAAAATTCAGAGACAAAAAATCATCTAGCTAGCTTCTGTGATGGTCTCTTCAGCCCTTTTCCAAGTCCCTTTGCTGGCTTCCTACCGCAGGCTGAATCATATCTAAGGCCCCAATCCTGCAAATGCTTACACAATTGCTTAATTGTACTACCATGACTTCAGTGGGACTACACAAGGTAGTACAGTTAAGCATTTGTGTAAGTGTTTGCATGATTGGGGCCTTAGATACTTGTTCTTGTCTACTAGACAATCCATTTCAGTATCCTCCATAATTTATCTTCCTTTTATCTCTGTTTCCTTATGTCCCACTGGACTTAGGCTCTTTTGAAAATGGGCCTGGGGTATTTTGAAAATTGTATGCAACCTCTACTAATCATTTATAAACTATTTATCAATAGAATCTTCCATATGTGACAGTCGTGGCGCTTCCATATAATACTTTAAGAACACTGAGATGTAACAACTTCAGGAACACTGTATGTGACCTGGTGAGTGAGGTAAAATTACTTCATAACTATGGTGGGTTATGGTGGACTTTCCTGTATGATTTATTGACATAACTTACATTGGGGTAGCGGAACATTTAATATATACATCTGAAATGCTTGAATTCAATGGCGACTGAACAAGAAGGCAACACAATGGCTTCCCAGCTAAGAGCATCCAGGTATACACTTGAAAGACAATGAGGGAGGCTATTAGTTTCAGAGATCCTACCTTCTGCCTCCAACAAGTTTGTTTTGCCAAAGCTGTGAGTTACCACATCACAGGTGGAAGCATGATTCCCATGAAGGAGGGGCGGTGGGGGTAATCAAACCATTAAAGTGATACTCCCAAAGGCAGGAAGGAATGGTCAATGAGCTACAACGTAGAGAAAGCTGACACAGAGAGAAACTGCGGAAGATAATTAGATGCCTGGTAGGCTGGACAGGCGTACAGTCTGTTTTTCTCTTAAATGCTTTTGCTCTATTAAATAATACTTTGGCTGTCTGGTCATTGCTGTCTGTCCTCATTGCTCCCAGAAGAAACAATGTGCAGCATCTGGACATTAAATTGGTGCCCATGGGGACTGCATGCAAGGCCTAGTCTAAGAGAGGGAGAATTGCAGGAATCTACCCCAAGAGCTAGGTGATGACTTGAGGACTGAGACCAGGGTGGGGGTGAGCACTGAGAGAGACTAGGAAGGCTCAGAGGGGCAATTTGTCTGGTGACTGTGACATCTTATATAAAATGTGTCCATAAGTATTTACCTAGATGCCAACCAGGCTGGGAACCCATTATGTCCATACAAACAGCTATCTTCCCTCCATTAGCTAACTGTGAAACTCATCCTCCCATGTTATCCACCTAGAGCACAGTATCTTCTAGCTCTCCTATGGAGTAGCATTAGTAGAAGGAGAACCACTTTCCAAACAGGATCATGTTCTCTGTGTGACACAGAGATAGCTGTGACTCTGGTGGATTGTTTTGTTAAGACTGATTACACAGAAGTAGTGCAGAGGAAGAAATGCTGGTGGAGTATTAGGTAGCAGGAAGAAGTGAGTGTTTCTGCTCTGTGGCAAGAGTGCAACTCATACTGATCTCTGTAAGAATGCAAACTTCCCATTATGAGCTTTGCACATTTGTCAAGACATGCATCATAGAAATTATAGATGGAAACTGCCCCCTTCCACTCCACTCTCCCAGCTAGGTCATATCAAATCTATCCCTCAGTTTGTGCAGGTTTGTATAAAGTATATTTTAAAGTGCTTTATACAATTCAGTTCTAATTGACTGAAGCAACAGAGCTTCCATCACTTCCTTTGGAAGTGTGCTGTAATAGGCCTGATGGTTATGAAATGTCCCTGACGTTCTAAGGTTTTCTTTTATTTTAATACACTATGGTACAGCCCAGGATGAATTCTCCTAGTGGACAGTCACCAAGCTGCATATAGTGTACTTGTACCTATGTCAGTGCCCAGGATATTAGCAAGACAAGGCGAGTGAGATAATATCTTGTATTGAACCAACCTCTGTTGTTGACAGACAGACAAGTCATCAGGCTGCTTACAAACGGACCCAGCCTTTGGATTCTACATGCTATTCAAACTAACTGCATCTGGGCAGTGTCCTGTTGCTTCATCCCTAGCTAATTCTACGGGATATTCCGTAGGACATAGGGATGTAACTCCTTTAATCCTTTTGGGTAAAATTATAAAGTATCTAACAGACTGAAGACCCTAAATCTCACTGTCCTTCAATGGGACTTTGTCTCCTAAGTCACTTGGCTACTTTTGAAAATTACCCTTTTCTTTGTTCTTCTACTTTTTATCAAGTTCTTTATCCATTCACACCTCCTGCTACAGATGTTTATTTGATAGGTTTAAATAGGAGTTTTTCATTGCTATGTGAATTGTGCAACCACTACATGTCTACTCAAAGGTTTTCTGAAAATCCATTGCAGATACAGAGTCTTCTTCTAAATCTATCCTAGATTTATTTTAAGGGCTTGATCCTGCTCCTTTTTAAGCCAATGAGAAGTATAACTCTTATTAATTTAAATGGGAACAGGGATTGGGCCCTGATTTAGCAAATGCTATGATTTGCTCCATCTGGGAATAAAGGTGATTTCACAAGTTCAGCATAAGAGTCTATAGTTTCAGGAGATGGCTAAAGTCACCCCTTTTTGTTGAATATTGGTGTCATCTTTGAATACCTCCAGACAAGAGGATTTGTCATGTGTTCTAATAGGTTTTTAGTTTGAGATCTGTCTTCAGTACAAATATGCTAAAAACTACTGGTTTGGTTCTGATCTAGGAGAATTACTAAACTATGCTTAGTAAAATATCATCTTCCAAACAAATTTTAGCTTGGGATTTAACTTGTCCAAAAACTTTAAAGAGAATTTGTCTAAAGGCAAAATGTTAAAAGCTGGCTTTGAGCAGACATATGGAAGTACAGTTGCACGTAATTACTGAATTTTTAATAGCGTGGTTCAATTTAATGTTTACAAAATATTTTTAGATGCAGAGCTTCAGTCACATCTTAGAAATTAGTAAGTGCCATACACACTGAAGGTAAAATGTAATCCGTTCTGACCCAAAACAGCAATAACTGAAAGGCAATGGCTGCCATTCAAAAGTGAACATTTGCCAACTGTTACAACATTTGTTATCAGACATACTGCATCATTTCCTAAATTTACAATAGAAAATAACTGTAGAATGTCAGAGATCACTGTGAGAGAGATAGCAATTAAATTTTAAATTGCTTAACAGCCTTTAATGGCAACACTATAATGAGCTGGTGTTCTGAATCCAGTTCCTTTTGGAAATTCATCACACAAGCCATGGAATCGGTGTTGGCAGTCCCAGCAATTAGGCCAAACACTGAGTGAGTATTAAGAATGAATTACCTTTTCCTCCCCAACCATGATGTAAATGTGTCACATAAACAGGATAGAAGGGAGGATGCAAGCTTATTCAGTTTCTACTTGTGCTTATATCTGTTCTGTGGATAAATAAAATACTTCAGACTCCGGGGCTGTGAGACTGCATCTTTTACAAGTACAAAATTCACTAAAAAGAAATCTGTTAAAGTAATTAGTCCCAGCTACAAACAAATAAAGAATTAAGACATAGGTGCTCAGAATCCATAATATGATCCCACCTTGACAGATAGATTTTGGTTTGATATCACAATATAGATACCTAATATCTAAATATTAGACAGATATCTGTTAGTATAAAGACTACGTATTGGTCTATTTTAGAAGAGAAGATGTACACATACAAAGCCTTGACTCTTTACTACTCTTGATTACACTCCTGACAAAGACCACCCTTATTTAGGGATTCAGTTTATCCAATCTAACCGCAATTATTTATCTCAAAAATACTGACTCGGGAAGGTGAGGTTATGGAAAGTACCATGCAAAAGAAATCAATCTCATTTCTATTTCTTTGTTTATTATCTGCTATTTCTGAGATCATTGACTCTAATTCGGAACCTAACCATTCAAGAGATAACGCCTGTAATTCCCAGAGCACACCTAATGGATACTGCAGTATGGAGTGCAGCATTGATCCATACTGATCAATGACTCAACACTGCAACATAACCATGGGTGATATGTTGAGTACTCATTTGTTGATCATGCCAAATCAATATTACATTCTAAGCAACAACCAGTTCTGCTCAGTGTTCTCTTAGAAGGACCTTGTCATACAACTCTTTCCCCACACTTCAGACATGAAAGTTAAAAATGCCAGAGAGGACAACACATCTTTCTCCTGGAATGATGTAATGTACATGTGGTTACTCTCATGCTTGCCTTACATTTACAGATATTGCATTGTTATGTTCTTTACCTATACCACAATCCTTAATTAGCATTTTAACAGGGGAAAATTATATATTCTGGACTGTATTATATGTGGTGACTGTTTTCATGTCAATAGATGTGTGAATGTTCTCACTAATTTGTAACATTTATCCTAGGTTTAGCATTTTCTCGTGGCAACTATGCATCCTTTGTTACTAAAAACCAGGTAGCTGCAAGGAATTCTGCATGTTAAACTTGATACTGATAACTGTGTAATAGTCTAACATAAAAATAATCAGTTAAAGTTCCAGAATGCCAATCCAAAATAATTTACCTTGGAATGACTAAAGAGGCTTCAATAGACACCACAATCTGCTGGGAATCACACGTATCATACCAACAGTTTCAATCTGAGTCTCAGGAAAGATCAACTCTTTAATTCCCTAAAGCCAGTTTAGGACAAAAAATAACCTGTTCCAATTTTCAAGGTCACAGCAGTACCTTCAATTCCTTTTACAGTCTCAACTGTCTATGGAAACTTCCAGTTCTGAAATTCTGTGGCCTCTTACCAGATCTCTGAATACTTTCAAGTTCTTGGTAGGCAAATAAAAGGTTATGCAGCTGATGATTCAGCTGACTTGTCCTCTTTCAAATTCTCCTTCTCTAATTAGGCTTTGATTCTTTCATTCTCCAGTGGATGGACAATGCATTCTAGTTTAGTTATGCTTGAGTTACACAAACAGATAGGGAGATAAAGAACTAAAACTGCAAGGCATTTGAGGCTAACATAGTGGGAGCCATTTAAAATTACATCACAAACATAATAACTAGGGCTGTCGATTAATCGCAGTTAACGCACGCAATTAACTAAAAAAAAATTAATTGCGATTAATTGCAGTTTTAATTGCACTGTAAACAATAGAATACCAATTTAAATTTATTAAATATTTTGGATGTTTTTCTACATTTTCATATATATTGTATTATTTTTTATTATAAATATTTGCACTGTAAAAATGATAAAACAAAAGAAATAGCATTTTTCAATTCACCTCATATAAGTACTGTAATGCAATCTCTCTTTGTCGTGAAAGTGCAATTTACAAATCTAGATTTTTTTTTGTTACTTAACTGCATTCAAAAGCAAAACAATGTAAAAATTCAGAGCCTACAAGTCCACTCAGTCCTACTTCTTGTTCAGCCAATTGCTAAGAGAAACAAGTTTGTTTATAATTACAAGAGATAATGCTGCCCTCTTCTTATTTACAATGTCACCAGAAATTGAGAACAGGCATTTGCATGGCACTTTTGTAGCTGGCATTGCAAGGTATTTACGTGCCAAATATGCTAAACATTCATATGCCCCTTCATGCTTCAGCCACCATTCCAGAGGAGATGCTTCCATGCTGATGACACTTGTTAAAAAAAAAAAAAAAGCGTTAATTAAATTTGTGACTGAACTCCTTGAGGAAGAATTGTATGTCCCCTGCTCTGTTTTACCTGCATTCTGCCATATATTTAATGTTATAGCAGTCTCAGATGACGACCCAGCACATGTTGTTCATTTTAAGACCACTTTCACTGCAGATCTGTCAAAATGCAAAGAAGATACCAATGTGAGATTTCTAAAGATAGCTACAGCACTCAACCCAGCTTTAAGAATCTGAAGTGCCTTCCAAAATCCAAGAGGGACGAGGTTTGGCGCATGCTTTCAGAAGTCTTAAAAGAGCAACACGCCAATGTGGAAACTACAGAACCCGAACCACCAAAAAAGAAAATCAACGTTCTGCTGGTGGCATCTGATTATGAAAATGAACATGCATCTGTCTGCACTGCTTTGGGTTGTTATCAAGCAGAATCTGTCATCAGCATGAACACATATCCTCGGCAATGGTGGTTGAAGCATGAAGGGACATATGAATCTTTAGCACATCTGGCACGTAAATATCTTGCGACGCCAGCTACAACAGTGCCATGCGAATGCCTGTTCTCACTTTCAGGTGACATTGTAAACAAGAAGTGGGCAGCATTATCTCCTGCAAATGTAAACAAACTTGTTTCTCTGAGTGATTGGCTGAACAAGTAGGACTTGCAGGCTGTAAAATTGTACACAGTTTTATTTTTTAATGAGATTTTTTTTGTACATAATTCTACATTTGTAAATTTAACTTTCATGATAAAGAGATTGCGCTACAGTACTTGAATTAGGTGAATTGAAAAATATTTGTTTTTTTACAGTGCAAATACTTGTAATCAAAAATAAATATAAAGTGAGCACTGTACATTTTGTATTCTGTGTCGTAACTGAAATCAATATATTTGAAAATGTAGAAAACATCTAAAATATATAAATAAATGGAATTCTATTAACAGTGTGATTAATCATGCAATTAATCATGATTAATTTCTTAATTGCATGATTGTTCATGATTTTTTTAATCGTTTGACAGCCATAAGCTTAATCTACTACAAAGAGTTATATTTTCTGTAACCTAAACAATTCAGTTGTGCAATTTAGCAATGTTGAGTGCATTACATTAGAACCAAGCTTCAAGAGGTCTGATAGAAAGAAGATTGTTGAAAGAACCAAAGTTACTGAGATCATTTGAGAAACTTGTTTCAGAATCCAGATAATGTTTCATAAGAACGGCCATACTGGGTCAAGACCAATGGTCCATCTAGACCAGTATCCTGTCTTCCAACAGATACTTGACAGGGAGTGAACAGATCAGGGTAATTTATCGAGTGATCCATCCCTGGTCATCCAGTCCCAGCTTCTAGCAGTCACAGGCTTAGGGACACCCAGAGCACGGGATTGTATCCCTGACCATCTTGGCTAATAGCCATTGATGGACCTATTCTCCATGAACTTATCTAATTCTTTTTTGAACCCAGTTATACTTTTGACCTTCACAATCAACATCCCCTGCCAATGAGTTCCACGGGTTGACTGTGCATTCTGTGAAGGAGTATTTCCTTACGCTTGCTGTAAACGTGCTGCCTATTAATTTCTGTTAACCCCCCTTGGTTAACCCCTGGTTCATGTGTTATGGGAAGGGGGTAAATAATACTTCCTTATTCACTTTCAACATTCATGATTTTACAGACTTCTATCAGACCCCGCCTTGATCATCTCTTTTCCAAGCTGAATAGTCCCAGTCTTTTTAATCTCTTCTCATATGGAAGCTGTTCCATACCCTTTAATCATTTTTATTGCCTTTCTCTGTACTTTTTCCAATTCAAATATATCTTTTTTGATATGAGGTGGCCAGAACTGTATGCAGTATTCAAGGTGTTACCATACCATGGATTTATATAGTGCATTATGATATATTCCTTTCCTAATGGTTCCTAACATTCTGTTATCTTTTTTTAGTGCTGTTGCTTATTGAGCAGATGTTTTCAGAGAACTATCCACGATGACTCCCAGATCTTTCTTGAGTGGTAACAGCTAATTTATACCCATCATTTTGGATGCATAGATGGGATTTTTTCCATTCTGCATTACTTTTCATTTATCAATATTGAATTCCATCTGCCATTTTGTTGCTGAGTCACCCAGTTTAGTAAGATCTCTTTGTAACTCTTTGCTTTGGACTTAACTATCTTGAGTAATTTTGTATCATCTGCAAATTTTTCCACCTCACTGTTTACTCATTTTTCCCTATCATTTATGACTATGTTGACCAGCATTGGTCCAAGTACAGATCCTTGGGGGACCTCTCTCCACTGTGAAAACTGATCATTTATTATGCCCCCTTGTTTCCTATCTTTTAACCAGTTACAGATCCATAAGAAGACCTTCCCTCTTATCTCATGACTGCCTACTTTGCTTAAGAACCCTTTGTAAGGGACCTTGTCCAAGACTTTCTAAAAGTCCAAGAATGGTATATCCACTGGATCACCCTTGTCCACACAATTTTTACCCCCTCGAAGAAATCTAATTGACTGATGAGGCATGATTTCCCTTCACAAAAGCCATGTTGACTCTTCCCTCAACATACTGTGTTAATTTATGTATCTGATAATTGTGTTCTTCACTATAGCTTTCAACCAATTTGTGTGGTTCTGAAGTTAGGCCTACTGGCCTGTAATTGCCTCTAGGATAGCCTCTAGAGCCTTTTTTTAAAAATCAGCATCAAATTAGCCAGTCATCTGGTATAGAGTCTCATTCACATGATAGATTACATACCACAGTTAGTAGTTCTGCAATTTCATATTTGAGTTCCTTGAGAACTCTTGGGTGAATCCCATCTGGTCCTGGTGACTTATTACTGTTTAATTTATCAATTTGTTCAAAAGGCAATATGTTGTATACAGCCATGATCACCTGAAAATGCATTTACTGTATATTATACAATCATATGTTCTGTTTTGTTCTGTGAACATAGCAAGATTCTAGAATGAGGGTCTATAGATTTTGTCATCTTGTTTTCTGAAATGTAATTAAGTCAGGTGCATTTCTATATCCTCAGTTTTGACCAATATCATCTGATTGTGTGGATGTGTGACCGTTTTAGGTCAATTTTTTATAGACAATCACATGAATGTTTACAAATTGTTTTTAAAAACAGAGAAGTATAATATTGTTGATTACACAGACACTGAGCATCAGCTTTTCCTTCTATATGTATGTCTATATATGTCATTATCTAGGATAGTCAATTTATTGGCACATTTTAAGGTTTACTGAATAAAAAAAATCATATGTTTCAGTAACTGCCAGTGATTTACATCATGCAGAAACAGAACGTCTTACGTAACACATGTGCAATAAAAGCAAACAGATGTTTGCAGTCTAAGCACTGCACTAATGGAGGAGGTATGGCACTGTATCAAAGGCAAAACACAACATATTCAGAATTGCCCACTAGAGTTTTAAGTGCAGCTGCCTAATTTTGAATAAACAACCAATAAGATATCCCAAACCACTTTGTGGCATATTTCCATTCTTAAGGTAAGAATTTATAATTAATCGCTAATACTTAAAGTCCTCAGATAAAATAGGTTTGAATTTCAAACAGACTAAGAAATTAGAGACTGACTAAGAAGATAAAAATGTACAGTAAAAATAATGACTTATGTTACAGAATTCACATATTAGGAGAACAATCAGTTTTTAATACATAGGAATATGACACAAGTACAAAAAATATACCCCTCAGGGGTCCTGATTTGGGGTTTCAAATGGAACCTCCAAGATTAGGCAGTTACCACACAGAACTGCAGGAAACCCAGCAGCGCTGAGAACACACATCAGTGGAAGTTCATTGGGCACAAGTCAAGACCCTTTGAAAATGACGCTGCATATATCTATTGTATTACGAAACAAGACTGTTCTCAACCTGTAGGAATGACTGGAACTGTGGATACTGTAGTGCAAAAATTTCTTGTTTCATTATTCCTGAAAGTAACCTCAGCTGGTTTTAAATGAAGCTGAAATTATACAAACACTTCCTGCAAATAAAATTAATCACATGTAATAAGAGAACCTGCCCACTTCCATTCTGCCTTCACCCTAATTCTTTATATTAAGGGCCACCACAATTACTACCAATGGGTGCGAGTCCAGGAATAAGAATAGTGCAAGACCTAAAACCACTGAAAATGTTTCAGTCTGTAAGGTGAAAATGCTGAGTTTTGTATTAAGAAGTCCTCCTGGCTAAAACTGATTTCAAAACTAATCTGTTTCCCTAGTCCTGACATACTGTACAAAGAGCATAAAAGTCTGAGGACAAAGATCTCGATTTTGTTGATTGAGGCCACAATTTAGCAAAATGTTTAAGAACATGCTCGTGCTTAAGTCCCATTGACATCAGTATTGATGACAGAAGTTTCCTGGAAATATAGTTTTTTTGTCTTTCAGTGTTTTGCTGAACCAGGAATTTATCATGAAAATGACCAACCCCCCTATAAAATACTGTATTACAAACAAACCTCTGCATCAACAACACAGCCTTGTATTCTCTCAATCACTGGTCACAGCACCAAAAATTAGACTTAGTGTTGACTAATTTAGCAAAAAATAAAAAACACAACAGGAAATACTGTTCTAAAAGAAACCAGGCAGATACAGCCTGTTAAGGGCCACAGCACCTATAAATCTAGTTGCCTGAAATGGGAGTTGTGGGTGCTCAGCATCTTTCAGGATCAGGCCCAAAGTTGTAAGCATTCCAAAACTAAAATTCTGCCATGTGCTACTGAAATATAGTGTGGAATAAATACAGAAACAAATAAATCAATAGCACAAGCCTACCTAAAGCAGACTATTTGACAGATAACACAAGACAGACGCGCTGAGCTAATTTACTATCCACAGTCCATTGGCAGAGACATTCCTAGCCTTCATTTTCAGCCTAGTGGTTTTCTGCACTTTCCAAGACAGACAAATAGCACAGAATGGCTGATAGAATGATGTGTCACATCGTATATGATACAGGCTCTGTGTTTGTGCCTGCAAGGACCATTAGTTTTTAACCTTCTTAAATTTAAGTACTGATTTTTTTTTTACCTGATCAAGCATGTTAAAGTTGTGATCAATAAATATAAAATTTGAGCAGACTTCATGGAAGTACTTTAAACCAAGATTAATTTTTTAATCCTCTAAGCAGAATTGACCAATCATTTATTATCATCTGATAATTTTATGTCTCTTGAGCAGGGAAGAGAAAGGCTGTTCCCCAGCTTGAGACTGTCCTTCATTTGCATGACTCTTAAAACACATACACTCAGGGCAGCTGGCACTGTAAAAGCAACATAGGGCCTCCAAGAGGGAACACAATGTTTCAATCTTAGGTTGCAGCCCTGTGTGTTCTTCATAACTACATTTATGAATGTAGAGGTTCCACACAGCCAGGTGGGGCTTTAGGATTTGAGAACATCAGTTGCACTAGGAAATATACAGATTTTGAGTTGCATTTTAAATTTCCTAAATAGAGCAGCAAGGACAGCAGAAGTAAAAAACCAAAACAACAGATGCCCTTTCAGAAAATATAATCTGTATATTTAATCTTGAGGCAGCTGCTGTCTTCTCTTCAGCTAAACTAATATGCCCTGCCTACTCTTCTTCATTACCATTAATCCTAACAATGACTCAATGTAGGATCTGCAGAAGGTTCTTATAAATGTTGTCCCACTTGACCCCACCCTTTGACACCTGTCTCTCTTCAAGCTATTCCTAGAGATGTTGCTTGCAGCTCGACAACTGCTGACGGTTCTTTTCAATTAGGCATATGCTTCAGGGGAAAAAAGGAATTTACTTAGGTCACTTGAGGGCAATGAAATCACACATGCCATATAAAATGCTTACATTAGAAAACGATAGCGTAATAGAATGGTAAAACCTTTAACAAAACCCTACAGGGAGCACACAATTAGTACAGCATGCTCATCTATTATTGCTACCTCTCTAGTTACATTCTGAAAGTCTTGCGTTTTCTTATTGAAAAAGCATTAAGATATCAAAATGGAAATGTGATGTGCACAGCCTCTACTTGCTAATGTATGGGAGCTCTCAATCCCAATTACATGAAAAATTTAAAAAGTAAAAATAAATAAACAAAGCAGTGGCCCTGAAAAACCTGTTTAATTAAGAAACAGACAGTTGTTGTAGGGTGAACAGTCAACTCTAGTTTATTTACCTTGGAAACTTTTAAAAATATCCTTAAATTCTATAGTTCATGGATTAAAGAAAAAAATTAGTTTCCATATTCAATTTTTCTTTTACAATAAAAGTGTCATGATAACTACATCCAAGAGCCTCAGCTCTAAAGCTAACACTTTATTTGCTAATACCACAAATGGATAAGAACACTCCTGAATTTAATGCACCAGCAATGTTTCACTCAGAACCAAGCAAAATCATTTTTGTCTAAGTAATCAAAGCCTTTGTCAGAGAGTAATAACTTCACAGCTCTGAAACGTGAACAAAAATTTCCAACTCAGTCCTCTCTGTGTTAAAACTCGGACTGTCAAATCAGAGTTCTGTTTCACTTCAATCCTCATGTTTAGACAACTAAAGATGGTGCTATAAGTACATACATACACACAGAAGGCCTGATGGGGCACAACACCTTTGCTTAGATTCAATATGTGCATCTGTAAATCTGACATTTCTTTAGACTGAACATCATCAATGTACTTCATTATTTTCCTTGGAGTTAAACAATTAAAATTGACACAGATCCAAAGACTGGGAGATACCTTGTAGAAGTTAATTACATTATTTAACCTGGAATTAACCTTGAAAACAAATATATAGCTTTTTCTCCACCAACCATTTAAAGTGGAAACTTTTCCTCAGCGTTTCAAGGCGTATTAAAATGGAAGTGTTCTACTATGTGGGCAAAACTCATTTAAAAAAGATACATATTTACTGATGAAAAGTATCAAGGAGAAAGGCTATAAAGTTTATGCAGCTCAAGGTAATAGCTTCCCAAAAGACCCTCACCCATTACTGCCAGCTGCTCCACCCATAAAATGGCAGAAATATTGTCTTATGACCCAAATGCCATAAATATCGTGGGTTTGTGGGATGGATTCCCCTCCATTTTGTGGGTTCATGGACCAAAAAAATTGCTGGAACCAGTTTAACCAAATATAAAAGTAGAGTTCCTTACATACAGCTCATTGGCAGTGAAAGCACTATTTAACCACTTTGTACAGGGCGGTGTTCCCAGTTTCCAAGATTACTTTACTTGCATATCGTCACAGAGAGAATGTTTCTGTCTATCGATGTGTGAAGAAATATGCCCATTTTACAGACAATGGGCTCAGGCAGAGTAGATTAAGAGGGAAGAGTGATCTAGTGCAGGGGTTCTCAACCTTGTTTGAACCACATCTTACATCTCTGGCTTTCTTGCATGGGGAAAGGGAGGGGTTTTTTTTGTTTTTAAACTTGGAGGCCTCATGTCACTTACTCAAATTTATACCAGCTGCTCCTCTGTCATGACTGAGGGATGGTCAGGCCAAATTTGAATGGTGTTGTGATGTGCTTTGCCCCCCTAGAAAATTTGACAGGCCCCCCTCACAATTGAGAAACTCTGATCTTGTGAATGGGGCATTGGATTGAGATGCAGGAGACTTGGGTTCATTTCCCAGCTCATCCTCAGACATTTCTTGTGACTTTAGGTAAATCACTTAATCTAGGAATCAGGGTAGCAGCCGTGTTAGTCTGTATTCGCAAAAAGAAAAGGAGTACTAGTGGCACCTTAGAGACTAACCAATTTATTTGAGCATAAGCTTTTGTGAGTTACAGCTCACTTCATCGGATGCATTCAGTGGAAAATACAGTGAGGAGATTTATATACACACAGAACATGAAAAAATGGGTGTTATCATACACACTGTAAGGAGAGTGATCACTTAAGATGAGCTATTACCTGCAGGAGAGCAGGGGGGAGAAAACCTTTGGTAGCGATGATCAAGGTGGGCCATTTCCAGCAGTTAACAGGAACGTCTGAGGAGCAGTGGGGGGTGGGGGAAATAAACACAGGGAAATAGTTTTACTTTGTGTAATGACACATCCACTCCCAGTCTCTATTCAAGCCTAAGTTAATTGTATCCAGTTTGCAAATTAATTCCAATTCAGCAGTCTCTCGTTGGAGTCTGTTTTTGAAGTCTTTTTGTTCTAATATTGCGACCTTTAGGTCTGAAATCAAGTGACCAGAGAGATTGAAGTGTTCTCCGACTGGTTTATGAATGTTATAATTCTTGACGTCTGATTTGTGTCCACTTAGAACAACACTTCCTCAGCTCTCGTCCCCTAATTCCCCTACTCTACTTGCGCTACATTGATGACATCATCATCTGGACCCATGGAAAAGAAGCCCTTGAGGAATTCCACCATGATTTCAAAAATTTCCATCCCAACATCAACCTCAGCCTGGACCAGTCCACACAAGAGATCCACTTCCTGGACACTACAGTGCTAATAAACGATGGTCACATAAACACCACCCTATACCAGAAACCTACTGACCGCTATTCCTACCTACATGCCTCCAGCTTTCACCCTGACCACACCACATGATCCATCGTCTACAGCCAAGCTATACGATACAACCGCATTTGCTCCAACCCCTCAGACAGAGACAAACACCTACAAGATCTCTATCAAGCATTCTTACAACTACAATACCCACCTGCTGAAGTGAAGAAACAGATTGACAGAGCCAGAAGAGTACCCAGAAGTCACCTACTACAAGACAGGCCCAACAAAGAAAATAACTGAACGCCACTAGCCATCACCTTCAGCCCCCAACTAAAACCTCTCCAGCGCATCATCAAGGATCTACAACCTATCCTGAAGTACGATTCCCCACTCTCACAGACCTTGGGAGACAGGCCAGTCCTCGCTTACAGACAGCCCCCCAACCTGAAGCAAAGACTCACCGGCAACCACACAACAAAAACACTAACCCAGGAACCTATCCTTGCAACAAAGCCCATTGCCAACTGTGTCCACATATCTATTCAGGGGACACCATCATAGGGCCTAATCACATCAGCCACACCATCAGAGGCTCGTTCACCTGCACATCTACCAATGTGATATATGCCATCATGTGCCAGCAATGCCCCTCTGCCATGTACGTTGGTCAAACTGGACAGTCTCTACTTAAAAGAATAAATGGACACAAATCAGATGTCAAGAATTATAACATTCATAAACCATTCGGAGAACACTTCAATCTCTCTGGTCACTCGATTTCAGACCTAGAGGTCACAATATTAGAACAAAAAGACTTCAAAAACAGACTCCAACGAGAGACTGCTGAATTGGAATTAATTTGCAAACTGGATACAATTAACTTAGGCTTGAATAGAGACTGGGAGTGGATGTGTCATTACATAAAGTAAAACTATTTCCCCGTGTTTATTTCCCCCACTGCCCCTCGGAAGTTCCTGTTAACTGCTGGAAATGGCCCACCTTGATTATCACTACAAAAGGTTTTCTCCCCCCCAGCTCTCCTGCTGGTAATAGCTCATCTTAAGTGATCACTCTCCTTACAGTGTGTATGATAACACCCATTTTTTCATGTTCTGTGTGTATATAAATCTCCTCACTGTATTTTCCACTGAATGCATCCAATGAAGTGAGCTGTAGCTCACAAAAGCTTATGCTCAAATAAATTGGTTACTCTCTAAGGTGCCACTAGTACTCCTTTAATCTAGGTACTGTTTGATCTGTGTCTATATAACAGCACCTAGTACAATGGGGTCCTGGTCCATGGCTGAGGCTCTAGGTGCTACAATAATATAAATAAATAAATACCCTGTGCTTCAGTTCCCAACAGTAAAATGGCAGTAAAACATTTCTACCTCCCAGGGTGTTGTAAAGGTAAATTCTGTTCATGATTATGAGGTATTCAGATCAGTACCATTAAGTATCTAGACAGAATAGAATCCAATGGATTAAGAGTGTGTATTTCTCTTGGCATGTGTTTCTCCTGTTCTGAAAGCTTCTATTTTATTTACAAATATCCCTAATAAAATCTCTTATCTTGTACCCTACCTGAGGCACAATAATATAGAGTTTCTTCAGGTACCATAAACTGAAGCCAGCAAAGATGGGGTGGGAGGTGAGGTGAGTGAAGTTCAGAAGCCACAGTCTTTGCTCCTGGTCCTCCATTCCCAGACTCCCTATTGCTGCTGAGTTCCATCGAAACCAATGATATTTCAGGAGGATAACATGGTATGTTCAGACGTTGGCCCATGTCTAAGAACTCACTATCTACTTTTCTTGCAGAGGATCCTGTAAAAATGCTATACTGAAGATACAGCATTGCTGTTTTATGTATGTAACTCCCATTAATATATCACTTTGAAGGTCAGGAGTTTGGAAATATCCTGTATATTTATGAATGAGAAACTAAATTAGCATAAGTGAATTTTAACATTGCCAATTCCTTATCCCGAATGAATGTTTTAGCTAGGAAATATTACATTACAGGAGCTTGCAATATAACTGTTTACTGTTAGGCATACATTAATAAATCTTGCAACATTGTGAAAGTTAACTGTTTTGTTTCTAGTGTGATCAACTTCTTAAAAATCTTCTAAATTTTTAGAAATATTAATGTAATTTTTTTTTGCTATTTTGGCTCCCAGGAAAGACACAGACATACCAATTAAATTCTTAACGCAGATTTGTTGTGACGAGATTATCAGTCAAAGCTTAGTGCAATGCAATCATATAACAGTGAACCACCAGAATGAGAGAAATGAAATCACCCTAAAAACAAAGTCTGCACCTGTTTCTGTCAAGTTTTCTGTACACGGTATTCTTCTGTGGAAGGTACCTCTCAGAGGGATCAGTTAAACCAAACTTTCATTTGTAATTTTTGTATCATCAGTGCAATAGAATTTGAAGGAAATTCTACACTTAGCTGCATTTTAACACTGACTGTCCTGACGTGCTGTACAACAATATGCAATTAGAAGGCTATTGAAACATATTCTTTCAGATTTCCACTTTTAATGGCATTCTTACTGAGATATTCTTCAGAGAACTCTTTTGCTCTCTGGATTCAAATCAGAATCTATTGTAAAGGTTATCAGAATCTGTAAATGTTCCCTAAGCAATCCACATTTTTGTTTTGTACCTTGACAACTTTTCTTTTAGGAGAACAAGTTTAATTTACAAGTTTAGCAAGACCAAACCAGGCTTATTAGTAAGTAACCTGTGCTTATTATTATTGCAGGTATCCCCCTATTCCATGTACAGCGAGCAAGAACATTTCAGCTGTGCTGACTGAGCTCCAGTACTACCAATCAAAATGAAGTATACTAGAAACTATGGAATAAAGAGATATTTCACTTTTTAAAAAAAATGCACTAAACCTTAAAAATAAGGGCTTTTAGTGTGTGCATATTAGAAATTTTGCATTCTGCAGTTTGCAGGGATTCAGACAGTTAATCAAAGCATCCTAGCTTTATTTCCACAGTTTCAGCTTGCATCTGTGTTCCATCAAAGATAAGAAACTTTGATAATCTCTTTGGTAAAGAAAGGTGTATCCGAATTAGAAACACATGGAAAGTCAGATAAACTAAAATAATTACCCCACACAGATGTTACTGTGCACAAGAGGCATAAATTGTCTAGAAGTATTTCTAAAATGTGCCAAGCCGTTTTAGGACTGAACGAGATATAAGAATAAGACTTAATAGTAGCACTCTCATTTCCTCCTCATTCTAACAAGGCCGCTTCTAAAATGAAAGGGACTTACCTGCTTCTCCATTTTTATACTGTCAGTTACTGTTCTTTTCCTGAAATTCTGTTTGTTTGTTTCTTTAAGTTGATAGTTCCTCCAAGTAGGGTGCTTTGTTGCCTGGCTTGTGCTGGTTTTCTCAAGATCAGCTGAACTGTAGTCAGTTTGATTCAGGAAGCTGTGCTCTGTCCAGCCTACTGATCACTCCCACTCTCCAGGGTGTGTGCTTACTCGTCTCTCTCAGTCAGACTAAAAACCAGCCAAGCTCATTTCAGTGTAGCATGTTTCCTTATATAGGTAAACAAGCACTCCATTCCGGGTGTAAGAAGCTAATTGGAAATAGGTGTACGTTAGTTAACTCCACAAATACCAAATGGTTTGAAGGCATGTAGTTTGCTAGCAAGCACTGTAAAAGACACTGCAAAAGGAATATGGTACCAGTTTAATTTAGAGCATGGTTTATCATCTATTCAAATAGTCATTTGATTAAAACTAAGATATTCTGCATTATTACAGAACATTAAACAGAGTTTTTACAACAGTGGCACTACACCCTCATCATCCAATACTTTAATATTGATGAGAGAAACAAAGCACAAAAGATGACACTGGTACCTGTATCTGTGTATAAACACAGAATCTGAGAGTTTTTAAAAATTAGCAGTGCTCAGAATGTTTAATACAAGATTACAGTAAACTGAATTTTATGTGCAAGAAGTAAAGGCTACAAATTATTAAAACAATAAAATAGAACAGAAAAGACTGGGATAAAAAAAGCTTGTTGTGTCCCATCTTCAATTCCTTTGTTTGTATTTTGGGTATTTTTAGCATTTAAGTTCTTTGGGACAGGGATCTCCTTTTTTATATCTATCATACTATCATACTGCCACTATCATACCTTGAGATGCTTTACAGAAATCGCTAGACACACAAGGTGTCCCCTTAGGGCACACATGCTTCTAAAGGAGTGGCTATTTATGTGAGGAATTGTGGAACTAATACATCTGAATTTTTCATGTATCTTTAACTCCCCTCAACTGCACTCTGCCTACTAATCCATTTCTTCATGGACTGCTTCTAACATTTCAAAACCAGAGCAGCTTCAACAGTCAGGTAATTCATTAAAAATACCACAAGTTAAACACATTCTCGGCTGACTCCAGTCAGATCAAGACTCACCTCTTTGCCAAAGCCTTCCCTTCACAAAAGAGAGCATTGCCAGCATAATATGGGGGATATCAAAAGATGAGAGGAAGTAGAAAGAAGCAAAAAGCGAAAACGAAAAAAGTGGATAAAAACTGGAAAAGGGGAGATATAGTGGGGAGAGATATTAAATATTAAGTACAGATATATACAGTCCTAAGAGGAAAAAAAACAACTTTTCATTCTTTCATGCCAAACATATACAGTCGCACGGCTCATGACAGGCAATATTCAGTCCTGAACCAGCAACAGGTATTACGTCTGGTAACAGGTGAGTTATTAGGGTTAGAAATATCAGAATACCAGAAAGATAAGGTTCTTCTCTTTCCAAGACAGCAAGACTTTTTGTTTAGCTCCAAGAACCCATGATATATGGGATTTTAAGAGCCGTAGATTAGTATGTACTGTTTAGAAAAGCTATGTCTGGTCATTTTGAATTGTTTCAATACTTCATTAGTTAGAATATTCCTCTTCCTCTGCATCATGAGCATTTGGCCTCATGATACTGAAGAAGCCTGGCTTTACAGGTAGAGAAATATGAAAAATGATTCCAATAAAAATTATAAAACACTCCATAAATACATTTAAAGTAGTCTACCTGTAAAATATGTGGCATATACCAAATACCTGACCATGGGATGTGGTATAATGGTCTTCATGGGATTCATTTAGGATCATTTAAATAATTCACTTGTGGCTTCACTACTTGTGGGTAAGTTGGCCACGCCAAACTCATACTATTATGATAAAAACTATTTGTACTGCACCACACCATGTATTCTCTCCCTATAAGTAAAACATGTGACAAATCCCCAATTAAAAATCAACTTTTATATTAAGCAAGTCAAATTTGCACCTGTACTGAAATCAGTTGGATTCTCCAGTTGATAATAAAACGGATAATAAACACTTGAGAGGGCTGATCCTGACTCTCAGTCCTGATACTATTACCATTCTTCCAGCAAATCCACAGCCCCAGAAGCAAATCACACATCAAAAACTATTCCTTCCCACTACTCACCTCTGTTCACACATGGGTCCTTCCACCCATACCTATTACTTCTCTCTCCGTCCCCTCCCTCCACCACATCCCCAGAACCTATTCACCCACTGCCTCCCCCAGCTCAGCCCTCTGTTCACCTCCATCCATGAGCCAAAGACTCTAAAGATAATCAATATCTGGATTTGAATCCATCAGGAATACTCACTATTTATCTATAGAATCCCAAAATTATGGGTTTGTCATATCCCTAGTACATGGCATAGTGATCACACTTTAAAAGTTTCTTCAATTTTGAAATATACTACTGGTTTGGGAGATAGTCTCTTTACTTAAAACAGAGAGTAGCAGTGGAACTAGCAATCTCTCAAATCGTAAAAATATTTTCACTACACTTTCACTGTGTACCTACACCAAGGAATTAAAATAATTCATATTAGTAATATATTACATGTAGTCAGATTTTATTTAAATGGCTGCTGTAATGTACAGTATGGCCTTTTAGCAGTTGTCTGATTTTGAGGGTTGAAAAGTCATGGAGACTGATTGCTTTCATTTACTTTCCTGTCATTCATGTACTGTCTGCAAGTGATGATAGGATTATATTAATTACACTGGAATCAACCTCATATATTAATAAGTTGCAAGACATAACATTTGAGTATGCATATGTATGTGCCTATTCCATATGAAATACTCCCATTTTGGTCCTGTAAAATATTTCTTTTTAAAATTTGGGAAATGGAAGGGTTGATATGAAAAGGATCAGGAATTAATGCAAGTAATGGCAACAGTGGGGTTTCCAGTGTACTTTGGGTAACTTTAAACACAAAGCTTACAATTTAACTACACTGTGCCATGCTCCTTTGGAGTGATGGTACCCCGTTTTCCATTCTCAGCATTCACTAGAAGCTCAGCTGAGATTATTGTATTCTCCACCTTTTATCTGGCATCTGTTTGTAATTACAATGAGCTTTGTTTACTGTGGATAAGGACAGTCTCTAAGGAGGACCTCAAAGGTCAGTGACTAATCCAGTGAACCACGCTGCCTCTTCATGACTGCCAATTGTTCTCCTAAGTAGCTGCGTTCTCTACAGTGCAGGCGACTATTCATGAGACCTATTCTTGCCTCTTAAATGAGTGACTTGCTTTCATTTTGCCTTCATAACTTGTTCATAAAATGCACCCGCATTTCAGTGGTTACATAGTGATGGAATCAGTATCATGCTCAGAAACAGAAATCCAGTAAAAATTGCAATTTTCCCATGTTGCCTGGTGAATTTGGAGAGATCATAAAGGGGAAAGGCCTGGCACCAAAAAGCTAAATAACCAATGCCCATCATTTTAATAAAAATCACAGCCTGCCTTCACTATTCAAGTAACTAGCTTAAGAATTCCTCTCACTATAAAAATCTAAAGTACGAATTCAATCTCTTGTTACTGAACTCTGCATTTGATTGACCACAAGTATCTGTATAGGCCCGGTAAGCTATCACATTAAAATAATATTTTTGCAACCTCCAGTCTTCTCTAATCCATAACTTTCTGAAAATTTCCCTCTTTAGGTTGAAACTGTCCATGCTTGAACACCACAATAAACTGGCTACATTTATTGAAGCCATTGAGTTTAAACGAGGGGAGATGTGCAACATTTGGTTGCACAACATTATTATGCTACAGTTTTAGGAGTTAAGCTGCTGTTGCACTCTTGAGATCTTGACTCCATGAAGTCAATTGCAAAAATCCCATTGAATTTACTGAGGACAGGATTTCACCCTCCCTCTTGGTCATGACATCTCTTAATCACCAGTCTATCACCAGAACAATTTCTGTGGGACTGCTCCTTTCTGACAGGCCACCAATTCAATAGTTCATGTTCTTTTTCTCCATAACATCACCCAGAACTGAAGACAGATAAATCACACACTTTCATGAATGGCAACAATATGTATTTCCTCAAATAAAATTGACATATTCAATCCAAATGAGATAAGATAAAAAATGTATTAAAAAAAGGAGAAAACCACACATAAAACTCAAGAAATTGTCTAAATTATTCCTAAAAAATGTCTGATGTTAACCGAACTCATAGAACATTGGTTACAAAAGAAGAGTCTAAAAGGCTACCATATTACAGTCTCCATTTGACATATTACAGTCTCTGTGTCTCCTAAAGCTGCACTGTGAAGTTATACAACTCTCCCTCTCTATAGACAAGAACGCTGGGCTGGCCGAGGCCAGACAAAAAACCTCAAACTACCTTCATTCAATAACTATATGTATGTTCTTAATATTTCCATGTCATGGAAGTGATTGTTTCTAAAATAGACCAATTAACCATGCATACTTAAAATGGAGAACTAGCACTCTGAGGTTAAGGCATTATAATTCTATTAATACAGATCAATCAAGTATGTAAAACACACAACTATGAGTTTTTCCCCCATTTTATCCTTTTTCCCCAACAAATGCACAAAATAAAATTAATGCAAGAAATTATATTAATGAAACATTTAAGTTGCAAATGAAAAGAAGCCAGGAAGAAGTCAGGAAATGAAAAGGTTACGGGTTTCAGAAAATGCTAACTTGTTCATGTTGCACATACTATATGCAGTATTTTAAAGTATTGGGTCAATTGTTAAGCACGTAACTGATCTGTATGGATCAGTTCACTATAATAAAAAGTGAAGGTTGTATAGTATTTTCTGATTTGGGTATTTAATTTTACAACCTTAACATATTGCTTTTAATAAAGCATTGCTTATAACATTCTACCATATTTATTAACCTTTACATAGGAACAAAGATGTCAAAACATGCTAAAGTCCTATGGATATTATTTTACCCTTGGAAAAAGATCACAGTGGTTTCTTCTTCATCTCTCACAAAATGTTTCATTAAAACCTTTGTAATACTACAGTCTTCTACCAAGTGTAAGGGCTACTTTAGGCCTCAAAAACATGTTGATACAAGACCAAAAAATCATGGGTTTTTTTTCATGAAATAAATTAAAAACTCAAAGTTGTGGGATCTGATGAAGCAATCGGTATGGAAGGCAGCAGAAAACTATTTGGTACTGAGGAGCTTAAGTGTATTAGTAGGAGAAGTTAATGAAATAATGATAATAATGTTATTAAGATTAGAGGGGGATTAAAATACTCTGGAAAACAAATAGTAAAAATGTATATGTTCTCAGCATGGAAAATGCCTTCTGAGACCCATGAGAAGACTATTCAGAATATCTAGACCTACAAGGGTCTCATTGGAAGTACTTAGAGCTAGATTCACAAAGAAAATTAGTTGCCTAGATAATAACTGGGATTCAGAAAGCCTGAGTTTGGCACCTAGGCTCCTTATACAATGAATTGGGAGAGACCAGAGCTTTAGAATGGAAATCACAAAAGCCAGCACATGCTAGGTGGCTCCTCATCTAAACTAGCCAATGGGGGATGCCTAGCCAAAGCCCCACCCTTCTCTCAGAAATAGGTGCCTCCCTCTGCTTGAGAGCCTCAGCTGAAAACCCTCTCTTGGTGTTAGGCACCTGTGCCGTTTCTGCAAGAAGCCATGGAGTGAGGAGGAACTTATAATTTTTAGCTGAGTAGTCAGAGCACTCACATAGGATGTGAGAGACCCGCAGTTCAGTTCCCACCCCTCTGCTGAGAGAGGGGGGGCGGGATTTAAACAAGGGGTTTCCTATTTCTCAGCTGAATGCTCTAGCCACTGGGCTATTCAAATGTGAGCTCCTTCAATCTCTCCTGCTGACACTGTTCCACTTTGAATGAATTATGAAAGAATCATTGGAGCAGGGGTGACCGGACCCTATGTCTCCCACCTGCTAGATGAGTGTTCTAATCACCAGGCTACAGGATCATTGTGATGGTTGTGCACAAGAGCTCTCTTCCCTAACCCCCCTCACCCTCAGTGGATTCTCTCATTATTTAATCACAGTGCAACAGCTTCAGCATAGGACCAGAGATTTTAGGCACCTACAGGGTTTGGGGCAGCTAAGCAGCAGTTTTGTGAAAGTGGCTGTTAGGTGCCTACGTCCTTTTGTGAATCCAGCTCTTACTTCTTAGACCTTAGGAATCTAGACAGCAGAACATTTCTCCAAGTCTTTATCAAAATCTGGGATCTCAACCACTAAGCCAGGCTGTAATTTGAGTTTGTTTTACAGCCCTTTAGTCTTTCAAGATTTCCGTAACTAGCCAGTAACTATGACCTTCCTTCAAAGCTTTACAAATCTGTTAACTCCAGGGCTATTTAGAACGTTCTGCCTTTATTTGATCAGATAGGGAGCTAGCTATCTGAATGTCAAACTAATTAAGGTGGGATAAAGATCTTTGAGCTTGGAGGATGGAGGAAATTGTCATGTACGGAACAAAACATTATGGGTCAAATTATATTTGGCCCTGTGTGGGCAAACCGAGGGGTGAGTACCACAGCCCAGCACAATCCTGAAGGAGGCCAGCATCAGTTGGCTGACTATACTAGAGAGCACATGGGTGGGTGAGAGCTAATGGTCCAAAGCAGATGTGCCTGAGAATGATAAGGGAAGGCCATGGTACCCTGAGCACCAGACAGCACTGGAGGGAAACTTGTTACACATTTTAACCTGCTCACCCACATCCTGGAGGAAGCACTGCTCAGGCAACATGCTTCCTTCCCTTACTCACTGAACATCTCTGCCTTTTACAGACATAATTTAGCCCAAGCCTAATAAAAAGGAATAATGGATAAAAGATAGCCCCAAATTAAGGTTAAATTAAAAATAAAATTCAAGTATCTATTCACAAAAATAAAGAGCATGGGCAATAAATCCGAGGAATGTGGTCACGTATGTGAGAAAGTAGACAGAATGATGCCTGACATACATAAAACATGATAGGATAAATTGACAGAAATGGAATTTCATTATTTATGGATAGAATCTATGGGCCAATTCAGTGTTGGGGTGAATTTATATTTAAATTATCGGTACATTTAGTGACATAGAGTTGCCTTTCAGGAGGAAAAGGCAACAGTAAATCTTTATGGATTAATGTAATGAAGGAAAAGCAAAGTGGATGGGTAACAACAGACTGCTACAAATCTGACTCAAAATATATAGGGGAGGGGATGAAGAGATTGTTCTAGAACACACAAATATAATGAATATATTTGCGTAAAAATTGGATCTCTGTCGGCTTCTTGAAATATTTGGAGAATAATTTCTTGTTCCAAAAAGAGGAAAACATACCAGGGATACTGCAATTTTAGATTCAGCCTTGATACAACAAACAGTCAGTGGAAAGACTAATGCCATATGGAAAATATATACATTTAAATATTATACTTGAGAATGGAGAGGTAACAATTCTTACATTCACATCACTGAAAAGGCCTCATTGAGGATAGCATGAAGCGCTTTGGGCATCTCAGTACAAACAGAAGTGATAAAGAGAGAAAGCAAAGAAGGGCAGTAACAGTAAGAAAGTTGGAAGGTACCACAGGAGGAACAAGGTGAAAAGGAGACATTATTTAAACATACCAGAGAGTACATATGAACTGTTTTCTGTTTTAAGGGAAACCAGGTGAAAGAGGGGGAAGACTTATTCAAAGTTGACCAAGGATACATTAAAAGAAGTAATGGTCTTCACCTAAAGAAGAACAAGTTAAGATTAGATACCAGGAAAAACTTCCTAATAAGAGCTATTAATCAATGGAACAGCCTGCTAAGAGAAGCCACAGAGACATCGTCAGAGGAAATACTTAGAGAGAGATTAGATAATACACTCAGACGAATAGCATAGCAGATAAACCTGCACTACAAGCACGGGGCTGGACTTGATAACCTCTTCCAGCCCTAACTTCTGAGTCTTTGCTTTATGCTACATATATTAATATATGTAGCATAAATATTTCCATCACAATATTAATTAAAGGCCAGATACTGAAACATTCACCCATTCCAGGAATCCTTTGTCACATGAATATTCTCATTGAAATCAGTTTATCCCAAGTTGTTTCACATGATAGAAAAATCTCAGAAATGTTCAGAAAATTCTCTCAGAAAATGTCACAGTTAGAAAATCCTTCTGCCACTATCTGCCAGGTCCTAGTTTGAGACCAAAGTATGGAAGACATTTCAAATTAAGGTTTTAGATTCATCTATTCAACAGAGATGGGGGAAATTGCCTTCCCAGCTTTCCTTCTGCCTACACAAAAGTCATCCACTTCCCAAGGCTTGTTAGTGGATGGAAATTGTCGGGGGAGGTTGGAGGACCCTGACAAACCTCCTAAGGCTTGGGATGATGAGCCTTCTAACACTTGTGGCATGTGTGAAGAGGGTCCCCCAGCAAACCCCTTCAGGCTCATAGGGACATGATGTATCCATGTGGAGCCCTATTCTTGTGCACTTCCTAGCATCTGCAGAAACGGGTCCCTCCTATAGAGGAGATCCACAGGAAGAGAAGGAGAGTCCTCCCCACAATGACCTTGATCTCTCTATTCCCAGCTCTCACAGAGCTCCAGCAAGGAACCAGTGGATCCAGACAGATACACGAGAGTAGGGCTCTTTTTAGGAAGTCAGCAGGCAGCGGGACAATAGCCCTTCCAAGCTCCCTGCTCTCTCCTCAAGGGTTACTTAATATTTAGCTAATGTAATGAATGACCTTGCTGGTCTCTTGTAATGAAATATATCATTAAGCCACTCAAACTGTATTAGCTCTGCCTTGTAGCAACACCCTGAGCAAATTAGATATTCAGACTACCTCATCCTTCCATAATAAGCATCATTTTAGCAATCACCGCAAAAATCAAGGTATTAAGCTTACCTATGCCGTGGTTGCACCAACTATGGGTTACTTTATGTTCATACGCCACCCAGAGAAAAGAAAATGCTTACTTTACAAATTCCCAGTTGAACAAATAGCACACATCAGGCAATCATTCCCCAGTCCTCATTCAGGCCCTAATACTGGGAGCTGCAAAGGTACTTAGAACTTTGCTGCTGGGCCCTACAATTACATATTAGCCACTTATGCAAGTGTCATTAGGCACAGTCAGCTTGCCTGCATATATCAGCATCCTGGTCCAGATCATGAAATCAAAGCCCTTGCAATAAAAATATGGTTGTTAAATGGTGACAGAGCAACTCACTCAGTATTGGAGACTTACATATGAAACCAAATATAACCAAACATTCTATGTTGCCAGAACTCCTGCAGCAAAAAGAAGGTGAGAGGCTGATATCTCTGCAGTGCCAGAATTAAGATAGCTTGGCTACCTTACTTGTGCATTCCATCCTTTTAAATATTTGGGTTTCTTTTTTAAATTTAGCCTTAGATTCTCTGAATTTGTGTATAGGCATGTGTGTTGTGTGAGCAGAGAGAAAATAGACCATAAGCTTGAGTAGGAAACTTGAGAACGATCTCTTACTCAGCGGTCCTTCACTTTATCAAGACCCTCATGCAACACATCCTGGTCCTCTCTAAGAATCCGAAGACCAATAACTCTATGATTTCAACTTAACTCCACAGATTTGATTATTTCTAGTAGTCAATTGGCCCACCCATGATGGACAAATTGTCACATGAGGAGTTTAAAGAATTGGGCACTGATGTGATATTTTGCCATAGGATATACTATTCACAGAAGCAGATATAAATGGCAAAGTATTGACAAACATGGAAGTTTAATTAACTCCAGTGTCTAAGAAAACTTTTCTGCTTTTAAACCGATATCTAGGTACTGGAACGTATGCATTGTCCTGGGGGCTCCATTACCCAAGCTCCAATATTTGCTAACTTAAATGTTTATTTTCCTATATTGCTTGAACACCTCTCATTATTCTCTCTTTTCCAATAACGTTGGGAGTGTAACTGAAGGGAGAATTCGACAATTGCTCAGCCTCTTATGGTAATTGCTGTGACACTTATTTTTATGAATTTGGACAAACTACCAGCTGTCTTCAAAAGCAGAACATGATTGCCCTTTACTTTTAAGCAGGAATGTTTAGTTTAAAAACCGTCTTAGAATTACGCTGCTTGAAGAGGAAAATAAAAGTTTGTTTTGGGGGGGGAGAGTTATAAGGGGGGGCTGCTTTTTTACTGCCTGATAGTACCAGGTTAATTTAAAAATATTAGCAGTCATGTAAAGAAAATCCAGGAAGTAAAAGGAACTTTTATTCTCTCAGAAACAGTCCCATTCCTCTCACCTTTCTATCGTAGCATATAAGCTTTCTGTATCAGGGAACTGATGGGCAGGATCCCCTGGGAGAATAACACGAGGGGGAAAGGAGTCCAGGAGAGCTGGCTGTATTTTAAAGAATCCTTATTGAGGTTACAGGGACAAACCATCCCGATGTGTAGAAAGAATAGTAAATATGGCAGGCGACCAGCTTGGCTTAACAGTGAAATCCTTGCTGATCTTAAACACAAAAAAGAAGCTTACAAGAAGTGGAAGATTGGACAAATGACCAGGGAAGAGTATAAAAATATTGCTCAGGCATGCAGGAGTGAAATCAGGAAGGCCAAATTACACCTGGAATTGCAGCTAGCAAGAGATGTAAAGAGTAACAAGAAGGGTTTCTTCAGGTATGTTAGCAACAAGAAGAAAGTCAAGGAAAGTCTGGGCCCCTTACTGAACGAGGGAGGCAACCTAGTGACAGAGGATGTGGAAAAAGCTAATGTACTCAATGCTTTTTTTGCCTCTGTCTTCACGAACAAGGTCAGCTCCCAGACTGCTGCACTGGGCAGCACAGCATGGGGAGGAGGTGACCAGCCCTCTGTGGAGAAAGAAATGGTTCGGGACTATTTAGAAAAGCTGGACGAGCACAAGTCCATGGGGCCGGATGCGCTGCATCCGAGAGTGCTAAAGGAGTTGGCGGATGTGATTGCAGAGCCATTGGCCATTATCTTTCAAAACTCATGGCGATCGGGGGAGGTTCCGGACGACTGGAAAAAGGCTAATGTAGTGCCCATCTTTAAAAAAGGGAAGGAGGAGGATCCTGTGAACTACAGGCCAGTCAGTTTCACCTCAGTCCCTGGAAAAATCATGGAGCAGGTCCTCAAGGAATCAATTCTGAAGCACTTAGAGGAGAGGAAAGTGATCAGGAACAGTCAGCATGGATTCACCAAGGGCAAGTCATGCCTGACTAATCTAATCGCCTTCTATGACAAGATAATGGCTCTGTGGATGACGGGAAAGCAGTGGACATGTTGTTCCTTGACTTTAGCAAAGTTTTTGACACGGTCTCCCACAGTATTCTTGCCAGTAAGTTAATGAAGTATGGGCTGGATGAATGGACTATAAGGTGGCTAGAAAGCTGGCTAGATTGTCGGGCTCAATGGGTAGGGGCATTGCCAGCAGCTCGAGGGACGTGATCGTTCCCCTCTATTCGACATTGGTGAGGCCTCATCTGGAGTACTGTGTCTAGTTTGCGGCCCCACACTACAAGAAGGATGTGGAAAAATTGGAAAACGTCTAGCAGAGGGCGACAAAAATTATTAGGGGACTGGAACACATGACTTATGAGGAGAGGCTGAGGGAACTGGGATTGTTTATTCTGCGGAAGAGAAGAATGAGGGGGGATTTGATAGCTGCTTTCAACTACCTGAAAGGGGGTTCCAAAGAGGATGGATCTAGACTGTTCTCAGTGGTAGCAGATGACAGAACGAGGAGTAATGGTCTCAAGTTGCAGCGGGGGAGGTTTAGGTTGGATATTAGGAAAAACTTTTTCACTAGGAGGGTGGTGAAACACTGGAATGCGTTACCTAGGGAGGTGGTGGAATCTCCTTCCTTAGAAGTTTGTAAGGTCAGGTTTGACAAAGCCCTGGCTGGGATGATTTAGTTGGGGATTGGTCCTGCTTTGAGCAGAGGGTTGGACTAGATGACCTCCTGCGGTCCCTTCCAACCCTGATATTCTATGATTCTATGATTTTTTGGCACCAAAAAGGTACTTTTTTTCCTTCAAAGCACAGGAAATTCTCTCTCCTGGAATATACACTAAAAAATGAAGCACGAAAATTGACTTAAATCTTTAAACAGTTAATTTTATTTTACATAAACAACTGTTACTACTGTCAGAGGAAGCTTAATATACTGCAGGTGCCATAACAAAAAATGAAAATGAGTCAAATATGCCCTTGCTAAATACAAAGTGAGATGCATGTAAATGAAACCATGTCTCTTAAAGGCCTGCCTCCTCCCATATGGAAGGCAGGTGTTTAAAGGTGACTTGCACTATTTAAAAATAAATTAGCGCTAAATTATGTGCTGAATACCTGGGAAAGCAAGGGTAGAAGCACCTTATGCTGAGACTCCATCATCTGTCACAAGCTAAGCAGGCGTAAGATTAACAGGGGTCTGTTCTACTGATCCTGACCAAACACCCAAGGGCTTCAGGACATAAATTTGAAGAAAGTACTCTTCTCCCTGAGTGCACAGAAAACCAAGGGCCCAGCATGGTTCTGGACTAGAAGACCTTTCCAGCCATACATTTCTATGATGTTTCAGGGCATTGTAACACTGGAGAGAGAGTGTTTTAGATGAGACATGAAACCAAGGTCCTGTTTGCGGTTATTGATCCCATGACAATTTTCAGAAAGGTAGGCCTATTATCCCTTGTCTCCTAGCTAAATTCAAATTCAGATCATTACATTCTGCTTCGGTATATTTCCCTTGCAATTTCAATCGTATGTGTTATTATTCACTTCTTTACTTGCATTCTGTGTAGCACAGCTAGATGAAGTTTAACACCTGCTGTGTTGCCTTACTGAGGGGCAGGTCTTTGCAAAAGAGACAACATTTTCAGAAGTGAAATTCAATGGGAGTTAAGACACTTACGTCACTTACGTTCAGTCAAAGGTATTTAGCCACCTAGCTCCCATTTCAATGGGAGTTAGGTGCCTAAATACCTTTGAGGAGCTGGGCCTTAGGCACTTTAGAAAATTTTACCCTGCATCACCGTAACAAAATGCAAACCAGAGCCTGCTGTTCATTTCAACCTGCAGCTCACCCTCTGCAATTCAGAGCCACTTCTTCCATGACGGAGGATGAACTTTGGTCTCTGCGGCAATGTCTAACATTTTTCCACAACAATTATCACTACTCTAACACACCTACCATGTTATACCCCACAGGCAGTTATGTTCCTTTGGTGGGTGAAGTGATTTCAGTATAAAAAAAGAAAAGGAGTACTTGTGGCACCTTAGAGGCTAACAAATTTATTTGAGCATAAGCTGTAGCTCACTTCACAAAAGCTTATGCGCAAATAAATTTGTTAGCCTCTAAGGTGCCACAAGTACTCCTTTTCTTTTTACGGATACAGACTAACACGGCTGCTACTCTGAAACCAGTATAAAAATGTACTTAAAAATTCTATAAAATGTTTTGATTCTTGCAAAAAGCTATACATAGCTTTATAAAATCCCTACATAATTCTAAATTTACTTTTTTCATTCTAGGACTTATGCAGTCATGGCTGGTCAGCTCACAATGCACTTTGACAAACCAGCATGTACACATCAGTGTCAGCAAGGAAGACTGCTGATGTTCTGCCACTTTTTGGTTTCCCAACCAGGATATTGGAGCTGAAGGAATGTTGTTTGTTTGTTTCTGTGGTATGGACTATGTATCCTTCCTGAGACACATGTCAACTTGAGGTTTTTTATTATTTCCAACAAATGAGAAGATAATTGAAACCCCTTCTGCACTACAACCATGTTTCCTGTCACAAGAGAGATTGACAGATCTAGTAACACAGAGGAAGCTGAAAATAAGGAATAGGGCCTACCTCATAACCATTCATATTGTTGCTGCAAAGACTATTCTACCTACGCATCATTTTGACATGGAGCACTTCTTTTTGAACCCCTCCATTGACTCCCTCTTCTGTACTGCATAAAACAAACTGCTTGTATTGACTTTCCCGACCCTTTACAGTCAATTTCTGCCCCCCACACCTACCCACCTATCTCTCTCATTTAGTGTCAAGCAGTCGATGCTTCCTCTGATCAGCCCATCATGTCAGCCTTCACTACACTGCCCACAACAGCCTGTCATGGCAGCCATTATTGTCTCAGTGTTTCTTTGTATTCCACTCTCCCCTATTTATATCCATCCACTGTTTCTTGACTTATAGTTAGTGTAAGCTTGTCGAGCAAGGACTGTCTTATTGTTCTGTGTTTGTACAGCACCTAGCACAATGGGGTCCTGGGCCATGACTGGGGCTCCTAGGCACTACAGTAATATAAATAATAAATAAGAGCTCAAAATAATTAATAGCAATGATAACACAGTGGTCTGCCAATGGTAGTGACAAGGTCTGTTTGTTCTGCAGACTTCTGTCTAGTGAAAACGAAACTGAGATCATTACCTTGGGAACTGGTTAGATTTCTGGCAGCTTTATGGCTGTCTAAAAAGATGGGGGATTCTCTATGGGGCCCATCAGCTTTGGAATTCAGTCCCCAGCTTGGGCTTGAGGTAGCCTTACTATGTTGACCATCTGCATACACTACGAAGTCCATCTGTAAGAGCTGGTTTTGAGGGAGGGCTGAGATAGGGGCAGGCTGCATATTTGTTTTGCATAATGGGACTGTCGGAGGGGCTTCTGATTTGTAGTATGTGTGCTGATGGTGATCATTATTAGAGCTGGTCAGGTATTTTTCATTTTTGGTCAGAAAACGTTCATTTGTCCAAACCGAAGTATGCCACGGAAACATATTGGTTTAGACAAACCTTGTGTCAGAAAATGTTTCTTAGGTCCAGGATAGAATTTCTGGTAAAAAAAACACACACACACGCACAGAAACACACACCCTAGAGTAGTTGACAGCCCGGTGGTTAGGGCACTGAGAGGGGAGGCCCAAGTTCAAGTCTCTTCCCTACCTGATTTAGAACCTGGGTCTAACTAAAAGCCCTACTAATCAGGCTATTAACTATTCTGGCATTTTCCTCTTCCTCCTCTCCCCTGCCCTCACAATCCTGGGCCTGAGAAACCTTCTGAGTGAAATTTTCATCAAAATCAGTATGTTTCCTTGAAACATCTGTTTTGATGAAATGGCATTTTTCAACAAAGTTTTCTAGAAAATTTTTCAACACACTATCTAGGACCAAATACAAACCACAACCTAAATGTAGCAATGACCATAGGACCTGCATTTCCTATCTCCAATTTTTTTATTCCATTATTAGATACATAGCCAAACTGGTAAAGATCTAAACTGACAACTCGTATCAAGCAAAATTGCAAACATTTATGAAAAACATAGAAGGATAGATTTTCAAAAACAGAAATGGCACTTGGGCATCTAATTCCCATTGGCTCTCAATGGCTAACGAAAGCCATTTGTGCTCTTGAAAATCAATCCCAAAAATCTATTTTGCAATCAAATGGAGGGAGAGGAGAAAAACTTTTTTTTCTTTTCCTTTCCAATAATAACAAAGCACTTGGAGCAGTAGTTTGACATCAGTGAAGATAGCTTTCTGGGGAAAAAAAAAAAAAAAAAAGGTAAAGCAATACTGACTGTTTCTGAATGAACCTTTGGCCCTCAGCAAGCCCAGGGATGTTTGCAAGGCCATTTCCAGGCAGGACACAATAAATTAGAGAAACACTTTAAGGATCACTCAACAACAAGATATGTGTTCCCTAAGCATGCATAACAGAATCTGTCAACAGCAGAAGAGAGGCAGAAGATTTTCAGTGATGCTCCAGAATTGCGATTTCTATATCCTGTAATTACGCAAATAATATATAGTCTATCATCAAATGCTTTTGCCGAGATAGCTTTTTTTTGGTCTTTTCGAAAACAACAAATTGACTGATGTCAGAAACCACAGCAGGGTGAGGTTACTGAAGCTGAGCTGATGGTTGGCATTAACTACCAGAAACTCACGGGTCAGATTTCATTCATTTCAATACCAGGGGTTGAAATTTGAAAGTAGTCTAAATCTTTGACCTCGAGTTTCCTCCCATTCCATGGCCCTTGCCAGAGTGAGTCAACCGCTCAGTTCCCAAAGTCAGTGCAGCATTGCAAAGCCTACAGAAGTGCAGGGTCCTAAGAACTAACTAAAAAGCCTCTTGCATTGCTTGTGCCTAAAGCCAACACAGAGTTTTAAATGATTTTTTTTTGTTTCTCAAGCCCTCTAGACTTTTAAAATGTCACCTCTTTATTTAGGTGCCCCAACTCCTAGCCTCTCAGGTCACAGCTCTGAAAGGGCATTAAGCACAGAATGCATATCCCAATCTGTTCTTTGCAAAGGATAGCCACCTTCCTACACAACACAAGAGCAGAACCACAGTCTCCTGTCAGCACAACAGCCATGTGCCACGATATGCTGGTTAATTTGCTTTACATATGGAAGATTTTATAAAGTTTAAAGTGTACTGAACACATTTCTGAGCTGCAGCTGAATTTTATGGCAAGATTTACCCAAAACATATGGCAAAATGATAAAACAATAGTGCTGTTCTCGAGGTATTCACAATGGACTTAAGGTTTGATAATTTTCTTTGCATAAATAAGAACAGAAATAAGCTTACATAGCGGCAGATGGCTGTGGGAATCAAATACAACCAACAGCAAAAATACCCATCTCAAGACTTTTGATGTGGTTTGCAAGCCCTGTTTTAAATGGTTACATATGCAATGCTAAGTATTAAAGATACTTCTGTGTACTAGAAGAACGAGGAGTACTTGTGGCACCTTAGAGACTAACAAATTTATTTGAGCATAAGCTTTTGGGGGCTAAAACCCACTTCATCGGATGCATGCAGTGAAAAATACAGTAGGAAGATATATATATATATATATATATATATATATATATACCCACATAGAGAACATGAAACAATGGGTGTTGCCATCCACACTATAATGAGAGTGATTAATTAAGGTGAGCCATATCAGCAGGAGAAAAAAACCTTTTGTAATGATAATCAGGATGGCCCATTTCCAACAGCTGACAAGAAGGTGAGAGTAACAGTGGGGGGGGGGGGAAATAAGCATGGGGGAAATAGTTTTACTTTGTGTAATGACCCATCCACTCCCAGACTTTACTCAAGCCTAATTTAATGAAAAGAATCTCTGCAAGGTACTGGAAAAGTCTATCAATAAACACAATACTGCAACCCATATTATTGTCCACCGTCACTATCAGCCCCAGCTCCAACAAATGTGCTAAATAAATTTCCTAGAACAGAATGTGCACAATTTCCAGAAACAAATAAAAAGCATGTAGAGTGACATACTATCCTAAATCTATATGCAGAGCTTCCACTGATATTAATGGGAGTTGCATGTATAGAATGAATCCCTCCAGAAACAAACAGCCACAACTCTTACACATTACTAAAAAAAAACGACATTAAGGTGCTGAGTGCAACTTGAACGTATAGCTATCCTAGGCTCTCTCTCATTAAGCAAAAGTCAGGCAGTCCTATTCTCTAGTGTCTCTGCAGCAGAAGAATAGTTTTCATAATTCAAGCCTCTGGGTGAGAGAACTCTTTAGTGCATTGAGAACCGTAAAATCATTTGTAACCAGTTTTTGCAAAAAAAAAGGTTTCTCTTTGCTACCCGAGTTGCCCATCAGCCAGCGTTACTTAGAGCACTTTATAATTGCTAGTGGTATGGTGTCTTAACAAGCCAGTGGTGAGCACTTTAAGTTCTTCAAAAAGAAATTACTTCACAGATTCCACATCTGCTCTTGTAATTTATACCACAGTGAAAAAAGACTGTCTGGGAAGGTAGAGAGAAGGATTACACACCAGCAACTTCATTCTCCCCACTTTCATCAACCCACTCTCTTCCCTCTTTAAGTCCCTCAGTGTCCTTCTTCTCAATCCCTCTTTTCCTTATTTTCATTCCCTCTCCCACCCCACCCCTCACCCCCAGCTCACCTCTTTGTATCAAAGACATAAATTGTAATGGGACAGGAGGTAACCAGCTCACTAGATTCAAGTTTGCCCCACCCATTTCAAAGTTTAAAGAAGCTAAAGAACAGATCTCTCTTACTGCTCAGCTGTGTTTATTTTCCACTGCCTGCAGCACTACTATTGTCCTTCAGATCTGTTTATTTTCCATCTACTGCTTTCCCAGCAGCAGCACAAACACAGCCGAGAAAGCTTTGCCCCTGTCCATCACAGCAGGAGCCATCCTCAGCGTCTATTGGGCTATGTCAACAGAGTTACAGGTGGGCAGGAAGCAGAAAAACTCCCATAGAAGGTCTAGGATTAAAACATACAAAGCAGACTCAGGCACAGAGAGGACTGGAGATGGCAGTCAGTTTAATTTGGTGGAAGAGGCTGGGAATATGGAAAGTACTAGAGAAGGGGGGAGAGTTGCAGAATTTGGGATGGGTTAACCGTAATCTCTTATAGTTGCTTTTTCATTGTTGTTTTCACAGCTATTGTCATTCCTCCTTTTGATTCTCATGTATTCAATAATTACTGGAGAGTGGCTCTGGACTCTATGAGTCATTCTCATACAGTAAGATAGATTCATTGCCTGATATTTCTACTGAGATGTCTCTCAAAAAACTCTCCGTGGTGAGACTCCTGTCCCGAACTTTTTATGGATTCCAAACTTTTAGACCCAGATTGGAGAATCCCTGTTCACACGAGAAATGCCCATTTTCTGGCTGACCAGGCTCTCCTCCCCATGTGGAGATAACAAGATTACGAGCTGCATTCTTCCTTTGAGCATATGGTTTCCATTGATGTCAACAGAAGACCCATTCATATTTCCACCAGTAGAATTTGTCCTTTAAAGGGTAAACATCAATTTGTTTTCAAAACTCTTAAAACTTTCCTCATTACCAATGTAAAGCATTATTACAAACAACTACTTAGCTCACTTGCTCCTGTAATAATACTTTCTTTGATATGCAGCACCAAAAATTGGGAAAGGTGATGCTGGACTGGTCCTTTAATTTAAATGAATTCCAAATCTTTCTATACAGGCAAAATAGATCCGCTTTACTGCCAAACATATTTTCATCTGGAAGTTTTAAAAAAATGTATATTTTAATTAAGTTGGCATTTTCACATCACATGTTTTTGGAAATTTCCATGTGATGTTTTCATATCGTGGGTCACTTGGACTGCATTTTCTGTGAGAAACCAAGCCATCAGTTTTCCAGCCACAACCCTCAAGATTTAATGATTGGCCAGATGTGACAAAGGGCACCAAAAGTATACAGCTAGCCTAAAAACACACCCAATGTCCCCCTGCTCCCAAAAAATAGAAATTAAAAGACAGATGTTGCACTTCTTTTCTTCTTTTAATTTACCAACACCTTTAACTGGACCACTTCTAATGAGGCAGATAACAGACAAAGAAACTAGTGGATGATTAGATACAAATGTAGTGTATATACTCACTAACAGTGTACAATTTGAGGAAGGTCTAAAAACCTCAAGCTATGTTCTCAGAATTGACAGTTCACAGCCTGTGTGTTCACCTGGACTCCTCACTGCTTCTGGAGATCCAAACAGGCATAGCCACATAAAAAACACCCTACTGCACCATTCCCTTCACTGATTCCTGAAGGAATATGGGTTAAATTCAAAGTTCTGAACCCCATCTTCAAAGCCTTCTGTGGGACTGGCCAAATTTACCTGGGGGACCACCTCAGCCTGTATGATCAAGGCCTCCCATGACAGCTACATTCCACTGAAACAGTGGAACTATCAACCTCAAAAGGTTAAGATGCACACACAAGAGACAGAGCATTTTGGTGTGTGGCCCACAGAATTGAAACTCCCACATGGAATTGATCAGAATGACCGTGACCTTCAAAGCAATATGCAAAATCCACTTCTTACAGCTATTAAATAGATATTATATCTCATTCTGTGAAAACTCTGAGAATCTTTCTGTTCCATGTAAAATCTGATATCAGTTGTTTTAGAGAGAAAGAATATGTGAACATGTGCACACGTACTACACAAACCACATTAAAGTTGCAAAAACTGAAAAGCCAGGAAATTTTAACTTAACCAACACTCCATCCATAGCTCACACCATTCCTATTAAAAGAAAAGAAAAAATAAAAAGGCTTAACAGCTCTGGAGAATGAAATATTAGCCTTAAGCTTGAAGCCCCTGGATTGTGTCTGCTTGCGTCACCGCCTTAATTTCTGTGGATTTAGTTTCACATACTGAATTTCACATTATTATATGCATGTTTGTGTGCTGAAGTCCTTGCTTTTTTTTAAAATAAATGGTGGGGAGAATGAAAAGTAAACTACTCTTCAATTAATAACATTAGAGAGCTGAGTCCAGAACAATTACTCTGGTATTAGAAGGAAGCCTATGAGGAGAGAAAGAAGATTTACAAATACAGGCCAGAGAAGTGGTCAGATTACTGCTATTGTTTTCAGGGTGGGTTTCATTCCATAAAATATAAAGTAGTTTGCTTAATTAGGAAAAACCACACATAGTTGGGTGTGAGTACAACTCTGCCACCTCCCCTCCCATCAATTTCAGCCAGATAAACACTCCAGGTCAGATCCTCAGGTCGTTCAAGCTGGTGTAGTTTCACTGACTTAACTAGAACTATGCTGATTTCCAACAGCTGAAAATTTGGCTCTCTAGATATAAATTCAATAGTTAAAGTCTTTTAACCACAACTTTTAACAGAGAATTATAAAGTGTACAGTTCACCACCTATCTGATGTGGTGTGACCCTCCACATAAAACATAGTGTCTGATTGCTTACAGGCACAGCTGTGCTTTCATAAAAATTGAGACACGATTACCTCTAAATTCAAGTTTTACATTCCAATAGGAGTGTCTCATTTCTATGCTATCACTGAGGCTTGCATCCACTGATGATCAGCCATTTTGGCTATTCAGTCCAAGCTCCACCTATGAATCCTAGACAAAAATAATGTAACACTCTAGAGAGAGACTACTGACAAAATTCAAACAAACTTGAATGCCGCATAAATGCTTCCTTTGCCACACACTTAACAAATGTCCACCATATAGATGACAACACAACTTCCTGAAGGCCATCCACTAACAAATCCAACCTAAACAATACCCGTTATTATGTGGTGGACCAGAGAAGACAAATAACATGTTACCTAGTGGAAGTTATATAGAAAGTGATACAGAGCAACTCTGCACCTGAACCAAGCAATATCCTTTCTTGAGCCAGACAAATATCCCCAAAATATTGGGGTTCATGCTCTCATAAAACCTGTCTGGTGAATGGAAAGGCCAGTAGGGCAATGAAGGAAGAGGAAGAAAAAGAGATGAGAATGAATGGCCAATGCATTCTAGGGGCAATCCAGAGAAAATGGGAAGTGGGGTGATAGCAAATACTGTTCTCTGAAATCCCCTTGTTTTATACTGTTCACATTTTGGAAAACAGAGGTTTTTGAATACTTTGAAAGAACTTGCACTCTGCTCTAGAATCAGTGAGCTTTACGGTTTTCACATTAGAGGCTCCAATCAGGAGCAGGGCCCACTGTGCTACATAGTGTGTAAACATAGAATTAGAAATGTAAGATTGGAAGGGACCTCAAGAAGTCTACAAGTCCAGACCCCTGCACTGAGGCAAGACCAAGTAAACCAAGACCACCCCTAGACATACATAAAAAGACACTGAAGAGCTTACAATCTAAGATGGGCATCAATTAAGTGAATGGATCTAAAAATGTATTTTATTTATTCCTGACTGGTCTGGTCAAAGCTGACTGTCTCTGTGATGACAGAGCACAAGGGAACAGCCAAGGATTATACTGGACCCATTGGTTACATGAAGGTGGTCATCAATTGTAATATAGGTTTAGAGTAGCAGCTATGTTAGTCTGTATCTGCAAAAAGAACAGGAGGACTTGTGGCACCTTAGAGACTAACAAATTTATTAGAGCATAAGCTTTCGTGGGCTACAGCCCATTTCATCGGATGCACGGAATGGAACATATAGTAAGAAGATATATATAATGCCTCTTACAGTTTGTATGGCAACTTCCACCTTCTCTGTATGTATATATATTTCTTCTTACTATACGTTCCATTCTATGCATCCGATGAAGTGGGCTGTAGCCCACGGAAGCTTATGCTCTAATACATTTGTTAGTCGCTAAGGTGCCACAAGTACTCCTGTTCTAATTGTAATATAGGTTCACAAGTATTAACTTTCCCCTTTAATTTTTAGTTTGAAGGAGGGGGCGTGGAAAACCAAGCACCCTATTCCAAAGACCACCCTACCCTTCATTTTTAATTAGGGGAGGAGCAAGGTGATCCTGACCCCCTAATACCTGTTTGTGACTCCAACGTTGAAAATTCGTGTCACAAACCCTTCCCTGGAGAGAAGAGTTCAGAGAAAATGAATGCTGCTCAATGCAATATTCTGCAAGGGCAGAGCCACATTCAACAAGAAAAATCCCAGCCACTTCTATGAGCTCAAACATTTGATTTAAAACTGTGTCATACAAAAGGCCAACAAACCTTAGTGAGGAGAAGGAGCTGATGCTGAATGGCCCTTTCAGCATATAAAAAGATTGAAGAGGCATGCACTGGGCTTATCTTTATTAAGAGTTCACAATTTACAGCCTTGTCAAGAACCTTTTTCAGTTCCACTAGCATCCTCACCACAACAACATTTTCCCGTTCAACAGAAAATGATGTCCAAATGTCTCAGGGTGAAATACAGTCTAGTTGCAAGGCCACAGTGTCAACATCAATGAAATAGCAATACAGCCATACTAATCAACTCACGCTGCAAGAACTGGATTCTTAGAAAATTTCAAAAAAAATTCCTCTGTAGCATTAGATTAATAGATTTCAAGCCCAGAAGAGACCATTAAATCATCTAGTCTGTACTCCTGTATATAACACTGGCCAAAGAATTTCATCCAGTTATCTCTGTATTGAACCCAATAACTTGTGTATGACTAAAGCATAACTTGTGTTTGGCTTCCAGAAAGGCATCCAGTCTTCATCTGAAGACATCAAGAGATGGATACTCTGTCAGTTCCCTTGGTAGTTTATTCCAATGGTTAATAACCCTCACTGTTAAAAATGTGTGTCTTATTTGTGAAGGAAATTTGTCTGGCTTCAGCTTACAGACACTGGTTCTTGTTATGTCTTTCTCTGCTAGATTAAAGAGCCCTTTAGTACATGCTATTTTCTCTCTATGAAGGTACTTATCTACGCTAATCAATCACCCCTTGGTCTTCTTTTTGATAAGATAAACAGATTGAACTCTAAGTCTTCCACTGTAAGGCATTTTCTCTAACCCTAGTAACATTTGTGTGACCCTTCTCCACACCTTCTCTAATTTTTCAACATTCATTTTAAATTGCAACACCAGAACTGTACACAGTATTCCAGTATCTGCCTGACCAATTAATTCCACATGCTGAAGTAAAATTCACCTCCCTACTCTTGATCACTACTCACCTTTCTATTTCGACATCCAAGAATCACATACACCCTTTTCGCCAGAGCAGTGGGTACTCATGTTGAGTTGCTTGTTCCTTCTGACCCCTAAATCCTTTACAGAATCATTGTTTTCCCACATACAGTCCTCCATTCTGTAGATATGGCCTGACTTCTTTTTTCCTAGATATATAACCTTGCATCTGACTGTATTTAAACAAATTTTCTTTGAATAAATCCAGTTTACCATGAAATTCAGATTCCCCAGTCTGGCTCATCCTCATTTACCGCTCCACCAACCTCTCTCTCATCTGAAAGTGCAGATTTTGTATTTACTTCTAGATACAAGATGAAAATGTTGAATAATCTTAGGCCAAGCGCTGATCCCTGTGGATCCCCAGTAGAAACATATAGTGTTAATGTTAGCACATGGCATTTTGATTAAAAGTCAAATGCCTTTCAAAAGCCTAAGTCTATTGCAGTTACCCAGCTATATTTGTCAACCAAACTTGTAATCACACCAAAAAATGAAATCAGGCTTGTTTGGCCAGACATATTTTCATAAAACCACATTGACTGGCATTAATTATATTCCCATACTTCAATTCTTATAGATTGAATCCCATATCAGCATTTCCATTATTTTACTTGGGATTGATGACAGGCTGATAGGTTGACAGGCCTATAATTCCCCAGGTCATCTCACTTGCCCTTGTTCAACACTGGCATGACTTCAACATTCTTTCAGTTTTATGGAATCTACTTACTGTCAGTGGACAGCCAGTCCTCCTGTCTGGGTCCTTCCCACCCATACTAGACAAATGTTATAAATTGGGCATTTGATATCTATAGTTTCATCCAGTTGTACTGAATAATGCTGGCTCTTCTGAACTCTTCTAGGCTGCTGATAGAATCATAGAATATCAGGGTTGGAAGGGACCGCAGGAGGTCATCTAATCCAACCCCCTGCTCAAAGCAGGACCGATCCCCAATTAAATCATCCCAGCCAGGGCTTTGTCAAGCCTGACCTTAAAAACTTCTAAGGAAAGAGATTCCACCACCTCCCTAGGTAACACATTCCAGTGTTTCACCACCCTCCTAGTGAAAAAGATTTTTCCTAATATCCAACCTAAATCTCCCCCACTGCAACTTGAGACCATTACTCCTTGTCCTGTCATCTGCTACCACTGAGAATAGTCTAGATCCATCCTCTTTGGAACCCCCTTTCAGGTAGCTGAAAGCAGCTATCAAATCTCCCCTCATTCTTCTCTTCTGTAGACTAAACAATCCCAGTTCCCTCAGCCTCTCCTCGTAAGTCATGTGTTCCAGTCCCCTAATCATTTTTGTTGCCCTCCGCTGGACTCTCTCCAATTTTTCCACATCCTTCTTGTAGTGTGGGGCCCAAAACTGGACACAGTACTCCAGATGAGGCCTCACCAATGTCGAATAGAGGGAAACGATCACGTCCCTCGATCTGTGGCAATGCCCCTACTTATACATCCCAAAATGCCATTGGCCTTCTTGGCTACAAGGGCACACTGTTGACTCATATCCAGCTTCTCGTCCACTGTCACCCATAGGTCCTTTTCGGCAGAACTGCTGCCAAGCCATTCGGTCCCTAGTCTGTAGCGGTGCATTGGATTCTTCCGTCCTAAGTGCAGGACTCTGCACTTGTCCTTGTTGAACCTCATCAGATTTCTTTTGGCCCAATCCTCCAATTTGTCTAGGTCCCTCTGTATCCTATCCCTACCCTCCAGCGTATCTACCACTCCTCCCAGTTTAGTGTCGTCTGCAAACTTGCTGAGGGTGCAATCCACACCATCCTCCAGATCATTAATGAAGATACTGAACAAAACCGGCCCCAGGACCGACCCTTGGGGCACTCCGCTTGATACCGGCTGCCAACTAGACATGGAACCATTCATCACTACCCGTTCAGCCCGACAATCTAGCCAATTTTCTACCCACTTTATAGTGCATTCATTCAGCCCATACTTCTTTATCTTGCTGACAAGAATACTGTGGGAGACAGTGTCAAAAGCTTTGCTAAAGCTTTGTTCTGTTCCTGAACTTCTCCGGCCATAACATGAATTCATCAGCTGACTACATCATTAGAGAAGGGCATTGCTTTGACTTGACTGGCAGCAGCAGATCCTGACATAGCAATAATGACATTCATTCAAAACCTAGGCAAACTCAATGTTTCCTCAATTATAATGAGAATTGGCATCTTTCACTATTCACAGTTTCATGAAGTATGATGCATGGAGGGCTCCCCCGTCTACTGCATCATTACCATGAGTAAAACAGTCTTCTTATTTTGTAATCCCATATACTTTTCTTTGAAGCCTTCAGTGGTTTTCTTTCATAAAGATGGATGGTTGTTCTCCAAATAACTCAGTGCTCCTTCATTTCAATGGCTGTATGCATGCCCCAGAATCCTTTACTAGCTACTGCAACAACTCTTTTGAAGTATCATGGTACCAGACAAGCATTTTGGTTTGTGTTTGGTCTGAGTTCAGCAAAAAGGAAGAGGTGGATCTGCAGAAGGAAGAAAGAAAAGGAAGGTGGTTGATACCACCCTGTTACCTAGCTCCACAGAACACAACAAGGAGCAATCACTGAAATCAATTAATTTCCCTTTAAGGAGAAGGAGGAGCAGCTACAGGCAGGTCCTAGAAGAACAAGGAGACAAAAACATACTTGGTTGCTTGGCTATAGGAAATTGGCCATCTCCATAACATATATGTTCCATTTCTAAATGCTTTGTCTGACACTTTAGACTGGAAAGAGGAATAAAAAAAATAATCTTGGAAGGCATTTGTAAGCCTGGAAAGAAAATGTTCTGAAATTTATAAGAAACTTTTGTCAATAGATTTGACTAGAGCAGTAATGCAATGGTTAAATTTAGCTGACATAAATTTTAGTCACACATATAATCTGGCTTTAGCATTCTGAATTAACTGCAACCTATTCAAAATCTGGTATTTTCAATTAACTGAAGCTTATTCACATCTGGCAAGCTAGCAAACAGAGAGAGAGAGACAGAGAGAGAGAGAGAGCTTAGCGGAAGCCTGCCATGAATACACATTTGGACAGCCTGGGAGAGCATCAGTGTCACTCTGGGAATGTTCCTGGCATAGTAAGAAGAAAACATCAAAGACATTGCAGATTTAAAACTGCCTCCAAGAGTGAATCTGTAGTGACAGGAAATGGAAAAATCATGCTCCAAAGAGACTGTGAAGGAAGAGGCTCTTCCAAGATGATACTGGGTTCCGTACATAAAGCTTGTATCGTGTCAGAATTCCACAAAAGCAAAATGTTGTACAGCTTTGGCCCTGGCTCAGAAGCATATCTTAATGACAGCCCAGAAACCATAGGAACCAAATCAACTTTGGAAGGCATAGTTCAGTAAGGATGCCTGGTCACCTGCATGGCACATCTAATATTTTAAAGGATAGGGTAATCAGGACACTAGCGTGCGACAACAAGGGACTAATAAGGGTCTGAGATGGAATCCTGAAGAGCTATGAGAAAACAAAAGCAACTTGAATAACTATCAGAGAGTCCTCTGAAACCATACCAAGCGTGCCAAAATAATACTCAGAGTAACCCAGCAGTGTCCCTTCAAAGTTTATGTTGCATAAGCATGATTGATGGAATCAAAAGCTGCCAATAAACACAAGAAAAGCAAGAGGATAGAACTTTGATCCCAACGTAGATAGAAACCTTTATAGTCCATGCACGTACTGTGTGTGAAATGCTCATGCATAATGCACAAGTGAAATTTCTCACAGAGTGCGTGTTATTGAAGATTCATAGGAGGTATTAATTGACATAAGTTTTTGATATGACAAATTCTGTGCATAGGATGGATTTTTGTAAAGTAGGGAAATGGCTTCATAAGCAGATGCCTATTCAAAGCCTAGCTGCCTGGCTATTAGGAACATACCAAAATCAATCTATATTAAAATACTCAAAATTAACAGATGCAGAGAGTACCAAAGAGAGAAAATTGCTAAGTAAATCTGTGACAGCAACCCTGCCTCACACACGTGGTCTATACATTTTGATACTGCAAAGAGGGCTCTAGTGAAATATAAATCCTAGATTATTATTATTAAACAATTGTATATTGCACCAGCAAAGTGTACTGAGAATGAGGACATGAGCTTTGATCCTTGTTTACATCTGAGCTGAACTTGGTGCAGCTCTGTTAAGGAGGCCAAAATTGCCAACTTTATGGCTCCCTTATGCTAAGGCCAGCCAAGGACTGATTTAGTCCCTGATGTAAATTAGAGCACACACTGAGCTGCTCTAATTTACACACAGCTGTCTATGGCCCCAAGGGCCTGTTCCAGCTACAAGGGATCAGCATTAAACAGACACAAAGCAGCCATAGCAAGGCTGAGAATATGGCCCATTGTCACTGACCTAAGGATCTTACAACCTATTCCTATATAAATTATAATATTTCCTAGGGCTTTCAAACAATTTTTTAAAATAATTACAATTAATCGCAAGATTTAAAAAAATCGTGATTAATCACATTTTTAATCACACAGCTGAACAATAATAAAATACCAATTTACATTTATCATCAATATTTTGGATTTTTTTGACATTTTGCAAATATATTCATTTCAATTACAATACAGAATACAAAGTATACAGTGCTTTCTTCGTATTGTTATTTTTATTACAAATATTTGCATTGTAAAAAGACAAACAAAAGAAACAGTATTTTTCAGTTCACCTCATACAAGTACTATAGTGCAAGCTCTGTTGTGTCAGTTTTCTAATATGGTCTGCACTGACTTGCACTGAAATAGTTGGTCTTAATCTGAGTGATTTGGTGCATTATTTTGGACAGCCTAGTAGTTTAGCAATGTAAAGCTTGTCTCTTTGGCCATTCACTAACCCCTACCATTACCATCATGTGATCTCCACCAGAAAGGGACCTAAACCATATATCTAGATGTGAACATCCCCAATATTTGAGAAGTCTGGATGTGGTTCTATCTCTTCATCTTCAGAGACATTTACAGAGTTTTTCTGCTGTAACTTGCAATCTTTTTGAAAATGTTCTCCATAGACTTAAATGATAATGTGTTTATCTTGTGCATTTCAATATCATCATAGTGACCTTAATGACATTTTTATAACAATGCTCATTACTATTTAAATGAACATGTAAATGAATGACATTAATAAATTCTTAAAGTTACTGTAGCATCTGTAGTTCTTTTCGCACTGATGTCTTGGCCAGACAAAAACATTTAATAATAGTAAGTTATTAAATATAAATTGTTTTCTAAACACGTGAAGAAAAAAAGTTAGCAATATTAGAATATTACACAGCCAGAGGGACTCCGGCAAGGGATTGCAGGTGACCTTATGATATCAAATTTATGTTTTTCTTCATATTTCTGTCATTGTAGTTTGAAAAGAGGTCTGCTGCTACAGAATTTAAAGGGAACTAGTTCACATTAAATGGGATGACATTATTATGTAATGTAACTCACTGTTAATTAGGGAGAACTTTTTTGAGGTGGCAAGGGACAAAGATACCCATTGGAACAAATTCAGAGGTAATATGTAAAGTTGTCTAAAACAATCTCCTCAGAGTCCCTTAGATATTGGTAATAGATTTAAGGTAATCTTAATTGATATGACTCATGTGCAGGAGTGCTCTAACAAGGAGTTAGGAGATATACACTGAAGTAGCATCCATGAGCATCTCTCTCCTGCCTCCTCAGCATGTAAGTGTCACCATCTCAGATTCCCTTATGCATTAAATCTAGGAGAGTTTGAAACAAATTCAGATGTGACTAGGAAAGTCTAGAGAGTGTGATGCAACTTACAGTCTAAGGGCACAAGAAGAACCCATATCCTATACCAATTTAGACTCTCTCTAGACTTAGACTCTTTTACACTCAGATTTAATTTATTTAGACTCCTCTAGACACGCCAGGTCAATTTTAGAGGTAATGTGTAAATTAGACCCCACAAATACTAACTAGACTTCTTAAGGGCTGCTTTCATTCACTCTGTTTTAACATACTCCTCCTTCTGGACCCTTCATGGGTAGGCTACACTAACTTAGACTCTCTAACACATCAGTAGAGTGGATGTAAGTAGGTCTAAGGGATTCTGAATGAAATGGAACTTAAGTTTTTGCAGAGGTGTAGAGATTACAAAGACCCAACATACTGTGCTTGGGATGAATGTCAGACAGTCTGTTTCCTGTTTATACAGACTTATTTCCTTGCTCTTTGCCCTCTGGTGGCCACTCTAAACATTCACAGCTAGCACCACATCCCTCCTTCTGGAAAGGAAAGGCTGATAAAACCTTTATCCAAACTTTACTTTAAACAACAACATACAACAGGAACAATATATCAAAACACAAACCAAGAATAAAAAGGTCTCTGACAGACAGGGTAGACTGCCTGACCTTTCAGCTTTACGTCAGGGATTTAGTCTGCCATTATAAGACATTCGGCCATTCGTCCTCTAAGCGCATGCTCTGGCAGGTCTCAGCAAGCCGAGCAGGTGTCAAGCTAGCATCCAAGGTAGTAGGGAGGCCAACTGTACCTCTATTATTCTAGGGCAACCTGGCCAAAGTGGAGCGGACACCACAGTTACAGGGCACAAGGGCCGGCACCCCAAATCCACTGCTGCAAAATTCTTCTGCCAAACAAGCCACCCAAAGCAGAATAAACTGGGAAACTGAGCACAGACTCATGCATCGGCCTGACCAATGCTAACAACCCGAGGTAGCATGATATTTCAAAAAGAACATCAGCCGCAGTGGACATGGAAAAGCCCGGATGGAGTCACACTGAATCATAATGATAATGGTATTGATGGATACCAGAAGAATCTTCAATGATGTAGCAATAATAGGAGAATGAATCATTTGCAGAGGCTCAGACCACCATATGTTGTGCTCAAAACTATGCACTGACAATGTCTACAAAGACTGAGTCAAGAGAAGCCAGAAACTGAAGTGAAAATGGCACTTCAACAAAGAGGCATTTGCACGGGAAGTGAGTGAAATGGACCTCGAGTGTAAGGTCAACAAGGACATCGATGAGGACTATGAAGAGTTCATCTCGCAGATAATCTCAACAGCTAAAAAGGCAAAGGTATTGAAAACCCTTGGATGCAAGCGGAGGATCAGCAAGGAAACTGTGAATCTGATGGCAAGGAAGGCATGCATGAAATTAGAAGGAAAAATGGGTGAAGAATACAGAACACTGTGCAAAGAAATTCACATGAAGATCAAAGAAGACTGTGAAGATTTTAGAAAGAAAAAATTGAGAGAGGCTGCCGAAAAGAAGGAGAGTCTGAAGAAGGTACAAAGAGACGTTAGGCTGAAACAGGTTATTCCGGCAGCACTGAAAGATGAAAATGGTGAAAGGACATTGGAAAGAAGCAAGATGAACAAAATATCTACAAAATTCTACAATGATCTCTACTCCATGCATTTCAATGTCCAGCATACACCATCAAGGCAGCAGGATACAGAAGTTCCCAATGTTATGTGGGAAGAAATCAAATATGCAGTTCGTAACAAAAAAGAGCCTGGGAGTGGACGATATTTGGCCGGAATATCTCAAAGCAGAAGAAGATTCTCTCTTCAAAGCATTGGCACAATAGTTCACCATCTACATCAATAGCAAGTGTGTTCCAGATCCATGGAAGAAATCAAACACAATACTATTGATGAAGAAAGGTGATCTAGAAGAATTGAGCAACTAGCATCCAATCACACTCCTCTCACAAGTGTATAAAGTCTTCACCTGTGTCATACTCAATCGAATTAAGAAGGATCTTGAAATGTATGAGAGCAGAAAACAAGCCTGTTTCTGCTCAGAGTATTCGACAATTGATTACATCCATTCAGTTCGGCAGCTCATCAAAAAATGCAATATATACAAAGTACCGTTGCGTATTGCATTTGTGGACTACAAAAAGGTCCATCTAGCCCAGTATCCTATCTTCCGACAGTGGCCAATGCCAGGTGCCCCAGAGGAATGAACAGAACAAGTAATCATCAAGTGATCCATCCGCTGTTGCTAATTCCCAGCTTCTGGCAAATAGAGGCTAGGGACACCATCCCTGCCTATGCTGGCTAATAGCCATTGATGGACCTATCCTCCAGGAATTTACCTAGTTCTTTTTTGAACCCTGTTATGGTCTTGGCCTTCACAACATTCTCTGGCAAAAAGAGTTCCACAGGTTGACTGTGCGTTGTGTGAAGAAATACTTCCTTGTGTGTGTTTTAAACCTGCTGCATATTAATTTCATTTGGTGACCCCTAGTTCTTGTGTTACGAGAAGGAGTAAACAACACTTCCTTATCTACTTTCTCTACACCAGTCATGATTTTATAGACCTCTATCATACCCCCACTTAGTCGTCTCTTTTCCCAGCAGAACAGTCCCAGTTTTATTAATTTCTCCTCGTGCGGAAGCCGTTCCATACCCTAATAATTTTTGTTGCCCTTTCCTGAACCTTTTCCAATTCCAATCTACATTTTCTGAGATGGGGTGACCATATCTGCACACAGTATTCAAGATGTGGGCATACCATGGATTCATATAAAGACAATATGATATTTTCTGTCTTCTTATCTATGCCTTTCTTAAGGATTCCCAGCATTCTGTTTGCTTTTTTGACTGCTGCTGCACATTGAGTGGATGTTTTCAGACAACTATCCACAATGACTCCAAGATCTCTTTCTTCAGTGGTAACAGCTAATTGAGACCCCATCATTTCATATGTATAGTTGGGATTATGTTTTCCAATGTGCATTACTTTGCATTTATCAACAGTGAATTTCATCTGCCATTTTGTTGCCCAGTCACCCAGTTTTGAGAGATCCTTTTGTAGCTCTTCACAGTCTGCCTGGGACTTAACTATCTTCAGTAGTTTTGTATCATCTGCAAATTTTGCCACCTCACTGTTTACCACTTTTTTCAGATCATTTATGAATATGTTGAATAGCACTGGTCCCAGTACAGACCACCTGGGGGACACCACTATCTACCTCTCTCCATTCCAAAAACTGACCATTTATACCTACCCTTTGTTTCCTATCTTTTAACCAGTTACCAATCCATGAGAGGATCTTCCCTCTTATCCCATGATAGCTTACTTTGCTTAAGAGCCTTTGGTGAGGGACCTTGTCAAAGACATTCTGAAAATGTAAGCACACTATATCCACTGGATCCCCCTTGTCCACATGCTTGTTGACCCCAATGGGAGCTGCAGGGGCAGGGCCTGCAGGTTGAGGCAGCGTGCAGAGCTGCCTGGCCGCACCTCCACCTAGGAGCAGCAGGGACATGTCGCTGCGTGCGGGGAGCCACCCAAGGTAAGCGCCACCCAGATGCGGCACCCCAAAACTCCTCCAGCGCCCCAACCCTCTGCCCCTAGCTCCCTCCCACATGCAAACTCCCTCCCTCCATTGGTAAGTATAACTCTTAGTTAATCAGATCCTTTGTTCATATGCTTATGCCAATAATTTAATATTGCTTCATGATTTTACTGATATTAATAAACTCGATTAGGTAAAAAGTGCCATTATGCTTAAAGATATTATTGCCATGTCAATGGCAAGGCCCTCCCCTTTCTATCTCAATTAAGGAATTGTTATTGCATAGGAATGAAGTAGCCTCTTTAGATGCATTAATGCTTGGGAACATGTCAGTCATTTGGGAAGACTTCCTAGAAATAAGATAGGGCCTCATGTCTGACAACGGTACAGCACAGTCATCCATTGTTTTCTTACTTCCACTTTTTTCTGTTTAATTTCCTAATACAAGCTCTTTTGTGCCATCTCTTCTTGTATCCAGTTGTTTTCATAAGGCTGAAGGAAAATGGAAAATAAGTATTTCTATTTCATATAGTATGTAAGCTATTCCTAAAATCTTACTGGAAAAGGCAGGGCTTTAAGGCGTTCTTTGGACTTTTCACTGAATCTGCTATATGTTGCTTTTACTTTGCTGCTTGGTGTTTTCTATATGCTCTACATTGTATATGTACAGAAATATTTCAGTATAAACTTGTACAGCCTTATTAGGCAAACTTTTTTAAAGAGACCACCTCAAAGTATCCTCAAGTGTATAGAGGATTTCAGGTCTGCTGTACCTTTATTAGAAGACCAGCTCCATTAAGCAATCAATTTTTGGTAAGTCCCTTGAGTATCGTTTAAGACATGTTTCAATATAGTTTGCAAAGTCTTCCAGCAAAAAGGTGCTACATTAATATAAGATTATTAACATCATTCCCTTTCTGCTACTCATGTAGCAAGCATTTGCACAGTTCCATCTTTGCAGGTGTCTAAAATAGCCTATCTAAAGTTTTAAACTGAATTAGTTTTAAACTATTTTCCTTCCAACTCTGCTTCGCATGAAAGGGATAGATATATAATATATAAAACTTCAGGCATCATCATCAGAACAATATCCAGATTCGTTTTCCATTTAGCTTTTATACTCTCAGAGGTGAAGGGGGATAGAGATCTTACATTTAAATCTATTATTTGATTATATTAATTGAAGTGGAAGTTAAATGAAGCAGAGATGTGATAAAATGGAGAACAGCTTGCACATCCACTATGATTATTATACACACCTGAGCAAAGTTTTTGAAGTTTTCAATGTTGATTTAGGTGCAGTGTGTATTTTTCTCAGAATTGTTGGAAAGAAAATATGAAATCCCATAGGTACCAATATAAATTTCAGAAACTGACATCACATTATGTTATCCATTTGGAGAATATCCTTATGCCATCTGATCGGAGATAACATTTTGTAATTCTCCTCTCATGGGTTAGATATACAATAGAAACCAAAAAGCTTCAAGTTGAAAAAGGGTAATCCCAGTTTCATGCTGCCAAATGTCCAGGGCATACCAATTTATGAAGCCACAGTTCTTCAAATCAAGTGCAATGAATGACAACTGTGGTAACTGGCTGACCTAGCCTTACACATTTTGTATTCATGCTTGCACCGGACTCTATTCAATAAGTAATAAGTTAATTATCTCAGAATGTATGCACATACGCCTATTGTGTTCCCATTGGTTACACAAGCCACAGGTCAAACAGAAGTGAAGGTGGTTTATTCTGCAGTTTGCCTGCATCTGTGTTTGCTGACAGACTGTATAAAACAACATCTTAAGAGCTAATGCAGAAGTTTACCAAAATGTTCAGAGTGAACAATTGATCTCTAAAACTACTTGGATTTTTTTCCTTTTTAAAGTTTAAAAGAAAGTTTAAAATTTGTTAACAAAATCCAAGTGGAGTTGTTGGGACTCTCGAGTACCCAAACAACCTACTGTCTGTCTTAAGAATGAACAATACCTAATGATTTTAACTATACTTGATATTTTAGTGACCATACTGATAACACATATGTGAGAGATACCTCTCAAGGGGCTGCAAGTCGCTGAACTGAGGGAGAGAATGCCTCTAATCAAAAGGTACAACAAAGGATGTACTTCCACTTGGTCTCTCTGTACACTCTCTGAAGAGCTAGAAGCAGTTTATCTTTGAAGCGTATGTAGAACTCCAACAGCTAGTCTCCTCACTGGCTTTATCCGAGTCCATGAAGTTGGGTGGTTTTCCCTATTTCCCCTAGAGCAATAGGTACTCCACTCTCACCATGTTTCTAGCCAATAAACATGGATTTACCAAGAAGCCCTGACAAATGCATCTGTAACCCCCAAAACACTAAACACATACTATGAATCCAATTGGCAAAGCACACTGGGCCAACATTGATACAACACCACTGATTGCTATTTTCATTTGATTCAGTGGAGTTACATGGGAGATTATTTGGCTCATTATAACAACTGTGAATCTGTTCCACAATATCCCTAATCTTTGTTAGCAGATGTCTGCCTTTGGACCACATGCTGGGTATAATACTTCCATTGCTATTTCAAGTGCATGGTGAACAATTTAGCAACTGTCTCCTCCTGTCTGACATCTGGCATAGGCAAAACAAGGCAAACTGATCTTTTTTAACAAAGAATTGGGTATTTTTAATGAATTATGGATATCAAAGTATTTGCATTTAGAACATGATATCTCCTTTATCAATATTTGCATATTTGTTTCGAGATGTTTAGCTGCCTATATGCTTTATAGGAATTTTATAATATAAAGTAGATGTGACTGAATTTATATTGACATTAGAGAAAGAGCAGTTTCATAGTGTCAAGGTCTTTCTCAAAAAACCTCAATTTAGAGTGCAAGACTGCCTCATCCTCATCAACTAGATCTGTCACCCTGAAGCTCTCATCCTACAGTGATGTAGATTTTGTACTATCTCTGTGTCACCATGTATAGTTTGGAATAATATATCAGACTAAACCGGTCTCAGACCAATGCTACAATTACATTCCAGTCACTAGTCACACAAATACCTGAAAAGGAGAACAGTGGAAATATGTACAGAAATTTAAAAAACAAGACTGAATTAATGACAAAGTTAATGTTATTAAAAACTTAAAAATGTACATATTGGAAGATTTGTATATTTTAAGTGAAGCTGATTAAACATATTCTTCTTTTGCAGTTCCTCCAATGATTTCCCACAGATTTTGGAACTGAATTTCTTTCAGCTTTTTCTTATGTGTGAAAGTAAACTTAATTCAGCTTTACTCACATTACTTATTTGTTCTTCATTTTCCCCCTGTTGGATATCATTGAAGCTAACATATTAAAGGGTCTGATCCTATGGTCATTTCTGTCTATGGCAATAATAAATAATAACAGTCTTTTTAAAACTCAGATTAGAAGTTAAACTTGCCTAACCTGGGTCAAATTCTGATCTCTCTGGTACAATGATAACTCCAGAGTAATTCAAAGTTCCAGTGAAAAGCCAAAGATACTCCAAATTCCACAAACTTCAGTGGAATCACTTCACATTAAACACTGATATAAATCAGAACAGAATCTGGCCCTGTGCTTCAGATCCTTCCCTAAAGGATTAAATTTGAGAAATGCACAAACTATGGGCCAGATTCTACACAGCATGAGTATGTGTGTCATATCTTGGCCCAATGTGTTTAACAAAACTCAGTTGCCTGTACTTTAATCAATTGATGGTTCCAATTTAATTAACAAAATTAAAAATTCTAGATTGCCATTAATTTGTTCGTTTCTAATTAGTGTGCTGAGAGTAGGGGGAAAACAACCCATGGGGAAAGGAAGGTGACTGAGAAAGTGTCTCATGACCTTGTTTCCTTAGCAATTTACACAGAAAAGTAAGGTAATCTGAAACTTACAATATTTACTTTATTGGACTTTAGTTTCTTTTTACTCGTTTCATATTAGGAAACTCAACACTAAAAAACTATAGTTTCTTTGCCTCTTTCAAATCCCTCTCTCTACACTTTTTGGCATATATTAGATTTTAAGTTTGCTTCTGATATTGTCCCACAGTTGGCATTTTACTGATCTAATAAAACTACAATAAAAATACTATATATGACTTAATACTGAAACCCAATTATTGATTTTTAGGGCTTAATTTCCAAGCAAAAAGTGGCAGTATGTTTGAAATTCCTGCAACCAGAGCTCTCTCTGGCAGAGTACCAGCTAGTCAGAGGGACATACTGTTAAAACATCACATCACATTTTCCCTTACCACTAATAGAGCCAGGAAATTATGTGTGTTTATATATACCTATATATATATAAATATAAAATAGATGTCACTCAATCATCCCCCACCTCTCTAATTATTTTTATTGAGCTATTGCTTTTTCAAGACCAGAGAAGCCAAGGTTGAAAGCAGGACAATGGCTTCACCATGTTGACATCTGTTATGGTTTCAACCCTGACAGGCAGACCATTTTTCAACACCATGATTTGGTTTCTGGACCAAAGTGACATTTCTCTGGATTCCAGAACAACTTGGGATTTGAGGGTGAAATCAGTGAAGTAGCCCAAATTTACACAGGCGTAATGGATATCAGAATCTCTCTGGCCCTCTCTGTGCTATGATAGCACCTGCACCATTTGTTGCTTCCATATATTAGATGGTTTGACAGCAATCCTGACATTCTGGATTCTTGGGTTCATCAGGGAGTTCATAATGTAGTCACGGTATTCTTAAAATAAAAAAAATAGGGGCTCATCTATACTTTTCCATCAACGTAATTAAACTTTGGATCAACCCCATAACATATAATTGTAGTATCGTTTATTAATGGTTTTTTTGTAATATGTTATTTATTGAATATTTTTCTGTACATATACAATGTAAAGCATACAGAAAACACCAAACAGGAAAGTAAAAGCAACATATAGCAAATCCAGAGAAAAGTCCAAAGAATGCCTTAGAGCCCCACCTTTTCCAGTAAGATTTTAGGAATAGCTTATATTCTATATGAAATAGAAATACTTATTTTCCATTTTCCTTCAGCCTTATGAAAACAACTGGATACAAGGAGAGAGGCACAAAAGAGTTTGTATTAGGAAATTAAACAGAAAAAAGTGGAAGAAAGAAAACAATGGATGACTGTGCTGTATCCTTGTCAAACATGAGGCCCTATCTTATTTCTAGGAAGTCTTCCCAAATGACTGACACTTTCCCAAGCATTAATGCATCTAAAGAGGCTACTTCATTCCTATGCAATAATAATGGGGATGGAAGGGGGAGGGCTTTGCCATTGACATGGCAATAATATCTTTAAGCATAATGGCATTTTTACCTAATCATCGAGTTTATTAATATCAGTAAAATCATGCAACAATATTAAATTATTGGCATAAGCATATGAACAAAGGATCTTGAGGCAATATTTGAGATATTCAAAGCAAATTCAAAGCAAATTATTTAAAACTTTTCACAGATTTGTGTGAAGTACTGTTTTGTGTTACAGAAAGAAGATGGAGTAGATGTAAAATATTTTGCATGTAACCCTTAAGAAACCATTATCATATAATTATCTTGTAATTAGGTTATGTAGAATAGGCAACAAAAAAACTATGCATGCTGCATTTGCATTTAACTATGCTGTTGGATCAATAATTGTGTGGAGGGCAGGGATGTCACATTGTGTCTTGCTACATGGGAAGACTCACCAAAATAAAGTTCCGAGGAAATATTATGTCTTGAAATAAGTATGCCAACTGTAGGTACTCAAGAACAATAGAAAGCAACAAAGTATGACAGCTATTACCTATTATAGAATGGTACGTAAAACGTTGTTTGATCTTAACTCAGTTACTATTTTCTATGTTTTATAAATTCAAGAGTGGCCTGCAAGTCTTTGGAAGAGATTTCCTTTGTGAACTTATCATACCACGTTGTGTGATCTTAAATACTTACCTTTTCTGCATTCTGAAGACTGTTTTCAGTTGACTGATTAATTTCCATCACTTGGAGAAAAAGTTTAAAGAAAATGGAATTATAATATCTCAAAAATCTGGTTCTCCCCATTCAGGAAACAAACTACAAATCTTAACAATGAATTCCAAATATGAAAACTGCCATATAATTATTCTTATTAGGACAGATTCAGAAGGGTTGAAAAGAGACATTTAAGGGGGTGGGAATATTATAGAGGTCTATAAAGTCATGAATGGTGTGGAACAAATGTTATTTACCCTTTCCCACAAGACAAAATCAGGGTTCACACAATGAAATTAATTAGCAGCAGGTTGAAGAGGAAATACTTTTTTACACAACATACAGGTAACGTGTGGAACTAATTGCTATGGGATGTTGTGATAGCCAAAAGTATAAGTGGGTTCAAAAAAAGAACTAGATAAATTCATGAGGATAGGTCTATCCATGGCTATTAGCCATCATGGTCAGGGATGCAAATCCATGACCAGAAAACGCAAAACCTCTGACTTCCAGAAGCTGAGAGGGCAGGATGGGTGGATCTCTCCAAAGTTGCCCTGTACTGGCTGCTGTCAGAGACAGAATATTGGGCTAGAGGGACCATCGGTCTGACCCAGTATGGCCGTTCTTATGTTCTTATGAAATGGATTCTAACTGAAGGCTCTATTTATTGCTCAGCAGTATTCAAAGGGTTCTTCTGAATTTGAAAAAGAACATCTATAACCTGCTCACGATGGAAAAAGACAGACCAGCAGGCTCTCTACTACATGCAACAATAATCCTAACCCATAAATTGTGAAGGTATCCAAAACAGCAAGAGCGATTTACCAGTATTTTGACTTTAGAAATTGCCTCTTGAATTCAAGTAAGAAGACTGTGAATGCACTGTATAGTGCCATGCTAAGTAAGCAGTATAGATAACAAATATACAGTATCTCAGTTCTGATGATGAACCCCGACTGCACAGAGATAACACCATGTAGTCTCTCATAAAACTAAGAAAATTACAGATTGCAGCATGCAAGATTACACTTTGCTAAGCAGTGTCAAACTCCATTGGCAATTTTCACCTGTCAAATGTGTAATTACACAAGGATTATTGCTAGAAAAAGCACAAGTTCTGGATAATGTGATCTTACTACCAACTCAGTCAGCCATTCATCTGAAAACATGTAGCAGATGAATGTGCATTGGATTAAAATAAATTATATTTAGTACATTTTCCATTTTTCTCTTTTTGTGAGGTGGCATCACTACTGTCCTTGTTCACAGAGATTAATAAAGCCTCTGTGATACTCTTCCGATATGAAAGCTTAATCTAGCAACTGGTATGGATGAGAGAACACGCACAGCGAAGCTAAGTAGTTCTGGCACACTGTACCAACACCTGCCTGATAGCAAGACATAAAACAGCTCCCACTTCAAATTTCCTTGTAATGCTGTTTTTTAAATATGTTGTTTATATGTATTAATCTGATTACCTGAGTCTAGAAGAAGGAATGAATTATCTCATCAGTATTCAGAAATATTATCACAGCATGAAAAGGAAAACAAATACTCAGATGACTGGATTGAATGATTTAGGGGATTGATAACAGGGCACGAAGCCTTTTCTACCTAGCCAATGGCTCAAATCTGGCAAAGGCCAGTAATATCAGAAATTCATTGCTCTCTGAAGGTCTGTAAAGCAACATGCGTATTTATGGTGCTGTATAAATAATTATGACTTTTCAGAGGCCTATGTGGTGATGGTCTCAGTCCAGTTTCTAAAAGTTAGTTGTCCATACCCAATTGCTGTTCCTTTCTTTGTCAAATTTATAAAAAAAAAATATGATGGTAGCAAATCCAAATCATTTGTAATAAGTAACTGAAATTATAGACATTGTTTGGTCAGTGACTGATGTCAATATTTGGTTGTAAAGAAACTAATAAAAATATCATGTCAATGAAAGCTATTACCAACCACAGAACCTGCATCCTTGCTGATATTCTTAAAAGAGAGACAAATAAAGTATCAGTAACAACTACTGAAGTGAATGACTACTCACCCTTATTTTGAGACAGGGGTAACAACTAGAACCACTCAAGAAATTTCAAGTTTTTTTTTTCAAAGTTTTGAATTACAGTGAATAAAACAGATCAATCTTTTAGCAAAAATGTCAACCCATTTTTCAACTTGCTCTACATAGCATTAACCTGCGTTAATCCTTTTTTAATCCAAATGCCAAGAAGCAGAAAACAAAAGTTCACTCAGGTCCCAACACTCATGTTTCACACCATTAAATCAAACTCAAGTCACATCATGTACAAGCCACATATAACACAATAAGAAGGGGAAGAATAAAAGAACAATGAAAATGAAAAGGTTTATCTGTGCTGTGGAGTTTTTCCTCTCTCAGTCTTCCTTAAATTAAAGAATGCACACATGGCATATCCCCTAGTACCTGTATACAGTATCGAAATATAATCGGCTGATTGGGAGATTTCAAATGGTATTTGCTAGCTAACATGAAGCAAGACCAGACAGATGGGATCACCCACTTGTTTCAGAAAAAGGTTTTATTACTTTAGCCATTATTCTACCCTGCTGACATAGATGGTGTCATCTGTAGCCAGCTACTTTAGATCCTGCAGGATTATAATAGAAAAGCTGTTGGTCTTCATGTTTGTAAGTGTGACTTAGTCAGTAAAGTGATAATGTAATATAGCACCTTCTGCCTCCTTTTAATATGTGTCAGACCCATCACTGCTTACAGTGCTGAAAAAATAAAATTTAGTTGATGGTGCATAAAGCAGATTACAAAGCTTGTAAATAGATTTGAGTCTGATTTACGCATCATCAGTAGTTTCATATTGCAGAATTATATGTACTGTGATGATGCAAGAGGCAACATTTCTTAATACGGCTGGATTCAGAGATTCTACATTGAGTCTGCAGGGCAGATCTGAGGGGGAATCTTAACTTGTAAACTGAGAACATTTGCTATGGAATCATAAGAAATAAAAAGGTTACTTTCTCCAAGTCCAAAATAAGTTCTTGTTTATCTGCTTGTTCAGACGATCTGACCTCCAGCAGATTATATTTCGGTAATATAAATACCCTCCATCCCTGATGGAGGAGGAGAATACTATTTGTTAAACATAACCAAATCATTATGCTCGTTTAGCCCTGATCCAAAGCAAACTGAAGTCAATGGGAGTCTATCCTTTATGGCAGGGGGCCATAGATTGAGCCCATATATCACGTTTCAGTGTAGAAACTTAGAACATCTCAAGCTGCTATACTCAATGCACATCATTAGTGGAAGTGAAAGGAACTTCCAAGGAGCTGTTGAGGCCTATGCTGGGTTATGTGTGCATTCTTCGTGTCCATAGCAAAGTCTTAATTCTGTTAAACTGACTATGGGCTTGTTTATACAGTAAATGGAAACAAAGTAACAATTTATTGTACTTCACACTTTTAGTTATTTCAGTTCAAGTCTGTGGGCTGATCTTCACTCCAGGGAGATTGATGCAGCAGGGATCAATTTAGCGGGTCTGGTGAAGACCCGCTAAATCAACGGCAGAGAGCTCTCCGGTTGACCCCGGTACTCCAGCTCTCTGAAAAGAGTAAGGCAAGTCAACCGGAGAGCATCTCCATTTGACGCAGTGCAGCAGGGTCAGGTTATGACTGAGGCCCTAAGCTATGTCAAATGTAAGAGGCTCCATACCATAAAAAATGAATTTATTATTTTCACAGAAAGGACACTGAATATATAAACACAAAAGCTCTATATTGGCATCTATACAAAGGCGAAGTTGTAAAAATAGAATAATAATCTTTATTTTCAGCAGACCTCTCTGTAACGACAACATCATGACAGGAATAAATTTTATACAAATTCTTTCAACTAATTGCATATGTAAGTAAATTAGAAGTAAACGGTACAAATATAAAAACTACAAAATAAAAATATACAGTAAATAATACAATTTACTAGAAGAGTTCTCAGGAACTTTTTCTTCTCTGTTGGGGCATTTAAATTGTGGAATTCCTTGTCTGAATACGCAAGGAGACTTTTAGAGTATATAAGATGGCAATAGAGGATACAAGAGGCAATAGAGGATATAGGATGTAGATAACCCACAAGCTTAAAGCTCAACTATAAGTTATATTGATATGAATTACACCCATTAGAAAATAGTATGCAGGTTGTATTTTTCCAATACATTGATTTGTTTTGTTTTTATAGAAGGTTATGCTGCATTACCTAATGTTGGTACTAAAATTATTAGCAGAAAGTTTTTATTTAAACAAGTAAAAAAATTTTATATAAATCTCAATATTTATAACACATCTATTCAACAACAAATCATATACACCCACCAAAAATCTGTGTTATTTTACCAGGTTATTTCTGTGAACGTTAGTGCTATTTTGTCTATATTCTCATGGGAAAACAAGAGCAGATATATAATTTTTTTCACACCATGAATAAGGAAAATTATCCTTCTTTTCATATGAATAAATGAAAAATGTTTGATTAATTTTGTTAGGGAAAGACAAAGTTTATCCAGACTATATAAAAATACATTTACAAATGGTTTATTCAGATTTAATTTTCGCTATGAAAAAATGAATTGTTAGGATTTTTCTTTTGCCATACTATAAAAATAAAATGTGTTATGCATATGATATGTGATTTATAAGTCTATATAAGAATTTTTACATGGCATACTACCTATAATAAAATATTATCTTGTGCTGTCCAAACCCGGCGAGCAGAAAATTCCACTCTTTTCAGGCAGACATCTCTCTTCATATTCACTTCTCTATCCTCTGTCTCCCCAGGACCACTAATTAATCTCAAGTAAACACCTTGGACACACAGAGTGACAACAAGCTATATGCGCAAAAGAGAAAGAATTTAAACAGAAAAAAGACTGGTAATCGCTAGACAGGCATTGAGAAAGTGAAAAAACTAGCCTATATTCAAGCAAATATAATGAATATTATAGGCTTTAATAGCCTATAAATAATATATGCACATAGTGTGAAATAACTTGCTCACCAAGAACTCAGAATATTTTGATATATATGTATATCCTCCTTCACTTCTCTCAAAACCCTCTATTTATCCTTTTGTCAGCACTTTCCGATATTTACTGTGAAGGTTCCAGAGGTGAAAGTAAGCTGGTACGGTCCGGTACGGCATACAGGCAAGAGCCATTATGCCGTGCCGGACCGGACCAGCTTCCCCAGCTGGCGCTTTAAAGGGCCCAGGGCTTCCCCGAGTGGCCGGAGCCCCGGGCCCTTTAAAGCGCTCCCTGAGCCCTGCTGCCGGAGCCCCTGGGGTAGCAGCGGCAGGGCTCCGGCCACGCTTTAAAAGGCCCAGGGCTCTGGCTGCTGTGGGGAGACGTGGGCCCTGTAAAGCACCGACCGAGCCCTGCTGCCAGAGCCACTGGGGTAGCAGCGGCAGGGCTCTGGTGGTGATTTAAAGGGCCAGGGGCTCCAGCCACTGCGGGGAGCCCTGGGCCCTTTAAAGTGCCCCCCCGAGCCCAGGGGCTCACCACAGCGGCTGGAGCCCTGGGGCTCCCTGCAGCGGCTGGAGCCCCAGGCCCTTTAAAGCACCTCCCAAGCCCCGTTGCTGGAGCCCCTAGGGTAGCAGCAGCAGGGCTCCGGCAGTGATTTAAAGGGCCCGGAGCTCTGCTGCGGTAGCAGCGGCAGGAGCCCCGGGGCCCTTTAAATCTTGATTTAAAGGGCCTGGGTATTTAAAGGCCCCTCCTCTTCTGGTCAAGGCCACGCCCTCCCCGCTCAAGACTCCAGAGTGCCGATAAGTCCTTTAAGTTACTTTCACCCCTGGAAGGTTCCCAAAACTGACGGAGGGAAGCCAACACACATTTATCCTCCTCAGGATCCACTCAACCCAAGTCCATAAAATGATCACCTGCAAACTCAATCATGTGAAGCATGAATAGTGCATGAAGCAGAAAGCGGTGTGCACACTAAAATACACAATTGTATGTATGTACAGATCAAAAGAAGAAAGAACACTAACATGCGAGTAGGAGCTTGGCAGGATTGCTTCATGACACTGCTGTCTCCGACCTCACATCTGATTTTTTCGGCAGTGAGCTTATTTATTCATCTAAATAGGTTACGAACGCACAGTCAGAATTTTACCAGTAGCAGCTGGCCGACAAAACGCTGCCTTAGGAGACTGATAGCACACTTACTCGTAGAAATACTAATTTTACAAATGCAATTATAATTTTTTTCTCAGTCCTGGCCTCCTGCCTGTCAATAATGAACAATTAGTGAAGGGTAAGAGTAGAGTAAGGGTATTTGTGTAGCCAGATGTATATATTTTTGTTATATTTGAACGATAATGTCTATATTTAGAGAGAATCTTCTTTTTCCCATATCTCCTTTATTTATCAACTGATTTTGATAAAATTTGAAATGGAGTCTGTTTTTTCTTTTTTAGAGGCCCTAAGTTGTATCTTAGTTAGCTTATGCCTTAATTAGGCCCTACAGCACAGGGAAGACACCGAGGTAAGTCGACCTAAGCTATGTCGACTCCAGCTACGTTATTCATGTAGCTGGAGTAGCGTAACTCAAGTCGACTTACCCCTGTAGCGAAGACAAGCCCTGTGTGTGAACAGTTATTCTGGAGTAAGAGTGCCCTGTTTCAATATAACTTGATTTGATTTTTATTACTGACTTAATGCTTAACATTTCTCTGTTCCATTTGCCATTTACACAGGGTCAGAGGTGCCCATGGTTTTTCACCATTCTTTCTGGTCCATGGCACAAGTTCATAGGTTTTGGAGCTCATCCTTTTCTCTTGATAGAGTCTTTTAATCATGTCCTCTGTCATCCACATCCTTTCCTGCTGTCCTCTTCCTCTCATGCTTTCTTTGCTGATCATTCTTCTCCCATTCTTTTCACATGTCCAGCCCACCTATCTATCACTGAGAGTCCCAAGTTCATCTTCCCCCTAATTTCTTCCAGGCATGTTCTGTCTACCCTCTGCTTGTCTGCCATTCTCTTCAGTATATTATTTTCTACTACCTGTACCTTCTTGTCTTCCATCTCCATAAGACCCACTGTTCCCAAATCACAGAGCAGACATGGGCATACACATGTAGGATATGCTTTTCCTTTCATCTTGTTACTTAATTGCCAATTCCATAGTACTCCTGACACCTTTTTCACAGTTGCCATGCACACTGGGTTCTTCTTTTGAGTTCTCCAGATCTCTCTCCTTTATACTTCCCAAATACACAAATACTTCTGATTCAGCTTCTCTTCTGAAACTTCCATCACACCTCTTCTGCCTTCCCTACTTGCATAACTTTAGTTTTCTTTATGTTTACCTTCAAACCATGGTCTTCAAACATGGATGTCCACTCTGATACCATATTTACAAATTTCTCTTTGCTGTCAGCCAAAAGGGCCAGATTTCAGCATACATTAGTTTTTTCTGTGTCTCCCGCTAATTAACTCCATAACTAGGATGAAGAGAAGTGAACTCAGCACACTGCCTTGTCTCAATCCCATCGTCACATCAAAACTCTCCAAAATTCCACTTATTGGTATCACCTTAGCTCTTGATCCTTGAAACAGCTCCTCTATTATCTCCATGTCTTGAAGTCCCCCTCGCATCTATCTCAATACTCCAAACAGCAGCTCCTAAGGAACCAAGTCAGATGCTTTCTCAATATCAATAAATGCTGCATAGCAGTTATGCCCTCCATTTATCATTCTTTCAAACTTGTGTCTCATTGCAAATATAGCATCTATATCTCTCCTTCCCTTCATAAAGCCATGAGTTTTCACTGACTTAAGTTACATGGAAATGGAACACTCTTAGGGCTTGTCCACATACAAAAGTTATACCAGTTAAACTATACTTAAAGGGTACAACCCTCCAAGTGTGGATGGAATTATATTGATATAAAGGTGCTTTATACTGGCATACTAATTCCCATACAAGGAGGGGAATAAACTATACTGGTATAAGTCACCTTTATATCAATATAACTGTGTACGCCCTAGGAGTTACTGTTTACACACTGGAATAACTATTTTTAATAAAACTTGATTAAAAAATTAAAGCAAACCATGCCCCTAGACAAAGTAATTATACCATTGCAAAACTGTGTAAACCAGAGTGTCTGTGTCCACACCTGGAGAGAAATAATGAAAAGGTGTTAATTGCAACCAATTCAGTTTCATTTACTGCACAGTCTGATGCTCACAGTCCTGTGATTTACCTCACATTTGGTGCTGTGACTCAAATCCATGGCTGTTATCCATAGCGCCCTACCAAATTCATGGTCCATTTTGGTCGATTTCACGGGCATAGGATTTTTAAAAATCACAAATTTTATGATTTCAGCTATTTAAATCTGAAATTTCATGGTGTTGTAATTGTAGGGGTCCTGACCCAAAAAAGGAGTTGGGGGGTGTCGCAAGGTTATTGTAGGGGGATTGCAGTACTCCTACCCTTACTTCTGAGCTGCTGCTGGTGGCAGTGCTGCCTTCTGAGCTGGGCAGCTGGAGAGCGGTGGCTGCTGGCCAAGAATCCACCTCTGAAGACAGAGCTGTCACCAGCAGTAGCACAGAAGTGAGGATGGCATGGTATGGTATTGCCACCCTTACTTCTGCACTGCTGCCTGCAGAGCTGGGCCATCAGTCAGCAGCCACCACTCTCCGGCCACCCAGCTCTGAAGGCAGTGCAGAAGTAAGATGGCAATATCATGACCCCCCTAAAACAACCTTGCAACCCCCCTGCAATTCCCTTTTGTGTGAAGACCCCCACATTGAGACATGTTGGTCTCCCCCACGGTGAAATCTGCATCGTAGAGGGCAGTGGTTTCCAAACTTGTTCCGCCGCCAGGCCGAGGGGCGTACTGGCCGCCGCTTCCAGCAGCTCCCATTGGCCTGGAGCAGCAAACGGCGGCCACTGGGAGCCACGATCAGCCAAACCTGTGGACGTAAACAGGTAAACAAACCAGCCCGGCCCGCCAGGGGCTTTCCCTGCACAAGCGGCGGAACAAGTTTGGGAACCACTGGTATAGGGTAAAAGCACACAAAAGACCAGATTTCACAGGGGGGAGACCAGATAGCATGGTCCATTTTTCAAGGCCATGAATTTGGCAGGGCCCTAGTTATAAATCTTTCATGTAAACTAATGTCATCACCAGATAAACTCACAAAAATGTCACACACCTCCGCAAAGAAACTTGTTTTTGATGTGTGAACTTTTCACAATTTTAATCAAAGGTAAGGATTTTGATAAGGGAAGTTTGTTTACATTTCTTTGGAGTGGGGGTTAAGCTACATAAAATGCTGGAATTGATAACAGTTTGTCCTAGATTCAGCATTAAGAGTATTATGCGTCCATCAATTTTTACAAATAAAACTGGTGATGCAAAAAAATTGGTAATTTTGCCAACATGAACAAAAGATTTTCCACCTTCACAGTTTTCAAGAATGGTAAGAGATATGGGCTGGCTCAGTTTGTGTGGAGAACAAGACTTACAATGATTATCTATTAACAGGTCTGACAGTCCAACTGGTCCACTGGAATTATTTTCTATTGAAGGGCTTCATCCTGCAATTACTCCATGCATCTAACTCTCACAGGGATTTGCACATCTGGAGTTGCTACAGGATAGGCCTATATTTCCTGGGCCACTTTGGTTCACTTTGATTTTGAATCTTAGTTCCCCTCACAAAAACTCTTGCAGAAGCTGCTGTAGTTTCACAGGAACATACTGAAGTCCCTATTTCACGAACTTTAGTTTCATATTTTTGCTTTTTGAAATCTACAAAACGTTTAAAACAATTCTACTGTGTGGGGGGGGAGCAACTGGGGGAGTTTTAGCTGGGGTTCCCCCCCCCAACAATATTTAGCATTTTTCCTCCTGCTAGTAGCAATTAGATCTGAGTGAACTGAAAAATTTGAAAACAATTTTTTCGGCGGAGAGGGGTGAGGGGAAGACATGGGTCAATTTCGGTTATTTCCAGCTGTTTACACTTTTTTTTAAAAAAGAAAAAAGAAAAAAGTTAAATTGCTAAACAAAATGTCATTTCAAAACAAAGTCAAAAGGATTTGTTGCAAAACGGCCAAAATAAGCCATTTTGACTTTCATCTGAATCCACCCCAAATTCATAAATGTTTAGGTGACACAAAAAATGCTTATTTTAGTGAATATATATTTGCAATAAAAATGTTGCCCATCTCTAGTAGCAATCCCAAGGCAGTTTTGATTACTCCGACTACACTGACTTTACAAATAATACCCAAATTCCGCTAAGTTTGGTTTTGTTTTTAATAAATCATATCCTGGTAAAGCTACTGCTGTAATATAGCCTGTGTTTCTCTTTTAGAAAAGGAACTATTCCTAAATGCTGAAATCCATGGGATTTTTCAACTGTTGTGCTGAGATTCAGTGACAGAATTCTTCTCTAACAAATTTAAAAAAAAAAAAAAAAAAAGGTTTCTTCAAGCAGTTTCAGATAAACAGTAATCAGATGAGGTCGTTAGGGCTTTGGCAAATAACCTGTTGGGGCCTGACAGCAGCTCTTCTTAAGAGAGAATAAAACATTCTGATGGAGTGAAATAAGAAGGAGAAAAAAGAAAGACCATGTTTAATATTTACAACTTGTCTGCATGCCAGAAGAAAGATTGCAGGGGTTCTGGAAAAGGGCTCTTTCTCTAAATGCCTTGCTGAGCCTTCAGATAGACTCTTTCTGTCAGCTGATTTCAACAGTTTTCTTTATGGAGTCTGTCTGGGCCTGGGGGGAGAAGTATTCGAGTTGTTCTATCCTGCATTGTATGAACAGCCTTTAAAAAAAAAAAAAAAAAAAAAAAAAAGCACAGCATGCTATTATGTGCAATCATTTAGACAGCACTGCAAGTTTACACACCACATTCAGAGTAAGATGCTTTTCCTGCGCCAAAGACTTTACACGCACAATTAAAAAAAAAGCCAAGCTAAAAAGCATGTCTATGGCACTTTGAAAAACGGAAGCAGCAACTGATGCCCCCACAACAGCAGTGACGGATAGTGGCTGGTGTCCCAAACACCGCTGCAGAGAGCCCATAGATGCTGAAACTAGAGGTGTGGGGGTGCTACAGCACCCCCTAGCTTGAAGTGGTTTCCATTATATCCAGGGTTTATAGTGTGGTTCAATGGCTCTCAACACCCCCACTTTAAAAACTGTCCAGCGCCCCTGATAGAGTCTCTTTCAGCTGTGGCCCCACCACTTGATTCATGTAGTTCAACTCTTTAATTCTATAAACTCTTACAGGTACAAACTTTGAATCCCCTTATATTTAATTATTTAATTCCCAGCTTCAGTTTTCCCATGTCTCCAGCTTCCTGCAGTATCCGCAAGCTTCTCCTCTGCAATCTCTAGCTCCCGTCTTCCTTCCTAGCTACAAGTTTCCAAGTTCCTATCTTCTTTTCACACTCTCCCTGCACTCTGCTAGCATCTTTTCTAATGACTCCTAACACTCTTCTTCTAGCTGTTGTTACTATAATACCCCCCAAAAGTCAACAACCCTCCCAACTTCCAGCTTCTTCTGAAATCATATGTCCTATGACATTTGACCTAGGCCATAGATTAGTGAAGCTTGACTTATCTAGCAAGAAACTACAGTTGCTGACAAGGATTGGTTTCCATTCCCTCTTCAGAGAAAAGAGCTGACAGACAAGAAATCAGATTCGTTTACTGGATGCTGTGAGACTTGGGGTTGAGCACAAAAGTCAGATCAAAACCTTTTGGTATTTGAAAAAAGCACAAACAGCACTGAAACAAGAACAAAACACTGGAGGCAATTTACAGCACTGATTTTTTGAAAACAGAGGAAGTGGAAGATTTAGTAATTTGTTACACCTCTCTCAGAAGACAGTTCTTAGTCTCTTTTTCAGAATAATTAGATCTTTGTAGTCTAGCAAAATAATTCCTGTGAATTAGGGGTGGAGAAAAGGGTCTGGCCCACAGGAATGGGCGAATGAGTCTGGTATACCATAGTAAAATAACTGCAGTTCACCTGGGGACAGTCATAGGGGCAGACACAAGCAAAGCAACTACTTGTGCATTCCTGTGCTCCAAAGGCCTGTCTTCACTAGGAAATCTTATGTTTAGCTACTGTCACATTTCATGATGTCAGCTAATCATAGTTAAACAATTCTCAACTTGACTGATCCTTGTCTACCCTGGCCAATCAGTCATAGGCAGCACCTTGTCACCCAAGTCTTCCCCTAACAATTATGCTTACACACAGTGTGTCCACTGCAACCTTCATGTTGGAGTCTTTGTGCAGCTAGCTGTGGGGGGGAAAGTTATTGCCCCTTTAGGGCCTTCCTTACAATGGGTAGGGAAAAGGGAGAACATTTAAAGAGATAGACAGGAAAGGCAGGATGCAGTTGGGACCAGGTCAGGAGAAGGTTGCTGTCTTTGTGCTTAACGGAATTGGGGTGGGGGGATGTAATTTATACCCCATGAAGCCCTCGAGAGGCCCTCTTTTACCTGGATCGGATAAGATATCCAGTGTAGGCACTCAAAATGGTTAACAGATCAAATGGATTGGAAAAGGATGTAAAGGAAAGCAATCCTTAAGGGAGGTGAGGAAGAGCAGCTCCGGGCTCTTACATCTGGAACAGCTGTGAGCTGACACCTTTCTTATAGACCCCTTTCACCTCATACAAGGTGAGGGCAGTGGGGTCCCAGCAGCAAGAGGGCTGGGACCTGACTGGTGATTCTGTGGATTAAGGAATGATGACCTGCACTGTACAACTGAGTTGCTGGGTACTCCCAGATATTTTAAGTGAATAAAGTTGCAGGCTAATTAAACCACATCCATTGCTTCTTGTCTTCTTCCAGTGTGGCCGATAATAATATTTCCTAGCAAAGACAAGCTCCAACAATTTGTAGCCCCATAAATTAAGGCTACTTCTGTGCTAATCTAATTATTTTGTTATTTTCTCTTCCCTGCTGCATTTCATAACAAATGAAAATAAATGTTCCCTCCACTCCTATATAGAGCTGTGTGATTGTCCCCTCCCCCCCAACAAATAGCAAATTTACCAAAAATTGCAATTTGGGGGGGAACCTAAACTATTTGTGAATTTGAGTTAAATTCATAGAATAATTTCAACCCAAAAAATGGGGGGGGGGGTTGTGATTGAGGTGTCCGTGAATAAAATGGCCAGGAAAGGAGGAAGTAGTAGTAGTGCCTACTTCAGACGCTTTAGCTCAGTGGTTAGGGCACACACTTAAGGCAATTTCCCCCTCTTGCTGATGTGAAAAAGGGATCTCACACATTGCAGACTCACACTCTAACCCCTGAGCTATGGGATATTCTGATGTAGGAGTTTCTCCTCTTAAAGTTGTTCCACTGCTTATAAGTAATAAAACAGTTACTGGAGCTGGGTCTCTCTCTCTCTGTCTCTCAATGACTAATTATTTATTCAAAGTGGAACAGCTTGAACAGGACAGACTGAGAAAAACCCACCCCAGACTACCCTATGACCTGGAGGATTAGGCCACTATCCTACTACAATTCACATCCCTTCTCTGCATCAGGCAAAGTGAGGAATTGAACCCAGATCCCAGCAGAGTGCCCTAAATCCTGGACAAAAACTTATCAAGGAGACACCATCACCTCCTCCCTGTGAATCTAGCCCTTTAAAAATTCCCAGAAACAAAATGTTTCCGGTACAACAAAAAGTTCCCTCAACCCAAAGTGGATTTTGATTCAGCAAGCGTTTTTGGAATTTTCAAATTTGGTTCAGCCTGAACTGAATTATTTGTTGAAAGTGCGACACTGAAAATGCATCATTCGCCCAGCTCTACTGCCATACGTCCCCCTTCTCTATAAAAAATACTTTCTGGTTGAAGCCACTGGAAAAATTCTTATTAACATAACTGGGAGCAAAACTCTGCCAACACCTTTCTAAAGTAAGCGTCCATGTTGATTTAAATGAAAAGCTTTCAACTGATTTATGAAGTACGTCACACAATGTCATTGAGCTTATCTTGTCCCATAATATTCTACAGAAGTCCTTGTTTCGGTGATAGGCATTTCACATCAGTTACGGCAATTAGCAAAAGTGAAAAGGGACAACCTGGAGTTTCTGGCAATCACACATCCACAGCACTGGTAGAGCTTCCTGTAGCTAGACATTAACCAGGGTGTTGTGTTTGGGGCCCACTTTCCTGTGCCCCATGTACTTTAAGCCTCCTGAGTCTAAACAGAGTCCATGCACCGCTCCTGGCAGAGGTTTCTAGGCACACACTCAGTGGGCAGATCCTTTGTCTAGCAGCCCCTTTCTGAGAGCTGAGACCCCCATGATTTAACTGCCTAGCCCTAGTTATAGCTACAGCAGAACTCCCGGTAACTTAAGCAGACCCTCTCCCAGAACTCAAGCCGTACTCTGGGTTCACAGTTTAACTCTTCAGGGTCACTGTCATAAATATAAAGGGAAGGCTAACCACCTTTAAAATCCCTCCTGGCCAGAGGAAAAACCCTTTCACCTGTAAAGGATTAAGAAGCTAAGATACCCTCGCTGGCACCTGACCAAAATGACCAGTGAGAAGACAAGATACTTTCAAAGCTGGGGGGGGGGGTGGATGGGGGGGGAACAAAGGTCCTGTCTGTGTGTGTGATGCTTTTGCCGGGACCAGAGCAGGAATGCAGGTCAGAACTCCTGTAAAGAGTTAATAAGCAATCTAGTTAGATATGCGTTAGATTCTGTTTTGTTTAAATGGGTGATAAAATAAGTTGTGCTGAATGGGATGTATATTCCTGTTTTTGTGTCTTTTTGTAACTTAAGGTTTTGCCTAGAGGGATTCTCTATGTTTTGAATCTGATTACCCTGTAAGGTATTTACCATCCTGATTTTACAGAGGTGATTCTTTTACTTTTTCTTTAATTAACATTCTCTTTTAAAAACCTGATTGCTTTTTCATTGTTCTTAAGATCCAAGGGTTTGGGTCTGTATTCACCTATGCAAATTGGTGAGGATTTTTATCAAGCCTTCCCCAGGAAAGGGGGTGTAGGGCTTGGGGGGAAGACGTCTCCAAGTGGGCTCTTTCCCTGTTCTTTGTTTAAAACGCTTGGTGGTGGCAGCATAAGGTCCAAGGACAAAAGGTAAAAGTTTGTACACTGGGGAAGTTTTAACCTAAGCTGGTAAGAATAAGCTTAGGGGGTCTTTCATGCAGGTCCCCACATTTGTACCCTAGAGTTCAGAGTGGAGAAGGAACCTTGACAGTCACATGACAGGTAAAAGCAAACATACACACAGGCAGACTTTGCACAGAATTCTGTTGCTCTCTACTTAGATAGAATGAGAAACACACACGCAGACAAAAAAATACATCTACCTGCATTTCACTGTCACAGTTTCCTCACCACTCTGAAACAGTCTTTGAGTCCAGAATCCTCTGAGAAGTCCAGGATCCTTCCTTTCCTCCATGCCCTCAGCTTGTCATCCAGAACATGGAGTCCTCTGGTCTGGTCTAGCTCTCTTTCACCCCTGCCCCCAACTTCTTCTGCTTCTGGTCTCTCTCCCAATATCTGGGGAGCAAGAAATCCTCTCTTTTATAATCTTCCATCTCCTTTCTCCGGTGATCTCTATTTAACGTCATCAGGTGATCAAAGTGCTAAATTTCAGCTCATCTGGGCAGATTGGCTGCCACCCAGAAGAACCAATACTTTGTCCAAGGGTGCTTCTATCTGAATAGAGGGTCATCAAGATTTAACAACCCTCTCTTGTTAGCCCTGTGCCAACATCTCTTGGAATTTCAGTCCAACATGGAGATTAAAAGACAACAGAGAAGGCATCAAGCCCCGTATTCAAAATGAAGTCCGTGGTCTTACTTGTGTACACATAAAGAGCTCCCAGTATGAAACAGAACTAATAAACTATGTATAGACAGATTTCCCAAACCATCACAGCAGGAATAGGAAGTTGCTATGTATTTGTTTCTTTAAAAATACACAGAGAAAATGTAAATTTTACAGATAACCCTTTTTTGGTAAATATTTTTCTTCAGCTTTTCAGTCTTATATAAAGATCAGAGTCTCTTATTAGTGATAGTTTATTGAACAGAGGCATCCACTGGAGAGAAGATTTTAGCTGTATACTTCATGGCCATTGTTAACCCCAACTACTCCCAGTGCAGTAAATCTGATTCCACATTCCATTTTACGGAATTTTATTTGCTTTACCTCCTACCTAACAGAGGGTGAGGCAACAAGTCCTCCCATAAAAAAACCTAGTATTTTACTCTTGCATTCAACATTTTAATGGCTAAGCCCAGTGCAAATAGAAGGGCACTTCTGTTAGAAAAGCTGTTCCCCTTTCATGATTCCTACATTTATATTAGCAGACTAGGGACAAGTACATTGTTTAAATGTGCTGTTTTTCCTAAACCGTTCTTAATTAATTAGGTATCTAAAAGTCATAAAAACCTAACGCTATATATCACAATACAGACCCCTTGTAATTAACATTGCACTTTTAGTAAAAGTGAAAAGAGAGTGATGAGGTGCTAGTGTTTGGCTCATTTCAAATACAGTAAGTAAGGTTTAAGAGGAAAAAAGAGTCTGTGTATCCTCAAAAATATTGTTAAACAATTACTAGGCTGTGCTCTTCCAACCAATTAATGTTAATGTTAGGGTTAATGTTAATGATCTCTCAAAGTAACTGTTGTTTTTTTAACTCAGTAATGTGTAATAAACACACACAAACAGCTTTGTCCAGTGCTGTGCCAGCTGATAAAAGGAACCATCATATGCATAACTGACCATAATACAACTGGCTGTTTGCTCCAACTCCTTCTGCCCCCTACTTCATGTTCTCCAACCTCTTTTCACCTCCTCTCTTCCTTAGTCTTTCAAACTAGCTAATCCTCTCCTAATATAACCCCAAACCAGGATTTATACAACAAAGCAAAAACAAAAACGTACATGACATTTGCTGATCATTGCTCTGTTCAGTCTGCTTGTGTGTTATATCTCTTTCCCTTTGTCTGCCTTGTCTATTTAGATTGTAAGCACCTCTGGGCAGGAACTCTGTCTTATTCTGTGTTTGTACAGTGCCTAGCACAATTGGGTTCAGTTCTCTCCTAGGTACTACCATAATAAACATTTAAAAAAAAATAAAGAAACTACAGACAGTAGGTGTGTCTATCTTTGATAAATGTAGAGTTGGTAATTAGATATGGTGTAAACACCTATGATGCTAGCCATCTTGTATTGGTGAAAAATGTAATTCCACCTTAATTCTAGGCTGAATTTGTATTGTTTCAACTTCTAAGGATCTTGTAATGCCTTTGTCTGGTAGATTAGAAAGCCTTCTCACAGACAAAAGTAAAACAAGATCTGATGGCTGGAGGCTAAAGCTAGACAAATTTAGACTAGATATAAACTACATTGTTTTACTTGTGATGGTAATGCATAGATTCAGAGAGTTTAAGTTCACAAAGGTACATTAGGTCATCTAGTCTAACCTCCTGTGTATCACAGGCCATTACATTTCACCCAGTTACCCCTGTCTTAAACACATCTTCCAGAAAGGCATCCAGTCTTGACTTAAAATAATTCACCACTTCTATTGATAGTTGATTCCAATGGTTAACCAACTTCACTGTTAAAAAATGTGCCTTATTTCTAATTTGAATTTGCCTGGTTCAGCTTTCCACCATTGGTTCTTGATAGTCCTTACTCCACTGAGTTAAAAATCCCTTTAGTTACTGATATTTTTTCACAATGAAAGTACTTATACACCATAATCAAGTCACCTCTGAGTCTTTTTGATAACATAACAGACTGAGCTATTATGTCTGTCTTCTCCTTTGTCATTAATATTAATTGTGTGGGCTATCTGGTCACCATTAACCTTTTTATTGAAGGCTGAAGCAAAGTAGGCTCTTGAAGCCATCAGTTATTAGCTCTCTCTCCCTGCTAAGTAGAGGATCTACACTTTCTTTCATCTTTCTCTTGCTCCTAATGTACTTATAGAACCTCTTCTTATTACCTTTTAGGTCTCTTGCTAGCCTTAACATTTCTGACTTTGTCTCTACATGCTTGTGCTTTCCTTTGTATTCCTCCTCAGCAATTTGTCCATGTTTCCACTTTTTGTAGGATTCCCTTTTGATTTTCAGGTCATTAAATGGCTCCTGACAGAGCCACATTGGCCTCTTACTATTCTTCCTTTCTTTTCTTCATGTCAGAATAGCTGGCAGTTGTGTGATTAATATGGTCTCTTGAGAAACTGCCAGCTCTCCTCACCTCCTTTATCCCTTAGAATTTCTTTCCATGGGATCTTACCTACCAGTTCTCTCAGTTTGTTAAAGGCTGCTGTTTTGAAGTCTATTGTCCTTATTCTGTTGCTCGCACTCCTTCCTTTCCTTAGAACAGGGGTCTCCAAACTACGGCCTGCAAGCCGGATCTGGCCCGGGGCTTCCATTTGTCTGGCCCTCGAACCAACAGGGGAGAAGCGAACAGCGGAGTAGGCAGGCCGAGCAGGCAGGGGGAGGGGCCGCCAGCAGCAGCTCACGCAGGGCAGCAGCACAGCAGAGCTGTGCAGAGGGGTGAGTGCCTCCGGGAGCCAGTGTCCCCCCAAAAGGGGAGCCAACTTAGGGGAGAGTCATTGCTGCAGCCGAGCAGGTACAGGGAGAAGCAAACAGGCAGGCTGCAGCGGAGTAGGCAGGCCGAGCAGGCAGAGGGAGGGGCCGCCGGCAGCAGCTCACGCGGGTGGGGGTAGCTCAGCTGAGCTGTGCAGAGGGGTGAGTACCCCCGGGAGCCAGTGTCCCCCCCAAAACGGAAGCCAACTTAGGGGAGAGTCACTGCTGCAGCCGAGCAGGCACAGACCCCTGCCTTAGAGTAAAAGTACAAGCCAGATGCTTAATTACATCTCCAATAAATGGAGTAAAGAAGATGGAAATTAACAATTTCATAATGGTTAAATTTTAACCATAGCACTAATACAACCAAACAGTCCCAACCAACAATGGGAACCTGGAGCTTCTCTTACTAAAGTACAGCCAAACTTTCAATCCTTTGTCATTTTCTTCAGAAGAGCAGGCATGCCTAGCGGGCACAGCGAGAAGGGAGCAGGCACCGGGCAGAGCAGACCCAAAAAGGGGAGCCTGATTTAGAATTTAATGCAATACTGACACAGTAGTGTTGTTTTTTAAACGATTTTGCATATATTTAATTTATTTCACAGTCACTTCGGCCCGCGAAGCCCCTTCAAAAATCTAATATGGCCCTTGTCTCATAAAGTTTGGAGAACCCTGCCTTAGAATAACGGAATCTGTCATTTCATGATCACTTTCACCCAAATTGCCTTCCACCTTCACCTGTTGGTCAGAATCAAGTCTAAAATGGCTGCCCCTCTGTTTAGTTCCTGCACTTTCTGAAACAAAAGGACCAGTTAAGTTCAGAATTGTTTAACCATGATTAGCTGACATCATGAAATGTGACAGTGGCTGAAACATAAGATTTCCTAGTGAAGACAAACCTTTGGAGCACAGGAACATGGGACGCCAAGTATATTCCTATGATTGTCTCCAAGTCAGGGCCGGCCCACAACATTTTGGCACCTGAGGCGGGGTGTTCAAATGACGCCCCCATGCCCCCTCGCTTGGGCCAAAACTTTGAAAGGTCTCAGTTCTGCCTCCTTCCTGTTCTACTCCTCTCATGGTACTGCTCTGCTACCTACCGCAATAAAGGATAACTAACAACTTAAAATGCCTTGTTCAAAAATTTTAAGTAACACTTCACTTTCAAAGGCCTGAACAGCAAATGTAACTTTTCTTGTCTGCATAGTAAACATGGGCATTTTTATCTGTGTGGGTCTTCAGGTATAGTGAGGAGTTTTGGAATATCATACAACATCCCAAATATACTGCTGTGTTCCTTGAGCTGAAACATTCTTCAACTGACGGTACTGCACAATGTAGCACGGGGTGGGCAAACTTTTTGGTCTGAGGGCCACTTCGGGGTTGCGAAACGGTAAAGAGCTGGATAGGGAAGGCTGTGCCTCCACAAACAGCCTGGCCCCTGCCCCCTAACCACCCCCTCCCACTACCTGCCCCTACTGCCCCCCTGCTCCATATCCCCTGACTGCCCCGTCCCGGAACCCCCGGAACCCCATCCCCTATCCAACCCCCCCTGCTCCTTGTCCACTGACTGCCACGACCCCTATCCACACCCCCACCCCCTGACAGGCCCCCCACGACCCCACGACCCACCCAACCCCCCCACACACTCCTTGTCCCTTGACCGCCACCTCCCGGGACCCCCATCCCTAACTGGCCCCCAGGGCTCCATCCCCTGTCCAACCCCCCCATTTCCTGTCACCCCTCTGTCCTGGGACCCCCCAGAACCCCACCCCCTATCCAACCCCCCATGCTCCCTGTCTCCTGACTGCCCCCCGGAACCTCTGCCCCATCCAACCGCCCCTTGACTACCCTCCGGGACCTCCTGTCCCTTATCCAACCTCCCCTCCCCCCACCTCCTTACCATGCTGCTCAGAGCAGCAGGACAGACTTATTGGAAAGCCTGGGAGGTGGGGAGGCGCAAGCCGTGCTGCCTGCATGGCTGCGGGGGAGGGGGGTCACCGGGGGAGGAGCCAGGAGCTCAGGGGCCGGGCAGAATGGTCCCGTGGGCCGGATGTGGTCAGTGTGCTGTAGTTTGCCCACCTCTGATCTAGCTCCTGGTTAAAGAATTCAACTTTGAATTGTTATTTGGGGTCTCTTATGGGATGATCCCATGCCTCATAATCAAAATGTCTTCTTCAGTGACTCTTGTATTCTTGAATGGGTGGGAAAATTGCTTCAGTGTGAAGTTCCTCTGCCAACTTCTGTGCACTCTTCAGAATCTTATCTGACCGGTAAGATGTAGGTATGACTTTGCTTTGTCCAGTTGTTCCATTGCTCCAGATATATCAAGGTCAGCACCTTGGAGACTCTTGCTTACAACATTTATTTCAAACAGTATGTCATACCACAACACTAAGCCACACAGAAATTTGAAGTTATGTATGTTTCTGGTGATTCCATTTCCCTCTGCCACTGTTCTCCCACGAACAGTTCCTGTCATAGCATTATCCTCCATAATGGCATCATCTAGCTTCCTAGTTTGGTGTCTGATAGGCTTTATTGCCTCTACTTGACTTTCCCATTGTGTGACACTCAGTGGTTTCAGTGTCAGAGAGGATGTTCCCAGATGTTGCTTCAAAATTTGCCATTGATGAGATGATACAGAGAAAAATACATAGATGCTTTGAATTACATTAAAAAATTCAGCAGCCTCACTAGAAGCTGATGCTGCATTACTGACCACCAACTTCAATGAATGAGACCTGCATGGGACAAAAAAAGCTTGAGGGTCAGATCTGTGTCTGCACTTCTCTGTTCTTTCCTCTCATGTTGGCACCATTATGGTAGCCCTGGCCTCTCATGTCAGCTATCGCAATTCCCGTATCTTCCAGCTTTTTAAGAAGAATATTTGTCATACCAGCTCCTGTAGTATCATCAATGTCAATAAATTCCAGAAAATGCTGTCTGACAGTCACCATTGCAGGCACATTTTCACTAGGTTCTGTTGTTGTTACAAAACACACCATTAAAGTCATTTGTTCCGTATGGCTGATGTCAGGTGTGCAGTCCAGAATAACAGAGTAATATCTTGCTGACTTCAGATCTGCCACAATCTTCTGTTTGACTTTTGTTGCCAGTAACTGTATGATCTCATTTTGAATTGTTTTTTCAAGGCAGTGGTGCGTGTACATTTCTTGGGTGGTGACTCTTCTTAGATGCTCCTGGAGTACAGCATCAAACTAAGACATCAGCTCCACAATTTTAAGGAAGTTTCCATTGTTTGGCACATACAGCTGATCTGAAGTGCCATGCAGTGCTAGGTTTTGGGTAGCAAGCATTCTCACAATGGCAATCAGACTTTTCAGAACATTTGGCCAGTAAAGAGGCTCTGATGCAATCTTCTCTTGATGCTGATCATCTATGGTGGCCTTTAACCTTAGTCTCATCTCAAGCTCTTTCCACCTATGGAACGCTCTCTGGTGATTTGCTGCCTTCTCATGGCATGTCAGATTTCTAGCCAGATTTTTCCAGTCCTTTGTTCCTGTAGAACCCAATGTGGCTGAAACATTAGACTGGAAGAGTTTGCAACAAAAACAGTATGCAGCATTCTGGGTTTTTGAGTACATAAGCCATGGCCTCTCCACTTTGTCACCATTGGGGATTTCACCCCAGTAATGTGTTGGATGGAAACTTCTATTTTCATTGTCTTTGGGGAACAGGACATTTTTCACTTGCTGTGGCCCATGCAGTACAAGGAAGTCCCTCAGGCTACTGCTCAAATGGGTCCACAGTTCTGGATCATCTAGACTTAAAGAACTAAACTCAGCAGCAGCTGTTTCTTGCACCTCCACCACACTCTTCTCTGATCTACACTTTTCTGCAGGAATGTGCATGGTTACATCCATTTGAGATGGAGATATGTATGTTGCAGTAGGTGCCAGCTACTTTTGCACTCTGACTAACTGGAAGATCAGGCATCTCCTCACCACTCACATCTTCACTGGGGCTGGAAGGCTCACCATGAACATTTGTGTCTATGTATCTCAAGAGAGCTCCTTCCCGCTTAGATAGAAAAGCTTCCTTTGCTTTCTTTTTCTGAATGCTGCCCCAGAGGGGCGTTTTCTTCTTTCACTCATGACTGTTGTCCTGCGCCAGCTCTATTGGTTCTCAACACTCAGTTGAAGGGGACAAATAAAGAGGCTGGTAGCAGGGCCTAAGTGAGGGAAGATATCAGCATCTTAAGGTCCTAACTGGCTCCTACTACTTCAGTTGACTGCCTGTTCTCCTCAAGTGGGTTCAGGGAAGCAGCAGGAAACAGGAAGCTCCCTGAGAAGCTGGTGTTAATCAGTCCAGGCTCCTGGGGGTGCTAGAGGGGTACATAAGAGGCTCATCCTCCTCTCTCCCTGCAGCTCCTGCTGCTTTCTGTTATTCCCTCTCACCTTTTCTCCTGCCTGCCTGTTTTGTCTCTTGTGCTCCCCTTCCTCCAGCACAGCACTCCACCATCTCTGTGCATCTAGAGCAGAGAGAATACATGTGCACCAGCGGCAGGCACAATTTTCTACACTCTGGATCCTAGTGGCGCCCCCCCTGCCCCCCAGTCTGGCACCTGAGGCAGCTGCCTCATGGTAAGGCCAGCCCTGCTCCAAGTAAACTGCAGTGCATTTTTCTATGGTATACCAGACTCATTTCCCCATTCCTATGGGCCAGACCCTTTTTTCCACCCCTAATTCACAAGAATTATTCTGCTAGACTATAAAGATCTAATTATTCTGAAAAAAAAAAAAAGGCTAAGAACTGCCTGTGTGTGAGAGAGGTGTAACAAATTACTTAAATCTTCCACTTCCTCTGCTTTCAAAAATTAAGTGTCCTAAATTGCCTCCAGCGTTTTGTCCTTGTTTCACTGGTGTTTGTTCTTTCTTCAAATACCAAAAGTTTTAGATCTGACTATTGTGCTCAACCCAAAGTCACAGCATCCAGTAAATGAATTGGTTTCTTCTCTGTAGTTCCCTCCTCTGAAGAGGGAATGGAAACCAATGTCAGCAACTGTAGTTTCTTGCTAGATAAGTCAAGTTTTCATTAATGTATGGCCTAGGTCAAATGTTTCTTTCTGAAAATCTTTAAGATGTCTCATGTGGCCACCCTGAATTTTAGGCTATGAAATCACTACTAGCATCTGAAAATTTAGGCTGAATAAAAGTCAATCATAATTGTAAATCACATTTTCAAATGTGTGTGTCAGTGTGCTCATGCTGAAAATTGCTTCCCTTTGAACTTTCATACCGCTCAGCTTAGTACAGTAGGATAGCTTGCTATTAAAACGAGTGCTAGCTTGTTTTACAGATAACAGGGAAAACACACTTAGTACTATTCCAGACCTATGCTTGGAGGGCTGGCCCCCAGATTGGCAACTTCACCAGACAACAGGATTGTACTATCTGTGTAAAACAAGAGCAGGTCTGCCTCTATTAACCAAGGAATGATTGCTGATATGCTGAGACTACTCTCATTGAGTGTTGGATGCTCCTTTTCTTCTCTTGCAGCCCTATTTGAGCTAGTTTTTGTTCCCATAATTGGCTACAATTATTCAGTGGCCAGTCTGAATGTAAATATCTGTCTTTACTGGAATATTTTCCAAATAAACAAATCTGCTTTTAGAATACTAATGTAAACAGCCATATTTCCCTCCTTTCTTATTCCAAGTACAGTGCAAGAAATTTGAAATTACATCTTTAAGAAACCAACACTTTTGACAAATGATATATTATTTTTTCATTAACATAAGTACTCATGCATATGGTAAATCTATAACAGAGTTAGCAGTTGTTTATGAATGGATATTTGCTTGTGGATATAGAGTTTATGTTTAAACATGAGAGCTGCTGAATTGATTATTTGTATATCTTCTCCTGGGTTTTTCATTTCATTTAGCAATGCAGAGATTATAGTCATGATTCTCCTCTTGCTTACACCGCTGTAGACTGGGAGCAACTCTTTTAAAGCCTATGCATTTACACCAATGTAAGATGGTATGACTGAGTGGAGAATAAAGGCCCGTTTTTCTAGTAACTGTACATATGTTCACAATGCATTACAGATGCTTAATATACTTAGTTCATTTTGTGAGTATATATATTTAGAGTCTTGACATACAAAATGATATAAATGAATAATTCAACAAATCTCTTAACTATAATTTAGCTGAAAGCTGAAAGAATACATCATCAGCAGAGCTAAATTAACCAGGCTCTTATGACTTTTGAGATTAAATTACTGACATAAACAAGATCTGAAATTCCTCCACATAGCATCCCACATAAACATCAGCAGAGCAAGAGGTTGAATATTTTCTTATACGGATTGTATGTGAGTGTAGAGATTTCTCAGCTACGGTCATGTCTCATTTTCATTCACAAGGATAATAAGATAATAATAAGGATAATAATAGTGGTGTATAAAAATGGCCAATTAATTAAATTGCTGATCTTGAGATACTGGTGTGAATTGATATTAACAAGTTAGCTAAGTGTCTCACATAAAAAGGATAACAGAAAAAGCAGTTTACTGAAGTTCTGCTAATGCCAGTTTCCAGCAAGAAGTCTGCAGCTCACAAAAGTTGTACTTTTATTAAACTTTACCTGTCTTGCTTTTAATTGGTCCTTGAGGAACAAGTTACCAAGCAATGGATCCAGTCACCCCACAGGTCCTGTAACCAGGAGTGCACGGTTCAGCCTTAATTCTATGCTTCATAATTAAGCAACCAAGATGAATACACATACACAGAGTGAAACACAAGATCCCTTTGCACTTTCACATATTTCCAAAGTATATTTTGTTGCTCAGTGATGTATAGAGGGCCTTTTCGTTCCCTTCTATCACATGAAATAACAGAGAGACATGGACATTTTGAAAGCCAATGTTCTGTTGTATGTGTACAACATGGAAAGTAAGTTAAATACCAAGCTTTTTAGAAGAGTCCTGTGGCACCTTATAGACTAACAGATGTATTGGAGCATAAGCTTTCGTGGGTGAATACCCACTTCGTCAGATGCATGTAGTGGAAATTTCCAGAGGCAGGTATAAATATGCAAGCAAGAATCAGGCTAGGGATAACGAGGGTTAGTTCAATCAGGGAGGATGAGGCCCTCTTCTAGTCTATAAGGTGCCACAGGACTCTTTGCTGCTTTTACAGATCCAGACTAACACGGCTACCCCTCTGAAGCTTTTTAGAGTTTACTACAATATTTTTTAAAAAACAGGCTAAATCCTGCTGTCAGTTACCTCAATGTGACAATCTGGAATAAACCCACTGCCATTTCTGGAGTCATTCCAGATTTTCACTAGTGTAACTGAGTAGAATGTGGTTTTACTGTGTGTCTTCCACTTCAGCAGTTTTCATTTTCATTGTGTTTTTACAGCATGCCCCTATTTATTTCCATAATTGTTTTCATTGTTCTAGCTCAATCCATAAATGTCAGAGCTAGATCTAGCCCTCAAACCCCATACAGTTGAGGCTGTTGGGATCTGGATCTGAGCTAGGCCAAATACATATAAAGAAATTGACCAACCACAAAATTGGATCTAGGTCAAATTCTGATTCCATAATGCTTCTCTTTGAAGTTTGTATTATTCAGGCCTGGAGTTCTAATTCACATCCATCTCTAGTTTAACTCCTTTAAAATATTTTGTAGGTCCTTTTATTTTTCTTTTATGGTTTGTTCAGGAAGTTTATTTTTGTTAAATATTGAGTTATAAATAAGAATTCCAAACTGATTATGGACTCAAAGATAATAAAAAATATCCAGGATGTATACCCATCTATGTCTTGGTGATAACATGACAAACCCACTAGCTAAAAGTATAGGTGGGGAGCACATTTATGTACCTCTCATACAAATTGCAAGAGTAGCAATAGCACTAGCAGAAACAGAACACATTTAGTCTTCCAGTTCCCAACATAAATTTCACTTTTCAAAGGTTTCAGAATTAAAAGCAGGAAGAAAAGTTTACTCATCAAAAAATGTCCCATATTGTGTGTGTATGTATAACATATATATTATATGTTACACACATATATAAAATGTGTGTATATGACGGCACACAGCTATATATACACATGCACAGACACACACAATTTTAACCTTTAAATTGTAATTGTAAAAAAAGTCCTCTGGGAACAAAGAGGCTGGTCCTGTGAAACATGAATGGCAAACTTGTTTTCTCTTAAGCAATCTTTGACTTGCAATTCTGTAGTCTTTTCTTAAGAAAATAATGCCTAGCTCCAAATGATACAATAAAAAAGATTTAAAAAAATGAAATCAATAGCAATGGAACAGACATTAAGAAAGAGACAGAGACAAAGAATGTTTGCCTTACCTAATTAAAATTTTTGAAGGCTAAGCATGCATTTTGTGTAAACTTCAGCCATACTATTCTTACCATTTTGGTTTGGGTATGTTCCAGAGTTTTGCTAAAGGAGTTTATTGTTCTTACATTTGAAAGAGAAAAAATGGTCTTTAAAGCACAGATTTAAAATGAGAGGTCTGAGGCCAACATTCCTTTTTATTACATGCCCAAAAGACTGCCTCTTTGTTGCAAAGATGACAACACAAACGTAGATTAGCAAGAGAGGCTAACTATGCACTGTGGAATAAACGATCTGTAAATCATTATTATTATTATTATTCGTATTACCATAGTACCTAGGATCAGTTTCTTCCTCATTTTCAGGGAATATTTTATGTTAAACTCTTCTAACTTAGATTATTTATATTCTTTTGTCCTTTAGGAAAACAGCAAACTTTGCTGACCATTGCTTTCAACCAATTTCATGTCTAAATGAAAAGCAACAATTAGAGAAACATGGTAATATCTTTTATTGAACCAACTTCTGTTTGTGAAAGAGACACACCTTCAAGATACACAGAGCTTCTTCTCCATGTCTCGGAAAGGTACTAGGCGATGTCAACACTGCAGCTTATGTCGATAGAATTTATGTTGCTCAGAGGTGTGAATTAACTACCCCCCGAGCGACATCAGTTACACCAACATAAGAGTTGATGTGGACAGTGCTAAGTTAGCAGGTGAGCTCTCTCCTGCCAGCATAGATTCTGCTGCTCATGGAGATGGTTTTATTATGCTGACAGGAGAGCTCTCTCCCATCAGCATAGAACGTCTTCACCAGATGTGCTGCAGTGGCACACCACTGCAGCGCTGTACATGTAGACATGCCCTCAGCCTGTCACAGCTAAATATAAGGTACAGCCAATTGTTTAGCATAAGTAGTTAACACATATTCTAAGGGAACATTCAAGGTGAAGTGGCCCTAACTTTGTAGTGTTGACCAGGACCGAGGGCACGTTCTACACTACAAACTTTTGTCAATGCATAAAATCAGCATAAAGCTACTGTAGTTAGCCTATTTCTTGTGCATAGTTGGTTTCTTGCTCACCAGGCATGCTTGTTTCAATGCACACTGTGGTGCACCATGGGTAGGTATCTCAGCGTGCAACGCGCCACCATCCAGCACACTCTTTTTTGGAGAACTTTCGTCAAGGCAGGGTGGGGCGGAAATGAGTTGCACAAAAGTGACTGGGACTGCAGGGTCAAGTTCCCATCATGCAACTTTCTCTATCCCATAATTTTTGCGCCTATTTTGAAAATCCCACAAACCTGCATGGGACTTGCCACTGTCTGCCATTTCTGACAGAAGCGTGGGAGCTGCACAGTTCAGTACTATTGTCATGAGTGTTGCAAGCACAGGATGCACAATCCTCCAGTATTTGCAGAGCTGCAAGAAGAGCTGGGGAAACATGATGGTTTCCTGGAGAGCAGATTACTCTGGGACATAGAAAGGACCAAATCAAGATTGTTGGTGATGTTCATGGAGCAGCTGCAAATGGTAGAGTGCTGCTTCTTGGCCCGAGAAAAGAGCACTGACCGGTAGGATTGCATCGTAATGCAGGCTACAGATGACAAGCAACATCCTACTGCACTGTATTAAATAAGGCTGCCCTCTCTAGAAGCCTTCAGCTACTAGCCGTCACCTTCACCCCCAACTAAAACCTCTCCAGCGCATCATCAAGGATCTACAACCTATCCTGAAGGACAATCCCTCACTCTCACAGACCTTGGGAGACAGGCCAGTCCTTGCCTACAGACAGCCCCCCAATCTGAAGCAAATACTCACCAGCAACTACACACCACACAACAGAACCACTAACCCAGGAACCTAGCCTTGCAACAAACCCCAGTGCCAACTCTGTCCGCATATCTATTCGAGGGACACCATCATAGGATCTAACCACATCAGCCACACTATCAGGGGCTCGTTCACCTGCACATCTACAAATGTGATGTATGCCATCATGCCATTCACATCCATCCAGCAATGCCCCTCTGCGATGTACATTGGCCAAACCGGACAGTCTCTACGCAAAAGAATAAATGGACACAAATCAGACATCAAGAATTATAGCATTCAAAAACCAGTCGGAGAACACTTCAACCTCCCTGGACGCTCAATAACAGACTTAAAAGTGGCAATTCTTCAACAAAAAAACTTCAAAAACAGACTCCAACGAGAAATTGCGGAACTGGAATTAATTTCAGACTGGACACCATCAAATTATGCCTGATAAAGACTGGGAGTGGATGGGTCACTCCAAGAACTAAAAACTAATTTCCCCATGCTAATTTTCCCCCTACTGTTACTCACACCTTCTTGTCAACTGTTTGACATGGGCCACCCTGATTATCACTACAAAAGTGATTTTTCTTCCTATTGATAATAGCCCACTTTAATTTAATTGTCTCATTAGAATTGGTAAGGCAACTCCCATCTTTTCATGTACTATGTATATATATCTTCCTACTGTATTTTCCACTCCATGCATCTGATCAAGTGGGTTTTAGCCCACAAAAGCTAATGCCCAAATACATTTGTTAGTCTCTAAGATGCCACAAATACTCCTCACTGTTTTTGCTGATACAGACTAACATGACTACAGCTCTGAAACCTGTCACCTTGATGAAATAGTCTCTCTCCCTACTCACACTGTTCAACAAGACCTCCGATAAACCTCCACAGTGGCAAAGCTATTAGTTAAAGGAAATGTGAATTTCCACATCAGAAGGTAGGCTGGAAAGGTAATCATGAAACATAATTTATACAAAGATCAATTGTTACCGTAAGACAGGTAAAGTGAAAATCAATCAAGAGATATCTACTGGACATTATTAGATTTTTATTTATGGGTGTTTCTTTGAAAGAATAATATCAAGCAAACTTTAAAAGATTAAGCTTCCCTAGAAAAAAAGTCATCCTAAGCCATGTGTCCTTAAAAGTTTAATTTACATTTCTTGGATATTAGTGCTAACAACCTTTAGTAGTGGAATCATATTTCTGTTTCACTAGATACTAGAATTTCAGAAACAAGATTGTCTTACTTACCTATGGCAACTGCAAGCACTTTATTAAAGAACAAAACTTGTATGTTTAACTCATTAATCTAAATCATTTCTAACTTTTTAAAAAAAGAGTCGTCTTCTTTGCATTCTTTATCTGGATTAGTGAAAGCAAACACGAATAATAGCAGAACACAAATTACTACAGGTTTCCAACAGAGCTGCAAGCAGCCAAAAGCAATACAAAAGGAACAAGTACAGATCAAATTTCTGAAAAAAAATTCTAACCACAGTTGAAAAGCTAACGGTCTTTACCTGGATCAGATTTTACCACCATAACAGAAAAATTAGTAAAACAAATTAAGTTTGTACACCTGTACTTTAATATAGTAACAGCTGAAACCAAGAGTTATTTCTTTTTAAATTAAAAATATTTACAATTAAGTGTTACCTGCCATTCTGTAATGAAACTCTAATGAGACCTTGATAAACCTGGTTTTTAAGGTGGTAAATCAGTTATCTAACTTCGCAGGGAGAAATTACTAACCTTTTTGGCCAATTGGTAAATCCATTTTGCCTCCTCATGTTTTAAACAGCATAGGCTAAATTCATGCCTAATAAAACTCCATTATGTCTTAATGGTGTGTATATATTGTAAAAAAGTTACTTAATTCAGAAGAACCAATGCATTTCACAAGATTTGTTATTCGTTTAGGGAAAGATATCACCATCGGTGAAACCCTAACTTGATTGAGGTCAATGTCAAACTTCTCACTGATGTCTTTGGGGCCAAGGTTTCACCTCATGAGGTGTGATTCCAACTGACAGAATACGGCCTTTGATTTGGTGGATATGTCTCCCTAATCCCACTGTTAGCTATTTTTTCTTAAGAGAAAAGCTTGCAACGACTAGTCAAATAGTTATACTGACTCTTTCATTAAAAGATAATTGGAATAGAGAAAGTCTAACACATATTTGGCACTGCAATTAATCTTTCTACTGGTGCACTTATTTTTCCATTGCTATTGCCAGGAAGGCATGAAAATGGTCAATGAAATTCTGTGTTGTATTGTGCAAGAGATTTAAGGCTGAAAGGCAACAAAGCTGCGGGTGTTTGTCATATTCTCAAACATATCGTAAACTCTTAATTGCAATACTGCTGAGGCTACTATACTCTACATTGGCACAGAGTTCCACTCTCATGGAAGAGTTAGCAAGATTGGGGCATATGACTGTAGTTTAATTTTTTAAAAGGCTCTAACTGGAGAAAAGTAATAATTCCTAATAATAATTACATGCAATATACAATGTATTAATATGCACTAGCCAAATATATGCACATTGCCAAAGTAAGGCACCCAAAATCCATATTTAGATAACATAACATTAGAATGGCCCTACTGGATCAGACCAAAGGTCCATTTAGCCCAGTATCATCTCTTCTAACAGTGGCCAGTGCCAGATGCCCCAGAAGGAATGAACTGAACAAGTAACCATTAAGTGATCCATCCCCTGTCGCTCATTCCCAGCTTCTGGCAAACAGAGGCTAGGGACAACATTCTGCCCATCCTGGCTAATAGCCATTGATGGAACTATCCTCCAGGAATTTATCTAGCTCTTTTTTTAACCCTGTTATGGTGTTGGCCTTCACAACATCCTCTGGCAAGGAGTTCCACAGGTTGACTGTGCATTGTGTGAAGAAATACTTCCTTGTGTGTGTTTTAAACCTGCTGATTATTAATTTCATTTGGTGACCCCCTAGTTCTTGTGTTACGAGAAGGAGTAAACAACACTTCCTTGTTTACTTTCTCTACACCAGTCATGATTTTATAGACCTCTATCATATTCCCACTTAGTCGTCTCTTTTCCAAGCAGAACAGTCCCAGTCTTATTAATCTTTCCTCGTATGGAAGCCATTCCATACCCCTAATCATTTTTTTTGCCCTTTTCTGAACCTTTTCCAATTCCAATATATCTTTTTTGAGATAGGGCAACCACATCTGCACACAGTATTCAAGATGTGGGCATACCATGGATTTATATAGAGGCAACACGATATTTTCTGTTCTGTTATCTATCCTTTTCTTAATTATTCCCAGGATTCTGTTCGCTTTTTTGACTGCCACCTCACACTGAGTGGATGTTTTCAGAGAACTATCCACGATGAATCCAAGATCTCTTTCTTGAGTGGTAACATCTAATTTAGAACCCATCATTTTATATGTATAGTTGGGATTATGCTTACCAATTGTAGGGGTAGGATTTTAGAATTGCACTGTAAGAATTAATGTATAATTTGATTTCATCCTGCTAGCCACCGCATTTGAATAGCAGAAAGGAATGACCCTCTGGGACTATGAGATTCTGTTTTCCCATATGCATTACTAATTGGGCCCTCTTTAGTTCTTTGTTTTAAGGTTTAGTTAGTAAAAGACAGGATTCTGTATTGTGTCTATGTTAAGTAGATTAGAGGAACACTGAAGGCCTGGGTCTCAATGTAAATTGTCTTGGTTTTTGATTGTAAAACTTAGCAAGGTTTAATTTGCAATGCCTTTTTGCTCGATATAAAATACTACTGTTTGTATTCTCAAAGTCTCTGTAAAAGACTGTTTGGTCTCTGTAAGAGACTGCTTGCGTGAATGAGGAGTGCATGCATCAGGAAAAGATAAGGTGTGAAGGCCATTGTTCATCAGATGGTCAAGAAAGGAGGAGCGAAGACACTTATCAAGATTTGTCGATGCCAAAGAACCATCAACACGTATCTATGATTGAAGAAGGGTAAACTGACAACCCTGAGGTGAAGGCTGGCACCCCTAAAGACAATTGATTAAACCAAAACCGAAACAGGATGACCTTCTCAGAGGTGTTTTGGAATGTTAACACCAATCAAGGAGTAACCGGTCAGAAACTAACACAGCAAAATCTATAGACTTCAACAGAGAAAGAGGACTATAAGAACAGGGTGCTTTGCTGTGGGACTTTGGGTTCATCTTGCCACACTCCAGGAGCATCAGATCGCAACCGACAGAGCCCTGCTCCCCTCTGCGACCAATCTGGCTGGCCACTAGATTGATCCAGACTCTGGACTGGTAACTATAAACATCAACTGCAAGACTGTGTGTGTGTGTGTGTGTGTGTGTGTGTGTGTGTGTGTGTGTGAGATTGAAAAGCATATGCTAACTGTATTCTCAATAAATGCAGCATGCTGCCTTCTTCCCTATAAAGATCCCGTGTGCTTCTTATAAGTATAACACAATGTGCATTACTTTGCATTTGTCAACATTAAATTTCATCTGCTGTTTTGCTGCTCAGTCAAAAGAGATCCTTTTGTAGCTCTTCGCAGTCTCCCTGGGTCTTAACTATTTTTAGTAATTTTGTATCATCTGCAAATTTTGCCACCTCACTGTTTACCCCTTTTTCCAGATCATTTATGAATATGTTGAATACGACTCGTCCCAGAACAGACCCCTGTGGGACACCACTATTTACCTCTCTCCATTCTCAAAACTGACCATTTATACCTACCCTTTGTTTCCTATCTTTTAACCAGTTACCAATCCACGAGAGCACCTTCCCTCTTATCCTGTGGCAGCTTTTTGCATAAGAGCCTTTGGTGAGGGACCTTGTCAAAGGCTTTCTGAAAATCTAAGTACACTATATCCACTGGATCCCCTTGGTCCACATGCTTGTTGACCCCCTCAAAGAATTCTAGTAGATTGGTAAGGCATGATTTACTTTTACTAAAACCATGTTGACTCTTCCTCAACAAATTATGTTCATCTATATGTCTGACAATATTGTTCTTTATTATAGTTTCAACCAGTTTGCCCGGTACTGAAGTCAGGCTTACAGGCCTGTAATTGCCAGGATCACCTCTGGAGCCCTTTTTAAAAATTGGTGTCACATTAGCTATCCTCCGGTCATCTGGTACAGAAGCTGATTTAAATGATAGGTTACAGACTACAGTTAGTAGTTCTGCAATTTCACATTTGAGTTCCTTCAGAACTCTTGGATGAATACCATCTGGTCCTGGTGACTTATTGCTGTTGTTTAATTTATCAATTTGTTCCAAAACCTCCTCTAATGATACCTCAATTTGGGACAGTTCCTCAGATCTGTCACCTAAAAAGAATAGCTCAGGTTTGGGAATCTCCCTCACATCCTCAACAGTGAAGACCAATGCAAAGAATTCATTTAGTTTCTCTGCAATGGCCTTATCGTCCTTGAGTGCTCCTTTAGCATCTCGATCATCCAGTGGCCCCACTGGTTGTTTAGCAGGCTTCCTGGTTCTGATGTACTTAAAAATAAAATTGCTATTACTTTTTGAGTCTTTGGCTAACTGTTCCTCAAATTCTTTTTTGGCTTTCCTAATCGTATTTTTGCATTTCATTTGCCAGTGTTTATGCTTCTTTCTATTTTCCTCACTAAGATTTAATGTCCACTTTTTAAAGGATGCCTTTTTGCCTCTCACTTCTTCTTTTACTTTGTTGTTTAGCCGCCGTGGCTCTTTTTTGGTTCTCTTACTATGTTTTTTAATTTGGGGTATACATTTAAATTGAGCCTCTATTATGGTGTCTTTATAAAGTTTCCACGCAACTTGCAGAGATTTCACTTTTGGCATTGTACCCTTTAATTTCTGTTTTAACTAACCTCATTTTTGTGTAGTTCCCCTTTCTGAAATTAAATGCTACAGTGCTGGGCCCCTGTGGTGTTTTTCCTGCCACAGGGATATTAAATTTAATTATATTATGGTCACTATTACCAAGCGGTCTAGCTATTATTCACCTCTTGGACCAGATCCTGTGCACCACTTAGGACTAGATCAAGAATTGCCTGGTGGGTTCCAGGACCAGCTGCTCCAAGAAGCAGTCATTTAAGGTGTCAAGAAACTTTCTCTCTGCATCCCGTCTTGAGGTGACATGTACCCAGTCAATATGGGGATAATTGAAATCCCCCATTATCATTACTGAGGTTTTTTTTTAAATAGCCTCTCTAATCTCCCTGAGCATTTCACAGTCACTATCATCATCCTGGTCAGGTGGTCAGTAATATATCCCTACCACTATATTCTTATTATTAGAGCATGGAATTACTATCCATAGAGATTCTATGGTAAGTCTGATTAATTTACAATTTTTACTTCATTTGATTGTACGCTTTCTTTCAGACATAATGCCACTCCCCCACCAGCATGACCTGTTCTGTCCTTCTGATATATTTTGTACCCTGGTATTACTGTATCCCATTGATTATCCTCATTCCACCAAGTTTCTGTGATGCCTATTATATCAATATCCTCATTTAATACAAGGCACTCTAGTTCACCCATTTTATTATTTGGACTTGTAGCCTTGGTATATAAGCACTTTAAAAACTTGTCTCCTTTTAGCTGTCTGCCATTACACAGTGTAATTGAATGGGACTCTTTCATTTGACTGTTTCTGATCAGACCTGCCTGTATTTTATCATTTTCCATCCTGACGTCCTCACTAGGACAGAGATTCTCTATTAATAGATCCTCCCCTAAGGGATGTGTCTCTCCGAACCATGTGCTCCTCTGCACCTGTCGGCTTTCCCCCAGCCCTTAGTTTAAAAACTGCTCTAAAACCTTTTTAATGTTAAGTGCCAGCAATCTGGTTCCATTTTGGTTTAGGTAGAGCCCATCCTTCCTGTATAGGCTCCCCCTTTCCCAAAAGTTTCCCCAGTTCCTAATAAATCTAAACCCCTCCTCCCTACACCATCATCTCATCCACGCATTGAGACTCTGCAATTCTGCCTGTCTAACTGGCCCTGTGCTTGGAACTGGAAGCATCTCAGAGAATGCTGCCATGGAGGTCCTGGACTTCAATCTCTGACCTAGCAGCCTAAATTTGGCTTCCAGGACCTCTCGCCTATCCTTCCCTAGCTAATAGGTGGCTTGAATTTCAGTTGGAATTGTAGGTGGCTCAGCACCTCTGAAGTTCTAGTGACCTCTCTAGTTGCTTATAGATGAGATTGGGTGCCTAAATGTTAGCCAATGTTATTTCAAGATTTTTGAGCAATGCATAAACAGAGGGGTTCAAACAGTAGATACAATTACCGATCAGCTCAATGATATTTTTCAGTGTCAGAGTGATTTATTTATATGGGTTCTTATTCCATGAGACAGATTCTTCTTAAAAGAGAACAGTGGGAGGCTTAATGATTGTGGATATCTTTGCTACTGGTTAATGGGTCTGTCTAAATTATCCAATTCTTATCATGGAAATCAGTGTTTTGGAGAACGAAGCTGCACTGAAGGAAAACCCACACAGTATGAACATTTATTCTATCAAACATATTTCACTAGTCTACAAAGTTCTCATTGCAAGTCTCCTCCAGTTTTTCATTTTTATTTATTTTTAGTTTTTACTCTCGTCATGATATGTACTTCTCTAAATGCAACACAAGTTGTGTTGATTTAATTATTTTATCCTCTTTCTAATGTATTGTAGCTAGAGGCTGCACCTCTTAATCAGTGAAATTTAATATTAAAGAAAAATAGAGCTTCTCATAATTACCAAGTATAGTTATACAGGACTATACCACAATTTTGAATCCCCAGGATTTCCGGATTCCAAACCACAACAGTTTCAGCTTTCAAATCATAATATTGTTTCATTATGTTGGAATATTTTGGATGTTGGTCCACTTCACTATTACAGAGCTTTAATAAGAACAGGAGGGTGGAGGGGGAAGAGAAAAGGGCTTTGTCAGTCAGCACCATACTTCTAGATGATAAACAGTGACATCTGTGCTTAAAACCAGCCCATTACAACGTGTATTAAGTGCTCAAATGTGACAGAGTGACACACCCACATATTTAAAATACCCTTTTTTGTCGTTTCACTTTTACTCTCTCTGCTTGCATACCACCTCGGATTGACATCGGTTAGATCAACTTGGAAATTACTAGTACTGTTCAGGAATTTTTTGATTAAACGGCTTTCATTGGAAAATGCTGATTCATCAAAAAAAGTTCTCTGGTCCAGAATGGAATTTCTGGTCAAAATGAGAGAGAGACTGACCCCACCCAAAACATTTTAGTTTGCTTCTGTCTGCTGTAAGATCTGCCACAGATGGCAGGGTTTGCCAGGTCCCCATCCAATACCTGCGAAAGGGAAGTACAGGGCCAGGGATTTGCAGCCAGATTACAGTCCCTTTATGCCGCTTTAGTGGTGCAAAGGGGCTGGATCTCAGAAGATAATCTGTCTTTATGAATGGCACAATCTGTAAAACCGTCCATTAAAGAAGGCTTATCTCTGTTAACATATGGTAAAATAACTGACTTGTATTTACAGGTTGTTAAATCAAGATTTCCATCAGGTAATTGTTCAAAGGCTGAAACACAAAAACCTAAAACTATCACAGATATGACTATCAAAGGATAAACTAAAGGCCATCATACTACCTGTGCTTTTTAGACTCATGAATGGTACTATGAAAGTCAAGCGGGATTAGCAAGGAGATATCCCGGATCTGCATTCCTCTTAGAGCAAACCACTAAGAACTCAGCTTTTCTTCAGTTCATCTGAGATAGGGAATTAAGACATCAACTCAGAACCTAGCCATTATAGTAATTTGGGTAAAGGGTTAAAATGATCTTGGCAGTCCTTTTCAATATTTGCCAAGAATAAGATCAAAGGAATACGAATGATGTGGCTGCGTGATACCAAGGTGACTAGATAACACAACACAGTGGGAGATGAAAGTTGTATATATTTTCAACAGAAATATAGAGTTTCTCTCTCCTTATTTGTAGCAACCTACTATTTACAGTATCAAAGCGAGAACTCTAGGAGCAAAATAACAAGACTTCTCAGTTTCTGTACCTACTATTCTGTGCAATGCAATTACCCTGGCACTGCAGCTGATACACTTGGCTGATGTGCTTCTCACCACATTGCAACCAGTTTACAGTATCCTGCACGACATACAGGGGAAAACTAAGAATTGAAAGCTGCTTGCTTTTTCCTATCAGATTTGGTTAAGTAATCTAAAATAATAAACCCTGAGAGTGTCCATAGCCTTCTTTTAAGGTTTTCCCCATACATATCCAAAGCTCCCAACATTTTCCTTTCTTTTGTCTTTTAAACCTTATGCAAGTTGTAAAGAGTAACTCAAAATTCATGAAATGATGTGCTGCTTATAATCAATAACATTCGGACAACTCATCATAGTCACAGTAGGAACTTCTTGTAGTTGGCAGTATAGAGGTTCCCATTCCTCAATATAGAGGTTACCATTCCTCCTCAGGAAGCTCCCACCACTTGCCTACTATTCTACCCTTCCAACCCTTTATTTATTTTTCTTTTTTTTTAAATAATGATTCCTGCTGATTCCAGCCCCAGCAGTACTAAGGGGATGCCACTAGCGAGGAGGCACTAAGAACAACCACACTTCGTCCATGTCCCTAGGACTGCCTCTACACAGGGGCTTTATTAACGTCACATCAGCACTTACCATTGCTGTGCAGTACTTTAGTGTGCTACAAACTACGGTCATTTCTAGTCCATTCCCCAAACCCTTTATGGCCAACCTTTGAATTTGTGAAAACAAATGAGTACCTGTCTTGCAGCTGGGGATTCTCAAATACCACAATTCATTTACTGCTCTTAAACATGGAACAGCGTTGGTTTACCCTTCCCTTTCTATTTATGACAGGCTCTAAGTATGTGGACTTCAGTTATGTTATTCACATAACTGAAATTACGTAAGTTAGATTGATTAACCACGGTAGTGTAGATCAGCCCCAAGTATCAGAGGATTCTTGACTTCCAGTCCTCAGCAAATAGAACTAGGGAGCCCTTTTAGTCTATTTAATAAATACTGATATTATTACTTTATTTGTGGCGTACAGTATGCAATGGTAAGGCTTCTCTCTATAGACTGCATCTTTAGGAGTAGAACAGGCCCTCTGGTCAGTCTGTAGAGAAGTCACTTTGAGCTAATTCAGGATGGCTGTTGATAAAGAGGAGGCACACGCTCTCTGCTCTCTTATGGAGACTTCATTTTTCTTCAAATCTAAAATATCAATCAGCAGGGCTGTTGCTCGGGCACTAGACTGGGATTTTGAAAATCTGAGTTTAGTCACAAGTGTGTTAAGTGACCTTGGGCAAGTCACTTCACCCCTGTGTCTATTTCTTCTTCTTCCTTTCTTTTTGTCTGTCATATAGACTAAGTTCTTTGGAACAGGGACTGTTCATTTCTTACTATGTGTTTGTATAGTGCCTAGCATAACTAAAGTTCTATACTGGGGTCTCTACGTGCTACTGTAATACAAATAAGGCAACTGAAAATATATATTTCCTCTGTGGAAATGTCTGTGGAAAAACGATTATACTGTATATTGCACCCAGAAGAAAACCACACCACTTTATTACCATATGAAAAGATTGTCTGTGCAGCACAATTCATTTAGAAAAGAAAGTGAACATTACCGATAAAGCCATCCACTCCTCCTACAAATAATCACGCTACTTCCAGTTTGACAAGACCAATCCATGACACTTAATACATCAAGGTTGATAAAGCCATTAGGTCCTTCTGGCTATGACTACTGCTTCCAAGATGTACAGACGCCAGGGTTTAGATATCTATTTTTTGCTGCCCTATTTCTCTCTTATTTTAAAATTCTTTATTGACTTCATCTCACCGTAGGCTCAAAAGATAATATACGAGATTACTTTCTAGGTGGTTTCCCTGAGCTCTACTAATTAGTTGAATTCTTTCTTTGAAGCACATGCAAGCCATCAGTTAAGCCATCAGCTGAATGAAAAACACCAGGCTAATTTATGTCAGTTTTATGATGCTGTTTATTACTTTCCATATTATCTCATTTAGAGATGAGGATTACCATGCATTTACAGGTAATCTATTTGGATCCTCGTTAAAGCAAATCAAGGTACATCAAGGTTGCAGGATGTTAATTAACCATTTTGGTTCTGATGTACGGGAATGCATGTGTTTTAGGGAAATTACAGCATACAACAAAACTAACATGTCTTTATTCAACGAGTTCACTTGCAGGGGTTTATTTGCACCTCAGACACTTTAATACAGAAATGAAAGTTAGAACCTAGTCCTTGAGTGGGAATCAAAGGCATACTCAAGACTGCATTTCTCAAGAGGCATTCAGAGTAATGCAGAATCAGGGCCATAGTGTGCAGCTATCACAGGCTATTCAATTCAGGGGGATAAATATTCTTCTCTGATGAGAAAAAAATCATTTTGTATGCACAATACCATTTGCCCATATCAGGCACCGTTTATTTTTGAATTCCTCTTTTTCGAATCTGATGCAAGGAAAGGATGGTAGAAGAAGTCTCATTAAGGCCTGAGCAGTTTCGGTTTCTTCAATAGCCTGAGCTGACGTTGCAGGCTTTCAAGCAGTACCACAACTAGTGGGTCCAGATGCTGACACATACGTTGACGCAACTTTTGCTAGCTCCCACGCACATTTTTATGCCCATAGATCATACATGACCTCCCATGTTGCTCACTCGGCAGTATTATTGCTTCACAGACATTATGGGATGTATGAGTCAAGCACCAGACACATCTGCTTAGTTCATACCCCAGATCACAGAAGAGTCAGATGCTGGGAAAGATAGCCTTACAGCTACTTCTGTGAGAAGAGCGGGTTCCACGCAAATCCCTAGAAAGCTAAAGTTTGATTTTGCAGAGAAGCAAGTAAACAAAAATCTAGCATATATGCATACATATATACACATATATATACACACACACACACACAGTATAACGTTCTGAAAAATAATGAGCCACTTAAAAGGAAAAAAGAAAAAAATACTTTGGGTAATAAAACCCCCTTCTCTCCTCCTCCCGGCATGGAAGAAATGCAACAGCCATTGGGTTATTCCCTACCTACAGTATTTCTTTCAGAAAAAAAGTCATCGTTTTTCCTTTGATTCTTAGGATGGCTAAAGTATTCATGGAGTTCGTCAGAAAGCCCTCCCAGCACTAATTCAGCTTGCAATCAAACGCGTTGTGACTGTTCAAAACTGCTGAACAGTTTTTACTGTGGACACTAAAAAAAGTGAGCCAACCCCCCTCCCCAAGTCCCCTTCAATCATCTCATAAAAAGGATCAGAGAACAACTGCCTTGAAAAATCCAAACCGAGTCTAACACACATTCCTCACATTTGCAGCATTCCAGACACAATTAGAAGGAGACCAGAGAAGAGACCTGACCATGTGCAGTATAAACATCCATTACAAAACAACAGCCAAGTTTATATCCCATGAATACACATTTCCTTAAGTGACACGGTAATGATAAATAAGGCTGTGCCAGCTAAACAAATCCATGTGAGGCAAACAAGTTCTTTCATGAGCCATGTTATCTCTATTAGAATGTTAAGAGGAGCAAGAGATTCTCTGAGCCTTAGGTCATCTGCAAGCTAAGGGAAGATAGTCATCATGGGAATAACACCTTTTTATCATCAGTTTCCAGCCAGAGAGTTTTATTCAGAATATCCATTAAAGAAAAACAAAAATCAAGACCCCCCATTAATCAAGGAAGGGGAAAAAAATATTCTACAAGAATATAGATAAATGTCATGCTTAGTCCGAAAGCAGATCAAAGAATGACAACAATCCTGTTTACACTCAAAAAGAATTTCCAAGATCCTATGAAGGGAATGTTTCAAAATATGTTGAGAAGATCCTTTAAAGTATTTGATGTCTGTGTAAAATTACTTTTGCAATGGGCTAAAGTTGCTACCAGGCATTGTAAAAAGAGTGCTAGCTACATGTTTGCTGACAAAAGTCCCTTCCCTTCACATCAGGAGCTGGAAACTCCACTTGAAACTCTTTGGGTTTAGTCAGAGTATTCATAGCAAACATGTGCCAAAGAACTCCTTATGATTTCCTCCAATGTATTCATGAACATATTTCATTGACTAATTATTGGCCTGTAATTAATGAGCTATTTGTTGCAAGTATTCAGGGTCCAAAACTCTAACTCTCTGGATTGCTTGGTAACCTGGGCCAATTCAAACAAAATGTGCTTTAATACAGCCAAATATAATATTATGCATCCAGGAACAAGAAATGCAGACCATACCTCCAGAATGGGGGACTATAATCTGAAAAAGCAGAAACTCTGAAGAGGACCAAGGGGTCAGAATCAGGAGCAAGCACTGGAACCTCAGCAGAAAGGGGGGGAGGGGCATGAGCTCCCTCCCTTGCCCCATGGACCTATCCCTGCTTCTGCTCTCCCCACTGAGGCCCTGCCCCCCCCCCCCACAGGCTGGAAGCTGGACCTGGGCAGTGGTAATTGCCAACCATGGAGCCTGAGTCACCATGGGGTGCCCTGGACCCTCCACCTGCCCTGGGCCCACTCCCCGGGACACACCGCCCAGGACAGGTGAAGGGTCTGGGGCTCCTCACAGTGGCTCGGGGTCCCTTGGCACCTCTTACACACGGCCCAGCTCCAACTTCTGGCCTGTCCAGGGGGTGCGGCCTTGAGGGAAAGAGGAGGAGCAGGGGCAAAGCCACAGAGAGGGGTGGGGCCTCTTGGTCGGGGGACTAATGCAATCTTTGGGTATATAAATAGAAGAGTAGAGAGTTGATTTTACCTCTATGCAGTATGAGTGAGACTTGTACTGGAATACTGCATATAGTTCTGGTGTCCACATTTTGAAAAAGGATATTGAAAAACTGGAAAAAGGTACACAAAAGAGCAAAAAAAAGATTCAAGGGCTAGCAACGATGCCTTAGACTAGAGAGAATTAAAGAGCTCAGTCTGTTTAGTTTATCACAAAGAAGGTAGAAGTGATTTGGTTGTACTGTATGAGCATCTTCAAAGGAACTAAAAGGGATCTTTTTTCTGGTTGCAAAAACTAAAAACATAAATGAACCAATGGCTAGAAGGAGAAGCCAGGCAAATTCAGAATTAGAATTAAAGCACATGTTTTTAACAGTGGGGACAATTCATCATTGGAACAAACTACAAAGGGAACTGGTAGATTCTCTATCTCTTGCCCAGACCAGAGAGAACTAGCTAGCTCACTGCAAATCTAACTCAACAAGCTTAGCAAAAAATAAAGACATAAATCAACTGTGAACCCTGTGGCTCAGAACCTAAATTTTCAAGACACTCGTAAGATGGTAACATGAAAATCAATTTCCTCAGGAATGTACTTCTCAGTAAGGACTATTTCAATGCCAAATTTCAACGTTTCAACTTCACTGGTTTTGGCAGTGGTGCTGTTAAAACAAAAAAAAGTAGCAAAAAAAATTTTAAGAATGAGGAAAAAATATTTCCCTGATTCACCAAAGGGATCAAAAGTTTTTACTCACATTTTTAAAAATAACCATCTTTAAGAAACAAAGCCTACAACATTATAAACTAAAAGGTGAATGTTTCAGAAAGTTGAGTTACTAAAAACAGATATTAAGAGTATTAACGTAATAAAGTCTGGAACTACTCAAAAGAAGATCTATATGTTACAATTACACTTTTAAGTGTGATTCTAAAAAAGATCCTTCAGTTGGGTGAGGCCCCAGAAGCAGTACAAGGGTTGAGAGTCTCACCCCCACTCTGACACCTTTGTGCTGGGCTAAAGGGCCAAAGCAGAGTACAAAGACTCAATCTGGCTCTGGAAGATAGCCTGCATCCGTCTTCCAAGGACCCCATCACAAGCCTTGGGGCATGGGGGGTTGCCATGGGTGGGGATGCAATACACAGCACTGCAGAAATTCCTGGCACAACTAAGGCCAATTGGGCGGCAGAGTGATGCTGCCAACAGGCCATGCATAGCTGTCTAAATTATATCAGGGACAACTCCAGGATCAGGAGAGTTCAAGGATGGTTTAATGCTAGCATAGATCCTCTCCCGTTGGGCCGCAAGTTCTGTGCCTCTGACGGTACATCTCCCTGGCTCACGTCTTTGGGCAGCGTCTAGTGTACATACCCACATAGGTCCCCTAGCACCAGTATAAATAGCAGCGTAGCCAGTGAGACACAGCTTAGGCAAGTAGAGTAAAGATAGGCCTGAAGGGTGCAGGTATGTATGCAAGTACATACCATACACGCTCTCTACTCACCCAAGCCGTGTCTCCCCATCTACACTGCTATTTTTAGCACCATAGTGTCCCACTGCAACCCAGCTGCTGGAGCCTTTCCCCTCTGCAGGAAAAGACTCTCCAAGCGGGGAAAGGCCCTGCTATGGATGCTTCCCCTACCAAAGGGAAAGGCTCTGGCAGCGGAGGTGTGGTGGGCAGGAGGGAAAGGTTCAGGCAGCTCCCTGCTGCTGGACTCTCCCCACTCACTGCCTCCCCATGCCAAACCCTTTCCTCACTGCAGTGAACGGCTCCAGCAGAGTGGAGTTGCTGAAGCCTTTCCCTGTTGCCTCCCCTCTGCCAGAGCCCTTGACTAACGTGTTGCTATGCATGCCAGCGTGGACGCAGCCTGCTTGTCACTGCAGCATGTAGCTACATGCACATTATACACCACCACCAGTAGTGTGTAGGGTAGACTTAGCCTTAGAGTCTGCAGCTAGTTGCCTGGGTACAAACCCACCCAGACCTCTTAGGTACATACTCAGGCAGCCAACCTGAATGGCCACCCACATTACCCCATCAACCCTGCTATTTTAAGCAAGCAGAGCTAGTGCATATGTCTGGCTATGTGTTCCCAGCTGCTAATGCAGACATACCCAAAGAGGTGTGGTACGGATTCTCACCACCCCGGTGAGAAACATCTTCTTTGCTTGTTTGGAGAGCAGGACAACAAAAGCAGCACGGAAGGAAGTAAAAGAAAGCAAGTAAGAGGGAAAGCAAAGGGCAGACAGGTAGATTTCACAAAAATCCCATGATTTTTTTACTGTTCCTTAGCCTAAAATTTTTCAACCCTGGAGATAAACTCAAAAAATTGACAGGACAGTTACAATTTATCACTCATATTTGGAAATGCCAGGCTGCCATTTCTAAGATTTACATAAAAACAAAGCTTTCCCCTGGTTTTAATTTCTGTTAGTTGCAAGTCATATTTCATTAGTAATCTATTTCTTTAAAAACAAACAGAAAAGTCGACTCTCAGAGGCCATATCCATTGCCTGAGGCAAATTTGGTTCATCCCATTCCAAATTATTCTAACAAACAAATCCATAAATCTATTTTGAGAGTGCCATCAGATTAAACAGTGGCCTTATGCATTTTTAGATCAAGAGCTGTCCTTAGAGGAACCATGGGAGTTTAAGTTAAAAAAAGGGGAAGAGGGAAAGAAGAGTTGAAATGTTCGAGAAAGCCACTGACATTGCTCCCCTAAAAGCAGCAGAGTTTAATCTGAGATGGTTACCACCTAGAGCAAGTTCTTCCTCATTTCGTATGGAAATATAAATTTCTTCCCAACTACATAACTCTAATGGGTTTTAGTGTACCTGCCCCTTCAGAGAAAGCCCTGCTGGCAGGGAGCTTCTCATTTTCTCATACATACATGTATATGGGGGCAATCTCACAAATTACAGTTTTATCTCTGGGATCTGGTTAGAAGGGAACCTGGACCTCACACCATGGGGGTTTCCCATAATGACAGCTATAATTCACAGTGATGCTGCATTGGATATTCTGTGCACATGAGTACTACGTGGGTTGCAAAAACGACAATGATGTTTTATTATTTTGAGGGGAGCTGCCTAACACTTTCCATTCTAAAAGATTTGTGCAACTTTTGTTCCTGAGAGATTCCAGCACCTCCATTGTTTGCAGCAGCCCTTTGTGATGCAGCAGGGGAAAGTCCTTGGGCTAGAGAAGAGCTTTTTCTTTGTGCCATGAAATTCCGGTCAGATTTATGTGAGGTATGAACTTTTGACAATCTGTATTCCCTTTCTCTCGTTTGCTTTCCTTGGGAAACTTGTGGCAGCATGTAAAAACACACTAACTAGAAACATTTTAAAGTGCTGTGCCCACATCACCACCAAAAAGGAGGAGATACTGCTGAACAATGCTAGGCACAACTGGACCACCCTCAGACCCCGCATATAGCCACAGGAGCTCCTTGAACTCCTGGAGAGAGAACATGAGCAAGCACAGGTTTGTGCACCAGGCTGAGCTCCCCTCACTACTCCTTAGAGCCCCAGCTGTCATCTTGCCCCCCCTCCCCACTGCCACCCCCCAACCTTCTTTGCCCTCTACTGTAGTTATTCCTTTTACTCAGCTGGTAGAAGCTTCAGGTGGATGCTAAAGGTTCAGGGTTCCAATTCCACTAACAATACATGAAGGGGGAATTGTTACAGCTGTATAATAAAATTTGATTTTACCCTTTTCCTTTCAATAAAAAAAACCTAGTTTTTGTACACAATTTCCTATGTTAAAAGAACATTATTTCACTTGTAGAGTGAATCGCTTGAGAGTTGCAGGATTTAAGGTTGCCTGTGCAAATAATATTCTGTATTACAAACATAGACACTAAAACTTCTCTCTTAATCAGTCTCTCCTTCCCTCTTAGTTTTTTACTGCCAGATAAAATTACTTCCCGCTGTATCTGTGGGAAGCAAATGGTGTTATGCAGTGGCTAGCTAAAAAGTACACAACCTGCCATAAACTTAAGAATATCTCAGAGTGGTGTATTGTATTCTGTTCCCAATTTACCATGAAAAGATACAATGAAAAAATGAATTGTGTGTCAACTACCAGATGTTTTCAAGCATCTCTAATTACGTAAAAAAATTAAACAACTGTTATATTGTTTTTAATATATATTGTGCAGATGTGTAATTCACAAAAACATACAGAATCTGATTCCCATTTACATTAGGGCCCCTTTACATTGCTTTGGCAGTATAAACGGGCACAAGTTACGTTTACACTCATTCCAAAGGGTCTTTTACACTGCCAGAACAGTCTAAAGCAGCCTTAGTGTAAGTGAGAATCATGCCCATAGTATTTTGAGGGAGACTCCTGTAAGGTATTGAGAACAATTTATTTGCTCTTGTTCAATAGAAGGAAAGGAAAAGTCTTAATTTCCTTAAAGCAACATTTGCACTCTGCATAGAATAAGTCTGCAGATAACAGATTAGGTTCAGTTCATACAAACTATGCACCTTTAAGAATGTCATTGCATAGTTAAATTGTGAGTATGGTTCATTTGCTCATGTGGAATGCAAAGTATTCAGTGATGTGTTCCTTATCCAACTCCCCACCCCCCTGTCCCCACACACACACACACTCTCTAACCCCCAACAGTGAAAGTTTGAGAAAAACAGAGAGTGTTTTCTCTATTCATAGCAGCTGTAGTGTCTCATCCTCTGTGATCAGAGAAAAATATAATGAAAATAAGCATTCAGCTGTAAGAAGGTGGTACTCCAGTGAAGATAATTGGAAATGAAAATAGACAAAGGGCCTGATCCTGGTCCCAATAAAGTCAAGGGCCCCCAGGGCTTGATTCTCAGATCCACTTGCAGAAGCAAGCAGAGGGAAGCTGGCTTAGATGAATCTAGGAATCCTGCTTGCCTAAGGGGAATCTCTTGGTGGAAAAGGGATAAAACTGCCATAATGTGTTACTCCCCTCTTGGCCCCTGGCGGAGAGGGTGTTCTCAAGAAAAAGAATCAGGAGGCCTCAGCAACCCCATACCCAGTGGTCAACAGAACTGTGAGCATTCTGCATGGTGCTTATGAAGAGCAGCAGAAAATGTATTTAAGATCTCTGTATGCCCTACCCAAGCAAACTCCTTGCTACTATAGATCTGCAGTGAAGCAACTCCTGCCATGAATGCACAGTTCTAAGCCCAGTGAAGTAGCATTTTCTAAAAGAAAGAATGTCAATTTTACAAAGGGTAATAACATGACATCAGTCCTGAAATCTGCCCACAAGCAAGACTGACCCAGACTTCTAGAGGATTAGGTCCAAATACATGTTTAAAATAAGCTATTCCTTTTACAGGGCCAGGACTGTCTTTTTACTGTGTGTTTGTACAGTACCCACACAACGGGGCCTCAATCCTGATTAGAGCTTCCAAGTGCTACTTTATGACAAATAATATAGATGTACCCTGTGTTTAAAAAAGCTTGTACAAAAGATGGCGACAAATAGAATGAAGATTAGGTTTATGTCTAAAGATTTATAATTTTCCATTTTCTCAAACACAGATCCATTTAAGTACTAATTACCATTCACTATTTTCCCCCAAAGTTTCAAAACTATTTTCTTTTCACCATCTGTACTAATTTTAGACTCTACTTGGAGAGGAGCAAGTCTACTGGGATAATCACTAATTTTAGTAAAGTTTGTTTATTAGCATAAATATTATCTGTTTGTTTATTAGCATAAATATTATACTGTAACAGTTGGTGGGGTTTGCCTCCCCCCCCCCCCCACATGTAAGCAAGTGATAAGCCAGCTGGAAACAGTGAAGGGAGAAAAAGCAAGCAATACTACTACAGTCTTCAGCAAATCAGTGGCAGAGTCAGGATTAGGATTCCGAAGGAGTTCCAACTCCCAAACTTGTATTTATTAATTAAGTGTAATATCTCATCATAACTAAACTAGGCTAAGCTAGGGACTGTAGTGGCATTAATTCAAATATTCCTTGCTATGGTCAATTTGTTTCGTGCATAATGTCATGCAAAATAAGTTATATTTGTTTTACTTACAGCAGCTGAACTTGTATAGACATCCATTTTGCCATCATCTTGCCATCATAAAAGAGGTCTCCAGAGATCTGCACTGACAGCTTCATGGGCTGACTGTGATGATGCTCCGTGTCCTATGCAAGGGACTAGGGAAATGGTGAATTAACATTTTACAAGAAAGCTTATGAGGGGAAAAAAAGTGTCTTCCAGTTACTTTTGCAACTTAAATATCTCCACTGTTTGAAAGTATTTTTCAGTTTGCCTGACGCACTAGTAAAACCAAGTGCCTAACATTAAATCTTTAGTGGGTTAGCTATTTCAGCTTTTTTCATCGTTTCTCTCATCCTTCTCCCACTTTGTTTTTAATTGTGGGAATTATTTTTAATAGACCGTGCGCAAGTTATATGTGGCATGAAAAGAATGTTGGTTAAAGACCTGTTTTTCTTTGCGCATGTTGGCTTGCATTATACTGAACTTTAATTTGCTGTATTTTTTTTTCAAAAAGAGAGAAAGCATCAGAAAAAAAGCCACTTTTTGGGTACACAATGATTTTACTAGAAAATGGCTTAATCATTACATTCAGTTCAGTGAATTATAGTTTAAACTAAGGTCTTACAAAGAAGAAACCAAATAATGTATCCCTAGTAAATTCACAGACACAAAAAATTGTTAACTGAAATTAAAATGGCGAGACTACCATAGTTATAAAAAAAAACAGGCATAATAAACCCTGAGTTAAGACTAACATTTAAACAACTACTCTATGAAATAAAAATGCACAATAAGGACATGCAAATAGCCTTAACTCTGACCTGCAACAATTCCAGATTATAGTTTTTCCTATGTCTTTCATACCAAGGTGTAGTGGGGCAGTTACCCTTCTCCTGGGGAAAAGGCCTAGGCTGATTGGGGAAGCGGCCACAGCTGTGGCCACACCCAATCAGGCCACAGCTGGCCCTGATATAAGGGCTAAGGGAGGAACTAAATCAGTCTCACTCCAGCTTGGAGTGGGAAGGACTTAGCTGCCTGGGAGGATAGGGTACCTGAAGCAGAGCAGTGCTGGGGAAGGGCAAGAGGAGCTGGGGAGCTCTAGCCTGGCAACTCCCCAGGCTGAGGCTTGTTAAAGGCCTACGGAGGCACTGGGGTTACAGAGGTGCAGCCCAGGAATAGGCAGAGGCAGCTGGTCCAACCCCCTTGCCAATGATGAGTGGCCATTACAGACTGCAGTCTGCCCCAGGGAGAGGGATCTAGATGATGACTGGTAGTAGCCATTGAAACAAGGTGGGTATAGAAGTTGGGGGTTCCCTGGGAGGGGAGACCCAGAGTGAGGGGTGCACTGCTGCAGGGCAGCACCCCAAGGAAAGGGGCACTAGGGTCTGGGAGGGATATGGGGCTTGGGGCAGGAGGGACACTGGCCAGCAGGAGGTGCTCTGAGACTGGAAAGAGCTAATTTCTAAGGTAACCAGCAGAAGGCGCTGTGCCTGTGAGTGTTCAACCTGCTACACAAGGGTTATATCTTGAAAACTCTTCTTCATGCAATTCACGGTTTGCATTCATGGTCCCTATATTGTTGGATGTGTTATTTGTGGCTCAATGGATTTTTCTAGAAGTCTGAACTTTTTAGATCCATGAGTATAAACATTCTTGCCAAAAAAGTGTAAGACTCCGGGAAAGAATTTAAAACATAATATTTAAGTAGCAAGTAAACATCCTTATGTCCTGCACTTCCCAAATTATCAGGAAATTCTCCTCTACATTATTTGAAACTTCCCAATGTACAAACAGTTCGGTAATTCCACTCAGAAGTTTGGAGAAAGCAGTTGAAAATAGGGCTTAGAATGGAAATCCATACTCAACATGAGTTATGGAATCACAGCTGAATCTTCCATGGGATATTTTTCTACACCATGAATTCATTTATATTAGAATACAGTTGCTAGCTCTGGTGTATTAATGTTTAACTCTTATATTTTGAAGTAGGACACCTTCATTCTGAAATATGAGTGGTCACATAAAGATCTGCACCAAAACAACAAAAAAGGTGAATGAATTAATTCAATTTAGTTTTTTGATGCAAGCTCATGTATAGACTAGCCCTTGCTTAATCTTTTAAAAGAGATTGTTAAGCAAGGTGCAGCATTTGATGACATCAGGTCAGTTTACTTTTGTTATACAGGATATAATTAACCTTTTTACAAAAATTGTGAGGTGTCCTGGCATTGAAAAAACAAAACGATTATTAAAAAAATAATCATGGTGGTATCCTATTGCGTGTCTACTGAATGCAGTAATGTGCACTATCAATAGCGTATACACAGACACACACCAAGTTTCCCCACGCTTACCTCTAAGGAGCTCCTACAGGTAGGGCAACCTGAAAGTGATAGGTTAAGGGAGGGATGTGATGGGTTAGTTATAATTTTACCTTACCTTGCACATTTAAATGTTTAACCCTTTTCTATGAGATATTACCTCTTTGTTTAAGCTTGACATTATCTAATTATATATTACATTTTCTATTTAGAGTGCTCAATAACTGGACATAAGGAAGGCTCTTTGTATTGTCTGAGTGTTCTACGTGGGAACTAAGAGCAGCTGAAGGAGAGGGAAAGCCAAGAAAGCAAGAGGGGTGGCAGGCATTGGAGCCTGTGAGTTACAATACTATTGCCTGATTGCCTCTTAGAACAACTTGTTCTGGAGCATCCACAAACAAACTAATACCTGATGGTCCTGAATACCAGATAGGTTTTGGTCTACTCAAGAACAGTGACCACAACATAAATACGATTGACCCACTTTTCAGCAGTGTTCCTATGTACTTAAGTACAAATATACCAAAGTACACTCAAGTATTTCAAAGCCCTCTACACATCTGTACCTAAGCACTTTAAATATTCTGTACTTTGTACTTGAATTTAAGTACATTTTAAAAGGTACATAAAGTAAAATACCTTCAAGTAAAATAATTTCTTGAAACTATCACATCCCTCCCAACTCTCTCAGAACCCACTGTCCTGACTTGTCAGGGCTTCAGGCCCTAACTTCTGGCTTCGAGGGCTTTTTCTATTAGCCCTGCTGTTGCAGGACCTAGGCCATCTCCCCTTCACTGCTGATTGGTCACTGCAACCGTCAGCCAGGAGACTAACTCCAGTCTGGCCCAGCCAGGGGTGAGAGAGAGAGAGTGTTTATCTCTCTCTCTCACACACACACTCACACTCACACACACACACACACACACACTGAAATTTATTTACAAGAGATTTGTTCATTGTTACTCCATGCCTATTTGTGTGTATGAATAAAATGTCATTGTTGCTCTTTTTCTCTCTCTTCAAACATGGGCTTAATTATTTACATAGTTGTCCGTATATTGACCAGACAATTGCATTGAATACTGGAGTTGAAAATACTTGTGCTTTTACTTATATATTTATAAGTACTATTTCCACATCATGTGTTTAAGTACTTCTGTCATAGTGTACTTGTCATTTATGCTTCAGTCCTTTTTATCAGTATTTACGGGAACACAGCTTTTCAGGGAGTAATCATAGCAAGGGTTAGTATTGTGAATATTTCATTAGAGTCAGAGGAGGGGCAAACCCCAGAAAAAACAAGGAAATAAAAAGGCAAGAAACTAGTGCAAGACAATTGGTGTGCTTAAGTAGTAAGGTATTAGTCCTCTTTGCTCCTTTGAGTGCTTACTACTGTAAAGTTAATTGTTGTTGATACTGGAAATATCAATCAAGATTTTGTGTACATTCATTATAAGAATCTAGCCATTCAACACATCAGTGGGTGGGGGAGGGCAATACAGACATTTTTATTAAACAAGTCTCAAAACTTCATAAACAAAAAAGTACATAGTCTAGCCACAGGGCTACAACCATTAACATAGACAGAAACCAGGGGTCAGGTGGAGAGCTGGAAACAGAGTGTTTGGCTTCTACAGCAAAAACATGAAGGAAAAAAATTTAATGGTACATTTCTCCTCATCTCATGAACCACTTAAAATGATAGCTGTGGTATTTAGTGAGAATAGGACTGCACAAAAACACCAAAGGAATAACATTCAAAAGTCCTAGTTTCTCCTGTCAAGTTTTGTCTTGGGTAGATAAATTAAAGTCACTCACCCACCTCTCTAAACAAAGCAAGTTCAGAGTTGCAGTATTTTTTCTGAGTGACCAAAAAAACCACAGTTTTCTCATTTAATTTTGAAGGGAGAGAAGGTCTAATGGTCCAAAGTAGTAGGAGATCAGGTTGAGGGGGTAGAACAGCATGAGAAGAAGGAGGAGGGGGTGGTTTTGAAGCCATTCATGTTATAAATAAAAATAAGCAAGTATATCATTCAAGACATTTCCTGGGGTTCTGGAGGGAATAGGAAACCACAGGTTGCACTCAAGTGGTTTGCCATCAGAACTCCTTAGCAGATGTCTGACTCTATAACGTATGGTTTATAGTAATAGAGTGCACTGTATAGAGACTTCAAATTGGATGTTGCCATGCAAATACTGAAACCCACAAAGACAACTCTGAATTGAAGGGTGGACACTATGAATTACAGAACTAGCGGAAACCAATTGATGATACCACCACTTCAGCAGACAGCACCAATTATTTGCCAGTTTACTAAAGGGATTATGCCAGATACTCCAATCCAGCTGAACACTGGCAGGGGTGGAGGAAAGGTGTCTTTGTTACTCTCCAATCCTCAACCAGCATATGCCATTTAGGGCAGCAAGAAATTATTCCAGCAGGCAGGGTTGCTGTAGTTCTATGCCTGCTTTTCCTCACACATCCTGATTACTGGGACCAGGAGGGGGTGCAGTGTATAAGTTTTGCCAAGGGGACCTATCCAGGAAAAATACCTATTTAACAGGTGAATGCTGCTCCAGCTGCAGTGAAGAGAAGCATGGCAGGGTAGCAGCCAGTAGGTTACAGTAGTTGTTGAAATGCAGGAGGGGACAGAAATGAGCCAAACTTTTGGGAGACTAAGATTCAGTATGAACATCTACAGGCAAATTCAGGACAGCAATCAATGTACGCGGCAACATGGACACACACAAAAACCCTGGCACATACTGAGATACAGGGTTATTCCAATATTATATGAACTCAAGTTTCATTCTTGTGATTTATAAGGCCTGAGCACTCTGTGGGAAACCAGACCTACCGTGGCAGCCCACTGGAAAATTCTGCAGTACTGTTCACATTAGCTGGATTATGCCACTAAAATGATTACCAGTGAAACAATACTAGACATTTTATATTTAACATTTAATATGTCACCTAAGTTTCAGGCATCCACAACACATTGAAATGAATGGAAAAGTTCACATCATCCCAAATGATTGTTTCAGGCTGTATAACGAAACTGAGGCTGATGTCACTTCATCAGTTAACCTTGAAATCAAACTGAATGCATCTTCACAACCTAAGGGCAAGGAGCCATTATTTTTCAAATGAAAGTGGAGATTCTGGAACACAATACCATGACAAATTCTGCAGCTGAGAAAACAAGAGATTCCTGTTTATAAAAAAGTAACTGAACTCAGATGAAGTACCACCATCATAATATTCACTGTTGTTTGTTTATTCTGTATGTTAAATAGGCTGCTTGCCTATTAAATATGTATTTTACTTTCCTCCTAAGAAAATATTTTAGCAATATTCTAGAAGGTATCACCCTTATGTTAAAGGGTTACAGGTATACTTTTTGCAGCCAAGAAGCCCCAATATTGATAGATTGTACAATTGGGGAAGACGGACTGTGGTTATGCACGAGCCTTGGCCTTGGGAGACCTGAGTGAAGGTCCCTGCTCCACCACAGACTTCCTGGGTGACCTTGAGCAAGTCACTTAGCTTCTCTGTGCCTCAGTTCCACATCCATAAAATGGGGATTAATGATACTTTCCTACCTCACGGGGGTATTGTGAGGATAAATACATTGAAGATTGTGAGGCACTCGGGTATTATGGTGATGGATGTCACCAGAGAGAGAGAGAGAGAGAAGGGTAATAATCATGAATGTGGGGAGGTAAACATCATGAAATACTTTTCAAGTTCAGAATTTACAAAACTAATTTAAGCTCATAGAAACCCTTCTCCGCCCCTTCATTCCCCTCCTCCCCAAAGGGGTTTCAACTTAAAAAGAAAATCTTTTTTCTAGTTGGACAGAAGACTGAGCTATACATTAGACAGAGATTAATCATGTATATCATAGTTTGGGCCAGCCACTAGTGCCATGCTAGTTTTGGGGGGATTATATTCTATTTTTTCATTTTAACTTTTTCTCTCTCTCTCTCTGCCTGCTCAGTTTTTCAATTTTCCTTAAATAGAAATGAAAACACATTGCTAGAATTTTACTCAAACTTTTGGTGTTCAAGTGGGTTCAAAATTAAGCAAATCAAGTTCATCCTCCTTTTTTACCCCAGCTTCCCCGCTGAGAAACTCAGTCAGACTCAGTCTGTTTGCCCCTCATCTAACTTGATTATTTGCCTCTGGCCAGGCTCCTTCTGGGCTGTCCATCCTTGCAATGTGCCTTCCATTTAACTCAGGCTGCCTGCCCTAGCAGCACACTTGATTGCAGCTCCACAGCTCTAGGAACACAGTTTCTACGTAATTCAGGCTCCCCAGCTAGGGAACACAGTGTCTGCCTAACTCCAGTGCTCAGTCTAGACCTTTTATTAAGGTTCCATAGACCTTTTATTAAGCCCAGGTGCTTCCTTGTTTAATTGACTAACAACCTGCTTCCTCCTTACCTGCTCCCAGGTGTAGTTTACAGAGTCATCATGGGCCAAGTGGACCCTTATTCTCCCTAAAGGACTACTAACCCCTTGAGAACCCCAAATATAGGATCTGATCAATACTCTTTGAGTACAGTGGGATTCTTTCCTTCAGTACTGGTCTTCTTGGTATCATCTGGTACTACTAACTTTTGTCTGCCAGAGGTGCTCTGACTTCAGACATAGAATCTCACTTTGGATTGTTCCTGCTGAATGCGTATTGCCATCTAAAATGTGGAAGGAAGTAAAAGATCCATGCAAGAATAATTCAGCACCATTGAACCATAACATGCAGAAACTCCTGAACCTCTGGTATATACAAAAGACAGTCACAGAGTCTGAATCTTGTTGGGAAACTTCCAGCTAGGGAATACTTCCTTAGACCCAACTACTGTTTCCTGAAAGAAGAAACTCCATTAATCAACTCTAATAACTGACATCTTGTCAGCGAGGGAAACAAGAGGAAGGCACATACTAAAGCAGAAATCTGTCCCTATATGTATATGAGCTATTTTCCTTTGCATGCCTAAAAGTTTACCACTAATACTGTAGTATTCGCAAGGGGCACATTAAATATTATAAAATTAAAGTTGGAATTCTTGGAAACTAGATCTGAACAAAAGTCAGAATTTCCATCCTGTGGGAAATTCTGATATTCTGACATTTGTTTTAGTCCCAAATCAAGATGAAAAATATAAAACAATTTTATTTCATGGAATGAAAAGATTGACTCAATCTGACATTAAATTGCATCTGCCTAAGGTTCCATGGTGCCTCATGGGAGTAGTAGTTAGGGTACCTTTTGCACTCATTCTTCCCAATGAGTTGGGCTCTCTGGATAAACAACTCCCATGACTGATCTACATCTTGGATAATCTTTTTCTGGCTACCTAACTTACCGCTGCAGTTTTAGGAATATCTTTCTCTGTCTTTTTTCTCTCCTAAACTATTGTGTTGCTATGTGCTGTTGAACAGGTACATCACACTGGCGTGTTAGGAAAGTAAAAAATTGATTGAATGACCCGGTAAGATCTAACTTCTATGACATAATTTGTCTGTCAGTCTGTTGAATGGGTAAAGAACTTTGGGATTCTCAGGATTAAAGGCACTATTACAGATGAAAGCTATACACTATTGAGTAACTGCAGTCAAGTCTGGCACCAGAATCTAAGAATCCAACACTCTAATTCACTCCCAGGTGAGGAGGGGCTATGATCTCTTTTCAATAACTTGGTAAGCCCCTGAGACAGCACGCCTCACATTTTTCTGTTGTTATCCCTCTGGCCATTGGAAGGCGGGCATGCAGTGAAAGGCCACAGAAAGTCACTGATCTAGCCCTCCTCAGTAGAAAGTTATCACATGTGGTATATGGACTTTGTGGATGGAAGGAAGGAAGTGAGAAAGTGGGAAGTAAGGTGGAAACTCTCTGAAAAGTAAATGGGGTAAAAAAAAAAGGAAAAAAAATCCAATGGAGAGGGAAAATCTATCTTAGTACAATTTCAACCATAATGGTTCAATATGAGGCCATGGAGAAAGCAACAGAATCGAAAATCCACTGTTAAGATTCATTTTCAGATTTGAATAGAGAATTTTTCTATTTATTGCTCATTGATCTTCTGCATTTAGTTTAGTGGGCTTTCTTTTTTTCCATGACATCTGAGGTTTCAAGCCTTATTTATTTAATAAAAAGTAAGAACCAAGTTTTTAGATGTCTAAAATAAATATCTTCTAGACAGACACTTTTAAAAAAAAAAATCCCTGTTCATATTTTTTGCTGTTCTCATGCGAATGCTAAAGGTTACTGATTTAGTTTAAACATAACATTTTCATGGTTCATAAGAAAATCTGTATTATTTTACATTTTTGGCAACTTTCATTATTCCCCAGTGCTTCCTAGAAGTACTTATACTTTCCTGCCGGTGAGAGAGACTTTCCATAAAATAACATAGTATAAACATAGTAATTATTAATTGTGTTTTGTTTTGCTAATGTAGAGATAATATCCTAAAGGGAGTAAATCTATTCAACATGCAGCCCTGTGGCTATATTTTTCAATGTGAAATTGTTAAGTTACAAAGTGGAAATTTAAATAGGTATTAAAGGTCTGGCTTTATAAGAAAGAGTACTACTAGTTAACTGTAATGGCTCTTCATCTCTCACATCTGACAGAGAAGTCTGATTCAGCTACTTGGGAACTCCAAGGGAGGTTGTTCATTAGAGTGTGGTTATGCTTTGAAAAATAACTCAAAATGGAACTGTGAACTTGAAGGGCCAAGGCTATGCTTTAGAGTACCGTAAATATCAGTATTTACATGAAGTATGTAGAGAGTGACAGTCACTATATATCTAGGTTCTAAGAGTTACAATGTTTAGTCTCTTTCATCCCAAAGTCTTTACAAAGCATAGACCCTAGTTTGCTAACTCCCACCCATGTGTGCAGTGCACTGTTTCAGGACTGGACCCTAAACACAGAGAGGGAGAAAACCACTCAAATGCAGCGTATCAGCTGTGCAGAACAACATCTCATTGACACAGAACATGTTGCACAACAGTGGAGTGAAGGGCAAACGATTACTCTGACAAGTACCACCAATGATTTCAACTCATGGGAGAAGCTGTCATGACCTCCTTTTATGGTCTTGATTGAATGGATCACTACACTATAAAGGAATTATAGATATTTATTACTTCTCTATCTCAGAAGACTTGAATTGACCTCCTGAGATTTGAAGTGTGTAATGCAGGAAATCTAGAATTTAAAATGAATACTTTAGGCTTAACCTACTTAGCCATCTCCTATCACAAGTGCCAAAGAGGTCACACAATTTCTTGATCTCATATTTAAAATAAAGCCTAAATTCCATGGCCCTTCATTGAACAAGACTCCCATTGCCACCAGTGTACGTTTTACTCAATTAAAGGGACCACAGAATTTGGCCCAAAGAAGCATTTAATATTTGCTCTAACAGTGGAGTAAAAGGTCTGTGCTATTCAGTAACTGGACTTTTGCAACAGTGCTTCCTCTGAAAATAGGAAGTTGCTCTTTTGACCAACAGCTCACCAAAACAGTCAGTTTTTAGAAAGATGCTGTCAGGTTAAGAAACATATTAAAACAAAAAACTAATTTCCTTGTTTATTTCATTCTCTTATTTCATTCATTATTTGCCAGGAGACCTACTGAAGTCAATAGAGTCTGCCTGTGCTAATAATACTGCAAGACTGGGGCGTAACATTGTGCACCGTCTGTTTGTGTAAGGACGTGCATCAGAGTAATTTTGTCTGCCAGAATTTTGGGTGTTGGTGAGAAAGAGAATTGCATGTACAGCCAGATCTTTAGACAGGCCTCATCTCAACCACCATTTTTATCTGCACAAAAAATTACACCCACAGTTTATCACTAGCACACAATAGTACTTAGATGTAAAATTACTGTCTTTGCAGATATAAAATTAAATACCTGTTTATGACAACTAACATTTTTCTCTAATATTTATTGCTAGGGAAAAAATTGGGGGGGCACACTCCCTAGAAGGGGGGCCCATTTGAAAATATGGGCTTTGAGTCTCAAAGCAAGGAAATGTATTTACATTTTAATTCTTGGTGTGTCTAAGGAAGTCTAGCTCAGTCACAGTGGTTACTCTAGGAAATGCTCTGGATGCTAGACATTTATATCCTGAAGTACAACATTCACACAATTTAGTAGACTACTTTTAACTTATTTCACAACATTCTGAAAGCCAGGTAATTGAACTAGGACATACTAATGGGATTGTTTACAAGACAGGAGGTACACAAAAAAATGGTATAGAAAGAGTATTAATATATAGAGATGGCCATTGGTGTGGCAGTGTGGCAATTCTTATGTTCCTTTTGCAAGCAGTGAAATCCACTGTCTTTGGGAAGGTATACAGAGTTCCACTTGCAACTAAGGGAGTGAAAGTCCATATAGAATAGGCCTCAGAACGTTTCACAGTGTGATTAGAAGTACAGAGAATAATCTGAAAGGAAGTTAACATTAGAAAAAGTTAGAAAAGCGTTAGCCATTTTTATGGCCAAGTTAAACAAATCAGCTTGCTTTCCCACCCCAGAGTTCCCGGGGCTTATGAGTCCTGGAATCTGGGTGAGAGAAGTCAGCTCTGATTATATCTTGTTTGTGTTGGCTATTTAAAATGACTATCACTTTTCAGATTGTTATAAAGCGTAGAATTCACATCTTTACATAGTTGACCTTTTTTCTTCTTTGACATTTTTGTACATATTTTAAATATTTTATGGTTAGATATCACTTATTTCCCTGGCTCTTTCATGTCTACCCATATCACATGGAGAGAAACATTTTATTAATAAAAATATCTTAATGGAAACATGGGCAGTCTATATACAAATCAACTTTTTTTATTCATCTCCTACATAGTGCTTAATCTAAAACAAGAGTAGAAGAAACAATTATGTCTAACTGATAAAAAAATTAAAAATTTCATATTTCCTGGGTTTTAGAAGTTTGAGTTTTTGCAGAGCCTGACATTCTGGAAGGGCATGAGCTATAAACGGGCAACCTTAACTCTGTATTAACAAAGTTTTTTTGCCATTCAATTTCTTAGGTTTTTTTTTAAACAGAAAGAAATGTTTATTGGTAGGAGTTAGTGGTCATTTAGATAGTTGTAATTCTCACCTAGGTTTGCAGCTGATATGCTAGTATGGCTAGGTAATAAACAAGAGACCTAGCTTTTATATAGTGCTTTTTAGAACTAGCTCTGCTATAATACAAGAACCTTATCACTGTACTCTCTTCTGAAATGGAGGCCTCAGTCACTTTTTAAAGTAGGTCTCAGACCTTACAGTTCTGAGCAGAACAATGCCTAAATACTTTTTAAAATCGGGCCAAAATGCTTTACCCAAGTCCAAGATGGAAGTCATTCCATACATCTCCACTGGAATAAAAGACCCATGGCAGAGCCAGGTCAACTGACTCAGGCTCATAGGGCTCGGAATGTAGGGCTAAAAATAGCCATATAGATGTTTGGGCCCAGCCTAGAGCCTGGGAGCCTGCAAGCCCACACTTCCACACAGCTATTTTTAGACCTACATCCTGAGCCCCATGAGTCTAAGTCAACTGACCCAGGCCAGCCACAAGTGTTTAACTGCTATGTAGATGCATGCACAGTTTAAGGCCTGAAAGGAACAACAGATTATCCAGTCTGACCTTGTGTATGTCAGAGGCCACTAAACATCAGCCAGCTACCCCTATGCCAACCCCAACAACCAGAAACAAACCAAATATTACAACTCTCAGGATACTAAATGATCATGTTCCACAGGGAAAGAACAAAAGGAAAGGAACTGAATCCAGGTTCCCCAGCTACCATTTGAGTGACCTACTCAAAATATTGTAAATATTGTAAATATTGTCCAAGGCTTTCTTCGGACAACTAACAGAAGTTTCCAGATCACAGGCCCTGGTTCTCATGGGGGAATTCTGCTGGGAGAGCAATACAGCAGTGCACAGACAATCCAGGAAGTTTTTGGAATGTGTTGGGGACAACTTCCTGGTGCAAGTGCTGGAGGAACCAACTAGGGGCTGTGCGCCTCTTGACCTGCTGCTCACAAACAGGGAAGAATTGGTAGGGGAAGTAGAAGTGGGTTGTAACCTGGGCAGCAGTGACCATGAGATGGTTGAGTTCAGGATCCTGAAAAAAGGAAGAAAGGTGAGCAGCAGAATACGGACCCTGGGCTTCAGAAAAGCAGAGTTTGACTCCCTCAGGGAACTGATGGGCAGGATCCACTGGGAGGCTAGTATGAGGGGGAAAGAAGTCCAGGAGAGCTGGCTGTATTTTAAAGAAGCCTTATTGAGGGCACAGGAACAAACCATCCCAATGTGCAGAAAGAATAGTAAATATGGCAGGCAAACAGAGAAATCTTCAGTGAGCTTAAACACAAAAAGAAAGCTTACAAGAAGTGGAGACTTGGACAGATGACAAGGGAAGAGTATAAAAATATTGCTCAAGCATGCAGGGGTGTAATCAGGAAGGCCAAAGCTCAACTGGAGTTGCAGCTAGCAAGAGATGTGAAGGAAAAGTTTCTACAGGTATGTTAGCAACAAGAAGAAGGTCAGGGAAAGTGTGGGACCCTTACTGAATGGGGGAGGCAAGCTAGTGACAGATGATGTGGAAAAAGCAGAAGTACTTAATGCTTTTTTTGCTTTGGTCTTCACAGACAAGATCAACTCCCACAATGCTGCGCTGGACAGCACATTATGGGAAGAGGGTGAGCAGCCCTTAGTGATGAAAAAAACAGGTTAAGGACTATTTAGAAAAGCTGGACATGCACAAGTCCATGGTCTGGATGCAATGCATCTGAGGGTGCTGAAGGAGTTGGCTGATGTGAATTCAGAGCCATTGGCCATTATCTTTGAATATTCGTTGAGATTGGGGGAGGTCCCAGATGATTGGAAAAAGACAAATATTGTGCCCATCTTTAAAAAGGGAAGAAGGAGAATCTGGAGAACTACAGACTGATCAGCCTCACCTCAGTCCCTGGAAAAATCATGGAGCAGGTCCTCAGGGAATCCATTTTGAAGCACTTGGAGGAGAGGAAAGTGATCAGGAACAGTCAACATGGATTCACCAAGGGAAAGTCATGCCTGACCAACCTGATTGCCTTCTAGGATGAGATAACTGGCTCTGTGGATATGGGAAAAGCGGTGGACATGATATACCTTGACTTTAGCAAAGCTTTTGATACAGTCTCCCACAGTATTCTTGCCAGCAAGTTAAAAAAAGTATGGATTGGATGAATGGACTAAAAGGTAGATAGAAAGCTGGTTAGATCATCAGGCTCAACGGGTAGTGATCAACAGCTCGATGTCTAGTTGGCAGCCGGTATCAAGCAGAGTGCTCCAGGGGTCTGTCCTGGGGCCGGTTTTGTTCACCATCTTCATTAATGATCTGGATGATGGGATGGATTGCACCCTCAGCAAGTTCGTGGATAACACTAAGCTGGAGGGAGAGCTAGATACCCTGGAGGGTAGGGATAGGGTCCAGAGTGACTTAGACAAATTGGAGGATTGGACCAAAAGAAATCTGATGAGGTTCAACAAGGACAAGTGCAGAGTCCTGCACTGAGAACGGAAGAATCCCATGCACTGCTACCAGCTGGGGACTGACTGGCTAAACAGAAGTTCTGCAGAAAACGATCTTGGGATTACAGTGGATGAGAATCTGGATATGAGTCAACAGTGTGCCCTTGTTGCCAAGAAGGCTAACAGCATATTGGACTGCATTAGTAGGAGCATTGCCAGCAGATCAAGGGAAGTGATTATTCCCCTCTATTTGGCTCTGGTGAGGCCACACCTGGAGTATTGTGTCCAGTTTTGGGCCCCCGACTACAGAGAGGTTTTGGACAAATTGGCGAGAGTCCAGTGGAGGGCAACAAAAATGATTAAGGGGCTGGAGCACATGACTTATGAGGAGAGGCTGAGGGAACTGGGATTATTTAGTCTGCAGAAGAGGCGAGTGAGGGGGGATTTCATAGAAGCCTTCAACTACCTGAAGGGGGGTTCCAAAGAGGATGGAGCTCAGCTGTTCTCAGTGGTGGCAGATGACAGAACAAGGAGCAATGGTCTCAAGTTGCAGTTGGGGAGGTCTAGGTTGATAGTAGGAAAAACTATTTCACTAGGAAGGTGGTGAAGCACTGGAATGGGTTATCTAGGGAAGTGGTGGAATCTCCATTCTTATTGGTTTTTAAAGCCCGGCTTGACAAAGCCCTGGCTGGGATGATTTAGTTGGGGTTGGTCCTGCTTTGAGCAGTGGGTTGGACTAGATGACCTCCTCAGGTCTCTTCCAACCCTAATCTTCAATTATTCCATTATTCTAAATTGAAATAGAGAGCCTTCTTTCCTTCCTAAACTACAGTGTGTCACATTGTTTAAATGTGCTTTAATGTTTTATGTTGACGTGTTGAAGCAATGTTTCCTACTCATTAATACAAATAGGAGTTTTGACATTGACCTGTATTGGAACAAGAGCAGGCTTGAAGTATTTTTCATCTGGAATAATAAAAAGAATTAATGCAGACCCATTTCTCTGGTCAAAAAAGATGAAAGAAAAACTTATGGATCTATTGAGATGTTCCAGTACACTGTCTGTATTCCAGATTTCTGTTTGCTAGTTAAAATGTTTCCACTGCTCTTAATTTTCTATCATTCCTTCTTTGGGGACCACTTTGTCAGGACATGTTGAACAAGTTATCCTTATTTATTGACTTTATTATTCATCCTATTAGGCAAATTCTGAATGTGCCAAAAAATTTCAAACAGGTTCATTTAGATATTGTTCCTGCTTCAACATTTTTCAGTGGATTAAAATCTCTCACACATTGTGCTTTAATTTTTGAAACCTATTTGATTTAATATAGAATCTAAACTGAAAGTTCCGCACCTCCCTCCAAAAATTATTTAATCTAATGATTGATCTTAATGTCAAATAGCTGGAGTGGAAAATCACTGTTGCACATATTTTATATCATATTACAATCAACTCCTTTGTCACTAGGGAGAAATAAGGAAAAATCTTGGAAATAAAACAATTCAGAAACCTTACATGTTACATTCATAATGATTGCCGTAGCCTAGGTCATAGCACTGGTGAAAAGATAACCCTGTGTATTTAGCTTGAAATATGGTAAAAATGCAAAAGAACTATGAATCTGTTAAAAATCAATTAAGCAGAAAGTAGTAAACATGGAGGCCCCAAACATGCATGTTACATTGCACAAGTGGACACCCGCTGTAACCTTTTGTAACTTCTAGGTTGAAATGTTCCCAATTAATATTAAATTGTTAAAGATAAGTGTGCAATAAAACGCAATTTCGTTTTCAGGTTAAGCCTCTAGGTCAAAAATTTCATTAGTAGAGGACCACTAGGCAACACTTTGAATGATGCGACCAAACTTTATTTTAAAAGAAAATGATTAGTTAAGCAAACCGGAATGCAACTTACCATTTATACTATTTCATCTTTGAGCGTATCAGTGGATGATCAGTCCACTGACAACAGACTGAAGTATAGTCTTATAATCATGAACCTAAACGTACCCTTCAGATGTTAATTGGAGGTCTCCCCCAATTTAGCAAGGCTACTTCTTTTACAGTCCATTTGTAATATTAGTTAATATTAAACTGTTCTATGGCATAATTATATTTCCACAACCTCCTTAGTGGTTCTTTACATTACACATTATTTAAATTAACATGTGCCCCAATGTCCTTCCCTACTGTCAATAAAGATAGAATTTTAATAAAACATTCACTATTCCTTAAAAACACTCAAAAACCATGCTCAAAACAGGTAAAACCAAAACGTAATAGTAGCTTATTAATTTTTTTCCTGACGGTCTGCTCATACTTCTGAGAAAGCTTTCTTTTTTTAATGCTATGAACATTGTTAGGAATGAAAGAAGATAATGGCATACATCAGCTTCAGCCCCCCTGAAGAATTCTTCTTTGCTACACCTTTGTGTAGTGTTCCAGCTAAGGTCAGGTGAACTCCAGACATTGGAACCACCATGTTCATGCAATCTAAATGGAAATCAGACATGGAGAAATTGAACTGTGGTCCACTAGCACAAATTCTGCCAGTAAAGAGAAGCATTGCAAGGATTGAAAGGAGCCTCCATCTGAATACACCCATGTTACAATTCTTCCTTATCCTCCCCACTAAAAGGCATCTCAGCCTCTCCCAGAAGCTGATTCCTCTCACATATCCCTAGTAAGAAATAACCCAGTTTGAACCCTGCCCCTGGAAATTCTTCCTCCCATTGGCCAGCTGCCACATAGTGTTGGTTTATTCACCCTTAAATAAGGTTTATTTACCCCACCCCTCTGGATTTTCCCCCGCCTCTGTAGGGAGAGACTAAAAGAATAAGTGCTTCAATAAGGAACTTATTACTGAAATTCTGGACTCTGGACCTGCATCTCTTAGCCTGCAGTTTCTGGTAAGATCATTCAAGCAACTGAATACTGTCCTTAACAGTAAAAGTCCCTGGAAGCTATAGCACAAATGCTAATGTTCAGCTAACAGACCATCTTAAGCTCCTGTAAACCTGTTAAGTTATAAATCTTTTCTCTGTATGCTGTTATAAAAAGTGGTAATACATAATTAGCATTACAGTTATAGAATTATTATGCTCCATAAATTTTAGAGCAGGCCCTCCGACACACATCGCTACAGGGCTCCAGGGCAGCCAGCAGTTCCTCACTTCTAAAGAAGCAGATGTCTCAGGGGAGATTAGAAAGTTTTGCCAAACACAAGATCTTGGGGGGTTTATTGTGTGCAGCCAAACTTGTTTTATCTTCTGAGACATCATCCACTGTAGAACGCACAAGTGGCGATAAGATTAAGGGGGTGAGTAAACGCAGCGAAGTTTAAGTGATGGGTGCAAAGTTCAGTGAGCCTGGACCTGGCTTGCATCTTGACGGGAGGATGTTTGTATTGACACAAGACCACAGAAGCCTGGACAACTGGCAAGAGCTTATCCCTAGAGTATGAGTATTAGAAAAAATGAGTGGCTGTGCAGGTTTCTGGGGTGGCTGCAGGCCAGACCCCGGCTTTTCTTCATGATCCAATAATAGAACCCCCAGAGTGCAGACTCTTCTTGCTCATCTACTTCTGCTTGATCAGCCCTGTGAGGCAGAGACAGAAGTGATGGGACTTGCCCATGGTCATTGCCACAGCTAAGAAGAGAGCCTCTTGTCCCCTGAACTGTACATATGTCATATCCTATCTACTGGACCACTCTGATTCTTCTAAGGCAAAGTGGTTACGTGATGTGCCCAAAGGGAATCAGCATCAAAGCCAGAATTAGAACTCCGTTTCCCCATCCCATAGGTAGGCAGGCCTCTTCTAGTAAAGTTTACTTATACCTTATAAATTCATTAAGTACCTGACAAAAGTACATAATGAGCAACCACTTCTGATCTACGCAGAGACACTGACACACATAGACACAGTTTTAGAAACTAAATTTCCAGCAAAGCCAAACATGAGGGCATGGGTATACCTTATACCAAAGGGACTCTTCTGCAAAAATTGACTGAGAAAGGGATGAGTCATTAGAAAGGAATGGGGTTCACCTGAATAAATCCACAAACCTAATATAAAATCTGCCACTCAGCAATGAGCCCCTAAGTGCAACTTTAATGTAGCAGTATTTCAGAAACAGATCGCCTCTTACCCCCATCCTCTCATCATGGTATCTGGGGGAAAAACAGAAATCCAATATTCCTTTTTATTTTTTGCCTTTACATTGTTAGGCAGCTGCTGAAATTCATTCTCTAATAATAGACAGTCACCACCGTGTTCTGTATTTTCCAACAGAAGCAACATAAAGGCAGACAAGAGCTGCCACATCCCCAGCACATTCATAATTCTCCCTTTCCTGCCACAAAAGGTAACTTCTCCACACGTTGGTGTCACTATCAAGAAAAAAGGAGGCTGAACAAAATATATTTCAATAATTTCTTACTAGAGTTCAGAAGAAATCAGGTTAAAATATAGAAGGAATGTTGCAGTGGATTATGGATTTACTTCTATCAGAAGACTCTGTCTCACAGTCTGGAATCAGTTTACCATATAACTTTATACTATAATTACTCAGAGCTATGCACTTATTTTAACAAGTAGCGAAGCAACTGTTAGAGTTCCTTAAAGCTCAGGTAAAATGTCAGCCCATAAATTATAGTGATAGTAGCTTGACTGTGCAGTTATAGGTCTTAAAGAGCTTTCTTCACAATTTGCTAATTATTATAATTACATTATTTTGATAATTTTATATTACCCTTTTTACAAGAGTACAAATAATTTTTAACTGAAGGGTTTTACTAGAGTTTAGGCAAAAAAACCATTCAGCACTCGCACAGTGGCTTCCAGGGAGCATTACTATTAAGGACAGTAGTCAGTTGTTCGTTTGCTTGACTGGTCAGACCAGAAGCTGCAGTCTTGCAGAAAGATACATAGTCTTCCACACAAAACAATTGAAGTGAAGATAAAAAAATAAATGAATAGAAATTCTGCAACAGCCCCTTTTTTAAAAGAATGTATTTCTCCTTGCCATTCTTTGGTATTCTACTGGAAAAGGTGGCTGCCTCAGATGAACCATCCTAATCTTCCATCAATGTAGTGCTATTTCTCCCCTCACAGTAAATCCGAGTTATGGTGTAAGGGGTGAATGCTTCCCCATCAAATTATGAGTCTGACCATTGCCCACCCTGACACTGAAGTTTCCACTCTTTCCTCTGTTCTCCTAGGTAGATCCCAACCTCAGAGAGAGTTATATATGTAGTCCCAGGTAGGAAGGTAGATGGATTTCAGGGTCAATGACCTGCCATATAGCAATGATTACGGTGAGTTCAGCACAACTTCCCCTCTGAGGAGATTTCTTTAAACAAACCCTATCAGCATCCGTGTGCATGGCCTAGACACTTGTACTGAGACTTTCTATTTAGCCCTTATCAGCATTACCAGGATCCCAAATAGAATACAGTGAACATTACCAGTGCTAGCACTTTAGCACTTTGTGGTGTTGAGCAGCTACCCCCATTAGTAGTGACTGATCAAAGCAGCAACCCAAACTTTCCCCAGTGAACAAATCTAGATAAATTGCATACACACTTCTGACACCCTCAGGCAGACGCTTGTTCTTGTTCTTTGCCTTTAAGGCACTCACAAGTTTGCCAAATTAATTTAAGATCGGTAGGATCTAGAGGTGAAAGTAAGCCACTACTCCCCAGTACGGCGTACCGGCAAGAGCTGGTGCACCGAACGGGGGCAGCCCGGCTTCCCCAGGGGGCAATTTAAAGGGCCTGCGGCTCCCAGCAGTGGCCGGAGCCCCAGCCCCTTTAAATTGCCTCCAGAGCCCCGCTGCTGGAGCCTGGGGGTAGCGGCTGCAGGGCTCCGGCAGCTATTTAAATGGCCTGGGACTCCCGTGCTTCTACCGCCCGGGCCCTTTAAATAGCCACTGGAGCCCCACTGCTGCTACTCCAGGGCTCCGGGGGCTATTTCAAGAACCGGGGTGGTAGAAGCAGGGGAGCTGCGGGCCCTTCAAATAGCACCCGGAGCCCTGGGGTAGCGGGGGCTCCAGGGGTTATTTAAAGAGCCAGGGCTCCAGCTGCCTCTGCCGCCCTGGTCCTTTAAATAGCCGCTGGAGCCCCACCGCTTCCCCAGGGCTCCGGCAGCTATTTAAAGGGCCAGGGTGGTAGAAGAGTGGAGCCCTGGGCCCTGTAAATAGCCCCCGGAGACCCCGGCCTGCTGCTGCTACCCCGGTGGGGGGGGCACTTACCTTACAGGGGCTGGCTCTGACCCCCTCAACCCCGCCCCTTCCGCCCTAGGCCCCACCTCTTCCGGGGGCCAGAGCTGGCCCCAGAGTACCGGTAAGTCACTCAACTTACTTTCACCCCTGGTAGGATCCAAGTATAACATTTAGCATCTAGAACAAAAATAAACCACATCGTTGTATGTGTACAGGGCAAACACTAACATAATTAGCTAATGCCTTCCTAATGAAACCACACCCAAAAGAAGTTGTGGAACTAACCTGACATTTGCCACCACCACATTGTTCACTGCTCATATGTTTTATCACTTTCCTGTACCTTTGGATGTCTTATCTATTTAGCTCTTTGGGGCATGGACTGTCTACTATCCCCTAGCACAACAGGGTCCCAATCTTGGCTGGTGTCAAGTCATTACCATAAAAAAATATAAATAATAGTACCAACTGCTCAGTTCAGGCAACAAACACTTCTGTGCCAGGGATCTTTCCGGTACAACTGAATTTACATAGAGCCGTTCATTCACTGTATTCTCTGAAAGGTAATTAAGCCTCACAAGACCCATTGTGGAAGCAGATACCTATTATTATAACCCTTTTACAAAGTGGGTAAACACAGAGGGCTTATATAGACCATACCCACAGAAAGGGTGGGTACAGAGGGACACTAACAGCAAAAGTTCCTGGAATCATTCCACCTTTGCTGAGGTGAGGCAGGAGGAATGTTTCCAGGATCCTTGGAGGAAACATGCTCAGGAACTCCTCCTCCTTTTTGGAGCTGCAGTGTCTGCAAAACAGAATAGGGTTCAGGACTCTATCTTGCTGGGGGTGTCTAGAGTTGTAGGATGCACTACAATTTCCCTAATAAGTGTGAGACTTTAGGTATGCAAGGTGCTGGCAAAGCAAAAAGGCTCACTCTGCCCTATGTCTCCTCTTGTGCAACCACAGTCTGGTGCAGAGGGGTTGAAAGACTTACCTGTGTCATATACTGGGTTAATTTCAGAGATCTCAGGAGTCCTGATTCCCCCTCCCGTAAAGTATAGTGATAACAGTACTAGGCACTGCATGTTGAATGCTTCCAATGAATATTTTTTCTCTATTGGACTGCATGGATCAGAAGAAATTGTTTAAGGATCATGCAAGATGTTTCTTCTCCCACCCAATTCCCATCTACCATTTCCCTGTCAACCAAGTCTATTATTTTCCACTATGACAATGTGACTCCCTACTTAAGGGCTATTACTTCTGTTGTTCCCACTCATTAGAGAAAGAAAAACAAAGAAGAAAATTAATGAAGTCTGATTTTTCAAATCAGTTCTAAAGGACCTAAGCCTACATTTCTCTCTCAGATGTATAGTCCCATTGATGCATCACATCAGTAAGGGCTTGTAGAAGAGTGACTCACCATCTGGCACACCCTCTGGTAGCTGGATGCAGCATTGAGACACCTTCCATCTGGGAACTATTCAGGCCCTGTGATGGTCTGGTGCTTCTAATGACTCCACCCTCAAGATATGTCACATTCAGTCCCACCATTTTTTGAGTAACCCAATCCTCCAAAACAGTAATTCAATAACCTTACACCAGGTCTTTGGCCTAACTTTGTGCTCAGTAGTCTTTACACACCTTGTCTCAAAGTCTCTTTTATGCCGCCCTCCTCAGTGGCAGGTAGGGAAACCCAGGCCTTGCCTCTAGTCTCAGTTCCAATCCAGGGATCCTGTAGCGTGCACCTAAGATCTGCTTCTTCAGACTCCTTCTTGCCTAGCTGGATTTACTTCTTACCTTGGGCTGTCTCTAGGCCCTTTTCCCGCCCGAGGCTCAGTCCTTCACAGGTGCTTTACTCCTCCCCAGGCTTTTCACAGTCTTTTCCTGATCTTATACTGAACAATAGAGGGCTTTCCCTTCACCTTCCCACCTCCCTGGTTCCTGTCACACAGACAGCAAGCAGCAAAAAACCATAAGTCCGAAATGCAGACAATGCGATATTTATTGGGGTTAATTTCCAGCAAGCATGATTCCAATTTCCGACCCACTTCCTGTTTGAATAGTAATATATATAGTTTATATAGTAATATTCTCAGCTATATCTTAACCAATCATTTTACTGAAATTTTACTAATCAGTCCTAACATATTGTAACATTATTCTCGAACCAATTATATTCCACTACCTTAATTAACTTACACCTAGCAAAATTAATTATACAGCAAACAGAAACAATTAGAGAACCAGACAGATTAACAAAAAAGTGGGGGCCATAAAGTTAACACAATACAGAAATAAGGGTTTCACAGCCACAACCATTGATAAATGATTTCTTGCCAGACAGGATGGTATCTAACTAAGTTTTCTTTAACCATCTGAAGATCTGTTTCTTTATCTGGTAGTGACGGGCACTATCAGGACAGGATCGTTTTGCTAACAGCCCAATAGCACCTTATTTCAATGTGACTGGTTTGGAATGTGAGGATGTGACCGTTCGCTTCCCAGTTTATGGCTGCCCCTGCTGCGTAGCCAAAGGCCTTAGCCTAAGAACAAGGCCTCAGACTATCCTATAAAGAGAAGGCCCATACACAGGTGGATTTGTGATTTTGATTCTTTGTTTTATACCTCTATAACTAGTTAAGTGATAAAAATACACCTAAGTTTTTAAAATATAGGCTGGCCTGAATATCTATATTCTAACAACACATTCCAGGACTTTCTCCCCAGGGCCCAGCTTCTGTCTGCAACTCCCAAGGCTCCATGTCTGTCCATGTCTCTTTCCTCCAGAAACCAAACCTCCAGGAACCCTTCCTGAGATCCTGCCCTCTGTCAAGTCTCACTTCACTCCTGTATTTCCCAGTCTCTCTCCTGGCTCTTTGCCAGAGTTCCCTTCTTGGGACAGAATCCTAAGGCCTGCTCTGCCCCAGGCCTCCTGCCTCCCTTCTACTGCCATAAAGTCCTTCTTTTATTAGCCCTAATAGCTGGGACTCATCCTTAATTCAGCCGCACAGCTCCTTCCCAGCTGGGCCCAATCCTAAACGTCGCTGACCCAAAACCAGGTGCAATGATAATGTCCTGACTCTAGTTTTCTCTGCCAGTGTGGGGTATACACACAATCACAGGGTTACTTATGAGTACAAGTTGCAAAACTGGACCCGCTATATGGGCAAATAATGCTTAAAGGGTTGTTGGTTTTTTTGGTGAGTGTATTTATTTGTCATGATTTTAAGAGCAAACTAAGCATCCATATCACCCCATACAAACAGGGAAGAGATGACAAAAGTAATTAAAGGTGTGATATTTTGGAGGAGGAGATTTGATATGAAGGGGTTGTTTAATGTCCTCCACCCTTACAGATACCACTGAACATTTCGGTAACAAAGCACATGAACACAATAGGACAAAAATCTAACACCTTCTCTTTGCTAAGGCAAAACTCAAATTTAGATCAAGAATTGCAAACTGAGCTACCTACACTTGGCCTCCCCTCAGACACACAGCCTACCCCACACAAACCAGCCCAAGTTTTCCAAATATTACCACTCCTTCATCCTTGCCCTGAGGGTTCTTTCACGTACACCTCACTAAGCCCCAAGAGAACACTGCCATGTATGCCACCAGACTGCTGGCAATCCCCAGAGCCAGAAAACACCTTCCTGCACCTTTACTGACACAACCTACAAAGTACAGCACTGAAGTGAGGCATACTTGGATCCTTCAAATCATATATGCACCTTGTGAAGGGTGTCCCACCCCCCGGGGTACCACCTGGAACTGGAGTACCACTGAGCCTTTGATCCACCACCCTGGGCTCCCTCTCTCACTGCACTGCTGTGACAAGTTGCAGACCTGCTCCCAATCCTCTTCCACCAGCATTCACACAGGTAGGGAGTCACCCAGCTGCAGTTACATGCAGGCTGTCTGACTAGCCACTGCGTGAACTAACAGTAGAAAGGCTAAAGCCAAGGTAACTCCCCGCTCTCCTCTGGAGCATAAACCCAAAATTATACCGTCTTGCTTTGCACAAGGAACTGTATAGTGTAAGCTCATAGAGTTTGTCTTTCCCAACCTCCACCCCCCACCCCCAATGTGGAGAGGAATATGCAACAGCCTTTGCCCCTTGAGCTACGATTTCCCATGCACGTCACTCCAACTCACTGGTTTAGATAAAGCAAAAACAAGTTTATTAACTACAAAAGATAGATTTTGAGTGATTATAACTGATAGCAAACAAATCAAAGCAGATTACCTAGCAAATAAACAAAAAACGCAAACTAAGTCTAAGATACGAGAAAGATAGGATCTGAATTAGCATATTCTCACCCTGGTTGATGATACAAGCAGGCTGCATATTCTTAAGGGGCAAGCTGCACTTGCTTGACAGCTTGGAATCCCCAGATCTTTCATATACAGGCTAGAAATTCCTTTAGCCTGGGTCCAGCTCTTCCACCAGTTCAGTCTTTGTTCCTCAGGTGTTTCCAGGAGTTTCTTGTGTGGGGACTGAAGAACAACAAATGATGTCACTCCCTGCCTTATATAGCTTTAGCATATGGCAGGAACCCTTTTGTTTAAAACTTGGTTCCCAGTCCAGTCTGTGGAAAAATACTGACATCCCAAGATGGAGTCCAGAATCATGTGGCCTGGTCACATGTCCTTGTAGAGTCATAGCAGCCATTACTTACAGACTGTCTGGAGTGTTCTCAGAACGGCTCCCCAGGTGGGAAATAAGTAGGGGTGGTCAACCTGTGCCTCCGGAGCCACTTGCGGCTCTTCAGAAGTTAATATGCGGCTCCTTGTACAGGCACCGACTCCGGGGCTGGAGCTACAGGTGCCAACTTTCCAATGTGCCGGGGGGGTGCTCACAGCTAAATCCCTGGCTCTGCCACAGGCCTTGCCCCCACTCCACCCCTTTTCACCCCCTCCCCTGAGCCTGCCATGCCCTTGCACCTCCCTCCTCCCCCTCAGAGCCTCCTGCATGCCACAAAACAGCTGATTGGGAGGTGCGGGGAGGGAGGGAGAGGCGCTGATTGGCAGGGCTGCTGGTGGGTGGGAGGCACTGGGAGCGGGGGGAGGGCTGCTGGGGGGCTGCTGACATATTACTGTGGCTCTTTGGCAATGTACATTGGTAAAGTCTGGCTCCTTCTCAGGCTCAGGTTGGCCATCCCGTCCTAAGGCCTATTGTTTTCCCTAATGGCTCATTTCCCTGAATAGGCCCTTCCCAACCAGCTATCTAGCCTAAAAGCATCTGGTCTAGTGGGCATTACTCAGGTGTAACTACATTTGAAATACAGATACATACTCAGTATTTATGACTTCAGATACAAAAATGATACATGCATAGAAATAGGATAATCATATTCAGCAAATCATAACTTTTTCAATTACACCTCAGATGACTTGACTTGTACAAAATGCATCATAATTATGCCATAATCATATCATAATAATAACACTATGAAGAATATGGGATGCAGTGTCACACAAGTCTTATCATATCACGATGACAATTCTCCCAACTATACATGATGAGCAGACTGGTGTCACCTCTGTTCATAATAAAGGGTAGTCTACAGCAATGGGGTAACAAAACTTCCTGCCACTCTCTGTAGCTGCAGCCTGTGACTTCCCTGTCCTGGGCTCTTTTGTTTTTGGCCCCAGCAGGAAGCATGTCCCAGGAAACTAAGGACTACATCTAGAGTGTACAGGAAATGTGACATCCTTACTCTATAGCAACCAACCTGCTCTAGTTAATTTTTTCACCATTTAATACAACTACCCCTAACACACTGAGTTTAGCTGGAGTGCATGCAGATAAATGCTGGATTTCAGAACTGTGGAACACACTACAAACAATGGCACATCCTTCTAGCCCTTCCTCAGACTTGCTTATTGTGGCACCACCTTTACTGAACCATTTCCCACTGGCTATTGCCAGGCTCCAGGAGGAAGAGTTAAGATTGCATTGCAGGAGTGGTGCACACTTTAACTTTGTACTTATTGGTTTTCAGATATTTAGCAATTCTCCGCATCCTGGAAAGGTACAAGGCAGCACTGGGCAAGTTTAATTCTGCATTAACAAAGTTTTAGAGTAATTACTTTTAGTTTTCATTATAAAATAAAAATTGAGATACTTAATTTTCATTCTTTATTTAAGCAAACAATGGGGGAAAATGGATTTGTGTTTGGGGAAAACATGGCTAAGTAAAATAAACACAATAGGCTGTGCCAGAATTTCATTTAACAAAAAAGCCAAAAGACAGCAAGCTTTGTTTGAAGACACAATCATGCAATAATAAATAATAAAATAATTGACCTGTAAAAATCCAGTTCTCTTTGTTGTTCATTAATACCAAGTATAAACAAGAGAGAGACACTGAACACTCTTGTATTTACATTTTGTCAAAAGCATTTTGGAGTTAAAAGTCGATTTGGTTTGTACAAGAAACTCTTGAGCCCAAGATTTCACCGAAAACTTGAAACATATGTGAACAGAATTTTTATGAGGTTCAGAAGAGTTGGGTTTAAGTCTACATTTGTATATTACTAGTGCACCTTTTCACTAGGGATGGCTCTGAGTCAATATCCTAGATCGAACTCCCCAACTTTCAGAAAGTGCAAATCCTGATCCAGACAAAGCTGCTGGCCCCTAGCTCTTTACTAAAGTAAAACCCTAGATGCAAACACCCTGAACTTCTGGAAGTTTTAGAGCTGGATCTGAACTTGCAGTTTGGACCCATCTCAATATCACTGTCACCTCAAGGCAGAAGCAAGAAGTATTAAAACAGCACACAAAAGACTGTTTTAATGAGATTTCCAGCCAAATTATCCACCTCAAAGACATTTGTTTAATTCCTATGAAGTCAGTGAGAGTAGGAATAACTGGCCACCACAAAAATCACTAATAACATTTGCTTAATTAAAACCTTTTTAAAAAAAATACAGCCAGAAAAAGAGTTAAAGGAGCTCATAGTATTCCAAAGGATGAAGGAATATATCTGAGCTAGTTTAGAACTAGAGGGAAACAGACAAAAGCCAACTGCACTGATGTGATTTTTTTTTACGACTAGTAACTTGTGAAGAATTTGACGATTCCTCTCCAAATTTTGCATCATCTTTCTCCTTTATCTTATAGTACCTCTGGCAATTTTCAGGCCAATTCAGTTTTCCAACTCAAATTTATAAGAGCATAAAAGCAGTCATACTGGGTCAGACCTATGGTCCATCTAGCCCAGCATCCTGTCTTCCGAAAGTGGCCAATACCAGGTGCTTCAGAGGGAATGAACAGAACAGGTAATCACCTTGTTGCCCATTCCCAGCTTCTGACAAACAGAGGCTAGGGACACTTCAGAGCATGGTTTTGCATCCTTGTCCAACCTGGCTAATAGTCATTGATAGACCTATCCTCCATGAACTTATCTAGTGCTTTTTTGAACCCTGTCATAATCTTGGCCTTCACAACATCCTCTGGCAAAGAGTTCCACAGGTTGACGAAATATTTCCTTTTGTTTGTTTTAAACCTGCTGCTTATTAATTTTATTTTTGGAGCCCTAGTTCTTATGTTATGAGGAGTAAATAACACTTTCATATTTACTTTCTCCACACCAGTCATGATTTTAGAGACTTCTAGCATATCCTTCCTTAGTCATCTGTTTTCTAAGATGAACAGTCCCAGTCTTTTTAATCTCTCCTCATATGGACTCTGTTCCATACCCCTAATTATTTTTGTTGCCCTTTTCTGAACCTTTCCCAATTCCAATATATCTTTTTTGAGATGGGGCGACCACATCTGTACACAGTAGTCAAGATGTGGGACTATCATGGATTTATATAGCGGCAATATGATATTTTCTGTCTTATTTTCTATCCTTTTCCTAATGATTCACAATGTTGGACCCAATATATAGTTGACCATTGAAATCTGTAATATTAATGTTATGCAAGCCATGTGTTTTGATAAGAATGTGAGGCTCTGATGCTACAAAACGTAGTGAGTTTGGTTTGTTTGCTCTAAAATGACTCTCCATCTACTGTTAAACAGCATTTTGAGTGTGGCCAAATTTATTTACTTCAATTACATTAAAACATGCAAGCATAGATTTAGCACTAGCTGCTCCAATGCAATACATTCTTTTAAAATTGCAAATATATTCAACCTATTTTTCTAAGAGTAGCCTAAACAGAGATTTATTTTTGCAGCGCTGTTTTGTAAATACAAATAAATTGCAGTGAGAAAATAAACTAGTGCTTCCAGTCCTTAAAACAGAAAATGTAACAGTCACATCTGCTTTGATGTTGATGGGAAATTACTGTACTCTTTGAAAAATGGGGACCTAATAGACTGTGATTTGATTGGAATACTTATCATACTCTAAATGAGAAGGGAAAGCTTTGTATGATGAAAAGGGACGTGAAGAACAGCATACATGTGTCATATTCCTTGGGGTGCTGGCAGGCACCTCCCACTGCCCTGGTGCTGCAAAGTCCGTGGGGTACCTCAGTGTGCACAAACTGGGGTCCTCACAGTACTTGTCATAAATATAAAGGGAAGGGTACCCACCTTTCTGTATACAGTGCTATAAAATCCCTCCTGGCCAGAGGCAAAACCCTTTCACCTGTAAAGGGTTAAGAAGGTAAGGTAACCTTGCTGGCACCTGACCCAAAATGACGAAAGAGGGGACAAGATACTTTCAAATCTGGAGGTGTGGGGACAAAGGGTTTTGTCTGTCTGTGTGATACCTTTGCTGGAAACAGATCAAGGATGCAAGTTCTCCAACTCCTGTAAAGTTAGTAAGTAATCTAGTTAGAAAATGCGTTAGGTTTTCTTTGTTTAACAGCTTGTAAAAAATTCGCTGTGCTGGAGGGAATGTGTATTCCTGTTTTTGTGTCTTTTTGTAACTTAAGGTTTTGCCTAGAGGGATTCTCTATGTTTTGAATCTGATTACCCTGTAAAGTATGATTCTTTTACCTTTTCTTTAATTAAAATTCTTCTTTTAAGAACCTGTTTGATTTTTCATTGTTCTTAAGATCCAAGGGTTTGGGTCTGTGTTCACCTGTACCAATTGGTGAGGATATTATTATCAAGCCTTCCCCAGGAAAGGAGGTGTAGGGCTTGGGGGAATATTTTGGGGGAATAGGACTCCAAGTGGTCCTTTCCCTATTCTTTGTCTAAAACACTTGGTGGTGGCAGCGTTTTACCTAATCCAAGGGCAAAGACTTTGTGCCTTAGGGAAGTTTTAACCTCAGCTGGTAGAAATAAGCTTAGGGGATCTTTCATGCAGATCCCCACATCTGTACCCTAGAGTTCAGAGTGGGGAAGGAACCTTGACAGTACTAAATTAGGGCTAACAGTCTGGCACCATTTGAGGGGGGTGGGGCTCCTGGCTCCCATTCCCCAAGTCCTTCTAGTATGGTCCCAGATTCACTACTTGGGAGGGGAGGAGGGTAACTTGCAGTACCAAATGCTTGGCAGCTCACCATGGAACTTGCCTGCCCAGGCAGTATGCTGGAGTCTGCTGCCTCCTTACAGGGATATGAGATCAGTGAGTGTCCTTATGGAGAACAAGTTTCCTGAAGTTCTCCAGGGGTTCCTCATGCACTCTGTAGAGCTATTGTCTGCTCTCTCCCAGAGCTGCCTACCAGTTTCTGCTTTTAACCCCCTGATCTGCCCCTCACATAACTGACAGAGCCAGAAGAGATGAGTCAGACTTGCCAACAGCAGCTTTTTAACCCCTTTGTCACTGGTATGGGCTTTATACACCCCATCACAAAAACATGCTAAACAGAGAACACACTAATATGTGAAAAGAAAATGGACAGCTAAGATTAAAACTATTTACTCATTGGATTTCATGTTATGTTCTATAAGGTACTTCGTATCGTTTATTTAAGGTTAATTTTTAAAAAACCCTCTGCTCTTTTAAAAGGACAGATCAAAAATGTGAGAGTGAAGTGGCACATTCAGACATGAAATTTTTGAAACATGTTGCATAGTAAAGAGTCTTCTGTACTATCAAACATTTGAGAAAGATGCCCAATTAACTTAGGGCCAATTCTGTCATTGAATATTACCCACATGAAATAGTAACTTACTTCACAAGCACCCCCTTTCCAGTCAGCTGGACTATTTGTGGAGTAAGCTGCTATCAGAATCTGCCCCTTCATTACTGAAGCTATGTGGAAGCATAGCAATATCAGCTTGGGTAATCTGAGCCCTGTGGTAAATCAAGACAAACGGCAAATAGTTACCATGAAAAATGATTACGATATACGCACAGGGAGCTCAGGGTTATTAATAACCTATCAACTAAATCTATCAGCAGCCTTCCACATGGTCAACCATGAAGTACTGCTGGCTAATCTAGGCGGCCTACCAAGACTGAAAGGGTTACAATAAAGGTTTACTCCCCACTAAACGCAATATGACTACCAACATGATCAAAGTTAAGCACATGCTTAAGCGCCTTGCTGGATCAGTGCTCAGCACTTGGCAGAATAGAACCTTAATTTATTTTTGCTCATTTCTCTTGATATATCTTAGGCACTTACATAGCCCCCATCACCCATATTATCTGCGTGCTTTATGATCTTTAATGTATTTATCCTCACAATGCCCTTTGATGTAGGGCAGTGCTATTATCCCCATTTTACAAATGGGGAATGGAGGCAGAGAGGCAAAATGACTTACCTAAGGTCAGGCAGGAAGTCTGTGGTAGAGCAAGGACTTGATAACAGATGTCTCAATCTGGCTAATGCCCTAACCACTGGGCTATGCTTCCTTTCTTTAATAGGTCCTGAAGGATCGTGATGGGAAGCTCCCTCTTCACCCCAACAATCTGTTACTTGTTGCGTCCCCTCAAGGCCCACTCCTATTCAATGTAAACGAGAAAACTAGGAAAGACAGTGGGATACTACATGCCTCATTGCTACCAATACACCTATACCTTGTTCTTTCAGATGTCCCCAGTGTCTGAGAGAGGTAAGTACCTGGAAGAGACTCATATGGCTTCAGTCTAAATAAGTTCAGTCTAGATAATACTTCCTTGATTACATCAGCATCACTTGTGTATTTCAAGGATCTGAGATGAACTTGGAATTAGTATCCTACAGAATGACTGTCATCTGATGTTCTAAAGTAGTGTGCACTCTAGGGCTTTTTCTGAATACATAGATGATACTAAACAGGCAAACTGCAGTAGTGCCCAGAAGTGCCTTATTCACCTTTAGCTTGCTAGGAGACTGTGTCCTTTCCTATCAGATAAAAGCTCAGCCATGGCCATTCATGCCTTCATCACTTCTAAGCTAAAGCACATTGCATTGTTTAGCTAAAGACTGGCTGTGAAAGCCAGGCGGAAGCTTGTCCAGCATGTAAGACATGACTATTTGATTATACAGACCAATGAAAGTGCATCACCCAGTGCTTGACAATCTACATAACCTCCTCTCTAGTTCCAGAGCTGTTTCATGGTGCTGGCACTAATCTTTAAAGCCTGAAATAAGATAGCAGCCTTTGAGCAACCAGGACCTATATAACCCACCTCAATGGCTCCGCTCAGCGCAGGTGTTGCACCTAACAGGGAAGAGGCTGGAACCCTCAGGAACCTAAGGCTGAGCAGGCCTTGGCATCTGACTTGACGATGCACAATTTCTCCCACCAGACATAAGGATGGGACAGAGCGCTACCACTGTCAGAGGGAAATGCAAGACAAACCTTTCCACAACCACCCTGACTACAGCACAGTCAACAAATAAGAAGCACCCTGCTTAGTAAGCAGACACATTATTGGAGGGAATAGAGCATATGAGCGTTTCTGAGGAAACTGTATTTATATGGAATCCATTGCTGAGCATCCTTCACACTCTTTGTCTTCAATAAAATTTGTGGGTACACAGCACCACAACAGATGAGGCCTGTGATGCCACAGTGTTATCATAAAGAATGCATTAAATATATAGATATAATTATGACCCACTTTTCTGATAATGCATGCATACTGCAACATAAAAGGACAGTTTCCAGTTCAAGCAATAGTTTTGTCTGACTCATTTCTAAGATATTTGAGTGACATTATACATCCTGGTTACATCATTTCTTAGATCACAAGCTTTCAAGGGTGTAAACAACATGTATTGTTCAGGTTTGTAAAGCATCATGAGAAGTGTATTAATGGTATGTTACACACACACACACACACACACACACACACACACACACGCATTTTTATTGCAACTGCCATCTTAAAAAGTCACTCAGTAGAGGGGTTTGAAGTTCACCATTCCAGTTAGGTATTTAAAGTTCTAATCCATGTAATAGTGCCCAATCTCTGAGCCAAACACACAGCCCAAAAAGCTGATCTGGGTGCTGAGTAGCTCTAAGGCAGGGAAGTGGGGTGGGGGAAGGAATCCAATAGCTGTGGACTATCACATCCTTGTGGAGAACTTTCATGGTCTGACCATAGCCACTATGATCCTAACACACCCTTCCATGGGGAGGTGAGAATAGAAAGTATTAAGTCTCCCACTAAATCTTCCCTCCTCCCAGTGCAGCAGAACTACAAAGCTGCTCCTACCAGAGGACCCGAATGATTATGTAGGATCGGACAGGATTCACTGTGTATTAAATAACTAGAGGGATCCCAACAACTTAACTCTCTGTTTAAGACAAAAAAGGGCATTATATTTGGGCCCAATCCTGTAGAAAATCAAAATTTCCATTTATGTAAATGGGCACTATAATAATTCCGGGCAAATCACAGTATAATGGGTTCCCGTTTTCAAAGTAGAAAAAGCATTTCCAATCCATATCAACCCAGATTTTTAAAAAGTAAGTTGAGATGCATTAAGTTTACATTGAGACCAGTTTATTTACATGTATTGGAATAAGCATCAGCATTACAACATTAAAAACACAGTATATTGCTACAACTGCCATCGGAGAAAATTTGGGGGTTAGATAACATTTGGCCCTTATTATTCTAAATGCAAACTGAAAGAAGGTCAAGACAATGGTTAAAAAATGGGCTATTTTAATTTTTCTTTGGTATATCTCCCTCTGGAGAGTGAAGTGATGTATTTTATTTGTAGATTTATCTTTGTACATTTACTTCAAGGATTATGTATATAGTTTGCTTTTGTTAAATTGTTCATAAATATAATTTATGAAGTGAAGACAATTTAAACAGGTATTTTTATGTATTGGAATTACAGAAATCCTGGGTTAATATAAACAAGACCTTTGCCTTAAAGCAGGGCTGGTGGGGTGACAATTAAGGAATGTAAAATAAAATGTAGAGGTCCATTTAATATGCAGAACAGCACAATAGGACATCTTCAGAGTCTAATCCTGAAAGGTGACATGTACTCGTAATTTACTACTGTCAATGCTTCTCACCTCACAGAATCAAGACCCTCTGTGATTAGTATTTATCTCCTCACAACAATATACTTTATAATGGGTTACTGTTTGAGTACCATTTTGATCAGCTAGAAATTGATTTTATTTTTTTAAACCAGAAGAAGAGCTTTCTTTGGATTTACTGAGAAACTCTATTAACTGTCTTGGATTGACTTTTCATATGAGTGAGGTTATAGAAGCAATTTGAAAAAACTCTGTGCCGTCATCCCAAAAGTGTAGTCGTAGTTCATTAGATATACCATTGAGTACAGCTGCCTTTCCACATTTCAGGGTTTTCATGGCTATTGTCAGTTCCTCAATATTAAGTTGCTTGTTGTGGACTAGCTGTTTTAGGAGTGACCACAGATCCTTCTTGGTGTTGTTTTGTTTTCTAGGTTGTTTTAAGAGGAGGAGTTGGTATGTGACGTTGGGAGACAGTGTGTCTGGCCGCAGGAGTCTTGAAGCTGGGTCTGTGGGGTCCTGGGAATCATCATACTACAATCCTTCATCTGGCAGCTCTCAGACAGTAGCTGGGACTGGGATTCATGAAGCCCAACTGGGGCACAATCCTCACCCATACACTTTGATTCCAAGACTTCTGATTGGGCTGCCGCCCCTATCTGAGCCAGAGGAGGAAACAATGAAGTTGTCCATACACTTGGGCTTCACTCTGCCAGAGATCACTGGTCTGGTGTTTACCTGTTTCTGCCTTCTTATCCTGACCTTCTGACTCATCCCAACCCTTGGTAACTGACTCTTCATCCCTGCCCTCTGGTTTCTCTCTTGACTGAGGTTCTGGCATTCCAATCCAGCCTGATTCCTGGTAACTGGCACCGGGACCAGAGGCCAACCACTAGGCAGGTCACCTTTGCCTCAGTCCCGACAGACTGGAGCAATGCACTTTGGTTGTTATCCATCAGGGTTCAGCTTACAAATGGTGCCCCATGATTTTTTGCTGTTACGGCACAGGTTTGTTGTTTTAATCTGCTCTCTCCAGCAGTTGTGCTGCTCCCTTCCAATCTCTCTCACAAGCATTTTCCCCAAGCCTAGCGGTTTCTTTACCAAAAGGGTCCAGGTCAAACAGTTGTAAATCTCTCTCATTGTTAGCTGTCTGTTCTGAAAGCCAGGGAAGTGCTTTTGGGCAGTCTTCCACACCAGGGATACAAATTCCCCCACAGGGCTCATGTGTTGGAGTGATAATACAGATGGATTCATCCAATTCAAAAGGTTAAACCTTCCCAGTCAGCCTTTCTAAAGTTGAATCTCTGCAGGTTCTTTGTTTTCCTGGCTTGTACTTCACTCTCTATTGGTACTTGCACTGGTCTATGCTGCGATCTTTGGGATCTCTGCCTTGACCTTCCTTCTCAAGTTGCCTGTATTTTCACAGCTGGCAAAGTGCTACCCCTTGACCCATTGTGCACTTTGGAAGGTACATTTGTCCTTGAAGTCATAAGGTCAAGTTGTTTATTGTTACCCATTCCTCAACTACTTCCTTATTGTTGCCTTTATTGAGGCACCCCAGATGGTAGTAGACTGGTAAAGTCACACATGACTGGACATGGTTTTTCTGGCAGAGGAAAGTCAGTTGGTCAAACAAACTGTCGACACTACACTATATTATACATGACACTATAGCAGAAACTACTGCTATTTTGATCCAGTTCAACCCTGGTAAGTTCCATTGTAGCATGTTTTACAGAAGTGTTTTTCACCAGCCTTATGTCATGTACAAGTATCACGCTGCCATAGATGTTGCTTTCAGTGTCTGCAGCAATATACATGACAGGGATGTTTGTGAGAGAGAGACACAACAGAACCAAACACATCTGCTTTCATGCCAGATATGTCAGCCTTCTGTGCAGAAAATCCCTCCATACTGAAACCGATGATTGAATGCCATCTTTGTCTGAAGCCCTGAAAGGAGCTGTTTATGTCAACATCTATGTCTGTCTTCTATTGTAGTCTCAATGCATATGGTCAGATTTGGTCTCTCCCAAGGTTAGTTGCAATGGAAGACTAAGAGGAATGGCATTCTGCACGTATCTGACACGACCCATGAAAGTAACTGCCTATGAAAGATCCTAGGCATTTGTTAGAAAGACTTCATCACCAAAGAGCAGCGTGTTTCCAGCACAATCAGAAGGAAGCACTGGATATATCAGGTGCATGAATTCCAAATGCAAACACACAGACTTCCATGTGAAGCTATCAAATGGAAACCAACTCATGTGAGAAAATGGGGGCACCTAAGAGAAACCTTAACCCTCTGAAGGCGGGGCAGAACAGTGAATCTCAACACCACAGAGCAAATAGAAGCAACATAGAGAGGAATGGAAGAATCTAGTTTTGTCCTTGTGCACCAACATGGGCGCAAGAAAGATGTAATGTCACTTCTCTATTGCTGAATTCTTAGATTGTCCTCATGGATTTTCTTTGAATCCGCTGCAATATAAAAAGGTTTGTTCAAGAAGATGGGAGAAAGTTAGCGTGTACCCATTGTTGAAGAGGACATGTTAGTTCCTAATGTGTCATGGTTAGTTCATCTTAACAAAAATATGAGCCCTGGCTAGTTGTGATGCAATGGCAGAGCCATTACCCATGGAACAAATGTGAAGTGTTTGTAGTCAACTGCATACCAATTGTTGAAAGAAGTGTATTTACGGGTAATTTTTTTAATATAAGTTATAAAAATGTAAGCTTAGATGTGGTGACAAATTAAGTCCATTAATAGTAAAGATGAACTTCATTTATTGTAACTAGCAGAGCCCATCTTACTAAAGTGTCTTTATAACCAGTATATATTACCTGGAGAATGGAACATATCACAGGGAAACAGTTGTGAATATAGGAATAATTTACAGTTTATTAACAAAGAACAAACCTATTTTCTGTCTCTTCAATGAATCGTTCATTGTAAGTTATAGATTGCAATGCAAAATAAGTAGGAGCACCCCGACTAAATCTGTGAGCAATGGAATAACTACTATACACATAACAGATGGCCACTGTGACAAGGGGCACATTAGTTCCATGTTTATATTAAGAAAGAGGAGGAACTCAACTGTTTTATATGAGGGAGTTGTGGGAAAGATCTCAAAAAAGGGCTATGGAAAGGTGGGGGAATTGTAAATATTTGCAAGTGTTTATTCAGGTGCCAAGTACAGTACATTGGTAAAATGTGGTAGAAATGGAAAAGGAAGGGAGGGGAGGGAGAAACACCTGATGTAAGCATTACTGGGTTCATTTCACTAGTACAAGTATTGATTCAGTTCATCTGACTTGACCGATAACAGCACCAACCCAAAACTTGCACGTTCATTAGCATCAGTTGTACAGATGAGATTTCCTGATAAGAGGTCAGAGGAGGAAGATTACATATGCAATTCCATTCAAATTGTAAACAAAGGCGGCAGTTCATCCTCATAACAAGGATGACGAATTTCATGAATAATTGGGACTAGGGGAGAGGCTGTCAGCAATGTACTGTTACCTTTTACAATACATTTATATTTTTAAAATTCTGGCTACGTTTATACTGCAGAGTTAACCCAGGTGACTGGCACTCAGGTCTGACCACCTAGCTTACAGCTGAGCGTGGGTGAGCATCCCTACTGGAATGCCCCACCCAACTTAGTGTTGTTACTGTTTCTGCACTCATCCCTGTGGGCAAGGGGAAATGGCACTGAAGATCGCTTACCTGCTGGGTAGACAGTAGATACCCCAGCCTGGCACGTCAAAGAAAAAGAAACTTCAAATAAGTCAAGGGTGAATGCTTAGTGCAGCCAGTAGACTCCCTCCTTTACATAAAATAAAAGGGGGAGAAACACTTCCCGTCTTTCATTTCTTTATTCAGCTTGTGACAAGTGGCCATCATATCTTTTTCAGGCATTAGCAGTCACTAAAATCTAAAATAAAATGTAAGTAATTACAACATGGTTTATCTTTATTTTTATCTTAACTATTGCTGAATATGACCCAGGCCAAGTTGCAGGGTATCAGATCAGGCCTGCCATATGAAATGAGTTTGATATCCCGTCCTATGACAAAAGGGAGGGAGACATTGGTATGGCATTTGCCCTGACTCGAATTAACTGCTGCAGGGATTTTATACAAGTTCTTGTCACAACTGCCCGGATCCTGCCTGCATCCCAATGGACATGTGCAATTATTTCTGGTCCTACAGACGTCTAAGTGGACAGCCAGAGGACACAAATTACAGGATTTTCACTCTAATGAGAGAGCCCCTATCTGAGACAAGATCACTGATTGGCAGGGATCCTAGAAATCTGTTTGCCAAGGGGGAAAAATGCATAATTTGTGTTTTTACAGAGAATCTTTCATTTTTACATTTTGTGAAAAAAACAATATATTAACTACATTTTATTGAAAGTACCAGTATCATTTATTCAGTTTGCACAACCTCTCCCTCGTGTGGTTGATTTTTTAATGCCCTTTATTGGAGTATGTTTAGCTATGTCAATTTAAACTGCTTCTGGCACACAGAGATTGCTCAATGGCGTATAGGGGTGCATGTTTTAAGGCATCTCAAATTTCACTTCAGCCTCCAGAGGGAAGTAAATAAAGTTATGAAAATATGCTGAAAACTTTAAAAATCACCCCTCAAGACCATGTCACTAACTTTGGTGAGGACAAATTTCACGTTAATGGTAATGTGCTGTTCTGTATGCAGCAAGGCTGTAGAGTATGTTTGAAGACAGACAATTGAAGAACACATGGAAAGCGCTAAACACTGGTAGGCTTCAAACTTACTTAAAACTGTAAATATGTCAATATATATTGTGGCTAGAGAAACTAAATTTTAGTATTTCATTTTAATCACGGAAAAACAGATTTTTATGTATTACTGGATAATTTGGGGGGGGGGGGTTAATCACAAAACTTGGATCCCTGCTGATCACATGCACCAATGTTATTGTCTGTTCAAATCAGACTCTCCTTTTTATTCCAAGTATATGCATCTGTTGACATCCAGGTGGACTGAAATTCTGGGGTTCCTCTCAAATGCATTCTTTAGCAACATCACATTAGAGCCGTGGTGTCTATTCTTTACAGGCTGAGGGCTGACCATATTTTAAAAAGTCAAGGAGTCACAGTCAATGCTTTGGGACAGTTCCTCTGCTCTATTTTGCTTTACACTAAGCTGCTCAGTTGGTAGAAAAAGGAGTGGAAATCATGAGTAGTTCCCTGCTGAGGATTTCCCTACTGTGAGGGTGTACACTGGCTGTATGCCCAGTGGGTAACAGTCACTTGGGGGCCCACTACCAAATGGTGCAAATTAGAGCAGCCTGGGGATTGCTCTAACTTGCACCAGCACACAAAAAAACAAGTCAGAGAGCCATAATTGGTAACCAGTTCTTAACTTGTCTCCCCCTGCCACCACCCCCTACCCCACCAGCATCACTCCTTCTATCTCCTGGATTGCTGGATGAAAAATGGGAGCCTTCCATTACTAGATGTCCCCCAAGGCTCATACAAAAAAAGTCAAGTTGTGATCCTACCTTTCCTGGTGCTCCTAGAGTATACAGAACAATTTTCTCCTCTCTGTGTATTGCAGCAGACAGTGGGGGAGGGCTACAATTTACTGCCTCAAGGCTGACAAGTAGCCCCTAACCATATGTTGGTACCCACACACACTCTAATTGCACTGTCCATTACTTGTTTACTGGCTACAGATAGTTGATTAACTCTACTTTTCTTACCATAGGCAGTGGCACCTTCCAATTTCATTTTAAAACCACACATGGCTTACAGAAGAATTCACCAAGGAACTCTAAAATGTCACTGTCAGATAAATGAGACAGTAACATCCCAGCAGGGGGGAGAATTTTTGCTAAGAGTGTGTTGTCTGAGTGGCTCCAAATTAGGACAGCATAAATGTAAGTATAGCACAAATCTGAGTACAAAAAAAGATTTGTATGTGAAAAAACTCATTGACTCTGACAGGAACATGTTCAGGCTCTTTATATTTGACAGGCTAATTTCTAGCCCAAGTTACACCATTATAAACCAAGAGTAACTGCAGTCGTTTCAAGGGAGTTACTGATATAAATCTGAAGAACAGTATTCAACTCACTCTATATAAATGAAAACTGGACTAGACAATGTACACATTGGACTTCCAGTAGTCACTGTTTGTCACTTCTCTCTTCCCTCTAAATATCCATGTCAACCAAAATCTGGAAGCTTTATGTACATGTAAGCAGTCTTAGATTATATGTGGTGGTGAAAGTGTATCAGAGTCAGAACAGAATGTATTAGTTTATTCCAAAACAGCAAAACAGCAGTTAAAGAATTCTAAAACAACATTTTCCCCTATAAAATCTGTGAAAGATAAATTTAAAATCTGAAGCTAATCACACCTCGGCTTTGGTCCTCCAATGTCACAAGAGCAAAAATTAAAACACATAATAGTAATGATAATCATCAAAGGGAGAAGGAGGAGACATATGCCAGCAGGAAGCCATCTTGCTCCATGTCCAGACTCTACACTCACCTCTTCATTTGAAGTTAAAATAATTTAAATGGGGCTCAAAAATCCCATCATAAATGCTAACTAACCTAAGGACGGGCCTCTTTGCTTTGCACACGAATCCAAGCCAGCTGACTCAACTAAGTCAGAGGCTGAAGCAGCTGCAGTTCTGCAGAACACATCACAACACTGCAAGAATTCCTGAGACTTGAGTGACCGGGGGATTGGATACAATTTCAATACAGATCAGTGGCCTTTCTCGGCATCTACCATGTTAAATTTCATTTAACAATTACAAAACTAATTACTAAACAAAACTCTCTTGAATCTAAGGAGTGAGGTTACCGCTCTGAAGAACAGAACGGACAAACGCAAAGAGACAATCTGTTGAAAAACTCGTATTGAGCTCAGACACACTGCTTCCACCATTACAGAAATTGGCCAATAAAAAGATATTACTTCACCTACCTTGACCCTCAGATCCTGGGACCAACAAAGCTAAAGCAAACATTGCAAATACAAAGAGCAGCAAGATAATCTTGAAAACAGATTTAGGAGAAATGACTTTGGTATAAGAAACATCATGAAAATTCTTGTTGGGAAAAATACGACTACTTTTCTTCAGAAGTTCTCTCCTGACATACTTCACCCTTAGCTCCCTTTACTTGATCTAGAAAGCTCAGATGGTGCTAGGCTGAAAAGGATTGGAAAGGGACAAACCCAGATGCATTGGGCCTAGTTCTCCATCTCACTGAATCTTACACAGCCATTTATACCCATACACATAGAGGCTGGAACTAGGGACACAGAGGGTGCTGCAGCACGCCCTGACTTGAAGTTGTTTCCATTATATACAAGATTTACAGTTTGGTTCAATGGCTTTCAGCCCCCTCCCACCCCCCACCCCAAATACAAATTGTTCCAGCTCCCCTGCCCATGCAAAGTGGGTGCAAAATGCTGTGAAACCAGAGCGGTTATGTTTTACATCTATTCTTCAGAGGTATAAATAACTACACAAGCCACAAACCAATGCAGATTAAGGTCTGTTAAATTTCAGCTGCTCAAATTAATGATAGAATTAAAAACAGTGCCAGGAAAGTAGGAGAAATTGCCATTAAATCTTGTATCTTCATTTTTCCTGTTTTTAATGTGAACTGTCTCCCCCATCCCAGAATGGAGGGAGGTGGGGAAAGGGATGTATTAAGGAGATTGAAGGAGATTCTCAGAGACACCAAAACTGGACACTGCCTCAAGTATCCAGCTATCATAGTTATGAACCAGGCAGGTTCTGCAAGGTATCAGGAGACGTTGGGTGTTACTTGAAACCACAAAAACCAATTACACCATAAACAGTACATTTTTAAGTGACATTTAATATTCATCCACAATGCTCAATATCTAGAAGATACCAGTGTCCTCATTAAACCCAGAGGCCAAGATTTAAAAGAAAGCTTAAAATTTACCTCCCTATATATGCTTATTTAGCTAACTGTAGGATTTTTGGAAGTGTGGAGCATGCATAAGGACACATTCACTTCAATGGGAGCTGCCGAACACTCAGAGATTTTAACAGGCATTTTGGTGCCCAACATCAAGGTCCTACAAATCTTAATCCTAGGTCACTAGAGCTGTGGCAGATTGAGGCATAACAGAAAGGCCATGCACTAAAAGCCACACACATGTTGTACTCCACCAAAAAAAATTGACAGTAGAGAAAGTCTGCTGCCTCTGGAACTGCTCCAACTCTAACCATCGCTAATGAGAAAAGCCCCTCCCGCCTTCTCAAAAAGGAAGGTATCTTGCCCAGATTGACCACCATTCATGACCATATTTTGGGGTTCATTAATGGTCAAAGATGGAAAACTTACTGTCTTCCAGCACATCAAAAGTCAGTTGCATCCGAATCACCCCATTTAAAAATACATGCTCCACACTTGCAGAAAATGGTAGCGCCCCATTTACTCCACTGTATTCAGAGAATAATGGCAGATTCTTATTAAAAGTGAATTCACAGGACCAATATCCGCACCCTGCCTAAAGCAGGGATCCTGCAAACCATTTGCTTTAGTGTAGCTTTCAGGAGTTTGATTGGTCTGTGCTTCAAGATGTATTCTCAGTTTAATATTTGGGTATTTGTACAACCACCACTATAATAAAATGGAGAGTGAGAATATTGCAACAGCAGACTAGACAAACTGCTAAAAGCAGTACCGAATCACAATTCCTAAGCAATAGAAAAGCTTACAAAAACTTTCCGAAATATATATTGCCAAACAATGGTTGACTATAGCCCAAGTGGTCCACACCCAGTTGTGAAATAAACATTAAGAAGTTTTAGCAGCCACTAGGACTTGGAAGCAAATAATGATTCCCCGCCTGGCCTCCCCCCCCGGGGGCAGTTTATTGAAAATACCCTTAATAGCAAAGGCTGGAGAACATAATGAGCTCAAGACTGGAGCTCACTTGCAGCTATAGAAAAAGCTGAAGCTGTAGTCAATGTGTTTTCTTCAAATTCTACTCCTAACTTCCTAGCTGAATTCTCTCTCTGTACCCACAGGCTTTATTCTGCAACCATACTTTTGTCACATCCAGAGAACCAGCTCAACACTTCAGAAAATATTTGCTACCCCATCCCATTCGTCTCAATACAATAATATTTTTGGCAAGAGCACAGACATGATTGTTTTCACTAGTCCTCCTTAAGAAGGTCTGTCCAACGGAGGAAAATGACTCCAAGAACAAATCTTCACTTAACTGACAACATCTGTGCATTCTAATTTTGTGGTTACTTGTTCTAGCATGTTTCATAGCGCAGCTGAAAATGAAGGAGCTCAAGCTTATTGCAGCAGGACAACTTTTATATTTGCTATGCCTTAGAGTGGCAGCAATTCTTTGTATTCAAGTGCACAACGGGTGGTTTTTTGCATGGTTAATATTTTTATGTTTAAACTTTAGGAGCACTTGACTTTTCACACACTGAGAATAGTATGTCATTTAACTAGAGTTCAGAATGCTAAAAGTAAAGGGTTTTTGCTGCAGCTGGTGATGACAATTTCAGGTAGTTAGACTGACAAGTATGAAGAACACCAATTAAATCTAAACCACCTAAGGGCACAGTCCTCTAGAGACTTTATCATGTCTTTTACAGTTTATGCAGGTGTGTCATTCTTTTCCCTGGGAGTCTTCTACACTGTAACATGAAGAATCAAATGTATTTTCTCTGTGGCATGCTGACAGTGAATGTCAAAAGTAGGGAAGGAACATACTCATGAGTGAACCTCAAAAGGTTCAGAGGTATTTTTGGTCTGGATAATCATCCAAAAGTTTGGGGTCTTTATTCCCATATTGAGTCTACCTATGTGGCCTAAAAAGCTGCCAGATCAGACATGGAAGAGATGTCTGGCACTTTTAATTTCAGAGATGCATGAAAGTGCAATTGAGGAGAGAAAAACATTTTATTTTTCAACCCTCAACATTTTTTGTTTAAGTTTTACCTGTTTCTAAAGATATGGGATTTATTTTTATCTAAACCCACTAACCTTTGCCTTCCATAGGTACTTGAGCATTTCAGATTTTTTTATTCCCATTCAGCCATAGCACAGTGGTCACTCCAGTGTGCAGAATGGATACCCTATCTAATGATAGAAAATACCTGTGTTTCAAGAAGTTCCTATAACCCTCTCCCACAGAAGCCAAATTCTGTCGTCAATTATACAAGTACGACTCTATTCAGCAGTGTAAACAAGCGCAAGGTTTGTTTCATCATAAAGATATAGGAACTTATTCTGTTACATAAAGAACCCTCTTCCTCCCCACAATCCTTATCCTCAATACTGAATCTGTCGCAGATTTCTTTGAGGTTCTGAAATGTTTGGATAAGTTAGTCACCCCAGATGTGTGCTTTTTGCTGAACATGCTCACCTCATCGTTCTTTGTATTGGTAGGAGATATACACCACTGCAGTGTGCATCTCTTTTTTAAAAAAATTAATAAATAATGCACAAGCACTTAATAGGCCTGATCATGTTCCCATTGGCTTCAACAGCAAGATCTGGCCCAAAGATTTGATTTAAACACTGAGGGTGTAACAAACTGGCCTTCTCTTCAGCTTCCAAAGGACCCCCTGCCACACCTAGGTCTCTCTGCAGACAATGTATTTCCCACAAGGAGGGTGGGGGGAACCACTGTCCCCTAACCCGTGGACTTGCAGTGTTTTTCCACCCTCTCGCTCAAAGCAATTGCCTCCTGCTCCATACAGCTCTCTGGCTCAGTTGCCCTCTTTAAAACCTAATTGGGATCAGCTGACTAGGCACAGCTGCTCTGGCCCTGTGCCCTTTTAAAGGGCCAGTGCCATCCTGTGATAGAAGGATACACCTCTACTTTACTTGGTGTGAAGAGAGAATAGGAGACTTAAATTGGCTTCAGCACACTGCAGGGATCAAATGGAAGCAACAGTGTAATTTACACCCCAACCAGTTAGAAGAGGTGGGCTGTAACAGGGGAAAAAAAATCAACCTGAACAAAGGGCAGTTTAATTATACATCATTGTACAGCCTCTTGGTGGTTATTTTTCCTACTAGCTTCACCCTTCTGACCCCACAGCATGTAAGTTAAATTTTAGGTGATATAAAAGTATCTTCATCGGGTGAGAAAATATTTTCTGGGGGTAGTGGGGAGACTTCGGAGAGATACTTCATATTCACCTCTTACAAGTGATCCAGAGAGAGGGAGAAAGAAAATGGAAGTTTGGTATTTTTTTCCCCCACTAAATTTGAGTCTAAGCTCTATTGCAGATGGACGCCAACATGAAGTTTGACTTCCTCATTCCCTGTATGTGTACAAAGGAGTACAAAACTATGTGGGACTTCAAAGCAGAAGTCATACTATGTTTGTTTAACAAATTAAATATAGATACTTAAATGAAATCAAACGATCAGCTCTTTGTTATTGCAGTAAATCCAAACCGGTGTAAGAATCCATAGAATAAATAATCTATATAATCCTCTGGATAAAGTAATTCAGCAGAATAACTTGCATCAACTCCAAGAATTTGCCTATGCTTCTGTGCACAACTAAGTCCTCATCTTTAACTTGAATGGCAAATACACAGGACATGCTGCCTTCTTCCATAGAGCTATGCAATGTCTGGTCAGGATTGTAGACCCAGAGGTCCATGGCTTCTAAAGGGGTTGTTGCTGTCCCACAGTTCTGTTTACAGTTTCAGTTCCCATTTTCATAATTGATTTCTTTGCATTAATACATTCAGGCGTTACTTAACCTTTATTCAGAACAGAATGTTTTCCTTGGTATTGTGGGTGCAATAAGTCCTATAAAGTCACATGGCAAATACGATTATTTGCTCCCCAGACATTTGTTAGTACTGGAGTTCAGCCCATTTAAAGCAATCCTGAGCCCCCCTCTTTTAAAAAGAAAGCTAACAACATTCCCCATTCACAGTTGTGTAGTTTGACCTATGGACACTCAAATTAGTTTGAAAGTAACCTTTAAATTCACAATTCTGAGAGACGCCAAACACCAGCAACTCCCACTAAGGTCAAAGCGAGATGCTGAGCAGGAATGGGCTGGATCATATTCCTCCTGAAATCAATTTATGTTTTACTGTCTGCTTCAGGGAGAACAAAAGCATGGTCATAGAAAGTTCAGAAACAAAAATTGTTTTGCTTTCATCTCTATTGTAACCAGCAACTTAGTTTGAAACTAGTTCCACCTCTCAACAGCCACCTAAACTGCTTGCGAAGAAAGGCAATAGGAACATGCCATCCCATGGATTAGCCATATATCTGAGCCAAGTAGTCTGACACCTAATTAAAAAAAAAAAAACTACTGAACACTATGGGTCAGATTCCAGATCCTTTTCCATTTATACCACATGCAAGTGTCCTGCCTTCAGTGGATATGCAGAGTGTAAACCAGCATAGAATTTAGTCTCATAAGTGCATGTTGACAGAGATGTACTAATTCTCTCCAGTTTGCTTGTGGCTATCCTTGCTCTTTTTTTTGTTACATGCAGATACCAGAAGATGCAGTATGTTTTAAGAAAAGTTGGCCTTGACTTTGGGGATTTTTTGTTTTGTTTTGTTTTTGAGGAGTGAGTTCATAGAAGGTGCTAATTTCATTTTCTGAGTTGGTTTACCAAGCTAGTATTCTGTGCTTCCTTCGTATTTCTCCCCAGCTCAACGTTTTCAAGTCAGTTACCGGCCTTTAATGCATAAACTTACCAGACAGCAGTTTTGCTTTAGCATTGACTTACCATTTGTGAGCTTTGACAGTCTCCTGGTGGACATATTGGGGCACTAACAGTTCTTAGTACTGTATGTACTACATACATAGTACAGTATGAAAGACAGAACACTTTAAATAAGGGAGTCTGGGAAAGAGTAATTATGTATTTCCCTGATCATGTATTTCCCTCAGTTTGCTCCATTTGCTGTGTGGTAACTCTAAAACCCATCTTTAGAGTGTTTGTCCCAGCTAAACGGGCGGTTGTACCTGGCCCTGCAGAGTAGGAGAGGTTGATAGAGGGTACAAGGAACATTTCCTTTCCTTGTGTCTGTACAGGGGCCAGGCAAAGTCCCAATCCTTGCCCACTCTGCCCCTCACTGAATTGAGGGGCAGAGGTGTGAGCATCCTCAAGTCTCACTGAATTGTAGTTCTGGGTGCTGATCTTTTAAGATGCTCAGGCAGCTTGAGCACAATCACCAAGGGTCTCTACCCACATTGCTAGAAACTCCAAGTTGTGTTGAGTGGTATAAGAAAAGGGGGACATGGCACAGCCACAGGAGCTAGCCCAAAGCAGATGGAGCTGACACAGCATTCTACAAAGTGTTATTAATGGGGTAACTAGTGCCTGCGTTCCCCTGGGCACATACCACTTTTCTCAGCACTCCCCCAGCTCTGTGCTGTAAGCCACAATTTAGCCGTAAGCAGGTATAGCAACCATAGCAGAGCTTTCGTCTAACACTCAGGGCTTGTCTACATTACTGGCTGGATCGATGGGCAGCGATCGATCCAGCGGGGGTCGATTTATCGTGTCTAGTCTAGACGCGATAGATCAACCGCCGAGCACTCACCCATTGACTCCAGTACTCCACCAGGACAAGAGGTGCAGGTGGAGTCAACGGGAGAGCGTCAGCCAGCGACTTACCACAGTGAAGACACCGCGGTAAGTAGATCTAAGTACGTCGACTAAGTTGCGTAACTTAGATCGATCTCTCCCCCCCTCCCAGTGTAGACCAGGCCTCAGTCTGCACAGCAGTTAAACACCCATGGCTGTCTCGTGTCAGCTGACTCAGGCTTTTGGGGGGCAGGCTAAGGGGCTGTAATGTTGTGATGGGAGAGGGTCCCAAAACCCAGGCACCAGACCAAGCCTGAATGTCTGCATCACTATTTAACAGCCCCACAGCATGAGCCCTGTGAGCTTGAGTCAGCTGATACGCATCAGCCACAGGTGTCTAATTGCTGGGTAGACATACCCTAAGTCAGTGGTTCTCAACCAGGTGTACGCATACCCCTGGGAGTACACAGAGGTTTTCCAGGGGGTACATCAACTCATCTAGATATTTGTCTAGTTTTACAACAGGCTACGAAAAAAGCACTAGTGAAGACAGTACAAACTAAAATTTCATACAAACAATGACTTGTTTATCCTATTTTATAACCTATATACTGAAATGTAAGTTCAATATTTATATTCCAATTGATTCATTTTATAATTATATGGTAAAAATGAGAAAGTTAGCAAGTTTTCAGTAATAATGTGCTGTGACATTTTGTATTTTTATGTCTGATTTTGTAAGCAAGTAGTTTTTAAGTGAGGTGAAATTTGGGGGTATGCAAGACAAATCAGACTCCTGAAAGGGATACAGTAGTCTGGAAAGGTTGAGGGCCACTGCCGTAAGTGACTTCTATGTCATGGCCCCCTGTTCCAAAATCCTGACTACAGTAGAGAAAGGAAAAAATTCAAAGTTTTTACTAGCTTTAAAGTTTTTAAGAAGTTCAAAACTCTTCTCTAGTTTATGGAGCAAGTCCCAATTTGCTAGCGCATTTCCAGACATTTTGATAGAAGACCCAGACAATCAACTAGTGAGACGGAAAACTGAATTCTCTCTCTGTTTTACAGTAACTTGAATACAAACTCTTGCTTAAAGCTGTTCAGCCTATTTCCTACAATGCGTCCTTCACTTTAGAAGAGTTTTAAATCCACACAAGAATAAGGAAAACTAAGGTGGGTGAGGTAATATCTTTTATTGGGCCAACTGTTGGTGAGAGAGATGAGCTTTCAAGTTCCACAGAACTGCAGAAGAGCTCTGTGTAAGCTCAAAGGCTTGTCCCTCTCACCAACAGAAGTTGGTCCAATACAAGATACTACCTCACCCACCTTGTCTCTTTAATATCCTGGGGCCAACATCACTGCATATAAGGACACAAAAGGCAGACAAAGCTAAGTGCTTTCCTCGAAGTTCTAAAAATAAAGGGAGTACTTTAGAGAAATTGTGTAGTAAATAAACTAGAGAATTTCCTTTCTTTAGATTTATTCTATTAATTATGCATTGGTCTTATTTATTCACTAGAGTGAGCAAGTGAATTGTACTTAATAAAATTACTGTATAAAGAATATAGTGTCCATTATATATGATCTATCTGCTTCACAGGCCAAATCCAGAGCCCCAGTCCACTCCAGTTAGCCAAACCAGGTAGATGTGTGGTGGACACAGAGAAGGATTCCTCTTCCCCAGGACACACAGCAGCTGTGGAAGCTGCTATGACAACACTGTTTCAGCCCAGTGTCTGAAGTTTATATAACAGGCTCAGTTCCTCACTGCCTTACCGTTTTATGTAGTCACACCAAAGCAGTGGGAATTCTGCTTTAGTGGCATTCTCTGCTTCTTTACACTAGTGCAAGAAATTTACACTCCTTTTACAAAGGTATACTTGACTATACATGTAGTAAGATACAAGGGCAAAGCTCCCAGTCTTACGAAAGGTGCCCATTCTGTTCAGCTAAGGGTTAGTTTTTAAAGGTGCCTAAGGATGCAGATAGGTGCTTTTGAAAAATCCTGCTGGGTGCCTATATGCATCATTAAGTGCCTAAATACCTTTAAAATCTGGCACCAAGTGTTTCAGATGTCATCTGAAAGAGCCACAGAGCAAAACATAGCTACCTCAGAACAAAGAGCTGACTTGACACTGTAGGATTTGAACCTCTAGTTCCACTATAGCTATATATTTCAAACATCATCCTTAAGCTCTCTACATGATATTTTAGTCTATCATACTTGGAAGCTCCATTCTACAAATAGTAGCACTAACTACATATGACGGGATGCTCAACTCACTGCTAGGACAGTGCTTCCTTCTCACCATTCTGGGGATTAGCTTCATAAGCTTGACACCTCTTCCCACAGTGTCTCACTGCTTCTCTTTTGATCTACAGCCTCTCTCTCACTCCACAAGCTGCTGCTGCCTCTTCATGACCATAGGTGCTAGAACTAAGGATGCTGGGGGCGGGGGGGCTGTCGAACCTCCTGGCTTGAAGTTGTTTCCATCATATTTACAGCTTGGCTCAATGGCTCTCGGCACCCATACTATACAGATTGTTCCAGCACCCCTGTTCATGAGTTGGCCCTCCAGCCAGGTTACTATGGGCATTTTCCCCTTCTGGGTACAAAAGTCTTAATTCAGCAATCCTAGGGACCCTTCCCATTTGCTGCACCATAGTGCGACTCCCTCAGTCACTGGCAGGAGAACCAGGAGCACCCTCTACTCTGGATTCTGCTCAAGGACACTCTAGTCAGCAGCTAAGGTCTGGTCCCTCCTAAAACTTGCAGTCTTTCCCTGAGCCTCTTCCCTACCTTCTGGCTCTAGAGTTGCCAACTGCCTAACTGCACAAAGCCAAACACCCTTCCCCTCACCCCCTCCTCCTTCCCTGAGGCCACACCCTTGCCCTGCCCATCCTCTGCGGTCCCGCCCCACTCACTCCGTCCCCCTTCCCTCTGTTGCTAGCTCTCCCCCACCCTCCCTTACTATCACCAAGCTGGGTCAGGGGGGTTGGGTGCGGGCTCTGGGCTGGGGCTGAGAGGTCAGGGTGCAGGAAGAGGCTTTCAGCTGAGCCTGGGGAAGAGGGTTGGGGTACAGAAGGGGGCCTGGATGCAGGCTCTGGGAGGGAGTTTGGGTGTGGAAAGGGTCAGATGGGAACCAGGCAGCGCTGCAAGGCATCACAGGACAAACCAAGGGCCCTTGCGAAGGTCTCTGATATCCGGAGGCCAGTCTGCTACTTTTGGAAAACACAAGGCCAGCAAAAGGCAAGGCTCATAGTTGACTGGATTCTAACCTCCGTGGATTTCTGCTCCCTTGCCTTCACCTCTCAGCCATGACTACACAAGGACAGCCGCTCTAGAGACCACATGCCAAAACCTGTGAGTACTAACCCCCTAACTAAGAAGTGCACCTCTCCCTCCCTCTCTTACAGCCTCATGGCTCAGTGTCTGTCAAGGTTCCTCCCCCACTCTGAACTCTAGGGTACAGATGTGGGGACCTGCATGAAAAACCTCCTAAGCTTATCTTTACCAGCTTAGGTCAAAACTTCCCCAAGGTACAAAATATTCCACCCTTTGTCCTTGGATTGGCCGCTACCACCACCAAACTAATACTGGTTACTGGGGAAGAGCTGTTTGGACACGTCTTTCCCCCCAAAATACTTCCCAAAACCTTGCACCCCACTTCCTGGACAAGGTTTGGTAAAAAGCCTCACCAATTTGCCTAGGTGACTACAGACCCAGACCCTTGGATCTTAAGAACAATGAACAATCCTCCCAACACTTGCACCCCCCCTTCCCTGGGAAATGTTGGATAAAAAGCCTCACCAATTTGCATAGGTGACCACAGACCCAAACCCTTGGATCTGAGAACAATGAAAAAGCATTCAGTTTTCTTACAAGAAGACTTTTAATAAAAATAGAAGTAAATAAAAATAAAGAAATCCCCCCTGTAAAATCAGGATGGTAGATACCTTACAGGGTAATTAGATTCAAAACATAGAGAACCCCTCTAGGCAAAACCTTAAGTTACAAAAAAGATACACAGACAGAAATAGTTATTCTATTCTGCACAGTTCTTTTCTCAGCCATTTAAAGAAATCATAATCTAACACGTACCTAGCTAGATTACTTACTAAAAGTTCTAAGACTCCATTCCTGGTCTGTCCCCAGCAAAGACAGAATATAGACAGACACATAGACCCTTTGTTTCTCTCCCTCCTCCCAGCTTTTGAAAGTATCTTGTCTCCTCATTGGTCATTTTGGTCAGGTGCCAGCGAGGTTACCTTTAGCCTCTTAACCCTTTACAGGTGAGAGGAGCTTTCCCCTGGCCAGGAGGGATTTCAAAGGGGTTTACCCTTCCCTTTATATTTATGACAGTGTCTTTCCACATCCCTACAGTGGATGAGCACGCCTTGAGATGGCAGCAGAAGTCATCCCAAGACAAAGGACAGAGACTTAGAGCCCAGAAGAGCTAGTCATCGCCATGCCAGAAGTATGCCAAAGCTTGTAGAAAATGACCTGGCTCAGCTAGTCAATGAAAGAGCTTGTCTGCATGCGGAGCGGAGGGCCATACATGGGCTGACAGTGGCAGCATCCCGCAGTTGTCTTTGACCAAGGCCACAAAGGCTCTCTTCTTCTCTCTCATACTAAGGCAACTCTCTGTGGTGATATATTAGCCCACGTCTCATCTGACCTCTTCCATAAAAGAGGAGCGTGGTATGGCTTTCACCCCAGTGGCCTAATGGCTAAGGCACTGGCCTTCTAAGCAAGGGATTGTGGGTTCAAGTCCCACCTGGGGTGCTCTTTTCTTAGACACTTGCTTGTGCTTACAGCCCTTGGCTTGACAAGACAACAAAGTTGGCAACTCCTCTGGCTGCCATGGTTTGGTGGCTACCTGTCAGCCTATAGGAAAGTGGGTGGCTTCTTGAGACCCTTGCAGGCAAAGCAGGGCTCTCTTCACAGACATCGCTCTTTTCTTGCTCTCCTGCCTCCACAGACTGCAGACAAGTTGGACTTTCTGGCTCTCTTGAGTCTCAGGGAAAGATGGCCCCCAAGCACAGCATGACCAGCAGAAAGACGAAAGAGCGACTATCACCGTGTTCTACTGCAGGAAGCCCTGCTAGGGAGGGCCAGATGGAACCGGGTATGAGCACCAAAGGGCCCTTTAGGTCTCTGATATCCGGAGGCCCATCCGCTACTTTTGGAAAACACAAGGCCAGCAAAAGTCAAACCCGCATAGGGGAAAGAATATAGTCAGCAAGATTCAAACCTGCACATGCAACAGCCAATGATTTCTACTCCATCGCCTTCACCTCGTGGCCACGACTACACAAGTGCACTTGCACTACAGCTTACCCAGGAGAATCTGGAAGGTCTGCCCCTTTGACCATGTTCTCTCTTGGGTATCTTCTCTGAGCTTCTCATTTGTTTTAAGGCTCTTTCCTCAAGAAGACAAAGCAGCTTTCAAGCCCCAACTGCTGGCAATCTTTGACAGGCACATGCTACCCCACTGGAAAGTTGTAACCTGTCTGTGTCCCTCACATACCCTTCCTCCCTGGCCTCCACAGCCGAGCTGCAGAGAATTCCTTGTTGAGCTCCCATTTGGAACGGTGATGGACTCCATGCTCAGGAGGAAGTGTTTAGACAAGAAAAATGAAGAAGTCCTGGGCTGCTTGTGATTTACAGTGATTTACAGTGAGAGGGAGCTACAGTAGAAACAAAGATAGTAAACACTGTACAAGTAAAACATGCCTTTTTAGTCAACACTCAGCAGAAGTAAAACACACCCTGCTCCCTCCTTGAGCTGTGGTTTCCTGTTACTGTGACCTACCCTTACTTGTTGCTGCCCCAGCCTGATTCAATGGTTATTACAGAGAACAGAATAGGGAGCCTTCCTCTGATCCACTGCAATAATGCTCCATTCCCTGGCCAGCAAGGTGCACTCACACATCAGGGAACTGATACCTTTGCGGCAGACTGGCCCCAGATGCTGAACACACTGTGGCTTTTCTTTTAAAAGGCTTCTTATTCTGGGGTAGGTACAATTTTCAGTTGTGCCCAGACAGATAAAAATACAGGCCATTTACTGAACAGGTGAAGAGACCAATAGGGAAATCTGCACTGGGTGCAGATCTGGATTTGGGCTGCTGGTGAGATTTGCACTGGCGAGGAAATATGTTCCCTGTGACTTGTGCTTGTAGCATTCTGGGCTGTGACCCAGTTCCTGACACCCTTCTCTATGGTGAGATGTCCATCTAGCCACTATAACCATGACATTGGCATTGTCTCACACTGAAGCACAGCATAATCTGATTTCACAATCACCACAGCCATATACTTTCTTCTGTCTCCACACTTAGGTGTGTGGGGCCTTGCCTGGCAAGAAGTCAAAGGTCATAGAACCATAGGGCTAGAAGGGACCACAAGGGTCATCTAGTCTAACCCCCTGCCAAGATGCAGGATGTGTCATGCCTCTTATCAGCTGTCATAACACAGCTTCCCCAACTGAATGATACTTCCCACATGGGTTTTATACAAACAAGCCATGCTGGTATAATCCTTCACCTTTAAAGGGGCATAATCACAATTTACTTGGCAGGATTCAGCAGGAGAAATGATCGGGTATAAGCCAACCATAATATTGTATCAGGAAGCAAACAATAATCAATACTTTTCTTAGAAAAATAAAAATCACAATGTAAAAGATAAAAAACAGAAATCTTACAATCCATCCACCCCACTCCACCCCCCTCCCCACCCCAAAAATGGCTGTCTCCCTCACAGAAAGGCCAGAGAAAGAGTGATTTCTGCTTATACAGAGTCAAATGCTATTGGTAGTTCAACTGCTAGATAATCCACCTCCATGGTAAATTCATTCTTTGTTTACACTTGAGTCCTTTTATTCTACAGCGTGTCAGTGAGAAAGGCAGCTGTTTATTCTAACCACAGTCTCACTGTGGAGTGATGGAAAAGCACCAGTATCACTTTATAAAAAAAACAGTAATCCAATTTTATGTCTTTCTGAATATGTTTCATGCTATTAGGTCATTGCCATATCCATATTTATGTTACAATTATTTTCAGTCCATTTTTATTAAGGACCTATCAATGAGTTTACTTAAAGGTTATATAGGAGGATACTATAGGGATGTTAAAGGATTGTGTGAAAATTAATATGGCACCTACAAGAATCATACAATAGCTTCTATTGTCTATGCAATACCTATAGGCAAAAATAAATGCATTATCATTACTCTGTAATATCATAACTCAAAGCAGCTTTAAAAAAGGGTAGGGGGTGGAAGTATGCTTGCTCACCCAGGGCGCTAAAATGCTCTGGTCAGAATGTGAAGACAACCAGTTCTTTAGAAGGGAACTGCCCTGTGCATCTCTGTGGTCTACTAACAAGCTCCACTGTTCTAGGGAGCCCCCATCACACCACCCCAGCACATGATAGTTAGAAAGCAGAGACAAATGCAGTGACCCTGCCCCACTCACCCACCCAAGATACACCCAGTATGTTGGTACTACTAAGATAAAGAGTTGGAGGGGAACCCCTGTATTGCCCCTGATGAAGAGAATCCGCTGCTGGCACTTGATGGAAAAAGGGGATCCCCATGCCACTGCCTTGCCTCTCTGGGACTGGGTGGGCTTCCTTGCCACTGCCACTCCAAGTTGGGAGAATGGCCCCTGTGTGGGGGCAAGGCCACAGCCCCCCCCCACCCCCATTTCATAAAGTGCATAGGGCTTTGCTTGGTCTTGATCTGGCCCAGAGTGCAAAAACTATAACAAATGTAGTGCAGTCTGTGGCTGTGTTATTATTAATTATTATTCTTATTATTGCCTTCCCATGGAGCAGCCAGATTCCCTCAACACTGCACAGCACTCTCTGGTGAGTGGATCCAGGGGGAGGGAGGAAACTGTGCTGGGGAAGCAGCCAACTTTCCCCTCTATGTAGGTCCCCAAAATGTTGAGGGTTGTCCGTCCTCCCCCATTCCCCTCGTCCATACCCCTTTGCACACACACCCCCAGAGCCAGGGGCAGGAGCCGGGCCGCAGCTCCTGTGCGGGGGTGGACGGGGAAAGGGGACTGAGGCTGGGGTCGCAGCTGGGGGTGGGACTGGGGCTGGGGACAGAGCCATGGCCAGGCCACAATGTGGGCAGCTGCCGGGCCCAGGGTTGGCAACCAGGGCCCCAGCTGGGTGTGGAGCCATGCCAAGGCTGGGGACAGGGTCAGGCACAGGGCCCAGGACCACAGCTGGGGGCAGGGATGGAGCAGAGCTAGGGGCGGAGTGGGCTTAGGTGGTACCGTAGGGGGGCGTGCCCTACAGTTTAGAGACCTCTGGTGTAGGTCATGAAAGACCCACACTGTGTTCTTTCAATGCTAGTTTTAAAAACATAGTTGTTAGCATCTGAATAGTACAGGAAACCCTCTAAAAGTGTTAGGGACAAAATACATACATTTTCACTACTAACAGTTTCTCTTGCATGCTTATGAGTTTCTGTTGTAGGTGCTTTAAGTTATATCTAGGCACAATACAACCAAAGTCACTAGTGGCCAGTGGATAAATCTTGAGCACCCTGTTTTATGGAAGGACATGTTGCCTAATGCCCCCAGAAAGTGATGTTTAAAATGAAGCAGCCCTACTGTAATTGAAACCATATGCTCTAAGGTCTGAATAGGAGGATTCTCGTGCCCTAATCAGGAGGGTGAAGGTAGTTAGCCATTGTATAAACACGGACATGTATTTATTGCCTGAGGAATGAGCAGGCCATTGTGCACCACTGCTTGCAATATATACACTTGCTTTATCTGTTCCCTTCTGCAACCAGCAAGATTAAAAGTGATCAATATTCTGGCATTTGCTCAAGTGGCACTGTTAGAGGGCTTTCCCTCAACCCTCCCACTTCCCTGGTTCTTGTCACGCAGACAGCATGCAGCAAAAGACCAGAAGTCCGAAGCACAGACAATGAGATGTTTATTGGGGTTAGTTTCCAAGCAAGCATATTCCGAAGCCCTTCACACCAGTCAGGAACGATAGAGTCTGTTCCCCAGTGTTCCGTTCCCAGCTCTGACGCCGCAGAGCCTTTACCCCATGTCCCGGTTCCCCATTTCCTATTCCCTGTTCCCCGTTCCCTGTTCCCTGTTCCCATTCTCCCCCTTAGCAAACATGATTCCACTTTCCCTTCCACTTCCTGTTTGACCGCAGTTTGTGTAGTAATATTCTCAGCTATACCTTAACCAATCATTTTACTGAAATTTAACTAACCAATCCTAACATATTGTAACATAATTCTCTAACCAATTATATCCCACTACCCTAATTAACTTACACCTAGCAAAATTAATTATACAGCAGACAGAAACAATTAGAGAACCAGACAGATTAACAATAGAAAAGTGTGGGCCATAAAGATAAAACATACAAAAATAAGGGTTTCACAATCATTGACAAGTGATTTCTTGCCAGACAGGATGCTATCAAACTAAGTTTTTTTTAACCATCTTTATCTGGTGGTGATGGGCATTATCAGGACAGGATTGTATTCCTAACAGCCCAATAGCACCTTATTTCAATGTGACTGGTTTGGAATGTGAGGATGTGACCATTCGCTTCCCAGTTTATGGCTGCCCCTGCTGCTTAGCCAAAGGCCTTAGCTTAAGAACAAGGCCTCAACTATCCTTGTGAGAGAAGGCCCATACACAGGCAGACTTGTGATTTTGATTCTTTGTTTTATATCTCTATAACTAGCTAAGTGATAAAAATACACCTAAGTTTTTAAAGGATAGGCCTTTGCAGGCAGGCCTGAATATCTATTCTAACAGGCACACTCTCTCACATTTAATAAAATGAAACAGTCAACTTTAAGTGGGTTTGATCCAGCTACCAGTGACTTTTTAACTGCACTGTTATGATGTGAATAGGAAGCACTGCACACAATGGAGAGCCTTTGGTCACACAATTCTTCAGTTTTCACTTCAGAGCATAGGCACCGACTCTTTGGGTGCTCCGGGGCTAAAGCACCCACACGGAAAAATTAGCGGGTGCTCAGCACCCACCGGCAGCCAAGCTCTCCCTGCCCCCGTCTCACCTCCTCCTCCCTCCCAAGTGCATGGCGTCCCTGCTCCTCCCCCTCCCTCCCTCCCCGCGCTTCCCAATCCCCTGCTGCCTAATAGCTGTTTGGCAGTGCTTAGGCCTTTCCCGGAGGGAGCGGGAGGAGCGGGGATGCGGCACGTTCAGGGGAGGAGGAGGAGAAGGGGGTGAACAAAGAAACGTTATTTATTTGTTCCCATAATATAAGAACTAGAGGCCACCAAATGAAATTAATGGGTAGCAGGTTTAAAACAAATAAAAGTAAGTTCTTCTTCACTCAGTGCACAGTCAACCTGTGGAACTCCTTGCCTGAGGAGGTTGTGATAGCTAGGACTATAACAGGGTTTAAAAGAGAACTGGATAAATTCAAAGAGGTTAAGTCCATTAATGGCTATTAGCCAGGATGGGTAAGGAATGGTGTCCCTAGCCTCTGTTTGTCAGAGGGTGGAGATGGATGGCAGGAGAGAGACCACTAGATCATTACCTGTTAGGTTCACTCCCTCTGGGGTACCTGGCATTGGCCACTGTCGGTAGACAGGATACTGGGCTGGATGAACAGTATGGCCGTTCTTATGTAAGGAGGTGGAATGGGGGAGGGAAGGGGGGAATGGGGGTAGGGCGAGGGCGGTGCAGGGGTGGGAAGAGGCGGGCCAGGGGCGGGACCGGTGGAGGGGGGGTCGAGCACCCACTGGGCAAAGGGGAAGTCAGTGCCTATGCTTCAGAGCAGTACATATTTTAAACATGTAAACATGATGTCAACAGGTAGGACAATATTATTTAAAGTACTGAACAACAGCCTTTAATGCCTCTTAAATAAATATATGTGTCGTCCCCCACCCCACAAAAGTCTAGTTTCACTCTTCTGTCTCTTCAAGAGCATTTTGTTCAAAGAACAAGAATGAAAGCTAAGCAACTAGATTCCCATGGACCTCTGGTCTATGAAACTTTTCATCTAGTAACCTCTTTGTTGGAGAATTCCCATACTTAAAAAAAAAAAAAGAGAGAGAGAGAGAAAGAGTTCACAAGTACTGACATGCAGCAAATACTTGGATTTTAGATGACCTAGTTATGCAACCCGTGTCCTGTTTTACTGAAAGTAACAATATGCTCCCAATTTCAAAGTTGAAATTCTCAATAAAAAGTCCATCTGGATATATTTAAGAGACCCACATAAAACAGATGGGTGGGAAAGTTGGCAGTATTTTGATTTTAACCATATTTAAAGAGCCATGGCAATTTTTGTTTGTTTGTTCAATGTAATAATCAAGGCATTCAGCATAGTTCTCGATGATCCAATTGGAATGGATTTACATTAACTTAATTGTGCTGTAAGAAGAAAAGGAGTACTAGTGGCACCTTAGAGACTAACCAATTTATTTGAGCATAAGCTTTCATGAGCTACAGCTCACTTCCATGCTAATCTTTGCTAGATAGGTAACTTTATACCGTATAATCGTATTTCTGTTCTAAATTAACTTCTGCAAGTACCAGACTGTGCCTCCAGATCTAAACCCTCCCATGTAGAAGTGGGTGGGAAGGGAGAAAGGTCAGCTGCCTCTGCAGCATTGTCCTTCTCTGCTTTCTAGGCCGCCACACGGGGTTGGGAAGTGTCTAGAGCTGAATTACCTTTCCACAGATCCCCCACTGCAGCAGGGAGCCTCCTTTTTGAGAGAAGTAACAGGGGTATCAGTGGCTCGGGGGGGGGGGTGTGCTTGGCGTTGCCATGGCATCAAGGGGAGGAGGAAGGCATGCTGAGGGGCCAGAGCTAGGTCTAAAGCATGGTGCCCCTGTGTGAAAGGCCTTCCCTGCCTATTGATCCCCTAGTCCACTGCGGTGAACAAATATACTCCTAATTCCTTATAAGATTTCTGAGGCACGAGACACAAATCAGAGGCCTACTGTGGGTTTGGTTTCAGACCTGAGCTCCAAACCCTAATCTAATTCTAACCTGGATCCAGGGCCGGCTCCAGCTTTTTTGCCGCCCCAAGTGGCGAAAAAAAAACCCGATTGAGCTGCCGCCGAATTGCTGCCAAAGAGGAAGAGAGGGAATGAAGACCTGGACATGCCGCCCCAATAACGCACGGAGTGCTGCCCCTTTCTATTGGCCGCCCCAGGCACCTGCTTCCTCAGCTGGCGCCTGGAGCCGGCCCTGCCTGGATCTGAAGAGGACCCCGTGGCCCATTTTTTAGTATAAATCACTGGAGGGACAAGCACCAGTTGCCATCAATTTAGTAGACTATCGTACAAATGGTTATTTTTAAACTATGGACTTTTTCAGGCTACATATCTATCTGCAACGGTGTGGCTCCCATCACCATAGTATCCCAGCACCTCACACTCTAATCTATTTAACCTAGCAACCATGAAATAGAGAAACATTATTATCCCCATTTTACAGATGGGAAACTGAGGCGAAGGGAGTTGCCAAAAGTCACACAGGACTTCTGGGGCAGAGCAGGGACTTGAATTTCCATCTCTCAAACTCTAAGCTGGTGTCCTGACCACTGGACCAAGGGGGTCCTTTGAGGCACAGCATTTATACTCACTTTAGACCTCTGTCATTTCCCCTTTTATCAGGTACTAATCTGATTTGCTGGTGGTACCATCCCCATACTGGGCGGCGGGTGGATGCAGAGGATTTTTGGCTCTTACCATGAAACAAAGCTGGGGAATGTATTCAGTTTGTCTCCTCCTGCTCTCCCTTTTCCTTATGCTTGCTGTCCCGCTGCCATCTCCATCCCCTAACATTCGTTGGGCCTGAATTTAAAGTGATAATCCCCTCCCTCATAGTCTGACAGAAGTGACAATTACATCTCCTCCCTATGTACAGCCTAGGAGGAAAGGCAGGCAATTGTCTGAGGGGATTAAGATTTCTTCTGAGCAGGAGGGCTGCCTGACTTCCTCAGCCTCCTCACATGGGCCCGTTAGACTCCTGCCACCTCTTCCTTGTGTGGCACTGCTCTGAGCTGGAAGAGATACTGTATCAGTGTCAAGGCTGAGGACAGAATAAAGAAAGGTTTTGTTTTTAAAAAAGTCAAAAGGGCATCAAAGGCAAATCTGGCTGGAAAGTGCACATCAGTTAAAGCTGGAGTGACACTGGGTGAAATTCTGCACTCATTCATACTAGTGTGAATCTGGCATAACTATTAGTGTCATATTAACCACAAGGAGGTCATTCAGATTTGTACCAGTGTAACAGAGAGCAGAGCTTTGGGAAGGTCTAAGTACAGAGCTAGTGCAAAAGTCCAGAGGCGGGAGGCACTCATAAAAGCTGAAAAGATGTGGGACTTTTAATGTTCGATTATCCTTTTAAAATACAGACCCTTAACAACGGGATGGGACTTCTGTTCATTGACACAGATACAGCCCCTTTGAGTGCAGTGGAAACTGCACGCCTCTACCCAGGTGAAGCATTTGTTTCTGTCCCAGGATTTAAAAAAACAAAACAAAAAACACATTTTAAAGGCCCATCCCATCATTTTTATCTTCATGTATCTTATAAGACAGGAATGTTATTCATGTACCAGTATTTATACAAAAACTTCTACTAACATAGGAAGGGATTAAATTCTAGGTGTTATCCTGGTACCTTGCTAGTGAGAATTATTCCAAGGAATAGCCTGCTGCCTTCAGCTCAGCTAGTGGTGAACTACTACTCTGTCCTTGCTTCAGTCTAACGCAGGCAGCTATTCCCTGCCCAGTTGAAGTACTTGTCTTCCCTTCCCTGTCAGTTATTCACAAAGTAATAGGCCAGGTTTGAACTTTGCTGCCCATTTTGCTGTGACCCGCTGTCTGGAGAGACACAAAGTTTACTTTATTTAAACAAGAGTTGTCTAGAACTAATAGGGCTGCACTGACGTTTCACGTGTCAGATGTGTGCACCTGACTCATTCGTTATTCAGGCTGTCTGGGGAGAGTTCTCCTTTTGTCCATGAAAGTGAATTTAGTGCTGGTGGAAGGTGCCAGATTGACAGCCTTAAAGGCTGAAGACTCCAGTTCATGCACAGAACATACACTGCATGGGTGGCATGTGCTTCAAGAGATTTATGTTCAAATGTCATGGTGACAAAGGCCATGTAAACCACTTGGCTGGGGAGTGACAACATCTGGGTGTGTGAAGCTAACTTACAGTAATCAGACCTATGATTCTCAAGTTACTCACCTCAAAATATTCCAGCTGTTACTTTCATTACACAAAAGCCAAGATCATAGACTTCCAGTTGTCACATCAGGTGTCTGAGCAAGTTTTGCATCATGCCCACTGCTTTATCTAGCCAAATTCAATTCAAACCAGGGTAGAAATTATTCAAGACAATGAATAATTACTCTGGAAATCATTATTGTTTCCTTATTAGTGCGTGCGGTCACGGGGAGTCATTTAGCACTCAACAAAGATGTGTGGTCAACATCTCTGAAAATCAGGCACAAGGGCCAGGTTTTAAAGATATTTAGATGACTAGAGATGCAGCTAAGGTGCCTTGCGGGAAATGCTTTTGAAAGTCTCACTAGGTGCCTATCTGCATCTTTAGCCACTTAAATACCGTTTAAAAAATTTGACCTTAAGTAGCCCAAGTTGGGCACCCAGAAGTGAAAGCACTCCTAATTAGTGAACACTTTTGGAAAATGTAGTACCTCAACATCACTGGGCCCAAGTTGGCCCTTAGTAAAATGGAGGTCACACTCCTTCTACCTCACAAGGCCATTGTGAGGCTTTATGCATTAGTGTTTGTAAAGTACTTTGGCCCAGATCCCCAAAGGTAGGGGCCTAATTACCTTTGGGGATCTGGGCTGTTGGACAAAGAATGAGAAGCGTAAATCATCTATTATCTTCCTGTCCTGACATAGCTTCCTTCTAGCTACCATATCCTAAATCCTCCTCTACAGTCCTTGTTTTGACACCATATTATGAACATGAACTGCATCTACCCCAACGTTTCATCCGATGCATTTATAACCACATTGCAGCTGCTGTCTGCATTTGCACTTGTGCTTTCACTCTAGTGTGACCATAGCCTATTGTATTTATAGAATTCCACTACTATTTAAGTTAGATTTTTTATATTACGGTGATGGGCATGGTGTAAGAACCTGGGTGAGACAGAGGACAAAAGAAGGTGGGTGGGGTTTTTTTGGTGCATTTGTTTTGTTTTGGTAATTTCATAATAGCTTAAATGTTTTGTCAAAGGTTGAAGTGAAATCTGTTGCTTTTGCACATGATCCTGTGAACTACCAGACAGGACGAACCTGCTACTACTTTCCACTTTGTAGTGATAACAACAGTAGGCTCTTATAAAGTGTTATTTATCAATAGAAAGTCCTAGCAGGATCAGGCCCAGTATTTCATAGCTCTGTTCTGTTTTTAACCTTGCTTCGCTCTTTACGGCCTGCTAAGTTGCTGGTAGCATTGGAGCCAGGACCATTAGGGTATGGTGGAGGGTCCCAGAGTCAGGTTGCAGCCCAAGCCAGAACATCTACACTGCAATTAAACAGCCCCTTAGCCCCAGCCCCGTGAGCACAAGCCAGCTGGCATGGGCTAATGGCGGGTGTCTAATTGCAGTGTAGACATAGCCATAGTCTTTACAAAGATTACAAGAACGTCTACTTACAGCTTTCCTCTGAGGTCCTGAACAGGCCCAGTTTTCCCTACTGTCAGGAAACTGAGCCAACAGCTACATTACGGAGGTATACTTTTGCCAGCTGTGGAACCTGGCTGCCTGAATAATGCCTTGCCTGGGTATTTATTACTGGCTATGAAGTAGCCTTTGGGTGTAAGGCAGACTTGTCCTGCAGTGAACAGAGTGGTTTTGTGTCAGTAACCCCACTTGGCAGACCATTGCACACATTTATTTTCTGCATGAAAAAGTGCTTTCCAATCCAAAATTATTTTCCCTTTACCTCTTTTGATGGAGTCTCCACTGCTCATCTCTGCTAAGTTTAAACTAGTAACTCGGGCTGAGATGGTCTTTCCCTTTGATGAACTAAGGACTTTTTAAGTTTAAATTAAAGCTTCTTTCAGGCATCTTTTTTAGCAGCAGGAGGAATTTAGAATGTTATTAGCAAGGCTTCCTACTTGCTGCTTTAAGTACTACAATAAGCTATGAAGGCTGGTACTCAGATAATTTGATAGTAAATAAGTTAGGCAGGAAGGAATTTGCTGTTAGCAACTGGGAATCAAGACTTCTGGGTTCAGTTGCCAGCTCCATCAATAACTCACTGCACAGCCTCACCAAAGACACTTAGCTTGACTGTGTCTCAGTTTCCCCCTCTGTAAAGTGAGCATATTGCCTACCTAACTGGTAGGGTGTGGACAGATTTGGCAATTTCCTGTATAATCTAGGGAGACCTTATTGAATTAAGATTGGGATCCGTTATCTTAAATGCAAAGATAATGTATTATTACATTATTTGCATGTAACCTCTCTAGTGGGGAGATGTGATGGGAGGCTTGGGCGTTCAAAGGATGACACTGAAAATGTGCCAGACAAGAATGGACTTCTGGGACACCAGAAGTGTGAAGTGGATTTCCTGGAAAATACCTAGGGAGAGTTTAATGCAAATTCCCCCCCTCTGGTTATGCAAAACCCCAACCTTTTTAAGCTACATCTTGGGAAGTATGTCATTGTCTCAGATTCAGACTCAGGGCATTTCAGTTGTTTCTTAATACAGCTCGGGCCTGTGATCTCATCTTCAGGAACAGGTAATCAGCAAACAAAGAATTTTTAACCATGAGGAAAACCCAATTGAGGATTTAGAAGGACTGACACCTACCACGAGCATTAAAATTGGGGTGACTGCTGGTAAGATTTTTAGCATGCATGTATGTTCTTTTACTTTTAATATGTTTTCACTGTAAGAATGTTTCACCGTAAGAATAAGTGTACTTGCTTAAGCCTTGTCTACACTACAGAGTTTTGTCAACAAAAGTTATGCCATTTTAATTAAACCACTGTTGCATGTCCACACTAGTGCCCTGTGTTGGCAGAGTGCATCGAAACCAGCAACTCTTGCATCAACACAGAGAGCAGTGCACTGTGGGTAGCTATCACACTATAAAATGGCTTCAGGATGTTTTGGGAAGGGTTTGCAATGCCTCATGGGGCAGGCACAGTGTCACATGATGCAGGTTGCTCAATCCCATCATTCCATGGGCATCCTACTAGATGGCCACTTTTCAACTGAAGTGTGTGTGTGAGAGGGGAGGAAGTGTGTGACAGGGTGTGTGTGTGGGCGGGGGAGAGACAGAAATAGGGTGTGTGTTGGGGAAGTGTGTGTGTTGGGGGACAGTGTCTGTATGCTGTCTCTTTAAATTCAGCAACTAATCCTGAGGGAGGGGGAAAACCCCGCACACATCAGTCCCTGGTTCTGCACAGCACAGCAGTCCCTCTCCCCCACTCCTCCCCACAGCAGCAGCCTGCTTAACCTGCCTGCCAATTCCACATTAATGGTTCTATGATTCCCGCTGAGTTCTCCCACAGCCTCCACAGCTGCCCGGAGCAGCATCCTCAACAGCTCTGTGAGCTCTCTAGGCTGAGGAATGTCAACACTTCCCAGAGCTTTGAAAGGGGAGGGATGCATGCCTGCAGGGCAGCCAAGTTCAAAACCGTGAGCCGAGCGGTCACAGTGGACATTGTGGGATACTGGGGGAGGCCAGTTATGGCAACATAATGAATGGCAGCATCTACACTGATGCTTTGTTGCTTTAACTTTGCCGCAAAAAAGCTTTATGCCTCTTGTCGAGTTGGTTTTAGTTTGTTAGCAAAACAGCAGAGTTTTGCCACCAATAGTGGCATTGCAGTGTGTATACCTCCCCTGTTTTGTCAGCAAAAGCTGCCTTTTGCTGACAAAACTGTATATTGTAGCCAAGGCCTTAGAAAGAGCTGGGTGGTAACTTATGACTGTGGACTACACACTGAACACAGGACCTTGGGATTATAGTGGACGAGAAGCTGGATATGAGTCAACAGTGTGCCCGTGTTGCCAAGAAGGCTAACGGCATATTGGGCTGCATTAGTAGGAGCACTGTCAGCAGATCGAGGGAAGTGATTATTTCCCTCTATTCAGCAGTGGTGAAGCCACATCTGGAGTACTGCGTCCAGTTTTGGGCACCCCACTACAGAAAGGATGTGGACAAATTGGAGAGAGTCCACTGGAGGGCAACAAAAATGATTAGGGGGCTGGGGCACATGACTTATGAGGAGAGGCTGAGGGAACTGGGCTTATTTAGTCTGCAGAAGAGAAGGGTGAGGGGGGATAGCAGCCTTCAACTATCTGAAGAGGGGTCAAAGAGGATGTAGCTTGGCTGTTCTCAGTGGTGGCAGGTGACAGAACAAGGGGCGATGGTCTCAAGTAGCAGTAGGCTTAGGTTGGATATTCAGAAAAACTATTTCAGTAGGAGGGTGGTGAAGCACTGGAATGGGTTACCTAGGGAAGTGGTGGAATCTCCATCCTTAGAGGTTTTTAAGGCCCTGCTTGACAAAGCCCTGGCCGGGATGATTTAGTTGGGGTTGGTCCTGCTTTGAGCAGGGGGTTGGACTAGATGACCTCCTGAGGTCCCTTCCAACCCTAATCTTCTATGATTCTTTGATTCTCCTTGGTGGTTTTGAGAGTGATAATCTGTCTGTGTTTACAAAGTGCTGTGGATAGAAGGTGCTAAACACAATTAACTTGTTAATGGCAGGCTTGAGGGCCCGTGCAATGTGGGAGGTCAGTGATACCATGATCCAGTGTTAAAACACCCTGTAGCAACACACACATTTTCCTTTCCTTTCCTTAATCACCACATATGCCAGGAACATTCTTGTCAGCACAGCATGGCCTTCATCAAATGGGAGAGGTGGAAGGGTGGTTCTCAGGCTGGCTGCACTCTGCCCTATTCTTTCATTCTGGAGTGCAAACCTGGCTTAGCTCAGTGTGACAGGGCTAGACTTTCTTGAGCGGTAACAGCTTATTTGGACTCCATCATTTTGTAGGTATAGTTGGGATTGTGTTTTCCAATGTGCATTACTTTGCACTTAGCATCACTGAATTTCATCTGCCATTTTGTCACCCAGTTTTGTGAGATCCCTTTGTAAACCTTTGTAGTCAGCTTTGGACTTAAGTAGCCAGATCAGACCCACCTCTGGGAATCTCCCCCAGCTGCAGGAAGATCTGCACTCCCACCCCACTTCCTGCCCACACCGCTACCCAGCCGCGGGGGGAAGGGTCACTGCACAGGGAGCAGCTGCGGAGTTTCTTGCAGCAGGGGGAGTTTTCCAGGGTGGGTCTGACCCGGCCCCGGGAGCAGTCCCTGCAGGAGAAGAGGAAGTCCTGTCTCTCCCCAGCCCAACCGAGTCTAGTAGCTGGAGCTCAGCACACAGTAGGACCCCTCATCTGGGGCACCCCCGCCAACTGCACTGGAACCGGGCAGGCCAGAGGGCCATACTCCCCGCCTTTTTAACATAGGCGTAGTTATCAGCTCCCCCACTGCAAAGCACAGCCCCGGCTGGCACCATTCCGCACTTGCCCGAGGCTTGCAGTCTGGGGATTGGGGGGCAACACCTCCACAAAGCGCAGCCCTGCCAGCACCACTCCATGCCTGCCCGAGGATTGCACTTTGGATGGGCAACGCCACCCCTTCATCCCCCCCAACTATGCCCATGTTAAAAACTGGGGGGGCATGACTCCCAGCTCTCCCCTGTTCCAGTGCTGGTGGCCCCGCACTTTTACATAGGTTCTGGCGCCCTTGTCCCCAGCCCTGCCCCTCCCCAGCTCCAGGCCCAGCGCTTGGGGGTTAAAGGGGCCTTGGGCGGGCTGGCGGCGCCGGGGGGGGGGGCCGCGACCACAGTGCCCCCTGGCCGTGGGGCCCTGGCATCAGACTGACCCTGTCCTCCCAAAATGATAATCCCCCCCATACCATCCAACCCTGCACTGCTGCTCTCTGACTGCCCAGCTCTGAAGGTAGCGCCTCCGTCAGCAGCAGTGAAGTAAGGGTGGCAATACTGCAACCCACCCCCCCCCCCCCAATAGCCTTGCAACCACCCCACTACCCTCTTTTGGGTTGGGACCCTCATGGTTATAACACCATGATATTTCAGATATCTGAAACCATGAACTTGACAATTTAAAAAATCCCATGACCATGAAATTGACCAAAATGAACCATGAATTTAGTAGAGCCCTATTTATGAATATGTTGAACAGCACAAGTCCAAGTACAGATCCTTGCTGGACCCTGCTATTTATCTCGCTCCATTGTGAAAACTGACCGTTTATTCCTATTCTTTTTTTCTATCTTTTGACAATTACTGATCCATGAGAGGACTGTCCCTCTTAGTCCATGACTACTTAGTTTGCTTACGAATAGTCAAAGGCTTTCTGAATGCCCAAGTACACTATGTCAAGTGGATCACACTTGCCCACATGCTTGTGGACAGCCTCAAAGAATTCTAATAATAGAATCATAGGACTGGAAGGGACCTCAAGAAGGTCATCTAGTCCAGTCCCCTGCACTCAAGGCAAGACTAAGTATTATCTAAACCATTCCTGACAGGTGTTTGTGTAACCTGCTCTCCAATGATGGAGATTCCACAACCTCCCTAGGCAAGTTATTCCAGTGCTTAACCACCCTGACGGTTAGGAATTTTTTCCTAATGTTCAACTGTAATGATTCTGCATCTGGCGGGACACAACTGAGAGTATCAATTCAGGATAAATTGCTTAGAGCAGGGCAGTTACAGCCCAAGGCTGGGGTTTCTCCACTTCTAAGGCACACCAAACCAGACAGACAGAGAGGACTTTGGTTTTACCCCACTGGCTAACCATAAGTCATATAAGCAATTCCCTTAGACACTCCAGTTTCTCAGTATCACCACCAGTGCCACTCGTTATGGGGACAAATGGTTATGAAAACCAATGCCCCAGTAAAAGAATAAAGGTTCTCCCGATCCCAAAGGACCAAGCCCCAGACCCAGGTCAATATACAAGTCACATCTTACCCACAAATCACGCTGCTGCCAATCCTTTAGCATCTAAAATCTAAAGGTTTATTCATAAAAGGAAAAGGATATAGATGAGAGCTAAAATTGGTTAAATGGAATCAATTACATACAGTAATGGCAAAGTTCTTGGTTCAGGCTTGCAGCAGTGATGGAATAAACTGCAGGTTCAAATCAAGTCTCTGGAGTACATCCACAGCCGGGATGGGTCGTTCAGTCCTTTGTTCAGAGCTTTAGTATGTAGCAAGGTTCCTCCAGAAGTAAGAAGCAGGATTGAACACAAAATGTTTCCAGGGCCTTTTATATCCTCTTCCATGTGCCATGTGGCTTGTGCTTCCTTTGTCTCAAATACAAGCTGCCCAGCCATGGCTTGAAAGCCTTAGAGTTCTGTCTATAGGCATGTCCCTGCATGCGTTCCTGAGTCACAAGGTCTATCCGCCTTCTCTCAATGGGTCAGTTGTATAGCTGATGGTCTTTAATGGGCCATCAAGCAGGCTAGGCAGTATAGAGCCAATATTTATAACTTTAAATACAAAAATGATACATGCATACACATAGCATAATCATAACCAGCAAATCATAACCTCCTCATAGACACCTTACTTGTCCTCCTTTGTACAAGATTTGGTGCCACTACAGGATCTTGGTTGCAACAGTGGTCTATACGGTCACAGTTCATGTCAACAACGTCACACCAACCTAAACTGTTCTTGCCCAATTTAAGCCCATTGCTTCTTGTCCTATCCTCAGAGGTTAAGGAAAACAATTTTTCTCCCTCCCCCTTGTAACAACCTTTTATTTATTTGAAAACTGTTATCATGTCCCCTCTCAGTCTTCTCTTCTCCAGACTAAACAAACCCAGTTTTTTCAATCTTCCATCAGAGGTCATGTTTTCTAGACCTTTAATAATTTTTGTTGCTCTTCTCTGGACTTTCTCCAATTTGTCCACATCTTTCCTGAAATATGGCACCCAGAACTGGACACAATACTCCAGTTGAGGCCTAATTAGCACGGAGTAGAGCGGAAGAATTACTTCTCGTGTCCTGCTTACAATATGCCCACTAATACATCCCAGAATAAAGTTTGCTTTTTTTGCAACAGTGTTACACTGTTGACTCATATTTTGCTTGTGATCCACTATGACCCCCAGGTCCCTTTCTGCAGTACTCCTTCCTAGGCACTCATTTCCCATTTTCTGTGTGTGCAACTGATTATTCCTTCCTAAATGGAGTACTTTTCGTTTGTCCTTATTGAATTTCATCCTATTTACTTCAGACCATTTCTCCAGTTTGTCCAGATCATTTTGAATTTTAATCCTATCCTTCAAAGCACTTGCAACCCCTCCCTGCTTGGTATCATCCACAAACTCTGTAAGTGTACTATCTGTGCCATTATCTAAATCACTGATGAAGATATTTAACAGAACCGGACCCAGAACTGATCCCTGCAGGACCCCACTCTATATGCCCTTCCAGCTTCACTGATTACTACTGTCTGGGAACAGCTCTCAGACCAGTTATGCACCCACCTTATAGAAGCTCCATCCAGATTGTATTTCCCTAGTTTGCTTATGAGAAGGTCATGCAAGACAGTATCAAAAACTTTACTAAAGTCAAGATATACCATATCTACTGCTTCCCCCCATCCACAAGGATTGTTACGCGGTCAAAAAAAGCTATCTGGTTGGCTTGACATGATTTGTTCTTGACAAATCCATGATGTTACTTATCACCTTATTATCTTCTAGGTGTTCACAACTTGATTGCTTAATTATTTGCTCCATTATCTTTCCAGGTACTGATGTTAAGCTGACTGGTCTGTAATTCCCTGAGTTATCTTTATTTCCCTTTTTATATACTGGCACTATATGTGCCCTTTTCCATTGCTCTGGAATCTCCCCCGATTTTCATGACTTTTCAAAGATAATTACTAAGGCTGTGAGTTTGTTATGGCGGTCACGAAAGTCATGGATTCTGTGACTTTCTGGGACCGCCATGACTTCTGCAGCAGCTGGTGCAGCTGGCGCAGCTGGCCCACGGGCCGCCTGAGGAGCTTGGGCAGGCCCTGGGCCAACCACATCGGCCACTGCTGGGGCAGTCTCGGGCCACTGCCCCTGTCCCAGCAGCAGCAGGAGTTTGGGTGTGGGAGGGGGCTCAGGGCTGGGGGTTGAGGCATGGAGTGGGTGAGAGCTCTGGGTGGCGCTTACCCTAAGGGGCTCCCTGGAAGCGGCAATGTGTCCCTCCCTCTCAGCTATTAGCTCCACTTTTCCTCCGCCCACAGGCACCACCCCCGCAGCTCCCATTGGCCGTGGTTCCTGGCCAGTGGGAGCTGCGGAGCTGGCACTTGGGGTGGGGGCAGTGTGTGGAGCCAGGAGCCAAGGGAGGAACATATCGCCGCTTCCGGGTATCTGCGAGGAGCCGGGTAGGGAGCCTGCCAGCCCCACCAACCCTGCCTTAGCACCAGCGGGGGTCCCGGGGCCATGTGCCACCCCCCAGCCCTCTCCCAGCATGGGTCCGGGACTGCTCCCCCCTGAGCATCTGTGCTGCCCTTGAGCCACCACCCCCCATGAGCACCCACAGCACCCCCGGGCTGCCTCTCCCCCTACCTTCCCCCCCCCCCGCCAAGATTTAGTCTTGGACAGGTCACAGGCCATGAATTTTTGTTTACTGCCCGTGACCTGTCCATGACTTTTACTAAAAATACCCATGACTAAAACATAGCGTTAATAATCGCTAGCGGTTCAGCTATCTCTGCAGTCAGCTCCTTGAGTATTCTAGGATATATTTCATCAGGCCCTGGTGACTTGAAGACATCTAACTTGTCTAAGTAATTTTAACTTGTTCTTTCCCTATTTTAGCCTCTGATCCTACCTCATTTTCATTGGTATTCACTGTGTTAGACATCCAATCGCTACTAATCTTTTTGGTGGGAAACTGAAACAAAAAAGTCATTTAGCACCTCTGCCATGTCCACATTTTCTGTTATTGTTTTACCCCCTCATTGAGTAACAGGCCTACCCTGTCCTTGGTCTTTCTCATGTATTTGTAGAATGTTTTCTTGTCTCAAGTTAATATAATCTCTTTTTGTGCCTTGGTCTTTCTAATTTTGTCCCTACATTCTTGTGTTATTTGTTTATATTCACCCCCTATAATTTGACCTAGTTTCCACTTTTTGTAGGACTCTTTTTTTGCATTTCAGATCATTGAAGACCTCCTGGTTAAGCCAGGATGGTCTCTTGCAATACTTCCTGCTCAGTGGGTTTGTTTGCCCTTGTGCCCTTAATAATGTCTCTCTGAAAAACTGCCAACTCTCTTAAACTCGTTTTACCCTTAGACTTGCTTCCCATGGGATCTTAACTACCAGCTCCCTGAATTTGCCTTCCCAAGCCTGCCTTCTTGAAATCCATAGATTGGTGAGGCATGATTTCCCTTTACAAAAGCCATGTTGACTCTTCCCCAACAAATCGCGTTCATCTATGTGTCTGACAATTCTGTTTTTTACTATAGTTTTCAATCAGTTTGCCTGGCACTGAAGTTAGGCTTTCTGGCCTGCAATTGCCTGTATTGCCTCTGGAGCCTTTAAAAAAAAATCAGTGTTACCCTCTAATCATCTGATACAGAGGCTGATTTAAGTGATATGTTATGTTCCACAGTTAATAGTTAATCAATATCATATGTGAGTTTCTTCAGAACTCCTGGGTGAATCTCATCTGGCCCTAGTGACGTCTTCCTGTTTAATTTATCAGTTTGTTCCAAAATCTCCTCTCCTGAAACCTCAATCTGGGACAGTTCCTCATATTTGTCATCTAGAAAGAATGACTTGGGTGTAGGGCTCTGACCCACATCCTCTGCAGGCAAGACTAATGCAAAGAATTCATTTAGTTTCTCTGCAACAGACTTGTCTTCCTTGAATGCTTCTTTAGCACCTCAATTGTCCAGAGACTCCACTGGTTGTTTGGCAGATTTTCTGCTTCTGATGTACGTAAAAAAACCATGCTGCTAGTTTTTGTGTCTTTAGCTAATTTCTCTTCAAATTCTTTCTTTGCCTGCCTTATTTTACACTTGATATGCCAAAGTTTATGCTCCTTTCTATTTTCCTTGCTAGGATCTGACTTCCAATTTTTCAAGGATGCCTTTTTGCCTCTAACCACCTCCTTTACTCTGCTGTTTAGCCATGAGGGCATTTTTGATCCTCTTACTGGCTTTTTTTTTTTGTTTTGGGAAACACATTTCGTTTGAGCCTCTATTTTGGTCTTTGTAAATAGTTTCCATGCAGTTTCCAGGCATTTCACCTTTGTGACTGTTCCTTTTAATTTGCATTTAACTCATCTCCTCATTTTTGTTTAGTTCTCCTTTTTAAGGTTAAATGCTACTGTGGCAGGTTTCTTTGGCATTTCCCCCGCCACAAGATCAGGCCAGCTTCTGTGCTCCACTTAGGACTCAATCAAGGAGTGCCTCTGCAGCTGTGGGTTCCAGGACTAGCTGCTCCAAGAAGCCGTCACTGACGGTGTCTAGAAATTTTATATCTGTGTCACTTCATGAGGTTACATATTCCCAGTCAAGATTGGGTTAGTTGAAATCCCGTTATTGTTGTTTCCTGCCTTGTAGGCTCTCAAATCTCCCTGAGCATTTTACAATCACCATCATCATCCTGGTCAGGTGGTTGGTAGTATCTTCCTACCGCTATATTCTGATAATTCAAGCAAGAAATTTCTATCCATAGAGGCACTCTGGTACAGTTTGGTTCATTTTAGATTTTTACTTTATTTGACTCTATGCTTTCCTTCACATATAGTGCCACTCCCCCACCAGTGTGACCTATTCTGTCATGCCAATGTATTTTATACCTTGTTTTTCCATGTCCCATTGATTATCTTCATTCCACCAAGCTATATCAATATCCTGTTTTAATGCCAGGCACCCATGTTCACCCATCTTAGCATTTAGATGTCTATGATTTGTGTATAAGGGCACGTTCATTTTGTCACTATTCCATTGCATGTATTATATTTAAATGGGACTCTTTTATGTTTGACTATTCCTCATTAGTTCTCACCTATAGTTTACCAATGTCTTTTCTATCCTTTTTCCTAAGATATAGAGTTTGCTCGTTAATAAATTCAGCCCTAAGGGATGTCTCCACTCAAACTGTGTGCTGCTCTGCACCTGTCAGTTCTCCCCCAGTGCTTAGTTTAAAAACTCCTCTACAACTATCTCAATTTTACATGCCAGCAATTTGGTTCCATTTTTGGTTTAAGTGATGTCCAGATTTCCTGCATTGGCTCCTCCTTTCCCATAAGATTCCCCGTTTCTAATAAACCTGAAACTCTCCTCCCTATCCCATCATCTCACCCATGCATTGAGACCCTGCAGTTCTGCCTGTCTAAAGGGCCCTGTACGTGGAACTGGAAGCATATCAGATAAGGCTACCATGAAGGTTCTGGACTTTAATCTCTCACCTAGCAGCCTAAATTTGGCCTCCAGGACTCCTCTCCTATCTTTCCCTATGTCATTGGTACATACATGTACCATAACCATAGGCTCCTCCTCAGCATTGCACATAAGTTGGTCTAGATGTCTCATGAGATCCTCAGCCTTCACACTGGCAGGCAATTTACCATGAGGTTCTCCAGGTCATCACCAACACATCGATCTATATTCCTAATAATTGAGTCCCCCATTACTATTACCTTGCTCTAGGGTGACCAGACAGCAAATGTGAAAAATCGGGACGGGGGTGGGGGATAATAGGAGCCTATATAAGAAAAAGACTGAAAAATGGGGACTGTCCCTATAAAATTGGGACATCTGGTCACCCTACCTTGCTCTTCCTTGTAACTGGGATTCCCTCCCCTGGAGAGGTGTCCTCAGTGTGATTCAGAGGATACCATGACATCATCTGGAAGGAGGGTCCCAACTATGGGATTGTTTCCCTCCACACCAGCTTAATGTTCTCCTTCCCTGAGATTTTCATCCTCCTCAACAGCACAGAGGCTGTCAGATGGAAGTTGGGACTGTTCTACTGAGTTCCTGAAAGGCTTGTCTATGTATCTCTCTGTCTCCCTTAGCTCTTCCTGTTCAGTCACTCTGGTCTCAGGAGCCCCTACATGGTCTCAGAGGGCCATGAGCTGCTTACACCACACGTACACATAAGCTACATTGCCCACAAGGCAGATTATCATACATGCTGTATTCCGTGCAATAAACTGGGTAGCTCCCACTCTGCTGCTGGCTTTCTGCCTGCATTAGTTTTACTCTTGCAGGCTTTTTTTTTTTGGTGCAGGAGTGCGGAGGGGAATGGAGAAGGAAGTGGATATTGGCCTAAGTTTAGAGTATGTTTGTTATCTGCCTCTCACACTCCCTCACTAAATTCCCCTGTTTGCTACTGCCTCTGGTCGCTGATGAGCTGGCTTTTTAAACTCCCCATTCTCCCTGAGTTAGCTCCCCCTTAGCTAAAAGGATCACTTGGGCCCAGATCTGCTTCTTAACCCCTTCCATCCCAGGGTGGGGATAATATACCCCATCACACTCAGACATACAGCCAGTTTTGTGGCCATAGTCCATCAGAAAAACAAAATACAACAGAATTCAGAATTGGGCTAGGAAAGCCCCTCTCCGTGCAAACTACAGGGACCCAGGCAGCTCAGAACTGAGGTGTTCTAGCAGAGCTATAAGGGGAGATGTGCACTAGATCTGCCCTTTCTACAGTACTTTTGATTTTTGTCCTTCACTTTCCCCAGGTCTTGAATTCAGTCATTACCAAGAAGAGCAAGGTGTTAAGCTGGCTCCCAGTTGCAGCAGCCATGTAATGAACTGCTCTTCTACCAGCCCAGGCAGCAGGAGTCCAACAGTCATTCAGAACCTGGGGCTACCACGTGATGGCTTACGCTACAATCACGACATCAGGCTGACTTTTCCTTTTCCAGTGAAATTCGTTGAAGGGTATGAGAGAGGGCGCCTTGCCTTCACTAGGAGCCTCTGCCTCTACTTCCCTTTCTCTTTTACTTGTCTCAGCTTGTAGTTACTTGTTGAAATGTTACAGTTACTTGTTGAAATGTTACAATGTAAACTTCGTTAGGCCAAGTTTCCCTATGGTCATCAACTACCGTTTTCCCATCTTCTATTTTACCAATGAATTAGTAGCCATACACTGGAGGTGCCAATACTTTTGTAATGGATCCCTCTCTTCAGGTGCCAATGCAGAGTGGAAGGTAGCCAACAGAGAAACAGATTCACTGTAGCATGGCCTGGATAATAAACTATTTCCCTTCAAAGAATTTTGGCACACCAGGAATTTAATACTTCTCCACAGTGCCTGTAAAAGGGCTGTTTGATGCCAAGCTACAAAACAGTTACCCAACTTTTGTAACTGTTGTGCTTCGAGATGTGTTGCTCGTGTCCATCCCATTCTAGGTGTGTGCGCCCCCTTGAGTGCCGCACCCATGTGCTAGTATATCTGGTGCCGTCAGCCCTATGCCCTCTCAGTTCCTTCTTGCTGCCAACTCCCACAGAGGGGCAGGATGGCCGGTAATGGGATGGACAGGAGCAACACATCTCGAAGAACAACAGTTACAAAAGGCGGGTAACCATTTTTTCTTCTTTGAGTGCTTGCACATTTTGATTCCATTCTAGGTGACTCACACGCAGAATCCTCAGAGGTGGGCTTGGAGTTGACCATCTTGCAGTTTGAAGAGCTGCTCTGCCAAAGCCAGCATTGTCTCGAGCTTGCTGGGTCAGCGCATAATGCGATGTGAACATGTGGACAGCCAACCAGGTCGCAGCCTGACAGATTTCCTGGATCGGCACCTGCCCCAGAAAGGCTGCCGATGGCGCCTGTGCCCTAGTCGAGTGAGCTGTCACTGTGGCTGGTGGAGGCACTTTAGCCAGCTCATAGAAGTAGCAAATGCAGACTGTGATCCAGGGTGAAATTCTCGGAGCAGAAACTGGGCGACCTTTCATATCTCCATCGGCCACGCACGTGGGGGTGCGCACACCTAGAATGGAGTAGACAGCAGAAAGCACTCGAAGAAGAATATTTAATGTGATGGAATCATTCGCTGTGCTTCTGTATTGCACAACAGGGTGAGAGTTAAGGCATTACATGGAAACAAAGTTAGTCTTTAGTTCAGTTATTCCGTAGCTCCCGTTACAAGAATGGCTTCTTGCAGCTTTATTGTAATCTCCTACATAGGCCTAGTTTTCTCTACTGGCAGGAAAGTGGGCCAATGGCTACATCATGGAGACAAAGGAGCATGGTGGGAGAGAGACTAGAATCACAAATACTGGTACATTTTCCAGAGGACAACAACAAACTACCAATCACACAATAAGCAGTTCTGGAGAGAAGAAAATCAGAAATTTTGGCTTGTCTTCACAAACAAGTGCCTAAAATTAGATGCCCACTGTTAGCCTTAGGCACCTAAATAAATATCATGATGCACCTGCAGCCTCTACTGATCTCAGTCGAAGCTGGGTTTCTAACATTAAGCACCCAGGGTGACAAATTTGGCTTCCCTCAACTATTGTCAAAGGCAGGGAGCTGTGGCTCCATGACAGGCTCCCCTTTGCTCACAAGAATGTCCAAACGCCACATCCATGGGTTCAGTCTACAGATTAGATGAGACTATATCTGGATGGGAAGAATCAGGAAGCGGCTGTATTCTACAGTTTATGCCCTCTCCAGGACCTGCATATATATGGAAACCCACAAAAGAATTAATGCTTCTCCAAGCAGTATTAGCCTGCAGAGAATCCCTTCCCTGTTTTACACTGCACAGCTATAAGCAAGATCTAAACAGAACCATGCAGCAGTGTGGGAAAAAGCTGTAGGGGATTGTGAAGAGCAGGTTGCCCTTCAGAGGTCCTGGGAGCAGAGTTCTCCTCACATGCCTTTGGGGTCAAGTTCCATGCCCCTTCTGCAGCCTTCTGCTACGTGCAAGAGGAACATTCAGAGGAAATGCTTTGAGGTGACCCTCTGCCCCCATCCTGCAGACTTTGCCACAGGAGGGTATAGTAGGGGTTTAAGAAAGCTCAGAGCCTAGAAAGAAAACATGAAAGAAATCTAAAGTATTAACAAAAAGATTTGACAGATATTGATGCGGTAGTTTTATCAAAGGATCTAAGGCAGAGCCAACACAGCTATGACTTTGACTTCCTATTGGGAAAGATACAAGAGACTAAAAGATAGAGATTGAGTCAGTATGGGAAAAATGAGATTTTTTTACTTATTTCAGGCTAAAATGGCAGCAACCATATCTGCTTCTCCATTGGGCTTTGCTAGTGCTGGACTCAAGAAACCTCTATGCCGCACACTCATTCACGTCTTCATATTGCTCCCTCCCACCATCTTTGGTATGCATTATACATTTTAGGTATTAATGTTGAAACATAACAATTGGTTAGATAGTTAAAATTATTCTAGATTTTGCTACAATCCACAAAAGGTCTGAACAATAGACTTCCATGGGGTAGAATCTGCACTTTGATTGAGTTAAATCAGGTGGATAAAAATTGAGTCACTCTAGTTTATTTTTTTTCTAACATTGGAACAAGGCAACATGTTAAAGAAAACCAGTGTTTTAATGTTAGTTTTACTAGCTCCTGTAGGCACTTACGCTTTATAGTCCTATCGCCACACAGTCTGACCACTTGTTTTAAAGTTGTTGAGATGATTTAGTAGTTCCTTATCTGTCCATCACGTGAAGGTAGCTCTGCCTCAGATTTTCCTTTTGGTTTGGTAGCTTAGTCCTGCAGCTGAAAATCTCCACCCCTTTCAGGGGTAATTACAGTCCATACTCTTTACCCAGTCTCTTTTCCTGGTTCTCACCCTGCTCCAAATGCTTTGGCTAGAGAAACCTAGTCACTTTTACCCCTTTCCTAGTTCCCTTCCAAAGACTCAAAGCAGATCTTTCCCCCTCCCTGATCCCTCTTGGGCTGAGAGGAAAGGAATTCTTTCTAGGCCTACCCTTTTCCCAGCAAGCATGTCTGTGAAGCCTACAGCTCCTAACCATCCCTGGGAACTAAAACACCCAGAACACACAGTGTGGGAACAGGATACTGTTGGATCTAGGTCTGCTTTTAAAGGGACCAGCACAACCTTTTACAGCTCTAAACTGGTCTCTGTTCATTTTATTCTGCCCCATCCAGCTGCAGTTAATACACAGAAATGAGGTGATCTTGGGCAAGAGTGTTACTTTAAGTCAACAAAATTTGTTCTATATTTATTTTCTGCCAAACAACTGAGTACTGAACTATATGACACCAAGGATGTCTTCCAGATTTGGTTTGTGTTGCCATCAATTTGCATCAATTCCAAACACACACATGCAGTCTGTGTGTGTGTGTGTGTAAATAAATATATATCTACACACACACACACACACACACACACAAAAGATGCAAAAGAAAAAATATTTTCATGTGCTTGAATAACCACTGAACATCTTTCTCTGAAAAATTGTGTAAATGTATCCGCTTCTGTATTTGGAAAGGGATTCAAAATGGAGGACTGGATTTCTATAACACAAGTCCCTCTCACAGGATAGATGATGCTATTATTGGACCTGAGCTGAGGTTTCATCTATAGAATACAGCTGACAGCAGTAAAGTGTGGGGTGGCTTTGGGCTATCTAGAATTCTTGAATTGGCTGGTTGAAGCCATTTTCCTATTGTGTCTCTGCACCATATGTAGTCTCTTTTCATATTTCATTCTCTTTCCTATTATTTTTGGTTCACTTTTGCCACAGTTCACATTTAACAACAAGCACGTGCCCTATAGCTGCACCCAGTCTATCAGCAGCAATCTGTCTCTATGACCACCCGCTCACAGTTGCAATGCAGTTCGACAGATTGATGTTGTTTCAGAAGGTCTAGTTACTGGAAACTCAGATTTTTTATTTAAATGTAGTGTTCGTGAGAGGAGACAGCCCGCCTGACAGCATCAGGGATTGCAGTCTTTTAGGTATCTCCAATGGATCAAATCTTGCTCACCTTTACTCTGGTAGGTATTCCTATTAATTTCATTGGGAATATGCACCTGAGTAAAGGCGGGCACTTTGAAAACTACTAATAAAAAGTGCTATACAAGAGCTGGGTATTATTAGGATCAACAGTACAGGGATAGCCCCACACTACCTACATGTCTTAACCCTGACCAGAACGGTTGCCCCTTTACAAGAGAGAAGACAGTTCATTGCTAAAGGTGAAGGTGGCTTCTCTGGGTCTGTTCACAAACTATCAACCCTTTTCCCAAAGAGCACCAACCCACCCATCAGATGATAACTTTGAGTTGCTAATGACCTGGGCTGGAGTCAAACTACTGACTCAGAAGTGAATATTACAGACACACTGGCGGCCTTGCTCCCTCACACATTCATGGTTTTGTGCCACGTGTACACTAGTTGAGCACCTGCTGAAATACAAGATTCTAGAACCAAAAAAAAAAAAAAAGATCATGGTTATCTTTTGCAATTTCAGCATCACAGGGTGTGCTTTGATTGGTCACTTAGTTTTACATACGTGTGTAAGAAAAAGCCCAAAGTCAAGACCCAGTGAAGACAATGGATGTTTTCCCATTGACTTGACTTAGACCGGGAGTGAACCTCCCTTTATATTAATGGCTCAAAGCTTTCAAACTTGGGTGCCTAAAGTTAGTACCTTAAAACCATAGTTAGACCTGATCAACATTAGAAAAGTTGCACTGCTTTAATTAAATCTTTTTAAATTGATCTTGTTATAATTATATAAACCTCATATACGGATGTACTTGAACCAGCTTAAACCTTGCATAAATCCATTTAGTTACACTGAGTTAAGCCAGAGTTATGTGTTGGATTTAGGAGTCTCAAGGTATGTCTACATAGCAAAGAAAAACTCATGGCTGGCCCATGCTGGCCGACTCAGGCTCGCAGAGCTTGGGCTGTGGGGCTGTTTCACAGCTGCATAGACTTCTGGACTTGGGCTGGAGCCCGAGCTCTAGGATGTTCTCACTTCACAGGATCCTAGAGCTGAAGCTCCAGCCTAAGCCCAGAAGTCTTAGCAATGAAACAGTCCCACAGCCCAGGCACTGTGAGCCTGAGTCGGGGAGCATGAGCCAGCCACAATGTCTAGTGGCTGTGTAGGCATACAGGAACCAAGTCCTATTGATTTTCAATGAGACTAAGTCACTTTTGAAAATGCTTCTAAGTAACGTAGGTGCTTTTGAGATTTTTACCCAATAATGATAATAAAAATCACTGACATTTGTGGGGTTTTATTATAACCATTATTATAACAAAAGAGCAAAAAATACTGCAATGCTTTTGTTTAGCTTTTTATTCCATCGTTATGGCACAAGATAGAACTTCAAGACAACAACATCATTGAATAAGTCTTCAGCTTCATTAAAATTAAGACTAACATGTTTTATAAAAATCTTTTTATATGATACATTTTCCCTTATGTGAAAAAAAAAATCCTCTTAAAATACTGAAGTACATTGCCACCTGCTGGTCATAAACATTTTTGCAGTTTAATAACACCAGAACTTGTGTAACAGCGACTTTTACCAATGTAACATATAGTTAGTTATTGAAGAAAAAAAAACATTTCCCCAAATTTTGGCACAATATTTACACACAAAGCTGTGAACTTCTCCAAATGTCATACTCATTTCTAAAACACTGCATGTGACTCCTTTATGAAAATACATTTAAATGCTTATTTCGATTGCTTTGTTTTTTTGTTGTTTAAAAGGAAAAGCCATATTTCTTTCTATTACATGCCTTATTTCGTTTTTTTTTTAAATTTTGGATTCCAGTTCATTGTTTTAAAATATATAAAATCATACACCTATAAATATATATTATATATTATATACTGTATATATAAGATTGTAGTTGATCTAGAATGGGAGGGTGAATTTTTGCACTAAGTCTGTTAGTTTGGTTTAGGCACAACCTTACTCTTGATTGATTAGCTGAACTGCTTCCGAACAGAATCTAAAAAAATATTCTTTTATAACATTGTATCAAATTTTAATTTTGTTCACAAACTTACATTTATAAGAAAAAAATATTTGGTAAATAATGTCCCCCCTAGCTTACTACTCCCCTTATAAAATATATGGCTTTTCATGTTTCATTCTATTTTAGTGTTTTTTATAGGCAGTGAACAGAAGGACAATTCCCCCCATTAACAAGTTGTTTAAAAGCACAGAAACCAGCTTGTGCACTTTCTATAGAATTCCAATGCATATTATGGTAACATAAGTAAGTGCAGTGATTTGTTTTAAAAAAAGTCAGTCCTGATTGATTGTCATCTGTTTACGAAAACATACTATATGATTATCATACATAACCCAGACTATACAATCATCAAAACTGCAGACATATAAATACACCTTAGCAACACCAAAGCAATAGTTTTATCTTACACACGGTTTATGCATGCAGAGTTGTTAGACTGAAATGTTCATCTCATTTTTCTCTCTCAAAAGCTTGCTATGAAACAGGAACATACTGTATTTGTAAATGGACTGCTTGACAGTGCTATTAAAGATTTAAAGTGAACAAAGTTTTCTAAAAAATTAAACGAAATGTACTTGGTATAAAACAAAAAGTTTTCTAACGTCACTAGTCTTTCCCTATTCAAGAGACGCGTAGGCTTGGGTGGCAGTTCTCTGTAAGAGTCTGATCATACAAGGGTTTCAGGGAGAGCATCTGGGTTATCAGCTGATAAAAGCTCCCAAATTTGCCACCGCTCTCTTTGCCAATCGTGCCAGTCTGGCTCCGATACATTTTTATTGTTCTGATTATTGGCTGGAGTGGAATAGGTTTTACCCATTTTGTTCGGTGAGGGCTGCCACTGCTGACTGGAGGTGGATTGGTCAGTTGATTCAGCTGCTGGTCCTCCTGCTGCTACGGTCCCCAAACTTTTTTCTGGTCTTTGAAGTCTCCACAATGAATGCACTGTTGAAGAGACACCTGGCCGCTGGGACACTGCAGAACTTTGGTTTTTTGGGCCAGGATAAGGGGGTGGTGGCCTCTCTTTTCTGTTTATATCTTCTTGTCTCAGGTACGAAGGTTTAGCTGTTCTTGGCAAACAACCCACATTTGAGTCACGCTCTGTAAGGTCCTCTGCGCTACTAAAAGTCAAATGCCGCTCAGACCTTGAATTGGACTGGTCCGAACTCCTCCTGCCACCTTCAATTTGTGGCGTACTGCAAACACGAGAAACTGGGGGATGAGGCCTACATTCAGGAATGGCAGCAGTAGTCTGACTCCTTCTGATTATTTGCTTTCCGTTGTCCAATTCTGTGGCACTACCCTGCCACCGAGGCCAATTCAATGATAGGTTCCCTTGGGAAAGAGAGCACCGTCCTGGTCGTAATGAGCTGCTTTCATAAATGTTTCCATATGAACCTGAGGACCAGAATAAGACAGAGAACATCAATATGACACACTGACATTTTACAAGTTACCACTGACTTGTTGCACTATATTGGCAAGGTCGATGTTGGACCTGTATTATCTGAACTGTACCTGTTATATAAAGCTGGTGACTTTCATACTTAGCACTGACATAATGCCATATAACTTCAAAGTGCTTTAAAAGCATGAATTATACAACATTCCTGTGAGGTAAGTAGGTGCAGATTGAAGAAAAACTGAGGACCGGGAGTTAAGTGATTTGCCCATGGTATACAGGGAGTTAGTGGAGTCAGGAGTAGAATTCAGGTCCCCTGCCTCCAAGGGCTGTGCTTAAGCCCCTAGCACACACTGCCTTTCAATTCTATCGTTCTGCTTTAAAGGAGATGAATTTCTATTACCTTATCTTGTGGCTCACTTTTAAATGCTGCCATATTGTATAATTGTTGTGCCTCTCTTTACCTGATATATTTGTCAAATAATGAAGTAAAAAAACAAAATGGGAAGCGGAGGAATTGTTAAAAAAACCCTGAAGATGTGTCTAGAATGAAGATTCACCATTTAAAAATAAACAAATGAAAACTGTTGATCTTATAAACATGCATGCACATGTTTAATTTTATGCACCATGAATAGTCCTATTGCCTTCAGTTCATAGTGCATATGAAAGTGCTTAAGCCTTTGTCAGACTGGGGCCTAAAAAGTATCAAAGAAAGGTCACACCTGTCATTCCTGGATCTTTGGAGCCACATTTCAGTGTTGAATGCCAGGTGCCCCAGATATTGAAATGATCCTCTGGAACATCTACAGCAGAAGTAAAAGAACATGAAATGATCCCTTATAAGCACTGAATGGAAACACATGAATGGAACAATAAATAAATTAAAGGTAAAACTTTATCCAGCAGCACAAGATGAGAGAGCAAACATAGTGATAAGGTGGATTTCCTGTACACCAGAGACAAAGAGCCAAATCTTGTTCTTAATCATTTAGGCTCAAATCTTTCAATGAGCTCCCTATGGAGAAGACCCATGAGCTTGCACTCTCGGATTGGGGCCTTCCTTAAGTGTGTAACAAAGCCCTCTCAGCAGCCAGGCGTTGGGGAGGCCTAAAGATGCAGAGAGATGCCTAGTGGAATTTTTAAAAAGTACCTAAATGAATTAGGGGCATCAAACTCCCATTGATTTCAATGGGAGCTAGGCACCTAACCTGTTTAGGTGCATTTTGAAAATTCATCCGGCCACCTGTCTGCATTTTTAGGCATCTAAAGACCTTTGAAAGTCATGCCCCAGATCGCTATATTTCCTCAATTTACCCATTAAGTACTCTGCAATTTTGATGTGAAGAGTCTTCTGGAGTGCTGGCAGCATACCACTACTGTAGCATGAACTGTAGACCTTCACAGAAATAATCAAGCAAATGGAATTTATAACTTGAAAGTATTTAATCGTTACAGCTGAGGGCACCATTTGGTTACAGAAACAAGCAGTAGGGCAAGGCCTGCACTGTAACAAAGTGTGGGGAACACCCCTGGGAAGATGGGAAGGACAGCGGCAGTGCAAGGTTCCCCCACGTGGCAGGATTGAAGAGTGATGTGTGATGTGTTTTACTTCCCTAAATGGTGGCTTCAGCTTTCAAGAGTTTGGGAAATGCGATACTCTAATGAGCACAAATGCAGCATAATGGTAGGGGCCAGCCAGCAGAGCTCACAGCATGGGTTGAGGAGCAGAGCCTTATGGCCCAACCTGGAAGGGAAGATGCCAGCTGTTCATTATAAGAGCACTCTATTGCTCCATTATATTAATCTTGACGCATAGCACTCTTTACCATTCTAGCCGCACAAGTGCCATGCTCTCACATATCTAAAAGGCCAGCCAACAGTGAATCCTCCATTATGTGGAGGGGAGGGATCCACAGGATCCTATATGGACCTATTTTTTATCACAGCTCAAGTACAGTGCAGAAAATCACACTGCTGGATAAGTAGGTCTGAAGAGGAGGAAGCGATTCTGCCACAAGGGGGAGAAACAATAAACAACACGTCCTTATAAACAGCATGTGAAACAGCATTCAGTGAGAAAAATAAACATGTGCAGGTCCTACTTTACCTTTCCCAGTCCATGATCCGGGCAAATGCTCTCTTGATTTAGATTGCAAATGGCCAACCAACATGTACTGTTCAGGCACCTTGTATAGCTTATCTGAACTGAGGGCAACATCTTCTTGCATTGCCATCAGCGACCGTTCAGACAATACCGGTGAGTTGTTGTCATAAGGGGAGACATCTCCGCTTGAGGCTTTGTTGGAGTCCGTGGAAGAATGTCTCCCTTCCATAGAGTAGGAACCTTCTGATCGCAGCATCTCAGGGCTTCTGACAGAATTTGATAAACAAACATTTGTTAATGTGCAGGGCTCTGAGTCCATTAGATAAAGCTGCATTTTGACAACATCAAGAAATGACGTGATCACAGCTGCTGAAATGAAAACACTTTACAAGCAATATGGAGGAGACTTTTCCATAAATTTAGGGGATTAAAACTTGCCACAAAATGGCCAGCAGAGGTCAATAAACTTCAATGGATGTTGCAATTTAAAATAAAAACAAAAAACTGTACAGCTCACCACTGGAAAAGAAACACACTGAATAGATTCCTTATGTTACCTTGACCGCTTTGCCTGTAGTGACAATGAATTTTGAGGGTGACTGATCTGTTCGATATTAGGCAATATGTCACAATCCCCCGACCCCCACCACTCTTAAGAGAAACAAAGAGCTATGTCTTGGGTGATCTCTCTCATGGCATGAGAAGGATTCCATTCTAAACAAATTAAAAGAAAAATAACCTACGCAGAAACACACATGACAACTAGCTCTTCTGATAATTTTTAAAGTTTCTTTCACCATTTTATCTTTATATCATATTGATATATCTTGTAATTTAATTTTGAGAAAAAGGTAAAAAAGCACAGCTCAGACTCTCAGATAAACACCAATTTTACAAACATTTTGGGGACACTGGAACCCCAACTTTATGAAGGTTTTCAGTGTTATGATTTTTATTTGTGCTGTAGTAGCACCTGTGGGTCCCAAACAATATCAGTTACCCAACGGGTTAGGTACCACGCAGATATTTACCAAGTGGCAATCCTTTCCTCAAAATGAATTTTGAATATGAGATTTTGAGAGTAATTTAGAAAATCAAGATTTAGATGGACAGAAGGGTGACCAGATAGCAAGTGTGAAAAATCTGGACAGGGTAAGGAGTAACAGGTGCCTACATAAGACAAAGTCCCAAATATCGGGACTGTCCCCATAAAATTGGGACATCTGATCACCCTAATGTACACAGGGGAGAGCCCCTGAAGCCTCAGAGAAAACTCCAAAATGACCTTGTATACATTTTTGCCTACATACCCTATTTTTTGTAGTTCCCTTTCCTAATTTTTATTACCAGTTACATTTACCTGAAAACTAGATCTTTATTCTTTAAAAGCTCATTCTTGCTGTCTAGGGTTCTCTGTGTTACCCAAAATTGGGCCAGCTAGTAAGCTTAGGGAGGACTAATGACCCACCAGAATCTGGCAGAAAGCAGCACGTTTATTATACTGATAGCTAAGCTCAAAAGAAGGTGGTGGGGGCGGGGGAGGGTGTCACACTCACACTCGCATACTCACGCTCCCAGGACAGGCACAGCACTGGAGATGTCAGGATCCTTCAAGGTAAGTGTCCCACAGCGCAGCGATGGACGGTGCGATGAAGGTAAGGCTTCCCGAGGCACGATGGAATGCAACGCAGTGAGCCACTGGCCAGGCAATCCGGGCGAAGGGCCTTCATGGGAGGTACAAGCTTGTGAGTGCACTCCTGAGCACATGGCCCCTTCCCCTTTTAAGGACCTGCTCCTCATGGCCTGCGACTAGAGATGACTTGGCCGCATCTGGTTGGTCACACTCCACCTCGGACAATGTCTGTGCATTGGGTGTGTGAGCGCTGCCTAATCAGAGTGTCAGACACCTTGTCTACCTGGGAGCTCTTCTGATCTTCCAGCTGTTTAACCAGCCCATTCATCCCACAAGCATTCCAGGAGGGAGGGGGAGGGGAAAAGCCACTTCACAGGTATTCAAAGAGGGAGAGGAGAGGAGTGTAACAGACCTTTTGAGCATACAGGTTATACATAGCATAGTCATACAAAGCATACAGGTCACTGCTGCTCCTACAACACTCCGCCCCTTGAACTATGATCATTACAGTAGTAGTTGTTGTTATAGGGCACAGGTGATCTGTTGCAAACAAACCAAACAATCATAACCGGGTGAATATAACTAAAACCATTACAATTGACTAAACACCAGATATAACAAACACAAATGCAAACAATCACAATCATAATAATTGGGAATACAATAAAACTGTGACCATTACAATAATTGGGTACATTGACAAACAAAATGAGGCCCAAGTTTGATGCTGCAATAGCCATCAAACAATAAAAGTTAACCCTAACCCTTAAATACACACAACAAATAAGATTTGTAGGATTATCACAGTTGTCATGCAAGGTTAAACTGATTTGGAAGATACATAATAACAGAGAACTTGGTGAAATTACTGATACTTAAACTAACATTTAGTTGCAATACAAGAAAATGTAACTAACAATACAAATGTATCAATAACAAAAATCAACAACAAAATGATTATTAGAGAACCTAACAAAAAATAAACCTGATGCATTGGGGACCAAAGTCTTTTGGACAGGGGTGGATATGATTGATAATTTGGTTGGAGATGGGGGAAGTAGAGAAAGGAAAAGGCATTTACTCTATCTACTGTAGTATCCCCTCTCTCTGGACCCAGTGCTAGCACAGGACACCCACCAGAGACAGACACAGAACACGCAACACAGACTTTATCGCGACACTATAACCATGGTATTTCTATAACTCTTTAGCTGGTACCAGCTCTCCTGATGTTCCGGTTTGGAGGCTGAAAAATAGAAGCTTAGAAACAAATTAGCTGAGCGCTCCCACCACAGCAGACCGTACTTGTTCGAGTTGTCTGCGGTATCTGGGGTCCGGCCATCTGGAGTCCAGATCCGGGGATCCGGATCGTACCAGATATCCCCGTCCCAATCATCAAATTGTCCTGCACTCCCCTGGGCTTTTACCCCAATGGCAGCAACCCGGGCTGAATAAGCCCCCGGACCCTGTTCTCCTGGGCGGACCCCTTCAAGACCAGATCCTTCAGGCAGGTAACTGCCTGGCTCAGAGCAGCATTCTCTACTTCCACAGTCAGAACCTGCGCCTTCCACATATCCTGTTCCTTCTCCAACTCATGAATTGTACTCCCAGGTGGAACCGCCTCCGGCATCTAGGGGTCTACCCCTTTCTTCTGGAGCCATTCTAACAACACCCTGGCGCCGCTGCCCGAGGTGGGGGTGTCTTCTTACTCGGGCTGCTTCGCCTTTTTCTTCCCCTTGCCCCACAGTGGCATACTTCGCAGTGGCATCCTTTTCTCCCTGCAGTGGGTTGCTAGCCTACCACTTTTTCATGGAGGCTCAAGCTGGACCCACTCAAGAGACTACTGGAGGACACCGGGGACCCCTACAAGCAGCCTGAGTGAGAACATCCCCCCCCTTGGGGAGAGGCACCGCTGCCCGGGATGTTGTTAGAATGGCTCCAGAAGAAAGAGGCAGACCCCTGGATGCCAGGGGTGGTTCCACCTGGGAGTACAATTCATGAGTTGGAAAAGGAACGGGATATGTGGAAGGCGCAGGCTCGGACTGCTAGTGCCTAGGCGTCTTCCCTCTCTGTAGCCGCAGTAGAGGTGGCGGCAGCAGAGGAGGAGCGGGAGAATGCTGCTCTGAGCCAGGCAGTTACCCGCCTGAAGGATCTGGTCCTGGAGGGGTCCGCCCAGGAGAACAGGGTCCGGAGGGCTTATTCAGCCCGGGTCGCTGCCGTTGGGGTGAAAGCCCAGGGGGATGCGGGACCATATGATGATTGGGATGGGGATAACTGGTGTGATCCGGATCCCCTGGATCTGGACCCCAGATGGCTGGACCTCAGACACTGTGTTTCAGTAGTCTGGAGGATGGTCCGAAACTATGGGCCTGCGCCCGCAGGGGGCAGGGCCAGGGCTGGCACAAGGATGTTTCGTGCCCTAGGAGAAACTTCCACCTTGCGCCCCCAGGAGCCCTGCTGCAGCTCCCCGCCCCAGCTTACCTTTGCTCCTCCTCCTCCCCGAGCACGTCACCGCCGCTCCACTTCTCCAGCCTCCGAACCGGAACATCAGGAGAGCTGGTACCAGCTAAAGAGTTATAGAAATACTATGGTCATAGTGTCGAGATAAAGTCTGTGTTCAGTGTTCTGTGTTGCATGTTCTGTGTCTGTCTCTGGTGGGTGTCCTGTGCTAGCATTGGGTCCACAGAGAGAGGGGATACTACACTAGACAGGGTAAATGCCTTTTCCTCTCTCTGATTCCCCCATTTTCAACCAAATTATCAATCACATCCACCCCTGTCCAAAAGACTTTGGTCCCCAATGCATCAGGTTTATTTTTTGTTAGGTTCTCTAATAATCATTTTGTTGTTGATTTTTGTTATTGGTACATTTGTATTGTTAGTTACATTTTCTTGTATTGTTAACTCCACACTTTCCTCTATGCATCCTGGTTCTACTTCCCCAATCCCTGAAGGGTAGTTCATGGGCCCCCATAACCTGTAAGACCTTGGCCCATGATTGTAGGGCCCTGTCTTTCAGCTCTTGGATTTGTTCCCTCCCGCCGAGAGACCTCGAGAACAACTGTTAGTAATTGGGGATTCTGCAACATTTTAGCAACTAAATGTTAGTTTAAGTATCAACAATTTCACCAAGTTCTCTGTTATTATGTATCTTCCAAATCAGTTTAACCTTGCATGACAACTGTGGTAATCCTATAAATCTTATTTGTTGTGTGTATTTAAGGGTTAGGGTTAACTTTTATTGTTTGATGACTATTGCAGCATCAAACTTGGGCCTCATTTTGTTTGTTAATGTACCCAATTATTGTAATGGTCACGGTTTTATTGTATTCCCAATTATTATGATTGTGATTGTTTGCATTTGTGTTTGTTATATCTGGTGTTTAGTCAATTGTAATGGTTTTAGTTATATTCACCCGGTTATGATTGTTTGGTTTGTTTGCAACAGATCACCTGTGCCCTATAACAACAACTACTACTGTAATGATCATAGTTCAAGGGGCGGAGTGTTGTAGGAGCAGCAGTGACCTGTATGCTTTGTATGACTATGCTATGTATAACCTGTATGCTCAAAAGGTCTGTTACACTCCTCTCCTCTCCCTCTTTGAATACCTGTGAAGTGGCTTTTCCCCTCCCCCTCCCTCCTGGAATGCTTGTGGGATGAATGGGCTGGTTAAACAGCTGGAAGATCAGAAGAGCTCCCAGGTAGACAAGGTGTCTGACACTCTGATTAGGCAGCGCTCACACACCCAATGCATGGACATTGTCCGAGGTGGAGTGTGACCAACCAGATGCGGCCAAGTCATCTCCAGTTGCAGGCCACGAGGAGCAGGTCCTTAAAAGGGGAAGGGGCCATGTGCTCAGGAGTGCACTCACAAGCTTGTACCTCCCATGAAGGCCCTTCGCCCGGATTGCCTGGCCAGTGGCTCACTGCGTTGCATTCCATCGTGCCTCGGGAAGCCTTACCTTCATCGCACCGTCCATCGCTGCGCTGTGGGACACTTACCTTGAAGGATCCTGACATCTCCAGTGCTGTGCCTGTCCTGGGAGCGTGAGTATGCAAGTGTGAGTGTGACACCCTCCCCCGCCCCCACCACCTTCTTTTGAGCTTAGCTATCAGTATAATAAACGTGCTGCTTTCTGCCAGACTCTGGTGGGTCATTAGTCCTCCCTAAGCTTACTAGCAGGCCCAATTTCGGGTAACACTCTGCTTGCTGCTTCTGTCTGGATCCCTTGTTTTGGCCCTATGACCTTCACTCCCATCCCTGCTTTCTTATTTTTTGTCCTTCAAACTCAGTTGTGGCTTGGGGTTTGTGGTTTCTCCCCCCTTTGGTTGATGGGGAAGCCTTTAGTGTTGGGCAGGCTAGCCAGTATCTACAAAAGGTAGAAGCTCATCTGTCCCTGTTACTTTTTTTCCACCTGAGGTCAAACACTTTGTGACATCATATTCATCTCCCCTATAATTAAACATGATGTGACATCAGCTCAATCTTGTGAGGTGCCGAGTTCATTGAAAATGTTGAGCACCTCACAGGGTCATATCCAAAGAGAGGACCTGGGCTTCAACTGTATAGTAAGCATCAGGAGTACATTGTTTCCAATGAAACAACGATCCTCTTTCCAGACAAGTGACAAATGACAAACTGAAGAAGGAAAACAAAGAAAATACACAACACGCTTTTAGAGTGGAAAGACTGCCAGACCATTTGAGACTCTGGATTAACACACAGCTGAACCTCTCCTATGTTCTGGGTTTATTTCAGGGGATCTGATCTACCAAAGTGATACAGACTTAGTAAAATTTCAGGCTGGATTCTTTTCATGCAGCTTTACAAGCACTAAACTCCAAAACACAAAATAGATACACTAAACAGAATAGCTCTTATGTTTTATTCACATTCCATGTCTTTCTCACTATGGAAGCATCCAGAGAATGCTGAGCTTAAATAAATTCAGCTGAATCTAGAAATACTTCCCTGAGCTGATTCTGAACTCTAACTGGGAATTAACTCACACCCAGCCAATAGGGCTGCCATTGGGCTTGGTAAAGTTATCTTAGCACTACTTAGGCAGGGTTCACCAAAAGATCTGTAAACCTTGCCACCGATAGTTTCTAGGAAAACACTTGTTGCAGATGTACTAAGGAATTATGGGATCTGCAGTACAACATCAGTGGATGCCAAATATTTTTCTTTTTCTTCTCTTTAAACTTTTCTTCCTTCCTTCCTCATGTCTACTTCTTCCTTTTTCAATTCTGAGAAACCTTTGGGGGTGGAGGTGGGAAACAGAATTAGAGAAGTAGCAGAGGATTAAGCAATGTCTAAATTTCAGAAGAGGAATCAAAAAAGCCTGAGGGAAATTGGGAACAGCTTGGCTATATTTCCTATCACTGACAGTCTTTTTCTTCCTGCTTCCAGATAGATGGAAGTATAAAATGTATTGTAAGCGATCTAAGGCCCTGATTCTGAAACACTTATGCTTATGCTTAACATGAAGCCTGTGAGTATTATCACTGAAGCCAGTGGGACTGTGCACATGTGTAAATGTTTGCTGGATCAGGGTCTGATTAAAGTAAGATATGGGAAAAGAGGGGTTATACATCAAGCTAGCTATGGCAAGGTAACACAAGAAACAGCGAGGGGGAAAAGAAAGCAAAATGCTGTGAGAACATAACTTTAGTTATATGTAAGAGTCATATAATGTCTTACCTTGAATGATCTTTGTTATATTCTACCTCTTCTTGATAGTGTCCCTGATAAAGACTTACTTAAATGGAAACTGTCACATTTGGAAAGGTCCATATTTTCACTTCTTAAAAAAATCCCTTCTATAGTATCTGTTATTTACATTATGTAACTATTTACATGTGCTATTACTTTCCAAATTAGTTCTTAAAGGATTAGTTTTCAAAATTAAAAGAAAATGATTGTAGGCCAGAACAACCCTATACCAAACCAAAGGTATGGACAAATAGAGAATGTGGAACACTTTGGGGGTGGAAATTTAATTTTCAGCTTCCAATGATTTATAAAAACAGTTTAAAAATATGATTTGTAAAATACCTTAAACCATGTTCTATATACTATGCTATAAACAAATAGCAAACTACTGCATATTCTTAAAAACAAAACTTCCAGATCTGTTTCACCTAAAATGATTCCATTAGTAAGTGGATGTTTACTGCACTCCAGTATTTACTTTCACTTAGGTAGTTGTGGCATTCTCTATACTTAGATTGGGAAATTAGGTTATCTACCTGTAACTGGATGTTCTTTGAGATGTGTGGTCCCTATGTGTATTCTACTGAGGGTTTACACATGTACACCATGCATCTGGAACTGGAGATTTTCACAGTAGTAGTGTCTGTTGGTCCATGCATGCATCCTTTTCTTGCCTCCTGGTTTTGTCTGAGGTGATAAAGGGCAGGGCGAACCGACCCCATGTCTCCAGTTCCTTCTCCACCACGAATCAAAGAGTTCCGCAGCAGAGGGGAAGGGGGACAGGAAGTGGAATACAGATCGGGAACACACATCATGGTGGGTGGCCATGGTCAAAGGCTGGGCTCTCATGGAATGGGCCCTCACCTGGCAGGGGAGGCACTCCCGACAACTGATCAAGTGTAATACACCCTGAAATTCACTTGGAGATTCTCTGTGTAGAGACTGCTTGCCACTTAATACTCTCAGCTATTGCAATAGACAATTTAGAAAATTTCCTGATTGGTCTTGTTCTCTGCAGGTGGAAGGCCAAGGCCCGACAGATGTCGTGGGAGTGAAGTCGCCGTTACTCTTCCGAAGTGTGAGGCTTCAGAAAGAAAGCAGGTAAGTGGATGGGTTGATTCAGATGAAACTGGGATACAACCTTTGACAGAAACTTGGGATGCAGGCACAGGGAGACTTTATCCTTACGGAAAGTAGCGAAAGGAGGGTCCACCATCTGGGCCTCAAGTTCACCTACCCTTCTCGCTGAAGTGATAGTCACATGGAAGGCGACTTTCATGGAAAGGAGGAACATAGAGCACAAAGCCAGTGGCTCAAAGGGAAGTTTCATTAGTATCAACAGAATTAGATTAAGATCCCACTTGGGGGGGTGATAGGTTGTATAGGTGGGAAGGTTCTGATGAGGCCTTTCCAAAACCAAGCAGTCAATAGGTGTGTAAATACAGAGTGTCCTCCCACAGTGGGGTGGAAGGTGCTAATAGCTGCTGCTAGGTGGACCTTGAGAGACTTGAGGGTGAGACCTGATGCCTTCAAGGACAGGAGGTAATCCAAAAGAAGGGGAATCTCTACTTCTTCTGGGGAAAGCACTTTCTGTTGGGCCCAGAAGGTGAAGCAGTTCCACTTGGCATGGTAGGAACTAGGAACCTAGTGGACTCTTTCCTGCTACTCGAGAGGATGACTTGCAATTTTGATGAAGTCTAGGGACCATGTGGGGTCCAAAGTTGATTTTTCAACGTTGATGCTGGAGCAGGGGTGAGTTCAAATGGCTGGACCCTGTTCTGAAAGTGCTGAGGTACTACCGTGAACTTCAGGAACTGTCTGTGGGCCAGATGGATGTCTATGTGAAAATAAGTGTCCTGCATATCGAAAGCTGTAAACCACATGCTTTCTTCTAATGACGGGATGATGGCTACTAAGGTGACTATACGAAACTTGGGTTTGCGGATGAAGCAACTGAGATAATGGAGATCCTGGATTGGTCTCCACCCACCCTTCTTTTTTTGGGTATCAGGAAGTAAGTTGAATAGAACCCCCTTGATAGTCCGGAAGAACCCACGCTATTGCCCCTCTTTGTAATACGGAGTCCACCTCCAGGGTGAGGATGCTGTTGTGAGAGTGGTGCTTGAGGAGGGTTTGGGGAAGGGGTTGTGGAAGCATAATGAACTTGATTGTATAGCCACAATGGATGACAGTTAGCACCCGCTTGTCCATTGTTATTGCACTCAAAGCTGGTAAAAAGAGTGCTAGCCCATCCCTGAAGGAAGTGGTGTGGTGGTATGGCAGCAGGCAAGGTCGTTGATGGGTCTCTAGGGTTCCTCAGAAATATCTCTTCTGTGGGAGTTGCATCTGGGAGGAGGAAGATTGTGAGGGTGATCCTGGAGGACGAGACCTTTGAGTCTTTTGACTCTTCCTTGGTGGTTTGTAAGGCCATTGATGGAAAAACTGGGAGGTTCTGTAATGCTGTGCGGGCTGTGAGCAGTGGAACTTATGTTTTGGTGCTGGTGCGTAAATACCCAAGGAACGGAATGTAGCTCTCAAATTCTTGAGGCTGTGGAGGGAATTGTCCATTTTCTGGTTGAAAAGATGGGATTTATCAAAAAGGAAGTCTTCAGTGGTACTTTGTGAGTCCACTCCCTCCTCATGACAATGCCCATGGCCACTGAGCATGATGAGGTATCTGCCACATCTACTGCTGATTGGACCAACGTCCCCACTACCAGCTTCTCCTCCTCAATTACTGCCTAGAAACAGGCTCGGTTCTTTTGTGGGAGTTTCTCAGCAAAGTCCTCCAATTTGCTGTCGTTCAGGAAATTATATTTGACAAGTAATGCCAGATAATTCGAAATCCTGAATTGAAGGTTGGCTAAAGAGAAGACTTTGTGGCCTAAAAGATCCAGTTGCTTGCCCTTCCGATCAGATGGGATGGAGCCCATTCTATCGCTGGCTGGACCACAAATGAATTGGCGGGGAGTGTGAGAACAGAAACTCAGACCCCTGGCCTGGTACACAGTATCTTTTTTTTTGCCCCCTTTGGGATAGGTGTACATATTGCCAGCGTATGCTAAATCATGCAAGCTGGCTCTAAGATGGCATCACTGATTGGTAGAGCGACTCTGCCTGGCACCGATGAGTGAAGTATACCCAGCAGCTTATGCTGAGTGACTTGGAGCTCCTCCAAGTCAGTGTGAATCTCTCCAGCCATTCTACGCAGGAGATCCTGGAATTGGCGGCAGTCAGTAGGAGATGGCGGGGACCTGAAGCCACTACCACATCAGGTCAGGACCACAGGAATCTTTCCTGTTCTTGTGCTCCTATTGGAGCTGGACTGGATGACTCATCTTCCATTACAGGACCCGAACGTCTACCTGAAGGCACCCCAGATGGTGAAATAGGCAAAGCCTTCCCTATGGAACAGATGGTTTCCAAGGGAGAGTATTAGGGCCAGGATCCCCCATAGGGCCAGATTGCGGATTACGGATCTGGAGGGTGCTGAGGAGGGTCCCACGGTGCAGGAAACCAGTGGCTCCATGGTGGCTGGAGTGAAGGATACTGTCATGATGTAGAAGGCCTCCGTTGGTACTTGTAGTGGTGGGAAGGGATGGATAATCCCTGATTCTCGTCCGAGTCCACTGAAGACGTAACTTGGAGACCAGATCCACCGGCAGTACCACTGAAGCCAGCGGAAGCATGTACGCTGCCAAACCAGGGGGGTAAAGAGTGCCTCAGATGTAGCATGTCTTGTCCTGGAGATATCGTCTCCCTGAAAGTAGAGGCTCCGGAAGGCATGGGGATCTTGGCTCTCCCAGGGCAAATGTTTCCTGGGTTCTGGTGCTTTCCCCAACTTTCCGGAGTCAAGGGCACTTTTTCAGTCCCCGGAACCAGAATGGACGCAATGGTCTTCCCAGGAGCGGATGACTCTCTAGTTCTGAGGGATGCCAATGTTGACTGTGTGTGCAGGTCTACACTCAGTACCAGTGGATCCATCAATTTATGTGGCTTCTTTTTGTGTTTGTGAGCTTTAGGGTGCGCTCCGTCCCCAAGACTGGAATTCATTGAAGGACTCTCTCCTTTTTTAGGCCATGTCTACACTACCCGCCGGATCGGCGGGTAGTGATCGATCTATCGGGGATTGATTTACCGCGTCTAGTGTAGACGCGATAAATCGATCCCCGATCGCTCTGCTGTCGACTCTGGAACTCCACCAGGGTGAGAGGCGGAAGCGGAGTCAATGGGGGAGCGGAGGCCGTTGATCCCGCGCCGTGAGGATGCCAAGTAAGTGATTCTAAGTCGATCTAAGATACGTCGATTTCAGCTACGCTATTCTTGTACCTGAAGTTGCGTATCTTAGATCGATCCCCCCCGCAGCGTAGACCAGGCCTTAGGCTTAGAGGAAGACTTACGACAATGCTATATGCACGCTTCCTGACATCCTGACTAGGCCCCAGAATTGGGTCCATAGTGGTGGTACTGCTGGTGCTGACCTTGGATTCCGTAATTTAAGGGGGGTTCATAGGGAACAAAACTCCCCAAAAAGGAACTTCCACCCTAATCCTAAAATAGCAAACTACTAAAACCTACAATAAAAACAGTAAAAACTTTAAAACAAACTGTACAATTGTATATTTTTAAAGTGTGTCACATGCAGAAGGACACTAATAGTTCCAGCCTAGACCATGCAGTGGTGAGAAGGAACTGGAGATGCAGTCGGTCTGCTCTGAGCTTTATCATCTTGGATGAAACCATGAGGCAAGCCAAGAACGCACTACTTTAAAAATCTCCGGCTCCAGACGCATGGTGCGCATGCGTAAACCCTCAGTGGAATACAATAGGGACCATCAGTCGAAGAAGAAACCATAAAATATTTTGATGAATTTAACTACTGCTAGTGGTAATTAGCAAAATTTTAATGGTCCCTGCTGTATTAGCTTCTCTCCAACATTGCAATCCTGGATATATTACAGTTCCTAAAGTTAAATTAACAGGAAAAACACATTGTCACACACGAGAAGTAATTAGACAATTATATGCTTTCATGCCTGATGTTTCAAAGATATTTTTTCTTTTCTTTGTTTCATTCTGAGGAAGGCTTTTAAAGAACAACATGCAAAATAAGTACGACATAGGTACACTAAATGAAAGAAAGGCAGGTTATGGGGTATTAAAGAGATAGTAAGAAGAATCTGTATCATTAAAGGAGGATTGGGTAATGGGAATCCCTGTAATAATATCCTCTACAGGTTATGAACTAGGTGAAGGAACAATTAAGAAAAATGAATCATAACAAACCTTGCCATAAAGCACAATGTAGAAGATGTGCTAAAACAATGACACTACAGGCATCAGATCCCAAGCTTTGAAAATCCACTAACCTTATCTATTACAGACTAGTTCAAAAATACCATTTCAGGTTCCAGAGCAAACATGAAATACCATTAAGGAGCCTTGTTCATTGCCTTAAGGGAACTGATGTCCTTCTACATTTATGTAATGCCACCCAGATACTGCTAGGATGGCTGCATTATAAAAACTAATAATAATAATAATGAACCGTTCTACTGAGGATCCATTCCTGTCTTCCCACTGGAATCAAGGGCCATAAAAACATAAAAATCTAGACACCTTGCTGGTCTGAGCAAGGAGTCTCTCTCTCTCTCAATATTTTAAGGCTTCCAAAAAAGGATAATCATCATTCTCTCTTGCAAGAGGCAACTCTTATATAGTGCAATGGTGTAGCAGCATCTGAGACTGAAAGGAAGTCCCCCAAGAACTAAGAATCATCACAAACCTCACCATCTTCTGTTGCAAATGCAAGGCTCAGTTCTTGACCTTGTCTTTTCTAACATAAACACATAGCAAGAGATATAAAGATACACACTATGAAAACAAGACACTCCACTGCACATGCATCTTTCTTTGGGGAGAGGATGGCAGAATAAACATCAGGCGACAGATGTGTAGTCACATGGCTTAGTATTGATTAAAAACTATGGCTGTCAAGCGATTAAAAAAATGAATCGCGATTAATCGTACTGTTAAGCAATAATAGAATACCATTTAAGTATTTTTGGATGTTTTCTACATTTTCAAATATATTGATTTCAATTATAATACAGAATACAAAATGTACAGTGCTCACTTTATATTTATTTTTATTACAAATATTTGCACTGTAAAAAACAAAAGAATAATATTTTTCAATTCACCTAATACAAGTACTGTAGTGCAATTTCTTTATCATGAAAGTCGAACTTACAAATGTAGAATTATGTACAAAAAAATAACTGCATTCAAAAATAAAACAAGGTAAAACTGTAGCGCCTGCAAGTCCACTCAGTCCTACTTCTTGTTCAGCCAATCGCTCAGACAAACAAGTTTGTTTACATTTGCAGGAGATAATGCTGCCTGCTTCTTGTTCACAATGTCACCTGAAAGTGAGAACAGGAGTTCTCATGGCACTGTTGTAGCCGGCGTTGCAAGACATATACGTGTCAGATGCGTTAAAGATTCATAAGTCACTTCGTGCTTCAACCACCATTCCAGAGGACGTGTCCCCATGCTGACGGGTTCTGCTCGATAACAATCCAAAGCAGCGCGGACCGCCGCCTGTTCATTTTCATCATCTGAGTCAGATGCCACCAGCAGAAGGTTGATTTTCTTTTTTGGTGGTTCAGGTTCTGTAGTTTCCGCATTGGAGTGTTGCTCTTTTAAGACTTCTGAAAGCATGCTCCACACCTCGTCCCTCTCAGATTTTTGAAGGCACTTCAGATTCTTAAAGCTTGGGTCGAGTGCTGTAGCTATCTTTATAAATCTCACATTGGTACCTTCTTTGCGTTTTGTCAAATCTGCAGCGAAAGTGTTCTTAAAATGAACATGTGCTGGGTCATCATCCGAGACTACTGTAACATGAAATATATGGCAGAATGCAGGTAAAACAGAGCAGGAGACATACAATTCTCCCCCAAGGAGTTCAGTCACAAATTTAATTAATGCATTATTTTTTTAACAAGCATCATCAGCATGGAAGCATGTCCTCTGGAATGGTGGCTGAAGCATGAAGGGGCATACGAATTTTAGCATATCTGGCACGTAAATACCTTGCAATGCCAGCTACAAAAGTGCCATGCGAATGCCCATTCTCACTTTCTGGTGATATAGTAAAAAGAAGTGGGCACCATTATCTTCCGTAAATGTAAACAAACTTGCTTGTCTTAGCAACTGGCTGAACTAGAAGTAGGACTGAGTGGACTTGTAGTCTCTAAAGTTGTGCATTGTTTTGTTTTTGAGTGCAGTTATGTAACAAAAAAAATCTATATTTGTAAGTTGCATTTTCATGATAAAGAGATTGCACATCAGTACTTGCATGAGGTGAATTGAAAAATACTGTTTCTTTTGTTTAGAATTTTTCCTCTGCAAATATCTGTAATAAAAATAGTAATATAGAGTGAGCAGTGTACACCTTGTATTCTGTGTTGTAACTGACATCAATATACTTGAAAATGTAGAAAAACATCCAAAAATATTTAATAAATTTCAGTTGGTATTCTATTGTTTGACAATGCGATTCAAACTGCGATTAATCACGATTAATTTTTTCAATCATGAATAATTTTTTTGAATTAATCGCATGAGTTAGCTGTGATTAATCAATAGCCCTATTAAAAACCATTATCTAAAGAGAACTTCAAACAAAAAATCTATCATTTTCAAATATTTTTACTCTATGACGACTACTTAAACATGGTAAACCATAAATGGTCTTAAGGAACTATTTTTATTTAGAGGTAATTTAGATTTGGTTCACTTTGCAGCTGGAGACCCCAAAGTTTCATCATCTTTAATGCAAAGTACAAAAATATCAGGGAAATTATCCACAACATCCAATGTAGTAAGTAGTGCAATGTTAATAGTAATTAGCAGTTCTCAGTGCCCAACCCTATTACCTTTCCCTGATGTTTCATACAAGATATTCAACTCTTAAGAGAAGTGGAAAATGAGGCAAACTCTGTTTTGTCTGCCTTTGAGGAGAAAAACAAAGAGATTGCTATGTTATGGCTAAAACAGAGTCAAGAAATTTTTCAGTGGCATTAAAAGCATAGATGTGGAAGGCTGGTCCAGTGCACGCACCAGTTGTAGTAGCCTCAGGATAATTTGCATGAGAATAAAATGCTGAAGTTGTTCTCACATACTATGCTATGAAACCAACTAATTTATTTGCAGATGAAGCTTGTCTATGTAATTATTGAGGGATGTGTAAAGTTTTCCATCCCACAGGTCCAAACTGAAATCCATACGCAAGTACATGGTCAGCAAAATCCATTAAGGAATGTGGTTATATTTTGGAGGCTCGTTTTGATTAAATCTATATAGACATTTCCCTTGTTCTCTACTGCCTCCTCCTTCTCACAGGAAAAATAACCAAGATATATGTGGCCAAAAAAATGCCCCCACGTCTTTAAATCGAAATTATTTTCTGCAACATACCCATCTCTTAAAAACAGCATATCCCTTGCATTAACACTGGGCCAATACTCCTTCTAATCTCTTAGCTAAATTCTTACCCAAAAGTTTCCAATCACAGCTGAAAACATACGTGCATCAACATATATAGCAAAGAAAAGTGAGTCTTTCATAAATCAGTTGGTAGCCAGGTAAAAGAAAAATGACATCACATATTTCTATTCTCAGGGACATTTTAATATTCTATTTTTTAAAGTACAATAAACAGGTAGAACTGCACCTATTGGCTCCTAATGTCACTGAAAACCTTTCCTTGAGGGGTGGGTGGAGGAACTTGTCATTTGCACAAGATATCCACTGTTCCCTGCATGTGTGCATGTTGGCTGAAAAATAAGGAAGCTCAAGGAAAGATTAATAAGCTTTGAGAGTATTCGGAGAAGGATTTAAGAATAAACCTTCACGTGCACAACTTTTTGTGACTTAAGTCTATGATAAATCATAACATGTATCCATATGTGAAACACAATCATACATCTCTATATACCATAGATGCTGAGGTCTAACATAAAGGTTTTTATTGGAATACATTTGAAATGATGTGACCGTATGATACCACGTCCTCATATAGCTTGTATATATCATGATTTTTAACAATTTTGGAAATGATTTTAGAGAGAGTTTTTTAAGAAGTGTTAATGATACTGTTTCCTTGCATACCTCTGTTTGTAAAGTCATGGACTCTTAGTACCATAAGTCCTGATGTAAAGGCCTTGGAGGGACAGGAGAATCATTGCCGCTGGATTTTAGAAAAAGATGGTTACTCACCTTTGTAACTGTTGTTCTTCGAGATGTGTTGCTCATATACATTCCAATTAGGTGTGTGCGCACCGCGTGCACAATCGTCGGAAGATTTTTACCCCAGCAAAACTCGGTGGGTCGGCTGAGGCGCACCCTGGAGTGGCGCCTTCATGGCGCCAGATATATGCCCCAGCCAACCTAGCGCCCCCTCAGTTCCTTCTTGCCGGCTACTCCGACAGAAGGGAAGGAGGGCAGGTTTGGAGTGGATATGAGCAACACATCTCGAAGAGCAACAGTTACAAAGGTGAGTAACCGTCTTTTCTTCTTCGAGTGCTTGCTCATATCGATTCCAATTAGGTGACTCCCAAGCGTCGTTGTAGAGAGCAGAACACTTGGCATTTCCGATTCTCGCGAGAAGCGAATAGATCTATCAGGGGAAAGCCCCACTTCAGGAAGACAGAGTGGATGACGTCCGGGTGAACCGACCACTCGTGAGTCTGAAATGATCTGCTGAGGTGGTCCGCTAAGGTGTTCTGGACTCCTGGGAGAAACGACGCCACCAGATGGATCGAGTGGGCTATACAGAATTCCCACAGACAAGTGGCCTCCTGGCAGAGGGGGGACGACTGGGCTCCCCCTTGCTTATTGATGTAAAACATGGCCGTTGTGATGTCTGTGAGGACTGCAACACAACGGCCTTGAATGCGCTCTCGGAAAGCCTGACACGCCAGGCGCACAGCTCTGAGTTCCCGTACGTTGATGTGCAGGGATAACTCTCCTGCCGACCATAGCCCCTGTGTACGGAGGACCCCGAGGTGGGCTCCCCATCCCAGGGATGACGCATCCGTGACTAGGGACACGGAGGGCTGCAGGGCGTGAAATGGCACCCCTTCGCACACTGATTTGGGGTCCAGCCACCAGTCTAGAGAAGCTAATATTCCTGGCAGGACTGTAACTACTGTGCTCAAGCTGTCCCAACCTGGGCGGTATACTGTTGATAGCCAGACTTGGAGTGGATGTAGCTGCAGCCTGGCGTGCATGGTCACGTATGTGCAAGAGGTGTGACAAAGTTCCTCCTCTACCTTGGTGGGTCTTGCGCTTATTGGCGGATTTGCTCACCTTGGAGCTTCACGGTAGCCCTCAGTTTGGCCGTTTTCGTGGACCCACAGTCCAGGTCAACTCCTCCTGTGTCTGACCAGGAGTTGGGAGGTTTGGGGGGGAACCCGGGCCCGCCCTCTACTCCGGGTTCCAGCCCAGGGCCCTGTGGAATGCAGCTGTCTAGAGTGCCTCCTGGAACAGCTGTGCGACAGCTACAACTCCGTGGGCTACTTCCCCTTGGCCTCCTCCCAACACCTTCATAGAATCATAGAATATCAGGGTTGGAAGGGACCTCTGGAGGTCATCTAGTCCAACCCTCTGCTCAAAGCAGGACCAATCCCCAATTAAATCATCCCAGCCAGGGCTTTGTCAAGCCTGACCTTAAAAACTTCTAAGGAAGGAGATTCTACCACCTCCCTAGGTAACACATTCCAGTGTTTCACCACCCTCCTAGTGAAAAAGTTTTTCCTAATATCCAACCTAAACCTCCCCCACTGCAACTTGATACCATTACTCCTTGTCCTGTCATCTTCTACCACTGAGAATAGTCTAGAACCATCCTCTCTGGAACCACCTCTCAGGTAGTTGAAAGCAGCTATCAAATCCCCCCTCATTCTTCTCTTCTGCAGACTAAACAATCCCAGTTCCCTCAGCCTCTCCTCATAAGTCATGTGTTCCAGACCCCTAATCAGACCCCTTCTTTATCCTCACCATAGGACCTTCCTCCTGGTGTCTGATAATGCTTGTACTCCTCAGTCCTCCAATAGTATGTGTTCTCACTCTCAGCTCCTAGTGCCTCTTGCTCCCAGCTCCTTACACGTGCACCACAAACTGAAGTGAGCTCCTTTTTTAAACCCAGGTGCCCTGATTACCCTGCCTTAATTTATTCTAGCAGCTTCTTGATTGGCTGCAGGTGTTCTAATCAGCCTGTCTGTCTTAATTTTCTCCAGAAGGTTCTTGATTGTTCTGGAACCTTCCCTGTTACCTTACCCAGGGAAGAGGGACCTACTTAACCTGGGGCTAATATATCTGCCTTGTATTACTCTCCTGTAGCCATCTGGGCTGACCCTGTCACAGTGGCCATATGTCCCAGGAGGCATAGGCATGTTTTCATGGTCGAGGTTGGGAAGTTTTGCAGGCTGTGGACAATGTTCACCAGGGATTGGAAGCGTGCTTCCGGCACAAGTGCTCGGGCTAGGCCTGAGTCTAAGACTGCTCCTATGAATTCTATCCTCTGAGTTGGTACCACAGTAGATTTCACGACACTGAGCAGGAGGCCCAGTCGATTGAAAATGTTCATGGTGAGCTGGACATGAGACTGCCCCGAATAAGCCAGTCGTTGAGGTATGGGAACGCTTGGATCCGTTGTCAACGAAGGGAGGCAGCCACAACAGCCATGCACTTGGTAAAAACCCTGGGGGCCATAGATAGGCCAAAAGGAAGGACGGTGAATTGAAAGTGCTGTTGATTGACCACAAAGCGAAGGAAGCATCTGTGCGCTGGGTAGATTGCAATGTGGAAGTACACATCCTTCATGTCGAGGGCAGCGTACCAGTCTCCAGGATCTAAGGAAGGAATAATGGTCCCTAGAGAGACCATGTGGAACTTCAACTTTACCATGAATTCGTTGAGTCCGCATAGGTCCAGGTGGGCCGAAGCCCGCCTTTGGCCTTGGGGATTAGGAAGTAGCGGGAGTAAAAACCCCTGCCCCTTGACTCTCTTGGAACCTCCTCTATCACCCCCACAGCTAGGAGCGATTGAAGGGAGTAACCCCTTTCCACCGTGCGAAGGACCCAACGGTCTGATGTTATGTGAGACCACGCACGGAGGAAATGGGAGAGACGATCTTGGAAAGGCGGGGAAGGATCCTGAATGGAGACTGATGCTCCATCCTCGGGCGCACCTTCAAAAGTTCTGCTTAGGCCCAGCCGATGGCTTGGGAGGGCCCTGGCCTTGGCTGGCTTGGTGGCCAGTTTTCCTTCTTCTACCACCTCGGCCACGTCTTCTAAAGAAGTCCTGTCTTGTCTGAGGGGGAGGGTAGGACCTCTGAGGCTGCGGTCTGAAGGGCCTTCTCTGCGTTACGGGGCTATGCATTCCCAGAGCGCTCAGAATAGTTCTCGAGTCCTTCAGACTCTGCAGCTTTGAGTCTGTTTTGTCCGAGAATAGGTCCTGGCCATCAAAGGGTAGGTCCTGGAGGGTCTACTGCAACTCTGGTGGTAAGCCAGAGACCTGCAGCCACGAGATGTGGCGCATGGCTATGCCTGAGGCCAGGGTCCTAGCCACCAAGTCCGCCGCGTCCAGAGAGGCTTGCAGGGAGGTTCTGGCCACCTTCTTGCCCTCCTCCACTAGAGCCCCAAATTTCTCTCTGGACTCCTGTGGAACCAACTCTTTGAATTTCTCCATAGAGTGCCATGAATTATAATCGTATCTGCTCAGGAGTGCCTGCTGGTTGGCCACCCTGAGCTGCAAGCCTCCAGCTGAGTACACCTTGCGCCCAAACAAGTCTAGGCATCTAGCGTCCTTTGATTTGGGTGCCGGGGCCTGCTGACCGTGCCGTTCCTTCTCGTTGACCGAAGCCATGACAAGGTAACATGGTTGGGGGTGTGTGTAGAGGTACTCATACCCCTTTGAGGGGACAAAGTACTTCCTTTCCACCCCCTTGGCCGTAGGTGGAATAGAGGCAGGCGATTGCCAGATTGTCTTGGCATTGGCCTGAATAGTCCGTATGACTGGGAGGGCCACCCTGGACGGTGCCTCCGCAGACAGAATGTCGACCACTGGGTCCTCTACCTCCACCACCTCCTCTATCTGGAGGTTCACATTGCGCGCCATCCTGCGGAGCAGCTCCTGGTGGGCGCGGAGGTCCATAGGAGGAGGGCCTGAAACCATAGTCCCTGCCACTGCCTCATCAGGCGAGGACGAGGAAGATACCCCCGGGACTAAGGGATCCTGTGTGGGGTCCTCATGTGGAGGAACTTGTTGCCCAAGGTCTACAACGCTAGAGGCGTGGTCCTGTGTTGGCGCTGGAGCAGTCCCCTCAAAACCCCCGGCGTGGGGGGGGGGGGGGGGAGAGAGAGACACAGTGGCCTCCGGTACTTGGGGCTCCGAAGGAACCCCTTGGGCCTGATGGTATGCCCAGGGGGTCCAAAAAGACCACTGTGGAGGTCCTTGGCCTGGGTCCTAGCCTTCATCCAGCCACTGTCCTGCACCATCCTTGCCCTGGTCCTGGGAGTTGTGGTCATCTTGTAAGCATGAACACGTGGAGGCGCAGCGAGATGGCCAAGGTGGTGCCGAACGTGTTGGCCCAGAGTCCCCCGGTGCTGTACGGCGCCGTGGACCGGTGGCGAGATGTAGAACGGTACTGAGATGTCAATTGGTGCCTGCGGTCATATTGGTCCCGGGAGCCTGATCTGGATCTCGACAGTGACCTTCGATGAGATCGGCGCCAGGATCGGCTCCAGGTCGAGCGCCGCTCTGACCAGTACTGGGAGCAGTGCCGAGAGTCCGATCACTACCAGCCATACCGCGATTTGGATCTTCGTGAGCCGGAGTGGCGTCGCGAGCATTACTGACGCCAAGAAGGGGATCGGTCCAGGACTGCGAGTGATGCCATGAAAGCTGCCGGGACCAAGATCGGGACCGGGACCAGTGCTGCCCTGCTTCACTCGGCGACGGCAGTCGTATCAGGGACAGTTTTCCCTTTGACGGCACCGCCCGCACTGGAGGTGCCGCTGGCTGTAGGGGAGTCGGCTCTGTGAGCGCGATCAAGTCCCGCGCTGTAGAGAAGGTCTCCGGCATGAAGGGCAGCCTTAGCTTTACTGCGGTGTGCATCGGGGAGCTAACATGCACCGGACTTGACGGCCCTTGTGGCGCTGGAGTCGATGGTGTAGGAGCCGTTACTTGTCCTGTGTGCTCCAGCAATGGACGTGGCTCCAGCTGAGGTGTGGGAAGTGTCATTGGCTGTCGAACCGACAAAGAAGAAGCAGTTGGCACCTGCTTGGGCTGTTTCTTCTTCTGGCCTGGAGACAGGGACTGGCGCCGCGGTGGTGGAGGTGCCGGGGGGGCCTGACGCTGTGAGTCTTTAGCAGAGTCCAAACGCGGTGCCGGACCAGTAGGTGCTGCAGGGGCACTCCGCACCGAAGACGACGCCGAGTCCCGGTGCGTGGAGGAAGGGACCGGGCTAAGTGCTGCCTCCGTAAGGAGCTGCTTGAGTCTGAAGTCCCGCTCCTTTTTGGTCCTTGGCTTGAAGACTTTGCAAATGCGGCACTTGTCTGCTTGGTGGGATTCCCCCAGACACCTCAGGCAAGAGTTGTGGGGGTCTCCCGTTGGCATCGGCTTCAGGCAAGCCGAGCAGGGTTTGAAGTCCAGAGACCCCGGCATGGGCCCCGATACCAGGACAGGGGAGAGGGGAGAAGACCCCGCTCCACCCTACTAAGTACACTAATCTAACTACACTAACTATTAACAACTACTAACAACTATAAACAACTATTAACAGGTACTAAGAGAGGAAGCTAGGGAGAGTGGCGATCAGCTACGCTGTGCTCCACAGTTCCAACGACTGTCACGGGCGGTAAGAAGGAACTGAGGGGGCGCTGGGTCATCTGGGGCATATATCCGGCACCATGAAGGCGCCACTCCAGGGGGCGCCTCAGCCGACCCACTGAGTGTTGCTGGGGTAAAAATCTTCCGATGATCATGCATGTGGCACACACGCACTTAACTGGAATCGACATGAGCAAGCACTCGAAGAACTTACTATTTATTCTGGAAGCAACCACAACGTGCTAGGCACTTTCAACACACACAGGAAGATACAGTCCAGCCTGTTCCAAATAGTTTTCAATCTAGGAAACTCTTAAAAAATTATCTTAAATAGCTTTACCATAAATAACAATGGTATGATTTTAAGGTCTGATATCCTGGGACCTACGAGGGCTAGAAGGAATCCTATTAGAGAACAGGCAGTCTCACTATTCCAAATGTATAAAGTTATAGCATCAAGGCACATGGGTGTAGGTAGGCATAGATCATATATTTAAGAGAGAAGAATATGAATATTTTGCATACCACATTTGCTCTGCTGACTAGCAGGGTGTTTGTTTTTTTTCTTCCTCTTCATGCCTTTCATTAAACACACTGCTAGATCTGTCATCCATTGTCAATATACTTTCCTTTATAACAATCAGAGTGTTGGCAATGTCGTGTCTACTTTGGAAGCTTATGAATGTGTATGATAGGAAGAGGGCAACAGACTGGCCAAACTGCTAGCCATGATTAAGGCACTGCAGGTATGTATCAATGATAGTGTAATATATGTGTTGTATTACCAAAAGCACAAGACCACAACAAACACAAGACATGTACCAGTGGATTACTAGGTTACAGTGCACTGAATATATTTATGTAAACCTAATGATATGTTCTCTGCAGCAGTACACAAACCTTTCTCAGAAACAGTAAACAAGTTTTGTCTTTAGAACAGAGGTGGATTTACAGTGAAACACAGGGTGCCCTGGCACGGGGCCCCACAATGACGGGGGCCCCAGGTCTGGGCAGCTGCGGGGGCAGAAGCTTGGTCCTGCCGGCTCCTGGGGCTCCTGCGGCAGGCTCTGCATGAGCTGGCAGCCAAGCTCCCCCCCACCCCCGCCTCCTCCCCCGAGCGTGCCGCGTTCCCGTCCCTCCCCCTCCCAGCGCTTCCCCTGCTGCCAAACAGCTGTTTGCCGGCGCATCTGGAAGGAGGGGGAGGAGCGGGGCCGCAATGTACTTGGGGGAGGAGGCGGGGGCAGGGCCTTGGGGAAGGGGGTGGAATCGGGGCAGGGCTGAGCAAAGACGGGGCCTCCGCAGTTCCCCTACACATACCACCCCCCGCCCCCTGCTGTGAGCCGTTCAGGGCAGGGGGCTGGGAGCACCCCCATGACCCCAGCCCACACCCCCAGCCCTGACTTCTGCACCCCCCTCAAATCCCCCCACGACCCCAGCCCTGACTCCTGCACCCCCCCACATACCCAGCCCCCTCATACCCCATGCCCTGACTCCTGCACCCCCACAGATCCCCACCCCCACCCTGAGCCCCAAACGGGAGCTCCTGCCCCCCCCAACATTCCCACCTGCACCCCTCGCACCAAACGGGAGCTGCCCCAAGTGCTCCACACCCCAACCTCCTGCCCCAAGCCTGAGCCCGCTCCCTCACCCTAACTCCTGGCCAGACCCTGCACCCCAACCCCCAGCCGGCTCCCTCACCCAAACTCCCTCCCAGACCCTGCACCCCCAGCCCTGAGCCCCCTCCCGCACCCTATGTCCTGACCAGACCCCGCACCCCAATGTTTTTTTACATTTTTTTTTATAAAGCGCTCTTATCCCAAGCGCTTTGCAATCATTAGCTAACGGTACAAACAATATTTGGAAAGATCATTAAGTGGTCCGCCGAGACCCCCAGTGATTTTCACGTGGTCTGTGGAAAAATAAGTTAGACTACAAAAACAATCAAGGTACCTCACTTTATTTTCATTTACTTGCTATTACTTGTAGGAGGAGGATGAAGAAAAGAAAGCATGAAAAGTGGGGGTGGGAGGGAGATAAGAGAGAATGTTCTTTTTCTTGGCTGGGTCCCAAGGAGGGCCCCAAAAATGAAGCTGAGCACAGGGCCCCACTAACTCTAAATCCGCCACCGCTTTAGAAAACAATGTTGAAGAGGCGTAATTTCTTTGGCAGAGTCAATGTCATAGGGAGCACTCTCTGACTCCTTCAGAGAATACACACAAGAACCTTTTGAACACTTCCAATGGAAAATGAAAATTCCCAGCAGGAACAGAGATGATGAAAAAACAGATTACTCACGATGACTGGGAAGCTTTCCTTCTCAGCAAATAGTCCACAACGTCTGGGTCAGTCTCTAACAAACTAATTAGCACTTCATTCTGAAGGTCAGGGGGAACCTGCAATGAAAACAACATTAAGAAGTTAGTTGCAGAAGAATATCCTACAGTGTATTTTAATTTTTTATTATGCCCATTTTAAAACACTAGACTTGAGCATGAAAATAAAACTGTGCACAATTATGTAAAATACTGTGTATATATAAGTTGATATAATAACTACGCATACACACACTCATAGATAACAGAAACATATGTACAACACAGATGTATATAGGACTAAAAACCACGTTGTATGTCAGCGTTAAGTGACCACTATCAAGTATCCCATTGGTTTCCAGTACAGGTCTGGACAACACCTAGGGATTTCAAAGGAACTATTTGTGGTAGTACAGCTCCAAAGCTCTGATTTAAAGAACTCACATTTCCACTGAAAAAGCCAGTGGAGCTTATAAAATCCCAAACTAAATAACTGGATTTCTTTTCTTTTAGAACCTGGAAAACTAAATGTGAAATTCTACACTGAAAGGACAGAGTATTCTAGGGTGTTTTTCTTATACAGTTCCCAGTCCCCTTTTGTCTAGAAATTAGAACGTGGTTGTATCTCCACACTTGTCCAGGCTCGCTCTCGCTTTCTTTCTCTCGCATGCATGCGTGCATGGCATCTACAGAGCAACATTCTCTAGCTGCAGTTCTAGGTCCATAAGTCATTTCAAGGCCTCCTCTGTGACACTGTGTATATGATCCAATTCACCTTTGAATCCATATTTGGGACACTGAGGTTTGGATGTTCTCACCATAGTCACACGAAGGGGAGTCTTTGATTTTCCACTTCTGCATCAAGTGGCTGCATCTTCTATGGTTTGTTTGGATGCGGTTCAGTGTGGTCCAAATTCTGCATGGCAGGTCACAACCGGCAGGGCGGCTCGTTGGGTCAGTAGTAATGTGCTTGTTTAGAATGGTAGATGAGGTGCAGACTCTTTGCCATTCCCTGGCCAGATCTAGAGACATGAGGTGGTCACATGGTCCATAGTGGTGTTTTTCAATTCCAGGCATTGTTAGGGTAATGTTATCCATAACCGTCTGGAGGGGAAGTGCTGGGTAATCTTTGGCAGGTTTAAGTTCTTGTGCTATGGCTATATCTCAGTGGATAGCTGGAGAGTCGATGTTTGCTAATAGAGATAGCCACAGTAGAGGTGTTGATTTTAATGTTCTCATGATGATTAGCATGATCTGATTCAGCTGCTTACCCACAAGATGGGTATGGCAGCTCCTTGCCTACCTGATGCACAGTACTCTGCAACTGAGTACAGCAGGGCCAAGACCAATGTTCATAGCACTGGGGCAGTTGATCCCCAACTTGTTCCAGCTAACTTTGGAATAATGTTGATGCGAGTCTTCACTTTAGAAAGGCTATTTTTTGAGGTAGTCATGAAAGGTCAAGAATGATATTGAGATAGATTGGCTTTGGATCATAGTGCAGTTTCACAACAAAACTCGACACAGTGTTTTGTGCAATTCTATTGTCTAGGTGGAAAGCAGAGACTACCGATTTGCCTGAATTTGGTCTCAGATGCCACTTTTGGAAGTACTCCTCCATGATCTTAATGTCAGATGTAAGGGTCACTTCAAGTTCAAGTTCAAGTTCAAGATGTGGGGGCAGTGCAAATCATCAGTGTATGCAAACTTCTGCGCTATTGTTTCAGGCATATTGCTTGTGTATACATTGAAGAGTGCTGGAGCATGTACAGAGCCTTGTGGTAGCCCATTTGACCTATGAGATATATGAGCATCCTTCAGTTGCTAAGCATGCAGTTTAGCAGCCTGTGAATCCGCATGCAGGGGATCCACTTTGGCCAATTTCAGTAACAGACTTTACTTCCAGGCTGTGTCAAATGCTGCTGACTGATAGATGAAGGCAGGACCCGTCTTGAGTTTCGTTGGAATCCTACCTTGATGTTTGTAGTGAGGGCCAGGACCTGGTTGCAGCACATTCTCTGCAGTCGAAAACCAGCTTGCTTCTTGGGTAGGCTGGCATCAAGTGGGCCCAATTCTGTTCAGTTATCCAATTACTTAATTTCAATGGGAGCTGCTGAGAGCTAAGTACTTTTGAAAATCAGGCCATTTATTTAGGAGCCTAAATCAGGATTATCAAAGGGGCCTAAGGTAATTAGGTGTACAATTTCCACAGAATCCTGATTTACGCTCCTAAATAAATGGCCTGATTTTCAAAAGTACTTAGCACTCAGGGGCCACAGGGCAAAAGTGGGACTTAAGTGGTGTGTAGGCCTTGGGAATTGTGCACCTAACTCTGCCTTAGGTCCTTTGAAAATTTCAGTCCAAGAGCCAGACTTTAAGTGTCCATTTTGTTCTACAGTATCTTTTGGGTGCCTTTAATACAACTGACCATGAAGTGCTGCTGGAATTGCCACAGTTGTTAGCAGAGAGAGCTAAGAGTTGTTTTGGAATGGCTCTTGTTGAAATGATACACAGGATAATATTGTGAGCCGGCTTATCTACCCACAAGGTCCTCCCACATGCAGTGCCATACGGGTCTCTTCTCTCCTTCCCTTCTGTGCAGCATTTGCAGGGGCAGATAGGGTGAGGATCTGAATATTTCTGTCTCATGTTTGTGAATGATAGCTGACTGTCTCTCCATTTCACCAGGGCAGTTGTTGACCATCTTACACAGAACATAACTAAGACTGTGGCTTGGATGACAGTGAGCTAGGTGACAGACTATCTGGTCAAGACTGAGATTACAGAATTATAGAAACATAGTGCTGGAAGGAACCTTATATTGCCCCTGCACTGAGGCAAAACCAAGTAAACTTAGACCACCTCTCACAGGTGTTTGTCCAAACTGTTCTTAAATCTCCAATGACAGGGATTCCATAACCTCCTTTGGAAGCCTATTCCAGAGCTTAACTCCCCGTCCAGTTAGAAAGATTTTCCTAATATCTAATTTAAATCTCCCTTTCTGAAGCCCATTACTTCTTGTCTTACCTTCAGTGGACATGGGGAACAACTGATCACGGTCACCTTTATAACAGCTCTTAACATATCTGTTATCAGGTCCGCGCCTCCCCCCTCCCCCCAGTCTTCTTTCCTCAAAACCAAGCATGCCCGGTATTTTTAACCGCTCCTCATAGGTCAGGGTTTCTAAATCTTTTATTACTTTTGTTGGTCTTCTCTGGACTCCCTCCACTTTATCCACATCTTTCCTAAAGGCTTTATACCCTTTAAGGCTAGTTAAGAGGCTGTGCCATCTTCTTTTGAGCTTGGCCCTCGCCAGAGAGATCTATGACCTGTCCCCTCCCACCTGAATTACTGCAATGCACTCTACATGGAGCTAAACCTTAAAACCACTTGGCAACTTCAACTGCTGCAGAATAGGGCAACTTGTCTTGAGGAGGTAGCAAGGGGTCGCTCATTGGGAGCATGTTGCACTAGTACTCAAGGATCTGCACTGGCTGCCAGTGTGTTTTCTAGGTGCAATTTAACATACTGAAGTTTTATCTACCAAACCTTAAATGGGTTGGGTCCAAATTACATCAGAGAAGTCATCTCTCCCCAATGCTGTAACAGAGAAATCATTTGAGGAACCTGAACTAACCACGTCTGGTTTGTTTGTGATGGGTGGATCAGGAAGCAGAACAGTCTCGGGGGATGTCTACATTGCAATGAAAGACCGGTAGCTGGCCTGTGCTAGTGGACTTGGACTCGCAGAGCTTGGGCTAAAGGGCTGTGAATTGTGGTGTAGACATTCAGGCTCAAGCTGGAGCCTTGGCTCTAGGACCCGGCGGGGGTTTGGGGTGTCCCAGAGTTCAGGTTGCACCCCATGCCCGAACATCTACACCCCTATTAAAAAGCCCCTTAGCCTGAGCCCTGCAAGCCCAAGTCAGCTGGCATGGGCCAGCTGTGGGTGTCTAACTGCAATGTAAACATATTCTCAGTAAACGATGCAGTCTGTTTCTGGCCTCAGTTTGTCAGAGTTAAAAATCAAATGATGTTCAGGTCAAGCTGCACAGTTCATTTGTTCTCCCAGGAATTTACTGGGAAATACGAATAGGATTCTTAATAGATTCCTTGGGGATGAGGGGCTGTTTGGGGAAGTATTTGGAGAGACATAATTTGTATTTCTTTGGACTATGTAGTAATTGTCATAAAACTTTAATATTTACAAATGCACTCAAGGCACAAAATGGGCACAAGTTTGAATAACAAAGGAAATAATTGAAAATAAATAAATGCTCATTAATTAAAATAGATACAAAATCTTTATGATAATTGTGCATGTCCAATGCACAGTTTTCTCTTTTGTTTACATTTTGGGTATTTGTTTATCAGTCCTTAAATAACCAACCTACTTTCTACAGGACTGCCTTTTTGGAATCCTACTACTATAACTAGCCTTGTGACCTCTCAATTTATGTGGCCTTTGTGAACAATGGATTTGGTTCTAAAGAAAATTTGAAGGGAAAGCAGAGTTTGCTTCCTCCTGCATACTACACTGAGTAAGTAACATCAAGTTGCTAATCATAAAAGTATTCAGTAAACAGGACTTTGGCCAAAATAAAAAAAAGTTTAAAGTGTCAACGTTTTCCCTTACAAATATAAAACTAAACAACTCCCTGAAAACTCTAATAGATTTAGGGGGGGAAAAAAATCTATAAAATGAAAACAGCCGGCTACATAATGTGTGCAGAATTTTTAATAGGGTGAATGAAGCAACTTAAGCCTTGATCCTGCAACTGGATTTAGGCTGGTGGACTTCTCATAACAGCCAAGTTTTGTTTTGCTTCTTGTATAACATTTTATGTAAATGTAACTAATTGGCAAACAAGTGAATGATTTGCATACAACCTGCTGAGGGTAGGTCATGGAGCTGCACAAAACTTGCACAGAGACGGAAGCTGTGGGGTTGCTGGGGCTGTGGATAATGCTGGTGGCTGCTGGGAGGTAGGTGGGTGCTACGGTTCCAGGAGGGCAGGGGACTGTCAGAATAGAAGACACATGGTAGTAGGGGCCCTTCAGGTAACTAGGGATGGTGTAGCTGAGGACGCCTAGAGCTGTTATGAGGTCTCATCTTGTGCTGTCTCCTAGCTGCTGATTCCTGACTTAGATCTAGCAGGAGGACCATGGAACAGTGTTTTTCAAACCATGGGAACTGGCCAGTGGGAACACGGCGGGGGGAAGGGGTGTGCGCCTGTAGGCGAGAGTCGTGCAAAGCCACCTGGGGGCCTCCACTTAGGAGCTGGACCTGCTGCTGGCCGCTTCAGGGGTGCAGCGTGGTCCATGGTGCCAGGACAGGTGGGAAGCCTGCCTCTGCATCCTGGCTGCGCCCCTGACCAGGAGCCGCCAGAGGTAAGTCCATGCCCCAACCCCGCGTCCCAATCCCCTACCCCAGCCCTGAGTCCTCCCCCAAACTGGAACCCCTTTCTGCACCCCAAACCCCTCATCCCTGGCCCCACCCCAGAACCTGCATCCCCAGCCCAGAGCTCTGACCCCCTGCCCCAGCCCAGAGCCCCCTCCCACACCCTGAACCCCTCAGTCCCAGCCCCACTCTGCAGCCCTCACCCCCACTCCCAACCCTCTGCCCCAGCCCTGAGCCCCTCCCACACCCCAAACCCCTCCTCCCCAGCTCAGTTGAGTCATGGGCATCAACAATTTTCTTCAACTGGGTCCCCAGAAAAAAAGTTTGAAAACCACTGCCATGGAGAAATAGTACCTGGCTGCTTGCTCAGTAAGTGCCGTAGTGGCCTCTAGCAATGAAAATGGGGAACTCCAGGCAAATGCCTGCTGCCTCACCGCAGCTGAGCTAGATGTGTGAGAATTCACCTGAGACGCAGGAATGTGTAAAAGCATAACACTTGGTAGCTTGGACTCCTGCACCCATGCGGAACTCCAATGGAGTCAATGGGGCATGATGTGGGTGTATGAGTCCACCTACTGGGATCCATTTACATGACTGGGGCCTTAGTTAGGGGTCTAGAGACCAGCAGTCTTTTATAGGACCCTATCCTATATAATTGCACCACTAAATTCCATTGTAATCAAAGGGAATTTGGGAACCAAAATAAATGCACAGTTGAGCCCGAAATGGTGGTAAGAATATCTCTACTATAAGAAATTCACTTTAGATTGCTGGTATTAATCTGAATTGCTGGAATCTATTTTAGAAATCTACGCAGTTCATAATTATCTGGGTTCCTTCTGACAAACAGAATCTTTTTGACCTAGAAATAACTCAAAACCATTCTGAAGTCTGTGGTCTGGGCCAAATATCACATTGTTTCTATTAGATTTTATTTCACAAACCTTGCTCTACTCTCAACGCTGAAGCCAGTCATAGTGTTAAAAAAAACAAACCAAACCAAAAAAAAATCACCCTGGCAGTAATGTACTGTATGTTAATACTGTGGCTGCATGCTCTAGTCCAGCTGTTTCTCAATTTGAAAGTAGTACAAATGTCAAACAATAACTATAAACAGCAGTCCTGGCGTTCCCCCACTCCCTGGGGTTTGGCTAACAATTTGCTGCTGCCTGATTGGGAATCATCAGAGTTCTGCTACAAATAAATGTTCAGCTCGGTTCCCAGCAACCCATCAACTTTGCAAAGGATGCAGTGTGCTAATTTCACAGAGAACAAAAAAACATTTAATTGAACCCCAATAATGACATTAACAAGATGAATATAGACCCATGGTGCTCCTATGAAACAATAAATACAAGAAGTTTGACACTACTGTACTTAAAAACAACTACTGACATGAAACATAGTTTCATTCCTGAAAACGGGCAGAAGAAAACAACAACCCACCCTGTATGTTAAACCCTGGGAAGAGCAAAATCTCCAGAGATGCTTGTGTGCTGTACATTTCTGAATGTTTCAAACCAATATCCTTTAGTCATAAAAAGAGCATTTGGGTAGATATAGTTTTCCCTTGCATCCAGCTATCCATTTAGTCTGGCATTCAGACGCACAGACTTTAATCTCACTCCAAAAACTGAAAAGCTACTCCAGAAAACAAAAGAAAATTATTTCTGTTTTCCCTGCACTGAGTTTAACCTTCAGATAAAAATGCTAGCACTGAAGAGATAAAGGAATAAAACTGTCACAATTAAAAGAGTCCATATGTAGGTTAGTCAATCCGTAAACCCCACCCTTTCCACATTAAAAATCTGAATGTGAGCCTAGAGTGTAATGTGCTGAGATGTGGCTGTTCCATAAAATGTTCATACAGTGAAACAAAAATAATAATACTTCAACATTTGTTTTATGTAAACCTGCTGTAACAAAATCATTATTGCCAGCAGTGCTCCAAGCAAGCAGCAGCTCTCACAGGAGCACAGTTCCATCATTTTTTTCCCTAGAAGGAAAAATATACCAGAAATGTTCCTGAACTGTAAAAGCAAAAGAAAAACAAATTGCTTAATGTTTCACTGGAACAAGAATAAAAAATAATGCCCAGGATGTAATGGAAGGAAATACAGTATGAAAGAAAGACAGAGCAGCTCATTCTGATGCTGTTATTGGACCTGGCAGGCCATGTTCACTCTTCCTTTCTCATGTCCTCTCCCCAGCTATGTCCTGCACTGCAGTATGTTCCACATTGTGTTATGTTCCTCAAACCTATGTTACCACATTACAGATTTTCCTGTCTTCTCCCCAGCTCCCAACTATGCTCTATCATTGCAGTTCCCTTTCTTTTGTCTTCCTGTTTTGAGAACTGATCACCAATAATACAATGCATGCTGCTACTTAGTTACAATGGAAAACAAAACTGAACAGAACACACAACTATTCTTACCTTCCTAAGACTTAAACTTTTCTTTTTCTTCGAGACATGTGTGTGAATTAGTCTCCGTAAAACGAAGGAAAGATACCACTGACAATTCAGACCTGCACTATCCTGTTATTCCAGCCCAGAGGCTCTCTTAAGCCAAAATCATAAATCATACTAAACTGAGTGATAGTTTTGTAGACAATAGGAAGAAAGGCAAGACACCAGGAATGTGATTTAACTAGGCCACAACTTTATTAAGTAACACATCTGGGAACTATGCAGCAATAACTTGTCCAGTGCAGGTTGTTCTTTCTTTGTAAACCAAGCTTTTCTTTACAGACCAGAATGGTGCCATTGGGCAGAGAAAAGGGCTTATAACTAAGGCTACATTTTAGTCGTGGGTATTTTTAGTAAAAGTCACAGACAGATCTCGGGCAGTAAACGAAAACTCATGGCCCATGACCTGTCCATGACTTTTACTATATACTCCTGACTAAAACGGGGGGGGGGGGGGGGGGGGGCTGTGCCCTGGGAGAGAGCAGCCCAAGTGCTGGGGGTGCTGGGGGCATGGCGGTGCACGGCCCGGGAACCCCATTGGTGCTGGGGGGAGGGGGGTTGGTGGGGCTGGCAGACTCCCTACCTGGCTCCGCGCCTCTCCCCCACACCCCCACAGCAGAGTTTGGGTGTGGGAGGGGGTAGGAGCATAGGATAGGGTGAGGCGGGCTCTGGGCAGTGCTTACCTGGGGGGCTCCCCGGAAGTGGCGACATCCCCATCGCTCAGCTGCTAGGCGGAGGCGTGGCCAGGCAGCTCTGCATGCTGCCTCTGCCCAGAGTGCTGGCTTCGCAGCTCCCATTGCCTGGGAACCACAGCCAATGGGAGCTGTGGGGGGTGTGGGGGGGTGCCTGCAGCCAGATGCGGCCAAGTCTCCACCTAGCAGCAGAGCCAGGGGGATGTCATCGCTTCTGGGGAGGCCCCCAGTTAAGCACTGCCCAGAGCCCACCTCGCCCTGTCTCATACCCCAACCCTGCTCCCTCCCATAGCCAAACTCTGCTGATGCTGGAGAGGCGGGGTGGGGTGGCCCGAGACTGCCTGAGCTGCCCCTGAGCCAGGCTCACCGGCTGCTGCAGAAGTCACGGAGGTCATTGAATCCGTGACTTCCATGACAAACCTGCAGCCTTCCTTATAACTTCTCCCTTTGGATGCCTAAGAACCAATAGGCTTATGCTGCATCCCTTCTGCCCAAACAGTCAGCCTACCAAGAGCACCTCCCACACCTGTCTCTCCTCAAGTCAACGTGGGGTGAGGGGGCTGGTACCAATCCTTGAAGGGACTAAAGATTTCTCTTTTCCCTCCTGGCTCAGACAAAGTGGGGGATTTTCATTAATTGGATTAGAACAGGGGTCTCCTCTAACCATTGAGTTGCACTGTTTAACTCACAACTTAATAAATAATTCAATCACACAGAAGCAGAAAAAATCATCTAGGAAATAACTTAGCATCTTCCTCTAGATATATAAATATTTTTGTGCAGCTTAAACAAGGTTCCTTCCTAAATCTTTGAGAGGACATGATCAGTCAGGATATATTTGCCCTTATGTACAAGAAGTTTTTAATCTACCCATTTTTAATGCTTAACCCTCATTACAAAGCTCTTTTCCTAAAGTAAGAATATGTAGCCTGCTTACCAATTGCATTCAATCAATGCTAATCATTCCTTCGTGTAACAATGTTTGCATAATTTATTTGAACATAGTTCAATTCAACTTCTTGGTAACACCATCTAAGATATCCTGACTTGAAGAGTCAAATGCAAAATCAGTTGGTGTAATATTAAGAAACATTCACCTACCATGAAAAGGGTTTCATAGTTTTCAATCATCTTTTGTACAACAGCAATGATTGCAGTACTCTCCTCAGCTCGAGCTGAACTCTGAACTGTGAATTCTTTGTCTGTAGACTTCTGCTTGTGCAACAGGTTAGGCCCAAATATGGTGGCCAGGTTCAGAGATGTCATTTTGTTCCCAATAACCTAGAAGAAAAAGAATATAAATTAGGGACATGTTTTCTCTGGCTATCGATCATTAATTGGTACTCTCTCTCTCACCTTAAAGAAGTTCATTGCTTTCGCAACATTCTCCTCCCACAAAGCCCGGAAGTAGAAGAATAGGACCTAACATCTCACCTCATAGCCCCAGCAAAGTACTGCCACTTTAGGCCAATGAATCGGTCCCCAGTGCTGCTCCTTGCAACAGGCGATGGTGCTTCCAGGTGGATAGAATAAATACAAACCCTTATATCCCTCTGTACACAAGATCCTCAAGATACCTAAACAGCTGAGGATCATGCTTATTACTTTTATTAATCTTTCCCTTGTTTGGTTCTTGAACACGAAAATTCTTTTCACTTCTACCCCTGAAGTCACCTGATCTTGGCTAAACTAGTAGATACAAAATAATAACAAGAGTAGACTAAAAATTCTCTGAAAAAATGTGTCATATGGATTACTAAGGACAATTTTCCAATGTCAAATTTGCAAGGAGCAGAGGTCATTCAGTTGATCTTCCTCTGTGTGCCTCCACCTGGCTGCTATTTTGGGAATGCTGCAAAAGCTGTCAGGACTTCACTAAACAAGACTTTATGTAAATTCCAGATGTTGACCAACTGGGGTGGGGGAGGGGGAGATTTTGAGGTGTAAGAGGAGAAATGTACATATTCATTATTTTGTTCCCACATCTGAACTATATTCAACTAATTCATTAAAACAAGGGGGAAAGGTAAAAAATAGTCTGTAAAACTATTCCAGAAGGCTTCCAGAATATAATTATTCTTTCAAATACTATTTTGAGTTTGTCCAGTAGGTCACTTACTTTACGTACATGCTAAAGTTCTATCTTGTTGAGTAGAATTCTATTGCATGAACACCTTGGTTAAAAATAAGCATTTTCTTTTATAAATAAGGTATTTATGCTCCAATCTTGCAAAGACTTATGCACACAATTAACATTATGCATACAAGCAATCCTTTGGGACGAGTTGATTGTATAAAATTAATCACCTGTATAAGTCTTTGCAGGACTCGGGCTTTAATTAACTTAAATAATTGTTAGCAGAATAATATATTATCTATAACAGATGCCCAATTACATACACTGTCCCTGACTCTTATAATACTGACAGGATGGTTTACATTAAGTTGCTTTGTCAGAGTACCTGCAGCTGAGCAAATGCATTACTAAGGAGAATTCAGACCTTTACCACAGCTACTCTACCAACTCTCTTAAGCAGCTTTGGGCTCTAACCCTGCGATTAGTTTCACAAGGGCGGATTCCTGCACCAACACAGAACTCAGTGCAGGATCAGGGTCTCAGTGGTATAGCTCTACACCATTCTTAGCACAATAAATATTATTACAGGCCAATTCTTTTTTAAAAACCCTCCATTATTAGGGGTCTACTTAAATCACAGAAAAATTACACAATTTTAGTGGGCTGGTCACGGCATAAATAGCAAATTTTGTGGCTGTGTTACAAAACGTGTTACACACATCCACCAAATTTGCTGTTTATGCCGTGACCAACCCATGAAAAATGTGTGATTTTTCTGCAGCGTTTCTCAAGCTAGGGTCCGGCACCCAAAAGGGCACCGCAATCCCATTGGGGGGGGTTGGGGGGGGAAGGAATAGTATTGCTACCCTTACTTCTCTGCTGCTGCTGGCGGTGGCGCTGCCTTCAGAGCTGGGTTCCCAGGCAGCAACAGCCGCTCTCCGCTCTGCCTTCAGGGCTGGGCAGCCGGAGACCAGATTTCACAGGTAAGACCAGCTTTCGCAGTCTGTGACTCGATTTTCACGGCCGTGAATTTGGTAGATACCTAATTATTGTGTCTGTACTTTTCCACCAACTGCTAGCTGAGTGTGCAAGTAGCAGTATTTTGGATGGGATTTTCAAAAATGCTTAAGTGCTGTAGTACTATTGACTTTCAATAGGATTTGTCCTCCTGAGTCATTTAAATGTTTTTGAAAATTTCACCCGCAGACATCCAAATATCTGACTGTATCAAAAATTGTTTAGGGTTCCTCAAGGGGTTATGGCTAGAAGCCATTAATAATTAACAATAAATAATTACTGTGTTTTTCACCCAAACTCCTCAAAGTGCTTTACAAAAGTAAGTGTGTCACGGGGTAGGATCCGCGAAGGTACTTGGCACCTAAATACCAGACCTAGGTGCCTAAGTCCTGCTTTTGGCTCTACTTCGATGATCCACAAAATTCTCACCAAATGCTGTAGGCTCCTAAACTCACTCAGTACCAAAGTTTACAAAGTACAAGTTCTCTAGGCACCTACATTTCTGCCTCTGGACTTGTGCACAGCTGACTCCTTTTAGGTGTCTGGATCCCTATATCCCACATAAGCCCCAGAGCAATTCACGAACCAGGGAAAGACAGGCATTCAGTCATATAAGTTGCATGCTGGACCTGATTCAATAGGTGGCCTCTGAGCACACCTACTGGATTGGGTCTCGTTCAAAATCTAGCTGGAGGAGGCACCCACTTTATAACATTTATCCTAGTGGTTAGAGCACTCTCCTGGGACGTGGGAGACCTGGATTTAAATTTCCTCCTCTGACAGAGGGAGAGGAAGGATTAGAACAGGGCTCTCCTCTAACCATTGAGCTAAAAAAATCAGTGGAGGCCCCTACTCCTCGGGCCATTTAATGTGGCAAGCCTAATTCCAGGAGTGTGGTTCACATTCATCCATCACTAGCAGAGATAGACACCTAAGTTCAGACTGCAGGGAAGTGTTCATCTCTGAGAGAGGGGAGAGGATTAGCATACACCCCTCTCCTCAGCATCTCCCATTGACTAGTTTAGGCAGCTCCCTGCATAGCATGCTGGCTTTTCTGGGTTGCATTCTTAGGCACCTATGTCTCCCCATTCATTGTATAAGGAGCCTGGGTGCTTAGCTCAGGCTTTTGGGATTGCAATGTTGCTCTGTGACTTTTCTAGGTGCCATGACACTCAGCATTCAACGTTTAAACCCCTTCATGGATCCCACTCATTATCCCTATTTTACATATGACAAACATGAGGCAGAGAGAGGTGAACTGACTTGCCCAATGTCTCACTGCGAGTCAGTGGCAGAGTCAGGAATAAAAAGCAGGTCCTTTGACTCACAACCTTTTGTTCCATATTATATAATGGGATGAAACTAAACTAGGAAAAAAATAGGCTAGATTGAATTAGCTATTTCTTAACAGTGAAGTCTATTAGGCTCTGAATCTCCCACAGGAAGTGGTGGATGCCTCATTGATTGAGTCATTTAAAAACTACAATACAAAACAGTCTCAGGAATATATGATTGTAAACAACTGGATGGCAAGAGGGAGGGCAATATTAAGTCTATTTCATCTTTAATGCTTATGACTGTAGGCTCTCTGTTTCTCATCTTTATAAATATGTCCTTAGAGCAGGGAATAACGGAAGTGAAGAACATGAATGATCTGAACATACCTCCTGGCCATCTTTGTCTGTGCTGTCTTCTGCATGGCTAGCCACCGTAAAGAGGAACTGCAGGAGTCTGTGTAGAGTGTCGCAGTTACAGGGAGGTAGAAGATAAATAAGAAGCTGTAAGGTGCTTAGTTGTTCATCTGGCTCTAATACTAAGAGGGAAAAAGAAAAATCTAAGAAAAACATTGAAACTAACCTAATGCAATGCACATACACTCGGTAGTGCTCCAGCTAAAAGAATAATATAAGAAAAGAATTGTTTAAGGAGTTTACTGATCATGTTTCCCATACATTTTCCAAGGTAGGTCGATACAACTTTAAATACATATCAGTTGCATAAAATATTTCTGTTTTATTCTGTGATCTTGTCTCAGCCAATAGTGGAGTTGTAGGATTAATAGTGTCTGCTAGCTCAGATTTAAATTCTGCTTACATTATTGGAAACAAGCAAAAGTAAGGTTTGGCCTAATATGCCTTACCGTCACTTTATATATATATATATATAGTGGATATTGGTGGCTGCATGTTCTGGCATCCAGGAGAATTTTAGTTTTAAAGTATTCTATTTGTATTTATGCTTTAACCATTTTTAATTAGTTTTCTTACAACTTTCTTTCCTAGAGTGTGACTAGGAAACCTAAAAAGCAGCAAGAAAGCGCACATAAACTCTGCACTGTCTGTAGCCAGTTCATACTTCTAAATGCAATGTTAGTCAACAGTAGAGATGAGCCTGAGACAGGATCTCAAATCTGAAACCCACAAATGGATCTGAGTACACATGAGTTTGCAGCTTGAACATCTTTCTTATATGGGCTAAATCTAAACACTCAGAAATCTGGCAGAGCTTTAATTCAGATTTTCAGCTTGAGACCTCGACAGGCAGGAGTATTTTGAACCATGGTTCTGAGGCCCCATGAATTGCCATGAAGTTTGAATCTGGGTGTAAGATTTGGATCTCGGGTTTCGGCCTGTGTGATGGGGTGGTGTCCAGCGGTCAGCCCACCCAATCACGTGGCTTGGCTCTTTAAGGTTGAAAGCTCCTTATATAATAGGGGTTATTGATAGAGAGAGGAAGCATTCATGGGAATAAGTGGTGCTTGGGAGAAAATCTTAAGGAGCCTTGTGGAGGGGGAAAGGCAAAACTCCCCTCTCACTCAACCAACTGGGAATGAGCTAGGAGAAGGGGAGCATTAATGCAACCTCCTCCCTCACAGCAGGAGAAGGCTGCCAAACTCTCTGACTCTGAGCATTAGGTGGGGCCAACTGTGGGAGAAACTGGCTAAGCTCGTACAGCAAGTTTAACTACCGCCTGCTCCAGGAGGACAGATGAGGATTCCTGGTTTAAGGAGAGAGTTGAAAACTGCCTGAATTACCCAGCTCCAGGAGGAGAGAGGAACAGGGCTGGCCTTACCATGAGGTGAACTGAGGCAGCCGCCTAAAGTGCCAGACTGGGCAGGAGGGCGCCACTAGGACCCAGAATGTAGAAAATTGTGTCTGCTGCTGGTGCATATGTATTCTCTCTGCTCTAGATGCACAGAGATGGTGGAGTGCTGTGCTGGAGGAAGGAGGGCATAAGAGACATAACAGGTAGGCAAAAGGTGAGAGGGAATAACAGAAAGCAGCAGGAGTTGCAGGGAGAGAGAGGAGGAGGAGGAGCCTCTTATCTACCTCTCTAGCACCCCCATGAGCCTGGACTGATTAACACTGATTAACATTAGCATCTCAGGGTGCTTCCTGTTTCCTGCTGCTTCCCTGAACCCACTTGAGGAGAACCGGAGCCAGTTAGGCCCTTAAGATGATGATATCTTCCCTCACTCAGGCCCTGCTACCAGCCTCCTTATTTGTCCCCTTCAATTAAGTGTTGAGATCCACTATAGCTGGCACAGAACAGCAGTCATGAGTGAAAGAAGAAAACGCCCTTCTGGGGCAACATTCAGAAAAAGAAAGAAAGCAAAGGAAGCTTTTCTATCTAAGCAGGAAGAAGCTCTCCTGAGATACATAAACACAAATGTTCACGGTGAGCCTTCCGGCCCCAGTGACAATGTGAGTGGTGAGGAGATACCTGATCTTCCAATTAGTCAAAGTGCAGGTGACCTGGCAGCTACTGCAGCATCCATATCTCCATCTGAAATGCATGAAACCATGCACATTCCTGAAGAAAAGTGTAGATCAGAAAAGAGTGTGGTGGAAGCGCAAGAAACAGCTGCTGCTGAGTTTAGTTCCTTAAGTCAAGATGATCCAGGACTGTGGACCCATTTGAGCAGTAGCCTGAGGGACTTCCTTGTACTGCATGGGCCACAGCAAGTGAAAAATGTCCTGTTCCCCAAAGACAATGAAAATAGAAGTTTCCATCCAACACATTACTGGCGTGAAATCCCCAATGGTGACGAAGTGGAGAGGTCATGGCTTATGTACTCAAAAACCCAGAATGCTGCATACTGTTTTTGTTGCAAACTCTTCCAGTCTAATGTTCCAGCCACACTGTGTTCTACAGGAACAAAGGACTGGAAAAATCTGGCTAGAAATCTGACATGCCATGAGAAGGCAGCAAATCACCAGAGAGCATTCCATAGGTGGAAGGAGCTTGAGATAAGACTAAGGTTAAAGGCCACCATAGATGATCAGCATCAAGAGATGATTGCATCAGAGTCTCTTACTGGCAAAATGTTCTGAAAAGGCTCATTGCCATTGTGAGAATGCTTGCTACCCAAAATCTAGCACTGTGTGGCACTTCAGATCAGCTGTACGTGCCAAACAATGGAAACTTCCTTAAAATTATGGCGCTGATGACTGAGTTTGATGCTGAACTCCAGGAGCATCTAAGAAGCGTCACCACCCAAGAAATGTACACACACCACTGCCTTGGTAAAACTATTCAAAATGAGATCATATAGTTACTGGCAACAAAAGTCAAACAGAAGATTGTGGCAGATCTGAAGTCCGCAAGATATTACTCTGTTATTCTGCACTGCACACCTGACATCAGCCATACGGAACAAATGACTTTAATGGTGCGTTTTACAACAACAACAGAACCTAGTGAAAATGTCCCTGCAATGGTGACTGTCAGAGAGCATTTTCTAGAATTTATTGACATTGATGATACTACAGGACCTGGTATGACAAATGTGCTTCTTAAAAAGCTGGAAGATATGGAAATTGCGATAGCTGACATGAGAGGTCAGGGCTACAATAATGGTGCCAACATGAGAGGAAAGAACAGAGAAGTGCAGACACGGATCCGAGAGTTAAATCCTCAAGCTTTTTTTGTCCCATGCAGTTCTCATTCATTGAACTTGGTGGTCAGTGATGCAGCATCAGCTTCGAGCGAGGCTGCTGAATTTTTTAATGTAATTCAAAGCATCTATGTATTTTTCTCTGCATCAACTCATCAATGGCAAATTTTGAAGCAACATCTGGGAACATCCTCTCTGACACTGAAACCACTGAGTGCCACACAATGGGAAAGTCGAGTGGAGGCGATAAAGCCGATCAAACACCAAATTGGGAAGCTAGATGATGCCATAGTTGCCATTATGGAGGATAATGCTATGACGGGAACTGTTCGTGGGAGAACAGTGGCAGAGGGAAATGGAATCACCAGAAACATACATAACTTCAAATTTCTGTGTGGCTTAGTGTTGTGGCATGACATACTGTTTGAAATAAATGTTGTAAGCAAGAGACTCCAACGTGTTGACCTTGATATAGCTGGAGCAATGGAACAACTGGACAAAGCAAAGTCATACCTACAGTCTTACCGGTCAGATGAGGGATTTCAAAACATTCTGAAGAGTGCACAGAAGTTGGCAGGAGAACTTCACACTGAAGCTATTTTCCCACCCATACAAGAATATAAGAGTCACCAAAGAAGACGACATTTTGATTACAAGGCACGGAATAATCCCATAAGAAACCCCAAACAACAATTCAAAGTTGAATTCTTTAACCAGGTGCTAGATTGTGCAATAAAGTCAGTTGAAGAACGTTTCATGCAGCTCAATGCCTATAAGCCAAAACTTCTGCAAGAGGAGGCAGGAGAAAAGAAACATTTCTTTGGCATGATTATTGTTTTAGAGAGGGGCTGTATGAAACTGCTCAGAGGTTTGCAACACTGGAAATAATCCAGGCATTAGTGGATTAGTGGGCAGAGTGGTAACAAGTCCATGAAAAATGTGGCATAATCACATGGCTCTATCATTTACCTCATTACTCCATAAAGCCCCCAATCCAAAATTTGGATCTAATGAGGTAGACTCTTCCACCTGAGCAAGCCCCATTGATTTTCATGTGACTCTGCATGAGCATAAAAATCTGCCTTTGCAGATCCAATTACAGAATCAGGGCGTGTGTGTATGCACGTGGATAGATAGAATGTGATTTTCTATATACACTGAATAACCTCCGTGTTGCTGAGAATTTTTTTTCTGTGTTGTATCTATCCAACACCAAAAGCAAGTAAAGCCCTTTGCAACATATGGGAAAATTCACAAATATTTGTAATGAACTGGAAGTAGAGGGAGTGTTAAGGCTCTTAAATAAAATGTTATTAGTGGCCTTGTAGAGCATGTAGAACTGAGCTTGTGGAAAAACACTAAAAGAAGAGGTTGTAAAGCTCACAGAGTGTGTTGATGAAGGCAGTGTAAAGTTCTTTGGTGAGAAGTGGATCTGGCATATCTCGTAGAAATTCCTTTAATAAAGCAGCAACGTCATGGATGCTGTGTTCTTCTTCTAGCACAACATCTACACCACGGTCAAACTCTTCCCGTAACTGGAAAAAATCAGGACAAAAGAATAGTCACACCACAGCATACTCATTAGTATAGTACATTACCTAAGAGAACATATTTTTAGATATGGATTTACCCACATTAACATTTCAAGTTTGCTGTTCCTGGGAAGGGCAGGCATACAACTCACATTTAGTTGCTGACTATTTCCATTATATACAGAATCCCTGGTATGTGCCAGATTCTTTTTTTTTTTTAAAAAGGGAGGGAGATATTTTTGTTTTTCAATTAATTTATGGTATTATTTTATCAAAAATAGAGCACCAATGAATTTAATAGTCATGAAAATAAGAGAATAATATACTTGCTGGAATCAGTTATAAGAAGAGTATGTAGTAGACACGTTTCCCCATACAGCCTTGCTCCATTATTCCTACTATTCAGCTCCTGAGCCCTTCAGGAGCAGAGAGAGACTATAAGTCATGCTGCATAGTGTAGCAATTTTCATAATAGGAATAAATAAATAAGAAGAGGCCAAAAGTCAAATTTCTCTTGTGACCGGAGATTGCATTGGAATCCAGGTTTCTAGAAGCAAGAAGCCAAGTTTGCGAACACATTGTGGCACCTTGCCCTGATATTTCCTGCTCCTCCTAACCATTTATTTATTTTCACAAAGTGATCACCATTAAAAAGTGAACAAACAGCCAAGTGACTTCATCACAGAATCTGAGTTCTACTGTTGTTTCTAGCCACAACTGCAGTCAAGAGCACAAGAAATGAGCAAGTCTAGCACTGTTAGCAGCAACAGACTTGCCAAAGGGGACATGGAGAGTCTAAGTCACTAGCCCTGCCTCCTACTTATACACTGCCAATTTTGCATGGGGAATGCACACTGAACTGTGTAAAAGGTTGTCACAGTCCCCTTTCCAGTATGTGTGCTACCCCAGCACCCATGGAAGTATTCTGCACATGCCTTCTTCAAACTGTTAGTCTTGTATTCAAAGTTGAAATAATAATTTATGAAATTATGTTTTCTAGGAGTACAGTACTTCAAACCTTTGCTAGTATGCAGGGGAATTTCAAATATTTAAATCACCCCAATGACTAATTATAGGTAAATGTGGCTCGGAAGAAAAAATGAGCCCCCCCCACACAACTTACTTGTAGTGGGAGTGAGGTGTTTATAGGCAAATCACAGACACAAGAGCAGGCAAATCACTGGGAAAGTATATACCTACATTGATCTTAGTCTTGAGCAATGGGAAATCATGTAAATGTAGATGAGTGTGGAAAATGCCACATTTTCTAATGCAAACTTGGTCCGAAGGGTTGACACTTTGGGAGTGTTTAAGGGCCTGGTGTAAAAACTGGGGTCCCCTTTTCACTGTGAGCCTTGCTATTAAGTGTGGGATTCCCACACTTGAGCATGAAGCCTAGATCAGCCAATTTGTTCTTACTCCATTATTACACTTCCCTGCCCATGAGACTCTGCTTTGTGGGTATTATTTTTCCAGCTGAGGACTTCAAGGGATTCCATTCACAACCCAGTGCCAATCCTCAGATTGGGTAGCAGAGTTACTGTGGAACATCATGAATAGAGCTGAGCGAATAACTGATTTTTTTGGTTTAATGGCCAAACCAAAAAAAAAAAAAAAAAAATCAGCCTTGTTCTGGTTTATTTGAACTGACATTTTCAAAACAACATATTGAATTGAAATGATATATTTATAAACAATATGGACCCCACATGGTGGGGCAAAGCATTACCACTACTTCTAATAACACCTAGCTTTATATAATGCTTATGGATCTATAGATCACAAAAGGTCACCAGGATGGCCTCCAAAGGGATGTTGTAATTAACAGAATATCAGACATATGCTGTCCATGGAATTATTTCAGTTTGAGATATAATACAAGCAGTATAAAAAGGCAATATCTTTCCATTTCTCATTAAGAGATCTCTCAGACACACTGCTTTTAATTACAGTCTTTTCATCAGACTTTAGGAAGAATACCTGGTAAGCATTAAACAATGGCTTCCAATTGAGGTTTAGGAGATTACAATTAAAATGGTGTATATATTTGCAATTGCTCTAATGCTTCCTTCCCCGCTCAACAACCCAAACAAATCCACTGGCACACACATTTCTTTGTTCTTTGCAAAGAAATTCACCTGAAATAGAAAACTCTCACTTCAGAAAACCCTTGTCCATCTTGCATGCAGGAAAGCCTGTGAACAGCTGTAGAAGCACAACTAAAAAAGTGTTTTGCAAAGCCTTCTATGGTACAGAAAATGGACAGATTTTTAATTGAAATCAGACCTTACATATCCCGCACTCTATGTTCATGATGACAGCATTTATTATTGTTACTGCAAAAGGTCCAGACGTTTCCATGTGGTTTAATACAATACATGAGTTAATTTAATTAAATACATTAGTTTAATTTAATACAAAAATACCAAACTGTTTTGCCTTGCTACGTTTTTGGAAGCTCGGTAAAAGGAAAAACAGGTAGTAAACGACTTTCAAAGTGAAGGTTAGCTCATTGCCTAGTTCATGACTGCCCAGCCTCTGGTTCTTTCCACGGGAATGATATGATTGTAGGTTTGCACTTGCCTTTGCTTAAACAACAGATATTTTGTAGTTAAAGCCCGTAGCTCAAATGGTAACTTATTTTTCCTTGATTTTCCCAATTTAGTGGGTGATCTGTAAGCTACCTTGGTAGAATAAAAATGTCTAACTTCTTGATACATAGCCCACGCAGTTGTCAGAACTGGCATACAGTAATCTACAACTCTAAGGGATATTGAATCCTGCCTTCCAGAATGCAGAGAGCAGAGCTAGATTACCCATCAGAGCTCACTTCCAAGAGGACCAGCCCTGTGTCATGCAGGACCTCAGGTTTTCAGGATCTGGCTCATCCCGCTCCTTCTTTTTGCTCTTTTGTACCATATTGTTTACTCTGATACCTCCTTGTAACTACTGTACCTCCAAACTTAGTATAACTAGCAGATGTTACAAGGCTATCCTCTGTCACCCATCTTTTAGTGTGTGTGGCTGCTGGGAGGGAGTGTGAGCGTTAACTCCCAGCTCTGTCTTTATCATTGGATCCCCATGGTGCAGAATCTTTGCTTTCTCAATGTTCGGCTGAGACTGGGACTTGGATGGGAGAAAACTATTTGAAATTAATAGGGGTAAGAGAGGTGATGCTTAGGAGAAGGAATTCGGGGGTTGAAGAGGTTGATTTCTCCCTATATAATTTAACATCCCGCAACTTCTGTGTAAGAGATTTGTAATTTGGGTTTAATTTGTGATCATCAACTCTTTCTGGAATGTTAGACAGAATTGGCAGCCAAGAGTACACCTCCTCCATTCAGTCCAGGTATTTGTCAACTTTTCTTTCAAACCTAAACCTTGTCACTGAAGTCTACTCAAATCTCATGCTCTACATTGCTTCTTCAGTTGTGAGATGATCCAGACTATACTGAGATTGCTAACCTGCTGAGACCCTGATACGGATTTCACCAAAGGTGAAGGTGGGCAGTTAAAATTGGGCAGAGGGAGCAATTCTTATTTGACCATTTTTGAACTTGGAAAAATCAGCTTTAGTTCAAGATTTAGGTTAGAATTCTTGTTTTCTTTGAACTGTTTTGCTCCTTCCTGAGCGAAGGGGACTGGAAACAGCCTACTCAGAGCTACCATAGATAATACCCAAATACCATAAAGTCACTTCCACAAAAAGCTCTACTTTCATCTACTGTGAGGCGGGGGAAATAATCACATTACTAGAAATTCTATAGGTGAACAGTCAAAAACAGTCAAGTTCATGTAACTAAATGTCTGCTCACCTGTCTGACTCTCTTTTTTGAGCTTCCAACTCTGAATATTCCAACTGTCTGGAGACCTGAAAGCATAGCATATTAGCAGACTGTTTCACTGTTTAAAACTCGGTCAGAAACTGCACTGAAACAAAAGCAATCTGAGCTATGCGCATTAGTAGCACAGTAGAGAATAAAAGCATTTCTCTAAACACGTGTTTACCCAGCTCAGGAGACTTAAGGTGCCTTGGGACAAGGAGTTTCTCAATTTAATAAAACTTTTGGATTACTTGACCTGCCGAACTGCAGTTCAGTGCCACTTTTTGTGCCATCTTTTCAACGCTACATCAACAGGCAGGCAGACAGGTGGATGTTGTGGTGGCAATTTTGCTTTAAGGGGCAGCACATCTAGGAGTGATATCACAGGAAGGAGAGAGGCAGGAGAAGTGTCCATAATTAACAGAGCTGGGACACTGGGTGGGGGCACAGGGGGTAGGCCTTAGGACACTTCTGGCAGTCTGGGGTTTTAGGATTCCCGCCCGGTTTTGTGTGTGTCTCTGAAAACAAGGCTGAGTGTTTTCCTGCCGTGGCGGGAGAAAGAGGACATTTAGGTTGAGCAAGAGCTGTGAAGAACTTGAGCTGACAGGTAGACACAGCAGAGACTGGCTGCGGGGGAGGTTTTTATCAAAGGGGAAAATTAAAAGAAGTTGTATTTGTACTTTTGGCAGGTTGCTTGTTAGTTGTTAGTCAGTCTGGTCACTTAGACTGTAAGCACAATGGGTGGGGGGCCTTTATGTGCTACCAGAATACAAATAATTAATAATATTTTGCTGCTGTATGAATATTCATGAGATATTCACTTGCAAGCTAGTGAACATTAGTAATCAAAGAACTTGTCAACAGGTCTCACTTTACAAGCAGGTTGTTGTGGAGTGATAAGAAATTGAGGTCATAATAATAGTTGGTCAAATGCCGAGGTAAATAATGTTATTACCATGAAGTGGTTTAAAATATACTATAAATGGGTTAAAAATGTATATCACACTAAACATGATAAGAACATGTATATATGTATGCTTCTCTGAGTATATAATGTTTAGTTCTACATACATGAACCCTCATAAAAATGTATCTTTCTACCTAAAGCAAAATGAAATACACTTACCATGTTTTTCTAAATGCTGGCAGCAGCTATCTACAAGCCGGGGAACCTGTCTATAAATAGGGTTCAGACTTAGTTTCTTATCCCTTGCCTTTTCTTTCTTGCTTTGAGCTTCAGCTGGCAAAGAGAGTTGTAGAGCTTCTAGCAGTCGGGATTGATTGTCATCAAGATCTGTAATAGAGTCCACAGACATTGCGCCCTGTAAAGTACACATACATGGACAATCAGTAAGGATGGAATCAACTAAGCAGCTCCCTTCCCTTAAGAGCGTATCTAATGAGGTCTTTTGACCATTGATCTTATATATTAAACAACATACATACAAAGTGCCCCTGATTCTCCCCTTCTTGACACTGTTCTACTCCAATGGAGTTATACCAGTATAAAATCAGTGTTCTGGAGTGGAGAATCAGGCCCACTATATAAAAGAAGCCCAATTCACTGTTATTCTGCACTTTGTGTAATCACCTGTACTAGTGCAAAGAGGGTATAAAACAGTACCAAATGTTTTACACCTACTTTGTGCTTATTTTTACAAGTGTAATTGCATAAAGTACAGGACAGTTGTAAATTGGGCCGTGTGTGTGTGTGTGTGTGTGTGTGTACATTATCTATATAAACATACATATGCGTGTATGGGTATATTCACACTTTTTTATTGGGCCCACATCTTGTGTAATAACCCCAGTGAAAAGGAATGCAAAGTATATTATACACACACACACACACTTTATATACACAGACACATCTACAGTACCTCAGATAACTCTGCATAATCCTGCAATGTATTTTTACTTTTGAGTTGTGAAGGACCAGGGATAGGCTCTACATGGAGCTCTTTTTTGACAATCTGCCTTTTCTGTTCTAAATATTTTTAAAACATTTAACATTGTAATAAAATCTTTAAATACATACATTTTTGAACTAAAGGAAGGCACAACCTCCCATGCACTGAAAAAGGCATAAGAGGTAAAACACTTCCAAAATTTGACACCTAAAAATGAAGGCCAGCTATTCCCAAACACAAAAAAGATTAATATCCCTACGCAGTGTTGCTGTAGCCACGTTGGTCCCGGGACATTAGAGAGAAAAGGTGGGTGAGGTAATATCTTTTACTCAACGTTGGTTCAACAAAAGATATTACCTCACCCACCTTGCCTGACTAGTATTCCTATAATGTTATTACATTCCATCGACTCATCCTGTTTAAATTCCTAGGCAAAAATCTTTTGTGGATACAGTTAAGCTTGTAGAACACAATTATATTAAAAAGATGTTTTTAGTAAGTGTTTTAATTCCATTGACATTTATTGGCAAGCTAAACTGTTTCTTAATGAAGGTTGGCATAGTAATTTCCTTTTTTATTTACAGATTATTTAAAAAACCTTGATATAAAAACATCTACTGTAAATTGTTATATTTTCTTCTATTACAGAGAAAATATTTATTATAACTAAAGATGTGGTGTGAAAGAATTCAGTACATGTTGTTCAAGGGAACATAAGCCACTGTAGAATTCAAATCCAATACTCTGCTGGAAACCTTGGTAACCTCTTTAAATGCAAGATGTTCTGCTGACAGAGTATACAAATTCCACAACCTGTGTTGGTGGAATATGTAAGCACATAGAACCTGAGCAGTTCAGATGACAGAAGTTACTAATTTTGCTGGTACAATTCTCTGTCAGCCCATGACTGAACTTTATAAATATTTCTAGCCCTTGGACAAACTTATAAAGTCCACTGGGAACTGACTGAAAATTAAAATCTTTCATTAATAACATCTAAAATAACCATATGACCTTATCAAAAATAGTCTTGTTTCCTGGATCTCATGGAAGACTTATGAATAAAACAACCTCAAAGTTGCTAGACCCATTCTTTTTTGAGATTCAGTTTTACAAAAATAATTACAAGACCTTTCACAAAGTCAGCTTCACCTCAATTTCAGTTTCATTCTCTCAAAAATGCTTTGTCTGACTCCCCTCAATTCCTCCCAAAGCAAAAAAAAAAAAAAAAAAAAAAAAGATACATTGGCTACATACCACATATGTAAAACTTCACGTGGAAATTACGTTTTTTTGAGGATTTTGGACACAGGGGGTTTCAAAACTGGGCTTACAGTGGAGAGCTTCTTTTAAAACACCAGTGATGTAGGATGAGATTTTCAAAACATTCAGATTTGGCTTAACTCTGATCCTATTGAAGGGCATAATGGAATTCCCCTGGACTGCAATGGGAGCAGATTTCAGTTAATGCTGAAAGCTATTGAAAAACCCCACCCACAGTCACTACTGCAGTTCCAGAAATACTGCCATCTCAGGAAAAAGTTTATTCCCCTTACAAAACTTGGTCAATAAAAGAGATGGGACTGTGCTCACATTATTTCAGTGCATTTTGGCACAAATAATGTATTAACATAGGGCCAGAACCATCCCTGGCATAAGCAGGTGAAAATCTATTGAAGGCAATGGAGTTGCACCATCTAATGACAATAGCCCTTTTGGTCCACAAACATCTGTAGGATTCCATCACAAAGTCCACGACCCATCGCCACCACAACAGTCACTAATTGGTGCCCTTGTTAGGAGCCTGAGCTCAGAGACCAAGGATTGACTACATAAAATTAATCACCCTCTCATTCCTTGCGATAGTCCCTCCAGGTCAGGGTTGAAGCACAATAGCAGGTGGTGTTGACAGGTTTGCACTGCTGCTTTTACCTTCAATACACATTTGACCATTTTCTTTGATATATTTAATAGGAAAAGAAACTTTGGGACTCCCAGTATACACTGCCCAGGAGGTAAAATGTAAGAGGCAGAGTGCCCAGAGTCGGTATTATGGAATGGGACAGTTTCCAATGCTTTCTCTTTTCATCTGTGATGCTGCTAAAATATCTTTTAGGAGAAAGAGTATGGGAGTAATAGGACAAGAACACCTCAAGTGCAAGTTTCCTTTTGCATTGGATCATGTATTTCAAAATCTGAAGTTGGGGATGCAGTATGAAAACTACCATACTTATCTGAAGGCCCAAGGAATCTCCAGCCAGAAGTAATATACAATATGTGTCTCTAGGGATGACCAGAGAAAGGGAGCGGTAAGCTACTGCCAAATCTCAAGAAAGCAAAAGCACTTAACAAAATTTAAAATATGTCTGCAACATAAATAGATATTTGGAAACTTATTCAGGACTTGGCTAAAATCCAATATATAAATCAATCTATCCCATTTTAAAGGAGATTGAATAAAGAAGAGACAACATAAGGCAGTGTCTTTAGAACACAATCTGAAATATGGTAAACAAGAATACAATCTCAGGAACTTCACAAAAAAAACCTCCCCAAATACTTCAAAGGTTTCTTGATAGTATCTTTTTCATTTTCACTAAGCAGTGACTGAGAGAGGACACAATAGCCAACTGCAGATATCTGTAGACTGTTAACACCAAAGAGGGAAAGGAATTATTTATAATGAGATAAAACAGAGAGGGGATATCTAGACTGAATATTAGGAAAAACTATCCGATAGCGGAAGGCCAGAATGTGGAATAGTCTCCCACAGGAAGAGGTGGTAGCCCCATCAGTTGCAACATTTAAAAGTAGGTTAGAAAATGCACTGGAGAATATCCTGTAAGGAACACTCCAAGAATGGCTGGGGAATGGACTAGACTGACCTAATAAAGTGTAGAAGTTAAAGACAGAAGAGAAATGTGAGGTTGTTATAGTTAATAATTCAAACACATTCTAAATAGAAAATTATGTCTGCTTCTACCTCAACTGCTTGCCTTCGGCTACACTTTTATTTATCTCTGAGGTGAACCATATGATATTATATCACCATGACTGTGTACTGAAACTTCAGCCACAATACCCTGCAAGTGGAAGTACTGACATCCATCTCTCTTGTTCATACCAACAAGGTGTCAAAAACACAGACTGCTAGGAACTTAGCACTGGGGGGATTGGGGCACATCTTTTAGATGAAAGATTAAACCTAGATTTCTTCTGCTCATCCCTGATGGCTGTCCAAGTGGAAATTAAATATCTCACAGCACTTTTTGAAAAAGAATAGGGGATGTCTCCCATCTCCTGGTCAATAATTCTCTCTCTCACTAAAACAGATTCCTATACCTATGGCTACATATAACATACTACCGAATTACTGTACCATTTACTGTAATTGTTTTGTGCTACTGGAATCTAACTTATTGCTTGTGGTACTTTGGGATACACTGTATCAAATACTGCATAAAATCAATTTTTATTTTGTTAACGCTATACTTTACAGAGTCCCCCACAGTACTTCCCCATAAAAGCTTTGATGCAGGGGAGGTGGAGAAGAGTGAATGTCGCTGAGGATTTCTCGGGAACATTTCTTTTTTCCTTAGCTCCTCTGGTATCCCCAACACTTAGATTAGTTATCAAGGTTTAATTTTTCTCTCCATTTTTCCACATGAAAAGGCAACATGAGTAGCCTTCACGACAGCTTGTTCCAGTACCATCTGATTTTTTTTGTAAAGAGCTCAAACTGTGACACTATCTACTTTACTGCAGTGTTGCATCAGTTCAGAGCACGGCATCAAGTTATAAAACCCAAGGGATGAAACCCAGCAAACAAGAGGCTTATCAGATATCCATATCATATGCAGGAGCAACATTCTATTTCAATTTAGGCACTAACAACTAGATCTGAGTCCCACTGACATCAGCACTAGTTGGGTCAGGTCCCAGCGCTCAAATTCTCTGACTAGCAGATGGCCTGAGGAGCTGGGCTGGGCATTACAGATGTGAGCAGTGGAGAGAGGAATCTTCCTTTGCAGATATCATCTTCTGCACAGCATGGTGATTGCAGACACCTGTGCTGCCTGTAGACTCCTGCCCCCACCTCATGCCACAGAGCCACACTTGTTCTGCTGCCAAGGGAGCCCTCCACAAGCTGAGAGGCAGGGGCATGATTTGCCACCAAAGGCGTGATCTGGATCTCACACATGGTATATCCTACTGTTATTTTCACTAACTTTTATAGTGAATTTGATTTACTCTGAGGTATGTGACATCTAAATCAGGCCATAATGATTTTTACTAGTGGATGCTAATAATTGAATTAATTTCTGCTTTTTGGACTCTAAATTAGAATATGAAAACCTATGAACATCAGTCACATATGTGTAGTCCATCTACCATCACCAGTTGAAAAAAATACACGTGGTCAGGGCCTGCAGAACTGGACAGGCCAATCTGAACCAAAGTGGAGGAAAACCGAAAGTCTTGTATCCCTTATGGTGTTGTAATAATCATGCAGTGTCCATCTTGTCCTCTCCTATCTTGTTCCCAGTTGGGAAAGCAGGCTGACTATTAAGATTACAACTTCCACCATTAACAAGGGCTGGCTCGAACCACAACCAGCTTTATTTAAATGTGGTCAGAAACCATCATGCACAAGTTTAATTTTTGGTGCTGACCAGAGCCTGAGGCCCCAGCAGGTTCCCCAGTGTGCATTAAGCTGTTACAGGTAAACTTACCCTTCTCCTGGCACGTGGTGCTGGCTCTGGTGTGTTAGGGGAAGTGGATTCATTTGGTGTTTCCGAGGTCGAGCTAAGAGATGAGTTACTGCTTGAGAGTTCTTTGTTCTGTCTTTTAGTTCCAAATGGTAAGAGAGAGGCTACAAAGTCTGACACATCTTTCTGCTCTTCTCTCTGAGAATCCTGCTTAAGTTTGTAGGCCCGGTCATTAGCAATCACTTGGGACAAGGGCATTCCAAAAGCCTGGGGTACGAATTCTGCAACAAGAACAGAATTATTTATTTGTTAAATTTGTTTCACTTTATACCAAACTTGTAAAAATAGCAATCATCCCAAGACTCTTGATGTCTTTGACAACTTTCAACTACCTTAATCTCATTAAGGTAACTGCTCCCTCTCAGTAATAACTCCCAGATAACTATGTACTAGCTGCACAGTGTAGAGGAAGCATAGTCTGTGGTTAAGGCACTATAATAGGCTTGCTGGGAAACTGGATTCTGTTCCCAGCTCTGTCATGTACTCCCTAGGTGACCTTGGAAAAATCATTTCAGCCTAGTCTATACGCTTAACTATGCTGGTATAGATAAAGCAGTCTGACCCCCATGATGTGGACGCAGTTATACGAGTGTAATGGTACTTTATGTTGCTATCGCCATTTCTATATGGAAAGAGGAATAAGCGATACTAGTATAAGGCATCTTTATACCAACATAACTGCCTCTGCACTGTGGGCTTTAACAGTGTGTGAGGGGAAAAATATCTTCCCCCCTAACAAACATAGTCATACTAGTAGAAAAATGGCAGAGACCAGGCCTTAGCATGAAATTTTCAAAAGCACCTAAGATGTTTTGGCTAAAATGATCAGCAGTGAATTGGTTAATAACATTGTCTTTTAAAGTGTCATTATTAAGCTTTAGAGCTACGAGCCATTTGAGATTAATGGAGTCAGTTCACTTGTCTATTAGAGCTATTGGTTCAGTCTGGTTTCTTAAGTTATGTAAAACTGTGCATCTAAACAGAAAGTAAAATGTTTATTAAGTCTTTGAGACCAATTCATCCCTGGTGAAAGTGGATGCAACTCTAAACACTAAAGTCATTGGCTTTGAACCCATATATATCGGAGCTGAATTTGGCACACAGACAACACAAACAGGGATGCAGAGGAAGCAATTCCAGCTTCAGAAACAAAGGACAAGCAGAAATTCCTATAAATGCATTTTCTGTCACACTTTTTAGAAATACCCTTCCTCTACCAGACTTCCTGTTGGGATCGAATGCCCAGCTGTATTATGTAGAACACCTTCATAAGTCTTAGCATTTTCACTGAGATTATAACAAGGCATTGGAAAAAAAAAAGTGTACTCCCTGAATCTTGAATTGAAGCATTATTGTATTATCAGACCTAAGGAGACAAGAGACTCTTTTTTGCTCCGGTTAGAGTCATCATCACTACACTTTAGAAGTAAAGCATGCTAGGACACAAACCAATTTAGTGGCCAGACTAAACCAAAATTGGGAAGCTGATTCACTCACATCAAGTGAGTTTGGAGGAGACCAGTACACTGAATGACATCTCAAAACAACTTGCTTTTAATTTAGAACAAGTAAAAATATCACAACAGAATATTTAAGTGTTAATCAAGCAGTAAGTAATGTTACTAATTCTAAGAGATCAAAGAACCATGAGTCAGTCCATCCTTCACCCCTAAATGAATAATAATAAGATTTTAAAAATAAACACATGGTATTGTTTTGGGTTGTCTTCTGATTTTTTCTCATTTAGGGACCCCAATTTGGAGGCAATTATTTCAGGTTGAAAGTTCAACTTTAAAATGCACACACACTAACATGGACCTCCCTTCTGCTGTTTAATGGAGGACTTCATTTAGCCAATCATAACACCTATGGTCGTGGAGCTGTCATTCATTCTTTTCCCGGTTTCTATCTCTATCTCTCTCCTGTCTCCTCTTCATTTCCCCAACCCCTTTCATGCCCCATCAGACTCCTGTCCCCCACATTCTCCTTCCTCTCAGTACTCTCTCCTCCTGACTTTGCCTCCATGCTGCCCGGGTTCCCTGCCTCCAAATTGTTCTCTCTGCTCCCACAGTGACCCTTACACTGTGTCATTCTACTGTATCTACAGTGTCCTCCTCCACCTTCCAACTGCCTCCTATATTCAGCTGTCCCTTCACTTTTCTGGGGAAGATCATGGAGAAATTGGTGTTAGACCAACTCCAGCAGCAAATGACACCTTCCGATTTTGGGCTCCCAGTCAGTCACGCTTGGGATTTAGATGCGATATGGAAAGAGCACTGATCTCTTGCCCAATGATCTCCTGGCTACGGAGGTCAGATGATACTACTAGCTCTACCTCGACACTGTTGATCATGGAGTGCTACTAATATGAATTTGGGACCTTGGCTGGGCTGGATAGAATTACCTTAAAATGGCTCCACTCTTTCCTGGTCACAAAAGGTACTCTGGGGCAACACTCTTCCTCCTCCAGGACCGTTGGTTGTTGAGTTTGATCGTGTCACCCCACCTGTTCAACATGTATGTGCAGCTACTAGGGGAGATTCTCAAGAGCTATGGCTATTGTGCCATCAATAAACTGATAGTAGTCTACTGTATGCCTTCCTCTCAGAAGATCTTAACCACTTATCTGATTTCTCAATGTGTGGCAGAGGTGGGGACCTGGATGAAAACCAGCTGGCTTGGGTTCAGGCTAGATAAGAGAAAAGTGATGCTCGCTGGCAATAGGAATCACTTTAAAGAACCGGCAAAACCAATAAGTTCACCCTCTTTTGAAGAAATTAATCTGCCTATTATCAAACTGGCTCACAAGCTCAAGGTCTCATTAGAGCAGCAGTAATCGGAATATATTTTTCTTTGCTAACCAAGAGATGGTGCCTGTTACTCTCAGATGCAGACCCTGCAGTCATCCATGCCTGTGTTACATCAAGGCTAGACTAGTCTAGACTAGCCAGTCCTCACTTACAGACAGCCCCCCAACCTGAAGCAAAGACTCACCAGCAACCACACAACAAAAACACTAACCCAGGAACCTGTCCTTGCAACAAAGCTCGATGCCAACTCTGTCCACATATTTATTCAAGTGACACCATCATAGGACCTAATCACATTAGCCACACTATCAGAGGCTCATTCACCTGCACATCTACCAATGTGATATATGACATCATGTGCCAGCAATGCCCCTCTACCATGTACATTGGCCAAACTGGACAGTCTCTATGCAAAAGAATAAATGGACACAAATCTGACATCAGGAATCATAACATTGCAAAACCGACAGGAGAACACTTCAACCTCTCTGGCCACTCAGTAAAAGATTTAAGGGTGGCAATTTCGCAACAGAAAAGCTTCAAAAACAGACTCCAAGGAGAAACTACTGAGCTTGAATTAATATGCAAACTAGATGCAATTAACTTGAGTTTGAATAGAGACTGGGAGTAGCTGGGTCATTACACATATTGAATCTATTTCCCTATGTTAAGTATCCTCACCTTTTTGTCAACTGTCTAAATGGGCCATCTTGATTATCACTACAAAAGTTTTTTTCTCCTGCTCAAAATAGCTCATCTTAATTAATTAGTCTCTTACAGTTTGTCTGGCAACTTCTACCTTCTCTGTATGTGTATATATATATATCTCTTCTTACTATATGTTCCATTCTATGCATCCGATGAAGTGGGCTGTAGCCCATGGAAGCTTATGCTCTGATAAATTTGTTAATCTCCAAGGTGCCACAAATACTCCAATTCCAAAAGTGCTGGTTTTGATCTAAGCAGCCCTATGGTTAAGATCTATTGAGATGTTTGAGCTATCAGATTTAAATACCAGGAATACAGGGCTCATAACAACATATGCTTAAAAATGAGCCTTCAGCTCAGTACTCACCACTCCAGCCAGTCAGCAATTGATATTAGCTAACGTACTGAGATTTGTGATTTGTGTACTGAGACATACTGTGGTTTGAGTTGCGATTTGGTGTATTGAGATTTCATGTACTTTGGATTGAATCAGCAGTACATTAATGCAAACTAGGGAACTTTTAGTGCACATTTGCAGGGTCCACCCAGACACTTATTGCACGGCAGGCTGGAGCGCTGTAGATTCACTCCCCGGCTTTTTGCACAATATAGACGTTGCCTAAACTGCTTGAACTAAAACATGGCTACCTACTTTTCCGTAACTATTGTTCTTTGATATGTATTGCACATGTTCATATCACTAGAGGTATGTGTGTGCCTCGTGCACAGTTGGAAATTTTCCCATAAGTAGTACCCATCAGGGAAGCATGAGCGCCCGCTAGTGCATTATGTCACTGCATGCAGGTATAAATGGCTATGCTGACCCTGACCCCCCTCAGTTCCTTCATACTGGAAAAGACTCTAATATAGAGGGGAAGGAAGGCAGATCATGGAATGGACATGTGCAACACATCTTGAAGAACAACAGTTACGGAAAGGTAGATAACTATTTTTCTTCTCTGATGGCACATGTCCATTCCGCTATAGATGACTCACAAGCAGTTCAAACTGCAGGTGGGTTCAAATTTACTTGAACAGGGATTGTAGGACCACCTGCCGAAATCGGGCATCATCTCTAGATTGATGAGAGATGGCACAGTGAGAGTCAAATGACCAGTTTGCTGTCCTAGAAGTGTTTTCTAGGAGTAGATGAGCCAGAATGGCCATAGAAGTTGCCTGAGATCTGTGCAATATCAGCCAATCAGTAGCATAAATGAATACAGCAAGAAATCCAGGAAGAGATCCACTGTGTGGGTGGCCCTTTATTCTGTCTGAAACTGCAACAAAGAGCTAAGACAAAGACCTGAAAGGCCTAGTCCAATCCAGATAAAATGCCAAAGTTCTTCTAACATTTAGAGTATGGAGATTTTCTTCCCCTTTACTTGAATGAGGCTTTGGGAAGAAGTTGGTACTGCTTGATTAATATGCAAATTGGAAACCACTCTAGACAGGTATTTTGGATGAGGTCAAAGGAAAACCTTGTCCCTACAGAAAAGTGTATAAGAACGCTCTGATTCTGAAGTCTGCAGCTCCCCTACTTTCCTGGCTGAGGTTATAGCAACAAAGAAAGCCACCTTCATAGACATGCCTAACAGAGAACAAGTTGCTAGCAGCTCAAAGGGGAGACCCATCAACTTGGCTAGAACTAAATTTAAACACTGTGGTACCAGGGTGTGAACCTGGGGGTATGATCTGAGCAAGCCCTTTAGAAATCTGATGGACACAGGATTTGAAAAAACTGACTGGTTATCCATGGGAGGGTGGAAAGCTGAGATAGTTCCCTCAGAATCCATTTGGCAGCTAAGAGCTAACCCTTGTTGTTTCAGAAACAAAGATAGTCCAAGATATGGTAAATCAGAGCCATAGCTGGGAGGACGCCTCTTTGTATGGGCCAAATGGAGAAGCTTTTCCATTTAGCAAGGTAAGTAGACCTAGTTGAAGGCTTCCTACTATTTAGCCAAACTTCCTGCACTCCCTGAGACTCTAGAGCAAACTCATTCTGAAGTTGTCATACTTGAAGCATCCACACTGTCAGATGGAGGGCCTAACGGTCAGGATGAAGGAAGCAGCCATGGTCCTGGGAGATCACATCCACATCTCTGAGGAGCAACAGCAGAGGTCTGACTAATAGTGCTGGCAGAGTTGAAAACCAACCTTGACAGATTCATGCAGGGGCTATCAGAATAAGATAAGCAGAATCTTGCTTGATCTTGGACAAGACTTTGAGCAGGAGCAGAACCTGCAGGAAAGCATACAGCAGACCTTTTGATCAGGATAGCAGGAAGGTATCTGTCAGTGAAACTGCACTATGATCGACTCAGGAATAAAAAAGATTACTTTTTTTGTTGTTGCTTTTGTTGCAAATAGGTCTACCTGGGGAGCTCCCCACAGCTTTAAAATGGACCTGATCACATCTGGTTGAAGAGACCACTCGGGGTGACCTGCAACAACCTGCTCAGGAGATTTGCCAGAGTGTGTTCAAGGTACTGTGTATATAATGTCTTCTGCAGTTTCCACAGTATGCATCCGATGAAGTGAGCTGTAGCTCATGAAAGCTCATGCTCAAATAAATTGGTTAGTCTCTAAGGTGCCACAAGTACTCCTTTTCTTCCTGGAAGATAAGCAACTCTCAGGTTGATAGACCTGGCAATGTAGGCATTCCAAAGGAGGATTGCCACTTGGCATAACTTTAACTAAAGCCCCACCTCCAGCCTCTTGTTTGTTTACACAGAACATGGCTGCTGTGCTGTCTGTGAGTACCAACAAATTCCATCCCTTGATATGTGGAAGGAACACTACACAAGTTGAACAAATGGCCTGAAGCTCCCTGCTATTTATTTAGAGACTTAGATCCTGAGAAGATCAAAGGCCCTGAGTGTGAAGCGGACCTAAGCGAGCTCCCCAACCTAGATCCAATACATCTGTGACTAGAGTGGGTGACTGTTGTGGTGGGGCAAAAAGAACTCCCTCACAAACATTTGCAGGTTCTTTGAAGACACCAGTCCAGGGAGGACAAGACCTGAGCAGATGCCTGAACCACCATCTCCATGTGACGATGAGCCTGTGAGCACCCCGAGCTGAGCAACCTGTAGTTCTCTGAGGTGTAGCCTGGCATGCTGCACACGTAAGTGCATGCTTCCATGTGCCCTAGACGTTTGAGGCAATTCCAAACTATAGTGACAGGGCGTGCCTTTACATCTTGAGCAATGACCCACATTGTTTGGAACCTCTGCTCCGGCAGGAAAGCCCTAGTCTGTGTAGAGTCCATGACTGCCCAAATGAATTCTATTCTTTGAACAGGTGTCAGAATAGATTCCTCTGTATTGATTAGGAGCCCCACCATGTTGAAAGTGGACTGAATAGTGGCTATATTGGAGAGTTCCTGAGACCTGGACTAGTCTCTCACTAGCCAGTCATTCAGATAAGGGAACACATGGATTCCTGACCTTTGCAAGAAAGCTGCTACTACAGCCAGACATTTTGTGAATACGAGAGGTCTGCTGACAGGTTGAAAGGCAGTACCGTGATCTGATAGTGGGATCCATTGACCATGAATCTGAGAAACTTTCAGTGGCTCTGGTGAATTGCCAAGTGAAAATAAACATCCTTTAAAGTTGAGAGCAGCATAGCAGTCCCTGGGACCTAGGGAAGGGATAATACTAGAGTAACAATCTGGAATTTTGTTTTCTTTAGGAACTTGTTTAGCTGCCTTAGAAATAAAATGGGCCTGCGATCCCTCTCTGCCTTCAGGATTAGGAAGTAACATGAATAAAATCCTTTCCCTCTGAATGACATGGGAACTTCCTATATGGCCCCCATGAGAAGAGACTGGATCTCCAGAAGTAGCAGACTCTTGTGAGAGTGGTCCCTGAAGAGGGGGGATAGAAATAAATTGAAGGGTGTATCCCAGTTTCACCATGCTTTAAGACCCACTGATCTGTGGTGATACAGGTCCACACACTTAGGAAGTGGTATAGGTGATTGGCAAAAATTGAGGTGGAGAAAGATGGTAGTCTGGTAAGTGGTTGACTACTGTCAACCAACAGGTCAAAATGATTGTTTAGAGGACCCAGTTTGCCTGAACTGGCAGTTGCAGAAGAGGATGCCTCTTATAACTTCTGCTCCTCCTTTTGGACAGATCTTGGGTATGCAGTGAGAAGGACTTAAATCATTGGGACTGCTGTGGGAGGAACTGTTTTTTTTTATGTTGCCAGTGTATAAATCCCCAGAGACACAAGGGTCATGCTTGAATCCTTAAGGTTATGAAGTCTCTTATTTGTCTTATCAGTAAAGAGTAGGGGGCCTTCAAATGGGATGTCTTGAATGATTTGTTACACCTCCTGGGGAATACCTGTCCACTGCAGCCAAGATGAACATCACATAGTGATGGCGGAAGCTATACCTTGAGCCATACAGTCCACCACCAGGCTCACTAGCAATGTTGGTTTGGCAACTCAGTTGCCTGCCTCCACCATTGCAATGAACTCCTGATTGTCTCACCAAGAAGCTTGTCTTTGAACTTCAAGATTTATCCCAAAGGCTGAAATCATATTGACCCAGCAGAGCCTCTTGGTTCACAATCCTAAACTGTAAACCTCCTGTGAAATAAAGCTTCCTGACAAACAGGTCCAGCCTTTGTGCTTCTTTCCCTTTCAAGGTAGAGGCCTGATGTCCCTGTCTCTTTTTTTCATTGGCAGCAGCATCTACCAGGGAGTCTGGAGGAGGATGGTTATAGAAATGCTCAAAACCCTCTGAAGGGACATAGTATCTTCTCTCCACACTTTTAGCACTGGGAGGCAGGAAAGATGGAGTTTGCCATAAAAACTTGACAGGTTCCAGGATAGCCTCATTAATAGGGAGAGCTACCCTAGAATGTCCTGAACAAGCTAAAATGTCCATGAGCCTGTGTGATCTTTCCTGTACCTCTTCTGGTTGAACATCTCCAGCTACAGCCACCCCCATCAGCAACGCTTGATGAGCTCTGGAATGATCAGGAGCAGGACTAGTAGACTCAGTCACCATCCTCTCATCAGGCAATGAAGAAGAAGCTAAGCATTGTTGAGGAGGTCCCTTCTCCAATTCCTCCACAGGAGAGTCCCTGAGCACACTGTTCCACCTGCACGTCCCAGTATGGGGAAAGGGAACACAGTGACCTTGCTGCAGATGCTCCTGGCACCTAGACGATATAGAAGAGCAGGAAAGGAGTGGAGAGACTTTAGAATGTGGAAAGAAGAACCAGAGGGCCACTGATATGGAGGCAGGACCCGGCTATGTGCAGGCCATGGTCCTGGACACTACAGTGCAAATAAGCAATGGTCATATAAACACCATCCTATACCGGAAACCTACTGACCACTATACTTACCTACATGCCCCCAGCTTTCATCCAGACCACATCACACGATCCATTGTCTACAGCCAAGCCCTCAGATACAACCGCATTTGCTCCAATACCTCAGACAGAGACAAACACCTACAGGATCTCTATCAAGTGTTCTTAAAATTACAATACCCACCTCGGGAAGTGAAGAAACAGATTGACAGAGCCAGAAGAGTACCCAGAAGTCACCTGCTACAGGACAGGCCCAACAAAGAAAGTAACAGAACACCATGAGCCGTCATCTTCAGCCCTCAACTAAAACCTCTCCAGCGCATCATGAAGGATCTACAACCCATCCTGAAGGACGATTCCCCACTCTCACAGACCTTGGGAGACATGCCAGTCCTCGTTTACAGACAGCCCCACAACCTGAAGCAAATACTCACCGGCAACTACACACCATACAACAAAAACACTAACCCAGGAACCTATCCTTGAAACAAAACCCGTTGTCAACTCTGTCCACATATCTATTCAAGGGACACCATTATAGGACATAATCACATCAGCCACACCATCAGGGGCTCGTTCACCTACACATCTACCAATGTGAGATATCCCATCATGTGCCAGTAGTGCCCCTCTGCCATGTACATTGGCCAAACCGGACAGTCTCTACGTAAAAGAATAAATGGACACAAATCAGACGTCAAGAATTATAACATTCAAAAACCAGTCGGAGAACACTTCAACCTCCCTGGACACTCAATTACAGACTTAAAAGTAGCAATTCTTCAACAAAAAAAGTTCAAAAACAGACTCCAATGAGAAACTGTAGAACTGGAATTAATTTGCAAACTGGACACCATCAAATTAGGCCTGAATAAAGACTGGGAATGGATGGGTCATTATACAAACTAAAAAATATTTCCCTATGATAATTTTCCCCCTACTGTTACTCACAACTTCTTGTCAACTGTTTGAAATTGGCCACCCTGATTACCACTACAAAAGTGATTTTTCCCCTGCTGATAATAGCCCACTTTAATTGAATTGTCTTGTTAGAATTGGTAAGGCAACCCCCAGCTTTTCATGTACTCTGTATATCTATCTTCACTGTATTTTCCACTCCATGCATCTGATGAAGTGGGTTTTAGCCCATGAAAGCTTATGCTCAAATAAATTTGTTAGTCTCTAAGGTGCCACAAGTACTCCTCATTGTTTAAACAGCAGGGGAAGCCAGCACCATCAGGTTAAGTAATAATCTAGCTGCCTTGAAAGGCTTTGGTGTAGAGGACACCAGAAAGGGCTCTGGGGTCTGCGGTACCAAAAAATGCACTTCAGGGACTGGGCTCCACAGACCTTTCCTGGGCTCCAGAGTCAGTAATCCCTCTGGGTTACAGACTGTATCTGGGGATGTCTCCTCTTTGAACACACCTCCAAGTCCTTGCCTCCGCTTGTTGCCTTCACTGTAGACTTCAAAAGCCCTGGTACCTAGTCTTTGGGAGACTTATGCTGTCTTTTCTTAGGTACCGACGATGAGGATCTGCCTCTAGGCTCAATTAGAAGAGGGAAAGCACTCTTAGCCAACTCATACTTGCTCGGTTCCCATTCTGAGTGGGAAGGTTCCAACAGCGGGCAAAGCGCAGACTCCTTAAGGTGGTACTTTAGTCTGGCAGCACTGTTCTTTTTCAATTGGGCTTTGAACCCTCTACAAATGTCACTCACATGCACCTCTGCCAGACACGTAAGGAAGCTGGGGTGTGGGCAGCTCACTGGCATAGACTTATTACATGAGTGACAGTCTTTGAAGCCAGGAGAATGAGGTATTAGTCCAGAACCAAGCTCGGTATCCAACTAGGAAACCACTCTAGAAAATTAATATCCTAAACTTATTCGTATATCTAAATATGTACAAACACACTACACGAGATCAAAAACTGATTATAAGAGGGAAGACGTGGAGGTACAAAGATCAGAGCTCCAACAACCGTCACTGGTGGTAGGAAGGAACTGAGGGAGATTGGGGTCAGCGCAGCCCTTTATACATGTGTGTCGTGGCGCCAGGGACCAGAGGGCATTTATGCTGCCCGATGGATACTGCTCAGGGAAAAATCTCTGACAACTGTGCATGAGGTGCGCACACACCTACAGTGGAATGGGCATGTATCGATCACTCGAAGAAGAATTAAATTCAAGTGTCTGAGGACTGGAGGCAGGGTGAAACTCTGGCTTCACTGAAGTCAATGGCAAAACTCCTACTGACTTCAATGGAGTGAAGTGAAGATTTCACCCAAGGTTTTCACCCAAGTGAGGGATCTGCAACTGGAACTTTTCTTGCTGGTCTGAGATCATAAGGCCTTGATTTGATTTGATTTGATTTAGTCAGCCTTTTTCTGTGGGAAGGATTTTGATTTTTTTAAATGAAGAGTCCCTGAAGTTCTTAGTTGACATAAGTCCAAACATGACATAATGTGGTTTTTAAAATTGCTCAGATGCTTAGAGATCACAAGAGGCACGTTTTAGAAATGTAATAAAACAAAACGCAGTAGGGCACAGACAAGGCCTGAAACAAAAATACTATAATGAAAAAGAAACTTTTTGTATTTATTATGGAACTCTTCTCTCCTAAGAATATGCCAAGGCATACTGACAACATTAGAGTGAATTATTACTGAAGCAGCTTAAGTGTAAACAGTAAGAAAATACTTTTAAATTCACAGAAAATGGGTGGAAAACAAGCATGGAAGAAGAAGGTTTCCAGAATTTCTGGCTGCAAAGACAAATCAAATATTTATTCACAGAAGTGCTTTTTCTCTAGAAATAACCAGCAATCCACCACAAACAGCCTCTTTGGGGTTCAGGAGGCTGAATTGCGCCCTAAATGTTTACATTCCACACAGAAACAAAGGCAAATTGGATAATTCTCAGTTGCTGAACAAACCAAGTTTAAAAGTTTCATGGTCCATCTCTAGAGTTTTCTGAAAGCATAAAATATTTAAAATAAAACAAAATGATCATACCATATTCCAAAGACTTAAACTCCCGCAATGATGTCACCATGCACGTACCTTCTGAATTTTATTATGTGGTTCTAGTTAGCGTTCAAGGAAAATACTTCACTATTTGTTTTTAAGAGGAGGCTGTGGGAGAGGGAGCGAGGAATCAGCTCACTGATAAAATCTTGCAGGAGAAATCCTTTCGAAGAGGCATCTATCTCTGGAATGCAAGGGTGTACAGTCAAAGAAGGGATGCTTAAACTAACACCCATATCACTGTCTAAAGACAGATGAACGGCTGTTTCTCCTGTCATCAAAATTAGAAGTGAATTTGTAAGGGAACAGGATCTCAGCTGTCAGCATGCCAGGCATCCCATTCAGACCAACGCTGACATTTTATTACTCCCCCAGACTGAGCACTCTCACTGTCAGCAGCAAAACAGAATGTCTGGAAAATGCTTAGATGGCCAGAGTAACTATAAATACAAGAAGATGGAGAAGAGAAAGACGATGACACTGGTAGAAGCTGAAAACACTGACTACAATATTTGGGTGGGGTGCTTAGTTTTTCACATCCAGCAAGATTTGTTGTACCCTGCTGTGATGAGTCATTCAAACAGTAAAAACAAAGAAAAAAGGTACTTAAGTTTTTGAGCCTTTTCTCTTTTAATTAAATGATGACAGATGTAGCTATCAAAAATGACAAAACACTGATATAAATCTGACTAAAGAGCAGTCTTTTGCTCCCTGTGATGACTTTAAAAAACACTGGGATTTATCTGGCTACTGATACTTTCACTCATGCAGAAGTGATAGATAGATAGATATAATCTGCTGTTAAGTGAATAGAACAAGATCTGATCCTGAAATATCAGTGATTAAATCACACAATACCCCTGTACAATATGTATTATTATGCCCCTTTGATAGATGAAGCTAGACTGTACCTCTAGGGTATAGCAATTTGTTGAGGCTAGTGCAGGGATGCACCATCTGGGAGAAATCAAGGAGAGGACGCACCTCTTGGAAAAACAATCCTTCCCAAGCCTGCTTCCCACAGTGTGCCTGCCCTGCCCTAATGGCTAGCCCAGAGGGAGAAGTACCCGAGGGCGGGAAGCAAGGCCCCACCTTCTCCCTTCCATTCGCTACTCCTTTTCAGGTACTGTTCATCCCTGGTGAAACACAGAGGTAACTGTCCTTGGGCACCTCAAAATGCAGGGTCTGCAACTGAGGCAGGCTCTGCACAGGGGATGCTCCAGGGAAGGGAAGGCTCTTTGCACTGACATAAAGGCCAGCCATAATCTAGCCCATAACGGGTATTCTGGAAACCTTGACACATTGCTCTATCTTTGTTATTTCCTTACTTGCCCTAACTTTGACCCCTTCTCAGCCCTGAAGAACCAAGCTACTAGCCCAATCTCTTAGGCAAGCCAGCTGGGTCACTAGTCGCAGGAGAACTTGGGACAAGTAACCGTGAATGAGTGAGTGGTTGTGACCCGTTTGTGTGAGTATGCCCACATCCACAGAGCTGAGTGGATTTTTGTTTTGAATCAGTTGCCCGGTACTGGAAGACATTCTCTTTATAAAATAAATGGTAGAAAGGCCTGTTAAAAAAACATCATGCAAGAGATGGGGATGGCTATTGTTCTTGTAGGCTGGGGGGAGCTGCAGAGCAGAACACTTCTGTTCAGGTGAACACACTCCAGAGGTGGGACCAGGATCCTTATGGTCTCCTGGCCCTTTGTCTACATTATTGCCTACCTATCTGCCACCTCCATCAATCCAGCAGCCTCTGAAGGAAGAAGGGAAAATAGGAACTCTGTGGCTCATGTAGAACAGGATATTTTTCCCACACGTTTGTTCCCCTGTATGTTATTTTTTGCAGGAGTGGAACATATAGGCTTCTGATATTAAACTTCAAGATAAGAGTGTTTGGAAGGGTAAAGGGGTGTTAGGAGAGACATGTTTGAAACGTACGTGCATAAGAATGGTTATACTGGGTCAGACCAAAGGTCCATCCAGCCCAGTATCCTGTCTACCGACAGTGGCCAATGCCAGGTGCCTCATAGGGAGTGAACTTAACAGGTAATGAGCGAGTGATCTCTCTCCTGCCATCCATCTCCAACCTCTGACAAATAGAGGCTAGGGACACCATTCCTTACCCATCCTGGCTAATAGCCATTAATGGACTTAACCTCCATTAATTTATCCAGTTCTCTTTTAAACCCTGTTATAGTCCTAGCCTTCAGCCCAAAGGGAAAAAATAAGAAATTAAAATCCATAGAATCAGCACAGAAACAGGTAAAAATGTGTAGTTAAAGTTATTATAAGTATTACAGAATACCAGGAAGTAAGTAAAAACAAGAAGGAATAAGAGAAACAATATGTTGCCCTTTGCTGATGGTAATGATTCAGCCCTACATAGCAAGATGCATTCAAAAAAACACGTCCAATAAAAAACAAAAATCCAGCCTAAGAGATGCTAACAGAATGGAAATTGTTGGCAGGTAACATGCTACAGCTAAAAAAAAAAATCTTAAGAACAAATACCTTATATAGATAGATAGATAGATAGAAAAAATATTCATAAGTATCTAAGCAGTACTGTAAGAGCCTGCCAGAGTCAGTGATTGGATGAAATAAACTTTTACACAATAAAGAAACATTTTAAAAGGCTAGAGTGATGCAAAGAAACAAAATGATATTGTTTAAATAATCTTTTTCATGGTGAAATACGGGGGAAAGAGTTATCCTAGGGTAAGCATTTACATGTAACAAAAGTGAGAAGCTATCTTTTCATAATAGATAGAAAGAAAGAAAGAAAGAAAGAAAGAAAGAAAGAAAGAAAGAAAGAAAGAAAGAAAGAAAGAAAGAAAGAAAGAAAGAAAGAAAGAAAGAATTGAAATAGCTCTGGAAGTAGAATTCTGGAAAACAAAAGTTTTTGATGGTACTATAGAAGTAATTGAACCATTATCAAAATAGATAATTCATATTTACGGTCAGTTATTAAACTAGAGAATAGTACACCGACTAAAGGAGAACAAGTAGGTGCAATTTATTTAGGGCTTGTCTACATGGTGTGTTAATGTGCACTAATGTGTCATACTGCTGGTCTACACTAAAAGTTCCCTACTGCACATTGACATAGTACTGTGACCTATATCAACACACACTAGGGAACTTTTAGTGTGCACTGGCAGGGTCCACACAGAAGTGTGCAGTGGAATTTGCATCCCAGCTGGTGCACACTAATGCACTATACAGCGTAGACAAGTCCTTAGACTCTCAAAAAAGCTTGTAAATAAAGATTTTCTCAAGAGACTATTAAAGACGCTCAAAACCCTAGGATGGAAGATAAAATCCTACCACACATTCAAAACTGGTTAAGAGACAGAAGACAGAGTTTAGGAACAGTGGTCAGTTCCTTGTGCATAAGGAGTTTATGGTAAAGCATGTCACAAATCAGTTCTAGAATCAGTGTTATTTACTATCTGCTTATTAACTATCTTGAAAATGGGATGAATAGCAAATAGAATTTTCTCAAAAAACTAAATTAGTTTACTCAAGACTAAAGAAGACTAGGGGAAAAAATTAGCAAGCTGAGCAACATGATGGATAATTAAATTTACTGCAGTCAAGTGCAAGGTAGCACACACTGAAAGAAATAATTAAAAATATGGTTATTCTTTGTTCAAAAAGGAGTAAAGTATCAGAGTAAAATAAAATATAGGAGTAAAATATCAGAGTTATGAACATCTCAGGAATGGAGGTGTTCGTAACTCTGAAATGTTCGTAACTCTGAACAAAACATTATGGTTGTTCTTTAAAAAGCTTAAACTGAACATTGACTTAATACAGTTTTGAAACTTTACTACACAGAAGAAAAATTCTGCTTTCCCTTTATTTTTTAGTAGTTTACATTTAACACAGTTCTCTACTGTATTTGATCCCGTCCCCCCGCCGCCTCTGTGTGTTCAATGTTACATCTGTTCCCTTAGTGACAAACGTAAGGTTTTACTAATCTGTCTTCTCTTATCACTCCAGAGGAACACAGCTGCAGGAGAGTAAGCTGGATTCTATTCTGCCAGATGAATCGTCAACAGAATTTTTTTTTAAACCAAGTTCCAATTACAAGTAGTTAGCTCTCAAGAGCCTAAGGATGTTTGCAGGTAAGTAACCTAGTCTTAGGTTCATGCTGTTGAATGCAATAGTTTATAAAGCGTCAACTATCCATGATTCAGTGGAGTATGAGACCCCTCATTTTCCATGTACCACCTTGTTGGATGATAGTCTTTTGGTGCAACTGCCTCTACCTGGGTGCTGTATTTAGTGTGTGTGCAGACTGCTTCTATATGGTGCTGAATAGTTCAATGAATAGAAGAACTCCAAGTCTGTGAGGAAGTCATAAGAAAAATAAAACTGAAATAAATTAATACTTCTCTCTATTGTAGCATGTAATAGTCTGCATTGCACTATAGTCTGTTCAATTGTATTTTAAAGCTGAATTTTGGTTTTAAGAAATTCCTGGAAAAGTATTGCAATTAAATATATGGGTAAATAAATAAGGCCAAAAGCTGGAAATTTGACGTGAGGTGAGGAAAATCAAGTGTATTTGTATTAACTTATTCAGCAAATAATGCTCATAATTTAGTTAGGCTATTGAATCACCTAAATCAACTGGAAAAACTATTACAAAAATCTTTAAAAATAAACATGACCACAGGCATTTCATTTTTTCCTGATCTGTATCAGCAATCTTAATGTGATAAAGCTTAATTATAACATTTATTCACACACGTTTCAGATCAACATGGAGCTTTATTGATGAGTCATTAAAAAACGAACAAAACAAACTGAAACAAACGTGCCCTTTCTAGAAATGCACAAACAGTCAAAAAATTACACTGGCTCAGTAGCTATATTAGTTACAAAATGTCATTTCAAAACTCCATTCTTGCAGTTAATTAGTATATCAACATTGGTGTCAGAATGCTAAATGCCATTAATGCTTGTTCATAACTATAGTTTTTGATTCCAGGCCAACTTTTCTGGAGCCTCTTCTAAAACAGTGACTGCAATGTTAGACACAGAATTATCTAAAAGCACAAAACTGTGGGTGCAACTTTAGAGTCTGGTTTGAGGTGTCCTCAAAAATTTGGCCATACATGTGTCACCCTGAACTTATTTGAAACTGACTGTATAGTAGCAATGATAGTTTGCCATGTTTTAAACAATAACAATAATTTCCATTTGCTAGGTAAAAAGGTTGCTTGCGTAAAAAAAGTTAATATTGCACAGTGCAGCTAGATTATGGCAGTGACAAAAAAAATACAATATAAAATATAGTATTTTTTTCCATTGGAGAATAAATGACTAGGTAATGTATCAGTTTAGGTAACACAGTCCTATTGCAGAAGATACACATTTCAGAATACAAATCTCATAAAAATGTACAGCTATTAGATAAATATGTACGTCTTTAATCTTCACTGTACCTTTATCTCTGTTTTTCTCCTTCCCTAATGAGTCCAGTTTCTTTCTTAAGGATTTTTTCCTCTTTTGTCCATCTATAAGAGAAAGAAAAAGAAATATGTGAGGAGAAAGAATAGTTAAAGTAGCATTATCCATAAACTAGAATATATAGGGTTAAATTGTCAATCACACATGATTGGGCATACTGAGAAAGGAAAGGGTATAAGGAGGGGGGCGAGTGTGTGTGTGTGTGTGTGTGTGTGTGTGTGTGTGTGAGACAAATGCCAGGGACAGTCACAATCCTTGAGTTCAGGGGAGCACTGAGACTCTTTCCGTTCTGTGCTCCTAAGAGGGTCTATGGAGGAGGTGGGATCATAGTATGCACATCCACCGACACACCAGTTTGCACAATGGAAAGATCTCAAATGATACATAAGTATTAGGTTTCAGTGGGGTAGCCATGTTAGTCTGTATCAGTAAAAACAAAAAGGAATCCTTGTGGCACCTTAGAGGCTAACACATTTATTTGGGCATAAGCTTTCGTGGGATATAATCCACTTCATCAGATGCATGGAGTGAAAAAAAGTAGGCAGGTATAAATATACAGCACATGAAAAGATGGGAGTTGCGTCACCAAATTGGGGGAGGGGGGAGGTGTCAGTGCTAACAAGGCCAATTCAATGGATGTGGCCCATTCCCAATAGTTCCCTCACCCAAGAAGGGGTGAATATCAACAAAGGGAAAATTACTTTGTGTAGCGCTAAAAAGGCCAATTTAATCATAGTGGGTGTGGCCCACTCCCAGCAGTTGACAGGAAGGTGTGAGTATCAACAGAGGAAAAATTATTTTTTGCAGTGACCCAGCCACTTCCGGTCTTTATTCAGGCCTAATTTGATGGTGTCAAGTTTGCAAATAAATTCCAGCTCTGCAGTTTCTCGCTGAAGTTTGTTTTTGAATTTTTTTGTTGAAGAATGGCCACTTTTAAATCTGTTATTGAGTGTCCACGGAGACTGAAGTGCTCTCCAATTGGTTTTTGAATGTTACAATTCTTGATATCTGATTTGTGTCCATTTATTCTTTTGCGTGGAGCAGGGATCTCAAACTCAAATCACCACGAGGGCCACATGAAGACTAGTATATTGGCCCGAGGGCCACATCATTGACACCTTTTCAAACAAAGATACAAAAGCCCCCCCATCTGCCTCCAGCCCTGCCTCCACTCCACCCCTTCCATGAGGTCCCGCGCCTGCCCCACCTCTTCCCATCCCTTCCCGCCCCCATTCCAACCCCTTTCCCAAAGTCCCCACCCCAACTCCGCCCCTCCCTGTCCCTATTCCAACCCCTTCCCCAAATCTCCACCCCTGCCCCGCCTCTTCTCCGCCTCCTCCCCTGAGCACGCCGCATCCCCACTCCTCCCCCTTCCGTCCTGGAAAGTCCTAAGCACTGCCAAACATCTGTTTGGCTGCAGGAAGCGCTGAGAGGTAGGCGGAGGAGCAGGGACGTGGCACGCTTGGGGGGGCAGGAGATGAGGGGAGCTACGGTGCGCCGCAGGAAATAATTCTGCGAGCTGCATGTCTGAGACCCCTGGTGTAGAGACTGTTCGGTTTGGCCAATGTACATGGCAGAGGGGCACTGCTGGCATATGACTGCATATATCACATTGGTAGATGTGCAGGTGAACGAGCCCCTGATGGCGTGGCTAATGTGATTAGGTCCTATGATGGTGTGATTTGAATAAATACGTGGACAGAGTTGGCATCGGGCTTTGTTGCAAGGATAGGTTCCTGGGTTAGTGATTTTGTTGTGTGGTGTGTGGTTGCTGGTGAGTCTTTGCGTCAGGTTGGGGGGCTCTCTGTAAGCGAGGACTGGTCTGTCTCCCAAGATCTGGATGAAAGCTGGAGGTATGTAAGTAAGTATAGTGGTCAGTAGGTTTCCGGTATAAGGTGGTGTTTATGTGACCATCACTTATTTGTACTGAGTGTCCAGGAAGTGGATCTCTTGTGTGGACTGGTCCAGGCTAAGGTTGATGGTGGGGTGGAAATTGTTGAAATCATGGTGGAATTCCTCAAGGGCCTCCTTCCCATGGGTCCAGATAATGAAGATGTCATCAATGTAGCGCAAGTAGAGTAGGGGGGCTAGGGGACGAGAGCTGAAAACATAAAAATGTTGGCATACTGTGGGGCCATGCGGGTACCCATAGCAGTGCCGCTGACTTGAAGGTACAAATCATCCCCAAATCTGAAATAGTTGTGGATGAGGACAAAGCCACAAAGCTCAGCCACCAGGTTTGCCGTGATATTATCAGGGATACTGTTTCTGACGGCTTGTAGTCCATCTTTGTGTGGAATGTTGGTGTAGTGAGCTTCTACATCCATACTAGCTCGGATGGTGTTTTCTGGAAGATCACCGATGGATTGTAGTTTCCTCAGGAAGTCAGTGGTGTCTCGAAGATAGCTGGGTGTGCTGGTAGCGTAGGGCCTGAGGAGAGAGTTCACATAACCAGACAATCCTGCTATCAGGGTGCCAATGCCTGAGGTGACGGGGTGTCCAGGATTCCCAGGTTTATGGATCTTGGGTAGCAGATAGAATACCCCTGGTCAGGGCTCTAGGGGGTGTGTCTGTGTAGATTTGTTCCTGTGCTTTTTCAGGGAGTTTCTTGAGCAGATGGTGCAGTTTCTTTTGGTACCCCTCAGTGGGATCAGAGGTTAATGGCCTGTAGAATGTGGTGTCAGAGAGCTGCCTAGCAGAGAGTTGCCTAAGTATTAGGTGTTACTGGTAGACAAGTTGAAAGCAGATTCCACAATTCTACTACTTATGCTTCACCTGTAGTCATGGGGCTATATTTCAGTTACACTGATACACAGCTAATATCTTGGGGACAGGTGGGGAGAAAAACAAGACTCAAGTAAGAATTCTGATAGTCATGTCAGGTGGTTGCTAATTGACCAACTTCAAAAACCAGATTCCTCAGACAACAAGCTTTCCATCTGTGTATGGCATGTCCAGATCAGTTCAGATGGATAAGAATTTTAGAAGAACAATTGTTTCAACATAGTACATTAAAAAAAAAATTCTATGGGGTATTAGGCACTGAAGAGTTCACATAGCAGGGTAGGCAGGTTTCTTCTTGACTCAACTATTTCAAACGGTTGGCTGCCATTATTTTCTTAAGAATATAATGAAAAGTCAACAAAAATGACATTATAACAGGTATAAACTCAATACTCTAGGTTAAGTTATGTGCCTACTTTAACATGTCACTTTTTGTTTTCTAATATCAAAGAAATATAATAGACCTATATTGAATATATGCACTACTCTGCTTAGTGATTAATGCATGTTTACTCTTAACATGCTGTTTTTGTAATACACAAAAGAAAACTTATACTATATTTGTTTCATTGTAGCAAGAGCAACAAATATCGCCTCAGCATGTTTTCTTACACAAAGCAATTTCACAAACAGGCTTTATGATTAGGGTTATTCAGCAGTCATGTTACCATATAACAGTATTATTCAGACTACCATTAGTTAGACGGAGCTATTTTTATACACTTTCAAATATAAGCCTGAATACTGTCCCTGTTAAGAACAAAAAAGTATAACATATTTTAGAATAAAATGTCAAATTCTACTCTCAATTACACTAGTATAAATCAGAAATAATTCAACTCAGGTTCAGAATTTGGCCCAGATTTGGAGATATCCCCCATGTGCATTTCTTTTTTCTTTTATAAATGTCCACAGTTTTTAGTATCTCTACATTTTAGACATTCTATAATAGCAGTGCAGACAACCAAAAGACACACTCCCTGCCCAAATAACATTATGAAAAGGACCATGTTTAGAGCAATGCTGTTTTACTCCCAGTACACTCAACTGAAAGCAGTGTCAAGCACTGGCATAAGAAATATGGGCAAGATTCTAAAAAAATGCACGAGTAACACCTGCTGCACACAAAAAATCAGGATTGAACACATGCAAATGTATGTATGAATGCAAAGCCCCAATTTACACGAGTGAGCCTTAGCATCTACATCTTTGTGCATGTCCCTTTGCAAGCTGGGACATAGTGCACAAGTTGTCAGGACCAGAGGAGGGGTTTGCAGCACAATAAAGGACCAGTATGGCGGGGGAAAGAGAATACAGAGCAGAGTCCTTAGAAGAGTGCATCCTTGGAGAACAGAAAGAAGCATTAGAATACCAGGGGAAAGATACTCATCTGGTAGTGTTGGTCATAGGTCCATTCCTTTCCTTTGAACCTCAGCTTCGAATTGATGATGGACATAAAGGAAAACCCATGAAATGAAGAACAAGTGGTGGGAGATCAAAGTGAAGGAGATTCAACAACTCGCTCACATCCATGACATATGCGGATTCTTCAATGCTACCAAAGCCCTCTACAGATGTCGCACCCACGGGCTCTCTCTTCAGGGATAGAGCCAACATTTTCAAGGACAACAAAATCGATCAATGGACGATGAAAGGAACACTTTGAAGACTTCCTGAATTGTAACTTCAATGTTGATGAAAACATCTTCGATTTAATCCCTCAACATCCCAGCAAGGAGAACCTTAGAACTCCATCAGCGCTGAACAGATAAAGAAAGCCATCAAACAGATGAAAGGCATCTGGAGCTGACAGAATCCCTGCCGAAATCTTCAAAGGAGAAGAACTGGCTCGTCAGCTTCATGCCCTAGTCCTCTAGATCTGGAATTTAGAAGCAATCCCAGCCAACTTTAGGGATGCCATGATTGTGACCATCTTCAAGAAAGTAGACAAATCAGAATGTGGAAACTACAGAGAAATCATCCTGTTGTCCACCTCCGGAAAGATCCTTGCCAAAATTCTCCTTAACTGACAGTTCCCCATTGCTGAGGAAATCAACTTCCAGAACCACAATGTTGATTCAGACCATCTTGGACTACCAGCAACATGATCTTCACTGCCCGCCAGCTTCAGGAAAAGTGCTGCAAACAACACTGTCCTCTATCCAGGGCCTTCATCAATCTCATGAAAGCATTTGATTCCACCAATCATGAGGTTCTGTGGAGAAGGCTCCTGAAATTTCGATGCCCGCCAAAATTTGTTGCCATCCCCCGACTCCTCCATGACAACATGTCTGCAATGGTCATCAGCAATGGATCCAAAATGGACCCCTTCTTAGTCAAGACAGGAGTCAAGCAAGTCTGTGTCATCGCTCCAACCCTCCTTCTCATCACTGACTAGCTCCCCTGCAGACTTGACATCCAGTATAGAATGGATGGCAAGCTCTTCAACCTCAGTTGCCTCCAATCCTAGACAAAGATTTTCACTAAATCAGTCACTGAACTCCAATATGCAGATGACTGTGCTCTGTGCACCCACTCAGAAGATCTTCAAAAAAACAGTCAACATTCTCTCTGAGGCCTATAACCAATGAGGCCTCACACTCAACAAAACTAAAACAACAAGGAGTCCGGTGGCACATTAAAGACTAACAGATTTATTTCGCCATAAGCTTTCGTGGGTAAAAAACCCATTCTCACCGGACTCCTCGTTGTTTGTGTGGATACAGACTAACACGGTTACCCCTCTGATACTTAACAAAACTAAAGTGCTCCACCAACAAGCTCCAAATCACCATCAATCCCTCCACTATATCTTCTGAATTAAGAGGGATGACTGATGCACCAACTGCAGCATTTTGTCCCAAGCCAAAATCTCCAACATTGAAGCTATGATAATTCGCCACCAACTCTGTTGGGCTGGTCATGTTCTTTGAATGCCAAACAATTGACTCGTGAAGCAGGTCATGTTCTCAAAACTGAGTCAAGGCCAATGGATGAGGAGAGGGCAAAAAAAGCACTTCAAAGACACCCTCAAAGCCAACATGAAGAAATGCAACATTGACATAAACTCATAGGAAGCCCAAGCCTTCATCCGACAAAAATGGAGAAGGATCTTGAGGGAAGGACCCCAACATTTTGAGACCCAACAAAGAGAACAGGAAATGGAGAAATGGGAAAGGAAGAAAGAACACGCTGTAGCCCAGTCTAGATCTTCAACAATCTAGATCTTCACCATCCACCAGGAAATGTCTGTTCCAACTTCGATAAGCTCTGTGGATCCAAGAATGGCCTCATTAGTTACCTGCAGTTCCACCAATCATAACTGGCTATCATTTTATGGAAGGCGATCATCCTCGAATTTCGAGGGATCACTGACCATAGATCCATCATCGGACCTATGAACATGTACAATAGCTGAGGATCTGCCTCAAAGACAAGAAAATAAAGTGTGAAGGTTCAAGTGAGACAGATGGAAAAGACACTTGAGAATCTTATTGAAGAATCTGATGCTAGTCGCTCTGTGCAGCCAAGAGGACGGAGAATCAATTTTTTTCCCACCAGAACACATGATTAAATCAAATCTATTTAATATGTAAATATTTTTGGTAGCGATTTCTGCTGCATGCATTTTGGTTATGTCAGGCATAAGGCATTCTGGAAATATTTGTAACTACTTAAGGACTCAGCACATTTAGGCAGCTTTGGAAATCTTAACCTTAAAATTTTCCAATCCAATAACAATAAATAATAATGTTTTGCATTTATGTAGTACTTTGCTTATTTTATGTATAGTGCTTTGAGAATAGAATTAATCCTCAAAGCATTCCCAAGAAATAGACAAGTATTATTATCCGCAAGCAAAATTTACTCATTCTCCTCACTGTAGTGCTTTGAAGATTAATTAGCTAATATTTGCAAGTGTAGTGCTATCTACAATGAAATATCATTTAGTATTCTAACCTGTGGTTAGAAGGTGCTTAAACCACAAAACTAACCCCACACTCACCCAGCCTTCAGCATATTTTACTTCTATGCTCCCTTTGTCAATGATATATTAATTTAAATTAATTTAAAAAGCTAAATTAAAAGAATACTAGAGTTGCAAGGTGAAGTACTTAAAAAAGTCAGCAAATGACAAAATAAAGGATGCCTGCTTAATTTTATTCCCATGTGCTCTTGCATTATGAGAGTCATTAATTATACCACCACTTTTTTGCAGAATTCCTACCTCAGTGAATGTGCAGGTCAGAAGGTGCACACAAATGAATCAATTGTTCAATATTTGTTATCTTTCATCTTTCTGCTTCATTCACTACCCAATTCTATGTTGTTCACTGTCCAACATACATGCTAAGGCCACCATTTTGAAAAATAAGGGACTAAGCCAGGCTGACTAGTCCATATTGAGACATCTAAATAAGTGACCCCTTTATCAAAAGTGCTTTATCAAAAGCAGCTGCAATTATAGCCAATGGTTGCTGTTGGGTTCTTGGCATTTTTGAAAATCAGGTCACCTATGGTTCTGAACCAAAGCCACTGCAGTGAACTGGAGTCTTTCCATTGAAGTTAATGGAATTTGGACTAGGCTGTAAATAAGGTTTTAGGAACCTAACTTCAGACTCCTATTTTTGGAAACATGGGAAATTTATGCCTAAAAAGTGAATGTTAGACAAAATTATAAGCATCTGAAAAAAATCTGTAGACTACAAAGTTGCTTAAACAACTTTATCTCTTGGTATCTGTGACAGAGTGCATCAGCCCCACACTGGCGAGGCAAGGGTTAAGGAGCTGCTCTGGACACAGGAAGCCACGCCTCCTCAGCTCTGTTGGCAATGCTCCCACTAGAGGGAGCATTCAAAAGGGAGTGGCTCAGCTCAATCTGGGCTGATCAAGGAGGAGAAAGTTGTGTACAGCAGCCTCCTGTCGAGAAGCTGCCAGGACTCCAAACAGCCAGGACTGGGCCTCACAGCCAACCCACTGAGAGCCGAGAGTGATGACTCGCTATTGTCAGGAGAAGGGGTTCCAGAGACAGTCCAGAGAGGAACCCAGGAGGGATCCCAAGACCTATTTGTGGTGACGACAGAGACTGGAAAAAGGGTAGGAAGTGACCCAGGGAACACACATGAAAGTACCAGACCCTAGGCCATGCATAGATCTACTGTTTTGAATGGCCCTAGGTTGGAACCCAGTGAAATAGGGCGGGCCCGGGTTCCAGGATGCTTGGGCTGACACTGGCCAGCCATAGGTGTTTTATTACAATGTAGACATACCCTAACATTCAGATTCTGCTACTCTTACTCAAATTGAGTAGTACTTTACTCTTGTTAGGCAAATCAATAGGCCTTTTTGAGAAGTAAGATATTGTGGTTAGATGTTGATAGGTGTTTGGCTGTGTGCGTGTGTTCACTCTGTGTGCCGCCCCAGCCCTGCGCAGACAGCTGGCACGGCAGACCTTGAGCGAACTGCCCAATGACCACAAGATCTGTTAAGGGACGAAGGCACCCAGCCAGATTTACTGTCAACAAAGCATGGTACTAGTATCCCACAGACTCTGCTGGACCACTAAGACATGTATGCCCATAACAAGGGACCAACTCAGTGAACGGCGGGACTTTACGTTCCTCCCTAAGGCCAGACAAAATTACTCCCTCTGAGATACATGTTTATACCCCAACACAAACAAGTTAGTACTGCCCCTTTGACATAGTTACTGCTCCCTGACATCACTAGTTATCACCCATCATCTTGGACATGCTGGTTCGACCAAAACATCTCTATTATGTACTGTCATCCTGATCTTATCTTTTACGAAGGGTCAGTGCATTCCTGTTATCCTTGGGGAATGTTTTAGTACCATCCTTGATATCAGGATGTTCTGGTACCACTTGATATTGGGATGTGTTTGTGTGAGTACTCTGTCTCTAGCACTTCTTAGGAATGTGCATTTCTGCAATATCAGCCTTGTTCTTGCCAAATTTTGTGAGCAGGTCCTGTCTCATACCAGGCCTCTAATACAAGGGCTTATGTCTCAGGCTCTCTTCCTATTACAGATATTACTCAGTGTGAGGAAGGCTATCACAACCAAGCCTGAAGGGACTTGCCCGAGATCATACAGCAAGTCAGTAGCATAGCTGGGGTTAAAATCCAGGAGGGCTTGGCTATCTGGAGTTTAGGTCATTATACTATACAGCCTTAGCACAGCCCTCCATTATATGAAATTAATTTTTAATTAAAATAATATACAGTAAAATGATAACCGCATTAGTGCCTGCCTTGTCATGTTACTGAGAAAACAAACTCACTACTATTGTATGATATTTCATATAATGGAATTATTCCCATCATAATAAGCTTCAAGCAATTCTAAAACAAGAATATGATCCTACAACTCCTATTATTCTTATGCAAGGTCTGTATGAATAAGCCATATGACAAGTCTTTCTCAGTAGGTCACATGCAAAGAAACTTGCAGAAAAGGAAGAAGTGCATTTTTCTTTTATGCGCACAGAGTGCGACAGAGCCTTTCAATTATTTTAATTCTTAGCTGTTTTCAACAAAGGAAATATTCTCTGTTCCTTATGGGGTTACTGAGTGAAGAAATAAACTCATTTATTTGGCATCTTTCTTTTTCTGTAAGACGTGTGTTTCTTGTCCATTTATGGAAGAAAACAAGGTCTGTTCTACAACAAAGAGTTATTTTCATACAGTGCAGAGGGGACTTATCTGGGAGATAAATATCATACCCATGGCTTATTCAAAACAGAAGAAGATGATAAATCTGTAATTGAAGGATATGTGATTTTAAAAATATGGAAACTCAATTTAATATTTCTCTATAGGAGCTGTAAGCATCATAATTTTCATTTAATGGAATATTACTAAACAAGTAAATTTATTTGTAAAAAAAAAATAGGGTGGATTTACTTAAAGTGCAGTTCTACTCTGAAAAATGACTACAAATGGTTTCATGAAGCAAGTTTGTTCTCTTATGGATTTCCATACCAAATTTGCTCACTAAAAATCATTCTGTTTCCGTATGCCAGCCCTGAATACCCAGCCAGGGACCAAAAGTCTTGTGGTTTGTGCCTCATCACCTAGAATAAAGATTCTGAAATCGAAAGTTAATTAACAATTCTGTTGACAATGCATGAAAGAGAATAGAGACTGCCACACTTTTCCATAGCTGTAGTGTTTTTGGAGTGAGAAACTTTTCTTTTGGTCACTAAAAAAAAGGCAGATTTGCTTCTGGCTACACACATGGATCTAATCTGATGAGTAAAATGGTGCAATTTTTACATTGTCATTTTTCTGACCTTAACAGCACTTTAATAAATCCTCCTTGCAATGTTTATTTAGATTAATATTGCTGAAATGCAAAGTCCCCATGTAGTAGTTTTCAAACCTCTGCCAGCTGTAACACAGATGGAAGGTGAATATTTTCATCTAGAGGGCCCTGGGCTAAAGTTTTGGGGATGTGGGGCATAAAGTCAAGAACAAAAATCGAAGCTCTGAGCCACAGATGTCCCCAGGCTGTTCCTCCTTCTTCCCTCCACCAACACAGCCTCAGAACCCGAACTCATTGCGTGGCCAACATAAATCTGCACACCCTTTTGGCCTACATTGTTCTATGTTTACTTTGTGTTGAGTCTAGTCCCCCTCCTCTGTGCCGATTAACCTGGGGCAAAGGGAAACTGGTCCTTGCAAACTTTCTTTTTACAGTGTAGAACAGCTGTTAAGCAGATAACTGTATTTAATGCCTTTTGCTATGCTCTTTCACAGGTTCTGTTGAAATATTTAAAAAATCCTATGAAATCAAGCACAGTGTTGAATACTGAAGGGCTGCATTAGGACCATGGAAGAGTCACAAATGGATTTTCAGACGAAGGGACAGCTCAGTGGTTTGAGCATTGGCTTGCTAAACTCAGGGTTGTGAGTTCAATCCTTGAGGAGCCATTTAGGGATCTGGGGCAAAAATTGGGGATTGGTCCTGCTTTGAGCAGTGGGTTGGACTAGATGACCTCCTGAGGTCCCTTCCAACCCTGATATTCTATGATTTTTAATGCTTTGTGCCAGTCACTAAAGTCTGAGTTTGCACTCTTTAAGCAAGCAAAACTCCTAAAGTCTTCACATGGAATTTGGCTCATTAAGTATTGTAGGACTGAATCCTAAATGATTAAAAAGTTCCACTAAATACTAATACTGACTGGCAGAGTGACTAAATGCCAGATTTTTATACCTTTACTCATGCTTGTAGCACCTTATTCCACAAGTAGCCCTGATGTAGTACTGCATAGTGGGCAGTAAAGGTATGGACAGAGGACAAGTGGCTGCTCAGCAAATGTCCTGCCACGGGATGTCTGCAAGGAAAGCCAACATGGAGCATGAACTTGCATGGAGTGTGCTGTGACCGGGGCAGAAGGGAGGGAGACCATATCTGTTCACAATACAAGAGATCCAGTGAGCTAGACGTTGCTAGGAGAGAGCGCGGCCTCGACAGCGGTCAGCGATAGCGAGGAAGAGACGAAGGGAAGCACAGAAGTCACAGGTATGCTGGAGGCAAAAGGCCAGTGCTCAGCAGACATTGAGGGAGTGCAGTGTGCACTCTCTGGAGGAGGTGTATCGTTTAGGGTAGAAGACGGGTAGGTGTATGCCCTGGTTGAGGTAGAACAAGGAGACCACTTTGGGAAAAAATTTGGGGTGAAGGCATAGGGAGGCCTTGTCACGGTGGAAGACAGTGAAAGGTGGTTCCACCATCATGGCCACTAGTTCACTGACCAACTGTGCAGAGGTGATGGCCACCAAGAAGATCATCTTCATGGAGAGGTGGGTGAGAGAGCAGGTTGCCAGGGGTTCAAGGGGCAGCTTAGTGAGGGCAGAGAGGACACGGTTGAGGTCCCAGGGGTGGGTAGGTTACCGCACAGAGGGGAAGCCGTTGGGAAGACAGTGAAGGAAGCGGGCAGTAGTTAGGTGAATGAAGACGGAGAAACCATCCACAGATGAAGGTGGTCTGGGAACCAATACTGGCGAGGCCAACCAGGGGCCACGACAAAAATCATCACCCGATCCTTCCGGATTTTGTGCAGGACCTGGAGAAGCAGGGGAATGGACAAGAAGACATAACGGAGCTCACAGGTCCAGGCAATGAGAAAGATAGAATGGAGCATGAGATCATGGAGTTCCCACTCATGGCTGGTACGGAAGGAGAGACTGAGCTGATCCATGAGAGAATTGCTTGCCCCCGGGAGGTGTACAGTGTGGAGGATGATGCCATGCCAGAGGCACCAATTCCAAAGGAAGATGACCGCCGCACAGAAGCGGGGGGGGGGGGGGGGAACAACCAGGCCCTGCCCTGCTTGTTGACATAGACGACCACTGCCATGTTATCAGAGAGCACCTAGATGTGGCGGGAGCGGAGAAGAGACAGGAAGGCCAAGCAGTCAAGGAGAATGGCACATAGTTCCAAAATGTTGATGTGCATCCTTGCCTCCTGGGGTGACCAGAGGCCCTGGGCCATGCGGCTGCCAAATGATCTCCCCAGCCTGCAAGTCAGGCATCAGTGGTGAGAGTAGTGTGAGGCGCGAACAGGACACCTGTGAGGATCATGGAAAAGTTGTGCCACCAGGCCAGGGAGGTCAGGATGGATGGGGGGATGAGGACAGGCTTGGTGAGAGTGTCCCTTTGTTGGGTTGTAGGCCGAGTGGAGCCACAGTTGGAGGTAATGCATATGCAAGCGAGCAAACAGTGTGACCATGGTGCAGGTATTCATATGGCCAGGAGGGAGTGGCACTGATAGACATGCATGCATGCCTGGTGGCAAAGCTGCACGATAAGAGCACTGAGGGCAGCAAAGTAGTGCAAGGGAAGAAAGACACAGGCCACTACAGAATCCAGGCGTGTCCCAATGAAGGAGAGGGACGAGCATGTGGGGACAAGCACCAATTTCTCCTCGTTGATACAGATACCTAGGTAGCCAAGGGGCATGCAGGGTCCAGATACTGGTGAGAAGGTGGGCACAGGGGTATGCAACAAGGAGGAGAGGGAACACCCCAGCCAATGCATGCAAGCTGCCACAACCACAAAAACCTTCATGAAGACACAGCGAGGGGCAGTGGTGATCAAAAAGGGAGGACACGGAACTGGTAATGGGAGGTGCCCACCATGAACCGTAGGAATTTGTGATGAGCAGGGTGGATGTCTATGAAAGTAGGCATCTTTCATATCGAGAGCTGTGAACCAGGTGCCATGGGGAAGGCATGGAAGGATATGGGGAAGCATGACCATGCAAAAATGGAATTTGCAAATAAATTTGTTCAGGGACCGGAGGTCCAGAATGGGGCAGAAGCCACTCCCCTTCTTCGGCATGGAGAAATGTGGGCGGGAGGGTAGAAGCCATGGCCATGGTAGCACCGTGGGTTGTGTTCTATGGCACCCTTGTGGAGGAGGGCATCTGCTTCCTGTTGGAGAATATGATACTGGAAGGGCTCCCCAGAGCGGCCTGGGCAAGAGTGGTAAGGAGGGAAAGAGGAATTCGATAAAGTAGCCATGGTGCATGATGTCCAGTACCCAATGATCAGTGGTAATTTTGCCCCAGTGTGGGCAAACAGGGCAAGATGACCCCCAAAGGTGATGGGTAGCATAATGGGGAGAGTGGAGGAGGATTTGCAGTTCTCATGGAAGGAGTCAAAAGTTCTGCCTGGAGGTGCATTAACGGAAGGTAGAGGCAGATGAGGTGGAGGCAATAGAATGCCACAGAGGCAGCGAGGATGGCAGCGAGACAGCTCAGGTTGGCGTTGTGAGTAGGGCTGGTAGGCTGTGCAGGGACGGGATCGGAAAGATGAGCGATGCTACCTGCGGGTTGGGATGGGGGTATAGAGGCCCAGCAACCGGAGGATAGTAAGAGAATCCTTAAGAGAATGGAGGGACTCATCAGCTTTGTCACTGAAGAGTTTCTGGTTATTGAAGGAGAGGTCCTCAAGCATGGTTTGGACTTCCTTTGGGAGCCCACTGGACTGCAGCCAGGAGTCACGGTGGAGCACCAGTCTGGGAACCAGGGAGCCTGAGGTGGTGTCAGCAGCATCGTCCGCAACTTGAAGGGCCATCTTGGCGAATAATTTGCCCTTGTCCATGAAGTGTTGAAAGTCCTGCTGCTTAATCAGAGGTCAGGAAGGCCTAGAAAACAGTGAGCTCAGTGTAGGAGAGTCATATTTTGTGAGGATAATATGATAACTTGCCCCATGCATCACCACTGCTGTGGAAATGGAACTGGGTGTGGTATCGGCAGCAGCCAGAGCTGCCTGAAGAGATGTCCTGGGCAGTAAAACTGCCACTCAGCGATGCTAGCCTGAAATTGCTCCCTTTGGTCTGGAGGAAGGTGTTTAATAAAAGAACCAAATTTTGCATGATTTGTAAAATTATATTTGGCCATCAGTGCCTGGTAATTCACAATGTGGAATTGTAGGGTTGCCGATGAGTAAGATTTTCTCCGTAGAAGATCTAGGCACTTCTGGTGTCTGTCATTCGGAGTGGACTTATATCATTGTTGTTTGCCCTTTCATTCACTGCATCAACTACCAGAGAGTTGGGTATATGGTGAGAAAATAGGAAGTCAGAGTCCCTGGTGGGAGCACAATACTTTTTACTGGCTCTCTTACATTTAGAAGTTACTGTGGCCAGGGCTTGCCAAATGGTTTTCACAGGTTTCATCAGAGCCTCATTGATTGGAAGGGTAACTTTGGATGGTGTCACAAAGTAAAGACGATCCAACAGTTTGTTGACATTCTTTTACATCCTCAAGAGATATCTCTAGGGAGTTTGCCATCTGTTTAATGAGGTTTTCCAACTGCCAAAAATCCATTGCCCATAGATGGAAGAGGAGGCCTCATGCAGTGATGAGGATGACATGGTAGTCTGAAGGGTAGCTTTTGTCTGCCCTCATCTCCTGATCCTCAAATGTTTCCTCGTCTTGCTGGGGAGGAAAAGCTTGAGTCTCCCTAACATCTTGATGGAAGAGGATTGGGGCCCTGGAGAACTCTAGGTGAGGTTGTGGTACCAATGGACCGATAAATTTGTCCCTGCATGACAGTACTGAGGGTTTTGAGCATTTCACAGCCAGCGCTGATGTAGATGAAGGCTTACTCTTGCACAGTACTGAACAGCTAGACAGGGGTACTGCGAAAGGGGTTAAATACGATGGTACTGGTTTTCTCTGTTTGCTATGACCATCTCTGCAGGATGGTACTAGGGCCTTCTCACCTCACCACTACCGAAGGAGCTCTTCATCTCTATAGTACCGAGCCTCGTGGTCAATGTCACTAGAGGCTGTTGACCTGCTCGGAGTGTATTTTTGAAGTGGATTCCTTATGAGGCGAGTAAAAAGTACCTCTTCTTGGACTCTTTAAAGGAGATCTCTGAGGCTTTCCTCTTTCTAGGAGAGTATTGCACCGAGGTGCTACAGAGTCTCAGACTGGTGTACAGGGAATTCGCCTGACCTGGCTCCAAAATGGCTCAAAGGAAGTAATTCATTAACAGTCAGAGCTTGATTCTCCAGCTTTTCCATGCCCTGGATTTGAGGGCTAAACTCACTTCTGTTTACTCCCTTCTCAACTCCCCTAAGCAGCAAATGCACTTAGTGTGTCCGTCGCTGAGCGGGATTGCCTGTCTATATGTGAAGCAGAGTTTAAATCCCGGTGAATCGTGTATGGCCCTCCCAGGGGGGATTTCCCTGGAGGAAATGAAACTTCCAAATAGCCAGTAACTAACTACTACTAACTAAACACAAATAAACTAAGCTAGACTGAAGTCAGCATGCAGCCGAAGCACACACAACGTGGACCTGCTAAGCTCTGTCTCCCAGGCCGATGTGGTTGAGAAGGAACTGCAGGCAGTTTGTCTGTGCAGCCTGATATAGCCTCATTGTGGGGCATGAGGAAATCAGCCGCGCATGTGCAGGTCAAATGGACACCGCTAACGAAAATCTCCCTTCAAAAGAGTGTGAGGTGCACATGCACCTGAAGTGGAGCAGTCTAGGGACACTATTCAAAGAAGAACAGGCTTTTACAGATATTGAAATCAATGGGGGGATGTAATAAATGAAAGGGAGGGGGGGAGCTCCCTTTTATGGACCCAGCCAGCCAGTTAGCTATAAAATTCCTCTTAGTAACTGTTCTTTAATTGCTCTACCTGTAATGGGTTAAAAGAAGTGAGTGGGCACCTGGCCAAAAGAGCCAATGGGAAGGCTAGAACTTTTTAAAATTGAAACAAGACTCCTCTTTTGTCTGTCTGTGGTTGTTCTCGGAGAGAGGCAGACAGGGCTGCAGTTATGCTGTAGGAAACTTGGGGCCAGGTATGAAAAAATTATCTGTATCATACCTAGAAACTACTCATTTGAAATCCCAGATACGTAAGTAGATCAGGAAATGTCTAGGAAGACGCGATTAGGTCTATCTCTTTTTATTTCTTTATGGCTTGTGGACTCCCCTGTCCTAACCCCAAATGCTTTTGTTTTGCTTGTAACCTTTAAGCTGGACCTCAAGAACATTATTCTTGATGCTTAATTCTTGAAGGTGGTTTTTTTTTTTAATCTAGCAATAGCCTGAGATTCCAGATGTATTTTCTTTTTTTGTTTGTTTTTAATAAAATTTACCTTTTTTAAGAACAGGATTGGATTTTTGTGTCCTAAGAGGTTTGTGCACATGTTGTTTAATTAGCTGGTGGCAACAGCTGTTTTTCTTCTCAGCTCTTCCCAGGATGGGAGAGTTTGAGGGGGGGCTTGAGGGTACCCCACAGGAAGGAATTCCCAAGTGTGCCTTCCTGGGTCCTCAAAGGAGTTTTGCATTTGGGTGGTGGCAGCATCTACCCATCCAAGGTCAGAGAAAAACTGTAACCCTGGGAGTTTAATACAAGCCTGGAGTGGCCAGTATTAATTTTTAGAATTTTTGTGGGCCCCCACCTTCTGCACTCAAAGTGCCAGAGTGGGGAATCACCCTTAACAGGGGTGAATTTTTTTAACTGAGGACAATAGTGGGACTAATGTTGTGAATTGTCACAGTGTACAGTAGTTGACAAAACAAGAGTAAGACTATAGTCACAGAATTATTATTTTTAGATTGCAGGAGTGTCCAAAGTGTGCTAGGAATTTTCCAAACTCAAAGGTGGACAAAGTTCCTGTCCCAAAGAGTCCATAACACATTAGGGACTTCCATATTGCCATTGATTTTAAGTGGAAGGCATTCAAATACTATGGTGATCAGTGGCAGTATAAAACACAGGGACAGATCGAATACCATCTTGTGCTCGCAGTGCTCTTGTAACCAGTAATATGAAATGTCAAAGCTGTGTACAGTACTGCATTAAGACAAATTGCTGTACAAGAAAATATTTCAGTTGTGTTCACAATAAGGAGGAGCCTTGCTGCTCCAGATGGATTTAAGAGGAATACAAATTACAACTCTAAAACAGCTCTCAGCTCATTATAAACAAAAACTAAAACTCGTAATTGTCTGCTGGTCGCCACTGACTGAACAATAATAAAAAAAAGTTTTACAAATCCTATCGTGACTAGAAATTATAGTATATTAAAATACAAATGAAAGCAGTGTTTAAAGTGACTCCGAGTTTGATCATAAGAAGGTACTTAGAATATACTGAACTGATGCAAACACTTATTATGTCTCCAAATTTCTTTCAGTTTTGTGGCTTCTAGAATGAGGCTGATCTGAATACAGTTTGCCCTCTCCCTTGGAAAATCCCACAGCAGAGGTTCAGGTGGAGAGGAAAACTCCATGAGGTTTCCCTTGCAGATTTTCCTCAAATTCTTCTCTTCATGAACAGGGTTTCCTGTCAGAGTGTCTCCAGACTCTCTGGATCTTGGGGGAATCTGCCTGAGGTTAAAGATTGTCTGTGTCCAAGAGCAGTTCCAATCCTCCCTTTTCCCCCTGCCTGTGGCTGCAGAGTTTCATTGGCAGAGACTCCTCATCTGCTGTTGCTTTTGGAATCTCCCCTTAAAGAAAGAACTCTACAGGAAAGATAATGCAGCCTCAGGCTTGTTCCCTGCTGATCTGATGTACATCCCACAAAACCCATCCTATTCGTTCACTAGGTACAGATTCCTTCAGAGCTCCCTTGGGCATGGGGCCCAATGAGATGGTAGCACTTGCTGCAGGCAAGGGGGAGTCATGTACAGAAGGCCCCTTCTGTACACAGGTCTGGGGACACATTACAAACCCTGGCAATTTAGATATTATTTTTAAGGATGCTTGTTGGCATTTATTCTTTTTATCAGCATTTAATTTCAGTCCACCGTAGCATCCATCATAATAAATAATGTGCCTGGAAGGGACCTTGAGAAATCATCTAGTCCAGTCCCCTGCACTCAAGTATTACCTAGACAATCCCTGACAGGTGTTTGTCCAACCTGCTCTTAAAAATCCCCAATGGTAGAGATTCCACAACCTCCCTAGGCAATTTATTCCAGTGCTTAACCGCCCTGACAGGAAGTTTTTCCTAATGTCCATCCTAAACTGCCCCTGCTGCAATTTAAGCCAATTGTTTCTTGTCCTATCCTCAGAGGTTAAGAAGAACAATTTTTCTCCCTCCTCCTTGTAACAACCTTTTAAATACTTGAAAACTGTTATGTCCCCTCTCAATCGTCTCTTCTCCAGACTAAACAAAGCCAATTTTTTCAGTCTTCCCTCATTGGTCATGTTTTCTAGACCTTTAATCATTTTTGTTGCTCTTCTCTGGACTTTCTCCAATTTGTCCACATCTTTCCTGAAATTGGACACAATACTCCAGTTGAGGCCTAATCAGTGCAGAGTAGAGAGGAAGACTTACTTCTCATGTCTTGCTTACAATACTCTTATTAGCTCTTATAATTCTCTCTTATGGGGCTTTTTTTGATACACAGAAATCTGTATATGGATCACACACACCTCATGAGAGCTTCCAAATCCTGATGCATTTGCTATTGGAATTGCTGTGGGCCATTTTTATCCTGAGCCTTTCAACTGTACTTTCACTTTATAGTACTAAAATGATTGTTGCAAAAATGATGGCACAGAGGCAATGCTAATTTCTGATTAGTTTGATAATACTGAAAAGGTTAATTCACAGAGAATGTCACTGACATACATAATTCAAAAATATAAAGGAAAAAAGGTCTCTCTTCTACCAGATCTTTTCAATAAATAAATCCATCTGCAGTCATCTTATCTTCACTAATCAGCATTTACAGACTAAATTCAGACTTATGGCACCAACTAAATTAAAGCTCCTCCGCTAAAACTGTCCAATGAAGAAACTTCAAAAATTACTCATATACAAGGGATGCAAGAGAAATCCTCTCCAGGAATATTTAATGTATTTACTTAAGACAGATGTTTAGAAGTCACATATAAAGATAACAGAAATAAAATTGGTATTTCAACTAAATTACACAGCATAACACGCACTTCAAAGCGGGAGACCTTGGCCATCAGTAAAGTAGAACATGTAGAAGAGTAGTCAAAACGCTTCTATAGATGGAGATACCAGTGTTAATACAACTTCACAGTTAATACAACTTCACAGGTCTCCCATGTGTAGTATATTTATTTTTGTTTTATTCTTTGGCTTTGAAGATAAAGAAGAGAACTATAACAAACAATAGTAATTGAATAAGGAGGTCACTACAAAAATCACCACACCTATATGGATCACTCTGCAAGGACTGAGTCCACAGAGACTAACGTGTCTATGATTCTCAGTCCTTTCTCAGATTGTTAACTTTATGCATGAGTAGTATCATTGACTACTGACAGACAGCATGTAAATATAAGCATGTGTGCAAATCTTTGCAGGATCAGGCCTACATCAAAAACAAAAGACATTTCCTCCGACTGCCTAAGTCTTGGAAGACAGGGAATGAAGAAACACAGATCTCTCATTTGCTGTACGGCCAACACCAAGGCTTTAAAAAATCACAAATCATGACTTAAAAAATAAATAAAAATCCCCAAACCATCCTTCTGAATCCTTTTAATTTGCCTTCTGCCTTTCGAATGCATTCAATTAATGTTTTCAAGCTTTTCTCCACAACCAAAGAAACTTTTTTTTAAAATGAAAGTTGAGATTCTCATGTAAAATTCTAATAATGAAATACTACATTTATTTTTGTTACCTTGTATAAAATGTAGATGTATAAAATCTACCTTAAGTGCATTATTAAGGAATGATGCTGGAGAGGATTTCCCGTGTTTACTACAAGAGAACATTTCTAAAGTCAGTGGGCTCCATGCAGTTATAAAAGCTTGGTGTCCAGGGATCACTTTGCAGGGTTAGGATGTACATGTGCACTACTCCACAAAATCCAACCTCTAAATGAACAATAGGAAGATCCAAAATTCCCCTTGCCTCATGGTCATGATATAATCTCATGCAATTAGGTTTCACAAGATGGCAAATAAACCTTTTGTATGGAAACTTGGATCATCATACATCTACATGTATATTTGGAGCATCAGTAAGATCTCTTCCTGCAGTAGCATGCCCACTGTGGGGTAGAAATATTTCATAAAAGTCATTTTTGAAAGCTGCCAGTCCCACTCTCACAGCATATCCTGTATTTTATCATCTACATGAATGTTCTCATGACCCTGTCAAAGAGGCCCTCTGATATCTCTATCCATTCTGTATTTGTACAGTGCCTAGTGCAATACGGTCCTGGTCAATGACTGGTGCTCGTAGGCAATACCACAACACAAATAATAGATAATAATTAGAAAGACAAAGGTTCCCCTTCAGGTAATGAGGCAGAAGACATTTGTCATTTTGAATAGATAAACAGAAAGAGCTTTGGATCTAAAATGCTGAGTCTGTCTGTAAGGCCTGAAGGCTTGACCCTGTATAGTGCTGGGAATAGGGTTGCTTGCGTAAACACAAGGTTAAAAATGATTAGGGGGACGGGGAGAGCTGGGGAAGCCAATCTGATGAGCACGGCAGACAGTGCTGCTGTCCAGCCTTCAAGTTAGACCTGCCTAGTAGTGGGAGTAAGACTTTAGCATGTAGCATTAGCATGATGAAGATAATGATGCCCATATCTCCTCAAACAAGCCCATGCTGCCCATCCCACCTTTAAAACACTGCACATTAGCAAGTAGAGCTGGCTGGAAAATAGAAATCTAAGTTTTCAAGGAAAGGAATTTCCAGGAAAATTCCAACTTAGCAGAACCAAAACTGAATTTTTAGCATTTCAGCCTGTCTGAAGGGCTCTTGTTCATTTCACCGTTAGCAGAAAGTGAAATTCACAGCCTTACAGACAGGCTGCCAGAAGCTGAAAGCCCAAGCTCTCTGTCTCCCCCCAGACCAACTGCCAGAGAGACAGCCGGACATGTGGACAGCTAGGGCGCTCACCCTCCCTGCCACCCCTCAAGCTCAGCTGCAGCTCCCCAACTGCCCACCTGTCAATTTTTCTCCCTCCTTAAAGGCAAAAAGGGAAGCTGACCAGAACCTTCCAGGTGGGCAGCAGTTTCCTGACAGAAAAAAAATCAAAATTTTTCATCAGAATTTAAATTTCCCCCCAGAGAATTTAATTTTCTATCAAAAATAATTCTGACAGAAAATTCCCAACCAGCTCTGTTCACAAGTCTGACAGGTGAGGAGCAGATGTGAGCTAAATCTGGAGGACTATGCTTAGTTCTTAGCCTTTTGTCTCCATGCATTGCTTCCATTAACGCTTGCACTAGAGTGTAACAAGCTTACGTTCTGCACAAGAACTTACAGGACCATGGTGCAGATATTTTTATAGGATACAAATAGGGGCAGATGGTAGCATTGATGAAAAGGTGGTCATAAGCATCTGCATTTACAGTGCATTGGTTAAAGCGGTTTAAAGCTTTTCTTTAAAGCTGTTGTCAAATTACAGAGTACAGTTTACTTAGATGCTTTCATTGTTTTAATATTTTAAAAATACATAATTCCGCAGTCAATGATTAGAACACAATGACCAAGTTGGAGCACTTACAAAAATGCAAGCAGAGATAAAAATCATGGTCACTCTCATGTTAAGGAAAATGTGTAATGAAATACAATGAACAGCAATGTAAACAAAAAACTGGTTCAAAAATTTACTCCCTGCCAAAATAAACAAAAAGCAGAGAACACATAATTCTGGATTCTCATTTTTATTCATAGCTGAACAGAAACATGCTGGACACAAAATGAAGCACAGCACAATAAAAGTTCTGAAAGCTAATCTACCTTTGCTCCCTTTTAATGACAGGGTCTTGCTTCAAAATTTATGTTTTATTCTTATAGTGCCTTTGATTCAAAGCAACCTAAAATACTCAGTCACTTAATAGCTGCCTAATTCCACCCTAATTAAAAAGTTCTATAAGACTCCATAGTACTGATTTTCTGTGAGCAGAGATGCAGCACCTCATAGCTTCTGAAATCAGTTAGCAAACATGCATGCAAAATTAGGGTTGTTTAATTTACAAGCTACTCAGCCATGTGCACCTGCACATACAAGAGCAGGATACGCTACCGTCTCCTTCTCAGAAACGCAAAGGGTTTTTTCCTTAGATCTCCAAGGCAACTTTAGATGCTTTCATTATGTCAAGATTAATTTTAATGATGATTAATTTGGTGATCTGCAGACTATATTTTTGTAGGCATTACTCAAAACATCAAACATGGTGAATTTTCATTAGCAACCAGGCTTGCTTCCCAATCTCCATGCCCACAGTATACTACTGCAGTATAATGAGAAATTTGCTCAAAAACCTGGCATTATTTGCTGTAATTACTGAAGCTATTATATGCTGCACTAATTTTTGATCAAGTACATAATTAATGATGTTGATAAACATGCTTATCCTATGCAGTGGTGATACTGCAAAAATATATTCGTTGAGACAGTTTGTATTTTTTGTCTTCTTGATGATATTGACAGATAGTTTGCAGTCAATTTTGGAAGCATAAGAAAATTCTACAGCTCACATTGGTACTATTCTTGCATTTTTGCCCAGCACATTTAAGATACACTGAAATGAATCCACAAGTACAAAGTAAGCACATGGTACTATAAGTATAATGTAAATATACTTCGGAAAGCAGTGCATGTTAAAATACAAACATAACATGAAGGTTCTGACACAAGCCAACAGAAGCAAGAATATTCATTGCTGAGACTGACGTTCTGGTCTTAACCCAACCTGTTGCATCCAGGTATAGAAAAATCCAAATATTGGGCTACCATACAGGGCTCAAAATTAAAAATTGGGTGTATCAATCTCATATTTGAGTGATCAGATTGGTCCTTACGTGTGCAACAGGTGGAATTAAACACCTAAATACTTGATTTGTTTGAAGACTGGGCCCAAAACATTTGCTGTAATGCTTCCCTTGTAAAAAGGAAATCTCCACATAATTATATAATAATAATAATAATTTTTGTTGGCTTGTAATCTTAGAATGATACTGGGTTGTTAATAATAATAAATAATAATGCATTTGAAATAATAACCTTCTGAAGGTCTTTTATTTTTATAACCTCTAAACTGAGTGAATCTAGTCCTTTAAAATACTACATAGTGCACAAAAACAAAATTGTTCTCAGGTAGATATCCTGTGTTCCAGGTGTTTTGTGCCAGAATGCATTTTATAAATGCCTCTGCATTTAAAAGAAGGTGTTTAATGAAAACACTGACACAAGATTAATGAAAACTGTGCCACCCAAAAAATACATTTCTGTAGCTGATCCAAATTTTGGACTGTTCAAGGTAAATGTATGTTTCCAAACAATCGGAAAAAATCAGGGGTCAGTAGCTGGGTTATGCATCACTTCCCTCAAACTCCTATTGGGGACTCTTTCCCCCTATCCTAGACTCCAGGATCCTCCTTACCCACTAGCCCTGGAAACCTTCATTACCTTAAAAATCTTCTAGGGGTTTTGCTTAGACGGCTGCAAATTGATTCCATACGGGTGACCATATTTCCCTATGCTGAATACAGGACACCTGGTAAAATTACTCATATTCAAGTGAGTTCAACGGCAATCAATCAGAACTATGCAGTACAAACGTTCAAATTAACATCAAGTTGACTGAGCCCGTTAAAAAGAAATACTGCATAGTTGGATTATTTTTATTTACCTTCTTATCTTTAAGGCTTTAGGGTTCACACAGGGAGGGGTGACACACACACCCCTATCCTCCCACACACACACGGGGAAAGGTCATACACACACTCCTGTACACCTCTCTCACATGAGGGGAGAGGTGACTGACCGAGCCAACCTTCACTGCCCAGTGCTCTCCGCCCTCCATGCCTGGCTGGGCCCCGGGACAGACCCGCCTCTCCTGGTACCTGGCACCACGTATTCCCAAGGCAACATGTGGGAGCGGGGACCCATGCAGGGTCAGATGCCCCTCCTCCCCAGATTTCTGCCAGGGTTCACACCAGAATGTGGCCAGCAGCAGCCTTTTGGCACTGTGTGGGAGGGAAGGGATGGGACCTGCTTCCCGCAGCGGGGGGAGAAGAGGGAAGGGATGACCTGGCCTGTGTCTTTGCAGAGTTCATCTCTTCTTCTCTATTCCCCTCTCCTCCCAACCCCCTCGTGGCTGGAAGCAGCTTGTCCTTTCCTGCCCGCACAGTGTCAAAGGCAGCTAACACGTCCAGGCTACTGCTGGCCACCAACATAACCCAGCCACCTTCCATCCCACTGCTACAGCGTGGGCAGGAAGGGGTTAAGCCCTAAGGATGCATTGTACACCAGGACACCTGACTGTGGGAGTTTCAGCAGCCTCAGAGCCTGGCCAAGAGGTGGCTCAACAGGGGAGGATGCCCAGGGGCCAGAGCAGCCCCATGCTCCCTGGGGGCAGGACCCAGGGCAGGAGGGGGGGCAGGTGAAGAGGGTGCTAAGCCCCTGCCCTGGGGGCTACTGTGGAGCCTGCAGGTTCAGGGCTTGAACAGGTTGGGAATCACTTTGGCCCTGCCATTCCAGAGTTTAGCTGAGGGGTGGAGAGGCTCCCCCGTGCCAGTGCTGTGCGGGACTTTGGCACATGCAGGGCTCAGCTCCTCCTGGTCAGCAGCCCCCGGCCGGAGGGTCTTGGGCTTTCCTGGGGCGCTAGCCCAGCCAGAGGCAGTGAGGGAAGGAAAGAGCCTGCCAGCCAGGCTGCTGGTGAGCTGATTGCTCCGACCAGGGGCTGGTTCTCCACACAGCTGTGGGAGTGGGATGCCCCCCGTGGGGGGTATATGGAGGAGTGACGTGTAACCAGCTCGCAGCCAGCGCCAGCCAGAAACGGAATGGGGGGCAGGGCCCTGCTGACCAGTCTTGCACACCCACCCCTATTGTCGACAAAGGACCCCTCCACTCCCCACTGATGGGCGGGCGGCTGGCGAGCAGGGATCAGGCCAGCAGCAGGACCCGCCGATACTGACGTGGCTGAGGCAGAATATACGGGACAATTTGCCTGTTTTTAAGAAAAAGTTGGGACACCTGCAGGAGAGCTTAAATATGGGACTGTTCCTTTAAAAATGGGACATCTGGTCACCCTCGTTCTATATGTTTTGGGGCCTTCTCTTCTCTGACCTCCAAGGTTCATCAGCTGGGTATGGATGACTTTTGTCCTGGGTGGCAGATACGATAGGCTGAGGGAGGCTGTGCCTCCCCAAGCAGCCTGGCACGGCCCCACTCATGCTCCACCCCCAGGCTCCCTCCTGCAGTTCCCAGTGCTCTGCCCTGGCCCAGGCTGGCTGGGGCTGGGGCTGGCCGGCCTGCTGCGGGGACTTGGGGAGGCTGACGCTGGGGCCACACTGCCCACCCAGCCCTCGGACCGCGCCCCGGCGCTCCGGGGCTGGGGGCGCTGCTGTTGCGCTGCCCGGCCACCCGGCCCCTGCCCAGCCATCCGCTGCTGGGGGTGGGAAGGGCAGGGAAACATGGTTCTGGGCTCCTGTGGGGGAGGGGGTGAGGGGAGGGGCAGGGCTTCGGGCAGGAGGGGAGGGGCCAAGGTCTAACCTCCCCCAGTGGCCAGGTCTCCGGCTGCCCATGCCTTTTGGGCAACAGGAGGCCTATACCCATCTAGCAGGCTGATGTTACCTCAGTGGCTCTGGGGATGCCAGGACCATACATGCCCCTGTGTTTACTTGCTATGCAAACCTGAGGGTTTACCTAGCTACAGACTAAGCCACCTAGTGAAAAACTCTTTTCACTGACAACTGTGCAAAAGGGTCCAGGGGGCATTTCCCATTCCCAATCCTAACCTCACTGGAATACGAGTTTCCTCTAAAACAGATCTATTTCAAACAAGTTATTACAAAACTAATTCTATGTGCTTTTCAAATAAACCTGATATGTTTTAAAAAAAAAACAAAAAACATATTACTTAAGGGATTGTATTTCCATACTGAATGGGACTCCCCTAAACATCCATAAAACCACCACCCACCTTAAACTCTCCCTTCCTATGACGCTTACAAAAACCTTGACAAAAGCCACTGGCTATTGTGCTAGTTGGTATTGTTTTCTTGTACTCTCCCATCTGTGTGGCTGTGTCTATCTGTTGTCTCTTATACTTAGGTTGTAAAGTGTTTGGTGTTGGGACCATCTTTTTCGTAATTTATTTGTACAGTGCATAGCACAATGGGGCCTTCATCCATCATTGGGTCTCCAATGTGCTACTACAATATAAATAATAATAATCAGAAGAAAAAATTGCCTATAACAATATAAAGCTTTAAATTCATTTAGAGCACAGAAGAATAATGAGCTTATCTGCTTATATTTTACTATCAACCTACAGATTTCTAGGACAAAGGCATTGTCCTAGACTTTCAGCAAGGTCATTTCAGCTGTGCTGCTATGAAAGCACATTGTATTACCTGCATGTTCAGCTGCAGATTTAAAGCAACAACCACTCTCTAGGCATATATTAAAAGAGAACTTATTTTTCAGTCTCAATGCAATAATCAGAGGCTGCCTCAAACTGTCAAAACTAATCATAAATGAAACCAATATACAAAAAGCCATTAGCTTTTGTGTTCATTGTTGTTTTATTCTCAAGTGAGTTTTCAGCTTGTGAAATGTGCCAAACAGAACTGTAAAGCATGGACAAAAGCAGTATAAATGTCTCCACACTGGCCTGCTCATACAGCTAAGTCCCCACACAGAAGGGCCACCCTTACAAGTGACAAAGCCATGTGCTCTTCATGCTCATTCAAATCTCAGCCTTTCTGCTCTGACTGTCACAAAGCCAATGGTCTGTCCTACCAGGGATGGGTTGAAATACTAGTGTGATGCTTATTGATCATGTTCCAGTGCTGTGTGGCGTGGAGGAGTGCAAGCCGTTTCATGCTGCTGAAGAGATCTATGCTGATAGTCGCTTAAGCTGTCCCCGGGGAGATCTGGATGTGTCATCCCTCTTTGCAGCACTCCCTTGAGCAGCTGCAAATTCCTCTCTGCTCTTCAAATGGAAAGTTCCCTTTGCTATTACCCTAACTTCCTCTGCACTCAATTGTGGACACAACCTCTATTTCCTCCCTCTGGCACTCCATCCAACCCCTCATGGGCAAGAACCTCCAGATCCATCTAGTTTGCACAGTAATTTGAAGACAATGATTGGAAGAAGTCAGTCCTGGCTGCCATCAAGACTCCTAGATTCACAGAATTTAAATAAGACAAGACCATTAAATTGTGTAGTCTGACCACCTGGTTAACACAGGACATTAAATTTTACCAAGACACTCATGTACTGAGATCAATTAGCTGTGTTTGACTAAAGAATATCTTCCAGAAAGGCATCCAGTTGACATCAAAAGATCCAGAATCTACCACTTCCCTTGATAGTTTGATGATGATTAATTACCATGATTAATGGATGATTAATGGATGGTGGTTACCATTAATCATCATGATGATTAATCACCATACTGTTACTGTTAAAAATGTATGCCTTATTTCTAATTTTGAATTTATCTGGCTTCTGCTTCCTGCCATTGGTTCTTGTTTTCCCTGCTAGATTTCAAGAGTGCTTTATAGTACCTGGTATTATCTCCCCTCAATGGAGTCACCTCTCAGTCTTCCTTTATATAAGCTAAACAGACTGAGCTCTCTAAGTCTTTCACAGGAAGACATTTTCTCCAGCCCCTGAATAATTGTCGTGGCTCTCTCTTACACCTTCATTTTTTCAATATCGTTTTTAAAGGACAATAGAACAGTATGCAGTATTGGGGTCACCAATGCTGTATAGAGAGGTAAAATCACCTCCCGACTCCTACTCACTACTCCCCTGTTTATACATCCAAGGATCGCATTAGCTTTTTTTGCTACAGCATCGCACTGGGAGCTCATGTTGAATTGCTCTGACATGTTGAATTGCCTTTTCAGAGTTGCAACTTTCCAGGATACGGTCCCCCATTCTGTAGGTATGGCTGTGTTCCTTGTTCCAAGATGCATAACATTGCAACTGGCTATATTCAAACGTATTTTATTTGAAAAGACCCAGATTATCAAGAGATCCAGATCACTCTATATCTCCTTCAATCTTTATGTCATTCACAAAGCAACAGTGATTTTATATTTACTTCCAGATAGATACTGATTTACTTGATAAAAATACTGACTATTGATCCCTGCAGAACCCCACTAGAAACACTCACTAGAATCAACTATGAGTCCCCCCAATAACAACTTTTTGAGATCTGTCAGTTAGCAAGTTCTTAATTCATTTACCATGAGCTTTATAGATATTGTATAGTGCTAATATTTTAATCAGAAAGTGAAACACCTTACAAAAGCAGTCTCAGGACTTTTGGTGGTGCTGTAGCAGTAGGTACCATAGATGATACTTCCTTTGTGCAACTCAAAAAGTGGTGTTGAAAGAGACTAGAGGAGCAAAAAGAGATGCGTTCTGTCCATATTCCTTTAAATAATGGTAAAGGAAGATGGTAACAGGACTGTCCAGAACTACTTGAACTGGCTCTAGTGATCACTGCTTTGTTTCTACTGTGAAGCCCCTTGCTCTATGCTCTGCCTGGCAGAATCGTGGAATTCAAGGCCCTATTTGTATGCCACGGTTGATTTTTCAAACCACAAGCCAATAGTTGTATTAGTTCATCTCCAGAATACTGGAGGGAACACTGTATGTGATGAAAAGTATGATACACGGTTTTTATTTTGCAGCACATACACACAGAGAGAGGGTGGTTTTTTGTCTCCCAGGATGCCTCTTTCATTTTGTAACATGAAATTTCAAAACTGACTACAATCAGGTGGATTGTCATCATGGTAATAACACTATTTGCCTAATTGCAGCAAGCTGTTTACTGTGCTGTTATGTTGTCTATGTGATTATGGCATGCAGCCACATTACCAATAAGAAATATAATTCAGCAATTTTGGGGCAGGAAAGGGACTTATTCATCTGACTCTGCACACAATTCTGTGAAAACATCAACTATTTTTCATACCACACTATTGTTTGTAGACTATAAACAAAACACTTCCTATTTGTGATGTCATAGATTTAGTTTAGGGGAGAATCAATGGCATAGAGGAAAAAAGTATAAGATAAAATATTTTTGATACTATGCCATTTGCACATGACCATTTCTCCAAAAAAAGCCGGATCCAATGCCATTGAAGTCAATGGAAAGACTCTCACTGACTTCAATGGGCACTGGATCAGACCCAAAGATGACAAGTTTATGCCTGGCCCTGAGTGGTGCATATAAAAATAAAAATAAAAAACCCTAAGGCCTGAACCTACTAGTCTCCAATTCGACCCTTCCCCCAACTCAATATATTGCCATATAGCATAAGCCTTCATTTACAGGCCTTCAGCTGGCATTCAATCCATGTGACAATGCACACATCCAAGCCAAATGGAATTCTTTATGTGATTTTTATGTGACTGTCAAATGTTTGACTAAAATTCAGCTAAATCACATTCTCTTCGGTTTTGAACATTGTGACGTAATTTTTTTCCATTCCTCTGGTAGGAATCTCCCCAATTCTCCATGACTTTTCACAAAAAAATTCAGAGTGTTTCAATACATTAAACAAACAATTTCCATAATGCCTCAGAATGCACATCATTCAGATTTGCTAGTGTGCACACAGTATTCCATTTTTCCAGGATTCTCTCAGCTAAGGATTTTCCAGCAGCTGTATTTATGCAAGCTTCATTGGTTCCTAATTGTCTATATATTTCCTCCTTACTTATCTTGTTAAAGACCAATTACAAAAAGTATTTCAATAGCTTAGCCATTTGTGCTCAGACTGCACACTGATGGGTGCTTTATAAATACATAGATAGTTTTTAGAATTAGCATCAATTTCATCTTCTTAATGTATTAATTGTCTTGCTTTCTCTCCATTAATTATTACATGTTATCTCTATTGCTTTAGCTCCCAGATTCCCCTTTAAGTTTGGAGCCCCTTTGTGCAAGGACTACACAGTCACTGCCACCAAGGAATTTACCATCTACCATAACATAACATACTCCAGTGTTTCCATTCCCACTGATATTTATAAAAGTCCTTTTTATTCTCCTTAATCCACTTGACTATCATTTAATCATGTTGCTGTCTTGATGTACTCTTTAGTCTGCGAGCCTGAACGGTCTTTGTATATTCTTGGTTAGCTCCCTCTCTCTTCTCTATTTGCACAACAGGTTTGTTTGGTTTTTTTAACTTCACATTTGGCCAATGTCACATGAAGCCACATTGGCTGCTTCTTGTTTTTGCATTTTCCTTTTCACATTAATTGTTGATTACTGTGCACCAATGATGGTTACTTTACGACCATTCAAGATACCTTTCACACTCATGCACTTTAAAGTGATTTATGCTTGTCTTTCTTCCCCTCCCCCCTCAGCCCCGCATTGCATCCCTTCTCCCTCAGCATACAGGACATGGAGGGTCATTGCTCCCCACTGTGGCAATCAGACCATGGAGGTCCTTCACTGCCCCTCACATCTCAGGTATCTGTAAGGCCCCAGTTTAGGAAAACAGTTAATCACATGTTCAAGCCCATCCCTATTCACCAAAGCACTTATGGACAGGTTTAACTTTTACCACGTGTTAAGTGCATTGCTGAATACAGATGATCTTCTGCAGGCATAGTCAATTATTTTTTGTCAAAGTCCAAATTTCTTAGACAAGGTACAGTCAAGGTCCAGACTCCAGAGAAACATTTTTCAACCTGCAAGTGCCCCTGTTCAACAAACACATTACACAATGCTGTGTAATGTACCCAGGGCCTACTGCTTATATTTTTAGTGCATTAAACGAAAAATAAAATCAAACCACTGTATAACCTAAAAATAACCTCCAAGAAAGATGTAATAAATTACATCTGAGACTTTGAGAAAGAACATATATAAACCATCAAATAGATGGAAATATTAGTATTAAAACACTTTCCTACAACTGTTTAAGCTTTGCATTTGTTCTGAGTTTCCAAAAAGTATTAATTTTGATTTTGTCAAATAAAATTATTATAGGCACATTACCCGCCATGCAACTGAGGGTTACTATGTTTCAAGTTCCCCAATAAAGGACACTGTCGGCTGGGGGGGAGAGTTGGGGAGGAGGGGAAGAGCTGAAGGGGAGAGTACAGTTGGGGGAGGGGGGTGCTGGAGGAGATATTTGGGTGGTGCTGGAGGGGTGTGCATGTACTGGGAAGGGTATTTGGTGGATGCAGGAGAGAGGTGTGTGTACTGGGAGGGGGCATTTGGTGGGCGTTGGAAGGGTGTGTGTGTGTACTGGGAGGTGGTACTTGAGGGGTGCTGGTGGGAGTACATGCGGCCTCACTCTTGAGGTAGGGGGAAGTGTTGCTCCCTGTCATGGTGGCAAAGCGGTTGGTGCAGCCTGCCAGTCTGCACCTCCCAGCAGGCCTCTCCCCCTCCCCAGGGCAGGGAGCCAGAGCCTGGCTCTGTCACCCCTCCCAGCCAGGCTCTGAGGCCCTGCGGCAGGGCAGGCAGACTGCCCAAGAGGCATTTGGCAGCACTGCTTCCCTGATAGGCCCGGTGGCCCAGCTCCCCCCAAACCACCGATCGCCCACCAGCTTCCCGCCACCTCACCAGCACCTGCGTGTTTGCCCACATGGCCCACTTGCTCCATCCCTGTGCTGCAGCCTGCAGGCCAGCGGATGATGGAGCTGATGGGGATTACCCCTGAGGGCATTCTGCACCAAAAAATTAAAAAGTCTGTGCCAAAAAATTTAAAATTCTGCACAAAATTTTAAAATTCGGCAAATTTTATCTGTCAAATAAATGTGGAGACTCCAGCATGGCACTGGGGAGCACAGGCCACTGGATGCACAGAGGTGGGAGATCACTCTGCAGCTCCCTGAGGGTCACAGATTCAGCGGTGGGGCTGCACCCAACCCTGACATAGTGCAAGGATCGGGCCTGCCCCAGAAACATCCAAGGGCCCTGCCCCTCTGTGCCAGGTGCACCAGTGTGGGCAGGCAGGCTCAGCCCAGCAGGATCCAAGTGTGGAGGGGCTTAGTGTGGGAGGATCCAGGTATGGTTTGAGAGGGTTCAGTGTGGGGCACTCTGGGTGTGGGCAGCTCAGTGGGAGGATCTGGATGGACAGGGTTTTTTTTCGGGGGGGGGGGGGGGCGGGTTCTGGATGCAATGGTAATGGGACTTTGCAGGGGGCTCCAGGTGAAGGTGGTTGGAGGTCATGGGGAGAGGAGGTCTGTGTGTGGGGGGACAGAGCTCGGCAGGGTGGGTCTGGGTGTGGGGGGTTTACTGGGGGAGTCTAATTGCTGGGGGAGTGGGGCTCAGTGAGGTGGGGATCCAGATGCAGCTGGCTGGGGCTTGGTGAAGGGGTAGTAGGGCTCGGTGGGTGCCACCAGACTCCTCATTGTTTTTGTGGATACAGACTAACACGGCTACCCCTCTGATACTTGATAAACAAACTAGGAAAATAAAACCTAGATGGAGCTGGTGGGTGCATAACTGATTGGAACACTATTCCCAGAGAGTAGTTATCAGTGGTTCACAGTCATGCTGGAAGGGCATAATGAGTGGGATCTCGCAGGGATCAGTTCTGGGTCTGGTTCTGTTCAATATCTTCATCAATGATTTAGATAATGGAATAGAGAGTACACTTATAAAGTCTGCGGACGATACCAAGCTGGGAGGGGTTGCAAGTGCTTTGGAGGAGAGGATTATAATGATCTGGACAAACTGGAGAAATGGTCTGAAGTAAACAGGATGAAATTCAATAAGGACAAATGCAAAGTACTCCACTAAGAAAGGAACAATCAGCTGCACACATACAATATGGGAAATGACTGCCTAGGAAGGAGTACTGCAGAAAGGGATCTGGGGGTCATAGCGGACCACAAGCTAAATATGAGTCAACAGTGTAACATGGTTGCAAAAAAGAAAACATAATTCTGGGATGTATTAGCAGGAGTATTGTAAGCGAGACACGAGAAGTAATTCTTCCACTCTACTCTGTGCTGATTAGGCCTCAACTGGAGTATTGTGTCCAGTTCTGGGTGCCATATTTCAGGAAAGACGTGGACAAATTGGAGAAAGTCCAGAGAAGACCAACAAAAAATGATTAAAGATCTAGAAAACATGATCTATAAGGGAAGATTAAAAAAATGGGTTTGTTTAGTCAGGAAAAGAGAAGACTGAGAGGGGACATAACAGTTTTCAAGTATATAAAAGGTTGTTACAAGGAGGAGGGATAAAAATTGTTCTTCTTAACCTCTGAGGATAGGACAAGAAGCAATGGGCATGAAATGCAGCAAGGGAGGTTTAGGTTGGACATTAGGAAAAACTTCCTGTCAGGGCAGTAAAGCACTGGAATAAATTGCCTAAGGAGATTGTGGAATCTCCATCGTTGGAGATTTTTAAGAGCAGGTTACACAAACACTTGTCAGGGATGGTCAGACTCTAGATGGTCTAGTCCTGCCATGAGTGCACGGGACTGGACTCGATGACCCCTCAAGGTCCGTTCCAGTCCTATGATTCTGAAAACCAGGATCTTTTAAGGTCTCTCAGTTGGATATCCATAAACTGAGGCACTCAAAATCACTAGTTACTTTGAAAATCTTGATAATTTACAACAATTTTATGATGATCAAGGAAAAACGTAATATATGATCATGCCAAGCAGTGACCAACACACTATATTTTTCTTCCCACGTTACTGTGACATGTAGTTTGTGGTTTACCAAACAGACGTTTAAACTTTCACCATTCTAAATAGAAATGATTGATGGAGCCTTACCTTTGGGAATAGTAATCTGACAACCTAGGTCACAGTCCTGCTGCAACTGATAAAAGGCCACTTCCTGTAGTCGGGCACGCTCCAACTCTGAAAGGCTTTGAACGGGAACTGACTTCAGCCGAACACTGCGCCCTGACATGCTGTTCCACGTGAAGTCACCCTACAGGAAATCAAGTGGAAAAACATGAAGCATCATATGCACAGTTTAAACAAACATACCCTTCTCTTTCATTGGTAAGCAAAACAACACAGGTCCCTTTCCTTAAAAATTCACTTCTTGGACAGTCCTGATCTTTGAAATGTCATCTTTGTTTTCACAGAATCAATTAATCTATGCAAAAAACTAGGGCTGTAAAGCAATTTAAAAAATTAATCGTGATTAATCGCACTGTTAAACAATAACAGAATACCATTTATTTAAATATTTTTGGATGTTTTCTATGTTTTCAAATATATTGATTTAAATTACAATACAGAATACAAAGTGTACAGTGGTCACTTTACAGTTATTTTTTTTACAAGTATTTGCACTGTAAAAAACCAAAAGAAATAGTATTTTTCAATTCACCTAATACAAGTACTGTAGTGCAATCTCTTTATCATGAAAGTTGAACTTATAAATGTAGAATTATGCACCAAAAAATCTGCATTCAAAAATAAAACCATGTAAAATTTAGAGCCTGCAAGTCCACTCACTCCTACTTCTTGTTCAGCCAGTCACTCAGACAAACAAGGTTGTTTACATTTGCAGGAGATCATGCTGCCCACTTGTTGCTGACAATGTCCCCTGAAAGTGAGAACAGGCGTTCTCATGGCACTGTTGTAGCGGCGTGGCAAGGTATTTATGTGCCAGATGCACTAAGGATTCATATGTCCCTTCATGCTTCAACCATCTTCCAGGGAATATGCTTCTCACTTTCTGGTGACATTGTAAATTAGAAGAGGGCAGCATTATCTCCAGTAAATTGAAACAAACTTGTTTGTCTTAGCGATTGGCTGAACAAGAAGTAGGACTGGATGGACTTGTAGGAGGCTCTGAAGTTTTACATGTTTTGTTTTTGAGTGCAGTTATGTAACAAAAAAAAAATCTACATTTGTAAGTTACACTTTCACGATAAAGAGATTGCACTACAGTACTTGCATGAGGTGAATTGAAAAATACTGTTTTTTTTATCATTTTTACAGTGCAAATATTTATATAAAAAATAATATACACTTTGATTTCAATTACAACACAGAATACAATATATATGAAAATTTAGAAAATCATCCAAAATATTTAATAAATTTAAATTGGTATTTTAACAGTGTGATTAAAACTGCGATTAATCGTGATTAATTTTTTAAGTTAATTGTGTGAGTTAACTGCAATTAATCAACAGCCCTATAAAAAACCCAAAACAAAACAAAAACCCACCGCATCATTTCTACCCTGAAAACATTTACCTATTATTGTTGCAAAAACATTAGGATTCCTAAAGAACCAGGGGTGTTGGAGGGGGAAAGGCTGATCTTCCCAAGTTTTGTTTCTTTGTGCATTTGACAGCATTTTTTGTATACTCAGTTTCACACCATTTTTCCTGTATAATCAATTTAACATACAGAGATTTTACTGGACTCTTTACAGTACACAGTTTATTTTCCATAAGTGCTGATCCCTTTATGTGGGTCTGAAGAGGTTGTACCAACAAAACCCCACCTCTTCCCTACATATCCCCTCTCCTCCTCATGTATGTCATGCCTAGATTTATCCTAATTGAATGACAAGTTGCTAAACATTTGTCTAAACAGTCCTAATCAACCTGTGTTAAAATAAATATAATACACAACATGAGATGCTATATATTCAATAAATACCCACTGAGTTAGGAAATCTAATCAACAGATTTAGCTATGCAGTCTCCCAGCTTTGGAGAGGAATATAAAATCTTACTCCGTAGGTCAATATTTCATTCTGATGAGTAAGTAATTTTTTCTGTCAATCAGTAATAGTGAAATATACATATTTGCTTCAGGGTTAGCCATGAAATTCAAACTAACATTTCACAATGGAAGCAAAGTCTAAGTGGACATTTTTGTGGCATTGGGGCAGAAAGAATTCCTTTGGTTCTTGAACAAATTCTGACCAAATTAAAAATAATGGTCCAGTTGCTTGAGCTGAGACTAGATAATCACAATGGTAATTTCTGGTTTTATAGTCTCTAAATCTTAGCAGGCATAATTTGAAGTACATCAAATTGGAGACAAAGGAGCTACACCAGCTAACATGTAAAACAAAAGATACTACGCAACCATATCTTGTCACAACACGCTGAAAATAGATCTGTCATTACACAATTTTATTCTCATCATAAGATATTTTGCCCATTTTTAACATGAACGTAAGCATCACCATCCTTTCTTCTCCTTCATTTGTTAATGAGTCACCTAGGATTCATCCACTTGGCTGTCCTTAAAAGTGAGATTCACAGACCAATAGTGAGATTCAAGGCCAAAGAGTAAGACTTTCCAGGTCGTGTGTTAGGTCATTGCTTAAGAGAGCGACTCTCATCTTTGGTCCTTGGCGACACCCAATAGTCCAGGTTTTTAATCCATGACTCATGCCTGAGGTCCCGGATGTATTGTTGTCTCTAGCAGTGCCTGAGTAAAAATAGTTTAAATCTTTATATATTTACTCAAAGTGAGTGAGATAAGCTTAGGAATGTGTGTGAGAGTGAGATAGCATGCTAATGAGTGAGACTTGACATGTAAAAGACCTAAAGGATCCTCCGTGAATTCAGTAGACATTGGATCAAGTCCCTTATGTAAAATATACAGTAAAGTATACGGTATACTTTCTGCACTGTGTTAGTGAGATACACATATATATTACATACAGAAAACTACATGAAAAGAACATTACGGTTGCAGAGTCAAGCACCCAGAAGTTAGGAAATGCCAGAATTAAAGTAGCCCGTGCAACCATATTTCATCCCCCTTGTCTGTATGCATTATGAGACTTTTTTTTCATCACAAACTCTCATTTCCTTAGGACCCCTGACTCATTCAGTGCACAAGATAGACAGTGCTCACTGAATGCGCAGCTGTTCATTATTTGATTTTCTCCCCCTTGTTCAATGTGAGGTCCAATGCCTTATTTACTGCACACTGCAAACTCTGTTTTGAAGACAGAATCATTTATTTCCTCACCAGCTTTTCTAGAATGCTCAAAACTATAGCTTTTGAGTTGTTCACAACATTAATTAATGTATCTCCATAACATCCCTGTGAGGTGATGGAATACTATTACTCGCATTTTACAGATGGGCATCTTAGACAGAGATTAAAGTGAAGTTATAAGCAACTAAAAATAGGGTCTTATAATAGGAAGTGTTGAGCAACCTCAATAACAGACGGTGCTACCAAACACCACCTATTACACACATACACACAGCATGCTGGTACTTATAAAGTTTATCTGCTTTGCATTCAATGTGCATTCATGGTGCATAAAAATTACATAATATGTCAGAGCTTATCAAAAAGCACTTCTTTACAATAATCTTTTATAATGGAAAGTGTTAGGCAACCTGGATACAGGGGAAACCACAAGCTCAACCATATGCTAAATACACACCTTGTAATATATTCACATAAATTACACTGCACGTATACAGATTATATACCACAGAATTACGGAAATGTAGAGCTGGAAGGGACCTTAACAAGTCATCAAGTCTGACCCCCTGCGCTGAGGCAGAACCAAGTACACCTAGACCACAGCTGTCAGGATGGAGATTCCACAATCTCCCTTGGAAGCTTATTCCAAAGCGTAAATACCCTTAAGATTTTACTAATATCTAACCTAAATCTCCCTTCTGCAGATTATGTCTATTGCTTCTTGTCCTTAACTTCAGTGAACATGGAGAACAACTGATCACTGTCCTCTTTATAACAGCTCTTAATATATAAGAAGACTTATGAGGTCCCCCTCGTTCTTCGTTTCTCAAGTCTAAACAGTTTTTTATCCTTTCCTCTTAGGTCAGGTCTTCTAAACCTTTTATCATTTTTGTTTCTTTCCACTGGACCTCTCCAATTTGTGTGTGTAGTGTAGTGCCCAGATTTGGACACAGTACTCCAGCTGAGGTGTCACCAGTGCCAACCAAGAGCGGGACAATTACCTCCATATCTTATATACATCACTCTTGCTAATACAGCCCAAAATGAGATTAAACTTTTTTGCAACTGCATCGTATTGACTCACATTCAATTTGTGATTCAGCAGTATTAGCACCTAGCCAGTTAATCCCCATTTTGTAGTTGTGCCTTTGATTTCTCCTTCTTAAGTGAAGTACTTTCCACCTGTTTTTACTGAATTTCATCTTATTGAATTCAGACCAATTCTCCAATTTGTCAAGGTTGTTTTAAATTCTAATCCTGGTCTCCAAAGTGCTTGCAACCCCTCCCAGATAGGTGTCATCCACAAATTTTATAACCATACTGTCCACTCCATTATCCAAGTCATTAATGAAAGTATTGACTAGTACCAGGCCCAGGACTGACCCTTGCAGGACAGCACTAGATACGTCTTCTCAGTTTGACAGCGAGCCATTAATAACTGCTCTGATTATGATTTTTCTACCAGTTATGCACCCACCTTATACTAATTTCATTTACACTACATTTCCCTATTTTGCTTAGAGAATGTCACGTGGGATTGTGTCAAAATCCTTACTAAATCAAGATAGATAATTTTTTACTGCTTCTTGCACTAATGTGTGCCAGAGGTTCGCACATTCCTGAACAGGAGACGCAGATCGCTGCACGAAAGGGACTCCTGTCCGGTACTATGTGAGCTGCTTGAACACACTAGTGCGACCAGGGACAGCTGCCGGTGAGCTTGGTGCCCACCCCAGTTGGTAGGGCTGGGGGTGGTACAGACACGCCAGAGGAGCTGCCTGAGCTGGGCACTGGCTCCTGTGAGCAGCGGCCTGACATGCCATTGCTTTCGCCAGTGCAGTTCCTGGTAGATCCCTGCAACTCCACAGATATCCGCTTTATATCCATGGATATCCGCATCCACAGGTATACATTTTGTATCCATGCAGGGCTCTACTAATAATAATGAGAAGTATTGACCACTGTCTTCTCAGACTTCCTACAAGTCTATCAAATGTAATGGTCTCCTAGGACCAACTTCTGCCTCAGCAGAGACAGATCTTGGCAGGGGAACAAGAGCAGGTCTGCTGTGCAAGGAGGGGAATAAGATTCTTGGGATTCACACTGTGCAAGGCACAGCTCTGGAAGTACCTCCTGTGCTGCAGATAAGGGCCATGGAGGGGAGAGGCAATGGACAGACCAGACTGCACATATCGACCTATTTTACTCCCATCCATATGGGGAGGGCACACTTGAAGTGATCCAAGGTCTACTCTACCAATTGGGTGAAGTGCCTCCTTGGAGAGGCACCACAGCCAGCTACGGTGGACGATACCTCTCCCCTTACCCTGAGCATCTTCCAAGCACTTAGCTCAGTTACTCGCTGTTGAATATGTATACCTTACACACGTATATGCATGCACACATGCACACTTTACTTAATTTGTTATAAAGTGTTTGTCTACATGGAGATGTTAGTGCATAGTAAGCTACGGTGTGAATTTAAAGCACACTAGCTACTCCATACTAATGCCCCAAGTGAACACTCTTCTGAACACTGACAGTGCCCTCAGATGGTTTCGCTTAGCACATTTCCAAGGTGCATTAAGCTGATACATACAATGGGCACTCTTAGGGTATGTGAACAGAGTTGCAGAGTTTTTGCGCTGTAAGTTTCACCGGTGGTAGGGAACCAGTGAAAGTAAAGCGTTGGTTTTGTACTCATTTAACTCCTCAGGCATCAGAGAGCGTTTACATTAGCAGCACTTACATCGCGGATGAAAGCAGTGCTCTAGGGCACCTATCCCACATGTAGCTCTCTCCATTTTGACTATGGGTCGTGTGGGAAGGGGCGGGGGGTGATCGCGGGGCATCCTGGGTCCCTGCACAGCCTACTCTCCCCAAACGCTGCTCAGCTCCAGTAGCTCAGCAATGCTCCAAGCAGGGGATTGTTTGCTCCATGAAGCAGCCACTCTCACCTGCTCAGATAAGTGAGCACTTGCCAAGAAAACAGGAAGGGGAGTTTCAAAGTTCCCGGGGCTTTACGGCAGGAGGGGTGGATGTCTGTTTACCTGGCATCAGAGCAGCAGAGCTGCTGGCCAGAGTGGTCACCTAGGCATTGTGGGATATCCTCAGGAGGCTAAAAGCTCTATAAACAGGAAGAATATGTCTTTACTTGCACATCACCGCAAAAGTATCACCAGTAAGAGCTGTACGCCTCTCATGGAGGTGGTTTTCTTTTTGTGGTGAAACTTCTCAGTTTCACTGCAAAAAGTCATTGGCAAGTGTAGACACTCCCATGATTTCTGCGCAAAAAAGGGACTTTTTCCGCTTTAAATGGCAAGTGTAGACATGCCCTTAGGAATTATGTGAAGTAGCTAGTGCACACTAGGTACTGAGGACTTTTTCCTTGCATAGACAAGCCCAATTGTAGTATTACCCGAAGTGTACTAGACATTTTCTAAATACAGAAGAGGACAAGCTTAAAAGGCAAAGAATACAACATAGAAGGAAAGTGATCAGGGTGATGATAGGACATATCTTGTTAGTTGTAAAGTTTTTCTGTTGATTTTTTTAAATCTTAAGCACACTGAAACCCCACCTCGAAATCCTCCACTCATTAATCACCTCCATCTCCCACATCTCCTACCAGTCTCCAGCTTCAATTATATTTTCCATTTTGGCCCTTCAACCAACATTCAACCCATTTTCTCCTCATAAATGAGCAATTTGTCAGATAAATCAATAAAAAAACCAGAGTAGATGACTTACTTAGCATAAGGAAGACGTGCCTAACTCCACTTTCTGCTTTTGAAAATCTGCCATCCTTCCCAAGTTCATTATAAATATTATCCCAACCTCGAGCATAGCCTTTTAATAGGAAACCAGTTTCCATTTTGCAAAGATGTTTTGAACAAATTTCTATTATGGGTAAAATTTCTGAAAGCACTTAACTGAAAAATCGATGGGACTTAGGAGACTTGAGTGCCTACATTACTACTGAAAATTTTATCCTACATCTTTTAACCTCTCCTCCACAACCCCGGCCCTGTCCCCACAAGTCAATGTAGGCAATCAATAACCTAAGTCCTGATCCTTAGAACCCTGTGTGGATGAAAAATTTGTATCTGCAGCAGATCTGCAAACATGGTCCGTGGATGTGAAGTGAATATCCACAGATTTGCAAGGCTCTAGATATAAAATTTAGATCCACATCTATCCACGATCCGCAAACCTGGTCTGCGGATAGCTGCATCCGCGGATGCGGATCTCTGCAGATATAAAGTGGATAGCTGCAGATTTGCAGGACTCTAGTGATCCTGTTCACTCTCACTGACAAATTCTTCAAGGGATCCAGGATCAGGATTTAGGTTACTAATTACCTACAGCGACGGATTGAGAGTTTAAAACATGTAGCAGGTGCAACCACCAGGAATTTGAGGTGTGCACAGAGTGCAGGATATGGCCCCTAGTCATATTAGAAACTGTAAATAATAATTTTGATATAAGATTGGAATGATGATTTTATACTACAGCATTATTTGTAATAGGGAATGGCTTTACTCCCTGCCATGTTTATGCTACAGGCGATACAACAAAGACTGTTACTATTAGCTGTACTTTTAATTAGTCATTTGTTCAAGTCCACTTGAGATACTTAAGATCAAAAGCCATTATGCTGGTTTGGTTTTTCTCCTGAACTAGCAATGCTTAGCCAAATGTAGTAGTGTTTAGAAGTGTATTCACTGTAAAAGAATTAAATATTTTTTCACATTATAAAAATTATACTGTGGAAAACATGGCACATGCTAGTAGACATAGTGTTACATAGTTTTAACTTTCTTTGCTTAATTACTTCTATAAGCTTGGGAAACTAAGTATACAACTTTGTAAACTTTCACTTACATTGGTAATTTATTTCAAATCCTTCTAAAATTGTTTCCAGGCCTCTCTCAACCATAGGAACTTTAGATTTTGACAGTTTATATCGCTCCAAATCAGCTTTCACGCCTGAACATCTAATCCCTCTTTTCCTCACTTTCCAGTTGTTGCCATTTGTATGGACCAATAAAAATACGTTAAAAAAAACTATTAATTCCAGTACAACTTTAGTCCTATCACATAAAATCAATATAGAGAATACTAGATGTAACATAGGAAGTGAATGAAGAATTAAGAAAAGGGAGGAGTAAATATCACTAAATATCCATTATAGCACAAAATGAACATTAAGGACCAAATCCTCTGTCCCACTAGGTACTCAAAGCTATCGCAATTTTTCCTTTGGGATTCTCCAAGTGTGCAGGAATGACTGGGTGGTGTAAAGGTGGTGTTCTTTTTTTATATCACTCTCTCTTAGCTTCCCCCTGCATAGGGGTCAAGGAGGAATGCTCAGAACTCTTGGTATCCCCTGGGAGCTGTTACAAGCTGGTGCACCTTAGAGCACTGAGGCTGCTCTCAATTGCGCAGGGTGCCAAACTGGCCCCAGCATAGCGGGAGATCAAGGAATGACGGAAACCCTTCTGAATGCTGAGACTGCACTATAATAATAAAATGTGGGAAACTAAGGGCTACTACATAGCCCAGAAACAGACTTGGTAAAAAGTCTGAAAACCAGTACACTAAGCACTGGGACGCTTAATTATTATTCAATATGAAAGTCTGACTTTACTAATGACTTCAAAACACAGGGTGAAATCCTGACCCCGTTGAAGTCAATAGCAAAAATCCTATAGATTTCAATGGAGACAGTGTTTCACCCACAAAATTTAACATTGTGTTATAAACATCCTAGTACAGAGTCTCCCATTATGATCAGAGTCTTTGCAATCAATACCATTCTTAAGACATTATTACATTTTGAAGTTCTGTGTTGATATTGATTTATCTCACCCTATAGAGCTACATAAATACTTTACCTAAACACAATACACAGACTAATATTCTGTACATTCAGCTAGGGAAATCTATTAGATTTGGCAAAAAATCACACTTTACAAACTATTATTTTAGTTGTCAATAGTTTTCAAACAGTAATTAGTTTGAATGTGACAATTTTAAAATACACACACACACACACACACACACACACACACACAGAGTTATCTTCCTCTCTTGCTAAATGCTCTGAACTGCCAACTGGAATCAGATGAACACAGGATACACGTTGCTAAGTTCTGCATACCAAGACAACATGTGTAGAATACTGGAATGCTGACATCACCCACAGAGGAGAATGAATTCACACCCACACCAGAAATACATCACTAAGTAAGACGATATGACCCAGCCCCAGGGAAGATAAATATCATAGTTGTTGGCTTTCAGTCATCAGGAAAAAAGTGTCCTACTAACATTAGTATAAGGATAAAGAAGGGATTTGGGAGCATACTCCCAGAGGTTAGTATTAGTAGCCCAGTGGGGAAAGTGATTTGCCACCACCTTTGTCAATGATTTCCCGAAGTCATCAGACTGCCCCGAATTGTTTCTTCAAGTTTATAAGTAAGAGCATTTTTATCACAGAGGGCAATTATGGGCTAAATGCATAATGGAGAAGTCTTCCAATATGGTCCTTCTATTTCCAGACAAAACTGTTTATCATGTAAAATAGATTCAACCTGTATCTACTACTTAGCATAAAGATCATTCAAGGCTTCTGAAGACCCCATCTGAACTGTCCAAATATTTGTGACCCTCTTGTTTGAGCTAATATTTGTTTGTAATAATAAATTTCAAAACAATGAGTCAAATTCAACGAATCTGGCTCAGCCAAGAAAGCCCATTGCAGTAGATGGAAGAATTCATCTGTCCATAGGACAGCCCCCTGTTATGAATGGTTATTCATCATTATTATCTGAGTCGCTCTTGTAACAACGGAATTGATGTTTTTCAATACATCAAAGCTGATACATTATCTGATGTCAATTTTCTTATGCTTGAATCTGGTCCTATACAACTTAAGCACATGCTTTACTTTCAGAACAAGAGAGAGTGGTCACCATTATGAAAGTCAGTATTTACCTATCATCTCCAAACAGGGGTATCTGAGATACCATTGTTATGTCTTTATCTTTAAAACAGGAAAACAGCTGTAGTGTCTTAGGGCTAGTCTACATTACCACGGCACTCAGGGCTATGAAAAAACACCCCCCCTAAGTGACATAAGTTACATCGACAGAAGCGCCAGTGTAGACAGCACTATATCAGTGGGAGAGTTTCTCCCACTGACATAGCTACTGCTGCTCACGGAGGTGGTTGAGTTCTCTCCCATTGGCACAGAGCAGCTACATAAACAATCTTACAGCAATACAGCTGCGCGCTGTACGCTCACTAGTTTAGACATGGCCTTAGATCCCCTCTGTTTAGTCGGTGTTGGCAAATGTTGAATTTTTAATGGCACTCTTTTGTCTATATATAATTGGGTAATAGTTCTTTATTAAATGTAAAAGTGGTGATGTTTCCTTTTAAAATGTTAGTAATGTGAACTCTTCAACCTCTGTGGGTCCTGGCTCACCATAAGAACAGCCCTACTGGGTCCATCTAGCTCAGTATCCTGTCTTCCACCAGTGGCCAGTGCCAGGTGCCCCAAATTACTTGTTCTGTTCATTCCATTCATCATCCAAAGGGAATGAACAGAACAAGTAATCATCAAGTGATCCATCCCCTGTCGCTCATTCCCAGGTTCTGGCAAACAGAGGCTAGGGACACCATTCCAGGTCGTCCTGGCTAATAGCCATTGATGGACCTATCCTCCAGGAATTTATCCAGTACTTTTTTGAACCCTGTTATGGTCTTGGCCTTCACAACATCCTCTGGCAATGAGTTCCATAGCTTGACTGTGCATTCTGTGAAGAAATACTTCCTTTTATTTGTTTTAAACCTGCTGCCTATTAATTTCATTTGGTGACCCCTAGTTCTTGTGTTATGAGAAGTAGTAAACAACACTTCCTTATCTACTTTCTCTACACCAGTCATGATTTTATAGACCTCAATCATATCTCCCCTTAGCCATCTCTTTTCCAAGCTGAAAAGTCCCAGTCTTATTAATCTCTCCTCATACTGAAGCTGTTCCATACCCCTAATAATTTTTGTTGCCCTTTTCTGAATCTTTTCCAATTCCAATATATCCTTTTCAAGATGGGGCGACCATATCTGCACATAGTATTCAAGAAGTGGGAGTACCATGGATTTATACAGAGGCAATATATTGATATTTTCTGTCCTATTATCTATCCCTTTCTTAATTATTCCCAGCATTCTGTTCACTTTTTTGACTGCCACTGCACATTGAGTGGATGTTTTCAGAGAACTATCCACAATGACTCCAAGATCCTTTTCTTGGAGCAAGAAGGTTAAGTATGATCTCCAATACTATTATATTCAGTGGGAAAGAATTGGCAACCCATACAAACAGGACCTAGCTAACCTGCTTTTATCATGTGTGTGCACAATATTGCCAAAATCAAGTTTTAAAAGTAATAAGATTTTAAAATTAGTACATTTCGAGTTCTTTATTTACTTTTAGGCTTTTGAGCCTAAGGGTTCTTGTTTTCAAGCTTTTATCTGCAATCACCTGGATTAGAAACTTAATTTAAAAAAAAAAAAAATGAAAGCTGAGATTCTCATGTAATCTCATGACTCCAACTGTTTGGCCTTTATAAGAAAAACATCAAATATCACAAGACTCACAATAAGATTGGATGAGTTAGCAATGTGTGTGTACTTATATACAGGGATATCTGTGCACTGTTCATGCATCTCTATTTAGCAGAATAAATTTATAAATGAAAACAATCTGCATTTGCCAGTTTAATCCCTGCTATAACTCAGTTGCATTAAAAATGATTATATCTACACTATTCACGTCCACTTTTTCTCTTACCTGATCCATTACAATAAAATGTTGGATCACTCAACTTTTTAGCAGCCTTTGAAGCCTGTAATTCAATGTAAACCACTCTTTGTAGTGCATCAGTGACAGCTCCCCTGATTCAAAACAATACTTTATGTAAAATCTGCCATTACCAAAAGAAAAGACCTTTGGACTTAAAATAAAAATTAATTTGTTGGTCAAATTAAAAAGCTATAGTGTTAATCTATATGTTATGGCTGGCTGGAAAACAACAATTCTGTTTCATGGGGGGTGGAAAAAAACGAATTCCAAAATTTGTTTTTCTTCTAAGGCACAACAAAAATGAGACCTTCTGAAATTTTTCACAAAAAAGCACAAGTGCAAGAGACCCACCCCAAGAGCTCGGTAGTTCAGGCACTTGCCTGGGATGTGGGGAACCCAGGTTCCTGCTATGATTCAGGAAGAATAGAGACTTGAACCTCCCACCTCTCAGGTGAGTGCCCTAGCAACCAGGCTATTCTGGTGTCTCTTGCATTCTCATCTGCAACCTGAGACGCCTTCCTGACAACATGTTTGGCTGAAACCCGCATGTTTCACAAAACACATTGGTTTCAACAAAAGAGCATTTTTGGATGGGAAAAAGTTTCATCAATTTACTATACCCCAACATTACAGGTTATCCATTCCATTGAGGCTGGATTTCTGCAATGCCCTGTAAGCGTGGCCATTTTTCAGGGTAACTGGAAACTTCAGCTTGCACAGTACATGGCTACTCACTTACACTACTTCTCACAAGCAGCATATTATATCAGTTGCTCCGCAGTTGACTAGTTTCCAGTTTTGTTTCCAGCTGCAACTGAACTCCGCAATTCCTCTCTGAAAGATTTTAAGTTTTGCTGACCTTCAGCCCCGTTGCAAGGTCTATCTATTGCATCAGGCTTTGTCTCTGAATTGTGGGAGTGGGGGTGCTGAATTTTGTGGGAGGTTTTTATGGTAAGGGGAGTTTTCTTTGAGTCATTTGAGTTTGTGTTGTTATTCACTCATGTTGCCATTATTTTACAACAGATGTACAGCACAGACACCTAGAACTGGTAACAGGCATACTTCATATATTGAAAAATAAATAAATACCTCTTATGAAAAATTTTTCAACTCATGTGCTACATACTGCTCCACCCATTCATCTTTGTTTCACTGACTGTCCTCACACCTATGCTGCTCATGCGTTCTCTCTCTTTCTCACATCCCCCCACCTGCCCTGTCCTGCTCATTGATTTATAAAGTAGGAGGCTCCTGGATAACAACTCAGAATTGTAACACTCTGAGTAGTCAGTTGCAACTTTTGACAAGGACCCAATGTATTCCAATATTTGGCACTGTGATATCTTCTGTATTCCAATTCCCAACCACAACAAGCAGCTGCTTTAATGATTCCGCTGCTCAAAAAAACCCTGCACAGTTCACTCTCAGAGCAGAACTTAAATTGAAAATCATAACAGTGGCCATTAGCTCAAATGTATGCAAGATAGAGTGAAGGCTGATGGGCACTCACAAGTGCTCCCATTTATCAGTTTGCCCTTGTTTATGCATTGAATTAGTGCTGGCTCCCTTTGGGCTGATTTCTCCTGCATTTGGGGATCATGCAGCACATATGAAAGGTCACCACTTCCACGCTACTTGGTGAAAACATGTTTACAAAATTGTATCTGCTTATTTGCAGTTATGGACATATGATGCTAAAACTAGATTGATGGCTCACTATACAAATATTTGCTCTGACACCAAAGCCGATATAGTGTTCCTTGATTTTCTTTTCAGTAAATAGGTTATAGTTCCATAAAAACAATATGGAAAAATTAAAAATAAATAACATTTAAAACATTATACATCAGCAGGAAGTATCAAGAGAGGAATCTTTTATAAATTACCCTCTAATCTCAGGTACCCCAAACTGAGACTGTGTGCCTGCTAACTCGGCTGCAATTTCATTCTTTGCTTTAAGCCGCTCATTTATTTTGGACAGGAAGAGGGAAAACTAGCCCATAAGTTCCCAATGTTATGAAAAACAGAAACAATTGCTAGAGTTACAAGCTCCTCCAGGACTGAGCCAACAGATGAACAGCTCTTATTCTACACTACAAATCATTGCAACTAACTGGAATTTAGAGAGACGTGAAGGCAGTTTAGCTAGTCTATAAAACACAAGGCTTACAGGATATAATGTTTTGCACAACTGAATCTATGCATTAATAATTGTATATTTTGGGGTTACACAGCCTTCACGCACACTAGAAAAACAATGAACTTACACAGATTTCAAAGCAACTCAACATCTGATTAAGCCATTTAAACAAAATCAACCGAAACGTACGCCACTGATCATTACATGGATTTTGCTCCTCTCAGGCTAGCTATGAAAACATGCAAGATCATGAAACTATCATGAAAAATAAAAGGTCTTTGAGAGCCTTTAGTTTGTTGAGGGAATACATTTAGAGCCTGCTAAGTGGTAGGCACAAACTAAGTGCCATTTTTTTTCTTACTAAGCAAGAAGTGTTCGTTTTCTTAAAATTTAGCTACAGCAAATAAAAATTAAAATGCAGTTAAGTTAGAGTCATTGCACACACTCCATTACAGTTATCTCTAGCACACTACATATATACAGATTTTGTTTGCTTACCCATTAACTAAATTCTGCTGCCTCTCCGGTGTCTTTTCTAATTTGATCAAACCACACTTGGAACAAGAACTCGATTTAGAATTTTTGTAAAAAATAATGCAGTTTTCCTGAAACTATGTATCAAGGGTCTGAGAAATAGTCCAGCTGGAGCAACTATGACTCCCACAATACCTTTTGTTCCAGAGACTTCTACTATCATTAATCTTAAGAAACCAAAAATAAAATAAAATAAAATAAAACAATCTTTTCATTTGACTGCTTCAAAGTAAGCTCAGTAAGTTCAGGGAGTTATGTCATGAAGTGAGCGTGTGTGTGAGAGTGAGTGACATAGGGAGAGAAGCAGACAAATTGCAACTGGATTCCCTGCTTCTTATTTCAATGGGATTGTTTTGAAGAAGTACAAGGAGTGGTTAAGAAGGGGCGTCTCCCTCCTTTCCCTCCCCCATTAAAAAAAAATAAACCTTCTTCCACATGGCTGTACAAACTCATAACTGGACTGTAACTGTGCAAGCTTTCCTTATTAGGAATAGACCAAAGAATGTTGGACGCATCTGGTAAAATCACTTTGAGCATGTTAAGATGCATTTGATGTTTTCTCTGTCCTTCCAAAAAATGTTTTCTAAACCTCCTCTGCTCTAACAAGCAAAACCTCCACTCCAAACATCTTTTAAACAAAAGCAACACTGAGGCTAAGTATTTTATGGTTTGCTAGGGGAAAAATTCCTTGATAAAGATTTTGCTTCCTAAATAAAGTCTGTTGTATTCACAGTCTATGAGTACTATACTGCCATTTATAAAATGCAGGTGGGAGGAGGAGGAAGCCTAATTAAAAACAAACTCTGAATCACCAGTTATGTTAATTGCAGTTCTATTCCATGTGGTAACTTACCAAATCACCACGATAAATGACATCTTTGTTTCTCAGCTGATATGACTTTACCTCATAAAACTGCTCTCCCAACAAAAGGAAGACAAAGATTCCAGTTCACAGGGATTGACTGTATATCATCATTAAGTTCATTGGTATTGAAATAAAAGGTTATTTGTATGGCTCCTAATCAAATTCAGAGCCCACCCTAGGCAAAGCCACACCGTTAAGACTGTTAATGCACATCAGCAATTTCAGGGAAAAGAGATTAAAATAACACTGAAGGATAAAATGACATTTTAAAATTGGAAACCCAGGATACTTTAAAGCTAAAGTAAAATATTTTAAAAATCAACAACATTGGAAAAGATGGAAATATACCCAAATGTGGTTAACCCTTTCCTCCAACACTGCCTTGAGAACACTAGAAATCACCTTATCCATACAGAAAAAATAGCTTCATATCATCAGTGAACTTGTAAAAATACATCCTTCTTTTTGCTGTAAAAGAACCATGCCCTCTCATGAAGGCAATTTGACAATTCAGACATTGAAAAGGCAGCGCAACAGAGGCAATAATGCCTCACTGTTTGCATAGGGTAAAATTCATCCCTGTGCAGCACCAGGCCTATGCACCACTCAAGTCTCACTTCAGTCCTGTGTCGTGAGGCCAAGGCACCAACATCCCACTCGAGCCCTTTGGGTATTACGCAACCAATGTTAAGCTGTCATTATGCATGCAGTCATAATTCATATAAAACCTCAGACTGAGAGTATAAATCATTACATTAGAGCTGGCTCAAAATCTTCCAACAGAACGTTTTTCTGTCAGAAAATATCAATTTATTGAAACTGAAACGCTCCGAAAATACCTAGCTGTAGTGCTAGCATCCTTTACACCTTAGTTCTTAACTGGTTGTGCATCTTACATATTGCTTTTGTTTAAAGGATATCAACATAAAGTTTGACTTAGGATAGGAGAGAAGGCTGCTTGAAAAATAATTAATGAACTGACTACCTTAGAAGGATGCCTGACCTCTCTGCTCTACTATTAATGCCATCTTCAATCACCTCATTCTCCACTTCTGCCCCAAGCATCTTCATGCATCCTTCCACGTTCCTCTGTATGTGTGGAACATTTCCCCCCAAACTTATCAATAAAGACCTGTCCTCCTTCAGAAGGCCCAAGCTAGGTCAACATTTTCAAATCTGCCATGTGCTTTCCACTATGAACTGCTTTCCAGTAAATTACCTTTCAGCTTCACTAAGTATTCTATTGTAACAGCCTACAGAGTCAGTTAGGAGTGCATGGTTTTCACTATGCTGCATACTATGGTAACTAATTCATGCTCAGAAACATTAAAGAGAGAAACAGATCCTTCCCTCCAAGAGCACGATTCAAAGCTCGTTGAAGTTCTTTGACTTCAAGGGCTTTCAGGCAAGCCCCAAAACCATATGGTCCTACAACTTGGTTTAAAGGAGACTCTACTATATCTATAGCTAAATGAAAGCCTTTGAAACACAGCTGAGCAGTTCTAAGACCATTCAGTAAAGGAGAGTAGTATATGTGTACACAAACTAGCCAAGCAACGACTTAATTCCACTGCAATTAAGGTTGAACACCGACCTTTTTGAAATATGCCCTAAAAGACTGTTTAAACCTCAAACTCAGCCAAAATCATGGAAGTTTCAACTAAACAATTTATCTCACTCCTTCAGATTATTGTAGTCAATGATCACAACCCCTGCTTGTAATCATTTAGCTAAGCTATACGTATTTAGTGTTTTAAATCTTTCCGAAAAAGCCTTCTCCATCTGATTCATCTTTTCTTGTTAGTCTTTGAATTTTCTCCAGTTTCTATAATTCTGTTATTCAAATACCCAGAACTGGGCACAATATTCCAGCTAAGGTCATATATACTGGAACTATCATCTCTATGGTGCGTATCGTGGTGCCTCTGCATACAGAGCCCAATAATCACACAAGACTTTTATGCAATCAACTTTTCTACGTTGACTGCAGAAAGATAAAACAGACTTGCAGTGAAGCATTCAATTTAGCAACCCTTACTGAAGTGATTAACTACGAAAGCTATCATCTTCACCTTGAACCTGTAATCCACTTACTGGTAGCTTGAAATACATCTTAACAGCAAAAAAACAAACAAACAAAAAAACCCCTCCTTCCTAATCACTCACGGGTTCCAATGTATTAATCTCTTTTGGCTTAAATAAGGATCCCATCACACTCAATCGCTAACAGTCTACATGTCGAGGCATTTTTTGGAGAATGTCACTATATCTAGATGAGTTTATCATTACGTTCCTTGTTTTAGACATCATATAAGGTTCTTCCATTCAAACTGCTTTTTTTTTTTTTTTTTTTTTTTTTTTTTTTTTACAAGTGGCTCCTAGCTTTCTGAAAAGTTTTTTCTTTGGGGTGAAATTTTACCAGCACAGTCTAGCCCTAAAGTTTGAGCAAAATCCAACCAGCCATTTACGAGTTCTGTGAACAAGAAAGAAAATGCACTTTCCCCACTATTTTGATTTGGTTCTTTTGCACTCAGACTCAAAATTATTTACCCTTAAGACTGGAAACTGAATATGTGGTTAGACTTCAGTAAGTACATAATATCACTTTAAAATTATTAAACCAGTCTCATTAAAGTTCTAAAAGTTGAAAACTTCATTTTTGTGAATGTGCTCTCTATAATTTTTCACTAATTTTGAATTGTGCAAAATTCCAAGAACCAGTCCAGACCCCCACTGTGGTTGCCAACCCTCCAGGATTGGCCTGGAGTCTCCTAGAATCAGCATTGATCTCCTGGTGAGTATTGAAAGAAATCTGGGAGATTTTAATAGGATATTTTAAGAAAAGGGAAAAATCTCCCAGAATAGCTTCAGTCAGAGTTGGCACCCTAACCCCCTCAACAGAGAAGTGAAGGGGGTTATGCAAAGGGCCAACGCACTCTCCAGTGGCCCTAGGGGAATAAAAGAACAGCTTTAGAGTAGTGCTGGTCTAAACATTTCCATCAAAGTTGTTTTACAATGGGAAACTGGGTTTGCAACTTAAAAAAAAGGGTGTGAAAAATGCCTGATTTTCATGAAAAAAATTGGTATTTTGTTGAAGAAACAGACAGTTTTTGGTTGAAAACCAAATGTATTTTGATTCAAAATGGCTCTGCCATGCCTCATGGGACTTGAAGTTCAAACACCTGATGCTAGCTTACTCCCAAATGAGCCTGGCTCTCTGACCAGACTACTATTCCCATGATGAACCACAGCCAGGGATTCCTAGGACGTATCCCCATCCTTGACCAACAGGTGAAAGAATGGTGCATCACTGAAGATGCAGCCTGGCCAGAAAGCCTGGCCCATAGGAAAGACCGGGAGCATAATGTACCCAAACTACAACTCCCATGAGGTATGACAGCACCATTTTGAATAAAAATATTTCTAATTGTGATTTAAAAAGCCACCATTTTCTGACCAGCTCTATTTTAGAGCCACCTTAGTGCTTAGTGAGTAGTGGTGCAGCTGAGGATCTGGCCTAAGGGTGCACAGGAAAACCATGTTCACACTAAGTTATACACATTTAGTTCTGATGGAGCCCACAATTATTACATTCAGTCACTCATTCAAAAAAAAAAAAAAAAAAAAGCATTATTTGTGGGTGAAAATACAAGAGTGAAAGCAACCTGTGCATACAGCAGAAGCAATTTCAAATCCAGTTAATATAGCTAATCAGTTGAAATGTTTATTACTTGCTTTCATAATATATACTGACAAATTTATGAAAACTGTTAAGTAGTATATTTACATATCTTTGTCAAAAAGAGAGCTTTTCTTTGAGTGTACCTCAATACACCTCAGTCCATTGATACAAAAAAGATGAATAATGTGTACAATGTTTGATTTAAACAAGTGCTGCAATGTCATCTTGGCATCAGTGAATATGCATATGGTAGGCTGGCTTACTCTACAAGATAAAAGAATAATTTACTGAGTCATATAACTGCACACATTGCATAATAAAGCACTCACTTGTTTGTTTCAAAATCAGCAGTTACTGGAAAATACCTACGACCCTAGATTAAATACGGAAAATTGTTTTCAGATTCTAGGACTAAGCTCAAAGTCAGTGGTTCGACATTTACTTACTAAGATGCTTTAGCCTGGAATTTGCCTTCACTGTCTGCAAGAAGCACCATTATTTTTAACAGATGCCATTTTACCCCAACCTATTGTACACCCATTTTCACATTGTGGAGATGCATCACTGTATTTTTCATCTGTCCCAGGACACCTCTCAGTAGGAAATACTGTGATTCAGTTGATAATGTTTAAAAATATTTTAAATTAATAAGTGAATTTGAGAGAAGTCTTTATCTCTTAAGTAAACCTCTGCTACACTTCAGGTTGCTACCTTTCTAATTGCACAAAACTGAACACCCTTGCCCCAAGTTCCCACCCCTTCTCTGAGGCTCCGCCCCCCATTCACTCCATCGCTCACTCTCCCCCACCCTCACTCAATTTCACTGGGCTGGGGCAGGGGTATGGGAAGGGGTGCAGGCTCCGGTAAAAAAGTCACAAAAATTAGCAATTGCTTATGTAAGACTCACAGAAAGGCAAAGTTTTGTGCTCTTGTACTCCTTTTGTCACTTCAGCAGTAACTGAGTAACATGTGCTAAAGTGCCTAAAAAATACTTATACACAGTGTTGCCAGCTCTCATGATACCTGATTTGTTCCTTAAAGTTTTAGCTTCTCGAGTCATGTGATTATGTGAGACTCACAGCTTTGAATAAAGGATATAACCTTCACGGTTGCTGAGAAAAATCTTGAAAACCTGACCCTGAAAGGCTCAAAAGAAAAGAAAAAAGAAAAAAGGGGGGGAAAAGGCAAATTAACCACACAGCCCAACAAAAAAGCTAATAATTTTTAAAACGAAGATTGATTTTTTAACTTTTGTAGTTGGGAATAGTGAAGACATGAATGACAGTGATACAGGTGCAATATAGCACACTGAAAAGTAATTTAATTTCAAAATCTAATGGAGACAAAGTTTATGGGGTTGGGGGGGCAAAGGAGAGAAATCTGCCCTTGCTAATTAGGGAGAAACATTAATGTATGCATGGGTAACAGTGCTGCAGAAACTGGGGGGGAAATAGAATGGGATAACTGGAGAGTTAAAATTGAATAATCAGTTCTGTAATCAGTGAGTGTCTGGAGGAGGGGAGGTTCCAAAGAGGATGGAGCTAGGCTAGGGGTTCCCAAACTTGGTTCGCAGCTTGTTTAGGGTAAGCCCCTGGAGGGCTGCGAGACACTTTGTTTACCTGAGCGTCCGCATGTATGGCCGCTCGCAGCTCCTGGTGGCCGTGATTCGCCATTCCCGGCTCATGGGAGCTGCGGGAAGCGGCAGGGAGAAGGGGTGGTTGCATGGGGGAAGGGTTCCAGGGGGGCAGTCAGGAATGAGGGGAGAGGTTGGATGGGGCGGCAAGGGGCAGTCAGGGGTGGGGGGTCAGGAGACAGAGAGCGAGGGGGGCGGGGTGGATGGGGCAGGGGTCCCGGGGGGCCGTCGGGGGCAAGAAGCAGGAGAGGTCAGATAAGGGGCGGGGGCTGTGCCACGCCTGGCTGTTTGAGGAGGCACAGACTCCCCTAACTGGCCTGCCATACAATTTCGGAAACCCGATGCGGCCCTCAGGCCAAAAAGTTTGCCCATCCCTGCCTTAAAGTCAACACTGCTGAATGAAAGGGTAAACAAATAGGATGGCCATATTCACAAAGCATTTGAAGCAGAAAAATTATAGTCTTTTATATGCTCCGAGCATTGATACCAACATAAACTCAGGGGCAGACTGAAAATCTGTTTTTGCGTAAAACAACATGAAAGCTTTCTGATGTTCTCCTCTCTCCCTTCTACAATTTGCTGTTGCTGGTGTGCCCACTAAATGCCCTCTGCTCCTATTTAAACTCTCTAATAGCGAACTAACAGCTTTCTTTAATCCAATTATTTTAATCTGTGTGAGGCAGACGCAGCAGCTGCTTTGCTCCTCTTGCCAATTTTATTAATACCCTAATTAAAACATGCATTCATCAGCTGAAAGACCCACTGAAACCTCTTTAAGTCTTATTTCCATTATGGCTTTATTAAGGAAAGAGCTTAGTAAAAAAGAAAAAAATCAATATCCGAGATTTTAAGAATTTGAGAGTGTCTTGGGGCTCAAAATAGGCATGCAAAGACAGGAAGCTGAAGAGGTTTGTTGCCATAGCCTTGTAACAATTAATTTTCTGGAAGAAGAATACAATTTGTCTCCATGTCCTGCTGTGAGGACAGCAGAACTGAACCCCCGGCACAACAACACAGCAAAGTGTGAAAACTTCTGTTAATGCATAATTGCATCAAAAATGTAACAGTTCAGTACAGCCCAATACTTCTCTTAAAATACAAGACTACAAAACGCTACCATTTTGGAGATTATAATAGCTATATATTTCTCATTTACTAAGGAGATTAATTTATACACTTAGTTGATGTAATATATTTTATTTAAGATAAACCAAGGTAGTAAAGTATTTAAAGTAGTATAATCATACTACTAGTATAATGCTGTCTATAGTTATGTAAAGTCATCACTGCTACATGCCTATAGTGCATCAGGAATGGTTATGCTGGCGTAGACCCCATCTTGCAGCTATTCTGCATACACAGGACCACCATGGATTTCTGTGGGAGTTCCATGCGTTGGAAGGCTTGCATCATTTGGCCTTCTGTCTATGTAAAGTATACTCATATTCCTTAGTGTGATTAGTATGCTAACATATGCAAAAAAGATCATTTAATTTCTGTCCAGAAATGTAGTTTCTGCAAAAACATATTGTTGGGCCAAATTCTCTGTTGGTGTAAATTGGCTTAGCTCCATTAGCTTTAATTGGCATAGCTCCATAGTTCCATTAGCTCCTCCTGGGGAGAGCGTGGTGGCCCCAGGCTGGGCAGGGGGGATAGATTGGTGGGCAGGGACACATGACCACCCCCCCACCAATTGATGGGGGGGTCACGTGACATCCCCTTTAGATTGTGCCCTCCCCTCCCCAGTATGGGGAGGCACCAGTCATCTACAGCGAGGCGCGCTTGGGGAAGGGGGCAGAATGGGACAGGAAGAGGTAGAGTAGGGGGGGAAGAGGCGGGGTGGGACCTTGGGGAAGGGGTGGAGTGAGGGCAGGGCCTGAGATGGAGCAGTATGGAACACCCCCGGGAAATCGGAAAGTCGGTGCCTGTGGCCCTAAGTTTTATTTACTCACATTGTCCAAATCCTGCACTGAATAAAGAATGTTTGTTAAAAAAAAATTCTGTATCTCTTCTCACTATAATATATGACAGGTTTCAGAGTAGCAGCCATGTTAGACTGTATTCGCAAAAAGAAAAGGAGTACTTGTGGCACCTTAGAGACTAACCAATTTATTTGAGCATAAGCTTTTGAGCATAAGCTACAGCTCACTTCATCGGATGCATAAAGTGGAAAATACAGTGAGGAGATTTATATACACACAGACCATGAAAAAATGGGTGTTTATCATACACATTGTAAGGAGAGTGATCACTTAAGATGAGCTATTACCAGCAGGAGAGTGGGGTGGGGGGAGAGAAAACCTTTTGAAGTGATAATCAAGGTGGGCCATTGCCAGCACATTTCCAGGAGTTAACAAGAACGTCTGAGGAACAGTGATTTCATGATCTGTGTGTATATAAATCTCCTCACTGTATTTTCCACTTTATGCATCCGATGAAGTGAGCTGTAGCTCATGAAAGCTTATGCTGCTATAATATATGAGTGCTTCAAAAAAGTTAATGAATTTTCCTCACAAAATCTCCATGAGGCTAGAAAGTTTTATTTCTTCCATTTAACAGAACCATGGCAGGGAGTAAGTAAGGTAAAGATTTGCAAGTGTCCAATAATTCTGAGCTTCTCAATTACTGGCTGACCAAATTGAGACATGGAGGGCTTGATTTTTTTAGAGCAGCTGAGCACCTATATTTCCCTATGGAACTCTGAACTTCTGAGGTGTCTCAAGCTGGGCACCAACAACGTGAGAAAAATGCAATTAGCGGCCACCTCCAAACATTTCAGTTTAAATTCATTGCACGACATTAAACAGGAACTCTGTGACAGAGCCAGAAACATAACCCATTTCTCCTGGATTCCAACCCAGCTCTTTAAACACATCCTCATTCTTTTTTGTTATTGTTGTTTGGTTGTTTTAAACAGACTCACACCTTTGTGCCTCATTCACACTTTTCAATTTGTAAAGCAAAGGCGGCAGAGATCCAACCAGTGCATTCAGTGCCACAACTCTGTCTCATTCAGAATCCATCCAGGAGACAGAGAAATAGCCCTGAACTTCCCCCCCCACCACAGGAATTTACTTAATTTTATTTCTGTTGCTGAAAATGTCAGCTGGAGAAGAATCTATCCTTGCTTAGTGCATCGCCTGGTGTAATTCCCTTAAATCTAATTGTCATCCATAGAAGTCAGCCTGGGTGGAGTCATGGACTCTATCCCTGAGAAGAAGGAAATTACAGACTGCATTCTTCAACTACTGCAGGATTATTCTCCCGTGACCACTGTGTGAAGACTCTACAGCTTCACATCCTAACAGACTCATAATTTCCAGAAGTGAGTAACTTTACAGGCTCATTTGGGCTGGATAAGCCTCTTAAATGATAAAGCAATATGCTAGGCTGTGTGTGTTTATCTCAATTTTTAATTATGCTAATACTTCTTCTCAACCTTGGTCTATTTTGGTGCCAACCTCTGTGAAAGTAGTTCACAGCACCATTGCAATTTAACCTTAAAACTGCTTCCTGGTGATCTCTGGTACTAGAAGCATACACTCGCTCCCACTGAAGTGAGTGGTATATTTGTCATTTATTTCAAGGTAGGAGGATCAACAACAAGAGCCTTTGAAGTAATAAGATGCAGCAAAAAATACTTTAACAAACATTAATAAGCTTCAGGCAGGGAACATGTGTTAATCTATTATTGTGAAGCACTGTGTTGTTAAACAAATGACATTATTATCTTAAACTACTGTCTTGTCCTTTTCTGCCTTCCACTGTCCTCCCACCCAAAAATTATTCCTGAAGCAGAGCTTCTGTAACCCCAAATGGGAGAAGAGCCAGAGGCTGCTTTAAGTCCTCTAGGGAGTATGCTATTGCCAATCTATATTTTGTGGAAGGGGCTTTGATACTATGGTGATGGGCAGCATACAATACAAAACAGAAACAGATACCCCCTACAGAATGCAAAAAATATGGTCAATATTGCCCCATCCCCAAACAGAACATAAAACAATAATAAGAATAGCATCCATTATTTCATACTTTCAGGAGCAAAATTAATGAATTTAAAAGAAATGCTTCTCAGGTCTTACTTACCATAATAAGTTCCATTTTTTTCTACTAGAAAACAGATTCTGCAGAATTTTCTCAGTTTATTGGCGATGAGAAAGAGAAACTCAGTTCTAGCCTTATTTTCTTGTAATAGAAAAGTGAAATAACACTTTTTCCAGATTGCCACAGAGAAGTAAAGTTTAGTGGAAAAGTGCCCAGTATCCAGAAACATTCTCTCTTTGGAAATCAGTTTTACTCTTTCCCTCCCAAATAGGGTCTTCTGTAAATGTGCAGAAAAGAATTGTTTGCTTTTAACAGTAGGGTGCACTCTTTTAAAATATTTATTAAAACATTCATTCTGAGGGTTTGAAATGTATATGTTTCAGGACAAAGTGTATTAATAAATCCATTATACAATATACCAAGCTTGCACGAAAATCTCAATCAAATGAGAAAGTGTTTGGTTTTTGACTCTCATGAAAATTAGAATCAACAAGGTGCAGTCCTGCTTGGTCACATACTGGAAAAATAGAATGGATGAGTTCAGTATCATATTTTTATTATGTATTATTTGTATTGTCCTATATACAGATTGACTGTAAAGGTATCAGCTATGTGTAAACTTGCGTGTTCTAAGTATGAACGTTTGTCCCAAATTCCTGATTCTATTAAACTCTTCCAGCAATTACACAAGTACACCTAAGCTCTGTACATCATGTTTCATGCATACTTTCCCTCCAGGATCTCTCTGAAAATGTGCATACTTTTGTCATTCTACCATAAGTGTGAGAGTAAGAAGCAATTCAGTCTGCAAAACAAACGCTTTTTAAAAAAAACTTCAGATTGGCCTGTTCATAAAACATTCTTGCACCATATATATATATATATATATATATATATATATATATATATAAAACACAAAAGCTACATAAAAGGAACTGATCCAGTTAATTTACCCTACCAGGAAAAAAAGAAAATTGAGTGGGTTACAGATTAGCGGGTCTAATGTTTAATACACAAATTGCATTGTTTTCTGCTCATTTGATCCAATAATCTGAACTAATTTAAGAGAAATGTTATTTAATTTAGCAGTGATCTCACCATCCTGTAAAACAAAATTCTAACATACTGTCAGTGTACCTTTAAGAAAGTGCCATTCCATAGATACAGGCCACTCTGACTGAAGTGAAGAGGTGAAAAAGGTCGCATTTCAGGCCAGAATGCTTAGTTCAGGGAAGGCCTTTTTCTTAAAGGAACAGCAGTTTCCCACGTACCATGTCCTGGCTCATGAAATTATCAGCCAAACTCTTTCTGCAACCCATGCAGATTCACAGCCATATGTAGAGGGCTCTCTACTTAAAAAACTCTCATATGAGAGATGAGCTGTAAATCATCGCTTCACAGGCTTGCTCTTAGCAGTACTGTGATTGTATGACCTCACTTCAACTGCTTGAGTTTGTTAAGTTAGCCTTCCCAAGAACATGGAGTGCGTTTAGATAATTTCCCCCTATCTTCCTGACCAAAATAGTTAATTTACTCATTCCCCATTTGCTAGTTACTTTTTATATTCACTAGAGGCCTGCAATAATTCTGCTGAAATAAACATATGTGGGTGTACATAACTTCTGGGAGAAGAGGGTTATTTTTGTTTGCTTTTGAATACACTCCATGTGTTCTCCATTTTCTCCTCAACCTTTTATCCTAGGAACTCAGAAATAAAATAAGGGGAATGTATTGAAAAGTTATTATCAACTTGAAATTTCATCACCTTGCAGGTACCAACCTGCCCTGAGTACTCAATTTTTGAGATTTTAACATTTTCCTATTGTTTTAAAATATTTTTCTTTATTCCTGTTGCTGTGTGCAAAACCCAACACAAACAGAAAGGGAAACTGACTGAGCATCCACAGCAAACAGTAAAACTGATTATTCTCAAAGACCTGCCAAACACACAGAAAAAAACAAAAGGGAAAAATAGAAAAAAAGATTTTTTCTTTAAATATCGCAGTTACTTGAGATGTTTCTTGTAACAATAGTTGGTAAAGGATTTCAGAGAGCATTATGATTTTTTAAATGACAGGGTCCCTAGAAACAGTGCATGTTCTTTTTTGACTCTGCAAACTTAAATCATGCTGTCATCTCTTTGTAAGGTGTTGGAGCATATTCTAGAGAATAAAACAGAAGTATTAATTTCCAGACCCCACAAACTAGGAATATTTCATTCTTTTTCATTACAAACAAAAGATGCTCAGATAGCCTTGATTGTCTGTTAATCACTTTAGGGCATACCTACAGCTGCTTCTGTTTACATTACCTTGGTATAAAATACACTCAGTTATTCTTGAAGTAAATATTGACTGAACAGCAAAGAGTTTTAAAAACAAAAAGCTTGAAAGGTCAGCTGATACATTACAGTTAAAGAGATCACGTTATTAATGAAGATGGTATTGAGCATTGCATTTGAGCATTTCATTCCGTATTTTAGATATATGTTTCAAATTTACTATAAAAAATATAGGGCTTTCATTTTCCATAGTTCTTACCCCAGATTTGATCTCAGTTATACTGGTTTGAATCCAGTGTAATTCTATTTTAATAAATGGAACTATTCTGGATTTGTGCCTGTGTGGCTGAGGTCAGAATTTAGTCCATCTTCTGAGATACTGCAGAATATCTCAGAGCTGCCAGAATTGGTATAAACTCTACCAGGTAGACACCTACCTGGCCAAGAGCATTTATCTCAGGTTAGGCCCAGTTCAAAGAATTTACATACCCTGTTGACAAATACTACAGATTTTTAAGCTTCTAAAGCCAAACAACTTCTGCCTATATGTATATGTAAAACATCAGATACACTCCCGCCCTCCACAGATCACCATTGTGTCTGAGCTTTGGAATTCTATTTTGTAATTCTTGAGATTTTGTTTCCCCAATAAATTAGCCTTCTGGTTCCTGAGACTTTTGGATACATGCTTTCTGGCTTTTCTCCACAACCATGAGAGCTAAAGATTATTTTTTTTTAATGGAAGTTAGGATTCTCGCTTCATGACTTCTCTACAGGAACTGGGGATTTAAGGGAAAAACCACCAAATACCAAGCTGGCAACCCTGTGTTAGTATAATGTAAAGTTTGAAATATCAAATAGTCCAAAAAATAAGGTTGTTCCTGCAAAATTAACTAGGCCACTGTGAAAGTCTGTATCATTTTCTATTTTTGTATTCCTACTTAAATACAAACCTTGTTTATATTATTAATGTGTGTGATGGAAGTGGAGCTGCTCTGTAATTATTTATCAATATTATACACTGATGTGGTTATTGAGCAGTTTACTTTATGACTATATTGGTTTAGTTTAATAGTGGTCTGTAAGGAAAAATAAGCAGGACAGGAAGAACGGCTCAAAACAATCTTCCCCTTTGTAAACATTCAAGGGTTGTTATGGGACAATGGAAGACCCACGGATTCCAAAGACTCTGGTCTGGCTGCTGCTGATCCTACCAAACTGGTTTTGACAAGCAGGACCAAAGCCCAGGAACTGACAATAACAAAGAAACTCTGTTTGGATTAAAAGGGTTTCACTCTCTCTCAAACAGTTGTTGGGGACCCGTTCAGGGAAGTCACACTGATACACAGGCAGTTCATTGGCCAACTTGGAACAATTACTCTTCCACATATGCTTTATTTGCTCATACTGTGTAGTCAGGCCAATTAGCACCAAAGAGTGTTTCTCCTCTTGGCCTATTCCCTGCTACATCCTGGCTAAGTGTCTCTAAAAATCTGGGACCTCTGCACTCTTTCAACATCCTGTAAATTTTGGCTGGCCTGTCCATCTTTGTTCTCATAAGGGCAGACCCATCTTATGTGCCCTCACGTCCATAAATCCTGCATCCAATCAACTGGATCATAGATCTCCACCTGTTTTGATGCCCAGGCCTGTCCCATTGTTGCTGTGGCTGCCAAACCTCATACCAAAACTCCTGAGTCATTGGTGCAACACCACGGACCAGCTTAGAAGGTCAGACGTATCATGATGGAGGATCTGGTAGGCATCGCTCTGAATTGTCATCCCTCCATGATGGCAGAGGACATCTTAGTTCCCACTTCTAGTACCGCGTATTAATGGTTGCCTTCGGTCTGTGGCACTGCCCTGAAGTGAAACCAGGCAATGCAGTAAGCCTGCCTCAGTTTCCCTCCTTCTCTGAAGGATCACTCACAATCCAGCCCACCTGTTGGTCCTTTGTCACAACCATAGCCCTCTGGCTAGCTGTTGGACATCCTTTCCCCTTTCAGAGTGCTAAAAAGTCCATCCCCAGCTCAGGGTGTACAGTCACTGGCAGAACTTTGAGTTTAGTTCACTTGCTTAAGGCCTTAATGGACCCTCCTGTTGGGTTTGGTAGACCCAAGCCCACCCACTTCCTGGGTCCCAGTGGTTGGCGCCAATCTCTCAAGTCCCAGCCTGTTTCCTATTATGCTCCTCTTGCAGGGCATTTCTCAGGTTCACCCTGTGGTCCTCCAGAGGGTTTGGTTTCCTGGGCAACTTCTAACTGGTCTGTTTCTGAGCCCCTGCTTCCAGTAGCTCCTCAGCCTCTGTGGTTGTGGATCTGGTGGTTAAGTGTCCCCAGCTCTCCTCTGTGAAGCTGGGGTTGTGGTTTAAGCCAACCATATCTTGGCCTTCAGCTGGGCCCTTCCCTCCCCACCCCCAATTAGTCATCTAGCTTGGACAGTTCATCAGGCCAGCCTTCTGCTGATATCTGCCCAGTTGAATATCTCTTGAGGAACAGAAGCCGCTGCTAGAGACCCCTCTCTACCACCTGACGGGCAAAAAAGGATCAACCCATCAAAACGATAAAATCTGAAAGTTCTGTATAAGTGATGCAGAATAGGCAGCTTGTGACATGTAAGGATGTTCTGAACTGTTTAGGAATGCTGGCCATTATTGCTGGTGATTTTGTTAGTTAATGCAGATGAGCATTTTTCACTCCATGCTTTTACCATAGCTAATTACCATCTAACCAAATGACCATCCATCTACATCTAGTCTCACTTGCTTACTGGAGAAAACTATCCTCAACATCTAATTAGTGAATTCTTACAAAACTTTGAAATTACAAGCTACACAAAACCTCTGGTTTCATTTACATTACTATTGCATTTTCCAATGGTAACATGCATCAACATCTAGGCTTCAGGAATCTTTATGTGGTCTCTGTGAATGAAACTGCTCATATTGCACTTTCATATGGTGAACAATACTGTATCAGACAGATACCTTTTTCTTCTGGTTTCCATATTTCCCCTCCCGCCCGTAAAATTTGGCTCTGGCTCTGTGGGTGCCTGGTAGTGTTGCCAAGCACAGAACTCAACTGTGTCAGATGCTTGAAAATGGAAAGCTGTTTGACCATGGACTGATATGTTGGGCCATCTGCTCTGACCCTTCTGAACAGATTCCTTGGAACAATCTCCACTTGCGTAGCATACATATAGCTCAGCATATCCTCTTGTGCCATTTACAAGCAGAGTGGGTAAAATGGCTGACTGACAACTAGGACTGTTCCATTAACCAGTGGTGACTCACTGTGATTATACTTGGGAAAGTAACAATCTTAAACTGAAAGAAAAGGAGTACTTGTGGCACCTTAGGGACTAACCAATTTATTTGAGCATAAGCTTTTGTGAGCTACAGCTCACTTCATCGGATGTGAATTTATGCTCAAATAAATTGGTTAGTCTCTAAGAAGCCACAAGTACTCCTTTTCTTTTTGCGAATACAGACTAACACGGCTGCTACTCTGAAACCAATCTTAAACTGGAACACTTTTAGTCAACTTATTTGTTCAACAGAAATCCAATCCAGCTACCATTGAAGTCTATGGCAAAACTCATATGGACTTCAGCTGGAGTAGGATTGTCATCAAAACCCATCATGTTGGAGTCATATCTGCTCTCTTTTCGTAATCAAAGTCCACATACCATAATCACAATATTCAGTTTAATGATTATTCTGACAGCTGAAATTTGATGACAGAAGAGATTTTTTTCTGAGCGCTGATTGGCTGCTTTAGTTGTGAAAATGGTTTAAATTGTGCAGACGTAGGAAGAGTTCTAAAGTATGAGGATCAGCGGAACCTGTACTGTACACAGAACGTATTCAGAGTATTCTAAAGGTAAGTATGATCCATTCATATAATGTTATTTTATAGCAAATTTAAAACTTAAACCTTCTCATAGACCAATTTAAATCCGTTATCTCTTGTTCTGTCTCTTTTCTGTGGACATACTGTTAAAAAGAGCAATAATAACAAAAGGAAAAATATTGTGTGTTAGTTCAGGGACATTTTGGGAACAATACCAACCCTGGATTCTGGTGTCTGACAAATGTACCTTTTAGAAAGCACATATCAATGTCTTTGATTAGTAAGAAGGCCTGTGGGACGTATCTAAAATACTTTACAATTAAAGATTATTATCCTTATATTTCAAAACAAATTTTTAACCTAAGATTGTACAGTTTAGTTTGGCAAAATGAATTATAATAATTATTCTCTTATGCATTTTTTATTTGCCCAACGCTGTAGTATAAGCCTTTACATAGCCTAAATTGGGTTATTTAATTATTTCAAATAAGAAGAGCGGAACACTGCTCCTCTGCAGCTATTAACTGTAAAGGCAAGAATGAAGAAAGACCTAACCATTTAGCTAAGTGTCCAAGATTTCACAGTGTAGCTCACAGTGAATGTACTCTGAGAAAGTAGATGCATCTTGCCATTCTTTTTAAATGCGGCCAAAATCATGCTTTAATGTATTTCATTCAGAACTGACTTTCATTGGTGTGAAATATCTTAACTGGGGAAGAAATATTTTAATTGAAATCCCTATTCTTAATGTATAAATAATGTATAAAACACATTCTAACATTGAAAACTTCTATCCTGGAAAAAAACAAAACTTTTCAGCATCTTAATTCTGCACAAGGAAATACTTTCAGCTCCTGGAATTCTGAACGGTTTGTGGTAGAGATGGCACAGAATCTAGTACAGGGGTCCCCAATGCGGTGCCCGCAGGCGCCATGACACCCGCTGCAGGACACCCCACTGCCGAAATGCTGCAGAGAAGCGTTGCCGTTTCTCAGCAGCAACGCTTCTTGTGAGAAGCAGCATTTCGGCGGCAGGGTGTCAGGCGCCCGCCACAGTGTTCTAGGAATAGCAATATGCTATTCCCACAAGAAAGGTTGGGGACCACGGATGTAGTACTAACAGTAGAAATTGGTTTTAGGATAAATGCACATCAACAAATTCTAAAGCAATGATTTGGCCAAAAGTTCTCTATTCTAGGATAAAAAATAAATGCCTCCTAGGTGCAACATTTGCTGTACTAGTGAGTATTAGATCAGCCTGTAATTCAGTGATCAATTCCAATAACCTTAACAGCAAGCAATATCTTGAACTTGCAAACAATAAGTACAACATTAACACAAGTATAATTACATACGTACAGGCTTTATACCGACAAACTTCACAGAACTAAGGATTATTTAGTTAATTTTTGTAAAACACTTTGAAAAAAGTCTAAAGCACATAAGTCATACATATTGTTATTACTACTGCTACTACTACTTCTGGAAGAAAATCCTGCTTTCCAGTGGATTACTCTATCAGTCCTGATTGAACTGCTAGAAAGAGACTGACACTGTAATTAAAAGTCCATCCTCAGAATGCCTGAAATACAGCACGGCGGTATGGAGTGTCATGGAGGTATGCTGAGGGAATTGGCAGCCACTCCAGGCCAAAGATTTGGATTCCTTCCGCTTAAGCTCTCAAACCCCACTTCATGTGGTCTTTACATGTGAACGAAGGAGAGGTGGCAGCACTGAATTAAACCCTAATAGCAGGAGGGCTTGATGTGAAAATAAGCCATCTGAACGTGGTTGCAGATAGAAGGCAACTTTATAATTCAGCAAATCACTTACACACATGCTTAATGTGACTTGTTCCATTGATTTCCATGGGACAAGAAAGAAAGAAAGAAAGAAAGAAAGAAAGAAAGAAAGAAAGAAAGAAAGAAAGAAAGAAAGAAAGAAAGAAAGAAAGAAAAGAAAGAAAGAAAGACTGTCCTAGTAGTACAGAGTACTATTTTGCATGTCTGTGTACAGCAACATGTAAAAAATTACTGAATACTTGAAAAGGAAGATCTAGTCAAGAGAAAATTTGATCATGGTATTAGGAAAAGAGAATCACAACTTTGCAGTTTCCTATCTCTTCTTTTTCTTAAAAGTATACAAATATTTGCAATTCCTCTGAGACGCACTGGCTTTAAATTTTAACCACAGATTGCAGCATAAAAATAGGAAGGCTGGGGATGCAGACTTAAATGGTCTTCAGTATGCACAGTGTATTTAAATCTCTATCTGCAAGATGACCTCATCCTAAGTAATGGAACTAAACAGTGACACTACAGCATATTTAAGCGGAATTCTCAATGTTGCTGTCTCTTGTTAGGTTTCAGAGCGGTAGCCGTGTTAATCTTTATCAGCAAAAACAACGAGGAGTCCTTGGGGCACCTTAGAGACTAACTCATTTATTTGGGCATAAGCTTTTGTGGGATATAACCCACTTCATCAGATGCATGGAGTGAAAAAAAGTAGGCAGGTATAAATATACAGCATGTGAAAAGATGGGAGTTGCCTTACCAAGTGGGGGGGCGGGTCAGTGCTTATACAAGTATAATTACATACTTTTGAATAATGGGCAGTAAATATAGCAAAAGCCACAAACATAACACAGGGCTGGATTAATGTTTTGTGGGCCCTGGTGCCCGAACCGTGGCTCTGCCCCCGATCAGCCTCCATGCTTCTCCTGTGAGGCCCAATTAGATTAGGGCGGATGTGGCCCATTCCCAACAGTTGACAAGAAGGGGTGAGTATCAACAAGAGGGGAAATTATTTTTTGTAGTGACCCAGCCACTCCCAGTCTTTATTCAGGCCTAATTTGATGGTGTCAAGTTTGCAAATTAATTCCAGTTCTGCAGTTTCTCATTGAAGTCTGTTTTTCAAGTTTTTTTGTTGAAGAATGGCAACTTTTAAGTCTGTTATTGTGTGTCCAGGGAGATTGAAGTGCTTTCCTACTGGCTTTTGTATGTTACCATTCCTGATGTCTGATTTGTGTCCACTTATACTTTACAGAGAGACTGTCCAGTTTGGCCAATGTACATAGCAGAGGGGCATTGCTGGCACATGATGGCATATATCACATTGGTAGATGTGCAGGTGAACGAGCCCCTGATGGTGTGGCTGATGTGGTTAGGTCCTATGATGGTGTCACAAGAGATCCACTTCCTGGACACTACAGTGCAAATAAGCGATGGTCACATAAACACCTCCCTATACTGGAAACCTACTGACTGCTATACTTACTACATGCCTCCAGCTTTCATCCAGACCACATCACATGATCCATTGTCTATTGTCTACAGCCAAGCCCTAAGATACATCTGCATTTGCTCCAATCCCTCAAACAGAGACCCAACACCTACAGGTTCTCTATCAAGCGTTCTTAAAACTACAATACCGACCTGGGGAAGTGAAGAAACAGATTGACAGACCCAGAAGGGTATCCAGAAGTCACCTACTACAGGAAAGGCCCAACAAAGAAAGTAACAGAACGCCACTAGCCATCACCTAGAGCCCCCAACTAAAGCCTCTCCAGCGCATCATCAAGGATCTACAACCTATCCCTCACTCTCACAGACCTTGGGAGACAGGCCAGTCCTCGCTTACAGACAGCCCCCCAACCTGAAGCAAAGACTCACCAGCAACCACACACCACACAACAGAAACACTAACCCAGGAACCAATCCCTGCAACAAACCCTGTTGCCAACTCTGTCCACATATCTATTCAAGGGACACCATCATAGGACCTAACCACATCAGCCACACCATCAGGGGTTCGTTCACCTGCACATCAACCAATGTGATATATGCCATCGTGTGCCAGCAATCCCCCTTTGCCAAATTCAGAATGAGGTCGAGCCTGTGGAACATCGTCTGCACCAGGCTCATGTGGTTCTCCACTTGGGCCTGGGAGTGGCCCTTGATTAGCCAGTCGTCTAGATACGGGAATACTTGCGCTTGCCGCTTCCGCAGGAAGGCTGCCATAACTGATATGCACTTGGTGAACACCTGAGGGGCCACCTAGAGGCCGAAGGGGAGGACTGTACACTGATAGTGGCTGTTGTTGACCATAAAGCAGAGGAACAGTCTGTGGGACGAGATTAAGGACACGTGAAAGGATGAATCCTTCAAGTCGAGGGTGGCGTACCAGTCCCCCAGATTCAGGGAGGGAATAATGGAAGCCAGGGAGACCATGCTGAACTTCAACTTCCTCATTAATATGTTTAGCTTTCGCAAGTCTAAAATAGGCCTGACCCAACCTTGGCCTTTGGGATTAGGAGATACCGGGAATAGAACCCCTTTCCCCTGAACTCCGGAGGAACCTCCTCTAACACCCTGAGTTGTAGGAGCGATTGAACTGCTGCATTAGAAGTTGCTTGTGAGAAGGTTCCCTGAAGAGGGACAAGGAAGGTGGGAGGGAACAGAACTGGAGAGATTATCCCAGTTCTCCCATGCTCAAGACCCATTTGATAGATAAGTTCATGAAGGATAGGTCCATCAGTGGCTATTGATCAGGATGGGCAGGGATGGTTTCCCTGGCCTCTGTTTGCCAGAAGCTAGGAATGGGCAACAGGGGATGGATGACTGACGATTACCTGTTCTGTTCATTCCCTCTGCAGGAGTCCCAACACTTGAAGTCATGAACTCCTTCTCATGGCTACAGCTGTAGCCATAGTACGGGTTGCTAGTCCGCGGAGTCCTGGGAGGCCTGCAAGGAGGTCCTCGTGATGACCTTGTCTTCCTCAAGGACAGCAGCAAACTCCAAGTGGGAGTCCGCCAGAAGCAGTTCCTGAAACTTGGATAGCATGTTCCAAGAATTAAAACTGTATCTGTTAAGGACTGCCTGCTGGTTGGAAGGTGAAGCTGGAGCCCCCTGGTAGAATACACATTCCTACTGAAGAGATCCAGCTTCTTCGCCTCCTAGACTTCGGAGTTGGCCCTGGTTGGCCCTGCCTTTCTTTTTGGTTGGCAGCCTCCACCACCAGAGTGCCCAGCTCAGGATGAGTAAACAGGAACTCATACCCCTTGGAGGGCTCAAAATTCTTCCTCTCCAACCCATTTGCCGTGGGTGGGGAGGAGGGAAGTGGGTGTTTGCCACAACACCTTAGTGGTGTTATGGATAGTCTTAATGAGGGGCAAAGCCACCTGCAAGGGACCTTCAGGGTCCAGAATGTCAACCATAGGGTGAGTCTCCTCCAACACTTCCTCTGCCTGCATACTCAAATTTTGAGCTACCTTCCTGAGCACCTCTTGGTGTGCTCTGTTGTCCATGGCAGACAGTGTGGTGGAGGTGCCTGCCACCGCTTCATCCGGGGAGTATGAGGAGGATACCGGGGGGGGGGGGGGGGGGGGGGGGGAGAATCCCGAGCTACCGATGTGGATGATGGAGGGTCCTGTGCCTCCGAAGCCACAGACAAGGATCTGGACCCCGGCCCCTGGGCTTGGTGGTAGGCCCATGGAGTCCAGAAAGGCCACTGAGCCGGCATCTGACACTGAGGAGGCCAGGACATCATAGGTAGCGTCTGCCCTTCCTCTTCTCTAGATCGGTGCCAAGAGTGGTGCCAGCTTTGCCTACAGGCGTACAACACCGCCTCTGAGTCCGACGAGGACTCCGACCTCAGTGACCAAAGTGGTTTGGAGTGAGATGGTGCCAGGGAGCGGTGCGGAGGTGAGGGCAAATGGTGCATCATCATCGTCAGCTTGCCCCTACAGGGTACGGTGCGTCTTCACAGCGCTGGTGCGGGGGACTGCTCCTTCATCGCTATGAGGTCGCTAGCTGCCTCAAAGGTGTCCAGTGTAGGGGGAAGGTCTAGGTCCTCCTCCCGACACTCCCGCATCGGGGAGTCCATTAGAACCGGACTTGATGAACCTCCCTGTGAGGCCGGAGTCAATAGTGCCAGCTGAGTCGGAGCCGGGTGTCCTAGCACAGGACATACCCAACTGGTGCCTCCTCACTCCACTACCTTAGTGGGAGAGAGACCTCTGTCTGTCTGTCTTTCTTTTGTGTGGCACCGGCGAATGGGAGTAGTGCCAGGCAGTCGCACCAGAGGAGGTCTTCAGTGCCGGGGAATGGCAATGCAGAGGGTCCCTGGAGCCAGAATCCTTTCTCAGCGCCAATCTCTTACCAAGGCCGGCACACTCCAGACCGAAGTGCTGGGCTTGGGGTCAGACACCTGTGCCGGCTGAAGACGAAGGACTGACTCCACGAGGAGTAGTTTCAACCTAAGTCCCTCTCCTTCTTGGTCCTTGGGCAGAAGCCTCTGTAGTTTTACACTTATCCATTTGATGGGCTTCCCCAAAGATCTTCAAACAGGAGTCATGTAGGTCTCCCATTGGCATAGGCTTCAGACAGGACCTGCACGGTTTGAAACCCTGAGACCAAGGCATGCCCCGGTCCCCAGAAGGGGAAACGTGGCAGAGGGGTGGGGAGAACCCCCAACTGAAACTTATCTAAAACTGACTAAAATTACTTGAACTAAGTAACACTAAGTTTTTCAACTATTTACAGGTAACAATGAGAAAAGTCCACTAGGACTTGCTGTGAGATGAGTTGCTCCAATGACGGTCACTGGCGGTAAGAAGGAACTGAAGAGGCAGCAGGTCGGCAGGGACCAATATAAACTGCCATGAAGGTGCAACTCCAGGGGGCTCCACAGCCAAAACCCGACTGGTACCGCTACGGGGAAAATATTCCAATGACTGTGCACACGGCGCACACACACCTAATGGAATTGATATGAGCAATCACTCAAAGAAGAAAAAAGGGTTATAATGGAAATAGCAATGTAGCCCTAAATTATAGCAGACATTACTAGCTAAAATATTACATATTCTACTAAAGGTTAGTCATTACATCCTGACTGATCCTGTGAAGACATTTAATATTTTCTTCTCCCCCTGATGCAAGTGGAAATTTTCCTTTAATTCCTGTTGTAACGGGTTCCTCCCCCCCTCCCCTCCCCCGGGTACCACTTGGAACTGGGATACCACTGAGCCTGCCTGTCCCACCAGCCTGGATTCCTATTACTCTGCTGCTGTGACAGGTTCTCAAGCTCCTTTTCAGCACTCACACAGGTAGAGACATACCCAGCTGCAGCTACATTCACACAGATGCTGAGATCAGCTCTGCATGGGAGAGCTCAGCTAAAGAATTGCCCAGCACTCAAGTACACTCCCCCTCTGGAGAGTAAACCCAAAATTGTATTGTCTTGGGCGTAAGCTAACTGAAATTCACCCTCTCCCTCAATGTGGAGAGAGACATGTACAGCTTGCCCCCCCACCCCCGTTATGAACTACACAAATTAAATTAAAACAAAAACAAGTTTATTAAATACATGAGGTAGATTTTAAGTGATTATAAGGGATAGCCAACAGATCAAAGCAGATTACTTTAGTAAACAAACAAAAACCGCAAACTGAGCTTAACACACTAGATAGGTAGGATATAAATTCTCAAATTCTCACCCTGAGTGAGAAACAGGCTGGCATATTCTTAAGACACAAGTTGCCACGGCTTTCCCAAGTTTTCATACACAGGCTAAAGATCCTTCCAGTCTGGGACCATCACTTCCCACAGTTCAGTCTTTGTTCCAAAGGTGTTTCCAGGTGTGTTGCTGCAAGGAGCGTGAGGTCCCTCCATAATGTCATTTTCCCCCCTTTTAATATCTTCTCCCCACTTGCTGGAAAGCCTTTTTGCTCTGACCTGGATCAAACAGTTCCCATTGTATAGTGCTATCTCTGAGAAGCTTCCATTGTACGCAGTTCCTGGGGTAATAATTCTTGTGCTTGTGTGCATTTCCTCAATAAGCCATTAACATTGTTTGGCCTTTTTACTGTCATACTTGAAAGAATGCTTGTGGGTATTTTCAACCTCAGGACATGTTTCAGCAACACAAACATAGCCAAACTTCACATACGACGATAGCACATACAATCCAACAAGATATTATTGTCTAGCAGATCAAGGCTTTTAGAATGACACCTCACAAGGCATACTTTGTATAAGACATATCCCAATTACATGACAGTGGTGAATATTGTGGTGTCAGGGTGTTATGCCTATTAAAGGAATTGTGAAGGGAAATCCCTTGTTAATGGACAGAAGAACTGACCCACCAGAATTCAAAAACTGTATGAGCTGAATGTCTGTATGGCCTGCAGTGAACCACAATAGACTCTAATGTAGAACACCGGCCTTATGTCTGAACAGAAGCTGCACTGGTTTAAAGAACTTTAATTAATTATTTAAACCAATAGAAACCTCTATGTAGTCACATATATCAGTTTACAACTTGTTTACATTTGTTTACCTTATATCAAGCTAGATCATTGTCAGTTTCCAAATAAATTTTAAATTAAATGAAGGCAGTTTGTATGAAAGACCAGATCATAGTGCCATAAGACACACCATACCAGATAAGGCCATTCATCTAGCCTGCCAATGGCTGGTGACATTAATTGGTATTTCAGAGGAAGACAATGAAATCCCATCGTACATCTAGCAAATTGTGCAATGCTGTACAAGGGGAAGAATATATTTTCCACGACTTTGTATCTTGGATGAAAATGTAAACAAACTGACAACACAACCCTTGTAACAGATATAGTTAATAACATGCTGTCCTAACATGTTTTAAAAGAAAAAAATATCATCCAATACAGTATACTGCTTCAGAAGGACAAAAGAAGAGAGCAGCCACAACTGAGTTGTTTACAAATCTGTCTATAGATGATTGACATTCTAATTGTATAGCAGCGTTTTGCAATTTATACTTAGTTTAAAGTTGTATTAATTACTTTATTCCAAATGTGAGAGTTCCACTCTTGTCATGCCTTAGAACCATTTCTAATCACTAGCATTAAAAAAAACCCTAAAAATGAAACAAACAAAAAACACGCACACGCATAACCTACGACTACTGTGTTTATGTATGAAGCTGGTTTTAATTTAGTTATTTTCCCTTTTCTTTCAGGATTAGAGAGACCAGGAAATAAGAAAAAAGCAAAAGTATTCTAGGCATTTTCACTTGCTTTCAAGAATCCATCATTCCACTGCAGTCAATGATGCGTGCTTCCATTAACTCTACTTCTTAGTGAATGCTATAGCCTCCCAAAAAACAAAGAAAAAAGTACAACTAGCAAACAATAAAATGTTTAAAAAAATATTAAAGTGCTTCTGTGTCTTTTTGTTGAAGCTGGAGCTTAAAAAGATGAGGCTCTTGACACATACTTATATCAAGAATAATGTAATTATGGGATGTCACTTTCTACAATTTATATAAAAAGAATGGAGTGCAGCATAAATATTAACACCTAGAAAAAAATCTATCTTTGTTTTGAAAAAAATAAGATACAGCGCTCCAAGTTACATAGAATGATCTTGTAAAGGGTAACTTATAACTTCAAATAAGATGCAGTTAAAACAGGGGTGTGTATCATATACACAGTAAATGTCCTTTATATGAATTTGAATTGCACAGAGTAATTTTATACAGAGAGAATTCAACACACACTGCTATGAAGCAAACTGCTTAGAATGCAATTATGATAAATGCAGCATGAGGGTTGAATCTTTGGAGACTGTTTTCATAGTTTTGTTTTTGCAAATGATTTTAACAACCAAGGCCAGATCACATGCATTCCCTTGAGAATAATATGCATTTCTGAATGCCTGTTTTCTGGAACAATCAAAACTGGAGGGACGTAAAATCAGTGGGTTAAAACCACTAGCTTCACTCACTCTTTTTCACAAGAGACCGTGATTCCCACTGTGGTGATCTAAAGCTTTACGTATAAGTTGAATATTAATGTAAAAGACGCAGTCACAAAATGGTTTAATGATTCTCCAAAAAGCCAGTTAAGGTTCCTGCAGTATTGCCAACTCTTGTGATTTTATTGCGAGACTCATGATATTTGGTGAGTTTCTTTAAGCCACAGCTCATGTGGTTGCAGAGAAAAGCTTGAAAATGTGATTCCATCATACCCTTAAAGCTCAGAAATTAGAAGACAAATTAAAGGAATCCCAAATCAGTTATTTTGTTTTTAAATCTCTTGATTTTTAAGCCAATCTTGTGATTTTTGGGACCTGACTTACTATTTTCAAAGGCTTCTGTTGGCAATACTGTTTATTACCCTTTAGATATACATAATCACAGGTAGTTTTAAATGCTGGTGTTGTAAGTGCCTTTCACTAATCATACAAGGATAGATTGTGGTCCTGTTTGCTAGCACAAGGGAGTAAGGAGACATAGCCCTTACCCCCTTAAATCAGCTACCATTACTGCTGTGCTCAGTGCAGAAAGGGAAGAGCTGCTACATTCCCCCACAGAGGTGAATGGGGAGGTTCAGGGGATAGGAGGAGCCTTGGCTCTACCCCAGCATGCCAAGCAGCATAACTGCTCAGCTGCTTTGATGCACTGGGCAACATATGCTAAGCCATGTATAGACCCATCAGAATTTACTCCCTCCCAAGAGCAGCAGGAAAGCCAGGAAGGAGGAAGATTGCAACTCTGAAATTTAAAATCACCCACCCAGGCAACTCCTGAGCAGTGCAACACCACTTGTCTTTTTACTCTACGCTAGTAGCAAAATTATGACTGAGCTCTAAAGAGAGTGGACAACTAATAGGCAGCATCTGCCCTGACCAAGAGCTCTTTAGTTCTAATCCCAGCCCTGGCTTGGGCAGTCTTAACCTCGCTATGCCTCAGATTCTCCTTTTGTCAAATGGGGATTAAAACATTTACCCACAATATGGGGGAGTTTATGAAGATTAGTTACTCAGTAACAAATATTTAAAAGTACTCTCCCAATGTTATTTAATACGATGAATGCATTACTTAAGTGCTATCTTTTCTCCATCTTGGGGTGGAGGGAGCCAGCATCCATCAAAGTGAATGGAAAGGCCCCTGTTGACTTCAGTAGGGATCAGGCCGACCCAACTTTCCATTCCTATTTGCTAAAGGTTAGAAATATTTGCCTTTCATGTCCAAACTAACCCTTAGTACTTGCTTTTTTACCTGAAAAATGCCATGACAATTTCAAAATAATAGTAATCACCCTGAAAAAGAGTTAACTGCAGTTGCCTCAAAACAAGTCCTATTTTTCCTTATCTGATGAAGTGGACACGTGATCTTTTTGTATGTTTTGAAAAAAAACAAAACAAGCCCCCCCACACATTATTTCTGGTACTCATGATGATTTTTCCCCTATACATTGAAAATGTCTATCTGCACTGCAAAAAAAAAAAAAAAAAAAAAGAGCAAGAAAACAATGTTCAACTTTTTTAAAAACAACTGCACCTACAATTACTCCTACTCATCAAGCTCAAAATTTACTAACAGAAGACAACATACAGAGTCAAAGGTATTCTTTCAAACCACAGGTGTATAAGCCGTACAAACAAAACAGAGTCAAGCTCTGTAAAATGCCAACATGATGTATGAGCCTACGGCCCTTTGGAAAAAGTTATTTTGGCCCAGATTTTTATACGTATTGCTCTACTTAGCATTGCAGCACCTAACTCTCATTTTCAAAAGTGACTTATGCACTTGAGAGTCTAAGCCTCACTGAAGGTCAGTGGGCCGCAGGCTCTAACGTGCCATGTCACTTTTGAAAATGAGCAACGTTGCAATGCTGAGGAAACCAAAACCTAAATACCTTTAAAAATCTGGTCCTTAGGCTCTTAAGTCACTTCAGGACTTTTGGAAAATGTTACTTTGTATCTTTTGGGAGCCTATGCCCTCCCATAAAGTAATTAATATACATATTCAAGTCCTCAACATGCAATTCATACACAGTTATACAACCTAAGGTATGCAAGGTGCATATAGCACCATATTTGCCAACTGTGCCCTAATTTGGCCAGGTATGTCCTTGGTTTGGACATAACGAGGGAGCCAGAAAACAAGACAGCCAATTGTGGCCACCATCCAAAGTTTACTTTTTTTAAAAAACTGTCCTGCTATCAGTAGGGAAGGTAAGTAAGAATCCAGAACTCTGCTTACTACCTCTACTGCTCTACACTCCTGCTGAAGTCTAAATACTTCACAGGGTGGATACTGGCAAAGACTGTGGGGAAAAAGGGTGGAATCAATCAGCCATTGCCCTGCCCTCTCAGTACAGTGCATGAAAAGTTAAAAAGCCTGAAATTTTCCTTTTGGTTGTCTCCAGGACACACACTTCCCCCCCCCCCCCCCCGGCCCCTTCCCCACACTTTTAGAATGGGAAACAGAGGAAGACACAGAGGAACATAGGGTAGGGGTAGGGTGGGACAAAAAAGCCATGTTTTTCCCAGTTGGAGAAAAAGAGGGGGAAATCCCAGAGACTATCACTAAGAGAGGGAGGAAGTGCCTCCTGAAGGGAGCTGGAGAGGTGCCTGACAGGAAATCTATCCTCTGTTGAAAGCCATCAGAGGGCAGAACAGGCCAGCTGAGTTGTCCTAGAGATGTGAGTGGGGTAACAAGCAGATCTGATGTCTTCTCTTACAGACACAATGAGGAACGGAGCCTGCAGTTGTCCATTGAACTATAGGGGTAGCTGGGTTGGCGCCTCTTTATAAAAGCAAACACAATAATGGGTGCTTTGGAAATGGGGGGTTGTGTGGCATTTCACGACTGTTGGGCTTTGTGATGAACACCCAAGCTTGAATGCTTTTCATCATATTGTATGAACTATACATCCTGGATGCTTCTCTGAGTCACAGTGTTTTTTGGACCCTTATTAAGGGATTCTTACTTATTAACAAAAAGCACTACTTACATGTCAATTGAAGACACAACCTCCAGCAGCCAGGGACCTGTTCCCTCCTTCTCAACACAGCTTACTTGCAAAATTGTCCCTGAAACTTTTTTAAAATGTTGGCAAATATGCCTGACATTTTGTTTTGCTCAGGATGCCCCTGCTTCCTTTTATTCCCTGCTGTCCTCTTCCCTGCTGCTCTACTCTGTTCTGAGCCACCTAGCAGGATGGTAAAAACCATCTAGAATCCTGATCCTGTTTGGTGCCAGCATTCCAAGCTCATTTCTTTGGTTGAATTCATTCTGCTGCTGCTAGTCTACGCTGGGTCTGAGATAAAGCCAACTGAAGATGTGGGAGGAGGCTTCCATTGACTCTAAGGGAGAGAGCAAAACGTAAGAAAGTAAAAGGGAGGAGAATATATGTGGCATGTAGCACATTGTGCATAGAAGATACTTTGAATTTTCATAAGGACAGCTGCCAACTCCCAAGCAGAAAAAGTAGGGGCAGGTTTGTAGACTTCAAGTGCAAAATATTAAACTTAGTTTGTTTTCAAAGTTTGACAAAGATATGCTCCAGTTCAAGACATGCCCTAGTAAGTTCAAAGAGCTGAAAATGACACATTCTGGGCTGAGCCGAATTCAGTTTACAATTTATTTAAATAACTCACTCAAAATCAATAAATCCTGGAAGATCTTTGAATCAAAAATAAATATCGGAGAGGTATGAGAATCATTATATCGATGGTCAGGAATTGATAACACAAATTGCAAACATGAAAGGAATTAGCTTTCTTGGAATTCAGGCTGGGTTAAATTGTGTAATGCAGAAAATTCAAATTATCAAGGTCTGGTTTAAAGGGACCGCTTCAGCTTAACTATTGTCTCTCTCCTCTTCCCTTCCTACTCCCTTAGTTTATCTGGGAGCCCCTGGAGCACACAGCCTTCATTCCCCTGGGTTGGTCACTGTGGAGTGGGGTGGAAGGAAGACCACAACTCTTTCATGTCCTGTTGGCAGAGGCTAGCACCACCATGTGGAACAAACCTGCAGAATCCTTGGACTCTCTGAGCACACAGAACCCCACTGTGCTGGCCCTCACTACAGGTCCCAAGGGAAAGGAGGTTACTTGCCTACAGAGCTATCCAACCCATTCTTTTACTCACTACGCTAGTCTAATAACCAACACACTGAAATTTTCATGCCAGCCCTTTACTTTAAGCAGAATGACAAGTCGAATTTCACCTAGCACGAAATATACTGAATCATCTCCATAGATGTTTTTGTCATCTAAAAATCACAGCAAGGCAAGGTCTGAGTACTCTCAACTCCAAACTCTTCTCTTACCTTTGGTCAACATCACCCAGATCAGTGAAATATGGCCAAAAAGCAGCATCAATTATTTCTATATTTGTTTCAGAGCTTTCATTCTATAGTCAAAAAAATGTAAAACTGTATTCTTTAGTATTGGGAAAACAACTGACTTGAATATTTCTGTTAGCTCCAGATAGATTCCCAGTACCTCACATCTGGTTATGAAATACAACCACTGTGGGTTCCCTTCTTCGTTACAAAACAGGAATGTTATGATACTGATTGGCTACAGCTAAAGCAACATGATTCTTAAACTGCAAGAAGGGATCAGATTAATAGGGATGTAATCTACTGAACAGAATACCAAAACACATGGAACAGTTTAGCTACATCTAGACTTTATTAAAAGCTGCATTAAAGGAGAGTGAACATCTTCCATGGTGCTGTTAATAGAGTCTCCTGAAGCCAAAGAGCAATTCCTACTTTACAATTAATCCTGCATTCCTTCCTCCTGAACTCTTACTAATCAAGGCCTCAACCCTGTGGGTTGGGCCCTATGCCTGCCTAGAACACCATGGAGGTCAGTGGCACTCCATGTAAGCTAAAAGGTCTCCCTGGGCAGAAATCAGGATCAGTGCCATGAAGACTTTTAGATTCAGAAGGACAGCAAGATCAGCACTGTGTGCGTGTGTAAGATCATGCTTACATAATGTTCATTATTAAGGGCCCTATCCTGCTCCCCCGTAGTCAATGAAAATTTATATAACCGAAGCAAAACCATGCCTGTTATTATCAAAACCACACTCTTTCTCCTAAGGGGACAGAGTCATCCATCTGCCAACAAGACCAGAAAACTCGAGAAGAGTGCTGCTTGCCCAGAGCTAGAATTCAGGATGTGACGGAAAGTCTGTCGAGACTGATCAAGCGCTCGGACCGCTACCCCTTCCTACTTCTCCATCTGGGCACCAATGAAACTACCAAGAATGACCTTGAATGGGTCACTGCAGACTATGTGGCTCTGAGAAGAAGGATAAAGGAGTTTGAGGTACAAGTCGTCTTTTCATCCATCCTCCCTGTTGAAGGAAAAGGCCCAGGTAGGGACCCCACCAGGTAGGGACCACCACTTGGCTAAATGCGTGGTTATGCAGGTGGTGTCGACAAGAGGGCTTTGGAATAACAGAGACTTGGTGGGGTAACTCACAGGACTGGAGCACTGTCATGGATGGGTATAAACTGCTCAGGAAGGACAGGCAGGGGAGAAAAGGTGGAAAAGTTGCACTGTATGTAAGGGAGCAGTATGATTGCTCAGAGCTCCAGTATGAAACTGGAGAAAAGCCTGTTGAGAGTCTTTGGGTTAAGTTCAGAGGCGAGAGCAACAACGGTGATGTCATGGTGGGCATCTGCTATAGACCACCAGACCAGGACGATGAGGTAGACGAGGCTTTCTTCGGACAACCAACAGAAGTTTCCAGATCACAAGCCCTGATTCTCACGGTGGACTTTAATTACCCTGACATCTGCTGGGAGAGCAATACAGCAGTGCACAGACAATCCAGGAAGTTTTTGGAGAGTGTTGGGGACAACTTCCTGGTGCAACTGCTGGAGGAACCAATTAGGGGCCATGCTCCTCTTGACCTGCTACTCACAAACAAGGAAGAATTGGTAAGGGAAGTGTGAGTGAGTGGCAACCTGGGCACCAGTGACCATGAAATGGTCGAGTTCAGGATCCTGACAAAAGGAAGAAAGGAGAGCAGCAAAATACGGACCCTAGACTTCAGAAAAGCAGACTTGACTCCCTCAGGGAATATGAGGGGGAAAGGAGTTCAGGAAAGCTGGCTGTATTTTAGAGAAGCCTTATTGAAGGCGCAGGAACAAACCATCCCAATGTTCAGAAAGAATAGCAAATATGGGAGATGACCAGCTTGGCTTAACAGAGAAATCTTCGGTGAGCTTAAACACAAAAAGGAAGCTTACAAGAAGTGCAAACTTGGACAGATGACTAGGGAGGAGTATAAAAATATTGCTCGAGCATGCAGGGGTGTAATCAGGAAAGCCAAAACACAACTGGAGTTGCATCTATCAAGAGATGTGAAGGGTAACGAGAAGGGTTTCTACAGGTATGTCAGTAACAAGAAAAAGGCCAGGGAAAGTGCGGGACCCTTACTGAATGGGGGAGGCAACCTAGTGACAGACAATGTGGAAAAAGCTGAAGTACTCAATGCTTTTTTTCGTCTCAGTCTTCACAGACAAGGTCAGCTCCCAGACTGCTGCACTGGGCAGCACAGTTTGGGGAGGAGGTGAGCAGACCTCAGTAGTGAAAGAACAGGTGAAGGACTATTTAAAAAAGCTGGATATGCACAAGTCTATGAGGCCAGATCTAATGCATCCGAGGGTGCTGAGAGAGTTGGCTGATGTGATTGCAGAGCCACTGGCCGTTATCTTTGAAAACTCGTGGCAATTGGGGGAAGTCCCAGATGATTGAAAAAAGGCCCATCTTTAAAAAAGGGAAGAAGGAGAATCCAGGGAACTTCAGACTGGTCAGCCTAACCTCAATCCCTAGAAAAATCATGGAGCAGGTCCTCAAGGAATCCATTTTGAAGCACTTGGAGGAGAGGAAGGTGATCAGGAACAGTCGCCAAGGGGAAGTCATGCCTGATCAAACTGATTGCGTTCTATGATGAGATAACTGGCTCTGTGGATATGGGGAAAGTGGTGGACATGATATATCTTGACTTTAGCAAAGCTTTTGATACGGTCTCCCACAGTATTCTTGCCAGCAAGTTAAAAAAGTATGGATTGGATGAATGGACAATAAGTTGGATAGAAAGCTGGCTAGATTATCAGGCTCAAGGGGTAGCAATCAACAGCTCGGTGTCTAGTTGGCAGCCGGTATCAAGTGGAGTACCCCAGGGGTCTGTCCTGGGGCCGGTTTAGTTCAACATCTTCATTAATGAAGTGGATGATGGGATGGAATTTAGTTAGCAAGCTCACAGATGACACTAAGCTTGGGGGAGGGGAAGATACGCTGGAGGGTAGGGGTAGGGTCCAGAATGACCTAGACAAATTGGAGGATTGGGCCAAAAGAAATCTGATGAGATTCAACAAGGACAAGTGCAGAATTCTGCACTTAGGATGGAAGAATCCCATGCACTGCTACAGGCTGGGGACCGACTGGCTAAGCAGCAGTTCTGCAGAAAAGGATCTTGGGATTACAGTGGAAGAGAAGCTGGATATGAGTCAACAGTGTGCCCTTGTTGCCAAGGCAGCTAATGGCATATTGGGCTGCATTAGTAGGAGCACTGCCAGCAGATAGAGGGAAGTGATTATTCCCCTCTCTTTGGCATTGGTGAGGCCACATCTGAAGTATTGTGTCCAGTTTTGGGCCCCCCACTACAGAAAGGATGTGGACAAATTGGAGAGAGTCCAGCGGAGGGGAGGCAGGGGCACATGACTTATGAAGAGAGGCTGAGAAAACTGGGGTTATTTAGTCTGCAGAAGAGAGGAGTATGGGGTGGGGGATTTGATAGCAGCCTTCAACTTTGGGATTCCAAAGAGGATGAAGCTAGGCTGTTCAAAGTAGTGGCAAATGACAGAACAAGGAGCAATGGTCTCAAGTTGCAGTGGGGGAGGTCTAGTTTGGATATTCGGAAAAACTATTTCACTAGGAGGGTGGTGAAGCACTGGAAGGGGTTACCTAGGGAGGTGGTGGAATCTCCATCCTTAGAGGTTTTTAAGGTCCGGCTTGACAAAGCCCTGGCTGGGATGATTTAGTTGGGGTTGGTCCTGCTTTGAGCAGGGGATTGGACTAGATGACCTCCTGAGGTCTTTTCCAACCCTAATCTTCTATGATTCTATGGTTCACCAGAACTGGAGACAGAGATTTTAGGGAAAAGGTGGGGGGGAGAGGAAAGTCACCTCATACTAGAACTCACTGCCCAGGGGAGCAGGGTGAGTAAATATCTTAATTCTTCCAGAACATCGTGCAAAACTCATCTGTTAACACTCACAACTGACTGTCAACTTTTCCAAGCTTCATTGTTCTTGTGATAAATGTATATCTCTATTAGCACAATACGTACAGATTGACCGTGAAATGTTTCCAGCAGTATATATTATATCAGTTAATCAAAAGAATTTACACAGCTTTGTCATCTTCAAAGCACTGTACAAGCATTAGCTAATCAATGAACAAAGAAAGAAGGAATGCTAATATAGGATTAATGTTTTCAGAATTATACAGGAAGTCAAAATGTGCATGGTAAGAGTTTAATCTATATGTTTGATTTTACCACTCAATAAAATGTTATCCCTAAGTCATGTCATCTCTCTGGTTGAAGGTGATGTCGGGGGAGAATCAGGAAGCAGCCACTGACCCAGAGCCAGAATCTGCCTGACAGTGGAAAAAGCTGCTTCAAAAGTGCTTAGGGTATGCAGGCTGTTCCCAGAACTTCTTCTAGCTATAAACCCCATCAACAGGCAGACAATTCTCTGGAATCTATTCTGGGTAAAGCATGACACTGCTGTATTTCAGAGAGAAGTTGTTGCGTGCTTAACAGGCAAAGTAAGTCCAGGAACTGGGCATACAGCAGAATTAAACATAAAGCTTAAAAAAATGTGGACTCTGACCAAGTCTGTGTTATTTTAAAGCAACTCTGAAGTTCAGTCTGCTGCACCAGCCCCAAAGAATCCTTCTACAGTAGAACCTCAGAGCTGGGAACACCTCTGAAATGTTTGTAACTCTTAACAGAACATAATGGTTGTTCTTTCAAAAGTTTATAACTGAGCATTGACTAAATACAGCTTTGAAACTTTACTACGCAGAATGCTCTTTCTTTAATCTCTGCTGCTGCCTGTTGTGTACTTCCAGTTCCGAATGAGGTGTGTGGTTGACTGGTCAGTTTGTAACTCTGGTGTTCGTAACTCTGAGGTTCTACTGTATCAGGCAAGAGCGATAGGACAGCACTTCAATCATCCCTCTCCAAAGTACACTATCGTGTGGGATGGGAGGAGCAGAGCCACCTCTGGGTCAACCATGGAATCCCCTTACACTAGGGTACTTCTCAAAGCCAGTCAGTTATAGCCCCTTTATGCTGCCACAGTCATGTACATGAGCCATAATGGACTTGTAAACCAGGGACATAGACCCTGAGGGTTCACAGATCCAGGCTATGATAAGTATATGGCCCATATTATTGTCGTATCTGAGCACATAACAATCTTTATTTATTTTTACAACACTCCTGTGAGGCAGGTATTATCCCCCAAACTAAGTCCCCCAAGTCACACAGGAGCTCTGTGGCAGAGCAGGGAATTTAATCCAGGACGCCTGAGTCCCAAGCTGGTGTCCAAATCACTGGATCATACTTCCTTCCATTTATTATGAGGAAGCTCCAAATCAAGCAGCTCCACTTAAGCAATACTGCATGAGGAAAGAAGTGGTCTCTCAGATAACCAGGTCCCAAACCAGTAAGTGCTCTTTATATGCTAGCTCTTAAATTAACCTAACCTCTAAAATTTCACTTACAAGCTGATAGCCACATGAGATGACAGAGCACTGCTGTAATGAGTTCTGAATACAAAACTCCAATTAATAAGTGGACAACTGCCTTCTGCACTATTTACAGCTTCCTAATGGTCTTAAACATAGCTCTAGGCAGAGCACATGGCATTAGTCTAGTTTCAAAAGTGACAACAGCGAAGATACCTGTAGACAGGCAAGCAAAAGAAAAGGACACCATTTTCTTAACAAATGCATATGGCAAAAAAGTGCCCTTGGCCACTGCAGCTACCTGATTATCCATAAGCACTCGTGTGTCTAAGAAGATCATGTTCAGACAGCCAACCTGCATAGCAAGTGATGAGTACATTCCTTCAGTTGGGTTATCATCAAAGAATATCATCATCTTTTCTAGCTACTTTCCTCAACCCACCAATACTATGTCTTATCTGACTGAGCTGCAATTCACTCACCCACCTCTGAGACCCCATCTCAATACAAAGGCTCTGTCTTCACTGATACAAAGGTGGCTTTTTACAGGAAGATCACTAACATGGGATAGTTATCTCACTGTAAAATCCTAGTGGAAATAAGACACCTGTAGTTTTTACCACAAGGTAAATAATACACTCCCCATGCATGTATGATCATGCCTGGTTTTTACGGATAACATAAAATAATCATTAAAATTGTACAAAATGAACTCAGTCAGCAAATCAAAGCAACAGAGAAGCTTCTTTCTACCACTCACTGCCTCTAGGAATATACCCTTAACCTTTCATATAAACCCTGTCAAATAAAGGGCATTTGCAATATCTCTTGCATTTCTTGGATTGTAAGCTTCTCAGGGCAGAGAAGGTTTGTAAGACACCATGTTAACTTTTTGTGCTATGCTTTATAAATAATCAGCCTTCATATTAAATTATTAACAGTAATAGCCCAGATACTTCTAAACTCTCCAAATGATTGTGAGGGCAGAGAGAGTCCTCTCCAAAAGCTTTAAGGAAGGGAAAGGTTCAGACAGGATGGCTGGTATAAAGAAAGTGCTACTTTCCATGTCATAGAAATCCAAAAGGAGTGGCAGAGACTCCCATCAGCAACTTAAACCATCATTTTAATTATTTTTCTGTTTACATCAGAGTAAGCCAAGGATGAGTTATTATTTATTTAACACAAACAGTGCTCTGTGCCATACAAAACTGTAAATATCTGAGGAAGGCAAAATTAAAAACAGAGACCACAGCTGGGGAGTTTTTAAAACAGGAAAACACCTTCTCCTCCCTGTGATCCTTGTTTCAATTCACTGAACAAGGCAGTTCTTCATATCTACAATCCTTTTTTGGTTTTAGAAATTGATTCAGAACCTCCATAGAGGTTCTCTCCTCAAAACAGTTTTAAAGAAACCCGAAACTGTGTGTCCATACATAGATTTCATAAAATAACAGCAAGACCAGGTCCCTCCTCATCTGGGGAAAGGAGAACAGGATTTATATCTTCTCTTGTTTCTATACCCTTGCTGCTGGGAAAACTACATGTTCCAACAACTGTGCTCCCCTGGCTCCCAGAGAAGAGACAACCAGGAATGACTTTGAGCTAGCCTTGTCCCATACCAATGAGAGAAGGGGAGTTGCAATCAACATTGCTCATGGAACCCCAGCCCTGGGGGCCTAAAAGTAGCAGCAATGGTTTTCCGCCAACACCTTCCTGCCCCCGGGTATGTTTTAAGAAGCAAAATCTGAAATAGTGTAGTACTGGCCCACAGATGTTCCCTCACAAGCTTCAAAGAGCTGATATACTCCATTAAAATAGGTTTGATCCTTGCCTTGAAGAGCTTTCAACCTAGTTCAGACATATTTAGTACAGTGGTATTGGTATAAGTTCATGGTGTGCAATAAAGTAGCAATGAACAGTTTTGAAAAGCTTCACAAAAGAGTATTTGGAAGTGGAGATTGATTGAACGCAGCTTTGTTAACACAGAAAGAGAGAGCAAGGAAACACAGGCTCCGTGGTATCTGAGAATGGCTGAGCTTATTATGGCTACATACTATTTCTCCCTACATGATTAACATTTTCACATGTGGGTAGCAGGACTTGGATTTGTTTATCAAGAGGTTTTCAAAGCGTAACTGTAGATTATCTTTTCCTGCCAATTCTGGTCATCTGGTTTTGCAGATGGAATTTCCAGTGAGTGTCAACCTCTCTGTAGCAAAGCTCTTTTTAAAAATAGGCATTGTGCTTTTTAAATAGTGAGAACTAAGAAAATTCTTTCATTCTGACTTTATGTGTGTTTAATCTGGAGAGCTGTCATACTATCTATGCTGTTCTTGGTGAGAGAGAAAACCTGCTGCCTAGCCCCTACCCACAGTGAAAACAGAAGACAGTGAAGATAGAACTTAAATGATTTCCAGACCAATAAATGTAGTCTAGCAATGCATTTTAAAGACATAACAGACCACATAAAGCTCCTCTTACGAGATTCACGATTCAAAGTCTATCTTATTTTCAACGTTGTCTGTAACTTTGTCAGAATTCCCACCTATGATGTGGACTGAGTTGAAAAAAGACTCCGCCCCATTTAAAAATATTGCATATAGATATTAATTTAAAATCTTGAGCTGCAAGATTGGGCCTGTATATCTTATTCAGGCACTCAGACACTCATAGGTCTGAATTCTGCACATGCTGAGCATATTAACTTTAATCAGAATCAATGGAATTTGCGCGAACGGTAATTCTCAGGAGACATAGCATAGAATCATAGCAGCTTAGGGTTGCAAGAGACCTCAGGAGGTCATCTACTCCGAACCCCTGCTCAAAGCAGGACCAACCCCAACTAAATCATCCCAGCCAGGGCTTTGTCAAGCTGGACCTTAAAAATCTCAAAGGATGGAGATTCCACAACTTCCCTAGGTAACCCATTCCAGTGCTTCACCACCCTCCTAGTGAAATAGTTTTTCTGAATATCCAACCTAGACCTCCCCCACTGCAACTTGAGATCTTTGCTCCTTGTTCTGTCATCTGTTACCACTGAGAACAGTCTAGCTCCATCCTCTTTGGAACCCCCTTTCAGGTAGTTAAAGGCTGCTATCAAATCCCCCCTCACTCTTCTCTTCTGCAGACTAAATAAACCTAGTTACCTCAGCCTCTCCTCATAAGTCATGTGCCCCAGCCCTCTAATAATTTCCGTTGCCCTCTGCTGCACTCTCTTCAATTTGTCCACATCCCTTCTGTAGTGGGGGCCCAAAACTGAACACAATATTCCAGATGTGGCCTCACCAATGCCAAAGAGAGGGGAATAATCACTTCCCTCGATCTGCTGGCAATGCTCCTACTGCAGTCCAATATGCTGTTAGCCTTCTTGGCAACAAGGGCACACTCTTGACTCATATCCAGCTTCTCATCCACCGTAGTCCCAAGGTCCTTTTCTGCAGAACTGCTGCTTAGCCAGTCGGTCCCCAGCCTGTAGCAGTGCATGGGATTCCTCCATCCTAAGTGCAGGGCTCTACACTTGTCCCTCATCAGATTTCTTTTGGCCCAATCCTCCAATTTGTCTAGGTCACTCTGGACCCTATCCCTCCCCTCCAGCATATCTACCTCTCTCCCCAGTTTAGTGTAATCTGCGAATTTGCTGAGCATGCAATCCATCTCATTATCCAGATCATTAATGAACATGTTGAACAAAACTGGCCCCAGCACCGACCCCTGGGACACGCCGCTTGATACCAGCTGCCAACTAGACATCGAGCCATTGATCACTACCCGTTGAGCCTGATGATCTAGACAGCTTTCTATCCACTGTGACAGGGTCGGGCCAAATGGCTAAAGGAGAGTGACAGAAGGCAGATATATTAGCCCCAAGTTGAGTAGGTCCCTTTTCTCTGGGTAAGGCAACAGAGAAGGTTCCAGAACAATCAGGAACTTTCTGGAAAGAATTAAGACAGACAGGCTGATTAGAACACCTGCAGCCAATCAAGAAGCTGCTAGAATCAATTAAGGCAGGCTAATCAGGGCACCTGAGTTTAAAAAGGACCTCACTTCAATTTGTGGCGTGCGTGTGAGGAGCTGGGAGCAAGAGGCACTAGGAGCTGAGAATGAGAACGTGTACTGTTGGAGGACTGAGGAGTACAAGCTTTATCAGACACCAGGAGGAAGGTCCTATGGTGGGGATAAAGAAGGTGTTGGAAGGAGGCCATGGGGAAGTAGCCCAGGGAGTTGTAGCTGTCACACAGCTGTTCCAGGAGGCACTCTAGACAGCTGCATTCCACAGGGCCCTGGGCTGGAACCCGGAGTAGAGGGCGGGCCTGGGATCCCCGCAAACCTCCCAACTCCTTGTCAGACACAGGAGGAGTTGACCTGGACTGTGGGTTCACGAAAATGGCCAAACTGAGGGCTTCCGTGAATCTCCGAGGTGAGCAAATCCGCCAATAAGCACATGACCCACCAAGGTAGAGGAGGAACTTTGTCACACCACCTTATCCAATCCATACTTTTTAAACGTGCTGGCAAGAACACTGTGGGAGACCATATAAAAAGCTTTGCTAAAGTCAAGATATATCACGTCCACCACTTTCCCCATATCCACAGAGCCAGTTATCGCATCATAGAAGGCAATCAGGTTGGTGGGGCATGACTTGCCCTCGGTGAAGTCATGTTGACTGTTCCTGATCACCTTCTTCTCCTTCAAGGGCTTCAAAATGGATTCATTGAGGACCTGTTCTATGATTTTTTCAGGGACTGAGGTGAGGCTGACCAATCTATAGTTCCCCAGATTCTCCTTCTTCCCTTTTTTAAAGATGGGCACTATATTTGCCTTTTTCCAATCATCCGGGACGTCCCCCAATCCCCACAAGTTTTCAAAGATAATGGCCAATGATTCTGCAATCACATCAGCCAACTCCCTCAGCACCCTTGGGTGCATTGCATCTGGCCCCATGGACTTGTACATATCCAGCTTTCCTAAATAGTCCTTAACCTGTTCTTTCACCTCTGAGGGCTGCTCACCTCCTCCCCATACTGTGCTGCCCAGTGCAGCAGTCTGGCAGCTGACCTTATCTGTGAAGACCGAGGCAAAAAAAAAAAAGAATTGAGTACTTCAGCTTTTTCCACATCATCTGTCACCAGGGTCCTTCCCCCATTCAGTAAGGGTCCCACACTTTCCCTTACCTTCTTGCTGCTAACGTACCTATAGAAGCTCTTCTTGTTACCCTTCACACCTCTTGCTAGCTGCAACTCCAATTGTGCTTTGGCCTTCCTGATTACACGCCTGCATACTTTTTTATTTTCCTCCCAAGTCATGCCCAGAGCAATATTTTTATTCTCCTCCCCAGTCATCTGTCCAAGTTTCCACTTCTTGTAAGCTTCCTTTTTGTGCTTAAGCTCACCAGAGATCTCTCTGTTAAGCCAAGCTGGTCACCTGCCATATTTGCTATTCTTTCTGCACATCGGGATGGTTTGTTCATGCACCCTCAATAAGGCTACTTTAAAATACAGCCAGCTCGCTTGGAATCCTTTCCCCCTCATATTGGCTTCCCAGGGGATCCCGCCCATCACATCCGTGACAGAGTCAAACTCTGCTTTTCTGAAGTACAGGGTCCGTATTCTGCTCTCCTTTCTTCCTTTTGTCGGGATCCTGAAATTGACCATTTCATGGTCACTGCTGCCCAGGTTGCCACCCACTTCTACTTCCCCTACCAATTCTTCCCTGTTTGTGAGCAGCAAGTCAAGAGGAGCATGGCCCCTAGTTGGTTTCTCCAGCACTTGCACCAGGAAGTTGTCCCCAATACTCTCCAAAGCTTCCTGGATTGTCTGTGCACTGCTGTATTGCTCTCCCAGCAGATGTCACTTGGTATCTGTAACAGGGTGCTGGCCAGGAGGTCCTGACCAAGCCCTCTGTTAGTCCAGGTCCAATTAAGAAGCATTAATTGGGGCTGGCTGAGTATGCCATGCCTAATTGCCAGAAGAGAAGCACCTGCGGGCCTCATTAGCCAGGGGGCTATATGAGGCTGGCAGGAAGGAAGTAAGGAAAGGAAAGAGCCAAGGGCTCTACCTCCCTGCTGTCTGGAGAAGCTCACTGTCCCCTAGCTTGCTAGTTTGCAGCGGTCTGTAAATAGAAGGTGGTGGGAGCTGACACTGTAAATAAAAGGTACTGGTGATTGCACTCAGGAGAGGTCTCTGGCTGATTTGTTGCGAGGACAAGTGAACGCCTTGCTATGTTATCTTGCAGGTTATCAAATTCATAGGGCCTGATTCCCCACTGCCTTGTATCATATTCATCTGTGCAAAGCACATTTAAAATTCCACCACTCACCCACTTTGTATGTGAGTAAATGAGTACTGTACACCTACTGCAGGATACAGGAAAATAGGGCCCATTTTATCACAATTAGCAAGTGCACCTGAGTCCAGCTTCCCTTCGTATAGGCACAATGTTATACCTGCTAAAAATGGTGCTTGCAGAAATTGTGCCTACTGACCCTGCCATTAAGACAACTAAGCACACGGTTACACATGTAAATCAAATACTTGGCCATCTAGTGGTAGAATTTTGATTTGCAGAACACAGACGGGGGAGGCAACTTCTGAAAATGTGGGCCATAATCTGCTTTCATAAATAACATTTTCTCTGCCCTTAAAAATGCTGAAAAATAGAATGCTGCTTATTTATAATCAAACATTAACATCAGCCTAGTAAATAAAGATTATTTACATTTTAAAATATGTAATTCAATCAGTATTAGAATAGTCAAACCCCTGTTTAGTACTATTTTGAAAATAGTCCTGCTGACTACATTAAGCCATTCAAGATGCATCAGTTTTTAAACACAACTGTACATTTCTGCAATAATTTTGATCTGGAAAAAGGAGAAGAGCACCTCTCTTTTATATTCCCTGTGACAACATGTGTATATAGTATTGATTATCTTAAATACTGTCAAGAGCTAGCCCTGGGTCACAAACTGACTTGGGCAAGTCCAATCACTATATCCTGTGAGTGATGAGATTCCCCCATCTCCTGTAGAGAATGCAACGAAACCCAATTAAATTCCATGCTAATGGGGTGATTGACTGGCTGCCTCCCAGCCAGAGAGGGCAGAGCTGTGTGATGATCCATTAGACACCTGGGTCTTATAAGCAGGCTCAGGAGCTCAGGGAGGGGAGAGACAGCAGAGAAGGGAGGACACTTTTGCTAGGAATCACAGGAAGCAAGACAGGCTCTTGTGAGGAATGTCCTGAGGAAGGACCGAGAGCAAGCCAGACGTGTGAGGGAAGAACTGAGAGGGAAGTTGGTGATCTGGATATAGCCCTGCGAAGGGGCAGAGGACCTCCTTGTTTATAGTCACTCGAACTTATAAACATATTAGACTTTTGACACCCCGAAAGGGGATGGGGCTGGAAAAATAACCTAGCTGGAGGGTGAGGCCACAAAATGCAAATACAGCAGACAAGCTGGTGCACTGTATAGAAAGCAGCCAAAAGGGGGAGCCAGAGGTGGAGACCAGTGCAATGCCATATCCTGATTGAAGGAGGAGCTACACCTGAGCAGAAACAATGATAATCATCCTTTTTTAATCTCAGATTTCCACAATTATCACCAACATCAGTATTTCCATCTGCTTCATTTGACCAGCTGCAAATAACTTCCCTTTTTTTTAAGATGTTACAAGACTTCTTGACATGGACCTTCAAGCTAGAAGCCTCGGTGCATCCTGGGAGCAAAATAAAGTTGGACATGGATGGCTTAATTGGATACTGCAATACTAATAAGTTAAATAGTCTGCATTTTATTTATCTCAATGTTTGACTATCCAGAATGTTTACAAACACATACCATATGCCTGTAACTTCCTTAAATGTTGCTGCCAGCACACTATCATATGTCCAGCTGGCTCAATATATGCTTTGTTCAACTGATTCAATCAATCCTTTGTAATTCCATACAGTAGGGGTCCCTGGACTTTTCATTATAATGAACATGTTGATATGATTGAAGCCCAAGAATCAAACCAAAGATTGGCATGGCTCATCAAACCCACCTTTGAAAGGGACCAAATATATCCCAAATTATCTAAAAGTTCTCCCCAATACGAGTATGCCCTACTCCAAAAACAGTATTAAAGATGTAGAAGGCTTTGTCTAAAAGACATGTCAGAGCAGCTGAGGAAAGTTTACATGCCTTCAAGGAAAAAAGTGCCCCTACTGTATTTGTAATCTTTATCTGATCATATTCCTTGCACAAATATTAGGGTAGCTCAAACTACCTATTCAAACAAGCTTTTAAATTATAATTAAAAGGAGGTTGGTTTCATAAACACCTTTTACATTCTAGGTACCCTAAATTGCTTTCCAGGCAACAAAATATTTACCCTTCACCTTTAACCCAAGGACTAAGACTATTAGTCAAGGAGAAAAAAATATATTTAATGCAACTTGCTATTAGAGCAGGTTGAACAACAGAAGAAATATTCATTGAATATATTCAGCAAATCCTACTGGTATTCCATCTAATAATTCACTTGCCAAATAGTATTTGACTAATTATATGGCTGGTCAAATACTGCAAAGTAGTATTTGTCAGATGACTTACCTGATGACCTGTGAAGTTAATCAAAATGCTACATTCAATGACTGCTATTTGACAACTTCTATTTACACCTTTCCTGGTTTTATTACATACTTTCCCATTCTGGCTTGACTCCAATTTTTCTTTTTCTTTCAGTTCCTGAAAACAGAATGATCTTCAGTGTTGTTTAATATCCTCTTTCCCTTCCCCTCTCTCTTGTAACACCCTTTCCCCTTTCTTTTTCTACCTATTCTCTTTCTCCCTTGTATTCTCTCCCTTTTCCTATTCTCCCCCACAAAATGTATCTGTTCATATTTCCCTTTTCTAATATCACATCATCTCTTCCCTTTTCTCTTGCCTAAACACACACATCCACAGACCCACTCACACCTAGTGCTATGAAATTTTAACAGACACAATAGTCAAATGAATAAATACACCAGCCACAGATGGATACGTAGGATTGGGGACTCTACTGTTTTCTCTCATTATGCAGTATGGATCCAATCCTGCTTCCCACTGAAGTCATAGCTTGACTTTAATGGGAGCAGGATAGGAAACATCATGGATAAAACTAAAAGGTTCTAATCTCACCGGGGCCTGGGTAGAGGTCTCTGCCTCAGACTCTCCTTGCTGATGGCTCTTCACTCCTTCCTCAGTGACTCATCCCCCCCTCTTCTTCTTACTATATGTTTCATTCTATGCATCTGATGAAGTGGGCAGTAGCCCACGAAAGCTTATGCTCAAATAAATTTGTTAGTCTCTAAGGTGCCACAAGTACTCCTGTTTGCAGATACAGACTAACATGGCTGCTACTCTGAAACCTCTCCTTTAATAGTTAATTAATGTATAAAAATCCATTAATCACTTCTAATTGCTTAATTTTTTCCCACTCACACATTATAAAAGACTTTTACTCACATGGGAAATTTGGAATTTTAAAGCACATTGGGCACCTTCATCATTTCTCCCTTTTATATATTTCTTCCTCTCTCCCTGCCCCAAGAGGTCACCTAAATCTATAACAATGGAATTTTTCCTTTATATTTTACAAAACATCTCACTTTGTGGCTGAGCCCAAGCATAAATACTTTGAGCCCTAAAGGAGAATTTAAGAGAAGTCTCTCATAGAAGTTATCCTGCAGCTTTAACATACTCCCTTTTGCAGAATTTTGGGCAATAAAAGAACAAACACAGCCTGCTAAGTGAGGTCTCTGCTGCCTTAATCAATCTTTGGCAGATTAAATTATTTTACCAACACTTTTTAAAAAAATTTGCATTCAGATTTTAGGAAAAGTTACTATTATGGCCACAAAACACAAAGAATAAAATAGAGAATGGGGGCTCAATTGAAAAGTAATCCCTCTCGACCAGACATATCTGGGACCCAAGCAAGGTTTTCAGTACCTCCCTTCAGAAGTTACGTTTATCTATAGAATAGTTCCACCTTACTGAATGTTGATGAAGTAAGTAGCTAGTCATCAGGAGTGAGGGAGCCTTAAAAATGCTTAAAATTGTAAATGAATGTTCCTTATTTTCTCATTCGTGAAAAAAAATTGTATGCTTCATGAACTGTTTCACAGAAACCTGAGTTGGGGGGACTTATTCTGGTCAAATACCAGTGTCCCTTACTTGAAAAGCTGGTCATATTTCAGCGATAATTGAAAGTTGGTCACTTTGGAATTGTTTATATATAAACCCCCAAAAGCATGCTAGCTGCTTTACACACATGTAAGGATGTAGGACCTGTCATGAAGAGCTTAGGCTGGGATTTTCAGAAGCACTCAGGGTTGGCCTAACTCTGCCCCACTGAAATCAATGGCAAAACTTCCACTGAAATCATTGGGAGCAGAGATAGCCCAATGCTGAACATGACTGAAGTCCCACCATTAAATTCTAAATACCCCACTATATGTCAGATATAGACAGACCTGGTATTCATGTATTTATACTTAAAAAAATATAGTGGATTTACGTATATGGGACCTGATTCTGCAATTCCTACACTAGCAAAACTGCTGTGCCTGAATCATTGTAACAGTTTTCACTGAGCAAGGTCAGATGTCAATTCAAAACATAAGGCTTTCAGAATCTCTGTGCCTGTCCATCCATTCAAGCCAGTGCTGACATACAACTTTTGTGAGCACACGGAACTTGGAAGGGCTTGCCATGCTCTAGTCCCCACCCAACTCTCTTCAAGTGGGGTTTCATTACTCCTCATTTGCCACATAATGAACAACAAATGATACACAAAATGTTGTTTCACAGTAATAGAGAAGAGTTTCTAAAACTTGTGTAGAACACACACAAAGGGGAAAGGGAAAACAGGAAAAGGGAATCACATTTAAAAAAAACAAAAAACAAAAACAACCTTGGCCCACTTTCATTCAATTCTAACATAATTTACTCAGGCAGAGCAAGGAATGCATTTTTTCTTTGTAAAGTATGCTTTTTAGAGATGCTTGAATCCTAGCCTTTCGGTGTGTAAATAGATCCCTCTTTGCTATATCCATAAAGATCGCACAACCTCACTGATATGGCTGAGTTGAACAAAAGAAGAGACATTTCTAGGTTGATCTCAAATTATTTATTGTATTTACAAAAATTGGAAAAGTGGCAAAAGGGGAAGGTGAACAACTTACATAGGCTTCTTACCATTATTTATCCTAGCATTCCATAAAAAGTGTAGTTGCCTTAGCAACTATTACATCATATTCTACATTCCCTATCTCTAAGACACAGAACTTTCTCCTAAACATACACACGCAGATGCAGCAATCAGCCATTTGAATCACATGAAATTTGGTTCTTTTACAATGTTTAAAAGGAAAGACGTGTTAGAATAAACTGACAAATCCTCCTCGGTGCTGTTGCTCAGTTTATATCTTCAGAGAGATATATTTATTAAACTGTACATTTCAAACAGAAACAAGTATCTGAAACCCTGGCAACATGCAAAGTCAGAGTGACAGTACCTGGAAAACTGTACACACTTGCATTTTTATCAAACTAATTAAATTATATTTTACCGGTGCTTTTGAATACTCAATAAGCACTCAGTTTCTTCTTGCCCTGGCTTTAAATTTCTTTCTCCGTTACTCTTTTACTATCTTAGACTTTGTAGCAAGTTCTAGTCTATATAGGTTCTTATACTGCATTCATAACTGTAGAATCTGAGCACCTTCCAGGAGTTCATTAAGTGCTATGCCTAACATCTGTCATGTGTTTGTTCTCTCATCCTTTTCCCATGAGAGAAGTGTGTGCAGTGGAGTATTTTGTTTTGAAATTTTATATCTATATACACACACATACATATATACTTATGGCCAGGTCAAAGAAATGTGCACTGCCCTTAGAGTAGAAGGCAGTGAAGTTTGCAATGGTACCTAGCTCCTCTGGGTGTGCATTCCATAGTTTTAGGCTGGCTGCTGAGAAAGCTGAAAAAAAGCTATCGGGCAGATCCCATTCTCATGAAGCAAGTCTCATGAGAGGATTAAAAGATATTTTTCTCCACTGTGTGACCCTCCAACACCACGGATAACCTGAGATCCATTGGGAACTGTTACATATGCCAGGACAGCACTAAAGGCTGCAGCATCTATGTTAAAATTCTGATCCCGCTCAGTACTCTAAGTAACCACGATCTCACCCAAAATATTTTAGCATGTTCCCCACCCCACCCACCATGGAGCTGATCAGTAGTATTACATCTTACTTCAGAAAAAAACAGAAGAGAAAAGCTGATAAGCTTCCTGTCTACGGAAATGGGTGAGACCATTTGGCCTGAAGGAAGGAGAAAAATTAAACTGTCTGAAGCTGGCAGATGGGCTATTTCTGGATACATATCAGGGCATAGCAAGTTCTTCCTCAGAAAGACAAAAAAAGAAAAATGTTGTGTGTCTTTTGCTCAGGCATAAGCTTACAGGCTATTCTCACTGGGTATTCTTTTAAATTTTTCCTGCAATAAGTGTGACAGCATTAAAAGAAGGGTTAATGACTTAGGTCTGAAGCAAGGAAATGTAAGAAAACCTCCCAAAGAAAGTTTCCTCTTCATGGCCACCTGAGCATAATTCCATTTAAAAAGCAATGAAAGCCAACTGCTTTCTTTTTGTTCTGCTTCTTAAAATTTCAATTCCTCCAGTTTCATCAGAAGCAGCTGCTCCTCAAAACTCATACACTGGAATTACACAAGTTCCTGATTCTCTGATAAGGTTCAGCTCTGAAGGAGACAAAAATATTAAAGGCACAACAGCAAACTATCCTGTTGCAAAGGAAAGATAGAAAGAATAGTAAGAGGCCAATATGGCTCCATCAGGAGCACTTGACTGACCAAAAATCAAGAAGAAATCTTACAAATAGTGGAAACATGGATAAATTGCTACGGATGAGTATAAAAGAATAGCACAAGCATGTAGGGACAAAAATCAGAAAGGCTAAGGCACCAAATGAGTTAGACCTAGCAAGGGACATACAAGGCAATAAGAAGAGAGTCTATAAATACATTAAAAGAAAAAAGAAAAGAAGTACTTGTGGCACCTTAGAGACTAACCAGTTTATTTGAGCATGAGCTTTCGTGAGCTACAGCTCACTTCATCGGATGCATAGCATATCGTGGAAACTGCAGAAGACATTATATACACACAGAGACCATGAAACAAAACTTCCTCCCACCCCACTCTCCTGCTGGTAACAGCTTATCTAAAGTGATCATCAAGGAGGGCCATTTCCAGCACAAATCCAGGTTTTCTCACCCTTCCCCCCCCCCCCCCCCCCACAGACACACATACAAACTCACCTCTCCTGCTGGTAATAGCCCATCCCTCTTTGAAACCTCTCTTTATAATGCGCATGATAATCAAGGTGGGTCATTTCCAGCACTAATCCAGGTTTTCTCACCACCACCCCCCCCACACACACACACCCCCCTCCAAAAACCACACACACAAACTCACTCTCCTGCTGGCAATAGCTCATCTTACAATGTGCACAGCAATAATCCAAGTTTAACCAGAACGTCTGAAATTGTGGAAAAGCAGCATCACTTGCCCCATAACCTCAGCCGTGCAGAGCACAATGCCATCCACAGCCTCAGAAACAACTCTGACATCATAATCAAAAAGGCTGACAAAGGAGGTGCTGTTGTCATCATGAATAGGTCGGAATATGAACAAGAGGCTGCTCGGCAGCTCTCCAACACCACTTTCTACAAGCCATTACCCTCTGATCCCACTGAGAGTTACCAAAAGCATCTACAGCATTTGCTCAAGAAACTTCCTGAAAAAGCACAAGATCAAATCCGCACAGACACACCCCTGGAACCCCGACCTGGGATATTCTATCTACTACCCAAGATCCATAAACCTGGAAATCCTGGATGCCCCATCATCTCAGGCATTGGCACCCTGACAGCAGGATTGTCCGGCTATGTAGACTCACTCCTCAGGCCCTACGCTACCAGCACTCCCAGCTACCTTCGAGACACCACTGACTTCCTGAGGAAACTACAATCCATTGGTGATCTTCCTGATAACACCATCCTGGCCACTATGGATGTAGAAGCCCTCTACACCAACATTCCACACAAAGATGGACTACAAGCCATCAAGAACACTATCCCCGATAATGTCACGGCTAACCTGGTGGCTGAACTTTGTGACTTTGTCCTTACCCATAACTATTTTACATTTGGGGACAATGCATACCTTCAGATCAGCGGCACTGCTATGGGTACCCGCATGGCCCCACAGTATGCCAACATTTTTATGGCTGATTTAGAACAACGCTTCCTCAGCTCTCGTCCCCTAACGCCCCTACTTCACTTGCGCTATATTGATGACATCTTCATCATCTGGACCCATGGAAAAGAAGCCCTTGAGGAATTCCACCATGATTTCAACAATTTCCATCCCACCATCAACCTCAGCCTGGTCCAGTCCACACAAGAGATCCACTTCCTGGACACTACAGTGCTAATAAACGATGGTCACATCAACACCACCCTATACCGGAAACCTACTGACCGCTATTCCTACCTACATGCCTCCAGCTTTCACCCTGACCACACCACACGATCCATCGTCTACAGCCAAGCTCTGCGATACAATCGCATTTGCTCCAACCCCTCAGACAGAGACAAACACCTACAAGATCTCTATCAAGCATTCTTACAACTACAATACCCACCTGCGGAAGTGAAGAAACAGATTGATAGAGCCAGAAGAGTTCCCAGAAGTCACCTACTACAGGACAGGCCTAACAAAGAAAATAACAGAACGCCACTAGCCGTCACCTTCAGCCCCCAACTAAAACCCCTCCAATGCATTATTAAGGATCTACAACCTATCCTGAAGGATGACCCAACACTCTCACAAATCTTGGGAGAAAGGCCAGTCCTTGCCTACAGACAGCCCCCCAACCTGAAGCGAATACTCACCAACAACCACATACCACACAACAGAACCACTAACCCAGGAACCTATCCTTGCAACAAAGCCCGTTGCCAACTGTGCCCACATATCTATTCAGGGGACACCATCACAGGGCCTAACAACATCAGCCACACTATCAGAGGCTCGTTCACCTGCACATCCACCAATGTGATATATGCCATCATGTGCCAGCAATGCCCCTCTGCCATGTACATTGGTCAAACTGGACAGTCTCTATGTAAAAGAATAAATGGACACAAATCAGATGTTAAGAATTATAACATTCATAAACCAGTCGGAGAACACTTCAATCTCTCTGGTCACGCAATCACAGACATGAGGGTCGCTATCTTAAAGCAAAAAAACTTCAAATCCAGACTCCAGCGAGAAACTGCTGAATTGGAATTCATTTGCAAATTGGATACTATTAATTTGGGCTTGAATAGAGACTGGGAGTGGCTAAGTCATTATGCAAGGTAGCCTATCTCCCCTTGTTTTTTTCCTACAACCCCCCCCCCCCCCCAAGACGTTCTGGTTAAACTTGGATTATTGCTGTGCACATTGTAAGATGAGCTATTGCCAGCAGGAGAGTGAGTTTGTGTGTGTGGTTTTTGGAGGGGGGTGTGTGTGTGTGGGGGGGGGGGGTGGTGAGAAAACCTGGATTAGTGCTGGAAATGACCCACCTTGATTATCATGCGCATTATAAAGAGAGGTTTCAAAGAGGGATGGGCTATTACCAGCAGGAGAGTGAGTTTGTATGTGTGTCTGTGGGGGGGGGGGGGGGGGAAGGGTGAGAAAACCTGGATTTGTGCTGGAAATGGCCCTCCTTGATGATCACTTTAGATAAGCTGTTACCAGCAGGAGAGTGGGGTGGGAGGAAGTTTTGTTTCATGGTCTCTGTGTGTATATAATGTCTTCTGCAGTTTCCACGATATGCTATGCATCCGATGAAGTGAGCTGTAGCTCACGAAAGCTCATGCTCAAATAAACTGGTTAGTCTCTAAGGTGCCACAAGTACTACTTTTCTTTTTTCTTTTTACGAATACAGACTAACACGGCTGTTACTCTGAAACCTATAAATACATTAAGAGCATGAGAAAGATGAAGGAAAATGTAGGTCTTCTGCTTAGTGGCAAAGGACAGTTAATGGATGACACCAGGAAGGCTGAGGTGTTTAATGCCTATTTTGCTACAGTCATTACTGAAAAGCTTAATTATTTCCAGATACTAAACACAATATTTACAACAAGGGGTAAGGAACACAATCAGAATATGGAAAGAACAGTTAAAGAATATATGATTGCTCCAAGAATAAGTCTAAGATTGCTTTCATCAAGCCCTGCCGACCTGAATACATCTAACATGTTACAGCCAATATGGATTTGTTGAGAACAAACCATTCCTAACCTACACAATTTCTTTTTTGACAGGGTTACTGGCCAAGTGGATAGGGGAAACACAGCAGAAGTGACATCTTGATTTTAGTGAGGCTTTTGGCACAGTCCCACATGACATTCTCATAAGCGAACTAGGGAAATGTGATCTAGATCAATTACTATAAGCTTGGTGCACAATTGGTTGAAAGACTTACTCAAAGATTAATCATCAGTGGTTTGCTGTCAAACTGGGACGATGTTTCCAATGGGGTCCAGCAGGGCTCTACCCAGGGTCCAGTACTATTCAGTATATTCATTAATACTTGGATAGTGGAACGGAGAGTATGCTTTATAAATATGCAGATAACCTCAAGTTGGAAGGGGTTGCAAACCTTTTGGAGGACAGAATTAGAATTCAAACTAACCTTCACAAATTGGAGAATTGGTCTGAAATCAACAATTCAACACAGACATTAGAAAATGGGAAATAACTCGCTAGGCAGTAGTACTACAGAAGAGGATCTGAGGATTATAGCAGATCACAAACTGAATGAGTCAACAATGTCATGCAGTTGCAAAAAAAAAAAAGGGGGGGGGGAGGCAAACATAATTCTGCGAGGTATTAACAGCAATGCCATATGTAAGACATGAGCGGTAATTGTCCTGCTATACTTGGCACTGGTGAGGCCTCAACTAGAATATTGTGTCCAGTTCTGGGTGCCACACTTCAGGAAAGATGTGTACAAATTGGAGAGAGTCCAGAGGAGAGAGACAAAAATGATAGGTTTAGCAACCCTAACCAATGAGGAAAAATTAAAAACTGGGTATATTTTGTCTTGAGAAAAGGCAACTGAGGCGGGACCTGATAATAGTCTTCATATATGTTAAGTATTGTTATATAGAGGAGGATCAATTGTTCTCCACTGAAGGTAGGACAAGGACTGATGGGCTTAATCTCCCTTGCTGAAGATTTAGGTTACATATTAAGAAAAAAAATTATATGGATAGTTAAGTATTGCAATAGGCTTCCAAGGAGGTCTGTGGAATCTGCATCATTGAAGGTTTTCAAGAACATATTGGACAAATCTGTCAGGGATGGTCTAGTTATACTTAGTCGTTCTTCAGTGCATGGTAGCCGGATTAGATCACATCTCAAGGTCCCTTCCAGCCCTACATTTCTTGTAAAACTGCCTTCCCCAGATTGTAATGAAAAAGTTTACATTCAAACCAAAAAATTCTAATAATAAATACAATTTAGATTCAAAAGAGAGCACTTTTATAACTGAAAGCAAAGTAGAACATATTTTAAATTCTACAGATTTCCAGCTACAGGCATACATTGTCTACCAGAATATCTACAGAGTGTTCTAGGAGCCTTCAAAATAAAGAATTAACTCAAAGTAATATTATATAACTTGTATTTTTGTAATCAAAGAACATTATACTCATATTAATGGGAAAATGCACTAAAACCATTATGTGGTAAATTTTTGTATAGCTATTGTAGCAGTTAATACAAAAGAATATAAGCTTTCTTTGATCAAACTTTCTCTTCAAAAAATAAAAGGGGGTGTGGGGAAAATCTATTCTACTATCTATGAACAGAACAGAACCATAGCTTCACTTAGAATTAATAGTGAATTTCCCAAGAAACTCTACTATATGTTGATAGGAAAGCTGATGACTGTTGAGCACAGTGCATCACGGGATGTCAATGCAATGTTCCCATTCTCCCCTATGACAATGTTTTGGTCCCATGAGGCATTGCACAAACGTCCCAAAACACACCGCGGCAAGTTGTTTATAGGGATATCTACCCACGATGCACTGCTTTCTGCATCAATGCAGGCACTGCTAGTGAGGACGCACTCCATCGAGACAATGAGCATGCACAATTGACTAAATTAATTCAGAGGCTCAAGGTTGAATTAGATAAAGTCGACTTAATTTTGTAGTGTAGAAAAACCCTAAGTCTGGGCTGGAAGGAAGCACCTCTCTGTGTTTGGGATCCACAGCGGGAACCCTCTCCTGCAGTCAGGCACCTAAGCTGTTTATTGCAAGAATGGTGGCAGTGCATATCTAACTCTACTCGAAACAAGGGGTTGGGGGAAGAAAGGAAGGCAAAGTGTTTTCTTATTGCCACTAGCCTAGTAGCTAGGCCAGTCACCTAAGAGAGGGGAAATCCCAGTTCAATTAACCTTCTGCCTGATGAGAAGAGATGGATTTTAACATAGATTTCCCACCTCTCAAGTGAGGGCCCTAACTACTGGACCATAGGAGTATATCACTCTCCCTGGCCCAACACATATTTAATTATTTATACATAATGGAACAGCTTCAACAGGAGAGGCTGAGAGCCCACACCCCCACCTCCATCAGAACATCCCTTACTCTAGTGGCTAGTGCACTAAGCAGAGATATAGTTGATCAAATCTCTTCTCCTCAGGCAGATGGGGAAACTGAACTGGGGTCTTCAATCTCCCAAGTGAGCTCCCTATAACCACTACACTAAAGGTTATAAGGGAGGCCAACTGCCCCTCAAGGTGGGACTATTTTTTCAACAGCAGGGAGGCAGAAGTAGGTATCCCCACGTGCTGTTCTTGTGGTCAGTGTGGTTCACAGCATGCAGCAGAAACATGTTGGAGCCACAGTTTAGGCAGCAGGGGAAAGACTCAGCGGCCAGTACACACTTCCACCTCCCCACTTAGGCTGTGGCTGTGTGGGTTCCAAGTGGCGGTAACACTACCTAACACTGAACCCGCCGCCAAGTCCACAGCAGGTGAGTCAGAGTGGGAGGCAGGCAGGCATCTAGTGGGAGAAAGGAAGAGAAGGAAGAAAACATCTGCAGGCACTGGAGTAAACTGCAGCAGTTGGGGCGGGGGGAGGACCCTGGCAGCTGATTTTATGCAAGGCAGCATGACCACTGCTTGGACCTGCTGCTCCACAAGACGCTGCCACACAGTACAAGCCACACTGAGCACGAGGCTGGGGCATGTGGACACCTCCCCGCTGTTGGGGGAGGGAGAAAAAAAATGTAGCAACGGAAGGGACCTTGAGAAATCATTTTGCTCTCCTCTAGACTCTCCCCAATTTGTCCATCTCTTTCCTAAAATGCAGCACCCAGAACTGAACACATTATTTCAGCTGAAGCCTCATCAGTGCGAAGTACAGTGGGACATTTTCCTCCAATGCCTTACATACAAGCACTCCTGTGAACACAACCCAGAATAATGATAGCCTTTTTTACAATTGCATCACATTGTTGACTCATATTCAATTTGTGTTCCACTATAATACCCCAATCCCTTCAGCCATACTACTGCCTAGCCAGTGATTCCCCATTTTGTAGTTTTGCATTTGATTATTTCTTTTATCATTTTTACAGTGCAAATATTTGTAATACAAATATACACTGATTTCAATTACAACACAGAATACAATATATATATGAAAATGTAGAAAAAACATTGAAAATATTTAATTCATTTCAATTGATATTCTATTGTTTAACAGTGTGATTAAAACTGTGATTAATTTAATTTTTTTTTAGTCAATTGCATGGGTTAACTGCAATAAATCGACAGCCCTACTTCAACCAATTGTGCACCTCCTTACTGTAATTTCATCTAGACCACATTTCCGCAGTTTGCTTATGAGAACGTCACGTGGGACTGTGTCAAAAGTCTTATTAAAACCAAGGTCTATTGTGTCTGCTCCTTCCCCCCATCCATCAAGCCAGTAACCCTGTCTAAGAAGGAAATTAGGTTGGTTTGGCATGATTTGTTCTTGACAAACCTATGCTGGCTATTCCTTATAACCCGATTATCCTCTAGGTGCTTACCAATTAATTGTTTAATAATTTATTTCAGTATCTTCTCAGGTATCAAAGTTAGGTCGACTGGTCTATAATTTCCTGGGTCCTCTTTGTTCCCTTTTCTAAAAGATAGTATAGTCCCACTGAAGTTAATTGGACAACTCATATTGGGTAAAATTAGGCACATGCATATGTCTTTGCAGGATTGGGGGACTATGTTTGCATAGTGTTTGAATGGGCTCTTATCTGGTTGGCATCTAGGTACTACTGTAATCCATGTCTACTTTGTGTGACACTCTGTCCCCCTCTAGCAGCACCTACACCACCTAGAGATTGATGAGTCTGCTGCAACCTTGGGTAAGAGCCAAGTCTGACGAGTTGCTGCTCTTCCCACGGCGTACCACCCGATATACTGATGTCCCACTGAGCCCGCCCGGTCCACCCGCCTGGGCTTCCTCACACTATCCTGCCGTGCCAGGCCCTCAAGCCTCCTCTAGCACATACACAAGTAGAGACACACCCAGCTGCAAAAGCACACAGACACTGAGATCAGCTCTGTGCGGGAAGACTCAGCTCGGGGATTGCCCAGCATTCAAGTGCACTCCTCCTTTGGGATGCAAACCCCAAATTGTATGGTCTTGTGCTGCACAGAAAACTGTCTAGCATAAGCTCATGAAATTTGCTTCCTCCCTCAATGTGAAGGAAGATATGTGCAGCTTCTCCCCATCCCCCACCCTGTTATGAATTACACACACTGGTTTTAGAATGAACAAAAAACAAGGTTTATTAACTAAAAAAGGTAGATTTTAAGTGATTATAACAGATAGCAAACAGATCAAAGCAGATTAAATAAGCATGCAAATAAAACAAACATGCAAACTAAGATTAATACACTAAAGAAACTGGCTACAAATAATAATTTCTCACCCTAAATGTTGTTTTAAGCAGGTTGCAGAATTTCTTTCGGGACAGACAGCTCTTGCTTGCAGCTTAAAACTCCAAGTATATCCTTCATGGGCCAGACACCATTCCAAGCTCAGGTTCAGTACTTACCTCTATTCCCTTTTGTCTTTGTTTCTTAAATGTCTCCAGCAGTCATCCTGGGTGAGGATTCAGTGAAGCTAATCCCTGGTTAACTCACTCCCTGGCCTTAAACAGGATTTACATATGGGGAAATCCTTTTTTTCCCCAGTTTGACCCGAATCCCCTTCCATTGGAAAAATACCAGCAGTCTAAGGTGGTATCCAGAACCAGGTGACATTATCACATGACCCTGCAGTGCCAAAGCAGCATCCCAGGAAGCTTCTCATGAAAGTGGGAGATTTGTATCTTCAAAGTCCTATTGCCCTTCCTAATGGCCCCTCCATGCTGATTGCCTACTGTCTGGTGGGCGTTCCCCAGGTGCAAACCCTTTTGTAATTGATACATAGTCCATATTCCTAACTTCAGTTACAGAAATGATACATCCATATAAATAGGATAATCACATTCAGTAAATCATAACCTTTCCAATGATATCTTACATGACCCATCTTACATAAAACTTATCTTAGTTATACCATATTCATATCACAACAATAACACTATGAAGAATATGGGGGTGTAGTGCCACACCAGGTCACTTTGAGCTCATGCAGTAGAGGCTCATACATTTAGCTCCAGAGGTCCCAGGTTCGATCCCACTCACCAGTGATAGGGGTCGGTCAGCATTACACTACCACAATACAAATGTTCAATGATAGTTTACACCTATTTATCTGAGAGCAAAATTTGGCTCATAGAATTAATTACTACTGAAGTTACTTGAGAAATTCAAATACCAATAGGATTTATTAAACATAAAAGAGGGAAAGAAAGGGAGAAGTACTACAGCTGTGCTATAATATATTTAATATCAAGTTATGGTGTTGCTATAGCATCTCACTTGTGAGTGCATAGCAACATAACATTCTGCGATTTGGCTTGATAAGTTTTCTTTCACGGTTCAGAAAGGAAATGATCTCATCATAAGCCTTCCATAAATATTACTCAGACCGCCATAAATTCATTGTGAAACTGTGTGACAAATATTAATTCTTGTATATAAAAAACCACCTTCAGTGGGGGAATATGCTGTAAATGAATTTCAAAGAAAACAGTCGATTAGCAAGATATATGCATGTATGTATACTGCTGTGTAATTCCAACACACACAAGAATGTGTGCTTCTCCGTCCACTGGCACACACCAGAGGAATGAATGTTGGTAAAAAATAAATGAACTCATCTGTAGAGTTCTATAACTTTTTAACAAAAAGATTAAACAAAAATTATATTTTAATAGCTTGCTTGTAATGAAGCGACTCCAGGTTTACACCAATGTAGCTCATAGCTGAATATCACCCTTTTTAAAAAGTCCTTTTTTAAACCATAGTAGTTTTCTACATGTTGTATGTTACACAATAAGCCTGTGCATATTTACAAAATATTGTGCTTCCCTGTTCTCCACTAGAGCCTCAAATACTGCTGATGCTACTGCTCCTTCCTCCTTTTTGGGGAGGAAAAGAAGTGTGTCTGAGTAGTCAGAAGCCCAACGCTGCTTCCATCTTCTGCTTTGACTACTGCAAATTGACACTTACAGTGCTCCCATTCTGGTTGGGCCTTCATTGCTAACTTATTTCAACCAGGTCGTTGAATAGCCAGAGATTTGAACTGGCAAGCTATTCGTGGCAAGGCTAAATGTCCCATTAGCAGCAGATCAGTGAGTCATTCGGTCCCCATTCAGTAGTTGTGTTGTAACATTAGCTTGCATTGTTTCCGTAGAATGTAACCTGTACCTCTAAAAACATCTTAAATTCTTTTCAAGAGTGAAGGGGAAGAGAAGTAAAACCAACTGTTGAAGGAGAACTGTGTGTGGAGTAAGCTGAAGCAGTATAACAACAGGAGCAGTGAGGGGGGGACAGAGAAGCAGTAGTAAGAAAAGCTGCGATAGCAGGAAAAGCCCTAAACCCAGTGTTAACAGCTGCATCTGTGCCAACAGAGGAGAGTTGTGGGTAGCTGCAAGTACTGTAGCTGCATCCTTTTGGCAGAGCTTCAGACACAAAGGCATGCTTTGAATCTTTAAATTCTTTGATCTACCAAGCAGCTCCCAATGTACGACTAAAGTGGAGAGGTTTCACAGTAGCAGCCGTGTTAGTCTGTATTCGCAAAAAGAAAAGGAGTACTTGTGGCACCTTAGAGATTAACAAATTTGTTAGTCTCTAAGGTGCCACAAGTACTCCTTTTCTTAAAGTGGAGAGGCTGACCTAAAAGGCCTGGAAAATAAAAGAGCAAATGGACTGGAACATATTATTAATTGGAGCTTATTAGAAACTAAAAATTTCAAAGAGTTCAGCTATAATTGTTTTTATTTATCGGTGCCCATTTATAACAGTTCAACATTTTAGAAAACAGTTTTAGACTTCACTTAACTCAGACTTATAAAAAATGCAACATAAAAACCCATTTCCGGGTTGGGCTTCAAGTGTTAATTATGCCAAATTCAAATCATTTTGAAAATACATGGTCTGGATGGGATATATGCTTTTAGCAATATTATTTTTAAAAAGCTATTAGGGATCAGCATAAGAACGGATTCACAATGAATTTGATTACTCTGTTTATTCACTGTGACCAGTGCCCAGAAAAAAAGAAGAGACACATTTAGGACGATTGTCTAGACAGTCAAAAAATAGCTCCAGTAAGTGACAGGTGCAGAGAAAACTGCAGAAATAGGAACAATTTTGTCATCATACTTAGTCAAAACAATAGCCTCCTTTTACTATCTTCCTTACCCTGGAAAAGAAAACCTCAGCATAAATACTCATTCCTAAACAGCCCCCAGATAGCCACAGTTCACACCAACTTTGTAGATCTCTACAATAATCTAGTTCCTATAACACATGAAGTTGCCTGATTGTTTTCATAAAGGTTGAAATCCTACAAATAAAGAGTATTCTCAATAAAAAGTGGTGAGATGTGTAAGAGCTAAGAAGAGGTCATCAGGGCTTAAAGTCCCTCTCCCCCCACATCCCAAATCAGCAAATAAACCTCTTAAAAAAAAAAAAAACACCCTACATTTATCTTTTTGTTCAATGCTTGAGTTGAAAAAACCCAACCCTAGGTCTCTTTGCATGTTATGTAATGGGATACGTGCTCAGTCCCTTATTCCTCCAGTTCTCAGAGAATATGATAAGGAAGGAATGCTTATTCTTTCAAGTCAAGCTGTGTGTGTGGCTATGCACTCAAAATGACATTCCCATGGCGGAGACGTGCACAATTTGACAATATTCAGTTATGTTAAATAATCTTAAAATAGACAGAATGAGAAAAACATGCAGTGCTGTTTTTAGACTTGTTTGATAGTGCTTTTCCATAGTATGGCATTTTTGTTTTTTGTTTTTTCAGTGTGGGATGCATTAGTTCATGTTTTAATGGATCTGTGGTCATTTTTGGTTCCATAGCCAAGTTTACAAAAGAGTTGCAAACTCTATTCCCTGCCCCAGGGGTGGTCAGCTTCCCTTTAGCATCTGGGGCCGGCTGGGAGGCAGTGGTGACTGGTGTGGTAGAAGATGTTTATAACCTCCACTCTGCTAGGGAGCCTTCACAACCCATACAATGAGTGCCACTAGCTGGGTAGCCAAAAGAGGTACTACGAATCCTTCAACAACCTGCACTGCAATCTTAACAGAGCTGCTAAAAAAAATGTTTTCACACACAAAAGAAGGTCTGCAAGTTTCAAAAATGAACTTTTTTTTTTTTTTTTAAACAAATGAAGAATAAATTCAGGTTTTGGTTTTTCCTGCCTTCACCCTTCTCTCTCCCCCGCACACCCCAATACTTTCACTATTCTGCTTTCTCCTTGGGGGAAGCAAGAATGCAAAACCAAAATAAATAAAAAAATACTTAACATCCAAAAAAAATGTAATAAAAAATTAATTAAAAAAAAAAAGAAATTAAATTTTCAGTGAAAAAAATCTAACACCCTTCTGCTCCAGTTAGTGTGAATCAGTCCCAATGACTATAAGTAGGCCATCAGAAAGTGACTACCATGCATTTTCAACAGCTAAACTGCCATTTATTTTTATAACAATGTGCTGAGTTATGGAACTACAGATAGGAACATATACACGCATATGTATATCAAGACTTCCTCACAGTATGTAAGCTGGTGAAAATGGATCCTTCTCAACCTTGCTCTACATGGATCATTCCCACATGCTACCCAGCACTCCCATCATCTTCCACCTCATTCAGCTTCCACTCTCCCCCACCCCATCCACCCTTAAATATCTTGTGTATTTGGCAAACAGTATACAATAAAAAAACAAACATGGTGTGGAACAATATAGAGGATTAAAAGTATGTTTGAAACTGGTGATGTAATTGATCCAAGAGAAACTAAAGAGGATTAAACTGGGTTGTTGACTTTCCTATTATAGTTCCCTATTTCAATATATTTTTTTTCTAATAAAGGAGGAGAAATTTAAGCACAATAGATGTAACTACTATTTCACTTACACAAGGGGGCCACGGATCCTTAGGGCTGCCAGGAACAAGTTTCGATCCTTGCATTTAGGATTGCATACTTCTGCTCATCACCTTAATATCGGAGCATCTGACTTCTACCACTGTATAAATACCCCCTCTTGGGCCTGTCCACCGTCCTGAGATTATTGAAACACAAAGAACTATGCCCATGCCATCTCTTGCCACCCACATGCTCCCTACGTTGGCTCTACATCAACTGTGCGTTCCAAAGGTTAGGATCTGGCTAAGTCCAAATAGTGCAAATCAGGCCTGTTTGAGATTACTGGAGGTGGAGACATAATGGCAGATGGATAGGGTTTTCAGACGGAAAGTCCGGTCAAAAAGGGGACCTGGCAGCATCTGGTCAGCAATGCTGATAAACACTAAAAGTCTGATTACCGGAGTAACCACAATCAGGCTCCCCACTGAGAGGGCAGGAAGAGCAGCAGCTGCTGCTGGAGCCTGGAGGAGCTGCTTGCTCTGTTCAGCTGCAGAGGGAGAGAAGTGACGGACAGGCTCCTAGACCCAGCTCCAGCCTCTTCAGCAGAAAGGTAGGTACCAGCGCTGCCACCGCCTAGGAGGGGAGATCCTGTCCATCCCACCCTGCTGTGCCCCCACCTCAGCCCCTCATTCTGGGGATCAACCCCCGCCCCCTCGCTCTGGGGACCGACACCTCCCCCCCGCCTGCCTTGCTGTGCCCCCGCCCCAACCCCTCCAGGGACCAACTCCCTCCTCCACCCTGTGCCCCAATTGGGAAGGCAGGCAGGCAGGCTCTACCTCAGCTTCACCCAGCCCAGCTCTGCAGGTGAGTCGGTGAGTGATGGGCGTAGGGGGGAGTGATGGAGGGAGCTGGGGAGAGGAACGAGCAGGGGCAGGGCCTGGGAAAAGGGGCAGGGGCGTCCAGTGTTCAGCAATTAGAATGTTGGCAACCCTACAGATGGAGTGATGATAGTACCATAAAACGTCACTTCAATGCTCACCAAATTTCTTCATCTTTTAATGAAAAACAGTGATAAACAGGAACTACCTATGCTATTCAAGAGACTGGAAGGACTAACATATAATGCTAGAACATCGAGCGGATCCTCAGCTGGTGTAAATTGCCACACAATTTACATCAGCTGAAGATCTGTCTGCAACTGCTTTACTTTATATAATAATTCTGAGGCATCACATGAAGTAGAAAAGGTTAATTAAATGCTATTGCCAAAGTGATTTGTTCTTTTCATGATTTGCTCAGTCATGAAGTCTTACATTTCTGCTGCTAAAATGTGATGCATTTAGCAAACAGCTGAAGAGGCTGTCCAAAAGGGAAGGAAACAGAATGATCAATTTAATCCATCTTCCTCTTTTCACCAAACCCCTCATAGGGTGGGGTGTAAATAGAGTGTCACGGCTATAAATATACCTGTTTTATAAAATGAAAACACTCTTTTACTGCTTATGATGAAATTCCAACAAGAAAAGAGTTAGAGAGAGAAACAGAGCAGCAACGGAAAATTATTTTAGTAACAAAATATGTTCTGGTTCCTTAAAACAATATAAGAAACTAAGATCTTTTATTAAATTACAATTGTAGTTGTATAAAGGTAAATCCTGAGTTTTGATCTAATTAATGTAGTATTTTTATTCTCTCAATGTAAGGTTTTTATCAATTATATTTGCAAAAGGAAAGCAATATAATGAGTTTTCAGCTCAAGCTGACTTATCATCATAGCCGTCAGCTTGGCCAGATAAGTGGAAATAACTAACTTGCCAATTAATTTTTTCAAGTTGGCAACAAGCTATCCAGCTAACTTTATTTTTAAATTACAAATCCTAGTATTGATAGAAGGTTTGTTCTTGAGATAAGGCGCTATGTCATGGAAACAGTTGGATCTGTTTAGCTCATAGAATGAAACCTGAGGCAACAGCATTTCCAGAAACAGAAACTTAGAGAACTTTAAAATAATGCAGCGAATTCTTTCCATAGCTAAAGTGAGGTAGTAAAGTAGTGTAATGTTGAAAGGACTGAAGGTTTTAACTAAAAGAACCCTTTTCAAGTCAGTAAAACCTTCCACTAGACCAGGGGTCCCCAATGTGGTGCCCGTGGGACACCCCACTGCTGAAATGCCGCCGAGAAGCGTTGCCATTTCTTGGCCGCATTTCGGCAGCGGTGCTTCCTCCCGCTGCTGCTTTTCGGCAGCGGCATTTCAGCGGCGGGGTGTCCAGCGCCCGCCACAGTCTTCTGGGAATAGCAATATGCTATTCCCGCAAGAAAGGTTGGGGACCACTGCACTAGACTAGTAATCTATTCCAGAAGCATTAAACTTTCTTGAAAGGCTGACATTCATCATCTAGAGCTCACTTAGGCCAGAGAGAAACATACACTGTAAAATGTAAATGTTCTGATGCCATTCCAGGAGAGAAAACAGTTTGTGTTTCTGAGACAAGAGAAATATATTGAAACAGTGATTTCCCCATGATCCAGTTTAGTTATTAATTTCGCAAGGCATGAAATACAAGGATCCTAACTATTGCTACTGTATTTCCACTGGTAATTATTAGAGAGAGGTTGGTTTTGGCACTCTGTATGGAGGACCACAACTGACATTCCTTTTTGCTTCACCAAATGAAAATGCCATTATGCAGGCTCTCGCTGCTTAAAGACAATACAGGCTCATTTGCAACCATAAACTGTTTTCCCTTCAGATATTATGCTGCAATACTAATTTGTAAGAATCACCAATGACAGAGGGCCTGATTTTACAACCCTTACTCACATAAATAATGCTTATGCAAGTAGTCCAGTTGACATTAGTAGGGCCACTCACACAAGCCAGAATTAGAACTGGGCCCTAAAAATCTAACTAGGAGATCTGACAATTTGATAGATCTTACTTCAGTGCAATACACAGAGTTAGAAGTCTTTGGCAATCCAACTGGTTCACTTTCAGTCAAGGTTAGCAGGCCACACTTGGGGGCGGGGGACGAGGAAAGGCACAAAAAAGCTCTATTCAATGCACAAATCAGTTTCTGTGGAAGCAGCTGAAAGAGACCAGGAGTCATAAAAGTAAAACACATATGGGGGGGGGATGCTAGGAACAGAGAGAGAGCGCTCCTTTTTTGGGGGGAGGGAGGGATGGATTATTAAGCACTCAGATATCACTGTGATTACACTGTGGTGTAAAAATGTTGGGAGGGCAGACAGAAGAAAAGCCTATTCTGAAGGGACAGAATTCCTCTGCATCTCTATTACTCTGTTTCCTCTTTTCCTTTCTTGTTTCTTACTATCCGCATTGTGCTCATCTTTCCTCTGCTTTTTACAGAGCATTGTCTCTTGTTTCTGCCAGTCCTGATGTGTTATCATGAAGAAATGAAATACTTCAGTTGGAAACAGTGCCCCCTTGTACTGGAGGATGCACTGCATCCAAATGACTACATAACACAGAGAAAATTATGAAAATTGCCTTTGTCATCATGCTTCACTTTTCTAAGAATGATTTGCTCATTAGAAGCTCTAGCAAGGCCGTTGGAAAAGAGGTTATTTCTGGATGTGGTCCTGTGGATCTTCTCCATCTTCCAGAAAAAGAAAATCCAACATATTGCAGGCATTATGCCTGAGGTTTTTTTCCTCCTTTAAAAATACTTTAGCAAGAAGTTCTTGAGATTTCAAGACGCCCCAAGCTCCTGGCTCCCCCCACCAGCCCTTTAGATTTATTGCTGTTCTTCAGGTTTAGTTTTCTGCTCTTAAGGGCACATTTGCTGCAGGATACCAGGCTTTGGTAAGATATAAACTTTCCAGTATATGGACAGGTAGTTGATATTTTGTTTGATGTGCACTGCATGTTCTCAGGAACCATACTGCACACACCTGACAGTGTATATAGCACATCCAAAATGTTTGATAATGCTGCCTAGCTGAATGTACTTAAACATTTGTATTACACTGGTTCTACCTCCTTCCCTGTGTTTTTTTCAACCTCTTTTCTCTCTTCTTTTTCTTCTTATGTTTGTATATCTTCCTCCAGTCCTCTCCAATTCATAGATGACGTGAAGGTAAAACAAACACTACAAAATCTGACAGCACAGGGGGCCAGATTATGGCCCTTCCTGTGCAATGATACAAGAGAGTAAAAGAGGAGGCATCCCGTTATTCCACTGAGGGAATGTACTATACCACCACTTCTTCACAGAACTGCCATGTCCCCCACCATACAGGGAAGGGGCAGGAGATTGGAAGTGCGGGACATGACCCTGTCCCCATGAAGCTGGTGGCATAATTACACCAGTGCACTGGAAAGGGTAGGCTGCAGCAGGTCTATACCAGATGTAGTTATTCTCTCCTCAGAGCAGCAGGAAGACTGGGAGGCTACTCTAGGACAGCATAACAACATACTACTTCTTACTCTAGGCTGCATCACAAACTAAAAACCTAGCCCTGAATTCTTAAACTGTGTGGCCAATTTTAGGATCTCAGCACTTAGTTTTTCTCTTATTGACACAGCGGCTTTGTCACCATATCCACTTAAGACTACAGTACAGTGAATATGTAAAGGAGCACTCATCTCTTGAGTTTCTCTCAGCGGCAGCATGCGATACCACTCTCCTTTTCTTGCCCTGGTGCCCCCTGCAGGCTGCTGGCCAACCTCGGTTGGTCTTCAGTGGCTTGGCCCTCCAGCCAACTCACAAAGTCCGAACAAACCCCTTCCAGGTATTAGAGTCCTATAACTAACAATCTATTTGCCTTTGCTGGTATCTTCTGTCCTGGCTCCGGACCCTTTAAACACAGCTCTTTGTTCAGGCTCCCAAATAAGTTCTGACTCCTTCTTGGGGGTTACACCACTTTGTCTATGGCTGGTGGGGGAACCCAGGCCCACACGCTACCTTGAGTTCCAACCAGGGTATCCTACACACAGCACCCATGCACTGCTGACCCACAACCTGTCGCTGCTGGTTCCCTGGGCCCCTTCCTACTGGGCCCTTTTATCTCCAGCCCTATCTCAGGGTCAGCATCATCAGGTCTCCTCTCTCTGCAATCCCAGTGTAAGTTCAGACAGCCCATAAACTCAGGCTAATTTACAGGCTCCTTTGGCCAGAAAGGAGACTCTACCTCCTCCACGCCCAGCCAGAAACTGTCCTGCTAGGCCCCTGCAACTCCTTTTATCTGAGGCTACTGAGCTCTGATTGGTTGTTACTAGGTCCTCTAGTTGTTGGAGAACCAGATCTCTGTGGTTTTAAGATGGCTGCTCCAGAGAGTCCTCTCTAAGCAAGCTTGGCAGACCCACGTTTGTTGCTCTTTTCCCCTCAGCTCAGTGCTTCTTTGAGGGGGGTGTACTAGGATCACAGGTCCCCCACCAGGGAGCTGCAAAGGCTGAATACCCCTGTCGCAGCATTAAAATTTCTGTGATAGAAGAGGCCCAGACATTCCACTAACAATATTATGTAGCCAATTTTTTTACAATTGTTAATTACAAGAATTTTTTGAAGATTATCCCAGTGAAGCTTCCTGATGCTCAGTAGCTTTACAATGGGTGCCAGCCTAACATCAGCTTACTTGCATTTCATAAAGTTATAACACAGACATGGCACTACAACAATGCATTATATGATGGATCCGTGTGCTCTTGTTAATAGTTCACACGTTATTACACATTTTGGCTGTAATACCTTTAATTATAGATTATGTACTAATCAAACATCACAATATATTCCATGTGTATGGAAACAGCTATGCCATGTTTGTCTTACTTTCATATCACATTTACCCCAATCACTAATTTTTTTTTTTTTAATAGAAACAGGTGTATGTGTGTACAGGAATGTATCCTAGACCATAATCTTCCATCAGCTGTATGGTGTACAGGGTTGCCAACTCAATTTTATATTTTGTGTTTTCCTTCAAGACTCATCTCCTCGAATCCTGTGACTATATGTGAATCTCAGTTTCCATTTAAGGGGAGAAAAGGTTTCTAGCCCTCATAATTGTGGAGAAAAGCTGTGACCTGAGTGCACCCTACAGGCGCAGAAACCAAAGGGCAAATAAAAATAACCCCAGAATGTTTTTAATCTCATGATCTTTATGTCAATCTCATGATTTTTTGAGGTCTGACTTGATTTTTGAACACTTGAGGTTGGCGTTCCTGGATATAGAGGTGAAAAGTTTATAGTAAATTACAACCAATAGATACTGCAGACCACCAGCATAGTTTAAGTGTACCTGAGTGCACACCTTCTGTTATTGCACAGGATGCATTATGTTCCCTTTGGTTTGAAAGGCTGCTGGCAAGGGTCTTCTCCCTAAGGAATTGTTAGTGGTGAAATTCATTCCCTAGCTTGGTTTTCCATGTGTTCATCTTCTATGGATGCTACAAAGTCCATCTTTGCTACCAAACATTGAGCGAGAAAGAAATTGAGGTTGAAGGGCTTTTGTTATTATGATGCCTAATATGGAGTTCTACCATATTATGTCTGCAAGTGGATATTTATGTATAAAATTAATTAGATACATTTTTCTATGGATGTTACACAATGTAAAAGCAATCCAAACAATATGGGTTGGGTGCTTAGGTATTTTTTATAATCAGAAATACACATGTATGTATGTATGTATGTAAGTAATCGTATTATTTGAACAAAAAACCATGCGCCTTTATCTACACATTTCTGAATGCTTATTAGGATTTGTTTACTCTAGAGACAGGATCTACAGTATACCTGTTTGAAGTAAGATACTAAGGTCCTGATCCTGAAGACATTTACATATATAAATAACTTCACTCATATGAGTACTCATGTTGATTTCAATGGGACTACTCTTGCATGTTCCCAAGTTTCTCCAGGATGGGGGCCTACATTCCCCGTTATAGATTTCAGAATATTTGTATTACAGGCACAAGGGTGTAATATAAGCCATTTTTACTTCAGAGCATTGTATACCAAGGCAAAGAGTAGTAAAGAACTAAGAACATATTAATAAATTTTAAAATTCTGCATCTTCAGTTCTACACCACTTATATTTTGTAAACATTATAAGCTTTGCCACTTATATTTTGTAAACCTTATTAACGGTGGGGAGCTAGGGGCAGTTCAGAATGCTTTAATACTCGCTCAAGTAGTTATTCATGAGTTCTGCTATGAATTACAATTATGTACCATGGCTGCATTTGAGGAAAATATTGTTAGGTTCATAATGTCTTTAACTCTTGCAGTCAGAAATACACAAACCTAGTATTATATACATATATAAAATAACAGCTAATTCTCTCAAATAACTGCACAAGAAGCTTTCCACTTCTTTTACTGACATGGGTTTCAGGATACCTGGAGGACCCTGATCCTCCTACACTTTCTCCCTAGGTGTGCACTCAAGGGTAACAGATGCTCTTTTAGATTTCCAGATGCTCAGATAATATGATAGTGTACCTGGCAGAAATGATTAGATGGGATAGATGCACTTAGGATGGGATTCAGGCAATGTTGGATTCCACCGCTAGTTTATATTATAGAAACTTCAAGCTTCAGGTCCCAAACAGAATTCTAGCTCAGCATTCTCAAACTGTGGGTCATAACCCCAAAATGGGTCGCAACCCCATTTTAATGGGGTCACCAGTGCAGGTGTTAGACTTGGTGGGGTCCTGGGGTCAAAGCCGAAGCGGGGCTCAGGCTTCGCTTCAGCCCTGGGCAGCAGGGCTCAGGTTAAAGGCCTCAGGCTTCAGTCAGCTATTTCATAGTAGCTAAAGCAAAATCGCCACATGTACTCTAAAAATTACATTAGCTAATGAGAATCAAAATTATATTTTTCTGACAAAGGTCTCTGTGGCATACAACCGCTTTAAGCATTTTAGTAAATGCATACAATTTCCATTTCTAGTTATCAAAACCATTCATGCATCTCATAAAACATTAAATGATATTTTATGACAGCAGATGGCATCATTTAGTTATTTTTAACTGTGATGTTTGGTCTGTTTACAGTTCAGCATAATTCGTTTTTGGAAGGTTGGCAGATGTGATGTCGGCAAACAGTATTCTGGCCCAATGAAAAAAATATGCATCAAAAAAAGAAGAAAACAGTGATTAAATCATCTCATTGGCTTGCCTTTGGTTTAACTTCACAAAATCCTTACAATCAATATTATTTATCTCAGTCAACCTGACATTCCTTCATGCATCCTAATTTTCTGATCCTGTAAGTAAGCCCTCTAGAAGCCACCAGCTGACTACATTCATATCTTGACATGATCAGTTTGAGTAATGTCTGTTTTACCGACACATAGCAGACAAGACCACATCTCAGTGGTAATTTATGGTCTCCTTTTCCCAACTGTTCCCACTGGAATCATTAACTATTCGAATCACATCAATCTAAATTGCTTTATAATACTACATTTAAACTGCCAGTTTCTAGGTAATTCTCTTTAGAAATATTCACAACATTTGGTTTGGTTATACACGAAGCAGAGCAAATAATGTGCTATTAAGACACGTTTAAGAAATTTGTACGCCCCAGCTGGAATAAAAACTTTAATTTTGGGGGGAAAAAAAAAAACCTTGTGAAACTTCGGGATTTAAAAATGACACTGATTCAGATTTAAAACAACAACTGCAATTCACATAATGGTAAGAAACTGTCTTTATTCTTTGTACTCATTCATCGTTAAGATGGAAAAACAACTTATGAAAATAGGGAACTGGAGATCACGGCAGCCTCACAAGTGGCTGAAAAACAAGATCTGTTATTCAACTTATCTTTTTGTAACTTCTCTCTTGGTATCTGACCACAGTGATGTGAAAAAAGGCAAAAAAGATAAACACATTTTTGTCTTTTCGAGGCTAAAAAACTTTAAAAGGGGGAGCAATAAAAACAGAGAAATCTCTGCACAGTCTCAGACCGTTTTGGAAGAAACGGGGATTGAGAGAAGGGAATGAACTGAGCTATTTTCCTTTTCAGAAGAATACTAAAAACATTATGATCCATCACATGGTGTCTCTAATGTGCCCATCACTGTGGTTTCCAGGATATCTCTCTCTCTCTATACATAACATAAATAGTTATATTTTTCCAAAGGGTTCTGTTACCTTTTTCTGCATAGTTATACAACAAAATGAATAGAGTGGTTAGTGGGTGTTTTCAGCATAGCATTGTTTTCAGGTAGCCCTGCAAGATTTGTAAGAGTTCTGAGTTTGTAAGAGTCCTGAGACAACAGCCTTCGTAGGTGTTGCAGTGTAAGATTCCTCCCAGAAATTTCTGAATGTCTGGCTACTTAGTTTGGTGTTGGTGACTCTTAGGTCAGGTCTACACTACAGATCTATATCGGTATAAATATATCACATGGGGGTGTGAAAAATCAACACCCGTGAGTGACACAGTTATACCAACCTAACCCCCTGTGTAGACAGAGCTGTGTTGACGGGAGGGGCGGTGGACTAACTATGCCAACGGGAGGAGCTCTCTCTTCGGCATAGTAGCATCTTCACTAAAGTGCTATAGTGGTCCAGCTGCATCACAGTACATGAAAAGACCTTAATCCTTGCTCACCAGGGATAGTTGTGATGTTACTGAAAATTTCTGCCTTCTTCAGCCTGCATGCTAACAACTTGTCTGGCTTTCTTTCCTAGCTCTACATAATTCTGCTTTCAACTCAAGAGCAAATTCTCTCTCAACTATCAATCCTACAAACAGATATGCCAGCACACTCTGTGACCCACATGGAGTCCCAGTGAAATTAATAACGCTGCCTGGATGAGTGAGAATTCACACCAGTATAGCTGTTTGCAGCAGAGGAGCCTTCATAAACTCAAATTTATGTAGGCCATGTCTACACTACGAAAGTACTCCAATTTACAGAAGTCGATTTTTGGGAACAGATTGTATAAAGTCGAGTGCATGCATCCACACTAAGCACATTAATTTGGCGGTGTGGGTCCACAGTACCGCGGCAAGTGTCAATATTCCGAGCGGTGCACTGTGGGTAGCTATCCCACAATTCCCACAGTCCCCGCTGCCCATTGGAATTCTGGGCTGAGCTCCCAATGCCTGATGGGGCCAAAAATTTGTCACAGGTGGTTATGGGTAAATGTCATCAGCCAACCCTCTCTCCCTCCATAAAAGCAACAGCAGACAATCATTTCGCGCCCTTTTCCCTGGATTGCCCAAGCAGATGCCATAGCACAGCAAGCATGGAGCCCGTTCAGCTCACCACAGCAGTTATGACCATTGTAAACACCATGCGCATTATCGTGCAGTTTATGTAGAACCAGCACCTGAAAAACCAGGCGAGGAGGCGACGGCAGCGCGGTGATGAGGACATGAACACAGATTTCTCTAAAACCGCGGTCCCCAGCAATTTGGAGATCATGGTGTTACTGGGGCAGGCTCATGCCGTGGAATGCCGATTCTGAGCCCGGGAAACAAGCACAGAGTGGTGGGACTGCATAGCGTTGCAGGTTTGGGATGATTCCCAGTGGCTCCAAAACTTTCACATGCATAAGGGCACTTTCATGGAACTCTGACTGCCCTGAAGCACAAAACCACCAAGATGAGAGCAGCCCTCACAGTTCACAAGCAAGTGGCAATAGCCCTGTGGAAGCTTGCAACGCCAGACAGCTACCGGTCGGTCGGTAATCAATTTGGAATGGGCAAATCTACTGTAGGGGTTGCTGTGATGCAAGTAGCCAACGCAATCATTGAGCTGCTGCTACTATCAAAGGTAGTGACTATGGGAAATGTGCAGGTCATAGCTTTGCTGCAATGGGATTCCCTAACTGTGGTGGGGCTATAGACAGAACCCATATCCCTATCTTGGGACCGGACCACCAGGGCAGCCAGTACATAAACCGCAAGGGGTACTTTTCAATGGTGCTGCAAGCACTGGTGGATCACAAGGGATGTTTCACCAACATCAACGTGGGATGGCCGGGAAAGGTTCATGATGCTCACGTCTTTAGGAACTCTGGTCTGTTTAAATGGCTGCAGGAAGGGATTTACTTCCCAGACTAGAAAATAACTGTTGGGGATGTGAAATGGCTATAGTTATCCTTGGGGACCCAGCCTACCCCTTAATGCCCTGGCTCATTAAGCCGTACACAGGCACCCTGGACAGTAGTGAGGGGCTGTTCAACTATAGGCTGAGCAAGTGCAGAATGGTGGTAGAGTGTGCATTTGGACGTTTAAAGGGTCGCTGGCGCAGTTTACTGACTCACTCAGACCTCAGCGAAACCAATATTCCCATTGTTATTGCTGCTTGCTGTGTGCTCCACAATTTCTGTGAGAGTAAGAGGGAGATGTTTATGGTGGGGTGGGAGGTTGATGCAAACCGCCTGGCCGCTGAGTACGCACAGCCAGACACCAAGGCGGTTAGAAGAGCACAGCTGGAAGCACTGCACATCAGAGAAGCTTTGAAAACCAGTTTCATGACTGGCCAGGGTACTGTGTAACACTTTTGTTTGTTTCTCCTTGATGAAAACCCAGCCCCTTGGTTGACTCTAAATTCCCTGTAAGCCACCCGCCCTCCCCCCTTCGATGACAGCTTGCTTGCAAAGGAAATAAAAAGTCACTATCATTTAAAAAACATGTATTCTTTATTATTTGATTATAAAAATAGGGAGATAACTCACACGGTAGCCTGGGTGGGATGTGGGAGGAGGGTAGGAGGGAAGGAAAAGGCCACTTTAAAACTTCTTGAATGACAGCCTTCTGTTGCTTGGGTTGTCCACTGGGGTGGAGTGGTTGGCTGCCCGGAGCCTCCACCCCCCGCATTCTTGGGCGTCTGGGTGAGGAGACTATGGAACTTGGGGAGGAGGGAGGGCAGTTAAACAGGGGCTGCAGCAGCAGTCTGTGATCCTGCTGCCGTTCATGAATCTCCACCAGACGCCGGAGCGTGTCCGTTTGATCCCGCAGTGGCCCCAGCGTTGCCTCATGCCTCCTCTGATCTTCCTCCCACCACCTCTCCTCACATTCATCGGCCACTTTCCTGTCTCTGCTATTGTGTCCCTCCACACATTCTGCTGAGCTCTGTCAGTGCCGGACAACTGCATGAGCTCAGAGAACACGTTATTGCGCACGCATTTTTTCACCGCCTTATCTGAGATAGCCTTTGGGACGGAGGAGGGAGGCTTGAAATATTTGCAGCTGCTGGAGGAAAAAAAAGGGAGTGAAGTATTTTAAAAGATACATTTTACAGAACAATGGCTATACTCTTTCACGGTGAACAACACTATTCACATTACATAGCACATGTGATTTTGGTACAAGGTTGCATTTTGCATCTTATATTGACTGCCTGTGGCTTTGGTGTTAGAGATCACACACGCAGTGCCAGGCAACAGAATTCAGCTTGCAGGTGGCCATGGTAAGCCATAGTCTTTTGGCTTCTGCAACCTTCATAACAGCAGCGCCCTCCTCTCCCATACCAAGAAAAGCACGTTGAGTTGGCCAGTTAGTGCTGTGGTTTTCCTGTTAACATGCGGCAGCAGAAACCAAACTAACCCCTCCCCCACATCCAAGTCTCTGGGATGATTGCTTTACCCCTCACCCCACCAAACGGCTGGTATCAGGGAAGATCCCTGCTAGCCAAATGCAAACAGCTCAGGGCCAATGCCCCCCATCCCCCACCACATGGCTAACTGAGGGGAGGATTTCTTTTCAGCCACAGGCAAACAGCCCAGTAGGAACGGCCACCTCTGAATGTCCCCTTAGTTAAATTGCCCTATTTCAACCAGGTTACCATGAAGGATATCACTCTCCTGAGGATAACACAGAGAAATAAAGAACGGATGTTGCTTGAATGCCAGCAAACACCGGGACCATACACTGCCAGGCTTTGTCATGCGATGATACCAGATTACTTGCTACTAGCATGGCGTGGTAAAGTGTCCTACCACGGAGGCCGGAATAAGGCTGCTTTCCCCAGAAACCTTCTGCAAAGGCTTTTAGAGTACCTCCAGGAGAGCTTCATGGAGATGTCCCTGGAGGACTTCTGCTCCATCCCCAGACATGTTAACTGACTTTTCCAGTAGCTGTACTGGCCACGAATGCATCCCAAGTCCTCAGGGCTACTTAATCATAGAATCATAGAATATCAGGGTTGGAAGGGACCTCAGGAGGTCATCTAGTCCAACCCCCTGCTCATAGCAGGACCAATCCCCAATTAAATCATCCCAGCCAGGGCTTTGTCAAGCCTGACCTTAAAAACTTCTAAGGAAGGAGATTCTACCACCTCCCTAGGTCACTTGCTTTTATAACATGTATTATATTTTAAAAGGTACACTCACCAGAGGTCCCTTCTCTGACTTCGTTGGGTTGGGAGGGTATTTCAGGCAGGGTGATAAAAAGATCCTGACTGTTGGGGAGAATGGTGTGCTGAGTGTTCTCCTCAAGCTCGTCCTCCTCCTCCTTCTCCTCATCTTCCCCATCCGCAAAATCCTCAGGCATGGTGGAGAGTACCCCATCATCGGAGTCCACGGACAAGGGTGGGGTAGTGGTGGCGGCCCCCCCTAGAACTGCATGCAGCTCAGCGTAGAAGTAGCATGTCTTGGGCTCTGTCCCGGAGTGTCCGTCTGATTCTTTGGTTTTCTGGTGCGCTTGTCTGACCTCCTTAAGTTTCACGCAGCACTGTGTTGCGTACCTGCTGTAGCCTCTGTCCCTCATGGCCTTGGAGATTTTTTTAAATGTTTTGGCATTTCGTCTTTTGGAATGTAGTTCTGATAGCACGGATTCCTCTCCCCATACAGGAATCAGATCCAGTACCTCCAGTTCGGTCCATGCTGGAGCTCTTTTTCAATACTGGGACTGCATGGTCACCTGTGCTGATGAGCTCGCCTGGCCAAACAGGAAATGAGATTCAAAAGTTCCCGGGGCTTTTCCTGTACACCTGGCCAGTGCATCAGAGTTCAGAGTGTTGTCCAGAGCAGTCACAATGGTGCACTGTGGGATAGCTCCCGGAGGCCAATACCTTCGAATTGCGGCCACACTAACCCTAATTCAAAATGGCGATGTCGATTTCAGCGCTAATCCCCTCGTTGGGGAGGAGTACAGAAATCAGTTTTAAGAACCCTTTATGTCGAAAAAAATGGCTTCATTGTGTGGACAGATGCAGGGTTAATTCGATTTAACGCTGCTAAATCCGACACAAACTCATAGTGTAGATCAGGCCTTAGTTTCTGCTCTGTAGACTTATAATTTGTCTTTTCAAATGTGTTGCCCCTCAGACCTTTAATCTCTTATTCCCATAACTGAACGCTTTGGACTTGTTTCTCTCCCTCTCCCACCCCCCAAAATGAAGAGAGGCTAATAATTTTTCCCCAATGTAGGACTTGAATGGCTCCCATATCATGGCCCAAGAACAGTCAGATTATAACCTGTATTTGGTATTCTGATACCATCTGTATATACACAAGTGAAGACACTAGTTAAATGGTATGTACTTAATAGCAGCTGTATTCATTGGCTTACATATCTTCTGCCTGTTATCTGAGATCTTTAATAAAGATTTAATTATTAAAACTAACAAAGTAAAATAGCTTAGTTGCACAAGTCATGGATTTCAACAGGAGAGTGAAAATGACTGAAGAGAGTGTCAAATACAAATACTTGAATTAAGAAAAAAAATTTAAAACAAAATCAAAAATTGTCTTAATTTTTTTTTTTTAAATCACAATGATAGCTTGAAGCTCACAACCAAAGCATTCATCCTTTATCTTCTCCGAGCTGGACAGGAAATGTGCTTTTTCAGCCATTCTCAGAGCATACTGTTTTACTTCTGAAAGACAAGCTAGGAAGTTTGAAAAAGAAAAAAAAAATCAATCTCTGGCATGTTTTATAGCCACATTAAATTACAGAACTCCCTTTTTTTTTTTCCTGTTCGGGTTCATCATTTTAAAAGGAGTATCAGCACTTTCTGTTCCTAATATTTCTTATTTCAAGAAGAAAGCCAAGGAAAGTGTGGGCCCCTTACTGAATGAGGGAGGCAACCTAGTGACAGAGGATGTGGAAAAAGCTAATGTACTCAATGCTTTTTTTGCCTCTGTTTTCACTAACAAGGTCAGCTCCCAGACTGCTGCGCTGGGCATCACAGAATGGGGAAGAGATGGCCAGCCCTCTGTGGAGATAGAGGTGGTTAGGGACTATTTAGAAAAGCTGGACGTGCACAAGTCCATGGGGCCGGACGAGTTACATCCGAGAGTGCTGAAGGAATTGGCGGCTGTGATTGCAGAGCCCTTGGCCATTATCTTTGAAAACTCGTGGCGAACGGGGGAAGTCCCGGATGACTGGAAAAAGGCTAATGTAGTGCCAATCTTTAAAAAAGGGAAGAAGGAGGATCCTGGGAACTACAGGCCAGTCAGCCTCACCTCAGTCCCTGGAAAAATCATGGAGCAGGTCCTCAAAGAATCAATCCTGAAGCACTTACATGAGAGGAAAGTGATCAGGAACAGTCAGCATGGATTCACCAAGGGAAGGTCATGCCTGACTAATCTAATCGCCTTTTATGATGAGATTACTGGTTCTGTGGATGAAGGGAAAGCAGTGGATGTATTGTTTCTTGACTTTAGCAAAGCTTTTGACACGGTCTCCCACAGTATTCTTGTCAGCAAGTTAAGGAAGTATGGGCTAGATGAATGCACTATAAGGTGGGTAGAAAGCTGGCTAGATTGTCGGGCTCAACGGGTAGTGATCAATGGCTCCATGTCTAGTTGGCAGCCGGTGTCAAGTGGAGTGCCCCAGGGGTCGGTCCTGGGGCCGGTTTTGTTCAATATCTTCATAAATGATCTGGAGGATGGTGTGGATTGCACTCTCAGCAAATTTGCAGATGATACTAAACTGGGAGGAGTGGTAGATACGCTGGAGGGGAGGGATAGGATACAGAAGGACCTAGACAAATTGGAGGATTGGGCCAAAAGAAATCTGATGAGGTTCAATAAGGATAAGTGCAGGGTCCTGCACTTAGGATGGAAGAATCCAATGCACAGCTACAGACTAGGGACCGAATGGCTAGGCAGCAGTTCTGCGGAAAAGGACCTAGGGGTGACAGTGGACGAGAAGCTGGATATGAGTCAACAGTGTGCCCTTGTTGCCAAGAAGGCCAATGGCATTTTGGGATGTATAAGTAGGGGCATAGCGAGCAGATCGAGGGACGTGATCGTTCCCCTCTATTCGACACTGGTGAGGCCTCATCTGGAGTACTGTGTCCAGTTTTGGGCCCCACACTACAAGAAGGATGTGGATAAATTGGAGAGAGTCCAGCGAAGGGCAACAAAAATGATTAGGGGTCTAGAGCACATGACTTATGAAGAGAGGCTGAGGGAGCTGGGATTGTTTAGTCTGTGGAAGAGAAGAATGAGGGGGGATTTGATAGCTGCTTTCAACTACCTGAAAGGGGGTTCCAAAGAGGATGGCTCTAGACTGTTCTCAATGGTAGCAGATGACAGAACGAGGAGTAATGGTCTCAAGTTGCAATGGGGGAGGTTTAGATTGGATATTAGGAAAAACTTTTTCACTAAGAGGGTGGTGAAACACTGGAATGCGTTACCTAGGGAGGTGGTAGAATCTCCTTCCTTAGAGGTTTTTAAGGTCAGGCTTGACAAAGCCCTGGCTGGGATGATTTAGTTGGGGATTGGTCCTGCTTCGAGCAGGGGGTTGGACTAGATGACCTTCTGGGGTCCCTTCCAACCCTGATATTCTATGATTCTATGATTTGCTGGTCTGGTGACATATTCAGATTTTTTCCCCAAACTGGCAGAAATGGGAAGTGAACTCCATTATTTATCCACAGCTGAATGAATGGTACTTCCCCCCTCACCCCCCACCCTTATACCAACATGCCTGAACCCAAAATTGGAGGGACCATTTCTAAGGTACAAGGTAGTGTTCTTTACCCATTTAAACCATGTATTTTCTGCTGAGTCAAGTTTAATGTGGCTACTGCTCCAAAAAATAATGGATAAAGATTATAAACTTAACTCACACAGCCAGTCCTCAGAGATCATCCACATTGGGTATCACTACAATCATAACTGTAACCAAGCTAGACAGTTGGCATAGACAACAGTATCACTTTTCAGCAGTTCTCAAACTGTGGGTCAGGACCCCAAAGTGGGTCACAACCCCATTTTAATGGGGTCACCAGGGCCAGTATTAGACTTGCTGGGACCTGGGGCTGAAGCTGAAGCACGAGCTCTACCCCCCACCCGGGGTGGGGGGGCTCAGACTCTGGCCCTCTCTCCCCCAACTTGTTGTCAGAATGGGGTCGCAGTGCAATGAAGTTTGAGAACCACTGACGTAGGTGCTTTGGAAATTTTTACTTTTTGTCTCTAAGTTCCATAGAGTTTCATTGAGATATAAGCTTATCTCACACTCTTGCAGAGTCTTACTTCAACCTCTTATAGCTCGTTTATGGGGTGTCACTTGCAGCAGCTCCAGAAAAAGTAATTTTCTGCTCACCTCTTCTAGCACTTTGCCACAGTGACATTTTCTCCCTTCTCCCTGCCTTTAGACCTGGTGTGAGGAAAGGTGGAATGTCTCAGTATCCAGCTGTATCCGTACAAGCCAGAATCCAAACCAAAACCAGACTCACTGACATTAACCATACAAATCAAACTAAAGGGCCCGAGAACCTTTTGGCTGGAGCCAACCGCCAATTAAGCAAATCAGAATAGAAAAGATGCTCAGTACAATCATATGTTTTTAGCTACTATACCTGTCCAACTTTCTAGTCTAAGGTCCCGATTTCCAGGACTAAACTTGTCTAGAGAAGTGCTTTGGAACTTTTGGTAAAAACAAACGGCTGAAACGACAGTTTTAATGCAACTAGTCTCATTTTAAATCCCTGCAAATGCACCTTAAGGATATTTGTATGAAAAACATACAGCTGTACTTACCACTTGATCTGTTTATGAGAGTTAGAAATTAATAAAATTCTTATTGCTTATACAAACAAATGGCATTTAAAATTCTTAGTAAACATATTACAGTACATTGCTATTTATAAGAGGTGGGGTTGCTGTTTGCTTTTTACCACTGTACTTTTTACTAAATGTTACTAGCTCCAAGGACCAAAACCTAAAGGATATTATTACATTAAGACTAATCATGAAACCTCAACCTAAAAGAAAAAAATTTAAAAAAAATTTTGTACCTAAATCTGATCTTTTTAATGGTAATCTGGGAATTAGAAGAGATTTTTATTGGGAGTAGATGGCAGACTAAATTACAAAAAAGTCATGTTTGAAAACAAAATCAGTGTTTTTCTAAGAGAATTTTCTCAGCCAGTTTACATATTCTATACTGTTCAATATTTGTCATATAAATATACACAGCTTTCTTGCTTTCCAATTTTCCTCATGATCTTCTTAACCTTATTTGACATTAATTTCACTGAATATTATAAACATATAGAGCAGAATATTTAATGTGGGGTTTTCCCTATTAGCAGAAAAAAAAAACAACAACCCCACTTGAAAAATGTAATTGACCACCCTTTGGCATCTTGGACAGCATCCTAACGTCCAAAGGCCAGATTGTGATTACAGTGCTGTAAATCCAATTTAAATTGATTTAATCTGGATTTAAATAGGTGTAACAGAAATCAGAATCAGGCCGCAAAGCTAAGTGTTGAGCATATAATGGTTTCTGGTCCATCTGTCTATATTTTATTTCCAGAAGCTGATCAATGTTTGTAAAACCAGTTGGGATACCTTGAGAAAAAAAAGCTGTTATACAGTGCACACATTTTATTCATATTGCAATTTAACTGACAGAAAACCTCTAAATGTGATACTGACTGACAAGGAAGCTTTGACTTTGGTTTTTAATTTAGCTAGTCATTTACCTACCAGAAAATACCCAACCCAGCAATCACTACTGTTGCTATAAACTGTGAAAATATAAACAAGTAAATCTTTTAGTATGTTTTGAAGTTAAAAGTGGAATAGTCCAACCATATTTTGGGTAGATATTTAAATACCAAAGCCATGGACGGTAGGTATCCATTAGCTATGCTTTCTCCATTCTCACCTTACATAATGAAAATGTTTATACAACTCCAAACTGTAGTCTGTTCTATTGCCTCTTCTCAAACATCAAAAGGCATGCTAGATTGTGTGTTGTATCTGACATTTTCCCGTTAAAGTTTTAATAACGACAACTCCAGTGTTCAAAAAAAAAAGTGATTAAAATGGCTCACTGTGATTAATGAGCCTAGCACATGGCTCCTGTACACATAACTCTTCTTCAGATATATAGTAGTCTATGTACAGAATTAGCTTTAAACTATTTGCACAATGAAGTTTATTTGAAATATATTATTCTGAGTTATTTAGAAATTACTGAGCATCCACACTCTAAAAATCAGGCCCCTTTAAAGTGAAGTGAAGTTGGGCACTCAAAAATGGAGGTGCCTGAAATCCCTAGACACTTCAAAAATTTAGCCTTAATGCATACCACCCTGGCATAGCTCCAGAGAGTAGAGAAACAGCCTGGCTATGGTACCACACTTTAAGGGTCCACCATCAGGTTTCCTGTGTGCCTGTAAAATTCTATGGCTGGTGTGGAGGGGTTGGGCAGGTTAGCCTCAATGCAGCCCTTGTGCTACCCAGCCATGAGATCCAGCTTCCACACACAGTGACATCTTATATTTTTTCTCCCCACTGTGAGAATTCTCCCCTTAGAGAATTCTGTGTATGCTACTTTCACTTAAAGGAAATGATGTTATCAGTGGCAGGACCAGCAGTACAACTCATTTGTTCTAGTTCCATGCTTTATTCACCACCAAGACTCATGGCCTTCTTAATTGGCTGGAGGGCTTGATGATGAGTGATGGGAAGAACTCCCTGCCAGAGGTAAACAGGCTTTCTTCAGGTTCACTGCTTTTCTTATATAGTCTGTGAAGGTATTTATATTGGAGAATCAACCAGCACTTCATAATGCCTCAAAAGAGCAACACATTTCCAGATTGCCTGTGGTCAGCTTCCTGGGTCTTGGTGCATTTACTAGGGCTGTCAAGCAATTAAAAAAATTAATTGTACAGTTAATAAGAGAACACCATTTACTTAAATATATTTCCATGTTTTCTACATTTTCAAATATATTGATTTCAATTACAACACAGTGCTCACTTTATATTTATTTTTCTTACAAATATTTGCACTGTACAAAAACAAAAGAAATAGTCATACAAGTACTGCAGTTCAATCTCTTTATCATAAAAGTTGAACTTACAAATGTAGAATTACACCTCTACCCCAATATAACGCAGTCCTCAGGAGACAAAAAAAAATCTCACCGCGTTATAGGCGAGACCGCATTATATCGAACTTGCTTTGGCCCCCCCCCGTTCCTTGTTCCCTGACTGCCCCCTCCAGAAACCCCCTTCCCTAATCACCCCCAGGACCCCACCCCCTACCCAACCCCCCTGTTCCCTATCCCCTGACTGTTCCGACACACCCTGCCCTCTGACAGGCACTCACCGGCAGCAGCGGGAAGCGGAGCAACGCAGCCCCAGCCCGCTCCATTCCCCCACCTCCAAGCCGCGGCGCTCTGCTTCCCGCCCCTGGTGAGCGCAGGGAGGTTGGGGAAAGGACGCCCCCCATACTCACGTGAGGCGGGAAGCGGAGCACCGTGGCTGGGAGCTGGAAGAGTGGAGCAGGCGGGGGCTGGGCTGCTCCGCTTCCTGCCGCCGGTGAGTGCGGGGAGGTTGGGGAAAGGAGGCCCTCTGCACTCACCACTGGCGGGAAGCGGAGCGACGTGGCCCCAGCCCACTCCGTTTTCCTTGCCCCGGCCCCAGCCATGTCGCTGGGGACGAGGGGGGTTGGGGAAAGGTCCCGCACTCACCTGTGGCAGGAAGCGGAGCACTGCGGCCGGGAGCTGGTGGAGTGGAGCGGGCTGGGGCCGGGCTGCTCCGCTTCCGCTGCTGCCAGTGAGTGCGGGGGGGGGAAGGGATCCCTTTCCCCAAGCCCCCTCCTCCGAGTGACACGGCTGGGGCTGGGGCAAGGGAAGCGGACTGGCCCCTCGCTAATCCTCTGGGCCACTCTGGGACTGCGGGGCCCCCAAAAGTGCCCCCCCACAGCTCCTGCCTCCCAGACCCTGGGTGGGGAGCCCCTGACTGTCCCCGAGACCCTCTGCCCCTTATCCAACTCCTCGGCCCAGCCCGGCATGCTCAACACGCTGCTTAGAGCTGTGTGTCGGAGCTTTACCGTGTTCTATGCGAACCCGCGTTATATCAGGTCACGTTATATTGAGGTAGAGATGTATGTACAAAAAAATAACAATGTTCAAAAGTAAAAAAATTTAAACTTGAAAGCCTACAGGTCCACGCAGTCCTACTTCTTGTGGAGCCAATCGCATAGACAAACAAGTTTGCTTACAATTTGCAGGAGATAATGCTGCCCGTTTCTTGTTTACAGTGTCACCTGACAGTGAGAACAGGTTTTTGCATGGCACTGTTGTACCAGCGTCACAAGATATTTATGTGCCACATTCATTAAAGATTCATGCTTCAACCACCATTCCAGAGGACATGCGTCCATGCTGATGATGGGTTCTGCTCGATAACGATGCAAAGCAGAGTGGACTGACACATATTCATTTTCATCATCTCAGTCAGATGCCACCAGCAGAAGGCTGATTTTCTTTTTTGATGGTTCAAGTTCTGTAGTTTCCACATCACAGTCTTCTCTTTTAAGAGATCTGAAAGCATGCTCCACACCTCATCCCTCTCAGATTTGGGACAGCACTTCAGATTCTTAAAGCTTGGGTCGAGTCCTGTAGCTACTTTTAGAAATCTCACATTGGTACCTTCTTTGCATTTTGTCATATCTGCTGTGAAAGTATTCTTAAAACTAACATGTACTGGGTCATCATCCAAGACTGCTATAACATGAAATATATGGCAGAATGTGGGTCAAACAAAACAGGAGACATACAATTCTACCCCAAGAAGTTCAGTCACAGATTTAATTAACGCATTATTTTTTTAACAAGCAACATCAGCATGGAAGCATGTCCTCTGGAATTGTGGCCTAAGTATGAAGGGGCATACAAATATTTAGCATATCTGGCATGTAAATATCTTGCAATGCCAGCTACAAAAGTGCCATGCGTATGCGTCTTCTCACTTTCAGGTGACATTGTAAATAAGAATCAGGTAGCAGTATCTCCTGCAAATGTAAACAAACTTGTTTATCTCCATGATTGGTTGAACAAGAAGTAGGTCTGAGTGGACTTGTAGGCTCTAAAGTTTTACATTGTTTTGTTTTTGAGCACAGTTATATAACAAAAAAAAATCTACACTTGTAAGTTACGCTTTCATGATAAAAAGATTTCACTACAGTACTTGTATGAGGTGAATTGAAAAATACTATTTCTTTTATCATTTTTACAGTGAAAATATTTGTAATCAAAAATAATAATACAAAGCGAGCACTGTACACTTTGTATTCTGTGTTGCAACAGAAATCAATATATTTGAAAATATAGAAAACAACATCCAAAAATATTTAATAAATTTCAATTGGTATTCTATTGTTTAACAGTGCAATTAATCGTGATTAATTTTTTTTATCGCGATTACTTTTTTTGAGTTAATCGCATGAGCCCTAGCATTTATCCTACAAAAGTGACTAGACTCTAAAAAATCCAGAACATTCAAAAAAGAGCTCCAATCACAGGTGAGGGGGGATTATGAGCAATTCCAAGCAGGTATGGCCTCTTTTGGATAAAACCTTGAATTCTTATGATAAAGATAGTAATTACCATTGGCACACCGTAAGTACTAAATAACACGCACTATTCATGGGCCCAATGCCATTAAACTGTAGATGAGTCCACTGAAGAATGCAAGACCTTGAAAAGTCATATTAACAGTACAGAAAATAAGCTTAGACCAGGGGTGGGCAACCTACAGCCCGCGGGCTAGATTCAGCCCATCAGGGCTTTGGATCCAGCCTGCGGGAGAAGCAGCCAGCACCACGTCCCTGCGGCGCCGGGGGAGCGGGGGGGCGTGTTTCAGAGGGCTTCACACACTGCCCTCGCCTGCAGGCACTGCCCCCCACAGCTCCCACTGGCTGGGATCAGGGAACCACAGCCGATGGGAGCTTTGGGGGAGGTACCCACAGGCGAGGGCAGTGCACGGAGCACTCTGCCACCCGCCCCCACCTCCCTGGGGCCGCAGGGACATGGTGCCAGCCGCTTCTGGGAGTGGAGCGGGGTTACGGCAGGCAGGGAGCCTGCCTGAGCCCCGCTGTGCGCCACTGCCACCCCAGAGCCACTCAAGGTAAACAGTGCCGGGCCAGAGCCTGCACTCCGAATCCCTGCCCTGAGCCCCACACCCCAACCCCCTGCCTTGAGTCCCTGTTGCACCTGTACCCCTTCTGCACCCCAACCCCCTGAGCCCCCTGCTGCACCCCACACCCCTCCTGCAACCCAACCCCCTGCCCTGAGCCACCTCCTGCACCCCACACCCCTCCTGCACCCCACACCCCTTGCTCTGAGCCCCTTCCTGCATACCACACCCCCCTCCCGCACCCCACACTCCCTCCCGCACCCCAACCCCATGCCCCAACCCTACATTCATGGCCCTAAATGCAATTTTCCTACGCAGATGTGGCCCTCGGGCCAAAAAGTTGGCCCACCCCGGCTTAGACTAAGAAATGTCAATTTGGTTAGGAGAAGCTAAAACAATCTTTTCTGAATAGATTTTGAGGGTCTGGAGAATACATAGGTTTGATTTTCCTTTAACAATGCGTCTCTGCTGCTATTTGTGTAGGTATTAGAACCTCTCAGCTTTTGTGACATGAAAACATGTCTTCCACGTCTACTTTGAAGGCCAAGTTAGTAGTATATTTAGCATTTTTTATCTCCAAAGTGCTAATAAGGTGTCACCTAATACACCAACCTGCCTACACACACCTGTGATGTAGCTTATTATTACCCTCAATTTACAGGTGAGAAAACTGAGGCAGAGAGGTTATGTAACTTGTTCAGTGTTCTAAAGAGGGTCAGTGTCAGAGCCAGGGCTAGAAGGCAGGAATCACTGACTACCAGTCCTATGCTCAGACAACACCTGCTTCTCGCTGCAGAAATGGGAATGTGGTTTTCAGGGTTCAAGACTACATTCCTATTCTGCTCCAAATGCTTTTAAGCAACTTTTCAGACTTGTTGGGGTGGACAACAATATGCTAGGATTTTGTATAGGTTTTTTATGTTAAGTTCAGGGTTCATTTAAGCGACCACATGATTATGATTCTTTCCCCCTTGGCTGCTTAGAGATGGATTGATGTTAGTAATGGCTACAATAAACAGAACAAAAAATTTGTTTGAAGGCTCAAATGCTCAGGAAGCCTTTTGCTGTTTGTGGTTCAATCTGTTTCCTCTTGAGATGCAGTCTAATATGCAGACTTCCTTGTTGTAAACTTGGGTGCATATGGAGTTTGATATTTTCAGTTAGCCCTACAAAGGTTTTGGGGGAAGGAGGGGAGGGAGAATATCTCCTTTCATGAAACGTGGAGTTTATCAGTGGGCAAGTCATGAGCTGCTTAATGCATACGCACAATGCAAGAAAACAGGAGACGACGTAAATAGGAATGGCCAGAAATAATAAGGTTTTGATACTTTATTCTGTTTCGCTTATAAAAGAAGTCACTAGAAAACTAGGGTGGAACTTCATGCACAACTGAAGTCAATACGAGTTTTGCTATTGACTTTACTGGGACCATGATGGTATCCCTGTTATTTCTTAATAATTTCTGGCATGGTTTGCACATCACTGAAATGTATATACCTTTGCCTTCCTTCCGAATTAAACAAGGACCTTGGGGAATTACTCTGGTGAAAAAAAGTTGATTCCAATACAACAGCATTTCTCAAATGGGTCCGCAGACCCCTGGGGGTCCCCGAGGGGACTCGATGGGGTCCGTAGGCCCCACTGAAAAACTCCTACCCCTCCTTCCCAGGTGCACCTCCAACATGCTGGGGAACAGGCTTGTGTGTCCTGGCTCCCTGGTGCTCCCAGAAGCAACGGACATGTACCCTGGGGCCAGGGGATCTCCACACGCTGCCCCCGCCCCAAGCACTGACTCCACCGCTCCCAGTGGCCAGGAACTGCAACCAATGGGAGCTATAGGGGCGGTGCCTGGAGCAGGCACCCAGACTCCCTCCCAGAGCCCGCTCCCCCTCCCACACCCAAACTCACTCCCAGAGCCCGCTCCCCCTCCTGCCCCCAACCGCCTGCCCCAGCCTGATGAAAGTGAGTGAGTGTGGGGAGAGCGAGTGAGCAGTGGCGGGGCCTTGGAGAAGGGGCAGGGCATGGACATAGCCCCGGGTAAGGGGCAGGGAAGGGGGCGGGGCAAAGGCTGAACAGGGAAGTTTGGGGGTTCCCGAAAAATTGTAATCAAAATTGGGGTCTTTATATTGCTAGAGTTTGAGAACCATTGCAATATAAATTTGAAAGAACTAAAAGAAAAACCTTGGAGAAATGTAAAGTACGTGTGTGTTGGATGTATGCAGGAGGCCACAGAAATAACATAAGCAGAGAGAAGACTAAAGAGGGAATATATAAAAGATAGGGAATGGAGGAACAGCAGAGAATGGACGTGAGGTGTTAGCAGTGGAGAAAGAGGAAAAAATAGGAGTTGAACATTATAAAAATAAGGAAGTGCTTCCACATAAGTGAATGACAACATAATATACAAACATCAATCCAAACTAGCCAAAATTTTATATATATGCTTTTTTTTTTTTTGGTTTGCTGATTGGAATTAAAAATCTTTGGCAATCCCTAACTCTGTAACAGCCTTTAGATCATACCATATCATAATTTACCATAATTAGAGAAGCCCTGAAGCTGATAAAACTTCCACTGGGAGTTGAATTGGCCTCTGGCTGACTCCAGGGCAGAAGAAGTGCAAGGGTGGTATACCTTGACTTCTCTACCTACATCCATTTAAGTTATGCACAGAGTACTACCTCTCATAGAATCATAGTATATCAGGGTTGGAAGGGACCTCAGGAGGTCATCTAGTCCAACCCCCGCTCAAAGCAGGACCAATCCCCAATTAAATCATCCCAGCCAGGGCTTTGTCAAGCCTGACCTTAAAAATATCTAAGGAAGGAGATTCCACCAACTCCCTAGGTAACGCATTCCAGTGTTTCACCACCCTCCTAGTGAAAAAGTTTTTCCTAATATCCAAACTAAACCTCCCCCACTGCAGCTTGAGACCATTACTCCTCGTTCTGTCATCTGTTACCACTGAGAAGAGTCTAGAGCCATCCTCTTTGGAACCCCCTTTCAGGTAGTTGAAAGCAACTATCAAATCCCCCCTCATTCTTCTCTTCCACAGACTAAACAATCCCAGTTCCCTCAGCCTCTCCTCATAAGTCGTGTTCCTGTCCCCTAATCATTTTTGTTGCCCTCCGCTGGACTCTTTCCAGTTTCTCCACATCCTTCTTGTAGTATGGGGCCCAAAACTGGACACAGTACTCCAGATGAGGCCTCACCAGTGTCGAATAGAGGGGAACAATCACGTCCCTCGATCTGCTGGCAATGCCCCTACTTATACATCCCAAAATGCCATTGGCCTTCTTGGCAACAAGGGCACACTGTTGACTCATATCCAGCTTCTCGTCCACTGTCACCCCTAGGTCCTTTTCCGCAGAACTGCTGCCTAGCCATTCGGTCCCTAGTCTGTAGCGGTGCATGGGATTCTTCCGTCCTAAGTGCAGGACTCTGCACTTGTCCTTGTTGAACCTCATCAGATTTCTTTTGGCCCAATCCTCCAATTTGTCGAGGGCCCTCTGTATCCTATCCCTACCCTCCAGCGTATCTACCACTCCTCCCAATTTAGTGTCATCTGCAAACTTGCTGAGGGTGCAATCCACACCATCCTCCAGATCATTTATGAAGCTATTGAACAAAACCGGCCCAAGGACCGACCCTTGGGGCATTCCACTTGATACCAGCTGTCAACTAGACATGGAGCCATTGATCACTACCTGTTGAGCCCGACAATCTAGCCAACTCTCTATCCACCTTATAGTCCATTCATCCAGCCCATACTTCTTTAACTTGCTGGCAAGAATACTGTGGAAGACCGTGTCAAAAGCTTTGCTAAAGTCAAGGAACAACACATCCACTGCTTTCCCCTCATCCACAGAACCAGTTATCTCGTCATAGAAGGCAATTAGATTAGTCAGGCATGACTTGCCCTTGGTGAATCCATGCTGACTGTTCCTGATCACTTACCTCTCCTCTAAGTGCTTCAGAATTGATTCCTTGAGGACCTGCTCCATGATTTTTCCAGGGACTGAGGTGAGGCTGACTGGCCTGTAGTTCCCAGGATCCTCCTCCTTCCCTTTTTTAAAAATGGGCACTACATTAGCCTCTGCGCTATGCAGAAGAAATCTTTCACTTCTGTGTTGTTTGTTATGGCTTTGAACTACACTCTGTGTGTTGGATTTCAAAGAGAAATAAAAAAAACATACTTTTACCTATGAAAACATGAACTCATATTTCTATGAAACATCGCCCTCACTGAAATTACACTCACAGGCTGCTAATAATATTGGGTGAGATTCTAAAACCTTTATCCTCAAAATCAACAAGCATATTTGTGAAGTAAGGTACTATTCAATGTGAGCCATGGTGTCAGAATCTGGCCCACTGTAAATTCATGAATATCGAAGGGTCACAGGATGAGATTACAAATCCCTATTCTGGAGTAATTCAGGGAAGCATCTTCTCCATGCCCTATCCCCAGCCTGATTGCTTGTTTTTACTCTTGTATGTACAAGCAAGTTCTCAATGTAAAAAGAGTTCCTTTGAATGGTCTCAAAGCTTAATTAGGGAGGAAGGCAGTTTATCCAATTCCTTTACTGAACCCATCACTAAAAACAGAGGTCATTTCAGTACGGACATTGAATACTCTACAGCAGGGGTTCTCGACCTTTTCTTTCTGAGGCCCCCCCAACACGTTATAAAAATTCCATGGCCCAGCTGTGCCAGGCCCAGTGTTAGGAGGTAGCAAAGAGAGCAGTTGCCTGGGGCCCCATGCACCATGAAGCTGCACTACTCAGGCTTTGGCTTCAGCCCTGGGTGGTGGGCTCGAGGCCCCAGGCTGCAGTCCCGCACGCTGGGGCTTCAGCTTTCTGCCCTGGGCCCCAGTGAGTCTAATGCCAGCCATGCTTGGCGGATCCCCTGAAACCTGCTTATGGCCCCGCTGCAGGAGGCCCTGGACCCCTGGTTGAGAACCACTGCTCTTCAGGTAATTAACACTTGGTTGCAGATGGACCAAATTCTATGTCAATTACATTGATATGTTATCAAGATAATGTCACTGAAGTTAAATGAAGTTATTCCAGATTTACACCACTGTAACTGAGAACACTATTAATTGCTATTTATATTGCAGTAGTAGTACCCTTTGTGTGTGTACACTGCGATTTAAAAAAAAAAAAAAAAAAAAAAGAGGCACCAAGTCTCAGAGACCAGGTCAGTTGAATAAGAGCTCACAGGGCTCTGGCTGCAGGGCTATAAAAACTGCAGTGTAGACTTTCAGGGTCCAGCCAGAGCCCAGATTCTGAGACCCTGCGAGAGGAGAGGATCTCAGAGCCCAGGCCCCAGCTCAAATGACCCAAGCCAGCCACGGCTGTACCACAAAAGGCTTTTATTGCAACAGATATATCCAAAATATTCTTGGAAACATACATAGAAAAAGGTTCAGTCTCTTGCTCTGCAAAGCAGAGCCTAAAAAAAATGTTGATCTAGTGCTAACCACTAATAGGAGATTCTGGAGGAAAAAATAAATAAATAAAAATCAGAATTTGCATCTATCTAATTTCCAATGAATACTAATAATAGTTCTGGAGCACCTGAACTTTTATTTGAAATAAGAGGAAGGTTCAAAGGAAGAACACTTTCCATTTCTGCAACAGTACAGAACACAGTGACAGAATTCATCTGGTGCATTAATCTTAACATTCCTTACAAGTGACTCAGGACTGCAGGAGAAAACATTCCCACTATCTGATCAGAGATACGTCATGTTTTTTAAACAGAATGGCCGACAAATGCGCTAGTTGCACAGTTTTACCCTTCTCACTCTCTTGATACCTCTGTTTGCAGACCTCCAGCTGTTCAGAATCTCAAACAGCCAAGGAAAATAATGTTCCATATACCAGGAAAATTAAACTAGCCTACAGACAATTATTATAAGCCAGAGAACTCAAACAATTATTTAATGATTTATAATCACAATCCTGAGTAAAAGCTTTTTAGAGCCACGAACAGCAGCAAAGTAACATAGAAAATATTTTTTCCATAGCAATATTGGTTTAGACACTGAAAATCCACAAACATATGTTACATTGGGGCAGAGCTTGAAAGAGCCACTCAATAGAGAATAGGAAATTTCCCTGGTGTTTGGGGGAACACAGAAAGACAAGAAGCCATCAATTTCTGCAGCAATTGAGCTTTCACAATTACTTGCATAAATGCTAAGTATTTTTAATTAATACTCAATTTTATAGAAGTGCTGAATATATGCAATTGTCATTAACTTTAATGGAAGCTGAAGGTGGGTATCAACTGTTAAAATAAGTTTCTAGCCCCTCTAAATACAAATGTAAGTTTGAAATATGAACAATGCAATACTACTTTTCCATGTGGCACTAAGATGAAACTGACAAAACTGGATCTGGTTTCACTGCAGCTAGTCACAACTCTAGGGGCAGCTCTGAAATTGACAGGAATCATATCAATTTCATGCTGCAGCTTGCAGAACCAATTAGCAGTAGTAAAGGGAAGGACTGGAGCTACATATGGTTCCTAAGAGCTCAAAAATTAGAGGCTGCGAGCAGGTTAAATATTCAGAGATCTTTCCCCAAGGCATTGCAGCAAAGAGAGGAGCTCCAACAGTCAAAAGGCTGTGGAATGGCAGGTAGAATGAGCCCTGTGGCTATGGCACTGAGTAGGTCTCAATCCTGACTTTGCCACTAGCTTCCTGCTGCCCATTCTGTAATATGGGGAGGAGATTTCCCTACTTCACAGGAGTGTTGAGAGAGTAAATCCACTGATGTCTGTACACAGGGTAAGAGAAGAGTGTCTATACATCTGGGTATAGTGCTTATATTATCCACAAATACCAAGTTTGTTTTAAAAGTCGTAAGATACATATAGCACATAATCAGCAGTAAACCAAATCACAGGATGCAGATTACAAATGCCTATTCTGGAGTAATTCTGGGAAGCATCTTCTCTATGCCCTATCCCCAACCTGATTGCTTGTTTTTACTCTTGTATGTACAAGCAGGTTCTCAGTGTAAAAAGAGTTCCTTTGAATGGTCTCAAAGCTTAATTAGGGAGGAAGGCAGTTTATCCAATTCCTTTACTGAACCCATCACTAAAACAAAGGTCATTTCAGTACGGACACTGTAATACTCTACAGCAGGGGTTCTTGACCTTTTTCTTTCTGAGCCCCCCCCCCCCAACATGTTATAAAAATTCCATGGCCCAGCTGTGCCAGGCCCAGCGTTAGGGGGTAGCAAAGAGGGCAATTGCCTGGGGCCCCATGCCACAGGAGGCACCACAAAGCTGCATTACTCACGATTTTGCCTGGGGCCCCATGCCTATGAAACTGCATTACTCGGGCTCTGGCTTCAGCCCTGGGTGGTGGGCTCGAGGCCCCAAGCTGCAGTCCCGCACACTGGGGCTTCAGCTTTCTGCCCTGGGCCTCACTGAGTCTAGTGCCAGCCATGCTTGGTGGATCCCCTGAAACCAGCAGTAACCCAAATTTATGTGCATAAATTTAACAATACAGTTTAGATATTGGCATCCAAGTATTCAGGTACATTTACTACAGTCAAAAGGCATCTAAGCAAGTAGTAATGGAACAGCCAGGTTACAAAGCATGTTCCCTTTAATAACGAGTGTAATTTACCCCAGAAAAACCTGCAGAAGGATCACATATGATAGGTGCACTCACCTAGGAGTGATTAGGAGAACTTCCTGTGAGTGCTTGAGGGAAATGTGGGCATTACAATAGTTGGACTAAGATCCAAAAGGTCTCCATTCCTTTTCCTATGGGCCAGCTCTCCTCTTACCATCTGGCTCTCCCTGGTACTTGCAGTTTTTATGATTACTATTATGTATTATTTGTATTACAGTTGAACTAGGGGTCTCTAGTTTTGACAGGGGCCCCATTGTGAAGGGCACTGTACAAAAGCTCAGGCTGAAATTCTAGCCCTCATAAAGTCAATGATAAAACTTCCCTTCACTTCAGCTGGGCCAGGATTTCACTTTTAAACAGTGTCTCCTCCCCCCCCGAGGTTTACAATCTCACGGCAGAACACGTAGGTGTAGTACACAATAGAAAGGAGTACTTGTGGCACCTTAAAGACTAACCGATGAAGTGAGCTGTAGCTCACAAAAGCTTATGCTCAAATAAATTGGTTAGTCTCTAAGGTGCCACAAGTACTCCTTTTCTTTTTATAAAAACTAAAAATCTTAAGGATCATAACGCCAGTTCCTTCCACTATCAACATTATTCTTCTCTTTTGTATATGTCTAAGCATTTTGCCACTTAAAACTGCAACAGAACAGAAATGTTTACAAGCACACAGTGTTCTTTAATTGTTTCCCTTGCCCCACACATCACACCAACAACTCCACTGCTCAAAATTTCTGCTAAAAATTTACACTCAGAAATCAAGACACACCAAATTGAAAACACAACTCCAAGATGTGACACATTTTGCTATTCCAAGGCAACTCACACAGCTCTCTTGTGCCTGTTTCTCACACTACAGCTAATGACCTAAGACAAAAGGATGAAATTTGAGCAACTAACAATGTTTTTCATTTATCTTCAATCTGTCATTTTGGTTCACTACGCCTTTAATCTTTTTTTTTTTTGGTTGTTACTGTTGAGTTTGGCACAAGAAAAGATGAAGTATCCTCAAGCCATGGCTTATTATAAGCTTTCAAAGAAAACAAGAAAGCTGCCTTTAAAAAAAAAAAAAAAAAAAAAAAGGTATCTGAAGCAGACATTTAAATGAGAAAAGAAAATGCAGGTACCCAGCTGGTATTCATGTTAATAATCTCCCTGCCAACAGGTAAAAATGAGAGACAACATTATAAAGTACATCTGCATTAATTAGACTATGTAGTTGCCAAGGTGATTTTCAAAAAGGCTAATTAATGCCTGTTTTACACACAAATTATATCGATAAAAAAGCTAGTGAGTAGGTATGTGTTAATGAATTAGTTATGATGAAGTTATTCCCAGGTAGAATGAAACAAATCAAGTGTTGTCTAATGTTGTTCTAACAAAATTAAGGAAGATGAGGAGCAGAAACCTGAAGGCCTCACACACTTGCTCCTCTTCATGTTGTCTGTGTCCCCAACAATTTCACTGGAAAGAGAGGAGGAAGAGAGACTATCCTGCTCACTTTATTCATTCTACTGACCCTTTTCCTTCTCAGATCCACAAACAAACAAAAACACGACACTGATTCACTCGTATCCGGAATAAGGTAAGCCCTTATATAGAGGAAAAAAGTTCAAAATTTCAGCACAAGGGAAATTTGACTGTCACATCACATCAATTTCAAGGAAAAGAAAGTATCTAACAAAATAAAGTGGTATTTATCCCTGATACAACTATTTTGTACTTTTAATTGCCTATCCTGAACACTGCTCATTAATCCATCCTACCCAGAGCTACTATTCATCTTTCAAACCTGTGAACAACTTTCATATATAGGATAGTAATGGTCAGACTTGGAGACCGATTAGATAGAAACTCCCACAAATAAGATTTACTTCTTTCACCAAGGGTATGGCTACACTAGAGAGCTTACAGTGGCACTGCTGTAAGCTCTCTAGTTTCGCAGCTCTAAGCTGAAGGGAGAGAGCTCTCCCATCAACTTAATTAATCCAACCCCAACAAGCAGCTCTGCCGCCAACATTGCAGTCTCAACACCGGTACCTAGGTTGACGTAACTTATGTCACTCAGAGGGGTCGCCTATTTGCGCCCCTAAGCAACATAAGTTATACCAACATAAATGATAGTACAGACATAGCCCAAAACATCACACTGTTCGGTTATTCAGAAAAGACAATATTCAATCCTGGACAAGTAATCATTTTAAAGTCAGATTGTACATAACCCATCACAGTAGAAACACAAACTGTACATCAATATAATGTTTGGAGTTCCCACTTTTCTAATTGTCTAAAGAATCTGTACTGTATTCTGGTGGTTGGCAAAGATACCTGAACTTCAAGTCCTCCTAATGTATCATATAGAACAGTGGTCACCATCCCACTGATCGTGATCGACTGGTCAATCCTGGAGCCTCTGCCATTCAATTGCTATCTCCGGGCTGCTAAAAGTCCAGCAGTGCAGCAGGGCTGAAGCAGGCTGCCTACCTGCCGTGGCTCCACACCACTCTTGGAAGCGGCTAGCTGTTAGCATGTCTGTGCAGCCCCCCGGGGGGGGGGGGGGGGAAGAGGTGGCGGCTCCAAGCACTGTCTGCGTCCCCAGCACCATCCCCGCAGCTCCCATTGGCCAGGAACCAATCGCTCCTGGAACCGGCCAATGGGAGCTGTGGGAGTGGTGCTTGTGGACGCAGGCAGCATATGGAGACCTGCTGCCCCCACCCCAGGGGCCGTGACATGCCAACAGCCAGCCGCTTCCAGGAGCGGCATGGGGCCACGGCAGGCACGCAGCCTGCCTGAGCCCCGCTGACCAGGGGCGGCCTGTGGTAAGCGCCTCCCGGCAGGAGCCTACACTTTGCACCCCAACCCCCTACCCCAGCCCCCTCCTGCACCAAACTCCCTCCCAGAGCCCACACCCCTCACCCTCTCCTGCACCCAGGGGTGAAAGTAAGTCTAGGGACTTACTGGTACGGGGCTGGGCTGGGGCCGGCTCTGGCCCCCGGAAGGGACGGGGTCTCAGGAGGAAGGGGCGGGGCTGGGGGTCAGAGCCAGCCCCAGCCCACCCTGTACCCGTGAGTGCCTCTCCCCGCCAGGGTAACAGCAGCAGCTGCAGGCTCTGGAAGCAGTTTAAAGGGCCACCGCTGCTTCTCCAGGGCTCCGGCAGCAGGGCTCCGGCTGCCGCTACCGCCCCGGGGCCCTTTAAATCGACGCCCCAGCCCCACCATCGCTACCCCAGGGCTCTGGCAGCAATTTAAAGGGCCGGGGGCTCCAGCCGCTGCTGGGAGCTACAGGCCCTTTAAATTGTGCCTGGGGAAGCCGACCCACCCCGGCATGGCACACCAGCTCTTGCCGGTACGCTGTACCATGGCGTACCGGCTTACTTTCACCTCTGCCTGTACCCCAATCGCCTGCCCCAGCCCAGCACCCCCTCCTGCACCCAAACTCCCTCCCAGAGCCCACACCCCTCACTCCTGCACCTCAACCCTGTGTCCCAGGCTCAACCCATGCACACCCCCATAGGGGAGAATGTTACACTGATTTGTGACAACCCCTGAAGGATTTTGGATCTATAAACCACAACTGACACTAATAAAAAGTAAAATTAATGAAATGTCCAGTGGATTCTATGAGGTTAGGTGCAGTGTGACGACATGACCTCTGAACCCAAAGTCCCTCCCAGAGCTTGCACCTCTCACTCTTGCACCCCAACCCCCTACCCCAGGCTCAGCCCAGAGCCCCCTCCCACACTCCGAACCCCTCAGCACCAGGCAAGAGCCTGCATCCCCTCCCGCACCCCAAACTCCCGCCCCAGCCTGGTGAAAGTGAGTCAAGGTGCGGGAGAGCGAGCGACGGAGGGGGGATGGAGTGAGCGGGGGCAGGGCCTCGATGAAGGGGAGGGGTAGATCCTGGGTTGATCTTAAATTCAAAAAGTGATCTTGTGCATAAAAAGGTTGCAGACCACTGATATAGAAGAATTGCTATAGATAATTTATCAAGATTTTTTTCAAATGTACTTTTTCCTGTCCCTCCAAGTCTTTTTCATAGAAAATATAGAAACATAGCTTTCATTGGCTGAAGAAAATGAAAAAAATATTCTCGTCCTTAATTTAAAAAATAGGGGAAATTTGCAGCACCGAAAATTAAATGTGCCCACAGAAAGTCTGGGACATTGCCAGAAAGAGAACTCTGGTCTCCTTACACCTCACCCTGCCTTCTCCACAAGACCCTCAGCCTTGAGCCGAAAGTAGTAAAACTTTGTATAGCTGCTACAGTTTTTTTCACTCTGAATTTAATTTTAAATTAACAGCTGTCAAGCTACTGTTACTTATACTGGAAAAGCTGCTTTTTCAATAAACAATTTATTGACTGAATTGGAGCCCTGAGAACTTTAAATCTAACTAACTGGCAGTAATACAGGTCTAGTCCTTCAAACATGACCTATTTTACATTCTCTCTCAAATCACAGCTCATCCAACATATATGCATTGTGCATGTTCCTATAACGGTAAAGAAGCTCAAACTGAGGGTGAAATCTTGGCCACATTGAAATGAATGGGACATTTGCTATTAACTTCAATGGGCCAGGATTTCACTCTTAAGATTCCCATTATACTCCAGATCACTTCTAGTTTGGGTTGTCCAGCATGATTACTTTCATGCAGAATAAATGGTATCGTCCTTTATCGTCTTCATTGGCTTCCTCATCTCTTTGACCCCATTCCAGACTGCCTTCCTGCTTTTCAAACTCCTCCAGTGACTCAGAGACCCCTGACCCTAAACCTACTTGCTCCACCGTTTGCTCACTGTGCTACCCTGGGCTTCTTCTCTGTCATCTCCCAATGATTCACTTGGACTGACCCATTGGTCTAGAATGCTCTCTTTCTTTCTTCCTCATCCCTTCTTCATTCAAACCAAGCTATCTGCCTGTATGCCTCTTTTGTGTCCTTTTCCCACACCAACATCTTTATCTATCCTTTCCCTGGAACTCCCTTCCTAACCCTGTCCATGTCTGTCATGCCATCTCCCATATGTCATATAGGCCCTTATTAAAACCCACTGGAGGGTTCTTAAAAACTATACCTTCTAATATATAGACAAAAACATGGTTAGTTTCAAGATGCCTGCATTGCCTCCCAATTGCCCTCACTGTTATATTGCCCGTGTCCTTCCCCTCTCCTAACCTAACATGTGTTTGTCATGTCCTCCGTTCTCATCTTAACCCAGAATGTAAACTCTTCTAGGCCTCGTTCTCATTTACGCTACGGACCCTTTTACACCACTCATGCAGTGTAAATTTTGTTCCTGTGGGAATTCTGTGACACTGCACATGTTCAGAATTTAGGACTCCTGCAGATTCCTCTGCTTCTCTGCAGAAAAATGATTTTCAGATGGGGAAGCAAAGGGAAGCCACAAGAGCAGTCATGCATCCCTCCCCAGCCAACAGAGATGTAACTCACTGTGGGACAGGGGGTAGGACTGTGGCAGATGCCGATGGTGGCTTCTACCCTGCGCCGGGCTCAGCTGCTAGTTCCAGCTGGTCTGGTGAGGACAGGACTTCCTCTTCCCCTGCACAGCATCCGGGGCCATGTCAGACCCACTCCCAGATTTCTCCCCCAGTTGTAGGAAGCTCTGAAAATCCCCTCACCCGCATGCTTCCTGCGCCCATCACTCCTCAGCTGCAGGGGGAGGGAACCCTGTACAGGGAGCTGCTCCCCCATCCGCCCAACCCCATAGATCCAGACCCCATTGTACAGAGACCTTCCTGCCAAGCCTCACCCCCCCACACACACCCAGATCCCCCCAACAAGCCCCACTCCCCCTGCACCTGAACCACCCCAATGAGCCACCTGCACCCTGATCCCCACTCTCCTGAGCCTCAACCAGCTGCACCTGGATCCCCACCCCACTGAGCCCCACTCCGCCAGCATCTGGATCCCGCACACACACAGACCCCCCCCTTCTGAGCTCTATCCCCCCCGTCACCCAGACCCCCCCTATTGAGCCCCAACCACCTTCACCTGTATCCCCCTACAGAGTCCCAGAACCCTCCAACAAGCCCCTGTGCATCCAGATCCCTCCCACACCTAGATTCCCCCACTGAGTCACCTGCACTCTCTCACCCCACACCTGGATTCCCCTCCACATTTGGATCCTGCCTTGCTGAGCCTGCCTGCCCACACCTGGTGCACCTGGCATGGACGAGCAGGGCCCTGGGGTGTTTCTGGGGCAGGCCTGGTCCTTGTGCTGTGTCAGGGTTGGGTGCAGCCTTATCACAAAGTCCATGTTCCAAGATGGGGGAGCTGCATAGTGATCTCCCACCGCTGTGTAGCCAGTGGCCTGTGCTCCCCAATGCCATGTTGGAGCCTCCACATTTATATGACAAATGAAATGTACAGAATTTTCCATTTTAAATATTGTACACAAAATTTTTTTTTTTTTTGGTGCAAAATTTTTCATTTTTTGGCGCAGAATGCCCTCAGGAGTAAAATTTACATTCACTTTAAGGTCACTTCACACTGCCAGAGCAGTGTACGCTGCGAAAGTAATGTAAAGGAACCTTAGTGTAAATGAGAATCAGGCCTTTTATATGTATTCTAAAGTGCCACTCACTTATGTCACCACATAAGAAAATACATAAACAAACATCAGTACTACTAATCTCCCCTCCCCCCGAGACAGATTACTTTCCTCCCTTTCCATCTCACATGAACACTTTTTTCCATTTAGCTTACAGCACCATTCTCGCTCTTTGTGAAGTATTTATTTTTGCTTTGTAGGAAGGAGGCTACAGAATATTCTTTGTCCTGTAATAAATGACAATGCACTCTGACATTTATATTTACTTTACTAAGAGTGTCAGAGCTGTTTCTCTCTTTCTAAAATTCTCCTTTAAATTAGGCTTTTAAAAGCGAGACAATGCTACAAGAACAATAAATTAGTTTGAATGCAAACACACTGAACAATGAGGGGTAGAAAGCAGTTTCTGTGCTCCCAGTAATTGCATTGGGAGCTACATAGCCCTAAAGAACTTTTAATAGAAAAACATTACTACTATTGTTTATTATAAAGCAGACATTTCCACATGCAAATCCAGCCTCTGTCTGTCTTTGTAAAGAAGATAATAGCCTTCTTAGCAAGGAGATGCGAACAGAGCAAAAATGAGATTTCCCAAGGAACAAAGGCTCAGTCTTGCAAGGTGCTGAGTGCCCGAAGGCTCCGAGTGCTGTGGTTGCTGAGCACCCAGCAAAAATTCTCAGTACCTCCCAGAACCACGCCCCAAAATAACTTTCTTTAGTGCCAGCATTTTTAGCATAATACTGTCTACTTGATTATGTGTTTTCTGGGAAGTGAGTGTGGTGTTCTGTCTTCGAATAAATCTTGTACCTTTCCAGTTCAAATAAACCTTTTTAGTCATAAACCTGAAGATTGCTTTTCATGAATAAAATGTGACTTTACAGTAAAAGCTAACTTTTGAATATCAAAAATAATTGACTAGAGTTAAATAAACTCCTCAAAATGTAAAGCCCAGAATTATATGGAATCTCTCAGGAATTGCTCCATCTCACATTGGGACTGCGTCATTCTCAGAGCCCACCACAGCTGGTAATCCTTATCATTTTAAGAAACAAATGAGAAAATTCCAAGCAAATGACTAAAATATATTTTGAACATTATGTCCATATGGATGAATATAACAAAGATTTACACAATGATTGAGTGTATTAACATTGTAAAAATGTGTATGACTCACCAAAATGAACATTTTGGGCTAGATTCACAAGGGGGACACTGGGACAGAGAAAAAAAGCACGTGTTAATTTCTCCATAGCCTGGTGGTTACAGCACTCATCTGGGAGATAGGAAACCCAAGTTCAAGTCCCTGAGTCAGTGACTTTTATACAAAGTGGAACAGTTTCAACCGGAGCAATTCAGAGCCACCCACCCTCGAATACCCCATAGCCTAAGGCAGAGGTGGGCAAAATACAGCCCGCAGGCCAGATCCAGTCCATATAACATTTCTGTCCGGCCTCCTCTGCTCCCTCATGATCTCCGAGTCCAAGCTGCTAAAGGTCCCACAGCACAGCAGGACACTCCTGCCGTGGCCCCATGCCGCTCGTGGAAGCAGCCAGCTTCTGGCACGTGTCTGCATGCCCCCGGGGGGGGGCCCTCCACAGAGAGGTAACAGGTAAATCTATGGAAACAGGCCAATGGGAGCTGCGGGGGGGGTGCTGGGGGCAGAGACCCGCTGCCCCCTCCCCACAAGGGACGCGCAGAGACGTGCCAGCAGCAGCCGGCCCCACAGCCGCTTCCAGGAGCGGCGTGGGGTTATGGCAGGCAGGCAGCCACCTGTGGTAAGCGCCTCCTAGCCAGAGCCTCCACCTCACAACCCCTCCCGCACCACAACCTCCTAACCCAGATCAGAACCCTCTCCTGCACCCAAACTCCCTCCCAGACCTTGCACCCCAATCCCCTGCCCAGAGCCTCCGCAGAGAGGTAACAGGTAAATTTCCACAGAGAGGTAACAGGTACCTCCTGTACCAAACTCCCTCCGAGAGCCCACACCCCTCACCCTCTCCTGTACCCAAACACTCTGTACCAGCTGGGAGCTCCCTCCTGCACCCAAACTCCCTCCCAGACCCCCTCCATTAATATAGCAGAAATGTGGGGCCTGTGACGACTTACCAAAATTCATGGAGTAGCCCCCCTGCAAAAATTATTGCCCACCCGTGGCCTAAGGAATAAGGCACTCACCTTGAAAGTGGAAAACCTGGGTTCCAGTCCCTGGTCCAAATCAGGCAGAGAAGGGTAATGTGAACCTGGATATCCCACATCCCAGGTGAGTGCTCTAACCACAGGGCTACTAGGTATAAAAGGACCAAACATCATCGTTTTTTTATGGGTTATGACATACTCTGAGCATACCTACCAGATACGCTGAGGTAGGTGGGGAAATGCCTAGTTTGTGAATCCTGCTGGCATTAGTTAGGCACTGCTTGGCCCTGTCAGGCGGTTTGTGCATGCCCACCAGCAGAAATGGAGGTGCCTAGGGACTGTAGAAGCCTACAGGGTTAGGCAGCAGCTGAAGCACGGGTTTTGTGAATGCCAGTGGCACTTAAATGTTGGACTTAGGCTCCGTTACTGGTATATAGCCTAATTTCCACAAGAGCTCTTATTTTGAGGTGCACACAAAAATGGAAGTACAGGCAGTTCCTCAATACATCTGAAAACTTTGGCTAAATTAACTGACAGTTGTGCCTCAGCTTTCCTCACGAACTGTATCAAAAGATGAAAATGTTTCTCTTGAGGAAGCGGAGCATCTTCAAACACCACCTCTCTCTCAATTCCTGCTTCCCATTTGTGTTCACTTTCCATATCGATGAGCTTTCCTTTTCCTCCTGCACCTCACGTGTATGTAAATATGCCTTTCACACCATTTCCATCACATCTCATCTCTACCTATGCTGAAACCCTCATCCCCTCTCTCCTTTTGAAGTTAACTGCAGAGCCACCACAAGTCTAAGTTTTCTAGCCTCCAGCATGTACACAATAGTGCTTAGTAGCAGGAGAACTCATCTGCAGGATGGAAGGAGATCAAGGGTTTATAAGGAACAGTATCATCAGGGGACATTTGCAAGAGAAGATTCGGCAATGATCTCTCTCAGTATGCTGGGAAACCAGCATATCTCATCTGTGTAAGTATTTACCAAGTCCAGGGCAGATAGTAAAGAACCCCCATGGGGCAGAATTTCTCTTGGGCTAGAAGGACTGTCAGCAGAGGATTTAAATGCTGCACTTCCCTTTGGTGCTGGGAGTCTGCCAACACATAGGGCAGTCAGGATGTGACCTCGGTATCTGAGCCTTAGGATTAGTTGAACTTCTTAACTTTTTGTACAAATGTAATTGTTTTCATTGTGGTTTATCGTGGTGCTGGCCTTTAATAAAACTTAACTCTCCTCCCACCCCCCAACCCCAAATCCATAGCATCATCATTCCAGTGTGTCTTGAGGCTGTGTCTACACTTTCCATGTTTGCTCTTGCTCTGCTGTGGCAGTTAACTAGCAACCAGACTTATTTTCTACCATGGAGAAACAACTAATATAGTGTTAGTGCACAGACAAGTTCCCTGAAGCATATACTTTCTTGCTGATACCATCCATGATGATGCATAGACAGAAACAATCAAAAGACAGATATATTCTTATCCCACAAGAAAGTTCAGTACAATAAAAACTCAATCCCCTAGCCACACTAGGTTACATTTCAAAAAGCACATAAGGGACTTAAGCTCCTAAGTCTTGTTTTCAAACACTCTTAAGGTTCCTAAAGTGACTTAGAGGCTTTTGAAACTGTTACCCGATATGCATAGAACTCTTCAATGAAGCCAATGACAGCTTCACGTGTGGAGTGGGCCAAGGGCTAGGCTCTAGCACTTTTGCCAAAGAGAAGACAAAGTAAACAAGTGAATGGTAGGGTGGGAAAGCTACTTTCTAGTTTCAAAGGAGATTTTACACAGCAGATAGCAAAAACAGAATCAGAACCTGTAATGCAAAATCTTATGTGTTCCATCAGTTAGCATCTACAGTAGTAATAGTTATCATAGCCAACCACTAACTCATTGTGTCACTTTCACAGTTAACTGAAGTGTCTGGTCTGGGCCCACTGGGGGAAGTTCTCCCAAAGTTGCTGGCTGCAGGCCACACAAGCACTCCACTCCAGGTTATCACAAGCCCCACTCTTTGTCACTGCAGGTTAGCAGTTTACACATACCACCATCCAGTTACAATGAGTGCCCAGTCCCTTGTCCTCAAGACATCTGCAACGTACACCAATCTCCTGCCTCGGTGGAAGCAGTGCACCCATTTGCTGACTTCACCAGAGTTCAATATTCTCCTTAGCACAAGGCACTTAGATGTGTCAACAGTATAACCAAACTGAAGTTTATTTAGCAAAGCTTGAGTTAAAGATTCAAATAAAAGGATCTGGAAACAAGTTTCCAGGTAAAAGAACCATAAAATGCAATCTATACCTACACTTAAGTTATTTTTCTGTCTAATAAGGTAATTCTCACCCAACTGTCAGTCTGAGTAGCGCTTGTCCAATCCAGAGAGCTCGGATTCACATTTCATGAGATACACTGGCAGAGTGTCCCCTCAATAATGGATAATGTCTTGTGTCCTTTTCCCTTCTTTTATATAGTCCCAGGACTAGCCCATCCTTCATCTGTTGAGTTGGGCATAATCCATGTTAAAGCAATTTGTGGCCAGAAAGCACCAGTTTGTTCACTAATCTGTAATGTTAATATTATTTAAATAGTGAGCTGTATTCTAATAAGACTTAGTATTTCAAAGCCTTTGGGTTTTTTGGAAATAAATCTCATTCTCAAGAAAATGTAGCTGCATATTTATAAGCACTAACAGATCACTTGGGAACTTCTCTATTTTATTCCTCATCTATTTAATACAATGAAGGACTCCCAGTTGCTGTAGATGGAGAAGATGGACTAAATTTGATTCTCAGCTCCACTGAGAAATCTGGAATAAAACCTGTGTTTACACTCTGACTTTTCACCAAACATAACAGAGCCAAGTTTGGACCCACATGTTCCCACCCAGTTCTTCAAAATTACACAATCACCCGGAGTCTAAAAGTGGCTAAACTTTTTAAATACAGTACATCCTAATACAGAGGGCAAAACTACAGCCCACGGGCCACATCCGGCCCACAGAACCATCCTGCCTGGCCCCTGAGCTCCTGGCCCCAGAGGCAAGCCTCCGGTCCCTCCCCTGCTGTTCCCCCTCCCTCTTACCATGCCACCACGCGGGCACCGCTCTGGGTGGTGGGGCTGCCCGCTCATGCAGTGTGGCGCAGCAGCATGCGTGGCTCCAGCCGGGCGGCGCGGTGGCCAGACATGCTGCTCTGAGCGGCATGGTAAGGGGACCGGGCGTTGGATAAGGGGCAGGGGATACCTGAGGAGCAGTCAGGGGACAGGGAGCAGGGGGCGGTTGGATGGGGCAGAGGTTCTGGGGCGGGTGCCAAGGGATGGGGAACAGGGGGCAGTTGGACAGGGCAGAGGTTGGGGGGGCAGTCAGGGGACGGGGAGTGGGGGGGAGGGTCCCAGGAGGCAGTTAGGGGAAAAAGAGCAGGGGGGGTTGGATGGATTGGGAGTTCTGAGAGGGGCAGTCAGGAGGCGGGAAGTGGGAAGGGGTGGATAGGGGGCAGGGGCCAGGCTGTTTGAGGAGGCACAGCCTTCCCTACAGTTTTGCACCCCAATGTGGCCCTCAGGCCAAAAAGTTTGCCCACTCCTGTCCTGATAAGATACAAATATCTGCTGGCATCAAGTCAGGGAATAAAGTTTCATACTGGACTTTTTAATACAAGACTCCTAATTTATTTGGATCCTATACGGTTGTGCTATTAACCATTTTCATTATGACACATGGGTATACATAAGGAAAATGGTATCAAATTTGGCTGTTCTCTTGGCATCTTCTGTCACTTCAAGCTTGGATTCAAGGTTTCAGTTTAGAAGTACTTTCATATTACAGTAATTAATTCTTTCATGTACCATCACTATATAAAAAACAAAAACAATTATTTCCTCATCAAAAGGATGAAATCCAAAATATTCAGTGCATTTTCTGGACAGCCATGATGTGATTGCGATAAATCTCTCCCCCGCCCATCTTTAGAAAAGATAGAACCACATCCTTCCATTTGACAAAAAGGGAATATTTAATGCTCTTCTAAAAGGATTTTGGTGTAAAGTTGAAAAGGAAATGTCACAGAGAGCCTTTGATTTATTTGGTTTTGTTGCAGAACATCATTCCAGTTTGATAAAGATTTCACAGACAGTCATCTTTTGCATCTGCATGTGGGATTTGGTAACCATGAAGCACGCTCAGCAAATATTTCAACTTTCTTTATTTCATAAACATGAAGTTCTTAAAGAAAATTGTTCTAAAACAACTTCTGTCCCCAAAGTGCAGTGTCTCGTAATACCATTTTAAAACAGGAGTTCTCAAACTGGGGTTGGGACCCCTCAGGAGGTTGCAAGTTTATTACATGGGGAGTCACGAACTGTCAGTCTCCACCCCAAACCCCACTTGGCATCCAGCATTTAGAATGGTGTTAAATATATTAAAAAGTGTTTTTAATTTATAAGGCTTGCTAGGTGAAAGGGATAACCAGTACAAAAGTTTGAGAACAACTGTTTTAAAAGGACTGTGTCAAACTGAAATCGAAACTACTTCAAAAAATGAGTAAAAAATGCTCCTGAATGTTGTTCGTTTTCACGCTTTTACAGCCAAATTTTCGAGTTTTAAAATATATCTTCTCCCCTATTGTGTGACTGAGGCCCACACAAACAAGAAAAAAAAAGACTTGGAGGTGACCTAGAGAGTGAAACGGACTATACACAAACTTCTGTCAAATGCAGATAGAAAAAAAAAAAAGGATCCTCCAATCTTTTTCAGTTATAAGTCATCTTAGATACTATATGTAAGAGTGGTAGGTATATTTTAATGCAAAATTGTGATTTTGAAGTTGTGCCCCTTATTGATGAGTTGTCCATTGCTTAATAGTAGAATATTATGCAAGTTATTACTTTTATTCTTCGCTCCTCTCGCCTGAAGGAAAATAAAATGCTTCATACCTTTCCCCCCCAAATCAGGCAAAGAGAAGATTTCATCGATCACAGTTCACTAACAAGCACAGAAAATACAAGTAGCAACTTTTCCTTCTCAAGAAATACATTAGTTTTTTGTGCTACTTTTCCCAACTCTTCGCCATTGTTGCTAGATTTTTAAAAGGGTATCAACATACAGAACAATGTATTTTTAAAATGAATGGTAAAACAATCATATCTTTATGATAAATAAGTGCCCTGAGGGACTATTAAGGAAACAACTTTGAGATGTTCCAAATGATAGCATCTTCTTTTTCATTAAGTGTTCTTGCACCACAACAAAATGCGCTGATCATTTTCAGCTATTATACCTCATTTGAGGTGTGGCCAATAAAAGATGCTGCCAAAAGCAAAAAGTTTCTTTCGGGTGGGTGAACAAAATATGAAATAAGACACTACATAATAAAAATGTTGGTCTGGGCTCTGAAATCAGCTAAATATACTATATAAATCATTAAGTCTTAAGAAACTGCTCCTTCATATATAGAATATTTTCTTCTAAAGTTGGGTCCAGCTCACAAAACTGGGACTCAGATCTGGATATGAAGTTCCCTAAAATGTGTGGATAGGAGAGGATCCAAAGCTTTAGTTCACTTGGGTAACTTATTTCAGAAGGAGGCCCAACACAAAGACTTTCAGCTATGGAATCTGGAATTCTGGTTCATGACCAAACCTAAATTTATTTAAAGAAAAAAAAAAAAAAAAAGGAAGTGATTTTGGAAATACCAAAAGATCTTATACAATCATGAAATAAAAGTGAGCTAGACCCTCTCATCAATAGATTATCTCTGCATAGGTACAAAGAAATTACAGAAGATGGGGTTTGCTGTATTTCCTTGGAAATCTTCCACAGGGAGGCTGGGTTTGCCTTCTAGTCTCTCAGTATAACTTGTAGGAGGCTTCACGCCCTCCTCCTGGGAGAATTCTGTGCCACTGTGTGCATGCAGAATTCTTTGCTTCCTTGCAGAAAAATGACTGACAGGGAAGTAAAGGAAAGTCACAAGAGCAGTCACATGCCCTTCCCAGCAGCGTGAGCATGTCCTTTTGGGTGCCCGGAGTAGCCAGCAAAGAGGTAAATCACTGCAGGGGCAGAGGGCCTGGGGACGCCCCAGCCGGTGCCAGGTCACACCCATCCCCCACATCTGCCCAATTCCTGTGCATCCAGACCCCCCGACAAACCTCCTTCCGCCACATCCAGAAACCCCTACCACCAATTTCCCTGAACCCCCACCCTGCCGAGCCTCACCCCCTACATCTTGAGCTGCCTCCCCACCCCAGACTCCCCCACTGAGGTTCTCCCCCCCACAAACACACAGCCCTCCCTAGCCCCACTCTGGCAAGTGGGTCCTACCCTGCGCCAGGCTTAGCTGCTAGTCCCGACTGGGCTAGGTTGGGCGGGGGGGAGGAGTGCACTTCCCCTGCACATAGCAGCTGGGGGGGGGGGGGGGAAAGAGGAGGTCAGGTCAGACCCACTACCAGAAACCTCCCCACCCCACTTCCTGCCCCCATTGCTACTAAGCAACAGGGGGAAGGGTCACTGCTCCCCCATCCACCCAACCCCAAGACATATGGACCCCTCATATCCAGATCCCCCCCTCTGACCGAGCCTCACTCCTGTCGAGCCCCACCCCTGCATCCCGTGAGCCCTCCACAACTAGACCCCCCCCCAACTGAGCCCCAACCAGCTGCACCCAAGCCCCACCCGCCAAGTCCCACTCTCCCAGCACCTGGACCTCCCCGCCACCCGCACTGAGCCACCCAGCCCCAGCTCCCAGTTAAATGTAAAGGTTCCAGCATGGCAATGGGGAGCACAGGCCACTGGCTGCACGGAGGAGGTAGGAGATCACCCTGCAGCAGCCCCTCCCATGGACCTCTGGGGCAGGCCTGGCCCTTAGATGCAGCCTCATCGCCAAGTCCTTGTCTCGGGCAGGGGCTGCAGGGTGATCTCCCACCTCCATGCAGCCAGTCACTTGTGCTCCCCACTGCCATGCTGGAGCCTCCACATTTATTGACAAAATGTGCAGAATTTAAAAATATTGTGCACAGAACTTTTATTTTTGGGGCACAGCATTCCCTCAGGAGTAACCCCTAGAACTGCGGGTTTAAGGAATCTGTTCAGGCACAGGCAATCCATACAAAGGCCATATGCCTCTGCCCAAGTCAAGTCTCTTTTGGTCTCTTATCAATATGCTCCTATACAAGCTCTGCTACAAGGGGCTTCCCACAGACTGGTGTCTTTGGACTACCCTTTCCCCTAAATGGGGGTTCCAAGTTGCAGAAGGAAGAGTGGCTAAGCAAGAACTTACCTACAAATGATGCATAGATTTCAGTTATGATGCTACTACACAGAATGGTCAGAGATGAGCTTCTGCAGGGCTAGAGAAAGAAAAGCACCTGCCACAGTGGCTACTTTCCCACCTCCATTATGCCCAGGGCAGGATCTGTTGAATCCCAGTCTCCTTTGACCTACTGCCCTTTAAAGTTTAGCAAATATTTAATTATGATATGGTTAAGCCCCTGTAGCCCGTAGGTATAGGTATTTACTAAGTGAGGCAAAGGTGCAAGTTAAAGCAATAATTCAATGAGCCTATAAACCTCAAGGCCTGTAAGACAATTAGTTTACCAATAATTAAGGCATATGACCCAAAAAGCCTTTGCATAAGTAGCTAACCAAGAGTAACCCTAGATCATAACACATCGTAAGATAGAATGCTGTAATGACTACACTGCTGATAAGTAATGACAAAAGATGCTAGTTTCTACCAGCTTGGGATATGTTTAGCTATGGACATCAGCAAATGTCTGACCACAAGGATGCCAAGATAACCAATTGACATATATGCTAATAAACTTCAGGTAAAAGGATTAATATCCTATGGGAGAAGGGCACCCCAGCATTAGTAGGTGAGGAACTACAAATAAGGAAAAGGGGCTGAAACCCCTACTGAATATGCATTAGGCATAGTGGCATCAGCATAACACATTATAAAAGCTGTATCCCAGCCTACATGATTTGGGAGGGAGAGATGTAGCTCTTAGGACATGCCAGGATGACGACCACTGGTGATGGTGAGGGAAAAGAGGAAGACGACAAGACCTAGATTGGCTAGATTGTCGGGCTCAACGGGTAGTGATCAATGGCTCCATGTCTAGTTGGCAGCCGGTATCTAGCGGAGTGCCCCAAGGGTCGGTCCTGGGGCCGGTTTTGTTCAATATCTTCATTAACGATCTGGAGGATGGTGTGTATTGCACCCTCAGCAAGTTTGCGGATGACACTAAACTGGGAGGAGTGGCAGATACGCTGGAAGGTAGGGATAGGATACAGAGGGCCCTTGACAAATTGGAGGATTGGGCCAAAAGAAATCTGATGAGGTTCAACAAGGACAAGTGCAGAGTCCAATGCACCGCTACAGACTAGGGACCGAGTGGCTAGGCAGCAGTTCTGCAGAGAAGGACCTAGGGGTGACAGTGGACGAGAAGCTGGATATGAGTCAACAGTGTGCCCTTGTTGCCAAGAAGGCCAATGGCATTTTGGGGTGTATAAGTAGGGGCGCTGCCAGCAGATTGAGGGACGTGATTGTTCCCCTCTATTCAACATTGGTGAGGCCTCATCTGGAGTACTGTCTCCAGTTTTGGGCCCCACACTACAAGAAGGATGTGGAAAAATTGGAGAGAGTCCAGCGAAGGGCAACAAAAATGATTAGGGGTCTGGAACACATGACTTATGAGGAGAACTGGGATTGTTTAGTCTACGGAAGAGAAGAATGAGAGGGGATTTGATAGCTGCTTTTAACTACCTGAAAGGTGGATCCAGAGAGGCTGGATCTAGACTATTCTCAGTGATAGCAGATGACAGAACAAGGAGTAATGGTCTCAAGTTGCAGTGGGGGAGGTTTGGGTTGGATAATAGGAAAAACTTTTTCACTAGGAGGGTGGTGAAACACTGGAATGCGTTACCTAGGGAGGTTGTGGAATCCCCTTCCTTAGAAGTTTTTACGGTCAGGCTTGACAAAGCCCTGGCTGGGATGATTTAGTTGGGATTGGTCCTGCTCTAGGCAGGGGGTTGGACTAGATGGCCTCCAGAGGTCCCTTCCAACTCTGTTATTCTAAGATTCTATGAACTAACATATCAGGGTTGTTTTGCAAGGCATGCTATAAGAATGTGGATGCTCAGCTCATTCTATATTATTTCTATCTACTTGCTGGGTGAGAGCTAATAAAATTATAGGTTTCAGAGTAGCAGCCGTGTTAGTCTGTATCTGCAAAAAGAAAAGGAGGACTTGTGGTCACAAAAGCTTATGCTCAGATAAATTTGTTAGTCTCCAAGGTGCCACAAGTCCTCCTTTTCTTTTTAATAAAATTATAATTAGTTAATAAAATCATTATAAATACAGTATGATTTCAGAAGTGTGGTGTTGTAACCGTGCATGTTGGTGCTCCCAATTTAACAGTGATTTTGATAATATTCTGCCTAATCTTGGGACAAGAACCTATCAATTTCAGCGTGCTAATCAGTAATGTAATAATAGACTATCAATAAATCAGGCAACCCCAAATCAAAAACTGTAGTGCAATGGGGCACAATCATGCTTGCCAGTAACTAAATAAAAGCATAGGGCCTTGTAAAATAAAGTTATTCTGCTCCCTGATCGTTTTCTGCAGCTACAAACAAAGATAACGGAAATGGTTGCATAGTCACAGCTTTGGTCTTAGAAGACTAGCAATGAAGCCATCTTCAGCTGCAGAAACGGACAGTAACTAGACAATGTTTAAACGATGATGGATTTCCTGATATACTGTGAACCAGCAACATGAGTAAAGGAAGACTTCATATTTGATCCAGTTGCCATTGAAATCAGCAGTAAAAAACTTACTTCAGTGGGATAAGAACATAAGAAGAGCCTTGCTGGATCAGATGAGTGGTTCATCTAGCTTGGTATCCTGTTTCTGACAGTGGCCAGCACCAGGTGCCTCAGAGTGAATGAACAGAACAGGTCAATTTAGAGTAATCCATCCCCTGTCATCCAGTGCCAGCTTTTAGCTTTCACCATTTAGTCCTGGGGTTGCATACCTGAGCACCTTAGCTAACAGCCATTGATGGACCTATATTCCATGAATTTATACAATTCTTTTTTGAATCCAGTTATACTTTTGGCCTTTGCAACATCCCACAGCGAAGAGTTCCACAGGCTGACTCTGTGCTGTGTGAAGTACTTCCTTTTTTCTGTTTTAAAGCTGCTGCCTATTAATTTCATTAGGTGACCTCTTGTTCTCGTGTTACATGAAAGGATAAAACAACATGTCCCTATTCACTTTCTCCACACCATTCATGATTTTATAGACCACGGTCATACCCCCCCAGACATCTCTTTTCTAAGCTGAAAAGTCACCGTCTTTTTTACTTTGTCATAAGAAGCTGTTCCATACCCCTAATAATTTTTATTATCCTTCCTTGCACTTTTTCCAATTCTAATATATCTATTTTGAGATGAGGCGACCAGAACCACATGCAGTAATCAAGGTGTTCATGTACCATGGATTTATATAGTGACCTTATGATATTTTCTGTCTTATTATCTATCTCTTTCCTAATGGTTCCTATTAGCAGCAATCAGAAAAGCTACATGCTGAGCAGATGTTTTCAGAGAACCATTAAGTCCAATATCTTTTTCCTGAGTGGTAACAGCTGATTTAGACCCCATCATTTTGTATATATAGTTGCCATGTGCATTACTTTGCATTTATAACACTGAATTTCATCTGCAATTTTGTTGCCCAGGCACCCAGTTTTTTGAGATCCTTTTTTAACTCTTCGCAGTCAGATTTGAATTTAACTATCTTGAGTAATTTTGTATTGTCTGAAAATTATGCCACTTCATTGTTTACCCCTTTTTCCAGATCACTGATGAATATGTTGAATAGAACTGGTCCCTGTAGAGATCCCTGGGGGACCTCAGTATTCACCTTCTCCATTCTGAAAACTGACCATTTATTCCTACCCTTTGTTTCTTGCCTTTTAACCAGTTATGATCCATGAGAGGACCTTCCCTCTTACCCTACGACTGCCAATTTTGTGTAGGAGTCTTTGGTGAGGGACCCAGTCAAAGGCTTTCTGAAAGTCCAAGTACACTATATCACTGGATCACCCTTGTATACATGCTTACTGATTCCCTTAAAGAATTCTAATAGATTGGTGAGCCACGATTTTCCATTACAAAAATCATGTTGATTCTTCTCATATCATGTTCATCTATGTGTCTAATATTTTTGTTCTTTACTATAGTTTCAATCAATTTCCCTGGTACTGAAGTCAGGCTTACCGACTTCTAACTGCCAGGATGGTCTCTGGGGCCTTTTTTAAAAATAGGCGTTACATTAACTACCTTCCAGTTATCTGGTATAGAGGCTGATTTAAACAATAGATTATATACAACAGTTAGTAGTATTGCAATTTCATATTTGAGTTCCTTCAAAACTCTTGGGTGAATACCATCTAGTCCTGGTGGCTTAATACTGTTTCATTTATCAGTTTCAAAACCTCCTCTCTATTTACAACTTTGTCCACATATTTATTCAAGGGACACCATCACAGGACCTAATCACATCAGCCACGCCATCAGGGGCTCATTCACCGGCACGTCTACTAATGTTATATATGCCATCATGTGCCAGCAATGCCCCTCTGCCATGTACATTAGCCAAACCAGACAGTCTCTACACAAAAGAGTAAATGGACACAAATCTGACATCAGGAATCATAACATTCCAAAACCGGTAGGAGAACACTTCAACCTCTCTGGCCACTCAGTAAAAGACTGAAGGGTGGCAATTTTGCAACAGAAAAGCTTCAAAATCAGACTCCAAGGAGAAACTGCTGAACCGGAATTAATATGCAAAGTAGATACCATTAACTTGGGTTTGAATAGAGACTGGGAGTGGCTAGGTCATTACACAAATTGAATCTATTTCCTTAAGTATCCTCACACCTTCTTGTGAACTGTCTAAATGGGCCCTCTTGATGATCACTACGAAAGTTTTTTTCTCCTGCTGATAATAGCTCATTTTAATTAATTAGCCTCTCACAGTTTGCATGGTAACTGCCAACTTACCTGTATGTATGTATTATCTATCTATATCTTCTTACTATATGTTCCATTCTATGCATCCGATGAAGTGGGCTGTAGCCCACAAAAGCCTATGCTCTAATAAATTTGTTAGTCTCTAAGGTGCCACAAGTACTCCTGTTTTTATGGTAGTTTGATTCATTTTTACTATATTTGACTATGCTTTCTTTCACATATAATGCCACTCCCCACCAGCACAACCTACTGTGTCATTCGTACATATTTTGTTTAAGACCAGGACCTTATATGTATGTAGGGAACACTGGTATCACTACATCCATGAAATGTGTTTTAAAGAATCCACATATAATAAGGGCAATGCTTGAAAATTTGTCTGAATAGATTATACCTGTACTATACATGGCCAGATTTCAACTCACAGACTATCACTACTGGTGAAATCCAGCACAGGCCAAATAATTTGCCATTCCAGAATGGGTGGGCTGAGGAGAAAGAGAAGGCACCATGCATGTATCCGATGAAGTGAGCTGTAGCTCACGAAAGAGAGGCTAAAAAATTTGAGCATAAGCTTTCATGAGCTACAGCTCACTTCATCGGATGCATTTATCCGATGAAGTGAGCTGTAGCTCACGAAAGATTATGCTCTAATTTGTTAGCCTCTAAGGTGCCACAAGTACTCCTTTTTCTTTTTGCGGATACAGACTAACACGGCTGCTACTCTGAAATCAGCGAAAGGGAAGACTGCCTGGGACAAGTGGGTCCTGTGAGACTTTGACAAACGCACCCCCACATAAGAGGGAAATTACAGTGAACCGGCCAGAGGGTCGAGCCACAAAGTGAGAGCAGCTGAGTTCTAAAAGAGCGAAACAGAGAGACGGAGTGAGCAACCGCAGGAGGGGACATCAGAGTGGCAGAGCTAATCCCAGATGCAACCAGAAGGAGGCAATCCAGCAGTCAGTAGAGCACCCCATGACAATCATGCTTTTCAAAATCCACAGAAAACGTCTAAAAGAATAAAATCCTTAATATCATATGTAGATTGAAAAAAAAAACCCACCATTATTTTATAACATGGTCTGCTGTTCCAAGGCTTGATCCTGCAAGGTACCCTGTGCTACAGCCCCAGTCTGGCAAAGTAAAACACATGCTTGCTGCTCTGTAACAAAGCCAAATGAACAGGAACGGTGCTAAACCCAGGCGATTCATTCTAGTTTTCCAATTCTTAAACCGATAGCTTGCACTTAGTTTTCCTTCTGTTCTGTTGCCTACCGTACGGTCAAATGTCACAACTAGTGATGCAAATAATTGGCTGCTGGAAGGAGAGCTAAATGCAGGAGGGATAGGAAAGACAGGCTTGTAAAGCACTGAGAAAAAAATTCAGCACATGCAAAAGCAACAGCCAAACTTTTCAGTTTGTTCACTAGCTCAGACAATTTCACTGCTACAAAATAGCTGGGAGCTAAGAGAGCATTCTGTGTAATGACAGGCAAATGAGCATTATACTATGCTACACAATTATCAGTTATCAAATCATACAAACAAATCTAAATAGCGTTAATGATTACTTTCCCGTTAATAATTCATGGTAGCCCACTACTGCCTATAAAACACATTCAGGTCTTTCTTTAAGTGACCTCCCCAGCCTTGCACAAATGGGAATATATTCCTCTGCTACTAGAACCCATTTTGAGTCAAAGAAACTATAATATGCCTCAATTTTTCTGGCTGCTTTCCATGCGCTGTGCTTCTCTGCTCCCTTTCTGTTCTCCATTCCCCTCCAGTCCCTCTTGCATTATTCCATTTATGTATTTAATTATTTAAATAGCACCTATAGCCTTAGCAATTAGTTATACTGCTTATATCGCCTTAAAAGGACGTGTTTACATTTGTGTTTTTTTCCCCCTGTGCTCACTATGTCAAGGTTGTAAGAAGCCAGCAATTCTTTCCCACCTGTTTTTTAAATATGAATGATTTAAAAAAAAAAAACAGTCCAAATGCAGTTTCTTATTTAATTAAGATATTATATTTGAAGTTGTGAGACAGAATACGAATTTTGGTAAGACACAGCATGTGAACTATTCTATAATCTTCACTTAAAAGGATTTGGGGGAGGGGAGGGGAGGATTCGCTGGCTCCTTACAAACTTGACATATTCAGCACACACACATACAAAAATTTAAACAAGTCCTTTTAAGGCTACATAGCTTCTGTCTTTAAAAAAAAAAACTTGACATATTTGCTAAACTGGGTTGCTAGCTCTCTCCAGCGCTCCTCATCAAGAGTCAGGCTGTACTCCACACTCCCATCCATGGGGACAGAAATGCTCCACTCATTCTTCAGCCAGGGTGCCAGGGATGGCTCTCTGCTCGACTGACAATCCCTCTGCTCAGCAGGAGCCCTAAAACAAAATAAGCATGCTTTCAAAGCACCATTTAAAAAACAGAAGAGGAAAGAGCGTGAACTGGATTAATTACAACAATGAAGGAAGACTATTTTCAGCCCATTTTCTTTTTAGTGCCAGTGACTCTCAAACTAAATTGTCTGGTGACCATCTCTCTTTTCTTTACACACATTGCCACTAGATGGTAGTCAATCTAACCCCTGGATTGCCAGCATATATAGTACTCACTAAAACCCAGGACCCTGACTATAACATGCCTTGGTATTCTGTAAAGGAAACCGCCCTTAATGTGAACAAGCATGTAACAATTGCTGGAGGTGAAATACACTTCCCCATTTTCCCTTCCTTGCCACGTTTTTGTCTCGAAGGGACACAGAAGGTTTTACTTTCATGGCGTTCCCACTGATTCAGAGTGTACACAGAACTCAGGGTACTTACACAGCACAACACAAAGCCTCCGCAAAGTCTATAAATATACCATACTTCTTGAACTACTTAAATGCAAGACCAATTCTTTAGTATTTGTGTTTTTTCACAGCTTGTAAGCACTCATCACTTTTCAGTGTATGGTTGCTTTTATAAAGGAAGTTTTCAAAAATAATCTCTTTCCAGTATCTATCCCCAACCTATATATGGTCTCACTGCATATAATGGGTAGCTACTGAAATGCAAATCCTTTCTAAGAATCAAGTCCAGTTTATCCTTTCTAAATTACCATGGACTCAAAAATAAATAAAACATATTGTATTATATTCTAGCACAACTGCCAGAATGGCACTATTCTTGTATAATTTTACACTGACTACATTAGGCTACCATTACAGTACAAGACCAAAAAAAAGCATCTAATGCTCTGAAAATGAGCAACAGTCTTGCAATTTGACAGAGTATTGCAAATCTAGTAAGTGCTGTAGAGATCAAATATGCAGCTAATTCGCTCTTCCTTTTGGCAGGTGAAGTCTGGCACCCTGCTAGAAGGTATGGAAAAAATGAAAAACAAAAGAAAAAAAATGCACAAATTGCATGTTCCCTACAAAGGGAGTGCTGCCGTTTGCTTTGTATGTTTCACTCAAAGAGGTGATGCTGCCATCCGGCAACAAAGAATATTATGACTTCACGAGAGAAACAAACAGGAGCAGATGAATTCAAACAAAATGCTCCCCTCTCCTCACCACACTCCCCTTTCCTCTTGCAAATATTTTTAGTACGAGAAGTTTTTAATCAAAGTTTTCCATGAGATTTCAGACATTTAAGTATCTACAAAATGTTACAATGTCTCTCTGAAGTTCAAGGATGAAATTCTGGTCCTGTTGAAGTTTTGCCATTGGCTTCCACTGAATTCAGTGGAGCTACAATTTCACCTCAAATCCTCACCAATCCCAGTAAGCATTAGCCACATTTTAGAGACATGGCAATTGAGATAGATATATGTACCAGAATGGTCCCTTGTGACAGCTCTGGACAACACTCTCAACTCCGATGCACTAGCCAGGTAGGCAGTAAAAGCCCCAGGAACTTTTGAATTTCATTTCCTGTTTGGTCACCATCAGCACAGTCCACCATCGCAAGTGACCACGCAGTCCCGGATTAGCAGATTACCTACAACATGGTCCAAACGGGAGGTACTGGATCTCATCACATGTTGGGGAGATGAACCCAGCAACCATACAACAAAAACATTAACCCAGGAACCTGTCCTTGAAACAAAACCCAATGCCAACTCTGTCCATATATCTATTCAAGTGACACCATCATAGGACCTAATCACATCAGCCACATCATCAGGGGCTCGTTCTCCTGCACATCTACCAATGTGATATATGCCATTATGTGCCAGCAATGCCCCTCTGCCATGTACATTGGCCAAACCAGACAGTCACTACGCAAAAGAATAAATGAACACAAATCTGACGTCAGGAATCATAACATTCAAAAACTGGTAGGAGAACATTTCAACCTCTCTGGTCACTCAGTAAAAGACTGAAGGGTAGCAATTTTGCAACAGAAAAGCTTCAAAACCCGACTCCAACAAGAAACTGCGGAACTGGAATTAATTTGCAAACTAGATACCATTAACATGGGCTTGAATAGAGACTGGGAGTGGCTGGGTCATTACACAAATTGAATCTATTTCCCCATGTTAAGTATCCTCATACCTTCTTGTCAACTGTCTGAAATGGGCCATCTTGATTATCACTAAAGTTTTTTTTTCTCCTGTGATAATAGCTCATCTTAATTAATTAGCCTCTTAGAGTTGGCAACTTCCACCTTTTCATGTTCTCTGTGTGTGTGTGCGTGCGTGCGTAATACATATACATATCTTCTTACTATATGTTCCACTTTATGCATCTGATGAAGTGGGCTGTAGCCCACAAAAGCTTATGCTCTAATAAATTTGTTAGTCTCTAAGGTGCCACAAGTACTCCTGTTTTTTGCAGATACAGACTAACAGGGCTGCTACTCAAAAACACAAGTAGTAATTCTTCCACTCTCCTCAGCACTGAGAAGGCCTTAGTTGGAGTATCACATCCAGTTCTGGGTGCCACATTTCAGGAAAGATGTGGACAAACTGGAGAAAGTCCAGAGAAGAGCAACAAAAATGATTAAAGGTCTAGAAAACATGACTTGTGAGGAAAGATTGGAAAAAATTGCGTTTTCTTAGTCTGGAGAAGAAAAGACGAAGAGGGGGACATAAGTCTTCAAGTACGTAAAAGGTTATTATAAGGAGGAGGGTGATAAATTGTTCTCCTTAACCACTGAAGACAAAAGAAGCAATGGGCTTAAATTTCAGCAAGGGAGATTTAGGTTGAACATTAGGCAAAACTTCCTGGCTCTAAGGGTAGTTAAGCACTGGTACAAAATAACCTGGGGTTGGGATGGAATCTCCATCACTGGAGGTTTAAGAGCAGGTTAGACAAATACTTGTCAGGGAAGGTCATAATAGTTAGTCCTGCCTCAGTACAGGGGACTCAACTAAATGACCTGTTGAGGTCCCTTCCAGTTCTTCATTTCTGTGATTTCTATGATTTAAAGAGAGCTCTATCAGAAAATGGATTAATTTTAAAAAGTCATTAAAATATAAATTGATAGTGTCCTTTTAACATATACATCTGATATTAGGACATACAAATTATCACCATTACACTGTACAGTAACAGTGCTATGTACACACAAGAGGGATAAGTTTCAGTTGCTGTGGGAACCATAACTTGCACATGTACAATATCAAGTATGATATTGTTTAATATAATCTTATGCTTTTAATGAATCCAAACTGGAAAAATCAGGAACAGACCTATGCCTTATTGTTTAGAGTATTAGTATATCTCTCTGCTATACCCTCTTCCCTTGGGCATTAGTTTTAGTACCACTTAGCATTTATTTCCTTTGCACATTTTGCTAACATGATTTCTGGATACAACATTGTAAGTATAGCATGAGCTATTTTGAAACAGTGACTCTTGCAAAGTGTTAAACTTGTACGAAAATTGCTTGAAACTACTTTAGTTGAATTACAAAAGTGAAGGAAATTTCTTAAACGCTGGTTCCATTCAAATCAAGATTAAGTGATTAAGGTCTGTAAACAACTTATTCATTTGTAAAAATCTCTCTTAAATAGCAATATACCTTCTATTAGGCCAGATTACCTGGTTGTGTGTCAGTTTTCTGATGGTACAAACTACAAAAGACTCAGAGTTTAACGATGAGTGCCAAGAGACCTGAGTGCAATTCCTTGCTCTGTCAGATTTCCTGCATGATGTCAGGCAACCCGCTCAGGCCTAATGTACGAAAATTTCCCACTATTTTTGGAAAAAAGAAAAGGAGTACTTGTGGCACCTTAGAGACTAACAAATTTATTTGAGCATAAGCTTTTGTGAGCTACAGCTCACTTCATCGGATGCTCAGATAAATTTGTTAGTCTCTAAGGTGCCACAAGTACTCCTTTTCTTTTTGCGAATACAGACTAACACGGCTGCTACTCTGAAACCTGTCACTATTTTTGGGTGCCTCTATTCATTAAGATGCCTTGAGCCTGATTTTGAGAGGTGCTGAACAGTCACAGTTCCCATTAACTTCATTTATAATTGCGGGCACTCAACACCTCTCACATCAGGCCCAATGTGTCTGAAGTCGGGTGACCAAAGCTAGAGGCACCCAGAATTCTTTCCCGCCTCGTTTGGTAATGGGCCTATCCTGTCCCTTGTCTTCCTTTTGCTTCTCATGTATCTGTAAAATGCTCTCATTACCTTTTATATCTCTAGCTAATTTAACCTCATTTTGTGCCTTGGCCTTTCTAATTTTGTCCCTATATGCTTGTGTTGTTTTTTTTAAATTATATATATTTTCATCCTTTGTAATTTGACCTAGTTTCCACTATTTGTATTACTCTTTTTTGACAGGTTTCAGAGTAACAGCCGTGTTAGTCTGTATTCGCAAAAAGAAAAGGAGTACTTGTGGCACCTTAGAGACTAACCATAGCTAACTTTCGTAGCTCACGAAAGCTTATGCTCAAATAAATTGGTTAGTCTCTAAGGTGCCACAAGTACTCTTTTTTTTGGAGTTTCAGATCACTGAAGATCTCCTGGTAAAGCCAGGGTGGCCTCTTAACATACTTCCAACCTTTTCTATGCTTTGATATAGTTTGCTCTTGGGCCCTTAATGTCTCTTTTAAAAACTGCCAACTCTCCTGTACTCTTTTTTTCCCTTAGACTTGCTTCCCATTGCATTTTGTATACCAATTCTGACTTGCTAAAGTTTACCTTCTTTAAGTTCTTTTTTTTTTTTTTTTTTTTTTTTTAAATCAGCGTGGCTAAAAATCAATGATTTACAAAAAAAATCAGATTTTTTTGATAAAATGCTTTAAGGAAAAATCCTATCTAAAGATTGTACAAAAATGTATCTTAATTAAAACAAAGATATCTCATCATGGAATAGAGATTATAAATTCTAAAGTATGAGACAATATATTCATGTAATGTTTAAAAAATGTAAATGAGTTCCAACAGTTCATGGATTAGGGACTCAATCTTATGGGGTTCCAGAGACTTGTGTACAGATTTAGGTTAATCTTTCTACCTACCCAATGGGACTCAGTGCTCAGTCTAGAAGATACCATCAGAGATGCTTAGTTTTGCAGTTCTCAAACTGTGAATTTGTGTCTCCAGAGATAACATGCTTATTAACAGCAAAAATGTTTTTAAATAAATTAGCTAGATCGATAGATAGATGTATGTGAGAAACAGACCTCAACCGTATTTTCCCTCTGCAAATTTGTGTATACAGAGAGTCAATCCCTTACTTCTCTTTAAGAGTGAAAAGTTTCAAAGAGTTCTATGAATAAAAGATTGTTGGGGAGAGGGGCAAAACAGATCTGGACAAGGAGAAGTCTGGAGATAAATATGAGAAGGGAGGGACAGGCAGTAGAAACAAAAGTAAAACTGTTTGAGCAGCATATTCCAGAAGTCTTGTGGTCTTTCTGCATGTAGCCTTCATTGATTTGAGATCTACCATACCATTCTCTCACTAGAAGGGAAAACCTCTGACAGCAGGCTGTAAAAGAGATCCAGTTTGGGAATAAGAACCATTCAAGAAATATATGTTTGCTGAGGATATTTTAAAGAAAGTAAAGTTACACTAGTGTACTGGTGGAAGTCACCTAAGCACATGGATTCAGAGACTGTTAAAGTGATAATCTCACTTAACAGCAGTAGCTTCTTCTGCCAGTGTAGAAAGAATATTTTCTTCCTTTGGACTATTCATTCCAAACTGAGAAATTGTTTTGGGACCTGAAAAAGCAGGAAAGCCAGATTATGAACAAACAGGAAAAGGAAGGTGAAGACGACTAAGTTAGCTGCAAAAGCCAATATTTTAAGTTTTTCATGCTGATCTGGTTGACATAGTCTATTTAATTTCATTTAACTATTTTAGTAAAAACAATTTTAACAAAAACAAACCTGATTTAAAAAAACTTGACTGTCTAAATTCAAAAATTCATATGCTTCTTTTGTTGTAATATTATATGTTTGCTGTTGAAGAAAAAAATCCAGAACATAGTGTTGTTGTTTTAGTTAAATAAAACAATTTAAGTGTCTGTTTGGTGATGTTCTCCTCCTCATACAGCATGGCAAGAAAATCCTCCAAATATTAACGATTAACCTGTTGAATTGGAGATGGTTCACCTCCCAATGACTTCATAAATATCTGCTTTGATTACCTTTGGTAAATGAAATAACCAAACAATCATTCATTTTCTGATATAGCTGTAAAACTGATCTGAAAAGTTTTCAAAATGAAACCTATATCTATTTCTGAGTTGTGAAGAATATGTATTAAGGTTATAACAACCAAAAAAATGCACTTTTATGTAGAAATCCATGATTAAATTGAGTCTTCCTGACAAATTGATTTAAATCATTTAAATCACTAGATTTAAATCAGATCCACCCTGGTTTTTATTCTGTTGTTTCCCCTCCTGCAATTCCTTAGAATGATGAACTCGAATAATTTCATGATCACTTTCACCCATGCTGTCTTCCACCCTCAGATTCTCAACTAGTTCCTCTCAGTTTGTCAGAATCAAATACAAAATAGCCTCTCACCTAGCTCCTTTCTCCACCTTCTGTAATAAAAACCTCTCTCTAATACATTCCCAAGAACCTGGATAATCTGTGCCCTGCTATATTATTTTCCCAACAGATGTCTGGGTAGTTGAAGTCTCCCACCACCAAGTCCTGTGTTTTGGATGATTTCATTAGTTGTTTTAAAAAAGTCTCATCTACCCCCTTCTTCGTAGTTAGGTTGTCTTCAGTGCACCCCTACCATGACATCACCCTTGTTTTTTACCCCTTTTTTCCTTACTCAGGCTTTCAAAAGGTCTGCCCTCCCACTTCTATCTCAATCTCAGTGCAAGTGTATACATCTTTAATATACAAGGCAACCCTCCTCCCTCTTCCCCTGCCTGTTCTTCCTGGACAAGCTGTACCCTTCTATACCAATATTCCAGTAGCGTGACAAGTCCGCATTCGTATGTTTACCTCCAGGATGGGTGTGTCTGCCTGGACCAGAAGATTCAATGAGCTCACTACCTGCACACAACTCCTTTATCCTTACTCACAAAGCCCTGTAGTCATTTTTGATCTGCTCAGGGTCATACCTTGCAGCATCATGAGTGCCCACACGGATGAGCATTGCCAGCAGATCGAGAGAAGTGATTATTCCCCTCTATTTGGCACTGGTGAGGCCACACATGGAGTATTGAGTCCAGTTTTGGTCCCCCCACTACAGAAAGGATGTGGACAAATTGAAAAGAATCCAGAAGAGGGCAATGAAAATGGTTAGGGGGCTGGGGCACATGACTTACGAGGAGAGGCTGAGGGAACTGGGGTTATTTCATCTGCAGAAGAGAAGAGTGGGGAGGGGGGGGGATTTGATAGCAGCCTTCAACTACCTGAAAGGAGTGCCAAAGAGGATGGAGCTAGGCTGTTCTCAGTGGTGGCAGATGACAGAACAAGAAGCAATGGTCTCAAGTTGCAGTGGGGTAGGTCTACCTTGGATATTAGGAAACACTATTTCACAAGGAGGGTGGTGAAGCACTGGAATGGGTTACGTAGGGAAGTGGTGAAATCTCCATCCTTAGAGGTTTTTAAGGCCTGGCTTGACAAAGCCCTGGTTGGGATGATTTAGTTGGTGTTGGTCCTGCTTTAAGTAGGGGATTGGACTAGATGACCTCCTGAGTTCTCTTCCATCCCTAATATTCTATGAGCAGCATGGAATAGCAGTCACGAGCACCAGCTGATCCTCTGCAATTCTTCTGTAATATCTCAGATATGAGTCCCTGACAGGCAATACACCTCTCAAGATGCCAGGTCAGGCCTGCAGATGCATGCCTCCATCCCCCTTAGGTGGGAGCCACTGACTTCCTAGAAGAAATGAAGGCTGGTGGGAGTGCTGGATGCGATTCTCCCAGCCTTAGGGGGTACATGGCTGCTTCTCGTCCTCCACCTTTTGGGGGAGATTCCTCATCCCTCATTGCCTGGGCAGCACACCAGATTTTTCTCTCTATGGATGGTGGTGCAAAGGTAGAGCACTGCCTGCTGCCAGAGGAAACCAGCAGCCAGGTTCCTCCCAGTGAAGGAGCAGTTTCCTTCTTTCCTGGTGGTGCTACCACAATCCTCTCCAGCTGGATTTCTTCCTTAAACGTGGAGGTCTGCATATGCATATTTTCAATTAATCCCTCATATGCATGCTCTTCAGCCTAACCACCTCCTCCTTTAGCTCTTCCACCTGCCTCATGAGAGATTCTACCAGTACGCACTTCTCACACTGCATGATCTCCCCCAACCCAGCTTCCTATGACAGGGAAATGCAGGCCACAGTTTCTGCAAATCCATATCAGGACCTGGGTAGAGAACCCATGGGTGGGTTTTCTGTCTGGACATAGGAGAAGGAGCCAGGAGCAAATTGGCATTGGTGATGCAGCCTTTCTGAACCATTCTGATTTTATTCTGTCTCCCTCCTTCAAACTGTTAGGTAGTATGTCCTGATTTAAAAATAAATAAATGCTAATTTTTTCTGCTCCACTGCCTTTGTTTATAAGGGACGGTAAAGGGGAAACTTTGAAACTGACAAAACAAACAAATGGCGGTGGAAGAGCAGTGAAGTTTATGTAATTTCTTCCAGTCACAGTCTTCTTAGGTGGTACTTGTAAGTATGATGGGTACAAAACATCAGCCAGAAGAGTGATTTTTATGTTGAACATGTTCCTTTTACCGTTGCTGAGGGAATTTAAAAATTCCTGACTTTCATACATACAACGTTCAGGACTTTACTTCAATTTTTGTTTGCTACAGGGCAAAGAAGATGGGGGGAAAAAATCTCTCCCACATGAGTGGAAGATTCCAAAATGTTAGAGTGTTGTTTTAAATTATTAAACAACATTTTTATTTCATAGCTCCCAGAGGCTCCTTCCAGAATTGCTGTATGAAGCACATGGAAACTAGGGGCGAGATCCCTGGCCAATGGGAATTTTGCCATTGACATTAACAGGGGGAAGGATTTCACCTTGTATCTCTACCCAAAAGAGCTTACACAGACAATACTTCTGAGAGCTCAAAATAATCTCTATGTTTGTTTCAGCTACCACTCCAGTTGTACATTGCACTTGGTCCCAAATTGATGAGCGCTGACACTGGGCCTCCCCGATGTATCCCCTTCTCTCTGACACACACGGTCAGTCTTCTCACTCTCCTTGTCTTCCGCTCCTCTAAACTTTTTTCCTCCTCAACCCTGTCTCAATCCTCTTTTTCCACAGAACCAGGCCTGTGCTACTACCTGCTCCTCCTACACATCACACTGGGGGGCAAACTGCAGCAGAGTGAAAATGATGAAATGTTAGCTTCATTCTTCTAATTGAGGAAACAGCAGGTCAAACTCTTCTCTCCCCTACACTCTGGCATCCCACTATGTGCAAAAGCAGGACAACCTGGGCAGGATTCTCAACTGCTGGGGGGGAAGTGTGAAGAGAAGGCTGCTGAGAAAAGACAAATATGTACCTCTTCCCTTAGGCTGAACACTCTGGCTTCCCCAAAAGCAGTGGAGAATCACATCTGAGGTTCTGCTGCTCCTGCAAAGACACTTTCTCCAAAGGAGCAGCTGGGTGACACGGATTTAGAGCTAAATTCCATCTAAGCTGCGTGGCCGAACAGCAGCCTATTAAGTGCTGCGCAGGCGCTCAGGGCTGTGGCAGGGAGAGATGCTGCTCCCCCAGCCCCGGACATGCCGCGGCCAGGAGGAGAGGCGCCTCTCTCCACTGGCCCAAACCCAACCCAGCCCTGGACCTGCTGCAGCCAGTGAAGAGGTGCCACTCCCCCGGCCCCAACCCAACCCCGGACCTGGCGCAGCCGGTGAAGAGGCACCTATCCTGAGGCCCCAGCCCAAGTTCTGCTGCGGGGAGAGAGCGCTGGGGAGAGTACTCTCTCTCCGCTGTAACCCTGGGGCAGCCTGAAACCCAAACCCCGCATCCTCAGCTCCACCCCAGAACCCGCACCCCCTGCTGGAGTTCTCACCTCTCCCCCCAACCCTCTGCCCCCACCCACACTCCAAACGCCTAGGTCCTGCCACATGAATTTCCTGCATGGAAATGTCAAATGAGACTGGGGTGACAGGGGGAAATGTGGGATATAATAAAAATAATACTTAACATTTATAACACACTTCATTTTTCACAGCACTTTACAAAGATTAGGCTCAATCCTAGAGCTGTTCTGTACTTTTAAGTTCTTATTAAAATTAAGAAGCTGATTCTCCAGTGAAGCCTCACAACAACGTTCATTGAACTGTCCCCATTTTACAGATGAAGAAACTGAAGAAAGGAAGTTAAGTGATTTATGAAAAGGCCAAAGTACCTTATAAAAATATTTTAGAAAGTATCACTCTTTGTGGAATTCTTCATAATCAAACGCAGGTAGTTGAAGCCACAATGATACATTTAAAATGTAATCACCTAAATACCTTTAGGAATATGGCCCTATGTCCACAGCAATTCTCAAGTTTTTAAAAGGAAGTCATCCAAGCATAAAATAAATGACTGGATCTTATCCCCATCTCCAGGCTCTGATCTCTCATAAATATTGGTCACCTGGAATTTTGCTAACCTTTTCAAGGGAATAAACAACTGACTTTCATCCTTAGACCCAGTATGAAAAATTCCAGCTCAATGTTTTTGCCTCAAAAAAAGGCAGAAAAACTTTGAGACATAACAGAAGTGCCTTCCGAAATCACTGGGAGCAGGATAGGCCCACTAATCTGCAAAACACATGAGTAATAATTGCACTAGTTTGTTTCCAGAGTATTATATTACTGTGTGCTACGGCCATTCTTCCCAAAGAGGAAAGATTCCCAGGAGAAACAATAAATACATCCAATCAAGAGGTCACTTCCCCTGGTCTAAAGAGCCCTGCTAATAGCTGTAAACCTCCAAGAAATAGAGTAAGCTGCTAAGTATGCTCCTGCACAGAGGTGCTTAAACTTTATTAACAAAATTCAGATAGGATGTGTAAAAAGGTGTAATTTCAATCTACATACACCTACTTACATCGACTCACCAACATGCAAGCAAGACAGCAGTTTAAACTAGTATCAGTAAGAGTGGGATGAAGATGTATATTAAAGTAAGGGGTGACTTACAGGAGAGTAATATGTTAATTGATTTTCTTGCTGTGCTTCACTCTGTGTCTGAGTTACACCAATTTAGACTCTAAGGGTACGTCTACACTTTGAGCTGGAGCTGTAAATTCTGACTCGAAAGAAACATCCACCTTAACTCTGACAGAGCTAGCATGCTACAAATAGCATCCACCTGCGGCACAGTGAGCAGCAGAAAGGGGCTAGCCACCCCAAGTACGTAGCCAGTGTCTTGAAGAGGATCATACTCAGGTGTCTAGTGCTTCCTGCTGCTTGCGCCTATGTGGATACACTCTAGTCTTAGCATGCTGGCTCAACGAGAGCTAGTGCAGATACATCTCCTTGAGCTGGGAATTACAACCCAAGCCAAAATGGAGACATCCCTTAGAGTCAATGGGCCAGATTCAAGGTGGTTTGGGAAAGACTGTAAATTCCATACTGGCAAGTGGGTATAAACCTGTGTAAGCGTAGGGGAGCCAATGAACCATACAATGTTTGATATCCAAACATGCAGGTCCCTATGAAAGAGAGAAACAAAGAGAAAGGGAGAAACTAGGAATTAACAGGGATGAAATCCATGGGGTTGCAAATTACTGTAAAACCTACATTTAGTACACAGATTGATGTTTTTGTAGAGTTTTGAGCCATCCTTCCGAATTCTATTGCAAAGATGTGATTATCTATTAAATTACATATACTAATTGATGGGGGGGCATACAGAAAGATTATTGCTTGCTATTACATTTTATAGGAATTTTCCTTAAGGGCTAGCAAACATTGTACAACCAATTCTGTCCTCACTAACATCTTTGTAGAACTGATTGTAATGAAGTTGAATAATGCTGAGAACCCAATGTATAGTGAGTATCATGATTATTATTATTTACGATTTGTATTACTGTAGCACCTAGGATCCCTAGTCATGAACCTGTCCCCCACTGTGCTAAGTGCTGTACATGCAATGGAGCTGACGGTTGATTTGATGCTTTGGGACCTAAAATAAGGCAATGTGCATCCATTCACCAGTGGAACAGTTGACACAAGTATACTTAGTTATAATGTAACAAACTACTGTACCCCTACCAGTACATCTTAGGTATAAGTGTTTTCTCCTGGGTGATTTACTTTGTCTACTGAAAATAGACAACTATGTGTCCTTTTTAGCTTAACTACTTCTGCAGCAAGCACCATTTTTTAATGGGTTAAATACACTATAAATGAGGTACTTGTTCTTAAAGGAAGAAGGATTTTAGGGGAAAGAATTTCTCAAAACCCAGAGCTGAGTTAAAGTATTACATGTACTGAGTGTAGCATAACACTTAGAAATTACCGTCAGGCATTATACTGACAAATCTAGTTTTGTCTGAGCACCTCACAAGCTTCTATATTGTCAAAAAGATAATATAAGTAACTTAAGATAAACAGTAATTTCTCCCTCCATTGTCCTTTACAAGTTGTGATACAGGAGGGCCAGGGAGCAGTGTTAGAGGGGAAATATATAAGCCGATGGCTAATTAAGGTGTGGTTCCCTGTAGACTAGGGAGGGTGGCTACAGGTTAATTGGAGCACCTGCAGTCAATTAAGACCCTGTCAGGAATCTAATAAAACCCCCCTGCTTCAGGCAGACAAGGAGAAGAAGGCTGGAGATGTGCTGTGAGACTGGAAAGATCAGAAAACTGAAAGATCAGAAAACTACCCCAACATCTAAGGACTGAAGGTACCCCACCCAAGGGGGAATAGGGTAAGACCCCACAGGGGTTGAGAGGGTCTGAGGCTTAGAGTAAGGAGCAAACCCAGACCCCTCCCCTGCTTCCCACCTTTACCACCTTCCCGGGCCACTAGCGGGGCCCTCGATGCCCCCAAAAGCAGGGGCAAGGGGTAGCATCTTAGCCCTTGCCAAGAAAAGCGCAGGATCCACCATACTAACATCAGCCATTTTGTCACAAAGTAGAATGCTACAAAATTACACAATTTGCTCTCAACAAGACAATTTAAATTCTAACTTTCTAACCGGAAAGAGCTTTTGAACTGTTATACAGCCAAGGAACCATTCAGCCTCATCTCTCTCTCAGATGTGGTGGTAGCTATGCAACTGCCATTTCTTACAGACCAATCATAATGTGGTCACTGGGTAATCTTGTGGATAACCTCAAGAGAAATATTTCCAACAAACAAGAAATAAAGGCACAGCACATAAACATGCATCAAAATGAATACAAATATGTATTACAGTGCATTACATATGTACATAAGCTGGAAAAAAAAAAACACACATAATTGTAAGTTTCTCTTTTCCTAAATCAACTTCTTAGCATGGATCCTAACTAGCAAGAAATTTGCAATCACACAGAAGACAACAGGGATATAAGGAATAGCCAGCATGCATTCGTCACAAACGACTCATACCAAACCAATCTAATCTCCTTCTTTGACAGTGTTATTGTAGATGTGATAGATCTTGATTCCAGGAAGGCTTTTGACATAGTCCCATATGACATTCTCATAAGGAAAACTAGGGAAATGTCTAAATGAAACTACTATAGGTGGGTGCACGATCTGTTTAACGATCATACACAAAGAAATTTATCAATGATTCACTGTCATAAGGGGTAGATGCACCTAGTGGGGTCTTAGTGGTCTGTATGGGGTCCAGTGCTACCCCATAGCAATGGACCCCCCAATTAATATATTTTCATTATTGAAGTGCAGAGTATACTTATGAAATTTGTGGGTGACACCAAGCCGGAAGGGGTTTCAATCGTTTTGGAGGATAGGATTAGAATTCAAAATGACATTGACAAATTGGAGAATTGGTCTGAAATCAACAAAGTTAAATTCAGTAAAGACAAATGCAAATTACTACACTGAGAAAGGGAAAAAAATGAAACTAACTACAAAATGGGGAATAACTGTCCCTCAGACGTTCTTGTCAACAGCTGGAAATGGCCCACCTTGATTATCACTACAAAAGGTCCCCCCCACCCCACCCCGCTCTCCTGCTGGTAATAGCTCACCTTAAGTGATCACTCTTGTTACAGCATGTACGGTAACATCCATTGTTTCATGTTCTCTATGTGTATAAATCTCCCCACAGTATTTTTCATTGAATGCATCCGATGAAGTGAGCTGTAGCTCACGAAAGCTTATGCTCAAATAAATTGATTAGTCTCTAAGGTGCCACAAGTACTCCTTTTCTTTTTGTGAATACAGACTAACACCGCTGCTACTCTGAAACCTGTCTAATCAGTAGTAGTGTTGAAAAGGATCTGGGAATTTTGGTGGATCACAAATTGAATACAAGTCAACAATGTGATGCAGTTGTGAAAAAGGCTAATATTATTCTGTGGCATATTAACAGCAGTGTCATAAGTAAGACATAGGAGGTAATTGTCCTACTCTACTTGGCACTGTGGGGCCTCAGCTGAAAATGATAGAAGGTTTAGAAAACATGACCTATGAGGAAAGGTGGGGGAGGGGGGAGAACTGGGCTTGTTTAATCTTTAGAAAAGACGACTGAGAAGGGACCTGATAATAGTCTTCAAATAGGTTAAGGGTTGTTATAAAAAGAACGGTGATAAACTGTTCTCTATATCCACTGAAGGTAGGACAAGTAGTAATGGGCTTACTCCACAATAAGGGACATTAGATATTAGGGAAAAACTTTCTAACTATAAGGATAGCTGAGTTCTGGAATAGGCTTCCAAGAAAGGCTATGGAATCCCTATTATTGGAGTTTAAGAACAGGTTGGCCAAACACCTGTCAGGGATGGTCTAGGTTTACTTGGTCCTGCCTCAGCTCAGGGAACGGGATTTAATGACCTCTCAAGGTCCCTTTCAGCCCTACATTTCTATGATGCCATGATGCTACGAAGGTAGGCCTACATTCTGGCCTGGCATCCCTTCAGGGCAGATTGTAACTTCCATGAGGCTTTTCTTTATGAGTCATGCAATATAGGCCAATACAAATCAACATATGGGATCTGGATTTTAAGAACTGCCCAAAGTGTGTGTGTGTGTGTGGGGCCAATGCAAAGTACAAGTGTTGCATGGCCCTAAATTCTGTACTAACAGAAGCTTCCAGGCCCGAGAAGGCAGCACTGCAGCAATTTAGCCTTGAGATTACAAGGGCATAGATCGATGTAGAAAGGAATGGTTGCTGCTTCTAAGCCAAAAAGTGGAAAGATGGACTGCATGACTCAGCTCTGATAAGAATCTAGGAGCAGGAATTAATCCAAAATTATCCTGATACTGCAAACTAGGTTGACAAATATGCCTTCATTGAAGTGGTATACCTGGTAGCCACATACTTCTGTGTTCTCCGTATCTGAGCAGGTCAGAACCCTTGTTCAGTCTTTTAGAATAGCTTCCTTCTTATTTGGCTTGAACCTAAGCCTATTTTTTGCTAGGCACGGGGAAGAGCACAAGAACTGTGATATTCATAAATTGTAACTCTGACATATATACATACTGGTGATAGTGCAGGCCAAATCACATCAGTCTCCCCTAGCATCTATTTGTATTCACTTAACAGGGGTGATGACAAGCTGGAATCCTATGGAAGCCTGATACAAAAGACCTCAATGAGAAAAAAATACACAATACCACACTTTGGCATGTCAGAGAAGAAGGAACATACTAGTGAAGGGGCTTCCCCAACCACTCACACCAAACTCTGCTGGCAAACATACAAAACTTCATTAATTATGTGGCCACTTCCCCAGTACTTACACTTTTTAATCTAAAATAATCATTCATTTGTTATTTAAACCTAGTTTTTGCAGGAAAGCTTCCAAAGCTCAAAATGAAGTATCCATTAAAGGGAAACTTAATTGTACAAATACTAATGCCAGTGTGATATGATATAGGAGTTGAACCATTTACCACAGAGAAAACAAGAAAACATCTACGGTCATGGTATAAATGAAAGGCAAGAAGTCAGGTTGTTTCACCCAGAGGGTCACTGGACATGAGATAATTTGCCAAAAGGAAGAGGGAGCGGCTAGCATGACAGAATTTAAAAGTTGGCCTGAATATCCATTTGGAGACCTACAACATATCTTGGCAAGACAAGGGATGGACTCAATGGGGCTATAGTTCAAGGTCCCAATGGGTTGTTTTTCCATGTACATGCATTAACATATCCCCAGTGCTTTAATCAGCTTAATATTTATCTCTCAACTTTTCATCTTCAGATTCTGTTTTCAGTTTAAAATGTGTTTAAATATGAAATTACTATGCACAATTTACAAAATGGACTGGAAACAAAAACAAAAAAGAGGACTGCTCTGTTCAGGTAAAAAAGGGTCCGGCCTGCATTGACATGGAGATGTACAATACACACTTTATACTCTCATCCCTGAGTACGTGATCAGGGATTTGTATACACTGACAGGGGAAAGAAGAAATCTTAGACTCTATTCAGTTTTATTCAGGCTTAACAATGTATCCTGACAACTCTTCACAATGTGCTTTTTAAATAGAAACTTGAATAATATTACATTTCCATGTATTGCAAAATAATACATGTCAGGGTTTGTGGTGTTCTGCAAGAATACTGCATGCTTCCAGAAATGTACACATTCAAGCCAAAATTTTCAAACTTGGGTGCCAGAAGTTTGGTGCCTCAATCCATATTTAGACGACATTTATTAAAGTGCTTAATTTCAGACGTTCTAATCAACTGCCACTGATATCAATATTGATGATAGTTTGTATTACAAGTTGATCAGTAAAATTATAGTAGATTGAGATGTTATGCCTATGTAAAAATCAGTCCTGCAGTATATCATCAACTATGACATTTATAGAATTCAGGCACCTGAAGTTATGTACCGGAATCCATATTTAGGCACCAACTGAACCAGCCTGCTTTTCAGAGATACTGAAGTCAGAGCTAATCTCGTTTTACACCAAAGTAACTGACATCATAATCAGGCTCAGACTCTACAAAGTTAGCACATTCCAAAACAAAGCAATACACAAAATCTTTGACAAACAAATCAAGGTGGTCATAAAGTGGCAGATACCATAGGCTCCTGGTATCACTTCTAAGTAGGACTCAGACATGTATTACAAAAATGCAGAGACCACACTTTTGGAGGTTTCAGAGTAACAGCCTGTATGCATCCAATGAAGTGAGCTGTAGCTCACGAAAGCTTATGCTCAAATAAATTGGTTAGTCTCTAAGGTGCCACAAGTACTCCTTTTCTTTTTACACTTTTGGAGCAACACCAAACTCCACTTTGTATAGTTATGACACTCACACTTCTCATACGACTGCAATAAACTTAATTCACATTGCAGTACTGTAGAATTGTTACAGGCAATCTATAAAAAAAACTACTTCTTTAGTATCCATTTTCACATCAGCACTTTCTAACACCCTCTTTTTTGATTTAGTACAAAATATATGCAGGAAATCCTTTACTTTGTAGAGTCGATAAAGTTTTACATAGCAATCATTACTAAGGAAAACAGTTCTTATTTTTTTTTTTTAAACCAGTTAATCCTGATAAGGCACAAGCTATTCCCCAAGGGAGCTTTTGGAGAAGACACTCCCATACAGCTAGTGAACACGAACATGGATGTGTCAGCCTGACTTCACTTTATAAAGGATTTTTTATTCCTTATGTGTTGAGTACATTGCATGTGCACCTTCTGTATTCCCTGGATAGATGAAGCACTTTTATTTCCATTCTTGTGTCCTTAAATACCTTTAAAAAATGATGAACATGACGAAACATGAACTCTAAATGTACCTCATCGACCCATTAAAAGTTCAGCTGGGCCATCACTATGGAAACAGGTATTGCATTCAAACACAAGAAGAGAACTGTATTTCCACAGAGGACACTAAGCAATGAACAACCAGAGGTGTATATTGGTAGTCAGAACTGAGGAAACAAACTATGAAATTAAAGTCTTCAAGAGACTTAGCTAAGCATATCAAATAGAATTGGTTTGTTTCTTAAGGGGATAGTATCAGGTCAATTTTGAGTCAAAATTAAGATTTTGTATCAATAAGCTTTTTCAAAAGCTACAACAAAAGAAATATATCCTGACTTTACATAGTTTGTTGGAATTTATAAAAATATTCCCCTGCAGTCTATGCATTGCAGTATTGTGTTAATAAAGCATGAGACTAGGAGCTTGTCTACATTTAGGTTGTGTCTACACTGGCACTTTCATCACTAAAACTTTTGTCGCTTGGGGGGGGGGGGGGAAACACACACACACCCCTGAACGACAAAAGTTTTAGTGGCGAAAAGCACCGGTGTGGACAGTTTGTCGTCGGTGGGAGCCATGCTCCCACGGAAGAAGCTACCGCCCCTCATTGGAGGTGGTTTTATTTTGTCACCAGGACAGCTCTCTCCTTGCAATAAAGCGTGGCTACAGAGCACCTTACAATGGCGAAGCTGCAGTGGCACAGCCGTGCTGTTGTAAGGTGCACAGTGCAGATGTAGCCTTACAAAGCTGCAACAGCATAGCTGCACTGCAGTGCTTAGTGAAGATGCTACCTATGCCGACAACAGGAGAGCTTCTCCCATTGCCGTAAAGTGTAGGTTCTCTAGCTCCCCGAGAGACGGTAGCCATGTCTACATGGGGGATTAGGTCAGTATATCTATGTCGCTCAGGTGTGTGGAGTTTCCACACTCCTAAGAGACCTAATTATACCAACATTAAAGCGTAGAGCAGACCAGGGATCAGAAACTGAAAATAACCAGCAACTAAAAGAAAAATTGCACTCGCTATCTAAATACTTCTATGGCACTGATAGTCATAAAAGTGAATAACTTCATTCTCCAGGCTGAAAGAAATGTAAAAAACTAAACAAAAAAGTCGCAGCTCACGCTGACCCAGATGCAGATTTAGAAAGTTGTTGAGTTCCAGCGGGAAAAAACCTGAAACACAGGACCATCAAATCATTAGATAAAAAACACCAACCCCACAGATTCTATTATTTTTATTTCTGTTACATCACCTTAGTATCTGAGCACCTCCCAAGCATTAATGAGTTAATCCACAAAAACAATTCCCTGAGACAGGGAAGTACGTTCACAGGAAAACTGAGGCACAGAAAGGTGAAGTGACTTGTCCAGAGTTACATGTGGAATGTGTGGCAGAGCCTGGAATAGAACCCAGATTTCTCAGCTACCAAGCCTGTGCATTATCTACAAGGCAAACTTTCCTTCCAGGACTAAGCCTGCTACTGACCAACTGCGTGAGAATCTGCTACTTGCACAGACTTCCACAATACTGTGCTATAAAGTTCATTCACAGAGCAGCTGTGTTAATGCAGGTTGGCCAAAATCTCCTATTAGAGATGAACTATACTGAGTTTCCTTATCACACTGTCTGGAGTGGCCCATGACTGAGCTAGGGTGACCAGAAAGCAAGTGTGAAAAATCAGGACAGAGAATGGGGGTGTAATAAGCACCTGTATAAGAAAAAGCCCTGGATATCAGGACTGTCCCTACAAAAATAGGACACCTGGTCACCCTACTGTAAGTGCCCACCTCAGGGCAGACTGCCAGAAAACAGGGCAGATATCCCAAACAGGTGGTGTGTTCCATAATCAGATTTCACTAACTAACTCACAGATCACCCTACCAGTCCCACCACGGAGGCACAAACAAACAATCACCCTCGACTCTCCAGTCCATCCTATCACCCAGACAAACTGGACCTCATGATAAAAGGTCATTCAAACCAAACATCACACCACACCAGGCTGCTCCCAGTCCCAAGAAACCAGTCGCTCACCCCAGATTAACTGGCACTCTAGATCCCACACCAAAGACAACGCTGGTAGCCAATTCCACAGTAAACCAACCAAAAGTTCGCTAGCCGAGAAAAGGATACAAGAGTCACTGAGAGGTTAAAGCAGGCAAAACACATTTACAGATGAGTCACCGTTTACAATTCCGAATGGTGGCAGCGATGCAACAAACAGCCAGTTTCCCAAAAGTCCCCTCTGGGTACCCAGATTGTCTCTGGGGAACTTCACCTTGCATCTAGTACACTTCCTTATAAGAGTCCAAACAGTCCAGAGATGCCAAATCTTTCCTTGAATCCATACTTATAGCTTCTCACAGAGAACAAGTCGACAACACCACTACCCACCTGGGCATTTCCTTTGATGACAGAGAGTGAGGAATGCATTTTGAGTCTTTGACCTCCAATCATCACACACAATGACCACTTGTTTTGAAATTAGCACTTTCTGTTAAAGTTCTTCATTTGCATTACACAAGGCTTCTTTCTCACTTGATGGGTTATTTAGTTAGAGGGGTATACACAGTGTAAATGTTTGCTATTACTTTATAACAGGACACAGATAAGTGAAAACAAAGCAAACATCCCATTCGTTTTCATGAAATTTAAACACCAAATATACTCAAACATTTTTAAAAAAATTACTTTGACCTATACAGTCAAACCTCAGAGTTACAAACTCCAGATTTATGAACTGACTGGTCAACCACACACCATTTAGAACCAGAAGTATGCAATCAGGCAGCAGAGACAAAAACAAAAACATACAGTACAGCACCGTGTTTAAGCATAAACTACTAAAAAAATAAACAAAGGTTAAAGATTTGACAAGGGAAGGAACACCTTCTGTGCTCGTTTCATTTAAATTAAGGTGGTTAAAAGCAGCATTTTTCTTCAGCATAGTAAAGTTCCAAAGCTGTATTAAGTTAATGTTTAGTTGTAAACTTTTGAAAGAACAACCATAACGTTTTTGTACAAAGTTATGAACAACCTCCATTCCTGAGCAGTTTGTAACTCAGGTTCTACTGTACTAATACACAAGTGAATTGACTTGGGGCTTCAGCATTTTACTAGAGTCCTAGATGGTTGCATTAAAGTTAAGAACTCCTGTGCCTATTTGAATTAATAACCTCAAGCTCAGCTCAGAAACAGATTTATTAAGCAGTACCTCAGTAAGGACAATTCTTCAATCACAAAGATTATAAATCCCACTGCAATGATAAATTATCCAACATAAGGGCAAGAAAAATCAGTGAGTTGTGTCTCATAATATCTATACCACCAAGAGGTACAAAATTCATATACATAGGCATGTGCAGAGCCAAGACTACTTAATATTTGTACCATGCGGTGAAAATGCTAACTAATTAATTTGAACTGAATTGTACTTTCACTCTGCAACTTTCTAAGAGCTTGTGACATAGTAGAATAAAATCTTGTATCTTTACAATAGAGGAGACCTCTTCTTCTTTCAACCTGGGTTCTCAATGGTCAGAGTCACTGAAACTTTCCATGGTTGATGAAACATGAATAGACTCCAGTGTCCATAAATATCATTCTAAGCTTGACAGAGGGTTCATTGCTGAGTGGGACAAAGTGCTCATTTCCTCACTTAAAAAAAAAACAAAAAAAAAACACACACACCCCATAAAGTTTAGCAGAAAAGCCACTTCCCATTGACAGCAGCGATTCACAAAATAAAATCATAAGAATTTGGGAATTCTGTCCCCAAGTAAAGAATGCAAGAGTGGGCTCAATCTCAAATCATGATCTATCATTTTTCTCCAGAAAAAACAACCCACACTTTTGCAGACAATAAGATTTGTTAATCTGTAAAAACTAGAAACTCAGGCCCAGAAAAACTGTTGCTAATTGGGCTAGCTAATTTGCTCATGCAATGTAGCTGAAAATATTCCTTGTATCCTGAAATTCTATTAATTTGAAACAGCAACATGAAAACAGTTGAATAGGCCTTTGATTATTTGAGTAATTGAAAAAACTGCTATTATCTTTTTTTAAAAAAAAGTTATCATTCCACTAAAATAAATTACACTTGAGACCTACCATAACCTTTGAAATAAAAGGGAGATGTTTGTAGCACACAGTTCTATTGTTTCAATCTGTGAAGGGCTTCAGACACACGACATCAGATAGCATACCTTCAAACCAGAAGTACAAGCAACTCTGTTTAAAAAATAAGTCTAGGATTCTGCAAAAAAATTCTTAAATACTTCGATTTTCCTCAACCATGGATTTTTACTGTCCTAGCTCTTAGTTTTAAAGGACCCCTCTAACTTAAATATCACACTTTTTTTTGGAAAGCACTATGTGCATAGTCATTCTCCCCTGTGCACAGCAACAGGAGAGTGAAATATTTAAAAAGCACAAAAGTTAGAGAGTCTGTGAAGGTGCCACAGCAGTTGAGTGTCAATTGACCAAAGACTGAGCCAGAAAGAAGGACATGTCACTGACTATTGCTGGGGGAACCACCTTCTTTTCCTCAAAAAAATGCAATGAAATAACTAGACCTTCTCTTTTCCTCAGGTTGAGAGAGTATGCTCGCTCGCTCTCTCCCTCCTAGCTAGTTGAACAGTGAGAGTTTTGCTGATCAGGGCAGCCACCTCCAAGGCCTGCCTTCCCCTTTTATCTCTTGTCCCTCCTGATAACTCCAGCCTCTCCCTCCTGGCTGGCCACTTCTGGCATATGTCTCAGGGCAGGGCTGATTTAAGTCACTATCTTCAGGCTAGACCCTGACCCACTGGAGGGATTTATGCCCCCCACCACAGGAACTTAAAATCAGGAGTAGTGCCTAAAACTACTTTTAAATCTTTAATTGACTCGATTTCAAGTCAGCAATGACCTTTTAAAAATAATGTAAATATTATAATACTGCTTAATAAGTATTTAAGATAAACATGAAGCTGTAGCATTTTTTTAAATTACTATTAAAGATTTCAAAAGTGAATATAAATTTAAGAATGAATAGGCAGAGGCTTCCCATCCCAGATCAGGGAGGTGACAATCCCCCTTTATTCAGCTCTTGTGAAACAGCACCTGGAACACTGTATTCAGCTCTAGAACCCCTCAATACCAGAAAGAAATGACTAAATAAAAGGATTCCGCAGAGAATAACAAAAATAATTAACAGGCTAATGGGATTGGCTTGGGAGGAAAGATTAAAGCATCCTACTTGGCTAGATAGCAACTGGCAAGGCGAAATAAGCATCTTCAAGTATTTACAATACTGCAATGATGTAAACACCAACTAGGGAGAGGAATTATTTGGGGTGGTCCAAATCATATAGTTAGGAGTAATAATGGAATTAAGTTAAAACAAGAAAACAGGCTGAAAGAACAATTGTGAAGAAAAACCATTTTAATTGAATCACCAAAATTTCCCATTAGCTGACTTTTAAAAAATAGATTTCAAAATGGAAAGATGTTCCAACTAGTTGACAGGAATAAACTGTTCACCAGTTGAAGTGTTTTTTCAGTGATAAGGCTCCACCAAAGCATAGCTGTGAAATAAGAAAATAGTTGGCAATCTTGCTCCCACTGAAATCAATAGCAAAATTCCCACCAACGTCAAAAGGAGAAGGATCAAACCCGATGACAGTCATGTGATCCCAGAAGGCAATCCCACTTTCCATATTATAATATTAGTTTCAACTAAATACAGTAGTTACACCTGATTCTTTATGGACAACAGCACTTAGCACTTTTTATACCTAGCACATCTTTAGAAATATATCATGAACTTTGTGAGTTACAATGATATTCTATGTGTTATTTCATTCCCTTTTATTTTTTAAAGAATGGCACATAAGTAAACAGTCCTAATAAAAAACAGAAATATTGTTATATAGTCCCAATATAAATATTCGTGGCTAAATACTGTAAGAGCACAATTTTTATTACGGATCATCATTAAGACAGTCCAAGAACTTTTTTTTTTATTTAGTCCACACAACTATTTAAAATTAAAAGGAATATCAATAAGTGACATTCAAATAGTAGTGTCTAAGGCCTCAATCCAACAAAATACTTAAGCTTGTGCTTAAATGTTAAACTCCCGAAGTCAACTACTATTCACAGGCTTAAAGTTAAGCACATGCATATGTGCTTTGCTGGATCAGGATTTAAATCTTGCTATCAAACGGTTATCCCGCCTTTGCATTTTTCATATAGACAACATAGCTCAATTAGGTCTTTTAAAGGGAAATTAGATTTATTGATAACTTTATTTTTTATAAGTACATTTTCTCCTCTACCATGATGCAGAATAATTCAAACAAAACACCACAATTACAACAGTTGTCGTTCTTGCCACTTTTCTGATGTAGCTGATCCTGGAGACTGATTCTTTGCAGGACAGCAGACCTGAACTTCATGGCAGCAGTCCGCTGACATAAAAATGAACTAGTGGCAAACCAAGAGAAACAAGAACATGGTTGTAGCTGGTAGCTTCATGGTGGGCTTACAAACATGATCACAGGAAGCAACAGAAGTTCTAGTATGTGACAAATTGTATGCATACAGTGTTGTTGTAGCTGTGTTAGTTCCAGGATATTAGAGAGACAAGGTGGGCTGAGCTCATCTCTTATTTTATACAGAAGTTGGCCCAATACAAAATATTAGCTCACCCACCTAGTCTCTATAAATTGTGTCGGTTTGAGAAACTTCTCAATATTAGTGGGGCTGCTGTCCTACCAAACCAATAGGATTCTGTATGTATCATGGTAAACAGGTACTGTATATACAGTTATCTCAACCAAAAATGGAAAAGCAAAAAAAAAAAAAAAAAGAGTGGAATATCAGATTTTCAAAGGGACTGCTCATTTACTGACAGTAACGAATAGTTCAGCAGATTTATTACCACTACAGAGAGCCAGGATAGATTTAAAGTATCCCTATAGAAGCAACCAGCTTTTAGAATCTTCTTCATTAGCTGAGTCTACTAAGTACTATCTGTGGCGGAGCAATACTGTGGTTGAGTGGGTATGAAAATATTTTCAGAACCCCACACTCCGTATAAAAGTACGTACTGGAGAAAGTTGCAAACGCTGCTTCACTCCTGAATGTTCACTGAAACAACTGTGCAACATAAAAGTTGTATAACGACAACCGCTGAAATAACGTGGGGGTTGAGCCCTAGTAGTTCAAGTTGCCACATTCTGTCTCACGATTGGACATCAGACTACATGGAAGAGGGTGTCTGTCCTTAGTTTTCCTAGCAGCTGAATTCCAATACTGAAAAAAGTTACCGGCCCAATGCTGCTGTCACTCATACATGATTTACATCTATGTGACACTACTGACTGCAACAGAATTATTCCAGATTTACACCAGTGTAAATGTGAGCAGGTTCTTAATTCTAACTTTTACATATGGCTTCAGGCAATAAACAGTGGAGACAGTAGCTTTTTTCACCCAAACAGAGAAAGTGCTCCTAATAAGGCTAGTAAAAAAGGAAGTGGTTTCTCAAGAGCTCAGCTCTTGTGAAGTAAATGATACAATATGGTCTTATCCCATAAAATGCCGGAGAAGCAGCAAACGAATCAGTAACTGAAAATGACTTCAAGTACTGGCAATTCATTGTTCCATTCAACTTGTTAGGAAAAAAGGACAAAATGCCAGTGTAACTGTGATGAAGAGTCGCATCACTTCTTTAAAGTACATTATATGAGAACAGCCCAGTTCTAAAAGTTGCCTTACAAAAAGAAATGAACTGGTTATGGCTTGTATTATACTAACAGATTGTACTAACACAGCTAGCTTTTAAAAATGTCCTTGTGTTAATTTTAAAAATAACCACATCTCACCCTCTCCTCAAAAAAGGCAGCGTTATCCCTCCTACAAAGAAAAATCTCCAGTATTTTAACCTATTTACAAAAGGAGGGCTTGTGCCACCTTAGAGACTAACCAATTTATTTGAGCATAAGCTTTCGTGAGCTACAGCTCACTTCATCGGATGCATGTAGCTCACGAAAGCTTATGCTCAAATAAATTGGTTAGTCTCTAAGGTTCCATAAGTCCTCCTTTTCTTTTTGCGAAATACAGACTAACACGGCTGCTACTCTGAAACTTAACCTATTTAAGTTCTTATACTGTACCCCATCATCATGCTATCTGAGTGTATGTTATGGTACAGCATATTTACATAATTCTCACAACCAAATCCCTTAGTAAGTAATGCTTTCTGCTGGTTTCCTTTCTACGAGCCACAGTAGTTCTAAGAAAGAAAAGGAGTACTTGTGGCACCTTACAGACTAACCAATTTATTTGAGCATAAGTTTTCAAATAAACTGGTTAGTCTCTAAGGTGCCACAAGTACTCCTTTTCTTTTTGCGAATACAGACTAACACGGCTGCTACTCTGAAATAGTTCTAAGGAGATGCATCCTCCTTCCCCTGCACTTTATTCTTGGCAGACAGGAGAGCTGACAAACTCCAGTCCTGTTACACACAGTGCCGGCCTCTCACCGGGGAGGAAAGAAAGAGGAAACCTTGAGGGATCCCATGGAATCCCACACCCAGATGCAACCACCACAACCCCCTTTTTAAGTGCATTCATATGAAAAGAAATGCCTTAAAAAAAAAAAAAACCACACACACACACACACTCCCTGACTACCCACTGTCCAAGGAAACACTGGCTCCACTTCCTGAGCCCTCGCAGATCATTAGAAACTGGAGAGTTTTGTTCCTGTTCTTCCAGCCTGCCTGCCCCCAGGGAGCCAGCGGACTGAGGAGGAAAAGGGACCGGTCCCCCACGCGCAGCCCCTGGTCACTCAGCCGAGGAGCCTCATCCCCACTCTCGCTCCAGACGCTGCTCTTGCAGCCCAGCCGCCGCAACCCCGTCCCTGCCCGCCTGCAGCCGCGTGGGCAAGTTCGCGGCGCTGCTCGGGCCACGGGGGGCCCCTGCAGAGAGAGCCCCACGGGGGGGCACTGGCGGGCCGGCTCCGCGGGGCCGGGACCGAGCAGGGTGCCTGGCGGCTCCGTGACCGCTGTCACCGGCGGGGGAGTCGGTGCCTTCCTCTTCCCCCGCCCGCAGCTGCGCCGGCGTGAGGGGCAGGTCCCCCGCCCAGGCGCGCCCAGCCCGGGGCTCTGCAGCCCAGGCAGCGCCCGGCGCGAAGCGGGCCACGTCCCTGCCAGAGGGGGGCCGGCGCCCGAACTGCGGGAGCCCCTCCGCGCATCCCCGCAACAGGCCCTGCCAGCCCCTGCGCCCCCGCCCGGCTGCAGCCCCGGGCACGCACTCACCGCGTAGCAAAGCACCGGCTTCTCGCTGAACACCGAGTCTCCCATGGCCGGGGGCAGTCACGCCCGCGGCAGGGGAGCGCGGCTGGGGCCCTGGCCGCCCCTTCACAGCGCCCCGGCGGCAGCAGCAGCGCCCGCGGGCTCCAACCCCGCAGCCTCTGGCACCATCCTACGCCCAGAGCCGCCCGCCCCCGCCCCGCCCCGCCCCGCTTGATGCCAGCGCCGCCGGAGCGGGGCGGGGGTTGGCTCCTTCCGCGCGCAGCGCGAGCCGGGCTCGGCCCCAAAGCGGCTCGGCCGGCCGGAGCCGGCCGCCGGGCCTGCCTCCGGTGCTCGGCGGGAGCGGGCGGGGCTGCGCCCGCCTACACCTGAGAAGGGGGGCGAGAGAAAGGGTTTGGCGATGCAGGATTCAGCAGACCCAAGAAAAGGCACGCGAGAAGGGGGGGAAACCAGCCAGGTGAGACCCAACTCAGACAGTCCCCAGCCAGACACCAAAAGCATCTGCTCTCAGTTCCATTTACATTTGCATGAGGCCACATCTGCCTCAAACTCCATCCAGCGAGCAGTGTTTAAAGGGGAGTGACAATCAGACTTTCTGCTAGAAATCAGGACTCTGGAAATCCCAACTGGGGGCCTACTCTCAAACTCTGGGAGTATTAGTTTTAAGAGCAACTCACCCACAATTTTCAGAGTGATAGCTGTGTTAATCTGTACCAGTAAAAACAAGGAGGAGTCCTTGTGGCACCTTAGAGACTAACAAATTTATTTGGGCATAAGCTTTTGTGGGCGATAACCCTCATCAGGTTGCATCTGATGAAGTGGGTTATAGCCCACGAAAGCTTATGCCCAAATACCCTAACAAATGTATGTCTGCACTGCCCACGTTACAGTGTAGCCGCAGCTGTGCTGTGAGGTGGGCAGTGTAGTCACACTTTATCGCTGGGAGAGAGCTCTCAATTTAAAAAACCCACCCCAAACCAGCGGTGGTAGTTTTATCGCTGCGAGCGATAAAGGTCTCTAAGGTGCCACAAGGACTCCCCATTGTTTTTGGTGATGCAGACTAACAGTGCTACCCCTCTGAAAGCTTACAAAGAGCTCTTTGTACTTAAGATCTTAACTTAAGGTCTGGGAAAGGTAGATCTAAACTTAAGGTCTGGGAAAGGTAGATACCCAGTGTCATTGTCCAATACAAGAGGGAAAGGATTGTTTAACATAAGTAATTCACATATTTCAATAGACAATTCAAGGTGAAATAGCCAGTTAACAGTCTTGCAGTCATAGGGAGGAAAGGATGAGGGTGGAGCTACTGAGAGATTGTTAGTGGGTTACAAGTTGTTGTAATAAGCCATAATGTCTCTTCAGACCATGATTTTTAGCATCCAGCAAAATTTCAAATTTAAGCTCCCAGGCTTTTCTTTTGAAAGTGTTGTGCAGATTTTGACACACAAGGCCAGCTTGCTCCAGGACACAACCTACTTCCTCCACAAACATTCTTGCCATGTCACCTCCCCCTACAGCAATCCTCACAATGACAGCTTAGCTGCCTGCCTCAAATATTTGCAATACAATGGACAACCATCAGATATCCACCCCAAACACATTGCCAAACTCAGCCATTTCATCCTCACCCATAACAATTTTACATTCAACAACACACACTTTGTCCAAACCATGGGTACTAGGATGGCTCCTCAATATGCCAACCTCTTTATGGACCACCTTGCAGGAGAATTTCTGGACAAATGCACCATGGAAACCAGTGAGATACCTGAGATACATAGAATATATTTTCATCCTCTGGACAGACTACTTAAACTCCTTCAGACTGCCACCACAACTTCAACCACCACCACCCATCCATTAAACTCCCTATAAAACACTCCCACACCAGCATCAACTTTCTGGACACCACAATCAGCTTCAACAATGGAGCCCTACAGGCAACTATATACAGGAAACCTATGGATCACCATACATACCTTCACAGATCCAGTAACCACCCCAAACACACCAAGAAATCTGTTATCTACAGCCAGGCACTCGGATACCACAGAATATGCTCTGAGGAGAAAGTCTGGGATATATACCTTAACACACACAAAACCACTATCACTTTACCAGAGAAGTAGATCATATCCTGGAATGGGCCACCCAAATACCCTGAGAGACCCTGTTTCAATACAGAAACCACCCACCCCTCCTTATCATAGAATCATAGAATATCAGGGTTGGAAGGGACCTCAGGAGGTCATCTAGTCCAACCCCCTGCTCAAAGCAGGACCAATCCCCAATTTTTGCCCCACATCCCTAAATGGTGCCCTCAAGGATTGAACTCACAACTCTAGGTTTAGCAGGCCAATGCTCACACCACTGAGCTATCCCTCCCCCCCTACACCCCATACTGGAAACCATATGGGGTATCAAACAACTAAAACCTATACTCAGTTAGGGTTGCCACCCATCCGAGTTTTACCCAGTCAGTCTGTGTCCAGGTGCCATTTAGGGTTGCCAGATTCCCATTTTTTTGACACCAAGAGTCCATTACTGTGGGGCAGGGGGAGGCATGGGATCATTAACCTGTGCCAGCCCCTGCTCAGCTGGGGCTGCCTCCTACCTGCTCCTACTTGGCTACAGCAGCGCCTGTCCCAGCCCCAGAGCAGAGGGAGCCCAGCTGGAAGAGGAGGGGGAAACTATCCAGCAAGTGGCAGGGAGGGAGAGGAGCGAGTGATGGGGGTGGGGCCTTGGGAAGAAGAGGCTGAGCAAGAGCAGGGCCTCAAGGGAAGAGGTGGAGAAGGGGTGGGGCCTTGGGGGAAGCAGGGTACAGGGCAGGGCCTCAGGGGTTCAGCTAATAGCAATTAGAAAGGTGGCAACCCAATATTCAATGGGGACCCTATCCTAAAAGAAATATTTCCTGAACCTCCTCTTCTGGCCTTACATCAACCCTCACCTGTCCAAGCTCCTCATCAGAAACAAGCTCCCCACAGACCAGGACACACCAACTCAAAGCAGCACCAGACCCTTCCAGAACAACAGATACAAAACCTGCAGACATCTCCACTGCTATAATGAGCAACAACCCCCACAATACACCTTTCAAGATCCATGGGTCCTACACATGCCTATCCAACGCATGGTGTACCTCATCCAGTGCACTAAATACCACAATAGCCACTATGTGGGTGAAACCAGACAATCACTATGCTCTCTAATGAACTCAGACAGAAAAATGATAAAAGACAAAAACACCTTGTCACCTGTGGGGGAACACTTTTCACAAAGCGATCACTCTACATCTGACTTCTCAGCCCTCATCCTCAAAGGAAACCTGCACACCACCTTCAAAAGATGAGTTTGGGAGCTTAAATTCATAACTTTGCTAGACACTAAAAATCATGGACTGAATAGAGACACTGGATTTATGGCTTATTACAACAATCTGTAACCCATTAACAACTCCTCACAGCTGCTCCTCCCTCCCTGCTTCCTTCCCATGACTGCAGAGGTGTTAATGGGCCACTTCACCTTGAATGGTCCCTTGAAATGTGTTAACTACTTATCCTAAACAATCTGTTCCACCTTGTATTTAGCTGTGACACGTGAGTACATCTCCCAGACCTGAAGAAGAGCTCTTTGTAAACTCACAAGTTTGTCTCTCTCATCAACAGAAGCTGGTCCAATAAAAGATATTACTTCATCCACCTTGTCTCGCTAATATCCTGGGACCAACACAGCTACAACAAGACTGCAAACAGAAATACTTCAGGCACTTCTTGAGGCTCTTCACTCTTAATTATAAAAAACTACTCATAACTATCACTGACTGCATCAGACATTTTCACATTACAGGCTAGGGCAGGGGTGGGCAAACTTTTTGGCCCAAAGACCACATCTGGGTGGGTAACTTGCATGCACGGCCATGAATGTAGGGCTAGGGCAGGGGACTGGGGTGTAGGAGGGGGTGCAGTGTGCAGGAAGGGGCTCAGGGCAAGGGTTTGGGGCACAGGAGGGGTGCAGGTGTACAAGGGGGCTCAGGGCAGGGGTTGGGTGTGGCAGGGGGCTCAAGGCAGGAGGTTAGGGGGCAGGAGGGGGTGGGGAGTGTGGGAGGGGGCTCAGAACAGGGGGTTAGGTGCAGGAGGGGTAGGGAGGGTGGGAGGGGGCTCAGGGCAGGGGGTTGAGGTGCAGGAGGGGTGCAGAGTGCAGGAGGGGGCTCAGGGCAGGGGGTTGGGGTGCAGAGTGCAGGAGGGGGCTCAGGGCAGGGGGTTGGGGTGGAGGAGGGGTGTGGCAGGGGGCTCAGGGCAGGGAGTTGGGGTGTGGGTTACTGCACAGGGGAGGGGTTCGGAGTGCAGCTCTGGGGTGGCAGTGGTGCGCAGCAGGGCTAAGACAGGCTCCCTGCCTGCCCTGGCCCTGCACCACTCCCAGAAGCGGCCAGCACCACATCCCTGCAGCCCCAAGGGGTTGAGGGCAGAGGGCTCCATGCGCTGCCCTCGCCCGTGGGTACCTCCCCCGAAGCTCTCATTGGCCGTGGTTCCCCGTTCCTGACCAATGGGAGCTGCGGGAGGCGATGCCTGCAGGTGAGGGCAGTGTGCCGAGCCCTCTGCCCTCCCTCCCCGAGGGGCCACAGGGACTTGGTGCTGGCCACTTCCAGCAGCGGCTCGGGGTCCGTGGTGCCATGGGGGTGGCAATCCTGCAGGCTGGATCCAAGGCCCTGACGGGCCAGATCCAGCCTGTGGGCCGTTGTTTGTCCACCCCTGGGCTAGGGTTTAAAATAATGGTTTTCTAGATTTCCAGTGCAAAGTCATTATTGTGGGATACCCCTGCAGTTGTTTCCTTGGACCACGCTGTTAAGCAGCTCCACTGTTTGCTTGGTGACTGAAAACATATGAGCACATCAGTAGAACTTAAAAAGAAAAAAGAAAAGGAGTACTTGTGGCACCTTAGAGACTAACCAGTTTATTTGAGCATGAGCTTTCGTGAGCTACAGCTCACTTCATCAGACTAACACGGCTGTTACTCTGAAACCTGTCAGTAGAACTTGCACCTCTCCTCTCCCACCCACTACTATACTGTTGACAACAGCAATGAAGGCTGAACAGAATTTAACTGAGTCTTGTTTGCTTCAAGATAGCACTTTTGAAGTTATTAGGTAATTCAAACCACTAATTGAGTTTTTACAGTGCCGAGCATTAGTGATCCTGGGTTGTTTAATATTTAACTGTCACCCTAATTCTATCTCACAACACTACATAACACTACCCCTCGTGGAGGTGGATTACCAGGAGAGCTCTCTACTCGCACTTTGCTCCCGCAACAGCTCTTTGACGTTTCCAGTGTAGCCATGCCCTGGCAGTGAGCAAACAGTTGTGAAATTGTGGAGGTGTGACTGAGCCACTTAGACATAATCAACTCTCCATCCTTCATTGTCCTTCTGACTAAGGTGCATACCTCCTCTAGGCAGTGAGAGGCTCAGGGCTTAAGAGGCCATACTAAATGAGGTCAGAGGGTAGTTCTCAGACCAACTCTATCTTTCTATTGTGGAGGAGATGTGGTTTAGGTGATGTGGTCCTCAGAGCAGTAAATAGGGCTCAGAACTTCTTGGTTCTTCTCCCAGCTCTCACTGTGTGACTTTGAGCAAATCTATTAGGCTTACTCAAAGACTTTTTTTGCTCCATCTGTAAAATATGGGCTGTAACACTCAGTAGTGGGATCCTCAGGTGAAAGGCACCCAGGAAGCGTAAAGCATTGTATGTAATTTTCTCCTTGTACAATCCCTTCGCTTCGCTAGCTATATACCTCTCCTGTGTCATCAAAAAACTAACTCCATATCTTGGAGGGTGAGCAGAAGCTTCCTTTTTGCCTGCTGGACAGTGCTCAAGAGCGATATTGTCTGCCTATTCCTTCCTCAGGGCATTGGCACATTTCTCTTCTAACCAAACTTTCATACTGTGAAAGTAGAATGAATTATAATTCATTAAAGAAATGCTACTTGAAGGGTTTGTTGAAATATAGTTGTCAGGAAGAGAAACATTAAGGCGTGTGAGACAATGGGTCCTCAAACTAATTAACTTAGAGCTCCTACTGAGCTAGGAGATTGGTAAACGTTAATATGCAAATAAGATATGTATGTTTCTGCTTCCTTTTGTCTCTTATGTTAAATTGGCTTTGGCTTAGCTGTATAAATAAGTTATCTTTAGCCTCAGAGAGGGGCTCACATCTGGTTTCATTGGCAAAGCGCTTTGCTAATAAACAGAGTGGTCTGACAAATTATGACAGGTTTCAGAGTAACAGCCGTGTTAGTCTGTATTCGCAAAAAGAAAAGGAGTACTTGTGGCACCTTAGAGACTAACCAATTTATTTGAGCATGAGCTTTTGTGAGCTACAGCTCACTTCATCGGATGCAGTGAGCTGTAGCTCACAAAAGCTCATGCTCAAATAAATTGGTTAGTCTCTAAGGTGCCACAAGTACTCCTTTTCTTTCTGACAAATTATGTGAGTCCTGAATCTGACTTTGACAATTTGGAGGTTCCACCGAGATGGCAACCGTCTTCACTGGGGCCGTGTGACTCCTGACTGTTCTTAGGACGGCCGTGGCAAGCTGGCACCTGGGCATTTGGCCCGAGCAGTCCTCCGCCAGAACGGAAGGGTGCATGACCACAGTGAAGTTTACGCCATCAAACCTGTTGGTTCCCACTGTGTTCTGGTAGGGATCCCGGGATCTGACATCAGGAATCTGGTCAGGTAATTATTTCTGTGTTTTGTCCGGACTGAGGATTGTCTTGTCTCTGTGTCTATCCGTCCTCCCTGTGGTGTGTTTGAGTCTGGGCGCCATCTCCGTCCGGGGATCGGCTGACCAAAGGGTTCCTCTTCCCCATGGTCTGAGTGAGTGAAATCTGCACAATCGCAGCCGCAACGCACCTTGGGTAAAACCCTTAGTGTGAAAGCAAGGGCGATTGGGGCAGTAGCCTGTGGGCTCCTTTTGTGTGTTGCACCGGGCATCGCTCTGACGAACCCGACTTTCCTTCTTGTGTGATTGGTGTGTAAAGTCCTCCTGTATGGGTAACCAGACGTCTAAGTCGGGACAGTTCCCTAAAGGAACGCCGGCTCAGTTTATGTATTTTAGGAAGAGTCCGGACTCCTGTAAATTTCTGGAAAAATGGTCTAGGCTAAGGGGGTCAGGTAGAGTGACTATGACCAGCACTACGCTTCTGTCCCCAGAAGCCTTTACAGCTATTCTGAGGGAAAATGGGCCCTTTTCCCACAGAAATAGTCTATAAGGGACTGCTGCAGGCAGCAGGCAGAGAGAATCTGATCAAAATTATTTGACTATTGGGTAATGTAATCAAAATCACTAAAGGATGTAAGGGGTTTCTATTGGAACTTAACTTGGCTGCTCCTGGTTGTGTCTAGTACAAGATGGAAGTGTAATCGGGGTACAGTTGTGTAAAAGAGTAATCACAGCGCAAGGGATGTTAGGCAAAAGAGAATTTTGTGTGTGTGAATAGTGCTAAAATCTGAAGCTGTGTCTCCGCTATTACCTGAGAATAAACTTATAGCTTGGTACAGCAGAGAAACTATTGCAAACATGGTCTGTTGCACAAGAGGGGAAACTGAGGTACACCACCTCATGAATTTCATAAATGACCAGTGAGTGGGGTAATTCACTAGCCTGAATATAGAACAGCCTGACTATAGAACAAAATAAGGACAGCCTGGAGGTAATTCTTCTGGTTTTCCTGCAATTAGCAAGGAAATTTGTAAAAAAAAGTGGTATAATTATAAAGCAATAATCTGTCCCTACCAGGGGGGTGGAAATTGTTTCTTTTGTTTTCAGACTCTACAAGCAAGCTGGCGCCAGCGGAAGAATAACTCAGAATACCATGGATCTATGTTTTGTGTTGTTTGTCTTGTTGCTAGCATTGCTGTGTTTTAATGAACAGAAAACCTCATGACATGGGTGGGGAATGGCTTCAAAAGGCTGACCTTGGCCGGGGGGGGCGGGGGGGATGTGTATGGGAATGCAAAAGGCTAACTCAGGAGAATCCCAAAATTCAGTGGCCACTGTTAGGATCTTAGGACAAAGACCAAGTAGACGTCTTAAAAGACAAACTCAGCCAACCTATAACTAAATTGGCAAAAGGAGAGGTTGATTGTTTCATGCAGTGGTGGGAAGAGGCAAATCATAGGTGGACAGAATCAAAACTTGCCTCTCTCAAAGATTCTGGCTTCTATCCCACCAACGCAACTCATTTTACTGTTGTTGATTTGTGCTTTGCTTTTTTTTCTCTCCCGGTTCACGCTGACTCCCAGTTCCTGTTTGCCTTTTCTTACAAGGGGCAACACTACACATGGACCACACTGCCCCAGGGGTATACTGAAAGCCCATCATATTTTTCCCAAGCATTAGCCCGAGACCTTGCTGACCTTGTTTTCCCGTCCAGGTCCACACGAGTCTAATATGTAGATGATCTACTCCTCTGTTCCCCTTCATTGTCTGCCTCTGAAACTGATTCTTTAGTGTTCCTTACTGCCCTAGCAAATAAGGGTCACAAAGCTTCTCGCTCTAAACTACAACTCTGTCAAGCTTCTGTCACATACCTCGGCTTTCTCCTCTCCCAGGGTTCCCGTGCACTTTCTCCCACCCGCGTCCAAGCTATCCTTAGCTTTCCCCAACCCCGCTCCCCACACCAGGTCCGGAAGTTTTTAGGCATGGCTGGATTTTGCAGACAATGGATTCCCCAATATGCCTCCCTTGCAAAACCTCTCCAGGAACTCACTCGATTCTCTGTGCCTGACCCCATGCCATGGCCCCCTGAGGCCAATTCTGCCTTTGTTTCCCTCAAACAGGATTTGGCTTCTGCCCCTGCCTTAGGGCTGCCTGACTATTCTAAGCCTTTTACCCTTTTCTGCCACGAACAATCTGGGTGTGCGCTTGGAGTTCTCACTCAGATGCACGGAGAAAAGAACCACCCAGTGGCTTATTTCTCTGCCACTTTAGACCCTGTTGCCCAAGGCTTACCCCCCTGCCTGCGTGCTGTGGCTGCTGCAGCACGCCTAGTCGAAATGTCTGATTCCCTTGTTCTCCGCTCTCCTCTTACCCTCCTGGTCCCTCAATGACCTCACCCTGCTCCAAGACTCTGCCCCAGAAACCGAGAAAGAATCCTGGGTTGCCCAAGGTTGCTCTCTACATCCCAATTCCTTTTGGCACTCACTTACTGGTGCCTTTGTAGCCCCCTTTTCACTCTACCCGTCTCTGGCCTGCTACACGGTGTTTCGCATGTCGGAAAGGAGGGGATGGTCTCTGCTGTAACTAAGACAGGATGGTGGGCCCCCCCATTTTAGCTCTTTTGCAGCCCGCCACTGTGCAGCCTGTACCACAAAGCCATAATATTGGTAAACCTGTAAAAGTGGCCCAGGGGTTCCAGGGCCTGCCTCAAGCACCGTTCTTGCACAAATGCCTAAGTGTCAACAATAAGAATTTGTATTGGTTATGGTATGTTTATTCTCTGGTTGGATTGAAGCCTTTCCTTGTCGCAAGGCTGACTCACTGTCTGTTGCCAAATGTTTGTTAAATCATATTATGCCTGCCAAGGGAATTCCTGCTACTCTGTCCAGTGATCGGGGCACACATTTTACTGGACAACTTCTTCAACATCTGGACCGTATATTGCATATCAAACACCTGTTGCACTGTCCCTACCACCCACAGAGTGCAGGTGCAGTTGAAAGATGAAATGGTGTACTTAAGCCTATGCGAGCTATGACTCCGTTCCAGATTTGAACTTGACTCACAGTGCACTCCTTCAGTATTGCAAGGGACTAATGCAAGCTGTAAGTCACTTCCATTCACAGGTTCGAGCTGCCTGGCCCACGGAACCCACCTCCAACGCTTGCCACAACCTCGAGCCAGGTGATTGGGTCTACGTACGGCGCCACCATCAAAAGCACGCCTTGGAGCCCCGGTGGAAGGGTCCTCATCAGGTACTGCTTACTACACAGACGGCTGTTAGACTATCTGGCATCGCTGCGTGGATACATGCTTCACAGTGTAAAAAGGCACCATCCCCAGAGAACCAATCATCACCTCAGGACAACGCAGAGTCAATTTTGACTCCAGAAGAAGACGTAGAGGAACAGTCTGCAATACTTTACAATCTACGCTCTCGTAAGGGTTGCCAGAAGCAGACGCTGTTCCTCGGCTGCTGGTATCTTACGGTCTGGGGAGACCACAATGACAATTCTTTTATCCAGCAGCAGGTGTGGATAGCTCAGACCCTTAATATTTCTAATTGCTGGGTCTGCAGCCACATCCCAGCCCACTCTCAAACTGGTGTTCCTGTCCTAGCTATCCCACTCAAGTCCCCAGACCTCACTGGAGGGCCCCGTCCGTTTAACAAAATATGGATCAGCAATGACACTTGGGAAGCGGTGGGAATAAATGCAACTAAATGGATAAGTGTGGTGGAGGGAAAAGGTCATTGGTGTTGGGTGTGTAATGGGACAGGGCTGGATCTGGGGAAAAGCCGTTGCCTTCAGCATATTGTGGCCAATGGTGTATGGGATTATTCAAACAAAACTAAAAAGTGGCGGGCCGGGTATGGAGATATGAATTTTTTCTCAACCTGGGATCAAACAGAGAAATCAATCTCATGTTCCCCCTACAGTAACCTTAGTGAAAACAATATAATCTTTCAATGTCATGCAAATAACACCACTCCTCGTAAGGAGAATTACCCTGTACCATTTGGGGGATACTACTCCTCCTTTGCAAACACCTATATGACAAATGGGTGCAACCGACCCTTCTTGGCCTTAATAGGCCATCATTGGGTGTGTGGGACCAGAGCTTATGCCGAACTAACAGCTAATTGGTCAGGAATCTGTTATCCTGCCCGACTCTTCCCACAATTCCGAGTGCTAGGAACCTTCCCTCGAGAACGCCTCCGCAATTTCAGGCGAAAAAGAAGGGACTTAACAGATGCCCAACGGCACGTAAATAACATAAGCCCCTTAACCTGGGAAGAGGCCATTGGCAGTTCCTTAATACCATTAGGGGGAGTAATACACCATACAAAAAGGCTCCTAAGGTTACAAGCAGTAGTTGAAATAATGGCAAATGAAACCGGAGAACGTTTAAGAGCCCTGGCCAAAGAAACAGGGGCAATCCAACAGATGGCCCTCCAAAACCGTCAGGCATTGGACATAGTGCTGGCGGCAAAAGGAGGGACTTGTGCTCTCATTGGAAAAGACTGCTGAGCTAGGAGATTGGTAAACGTTAGTATGCAAATAAGATATGTACGTATATTTGTCAGTTTCTACTTCCTTTTGTCTCTTATGTTAAATTGGCTTTGGCTTAGCTGTATAAATAAGTTATCTTTAGCCTCAGAGAGGGGCTCACATCTGGGTGCATTGGCAAAGCGCTTTGCTAATAAACAGAGTGGTCTGACAAATTATGTGAGTCCTGAATCTGACTTTGAGAATTCTCTTAGTTACAGTGTATGTACATTCCACAAAAGGAAGAGAGCTCAAAGATAATGGTTATGTAACTCAAAAACAAAGAGTTAAAATGCAATTTTAGCAAGTTAGAGATCAATATTTATTGGTAATGCTGCAGAAATCCTTTGTTTTTAACAGTCTTTCTTTTTGAAAAATTACAGTTTATGTGCTGGCCGTTGTGAAATGCATTGGTGGTCTCCATCTAGTTCTTAATAAACATATACCTACATCACCGAATCCACCAATACTATGCAGATGTCAAGGACTCAACAATTATGGAGAGTAAAGCATCATCTCATCCCCGGAGGTGCTCTCTCAATCACAGCGTTGAGGAACATTTTATTAGTGAAATAAAACTCCCCCATGAAAAGCAAGTTCCTGCCCCTGGTAGTTCCCCTACAAAAGTATAGAAGTCCTTGCTACTTGATCTGGTGCACAGGGAGAGAATACCATTGCCACACATAGGCATCGCATGAGTCTCTCAAGATCACTAGAAGTGGGGTGGCCCACCAGTACCCAAACTGTGGCCCCCCATCACAAGGCCCCACCTCCGCTTGGCTTCTTTCCCCAAGACCCCGCCCTTGCTCTACCTCTTCCCAGCCCTGCTCCACCTCTTCCCCCGAAGCTCTGCCCACCACTCACTCCTCTCTGCCCCCTCCCCTCACCTTAAGGCAGGAAAAAAGTGGGAGGGTATAGTGTGTGTGTAGGTGGGTTGTGCATCAGGGTATAGTATGTGTGTGTGTATAGTTGTGCAGGGGGTATAGTGTGCATGTGTGTAGGTAGGTTGGTGGGTTGTGTAGGGGGGCATAGTGTGGGGGAGTTAGTGCTAGTTAGACAGTCACGTAACCTGATACCCTCTTCAACCCGCCTCCATTTATGTCCCTGCAGAGTCTGGCTTGGGGAAGTGCAGCCCGACCCCCAGCTGACTGGAAATTCAGCCCCCCACAGCCTGGCAGGTGCCCATCCAAGAGTGCTGCACTGGGGCACAGAACAAAGGCTGCCATTCTCCCCACCCCTCACGGCACTGCACGGGGGGAACACTCCACTGGCTTGGTGGATTCACGTTGCCTAGGGGCTGTGGCTTATGCATCCCAAACATGCCCAGTGCCCCTGTTCTGTGCAGCGCCCAAACATGCCCAGCCTCCCCATTCTGTGCAGCCTGCCCAAACATGGGCCTTGGTGAAAGAGGCAGAGTGAGGGCAGGGCCTCAGGGCTAACCGAGGGCAGAGCGCAGGCAGGGGTAAAGTCTGGGCACCGGTGGTCCCCGCCACGTCGAGGGAGTTTCCAGTGCTCCTACACAGGTGCAAAGGTGGCAGGCTGGCACACCTCCAAAGGAAGGTGCCCCATGCCTCATCCAGCATTTGCCCCTTGCATGGCCAGTCTCCCCAAGCCTCTTATACATGCTGCCCATGTTGCCGCACCATCTGAGGGAGTACAATTTATTTCAGCAGTGCACAGGTTCTGGAGCAGTGCACAGAAGGGCAGCACCGAGGTAAACAGAATTGGAATTAATTTGCAAACTGGATACAATTAACTTAGGCTTGAATAAAGACTGGGAATGGATGTGTCATTACACAAAGTAATACTATTTCCCCATGTTTATTCCCCCCCTACTGTTCCTCACACATTCTTGTCAACTGCTGGAAATGGCCCACCTTGATTATCGCTACAAAAGGTCCTCTTCCCCCCCCACTCTCCTGCTGGTAATAGCTCACCATACTTGATCACTCTTGTTACAGTGTGTATGGTAACATCCATTGTTTCATGTTCTCTGTGTATATAAAATCTCCCTACTGTATTTTCCACTGCATGCATCTGATGAAGTGAGCTGTAGCTCACGAAAGCTTATGCTCAAATAAATTTGTTAGTCTCTAAGGTGCCACAAGTACTCCTTTTCTTTTTGAGAAATGGAGCAAGCTCTATGCATCCTCAAATACAGACACAGATATTGTAACTTGGTCATTACTTGGTCCATGTACAAAGTGCAGGAGGAAAGGCACTTCGCACCCTTTGCACACCGTATAAGGTACACATATAAAGGCCAAGCACTCTGGTCATATGTGAGCAAAGTGTGCAAGATAAGACCCCAAATTGCGAATTTAAGTCTACAACCATTCAGCATAAAGAACAGTCAACATATGAGAACACCACAGGTAAAATCCTAGCCCTAATATAGTGAATGGGAGAGTTCCCATTGAGTTCAATAGCACTAAAATTTCACCCCCATATATGTACATTCAGTAACTACATCCCTATTTTTCCATCTTACAAATACAAGAGTTTTATGGTCTGTTAGTCAGTGTATGTTGCCCTCTGTGTGATGATAAAAATTGTCATCAGTAGGTTTGGCAAAGAAATTTAATTTTGCAGACTTGTATTCCAAAATAAAGTTAAATTACTTCACATTCCTATTTGTTTGCATAATGTTCCCTGTCTCCCGAATCTGTGAAATGTCACTATAAAAATCTTTAAACTCAAACTTCTAAATATCTGAGTCAAGAAATCACACTACCACGTATTTTGTGCATTGCATTCTAATTTAAATTTAGCTTTTATCTTGTAAGTCACTATAAATTTTTCATTTTTGAAAACTGAAAAGAAACACAGATTAACATGAAAATTAAGCAGGGTTGATGGACACGCATGTGTGTACTTCAACTCCTTTTTGTTTCTGGAATAATCAAGAAATTGATTTTCAGTAATTTACAGTCTACTTGCAAAAATCCAGGGTTTGGTTAGCGTTTTTTGTCTTGTTTTGTGTTTTGCCTTCTAGTGGCTTTTTTTTTTTTTTTTTTTTTTTTTAGTTTTTAACTCTTTGAATAATAACTTCTCAATGAAAATTTGTGAAATATTTCAGATTCATTTTGACAATATGACAAAGGTTGCCAGTCAAAATTCTCTCTCTCATATTTTCAATTACAGTTCCAAACCATCCTTGATTATACCAAGGATAGATGTTATGAGTAGAGCTAAAGGCATTTTCTTAGAGTGCTAATTACATTAGCCAAGTTTCATTTGATAAGAAAAAAAAAATCTTGAATACAGCAATGCAAATATTAAGCCTGAATTTGCCATCTTTGCATTGAGGCATACTTTACTCCACAAAAGGTCCCATTGAAATTAATGAGACTACTCATGGAGGAAAGTACTGCTCCATATGAGTATGAATGTCAGAATCAGGCCCTCAGCTTTTTCCTTTTAGGTTTTCCTTTTGGATTCTTTACTTCAGGTTGCATTCAGTTTGGTCACTGAGGGAATCAATCTAAAATGCAACATTTAAGTCAGGAAGAAGCTGAGAACAACGAACAAATAAATAATAAACTAACAATGCATGAAGTATATGGAAGCAAAATAGCAGCTGAGGCCAAGAAGTAACTTCCAGACTGAGACTTTCAAAGCTGCCTAGGGGATACGGACACACATTCAAATATCCTAGATAGCTTTGAAAATCTCAGCCCTACTTCATTTGCAGAAGTGAGATTTAATTGTGAAAAAGCAACTCTTCCAAGGGTTTACTCTAGAGCCCTAAGGGGTCAGAGCTCTGTCACGTATTTCCTTTCCTGATTTCCACCTTTGCTATTACCTTATTCTAATGCAATGCCTAAGTACCTTATTCTGCCAACACTGGTACATGTGCAGGCTGTAAATAAATACTGTCTGATCTTTTTTGTGTTAAATCTCCAAATTGTCCCCACTTTGGAAACCATTCGATGACTTTCCTAACAGAAAGGGGAAACCCTGTTATAAATTCAAGGGATGTGTAGGAGCCTTCCATGTGTAAACAAATATAACAATAATACTGTTTCCAGGTGAAGAATGTACAAACAGATTTCCCAAGGAGAAAATATTGAGATAAATATCACCTTAGTTAGGAGCGCTGTGAATAGAATGCCAAATAAGGTCTTTCCAATTCAGAGAAACAAATCACACTTTCTGATGTGAAGATTACAGCAAATTTAGGCCCCACCCTGAAAAGAACAATGGGCGGGTGGGACTACTGCACTCACAAAGTGCCCCTTCAACAGCAACCTGGCTCCATGAAGCCAAAGAACTCCACCCAAGTGCTGTTAATTGTAGGATGAGAGCCTTATTACCAATTACTTTATTACTTAAAATAAGGTTTGGGGAGGTGAGGAGAGAACCATAATTTTGTTTCACTCAACTGATACTGAAAGAAATAACAGATGCATAACAAGCAATACAACCCTAAAAGGAAACCTTCAATTGGCTACAGAAATGTGATTTGTAATCCTTTCTGAATAGGAGAATGCCTACCTAAATAGAAGGTCTGCATGATCAACAGCTAATTGATGTCTTGAACTATTGACAATATTTGGACCAGCATCTTAACCCACTATGTGGATGTTTAACAAGGACTTGTTTTTGGTTTTTTATTTATTTAATGTTAATCAAGATTAACACTACTGTAACAATACTATGTCGTTCAGAAAATAAACTGTTGTATCATCAGAGAACAAGATAAGTAATGAATGTTTTCATGCAATGTTGCAATTCATATTCCATTTTGTATAGAGTAATTAAGTAATGAACAGGGTAAAGTATGTGGTGACCAATAGTAGTCTTATTCCTATGTAAATAACTCACAAATGATGTCATTTTTAATCAGTTACGGCTTGTGTAGGCAGTAGCTGTAAATGTATAGTTCTCATAAGATTTGGGATAATGTAAAACAACTGAAACATTGTCTTTGTATTCTAGAAGTTAGGTTCAGAATGTTACTCTTGGTATTCATGGCAATTAAAACTTCCACCCTTATTTTATTTTAAAAAACAGATTCACATGTCAACAATTGCATATATTCCTCATGAGCTGTCTTACATTTCTTAGTCTTTGCCACTTGTCCATTCCAAGAGCTATATATTGGCCTTCCTGCCACTGGAAGTTGTGTGCACAGATCTAGGGCAATGTCCAATTACTGAGCATTTGCCTGTTTTACTTCCTTGTCGTGTTACACTAGTGAAACAGTAGATTCTTGGCCATGTTTTGCCCTCGGACCACAACTCCAATTGCTAACAGTTAGACTTGCACAAGTAGACTGAGGGAATGATATGACTCTCTTTTTGTAATTTGGAAACTAAAGGGACATTGTATTTAATTATATACTTTTTGGTATTTTACAGAATATGTGCACTGTTAAGTACTAAGATTCACGTGACTGGGTCCGACACAAATGCCTGAGACGTCTGGCTTTATTCACTCAGGTAGTCCCACTGAACTTAATGGGACTACTTTTGTGAGGAAGGAAAATGTCCATGAGCGAGGGTTGCAGGACTGGCTACTATATTTACTATATTATTAGTAAATTATTAAAGGACAAAATTTCCTCCCATGGCAATTGTGAGTGGGGTTACATGATTATAAGTGATGGCATACACTATGTCACTTACAATAAGTATACACTATGTCACTTACAATAATTTTCTTTCTGCAAGTCATGTTATACTATTTACCCAGCAAAGCAGGATATCAAAGAAGTGAATCAAATATGGAAAGAAATGCTATTTTTTTTAACCTACTGGATTATCCTGTAGGGCCCCTAAAACAGGAGGATAGTGGGTTTGAGTCTCTATTCTCCTCACACAGACATAATACTCAGTTACTGATGTGAACAGGAACCAAGCCATCAGGAATCAAGCCCTAATATTCCTTGGAGGGATTTCACATTGTATCAGTTAGGGATTCAAGTTATATATGGATTAATTTATAACACTGTGTCTATTGTAACCTTTAAGCACATGAGCAATAAAACCCTGTAAAACTACATTTACGTCAAAAAGGCAAAGGAGTTCAGTTCCTACAAATACAAGGAGCAATTCTTTTTCTTATGTGCTCCAACAGCAGAACCTGAAAATCTGCCAAATCATATGTCCAGCAGCTTCTTTAGATTAATATATTAATTCACAAAACTTGTGTATGACCCAATACTGCTTTTATTAAAACATTGGTAAACATAATGAAAAGAAAATACATTTGCAGAACTGTTGTTGTCTCCTACAAAAGTCATGGTAACAGTCCCTGAAAACTGCATCAGCCCTGACTAATGCTCAATACAGATGGCTGTGACAGATATGGCAATTTCCTGCAATATCCTGGGGAGACCTTATTGAATTAAATGTAATTATCTTTGGAGTTCATTGTATTAAATGCAAAGTTTCTGTATTATTGTGGGCTGGGATTGCATATTATCTTTTAAGGGGCGAGATGTGGTGGTTTGAAGGAATATATTGAATAATGTGACAGTCAGGAATGGACTTTTGGAACAAAGAATGTGACATGGTTTTCCTGTGGAATATCTAGGAGGAGGTGAACACAAATGCCCCGCCTCAAGTTATGCAAAAATACAGCCTTTTGAAACTACACCAAGAGGAATGATGAGCTATTGTCTGCTGATCACCTGTTATAGGAGTCCCAAACTGTATAAAGGAAAGACTCAACTATTTGTGGTTGTTCTGGTTCTGAATCTGAGTCAGTTATGAACTTGTAACCATGGGGGAAAGCCAGTGATAAGTTTTGAAGGACTGACACCCACAAAAGCCCAAGGTTGGAGTTGAGGTGGCCTGTGGTAAGCTTTTTATTATGTATATAGGTTCCTTTATTGGTTTTGATATGTTTTATCTGTAATGCTTTCATCTTAAGAATAAATGTACTTGCTTATAAAGAGCTGTGTGGTAAATTTAACTGGTAAATTTTAACTGCTGGCAATTACAATGTTCATAATCTCTGGAGAGAAAGTAAAGTGCTGATCTTTTAAATGGTCTGGTTTGCTGGGGATATCACAGTGTGGGCAGGGAACAGTGCAGCCTGGAAAGCCCCTGGTCCAGAGGGAGAGAGATGTGAGTCTCTGCCCAAGCATAAAAGTTGGTGCCCTGGCTGAACTAGGGAGAGAGAATGCAGGTGCAGTTGCCCTGAACTGTGACAATGGCCACTTCACTCCCACAGATTTTGGCCAGTGCCAATGGGGGATGAGGGATTTGGGGTGCAGGAGGGTGCTCCAGACTGGAATCGAGGGGTTCAGAGGCTGGAAGGGGGAATCAGGGCTGGGGCAGGGGGTTGGGGTGTGGGGAGAGGCTCAGGGGTACAGGATCCGGGTGGTGCTTACCTCAAGCGCCTCCCAGAAGCAGCAGCATGTCCCTTCTCTGGCTTGTACAGAGAGGCGTAGCCAGGCGGCTCTGCATGCTGCCCCATCCGCAGGCATCACCTCTGCAGCTCCCATTGGAGCACCAGAGGGGATAATTGGAGCAGGGCTATTGGAGCGTGTAGGAGCTGAAGGGGGGCCATGCCGCTGCTTCCGGGAGCTTCATGGAACAGCCCCCGACCCTGCTCCCTGGCTGGAGTGCCGGAGGGGGGCCATGCCATGGTTTCTGGGAGCCACATGGAGTGGCCCCTGACCCTGCACCCCTGCTGGAGCTCCAGAGTGGGGCAAGCCCCAGACCCTGCTCTCCAGCAGAGCTCAGGGGCTGGCTTAAAATAGCTGGCAGGCCAGATCTCACCCACAGGCCATAGTTTGCCCACCCCTGCTCTAAATTTACATATAAACTTAAAACGCGGCTTTAATTGGTGTTTGTATATTTTTTTCTTTATATATATGAACTAGATACAGTGCCCCGTCAGCTAATTTCTAAGTTATCTGCAAAAAACCTAGAGGTTTCAGGTGCCTAAGAATCATGGTTAGAGCCTCCCCTCCCCCACCACCACCCACAAATCTGAAATGGCACCTCTGGTGTAATTCCATTGATTTCAGTGAATTTATACAAGCATAAAGCTGGTAGAATGCAGTGGTGAATTAGGCCTCTTCTTTTTTCTTTTTCATCCTTCTCCCTGGTGTGACAAAGCTCTGTCCTTCTCTCCATGGGTCCCACATTTCCTGGCAGATTTCACTAGCCTCAGAGGCTCACTGTGACCCTCCACGTAACCCTTCTTTCTCTAGAGACAAGGGTCACAGTCTACTGAGCCATTTTCATCATAAGCCAGTGAGGAAGGTGAGGAGAGGCTATCCTCCCTTGCACAGTCTCTGTTGTCTCCCAGTCTCAGAGATTAACTGGGGGGGGGGAGGGGGGGCAAAGGGGGAAGCCAGGCCCACCCTCTACTCCAGGCTCCAGCCCAGGAACCCTAATAGTATCAGCTATGGTAGCTGACCTTTTAGAAACATGACATGTACAATTCCCTGGGCTACTTCCCCCACAGCAGCCCTCACTTCCTCAAGCTCCACTTCACCCTTACCTCAGGGTCTCCTTCCTTGTGCTGATACACTGTGTACTGCTCAGTCTCTCCAACAGCACAACTTCCTCCCACAGCTCCTGACATCCATACCCACCTGACTAACTGGGAGGCTTTTAACTAGTTTCAGCCAGCACCTGATTGGCTTCAGGTGTCCCAATCAACCTAGCCTTCTCCCTGCCTTCTGGACAGTTCTTAATTGGCCCCAGGTGTCTTAATTGACGTGGAGCAGCTGCCATTTAACTTATCCTGGTACCAGGGATTTGTTTAGCCTGGAGCTAATATATCTATCTCCCACTATTTTTCTATAGCCATCTGGCCTTGCCCCGTCACACTGGATTGAAAAGTTAAGGGGGCAAGTCTTGGAAATGGCTCTGTGTATAATTTGTGTCCACAAGCAAAGCCAGAATGCAGACAGCAGAGTGCCAGAATCTTGAGAGTTGTACTGTTTATACTGAAGCCTGTATTCTCTGGCTGCAGATTTCGGGACTGCTGTTCCACACAACAGCTGTAAAGTATCAAGGCTCTTGCCAGCTATCCACCTATTCATCTCCAGTTAGACCAACTAGCTACAAATGCTGAAACACCACAAGGCATTAAGGGAAGACTTTATTCATGTTAGTGCAAAGAATGCAGGCTGTTTACAAGTTTCTGGTCTTAGGCTGCTACTGCCTAGCAGTACTGCCCCCATCCTTGGTATCTTGGTGATAGAGTTAATGAAAATCCAAGAAGCATTCCAAAGATAGCCATGCAGAAGGAGAGTAACCTTAGCATTGTTTTCTTAAAATCTCAACTTGCCAATGAGGCAAAATGAAGTAATGCACTCTGTCAACATGTAGCAAGCAGCATAAATGGGATCACTTGTCCATCTGTTAGTGAAATGTGTACAAAGCAGTTATTTGATCAGTGTTAGATTAAATACAATTCAGACACAATCAGCTTGACTTTTTTTTAATATAGTTCTTTACATTTATTTCAACCAAGAAACTATTTTGAGATTACTGATGAAAAAAATCCAAGTGAGTAAAAATTGCAATTTAATGTAACTCATTTACATATCACCATCTCTTTACATAGTCAGTCTTGGATTAATGTCACTTTTGATGGAATTAAAATACTGGTGAGCTAACGTTTTGAATGGTGAAAAAAAATCATTTCCATATGCTACTTCTTGTTTCAGTTAATAATATATTCTTTTTTTTTTATAGTCAGAGGTGTCTGGATTAGCTAACCTGGTACAGATCAGACAGGTGGTCACAAATTTACTGACAGCTTCCAAATTGAATTTTGTTGATCCGGACTTCTTAGACAAAATTTATGGAGCCAGACTGGTTATATGAGTTACTTCTACAAGCCAGACTGGTTATATGAGTTACTTCGACAGGTAAATATTCACAGGATTCATTTTGTTTGACAAAGTGCTTTTCCTTTTCTAAACAATTTTAAATTAATCTTGAACAAAAACAAACGTTCTTTCAGTACATTTCACGTTTGTTGTTTCTGATCCCTTTTGGGAAGCATTTTCCTTCCACTGGTCTGCACTGCCCCTCCCTCTTCTCAACCATCTCATCTCCTTTTTTCCATGCTCTTCTTCACGCCTTCTATATATACTGTCTCCTGTACCCGTAACAGTCCCTCTTTTCTTGTCCTCTAGGGACCATCTCCCTTTCAAATCTCTCCTTGAAACCCAACTCTTCGAGCATTTTGCCTCCCTTCCTCTCATCAGTATTAATCCTCACACCTTTCCTCTGTTATCCTATATTTGGTGTTGTGACTATCTAATTTAGGCCTGTTTTACACTTAAAATTTGTACCAAAATAATAACTACATCAATTAAGGATGTGTGGGGTTTTTTGTTTTGTTTTACTGAAATAATTTTATAACGGATGCAGTTGTACTTATTTCTCCTTCCTGTATGGGAACAGCCATAGCTGTATAAGGCACCTTTATAACACTATAACTGCATCAACAGTAGGATCTTTGTACTGCGTTAACTATTAAAAACCTATAACTTTCTAGTGTAAACTGTAAATTCCTCAGGACAAGGAATCTCTCTTATTTAAGGGCTTGTCTACACTACCGGCCGGATCGACAGGCAGCGATCGGTCCAGCGGGAGTTGATTTATTGTGTCTAGTATAGATGTGATAAATTGACCGCCAATCGCTCTAGCATTGGCTGACTCCAGTACTGACTCCAGTACTGCACCTCCTCAAAGAAAACTGCAAGGAGAATTGATGGGAGAGCGTCTCCTGTCGACACACCACAGTGAAGACACCGCGGTAAGGGGATCTAAATACGTCAACTTCAGCTATGTTATTCAAGTAGCTGAAGCTGCGTAACTTAGATCGATCCCCTCCCCTTCTCCCTGTAATGTAGACCAGCCCATAGGCTTAACCATACCCCAGTCTTCAGCACAGTGAACATAGAGGTCTGCCTGTGCAAAGCAGGTTGCAGGATTGACACCTATGTTTGTAAAGCACTACAAACATTTCCAGATTATCACAGGTGTCAGAGTAGCAGCCGTGTTAGTCTGTATCCGCAAAAAGAAAAGGAGTACCTGTGGCACCTTAGAGACTCATATTTACATGTAAATGTTTGTTACTAATGGCACTATACAGTACAAAAACATCTTTATTTTGCATAGCATCTTTCAAACAAGAATAACAAAACTTTACACAGTTAAATAGCAACAAAATAAAAACAATAGCAGGGAGAGAAGTTAAAATATATTCAAGGAAATAGTAAGATGTTTTCAGATGAGAGCTGAAAATTGATGGCGATTTGAAAGGGAGAAAGATGCAGCTGAGCTGATCCAAATGGCAGGAGAAAGAGGAAAGACAGCTGTTGTTGCAATGGTGGTCAGAATGTTTGAACAGACAGATAAAAAGCCAGTGTGGATAAATAAAGGGGAGTGGGGCGCAAAGAGTAATATAAGGTCTAGGAGACTGACTGTAACAAGTTCGTAGAAAGCTTGTGTGCCCCTGATTTAAGAGAAGGATCAAGCCCTGAATGTACCAGTTGTCTTGTAATATCATAGTGTCCATTTACTAAATATTAAAACAAGCATTGTTTGTTCTTTGTTTGCCTCCAATCTCCCACCTATAAAGCTAGACAAAATTACTAAAAATAGCCGTTGGGTATCTGTCATAGACTCTTGGAAAAGCAATTCAAGTTTACTAGTCTAAGGTCTTGTCCACACGCAGTTGTACCAATAAAACTGAATGTACAATTTTATACTGACTTAGTTAAACTGACAATTGGGGGCAGGGGGGAGAGGGGAGGCAGAGTAGACAAGCCGAAGTGTGTGTTACTGGATTTTTTCCCAGTCTGGTCCTTTGTTGAATTCTAGGGCACAGAGGTTAGTCTCACAATGAGAAGTGAAAATGGTGATACTAGGACTCCTTCTGCTCTCGTATCTCCCCAGAGCCTTGCGCTGAGAAAGCTCTATAGCTCTCTGTTCCTCAGAGCTATACCTGCATGCTTTAAATAGTGTTTTGCCAGATAGTCCCAGCTGCAGTTGTGGGTCCTGCAAGAAGAGGCAGCCGCTGAGATGGTGTAGGCATATCCCATATTCTTTGTATTGTAAATCTTTCTCTTTATCTCTGTGTAATGTCCCTTTTATCAGTTACTCCCAGTTCAGTCCCTATTATTTCAGCACTGAAGTACCATCCAAGGGCAAAGTGCTTTGCTCCTTCTCCATGCACTGCATAATTACATTGCATTTGTGCAACATCAGATGTTACAGCGAGTGACAACAGTAGAATGAAGCAAGATAACCACTTAATACAGGGGTCAGCAACCTTTCAGAAGTGGTGTGTCGAGTCTTCATTTATTCACTCTAGTTTAAGGTTTCACGTGCCAGTAATACATTTTAACATTTTTAGAAGGTCTCTTTCTATAAGTCTATAATATATAACTAAACTATTGTTGTATGTAAAGTAAATAAGGTTTTTAAAATGTTTAAGAAGCTTCATTTAAAATTAAATTAAAATGAAGAGCCCCCCGGCCCGGTGGCCAGGACCTGGGCAGTGTGAGTGCCACTGAAAATCAGCTCGCATGCCGCCTTTGGCATGCGTGCCATAGGTTGCCTACCCCTGACTTAATATAATCTAACAGTAACTTGACAGCTGTGGCTCCTGAAGGGTGGTAGTGACACACAGACCTACACTCCTGCATGTTTGATAGGAAACTAACCAAAACAAAGGAGGGATTCTAGGATGAAGGGAGGAGAGTGATCTCTGCACAATGTAAACAAACAACTGGAGCCATCAGTGTCGTCTTGCAGCTTAGATTGTAGCTAGACCATAACATTCCACAGGAGTATATGCATTACTCAGACCATTTTCTGTTTATTTTCTTAACAAAGGTTACAAGGTTTTTAAGAACTTTTATAATGTTCTGGTAGGGAAGTGGAGGCAGGTCAGATCTCTAGTTATTAATCTTTCTAGTTTGAAAATGCTCTAATATGATGTTGTAAACAGAATAATTAAAAATCTCTATTCAGAACATGTCCATTTCTTTATGTATTGAGTTTTTAATTATTTAAAACACTATTCAGAAGCTTTAACTTTTCTTAACCTTTTGGCGCTGGAAACATTTTAGTTAAATATTATCATAGAATCATAGAAGATTAGAGTTGGAAGAGACCTTAGGACAGGGGTTCTCAAACTGGGGGTCGGGACCCCTCAGGGGGTCGTGAGGTTATTATGTGGGGGGTCACAAGCTGTCAGCTTCCACCCCAAACCCTGCTTTGCCTCGAGCATTTATAATGGTGTTAAATATATAAAAAAGTGTTTTTAATTCATGGGGGGGGGGACTCAGAGGCTTGCTATGTGAAAGGGGTCACCACCAGTACAAAAGTTTGAGAATCACTGCCTTAGGAGGTCATCTAGTTCAACCCACTGCTCAAAGCAGGACCGACGCAACTAAATCACCCTAGCCAGGGCTTTTTCAAGTTGGGTCTTAGAAACCTCTAAGGATGGAGATTCCACCACTTCCCTAGGTAACCCATTCCAGTGCTTCACCACCTTCCTAGTGAAATAGTGTTTCCTAAAATCCAACGTAGATCTCCCCCACTGCAACTTGAGACCATTGCTCATTGCTCTTTCATCTGCCTAGCTCCATCCTCTTTGGAAACCCCTTTCAGGTAGTTGAAGGCTGCTATCAAATCCCCCCACACTCTTCTCTTCTGCAGACTAAATAAGCCCATTTCCCTCAGCCTCGCCTCGTAAATCATGTGTCCCAGACCCCTGATCATTTTCAATCAATTCATATAAATTAATTCAATCAATTAATTCAATTGATTTAATTAAGTAATATCAATTAATTTTCAATCAATTATATCAATTCATTACATATTATCAAATGTGAAAAATATGCCACAAAGGAAATATTCTGAAGCATGTGCTGTTTTGCTTTACATTCGGAGGCTAATTCTTGTTTCTGAATCAAGTTGACAGTAGCTGCCTCATCTGTAAATAAAATCTTATTTCTTTTTCAATACTGAAACATGGTTTGTTAGTCTCTCAGGTGCCACAAGTACTCCTTTTCTTATAACAATGCTGGTATCACACACGTAAGGGCTCTGCACTGTACATCAGAGCAAACCATCAGTACATCGGTGCCTTTCCTACTGGTGTAATGGAAAATCTAGATCAAGGAGACAAGCAGAGGTAGGAAAGGGGAGGAAAAGTGCAGCTACTGCTTATGACGCGCTCTCTCTCGCTCGCTCTTCTTTCCACTGAGGTCAGGACCAGGCATTGAACAAACAAATGTCTACTCACGAAGATCCATTCTACTATCCACAGGCAGGGAGATTTATGCCCATAACTCTCATGAGTGTTACTAGTGCCCCTAAAATTAGACTAATAAAACATGCCACTTAGTATTTTAATCCCATACTTTAAACCCACGTCTCCAGGGATGAAAGGTGAGTTGCTGCACAGTTTTTAACCCATATAGCTGCCTCATTTCTAAAAGCCATGAAGCTGAACTAAAAATCTTGCCCTTTTTCTTTAATGCTAGCTTTGTTCTGCCGAAGGACTAAGATGCAAAGATGACATACCATTGCATTACTACAGCTTTTTGCCTTATTGTCCTCTTACCCTGCTCCCAACTTCCCAAAAACCCAGAGCAGGAGAGTGAGAGTTTGCACAGGTTTCCTGCAAGCAGGCCTTCTAGTAAGAGGGACGTAGGAGACCACGTATTCTGGAGATTGCTCCCTAACTGTGTGAATACCTGAAGAATAAAGCTCCCTTTCATGTGGGGAGAAGGGATAACTGCTGTTCCGCTGGCTTTATTCCCTCCCGGCGCCATGACTGGTCAGACATCAGCAACACTGTCTGTGGCTGAGTGCCCCTGCAGTGAAAGCCACAGATGAAACCCAGAGGGAGATAATCAGCTCCAGAGAGTACTACCTCCCAGCTGAAATCAGAGGGTTCTGCAGAGCACTGTGCCCCAGAGACAGGCACCTCCCCACTCCAGTCTACCCATCTCCAAATTCCATGGAGCTCTATCCAGGTCAAGCGCCAGAGAACCATTATCCATGTTGCACAGTGCTGAGGAGATGGCACCGTAGCACTGTCCCCAGCTGTGTCGGCAGGTGGGGAACCATGCACAGAAACCATACTCGAAATGATCATTGGGGGACAAATTCAGGCAACAGATTTTTAGAACTGGAGGGCATTGGGTCTGATACTCAGTTACTCTACTCTTACACCTGGGGCAGATATTGGTGGTGGCAGTGTGATTCAAAAGTGGCTTTAAGCCACCTTGGCCCTCCCTGAATTCTAGAGCGCTTCGTGGCCCTGCCTAGCTCTTGGTGTAAGTTAAAGCAACCTCAGGTCTGCTCTAATTTCTGCTTTGTTTCCCATGGACCCCTACTAGCTATAGAGTAGTGTATTCTGGCTATGCCCCTGAGCTGCCCTATATATTGGGGAATAACCCTTAATACACCCTTTATGCCAGCTCTATACCATCCAAGGAGACCCTTTGCCAAAGAATTATTCTCAAGGGGACATTTCTATCCATTTCAAGGATCTTCTGCTGCCAGAGTAGCATAAAGGGTCTTAGCATAACTGACAATTGGGCCAATCAATTTTTTTTCTTGCTTGTGTAAGGAAGTAGAACTGGTTGGAAAATGGGGTTTTGATTTTTTGTTTTGTTTTGTTTTCAGGAGGTTTTGGCCTAAAACAGAAAAAAAATTGCCCAGAAAACAGCAACAAAAAAATTTTAATTAAAAAAAATGCTTAGTATTCACGATTTTAGTTTTCTGACCAAAAAACAACAACAAACCACTAAATTTTCGAGGAAAGCAGGCATTTGGAGAACTTTATTTGTTTCCACCAAAAACCAGTTGCCAGGGTTCCCTCCCCACTCTGAACTCTTGGGTTCAGATGTGGGGACCTGCATGAAAGACCCCCTAAGCTTATTTCTACCAGCTTAGGTTAAAAACTTCCCCAAGGCACAAATCCTTCCTTCTCCTTGGATGGGTACTGCCACCACCACCAAGTGAGTTAGACAAAGATTCAGGAAAAGGACCACTTGGAGTTCCTGTTCCCTAAAATATCCCCCCAAGTCCCTTCACTCCCTTTTCTGGGGAGGCTTGAGAATAATATACCAACCAATTAGGTAAACCAGATTCTTAAAAAAACAGAACTTTATTATAAAGAAAAAAAAGTAAAAGAAGCACCTCTGTAAAATCAGGATGGAAGGTAACTTTACAGGGTAATCAGATTCAAAACACAGAGGATTCCCCTCTAGGCAAAACTTTAAAGTTACAAAAAACAGGGATAAACCTCCCTCTTAGCACAGGGAAAATTCACAAGCTAAAAACAAAAGATAATCTAATGCGCCTTGCCTTATTTACTTACTCTTTTTGCAATAGTGACTCATTTTAGGATGATTTTAGGAGAAGGAGTTTTCTGACTTGATGCTTCTCTGCTTCCCCAGAGAACACACAAACAAAGAGCACAAACAAAGCCTTCCCCTCCCTCCACAGATTTGAAAGTATCTTCTTTCCCCATTGATCCTTTTGGTCAGGTGCCAACCAGGTTATTTGAGCTTCTTAACCCCTTACAGGTAAGGAGGAATTCTAGGCTACCCTTAGCTGTATGGTTATGACACCCTCCACCCCCGCAAATCACAGATGGTACTGGACAGCCTGTACCACACTGGCTGTGATTTCTTCCTGGAGCTCTAGGAGAAAACAGAGTTAATAAGACACATGCACCTCTAGATATACCACTGATTATATAAAAACTAACAATAATTTCAAGGATGATTTTGACCAGTTGATTCTGGGAAACTTTCACGGGAGAGTGCATCAGCCACTTTCTTAGAAGCTCCTGAAATGTGTTGTATTTCAAAATCAAAATCTTGGAGAGCTAAACTCCACCGAATACATTTTTTGTTATTGTCCTTGATGGTATGAAGCCACTTCAGTGCAGCATGGTTGGTTTGCAGGTGGAAACGCCATCCCCAAATGTATGGGCGTAGCTTTTCCAGAGCGTAGACAATGGCGTAACATTCCTTTTCGCTGATTGACCAGTGGCTTTCCCTCTCAGGCAGTTTTTTTGCTGAGAAACACGACAGGATGGAATTCTTGATCCAGTCCTTCCTGCATTAAAACTACTCCCACACCACGCTCGGACGCATCTGTGGTTACTAGGAAAGGTTTGTCAAAGTCTGAGGCCCTTAGCACAGGGTCAGACATGAGTGTCGCTTTAAGCTAGTTAAAGGTCTTCTGACACTTTTCGGTCCACTGAACGGCATTTGGCTGTTTCTTTTTGGTTAGGTCTGTCAGTGGGGCGGCGATTTGGCTGTATTGCAGTACAAATCGCCTGTAATATGCGGCCAAGCCTAAGAAGGATTGGACCTGTTTCTTTGACTTTCGGACAGGCCACTTTTGGATAGCATTCAATTTGGCCTGTAGGGGGTTGACAGTTCCTTGACCCACCTGGTGTCCAAGGTAAGTCACTCTGTTTAGGCCTATTTGACACTTTTTAGCCTTAACAGTTAGTCCTGCCTCCCTTATGCGCTTGAAGACTTTTTGCAGATGCTCCAGGTGTTCTGCCCATGAATCAAAAAAGCTGGCCACATCATCAAGGTAGGCGTCTGAAGAGTCTCCCAATCCCACTAGGAGACTGTCTATAAGTTTCTAGAAGGTGGCGGGTGCATTTTGCAGCCCGAAAGGGAGCACATTAAATTCATACAGCCCTACATGGGTGATGAAGGCTGACCTTTCCTTGGCGGATTCATCCAGTGGTACTTGCCAGTACCCCTTGGTTAAGTCCAAGGTAGAGATGAACTGGGCACGTCCCAGTTTCTCCAATAGCTCATCTGTGCGAGACATTGGATAGTTATCTGGGAGAATTACAGCATTTAACTTATGGTAGTCCACACAAAAGCGTATTTCCCTATCTGGTTTGGGAACTAGAACCACTGGAGATGCCCATGCGCTGTTAGAGGGGCAGATTACACCCATCTGTAGCATGTCCTGGATCTCCCATTCTATAGCAGTTTTGGCTTGAGAAGACACCCAGTAAGGTTGGGCTCTAATTGGGCGAGCATTACCTGTGTCAATGGAATGATATGCCCGTTCAGTCCATCCTGGGGTGGCTGAGAACATCGGTGTGAAGCTAGTGCACAGCTCCTTGATCTGCTGTCGCTGCATACTTCCAAGGGTCATTGAGAGGTTCACCTCTTCCACGCCACCATCACTTTTTGCTTCGTAGTAGACACCTTCAGGCCACTCAGCGTCATCTCCTCCCTGGGCTGTAAACTGACAAACCTTTAATTCTCTGGAATAAAAGGGCTTTAGAGCATTAATATGGTACACCTTAGGCTTTAGGTTTGCGGTGGGGGATGCTATGAAATAGTTAACAGTTCCCAGGCGCTCTTGGACCGTGAATGGCCCTTCCCACGATGCTTCCATCTTATGGGCCTGGAGCGCCTGGGAACTGTTAACTATTTCATAGTTCCCCTACTTTGAAGGAACGCTCTCTGGCATGTTTATCATACCAGGCTTTTTGCTCTTCCTGAGAATCTTTTAGGTTTTCTTTAGCAAGAGCTAAAGAGGTTCAGAGGGTGTTTTGTAGGTTGTTGACAAAGTCCAGAATGTTAGTTCCTGGAGAAGGCGTAAAACACTCCCATTGGTGTTTCACCAACTGTAATGGCCCTTTAACCTCGCGAACATACACAAGTTCAAATGGTGAAAACCCTAAACTGGGATGTGGTACAGCTCTGTAGGCAAAGAGCAACTGCTGCAACACTAGGTCCCAATCATTGGAGTGCTCATTTACGAATTTATGTATCATGGCCCCCAAAGTTCCATTAAACTTCTCCTCCAGGCCATTTGTTTGATGGTGGTCAAGGGTGGCAACCAAGTGGTACACCCCATAAGCTTCCCACAGGCTTTTCACGGTCCCTGTCGGGAAATTAGTTTCCGAATCTGTAAGGATGTCGGAGGGCCAACCTACCCTGGCAAAAATGTCTGTTAATGCCTGGCACACACTTTTAGCCCTGGTGTTGCTTAGAGCTACTGCTTCCAGCCATCGGGTGGCAAAATCCACGAAAGTCAGTATGTACTGATTTCCTCTGGGTGTCTTTTTCAGAAAAGGACCCAGAATATCCACAGCTACTCACTGAAAGGGAACCTCAATGATGGGGAGTGGCTGGAGAGGGGCTTTGACCTGGTCTTGGGGTATTCCCACTCGTTGGCACACCTCACAAGACCGGACATAAGTAAAAACGTCCTTGCCCATTCCCTCCCAGTGGAATGACTTCCCCAAACGGTCTTTGGTCCTGTTTACCCCAGCATGGCCACTAGGATGATCATGGGCTAAGCTCAAGAGCTTTACCCAGAACTTAATTGGAACTACCCACTGTCTTTGAGGATGCCAGTCCTCCTGGGGCCCACCAGAAAGAGTTTCCTTGTATAAAAGTCCTCTTTCTGCAACAAACCGGGATCGATTAGAAGAGCTGAGAGGTGGTGCGTTGCTTCGTGCCACCGTCCAAGCTCCCTGGAGGCTTTCATCTGCTTCCTGCTCGGTCTGGGACTGTTCCCTTGATGCTGGAGATATCAGTTCCTCATTAGATTGTGGACTTGGGCTTGGTCCCTCTGGAAGCGATGAAGGTGATGGGGTTGTTTCCGTTGACTGTGAACTGCTCTTTGCTGGTGCACTATGGGGTACTTCAGGCTCTGGCTGAGCCTCTTGTGTAAGGTCATCTGCTGCTGCTGCCAGTGCAGACTCGGTGGTGCCCTCTGGTGTTGGGGTTGCAGATGGGGTTGAGCGTTGGACTCAGTGCTGGCAATGGTTCTGGTGTTGGTTGCTCTGCCAGTTCCAGTTCTGGGCCTGGCTCTGGCTGGGTCTCTGCGACTGGATCCACTACTGCTGTTGCAGACGTTGGGATGGGGTCCAGTTCCACCACCTGAGTCTGGGTCTCTGGTAACACAGACGGGGCCCTTGTAGAAGGCTCAGGGACAGAGCTAGGTGTGAAGGCTTGCTTAGCCTGGCTGCGGGTGACCGTTCCCACCCTCTTGGCTAGCTTCACATGGTTGGCCAAGTCTTTCCCCAGCAGCATGGGAATGGGATAATCATCATAGATTGCAAAAGTCCACATTCCTGACCAGCCCTTGTACTGGACAGGCAACTTGGCTGTAGGCAAGTCAAAAGAGTTTGACTTGAAGGGTTGAATTGTCACTTGGACCTCTGGGATGATTAAGTTGGGGTCCACTAAGGATTGATGGATAGCCGACACTTGTGCTCCAGTGTCCCTCCATGCGATAACCTTCTTCCTGCCCACACTCACACTTTCCCTTTGCTCTGAGGGTATCTGCGAGGCATCTGGGCCTGAGGACCTTTGGTGTGACCCCGGTGCAATAAATTGTAATCTACTGGGGTTTTGGGGGCAGCTGGCCTTTACATGCCCCAGCTCATTACATTTAAAACATCAACATTTTAGGATGATTTTAGGAGAAGGAGTTTTCTGACCTGAAGCTTCTCTGCTTCCCCAGAGAACACACAAACAAAGAGCACAAACAAAGCCTTATCCCCCACCCCTCCCAGATTTGAAAGTATCTTCTTTCCCCATTGGTCCTTTTGGTCAGGTGCCAACCAGGTTATTTGGGCTTCTTAACCCCTTACAGGTAAGGAGGAATTCTAGGCTACCCTTAGCTGTATGGTTATGACACCAGTTTTCTGTTGGGGGGGGAAAAAACGTTGACGGAAACATTTTGACCAGTCCTAGTGCTAAATCCAGTTTTCTCTGCCCATATCTTGAGGAGGGGCTCAACAACTTCCCTAGGTACTATAGATTATTGCATTTCCTGACTGGTCCCATATAATTTTCCTAATATGCAGCTAGACTTTCTCTGTTTCTCTCGACTAGTTTTCATTGACTACCCTTAGCAAGTCCCTCCCTTTCGTTTTTGTTACTATGTTAAAAAATATGATACAATGATAATATTTTTAAAGTGTATTTGTGGCCCTTCTCCAAACCTGTAAATACCCCTTCTACCTGTCTTTCCTATTAGAACATGATTGCTTTAGGCTCTTTGAGTTATCTTCATCCTTTCAGAACTATGGAGCACAAAACAGAATGCAGTATTCATGGTCTTATTAATGCTGTGTAAATAGGAATTATCACCTTCCTGGTTTTACAAGGGGTATAAACCTATCAATATACCTCAGAATCATACGTGCCTCCCTCTGAATGTGAATCCATGAAACAGGAAAACTAATAGTGCACACAACTTAAAACAACATGTGATTACTTTAACCCACATTATTTATAACATGCTTCTGCATTCCTAATGTAAATAATAGACAATAATATTAGAGTAGGTCCCTGTGGAACAGAATTTGAGGTAATCCTGGATCAAAAATGAGGAAAAGTTGGGGACCAGGCCCAGAATGGCATTTTCTATTTTTGCAAATGCATCACTCTGAGTTGCTGATATTTATCTATTACTGTCCAGATCCTGCTCCACACTGCTGCTATCTAACCATTCTTCTCTGGGTTTTGATTGATGTTAGTTTGGCTTGGGATTTATTTTCCTCTCGATTTTATTACCTTATATTTAATGACATTGAATTTCCTCTTGGACATCGCACAACTTGCTAGAACTCTTCATGTCCTTTGGCAGTTTCGCTGCACCATAGTCACAATCTTCCGTAATTTGGAATCATCGTCTAGTTTAAAATTCCAAATCATCCATGAAAAGAGATAAAATATAGGATTGTCCTTCATACATATATTTGCATAAACATTGCTTGATACCTCAGCACTGAACCAATTTGATCTTGATGGGAATCAACTCTGAACTTCCCTCCATTTTTTGTTTGTTTTTTGTTTTGACAAAAAATGTGTCAATGTATCAACAGAAAAGATTTGCCTGGCATGGTCGATTTTCTAACAACCCACACCTCCCACAGAACATCAGCCAGATATCATCTGAATGTTTACAAAACAATTTCTTTATTTGCCATTGAATTGTACAAGATTTTGAAGTTAGGCAAACACGTCAGCAGCTCCTTGAGTTATCTATTTTATCATTTATGAAGAATGGAGCTCCATTCACTTTTCTCCAGCCTTCTGAAATTTCTTTTTATCATAGCAGTTTAACGGCTCCCCATCTCTTTACAGAACCCCTGAGTGCAAATCAATTATTAGGGGTAGCTGATTTAAATGTTTTGCTTATTCAAACATTCTGTAGCTTACTTCTTTATTAATAATAATAACTACATGAAATATAGTGCTTTACCTCTTGAAAACACTGTACAAACACTAGCTTGATTTGAACTTTGGGGACTGGAAGCAGAGCGTGTTTCCAGTTGGGTGTCGATCAGGGAACTGATTTCCCTATTGTCCAGCCAAAGCCCAATTTTATTGACTTCAGGGCTCACTGCAAGGCCCCCGTATGCACATCAACCCCTCCTGAGTAAGTGGTGAGAGAAAAACACTTCTTTAGTGAGTTGGATGTGTGTGTGTTCTATTTTCAGTTGACTTTTGTCCATTTTTTCATTTTTATTGTATGGTTTGAATACTGTCAAACATGCCCAGAAATTACTGAGCACATTGTTTACAAATAACATACAGTAAAATCTGTGTTAAGTAGCTACTCAAGGACAGACATAATTGCTTAATGTAGGTGGCCTTTTAATAAAGGTGGAACAGAATTGAATATGTTTGGGGACATAATCTGGGGCAGTCTCGCAAAACAGAAAGTTATCTAACAGTGATGTTCTCTTCTACAGGCTTCATTATAAATACGTCATTTTATTTAGTGTTAGATCAGCTTTATGCCTCATCTATGCCACTCAGTTCTCTGTGCTCGCTCATTAGAGACTGAGGAAACATATTTGTTAAATAATTCACCTACCATAAACTTCTTTTTAAGTAATAAAAATACTAATAATTTGCATTTATGCAGTACCTATTCTACTAGGTTCTCAAAGCACTTTACAAACATTACTTAAGCTTCACGACATCCCTGGGATGTAGGTAATCCTAGTTAGATATTAGAAGCGGTATTATTGAGTCCGGTATGTCTTCACAGCAAAGTTAACTCAAGTTAGCGACATTCAATTTACTCTAACCAGTTTAGTTCAAGTGAGTGGCCACACTACAAAATAACACTGGAGCTTCTGTGTCCACACTGGTGCTGCATTCATTCATGTATGGTGCTAAGGCTTATAAGGGACATACCCCACGATTTATTCATTGTGCTGCAGTAAGATGAGCCCGCTCTATGACTTCTTTCCCAGTGAATTGTGGAGAACTTGTCTCTCCTTTCTGAGCACGTTGGGGGAATTTTGGAAAGGCACTGGAGGACTAGCACCACACCTAGATCCACAATGCAGAGTGGTCACATCAGGAGCTGACAAGTTGTGCTAACTTGAGCTTTAGCCTATAGCCCCTGACGGGCAAGCCAACCCAACATAAAAGCACTACCACACTTGAGGCAAGGAGTTTTGCATGTGGACAGGACTCAAGTTAGGGACAACAGAGTTAATCCACATTACCATTTGCAATGAGAACAAACCCACAGCATTGGGAATACAACTTCTGACTCCCTGTTCTAACCATTATACCATATTTTCTCAGGGGCCCTTTCTACTTCTGGGATGGCCTGACCTTCCACCCTAGTTTTCTTCTTGAAATGTTTTTTCACAGGCAAGACAATTTAGTGCAGCTATTGAAAAATGCCCAGCAGTTCAACCCAGTTCTTAAGACTCTCAGAAAGTCAATTGTTAAACTGGAACAGGATTAACAAATGAGCGTTCTTTGTCAATAAAGCAGATTATTTTTGTGTGTACACAGTAAGGGAACAAAGCAAACAGTCATCATGCAAATTTCCCCTCTCCCTTGACAGTAAGATTGAATGTAGGGTCAATAATTCTTTCCCATTTCCAAGGGGCAAAACAATGATTGCATTTGGAAGCTACTCTGACTTCCTTAAAACACGAACAATAGAACGGAGTTTCTTTTAACACTTTTCACATTCAAGCTATCCCAAAGCACTTTACAAAGCACAGTAGGCTAGATACTAGTTGGGCAGTGATTGCATGGGCAAATGCAACAGCCATTGTACACTAAGCATATGCTCGGCCACAGCCTTGGAGATTAGTTTTAAGGGGACTTTAGCCAAGACCACTGAGCAACACTGAGGGCTCTGGGCAGGGCATTAGAGCCCTGCACCTTTGCAAGTCTCTGCCTGTCCGTTGTCTGTAACAGCTCATTTGTTAATGTCCCGGGTGCCTCCTCCCACTGTACACCCCAGCCCTTTCTTGCCTTAACCCTGCTGTCCTCCCCAAGGGAATGTGGGACAGTGGGTCACATATAGGCCGAGTTAGTGACCTTTGTTGCTTCTGCCTGGCACCCATAGAAAATAAAACTGAACTATTAAAGTAAGAAAACACACTTCAGGATACCTAAGCCCCAGACCATCATGTTCCTTGGACCTACACATTAAGGTCCTTTTCACCAGGGGATATCTGGCCTTCCTCCACAAACCAGAAAAAACAGTCCCAACAGCTTCATCATAATTCGGTCCGAGGGTGGAAGCAGCCCCAAATGCAAGAAGAGAAGAAGCAGGTACTGATGTAAAACTTCTACATTTTGGAAGATGGTGGGAACTCGCCACCCATTCTATTTTTCTACAGCCTACTCTCCCATCTCCAGTTCCAGTTTTGCCAGTTTTGCCAGTTCCAACTCCTTGTCACGTCCCCCTTTACAGAAGTCCAACCCTAATATTTTAAGCTTCCTCTCTTCCACCACCTTCTGCAGTCTTTGTAAACAGGGAAAGGCTGGCCCACCCTACCCAACCTGCCACATTGCCTTGCTCTCCTGAAAGTTGAATTGGACCCCCCTGCCCTTGAGGCTCTCAATAAGTGTGTAAGCAGAAGCAAAGTCTCTCATTGTCTTCTGCAATTGTGATGATCCCTGAAATAAGAAAAGGAGGACTTGTGGCACCTTAGAGACTAACAAATTTGTTTGAGCATAAGCTTTCATGAGCTACAGCTCACTTCATCGGATGCATTCAGTGGAAAATACAGTGGGGAGATCCCTGAAATGTCATCCACAAAAGCATTACACAGGGGAAGAGTTCACCGTTACTGATGGCCGGAAGATGGGGCTCTTCAGTCTGAAAGGACTCCCCATTGTCACCTGAGCCCAAGTTAGCATTCTAGCAAACAGGTTTGGAAAGGACTGGTACAGCTCACTTGTTGGACCACATATTCCTGGAGAAACTCCTTTCTTCAAAGCTAAATTGCCTCCACTACTTGTGACTGGGGCCCTCAGACTGTTCTCCTGATCTGGAGTGACCCTTGACAGTAGTAGAGACTCTAAAATAAAGTTAGTCTCTCCTCATCTCTTTTGCCTACTTTCTCGCCCTTAGAACCCCTTTGACCCTCCTCCCCACCCCCACGTTCCCTTGAGGGCCTCCTTCGAGTTCTGAAAAAGATCTGAGTAATATTAGAAAATGACTTTGAACATCCCTTCAGGGTCTGTCCTTAAGTGCCCCTTTTAATCTCTCAAACCCAGCATATCTCAGGCTACCAGACTTTCCTTAGTGTAGACAAAAAGGTCATGCCTAGCAACCCTCCACCACTTTTCCCTGTTCAGCCACTGATGTTCTATATTTGCCAGCCCTCCTCCCATAACGCAGACTCTGTCCCTTTGTCACTGGACTTTCTCACATATTTTCTTATCTGTTTTCTCAGCAGCCTTTGGATCATCTGTTGAATGCTTCCATTCTTTTCAGCTGACACCATTTTGTTAGTTAATTTTCCAAAGAATAAAGTAGTAGACATTTGACTACAAATAACATTTCAACTGTTAGCTCCTCCATTGTCTGTTTTCATAAGGAATTCTGTTCTCTAATTCAGATTAGTGATACTTTATTAAATCTAGGTGGGAAAAGAAAATGAGGAGTTTTAAATTCAGCTAAAGATGTTTCTTGGAAGCATGATTAGAAACATGGTTTATTCTTTGCCGCGCTGTTCAAGTTGATGTTTCTTTTCTTCTACACAAATTATAATATCAATCTGTGGGGGAGAGGGGGAAATAAAAAAAGTTCATAAAATAGAGAACATGTTTTGTTGAAAATAGGGGGGGAATATTTGTCTTTGTAAGACTGGACAAACATTGATGACTTACACAGCCCATACCATCTGTATATTAGGATGTGGAACTTCAACAACTAAATTAACCTTTTGATTCCAATACAAAACAGACTTTATAGGGGAATAGGTGAGGAAACAACGGTCACTGAAGTGGCTCAATTCCAGCTGACCCCAGATTTGCTTTAGCTAACAGTATATCCCTTACACAGAGATTGGAGGCCTTGCCATCATCAGAGTTTAAAGACTGAAAGATGACCGTTCTGATTTGAGACATGTCATTAAAAGATTACCACTGCTGTACAGGAGCAACATGTTCTTAAGAGTCTTTAGTCTCTTGCTTTTCTTAGATGTCCTACCTACATATGTGACGCCAATCATAGCAATATGTGAAGACCTCCCAAGTATTTACAGATAGACATAACAGCAGCACTTCTATATATGCAGGGAAAGAAATGGGGTGGGGAAAAGAAATAGCTTAATTAGATGATAAGGGTTTTTTTATTTGGTTGTTTGGTGGTTTTTGTTGTGTTTGTGTGTAAGAGAGAAAGTGCATGAGTATGTCAATTTATGAGGCTATGCTAAATCAAATAAATAAACTTTGCATTAGTTCTGAAACTGGTGAGGACTGTGGTCATTCTTCTCTCTTTTGGAAGTGAGTTTAATGGTCTAGGTCCAACTCCCCTGAAGTACTGTTTTTATACTCATCAGGCTCTCCTTACTGAAAACGTCAAATAAAGTTTTATGTCATTATGGAGTTGTTCCTCCTTTTTCTTTCTGGGTTAAGCACACCAAGTGGATAGCATTTTCTGTTCCTTTTCTGCAAAGGCCCCTGAGACATCCTGGAATAGTTGCAACTTCCATCCTTCAATTCAGAATTGGCCAAAAGCAATTTGTAATCAACCTTAATTTTTGCCTAAGGTTGAAATTGCAGGACTTTAGCAAACCCTGATTGCAAAAATAAAGAATGATGTTCTCTCTGTTCTTTACAGCTCCATTCACAGCATCAAACCCAAGAACCCACTTTTGAAAGAAACAGATCAAAACATGCTTTTCCTTCCCTCAATATGGCATAGATATTCTTCCAGGGCTTTCTCTTTGTCAACTAGCTGAAACCAATCAGTTTGAACATTGAGTTCAGTCACAACCATGCTCACCCCACACATGCTCTGTATTTAAAGAACCTATCTTCTATTATTGGCAAATAGATAACATAATCATGGGGCCTATTAGTAAATGTTTGTTTTATTAAATTTCACCTCCGTATATAAAGCGATTAGCGATACTTACATTATTTTGGCAGTATTGATGTCAACTTCATTTTCTTTACTGAGAAGCTTGCTTCACGTGCCCTTTTTCTGTCTCCTCTGGGCTTAACGAAGTTGACCAGTCTGACTTCAATGGCACTACTCTGCACTTACACTGATGCCACAGAAAGAGAAAAATGGCACCTTGTCTCACTATTTTTGTTATTTGTATTGCAGTAGTGCTTAGTGGCCCCAACTGAGATTTAGGGCCCCTTTGTGTCAGGGTGCTGTACAAAACACATAAGAGAGCTTACAGTCTAACCAGACCAGACAAAGGAAAAGAGAGGCACTCAGATGAGAAGTAATTGTCCACGGTGACCATGACACAGTCGGTCAGTGGCAGAGGGAGAAAGAGAACCAAAATCTCTTGACTCCCAGTCCAGTGCCCTATCTGCTACCCCAGTGGTTTTCAAACTTTTTTTCTCGCGACCCAGTGGAAGAAACACTTATCCCCACAACCCAAAACAATAATCTCTTCCGACTAGAGAGTTTTCGTAAAATCACAATAAAGGGCAATACATGCTAGCTTTAACCACTGCAAGTCATAACTAAAATAAGACATCAACATGTCTTGTAAAACATTTTAAAATACAGTATAAATACAGTAAAAAAGACTATCAGGTTGAGCTTCACTTATTTAATGTGATGGGTGGGTCTGCCTGTTGTTCATGATTTCATTCCAATCTAGATCACAAGATGAAAGCACTACCTGCATATCAGGTGTGCTGTTGAGTCGGTTTCTTTCTTTTGTTTTTAACTTTGTCGAAGTTGAAAATCCCAGTTCACACATGTAAGTTGTTGTGAACCGTAGCAACAAGGGAACACTAATCTTATTTAACAGTGGATATTCTTTGAAAACACTTATCCAGAATGATGACAAATTTAATTACTTATGCCATGTTTTGAGTGTGCAACAGGTGAGTTGGAGCAGCTCTTTTTCTTGCTCAGGCATCAAGTTTAGCTCCATTATTGATTCTGGATTTTCAAAAGCAAAAGAATCTTTTACCCAACACTTTTCCTTCAAATTTTCAAACCCCCCTGCAGGGAAGCAGTGACTAAAATTGTCAGACAGAGCAGTGAGATGTAACTGTAGGATACTTTTCATTTCATTCACTTTTTCTTCACTGATGCTGTTCTCCTTGGTGTGTAGTAATAGGGTTGGGAACACATAGTAGCTCGGACGATTACTTTTTAGTCACGCTTGTCACAGTGCTAATGACTTTTGCTATGCTTGTATCTGTTCACAGTGTTGAAACAAATCATTGCCTCTTCCTTGTAATTTCAAATTCAGTTAGTTTAAAATTGGGAAAGTGTCAGCTAGAGATGACAACTTTACTAACCAACTGTCATCGTCAAACAAATTTGCCAAGTTAGACTGTTTCTCTACCACAAAAATTTGAATCTCATTCCTGAGTTCGTACACCACTGTAAGCACCCTGCCCCATGACAGCTACCAGACTTCAGTGTGAAACAGTAAATGAGTGTGCTCTGCTCCCTTCAGAAAGCCTGCTGTTCAGTGAGCTTCCTTTAATGAAATTAACCATTTTCACTATCTCCTTCAGTACTGCTGTAGGATCAGGGGAAATACCCTTGGACGCCAGAGCTTCACGGTGAATGAAACAAAGAAATGATTCCAAACAACATCATTACCAGCTGCCTCAGATATTTTTTTCACAACTCTTCTATTTCTACCTGTCATAATTGCTGCACCATCATTTGTAATTTCTTTGCAATTAGCCCAGTCCAATTTGTATTTTCCAACTACGCAGTCACACAGTGCTTCTGTTGTATTTGTTGACAAAGTCAGATAACACAGCAAATCTCCCACAAAGTCATCTTGCCATACATACCTCATGTAAACTACCATTATTGCACAATTTGAAATACCAGTAGTCTTGTCAAGTTGGATAGCAAAATCCCTGGCTGACTGTAACCGAGTAATAAGCTGGGCTTCCAAATGCTCTGCAATATCATATATTCACCAAGACACTGTGTTATCGCTGAGAGGAACATGTCTCAATTTTTCAGCAGACTTCTCATCAAAAATTGCACATACTCATGTCCAGAGATGCTGGAAGAATAATTTTTTCAGCAACTGTATGGGCCATTTTCTCTTTTGCCACATGGTATGGAACCAAATATGATGCTACTTGTGCCTTATCATTCAAAGTCGTTGACTGACTAAAAACTTGCACTGATAACTAATTCCCATTGCTTCCTTTGAAAATATTCAATAGTCTTATCAATGAGTTCCTCATGTTTTGTTTCTAAACGTCTTTTTAACTATGACATTTTTAAACTCTTGTTTTGCAGCACTTCACTGCAAACACCACACTGGTGCTTTGGATCTTGGTTTGTGTTAGCCCAATTGATGAAACCATATTTCAAAAAAGCACCATTACACTGTCTTGTCCATAATTTGGTTTTCTTTTTAGTAGGTGGTTCAGGTAAGGTCGACATGGCAAAAGTCTGTCTGTTATTACTAGAACTTTCTGTTGCAGATGCCGTACCTATATTTGTATTTTCATTTTCAGATGTAGATGGATTTGATGACTCTTTCTGAACTTCTTATTTTTATTACAAAACTGTCCATTTTTCAGGATGAAGGTTTGTTGATTAAGCCTCGCAACTCAAGTCTCCTCAGCATTAACAAAACTGACTATGTGGAAAGCAGTCTAGTTAGGTTATTATATTCAAAATAAGCTATCTTATGTACATGTCTAGTGCATAAGAAACTCTCTGCAAACGAATACGTCTTACTGAAAATAAGTAAAATGTCCAAATTTAAATGATTGTACTGTTATTTTAAAACTGTAATGAAAGACATTTTCAGAGATCATGACATTTTGAATTTGCAAGCAACCCAATGCCTAATATTCCACAACCTAGTACTGGGTCGTGGCCTGTACTTTGAAAACCACTGCACTAGACCAGGGGTCTCAAACTCAGTTTACCTTCGGGTCAGTGCCAGTTCTCAAATCCTCCCAGCCGGCCAATAATGTCACTGAAGCAGGTGTTCAGAAAAGAAAACGTTTATATTGTATTTTTTATTTTGACTTTCTTAGAAATAATAAAACTGTCATACAACTGTATACAATTCTTCGCCTGCCAGAGAGTTTTTAGTGTTTGCCAGACACCTGGCAATGCTTCAGTTCTGTCAGTTTGTTGATGTTTGGCCTCAGTGTCTGAGCAGTTGAAACCTTCAGGATTGCAGCACGGTGCGCATCAGATAGTTGTGTTCGGTATTTTGACTTGTTTATATTCATTGTGGAAAAAAGTGACGCTGATGCTACGGTTGACTCTGTCCAGCAACGAATGACGTTGCCTCCATGGCTAACTCTGCCCGGTGACTAGTGATGATATCTCTGCCCCTCTCCCCCAGCCAATAGGAGCTCTGGGGGGTGGCGCCTGCAGCAGATATTGCCGGCTGCGTGGCTGCTTGCGTCTCTCCTCCGCGGGCTGCAGTGAGGAGGTTCTTGGGTCGCAGATGGCCCGTGGGCCGGGACTTTGAGACCCCTGCACTAGAGCATGTTGCAGACATTTTACTAAAGGAAGTAGAAGACCTGGATATAATGAGATGCACATTTCCATAAATCTTCATTTTAGGAAAAGACTTATTTAGTGGGGGGGAAATCTGCTTGGATCACAGAATGGCAACATGTTAACAGAATATAGCACTGCATCACCTACATCCCAGTTACTTTTTAAAAGAAGATTAGTCTTCTCTTTACGGTTAAATTAAAACATCATAATAATACTTGCATTTCTGTAGCACCCTTCATCCTAGGATCTCAAAGTCCTTCACAGACATTAAGACCCAACACACCTCTGAAAGAGGTAAATGCATATCAGGTTGGTGGGAGGGCTGGAAACAGAACCCTAAATTTGTGGCTTCCATTCCTCTGTTTTGCTCTGATCACTAGCCCACAGACCCTGTCTATGTAGCTGTTACATCACAGTACCTAAACTATCCCATTCAGTGCCATAACACAGGGAATATCTTATGCACCCATTGCTCTGTGTATATAAATTACACTGGTGGTCTCAAACTGACTACAGACGCGGTTCATAGAAGACATAAAGAAGCTTACGAAGAAGCCCATTAACATGGTTACACCGCTGCAATTATTCACTGATACTACACTGAATTGTCCAGAAAACTGCATTAACCATACCACCACTGTGGTTACCCCCAACAGACAAATAAAATGCAACGTCTGTTAAACCTCTAATAAATAGGATTTTATTCTAAATTGGGCTGCTGTCTAACAAACATTGCTCCAAAGGGACATAACGTATAGCATGACCAGGGGTACAATGATATTCAGAGTGGCTCCTGAGCAAAAATCCAAGGAGTTGAGGGGGTGATACAACACTAAACCCTAACCTTCCACTATCCCTTTTGAAACCAATGCAAGATATTTATATCCCCACCTACCCCAGTCTCTGGTGAGTCTGTCCCTCTCCTTGGTTCCCCTTGCCAGTCCACTCCTTAGTGGCTCTGCCTCTTTCCTCTCTTTCCTCTTCTCATCTCAGTCATTGGTGGCTCTGCCTGAATCCTCACTTCTTCCCACTCACAAGTTCTACCTATCTTCCCAGAGGGCCAGCAGGGATCATCCAACTAGTCTCCCTACTGCACAGGTTCTCTGCTCTCCCTCCTGCTTCTCCCCGGAGAAGTAGAAAAGGGAGGTAGGGCACCTCCTGAAGCCTGACTCCTACCCCTGAGACAGCAGTAGCTCCTGCAGGACTTAGCCCTGGTCTACACTAGGACTTTAGGTCGAATTTAGCAGCGTTAAATCGATGTAAACCTGTACCAGTCCACACGATGAAGCCCTTTTTTTCGACTTAAAGGGCTCTTAAAATCGATTTCCTTACTCCACCCCTGACAAGTGGATTAGCGCTTAAATCGGCCTTGCCGGGTCGAATTTGGGGTACCGTGGACACAATTCGACGGTATTGGCCTCCGGGAGCTATCCCAGAGTGCTCCATTGTGACCGCTCTGGACAGCACTCTCAACTCAGATGCACTGGCCAGGTAGTCAGGAAAACAACCGCGAACTTTTGAATCTCATTTCCTGTTTGGCCAGCGTGGCAAGCTGCAGGTGACCATGCAGAGCTCATCAGCAGAGGTGACTATGCAGAGCTCATCGGCAGAGGTGATCATGATGGAGTCCCAGAATTGCAAAAGAGCTCCACCATGGACCGAACGGGAGGTACGGGATCTCATCGCTGTATGGGGAGAGGAATCCGTGCTATTAGAACTCTGTTCCAGTTTTCGAAATGCCAGAACCTTTGCCAAAATCTCCCAGGGCATGAAGGACAGAGGCCATAACAGGGACCCGAACCAGTGCCGCATGAAACTTAAGGAGCTGAGGCAAGCCTACCAGAAAACCAGAGAGGCGAACGGCCGCTCCGGGTCAGAGCCCCAAACATGCCGCTTCTATGATGAGCTGCATGCCATTTTAGGGGGTTCAGCCACCACTACCCCAGCCGTGTTGTTTGACTTTTTCAATGGAGATGGAGGCAACATGGAAGCAGGTTTTGGGGATGAAGAAGATGATGATGACGATGAGGTTGTAGATAGCTCACAGCAAGCAAGCGGAGAAACCGGTTTTCCCGACAGCCAGGAATTGTTTCTCACCCTGGACCTGGAGCCAGTACCCCCCGAACCCACCCAAGGCTGCCTCCTGGACCCGGCAGGTGGAGAAGGGACCTCCGGTGAGTGTACCTTTTAAAATACTATACCTGGTTTAAAAGCAAGCATGTGAAAGGATTAATTTGCCCTGGCATTCGCGGCTCTCCTGGATGTACTCCCAAAGCCTTTGCAAAATGTTTCTGGGGAGGGCAGACTTATTGCGTCCTCCATGATAGGACACTTTACCACTCCAGGCCAGTAGCACGTACTCGGGAATCATTGTACAACAAAGCATTGCAGTGTATGTTTGCTGGCGTTCAAACAACATCCGTTCTTTATCTCTCTGTGTTATCCTCAGGAGAGTAAGATATCATTCATGGTCACCTGGTTGAAATAGGGTGCTTTTCTTCAGGGGACACTCAGAGGAGCCCGTTCCTGCTGAGCTGTTTGCCTGTGGCTGAACAGAAATGTTCCCCACTGTTAGCCACGTGGAGGGGGGAGGGTTGAGGGGGTAGCCACGCGGTGGGGGGAGGCAAAATGCGACCTGGTAACGAAAGCACATGTGCTATGTATGTAATGTTAACAGCAAGGTTTACCCTGAAAGAGTGTAGCCATTGTTTTATAAAATGTGTCTTTTTAAATACCGCTGTCCCTTTTTTTTTCTCCACCAGCTGCATGTGTTTCAATGATCACAGGATCTTCTCCTTCTCAGAGGCTAGTGAAGATTAGAAAGAAAAAAAAACGCACTCGTGATGAAATGTTCTCTGAGCTCATGCTGTCCTCCCACACTGACAGAGCACAGACGAATGCGTGGAGGCAAATAATGTCAGAGTGCAGGAAAGCACAAAATGACCGGGAGGAGAGGTGGCGGGCTGAAGAGAGTAAGTGGCGGGCTGAAGAGAGTAAGTGGCGGGCTGAAGACAGGGCTGAAGCTCAAATGTGGCGGCAGCATGATGAGAGGAGGCAGGATTCAATGCTGAGGCTGCTGGAGGATCAAACCAATGTGCTCCAGTGTATGGTTGAGCTGCAGGAAAGGCAGCTGGAGCACAGACTGCCGCTACAGCCCCTGTGTAACCAACCACCCTCCTCCCCAAGTTCCATAGCCTCCTCACCCAGACGCCCAAGAATGCAGTGGGGGGGCCTCCGGCCAACCAGCGACTCCACCACAGAGGATTGCCCAAAAAACAGAAGGCTGGCATTCAATAAATTTTAAAGTTGTAAACTTTTAAAGTGCTGTGTGACATTTTCCTTCCCTCCTCCACCACCCCTCCTGGGCTACCTTGGTAGTCATCCCCCTATTTGTGTGATGAATGCATAAAGAATGCATGAATGTGAAGCAACAATGACTTTATTGCCTCTGCAAGCGGTGATCGAAGGGAGGAGGGGAGGGTGGTTAGCTTACAGGGAAGTAGAGTGAACCAAGGGGCAGGGGGTTTCATCAAGGAGAAACAAACAGAACTTTCACACCGTAGCCTGTTCAGTCATGAAACTGGTTTTCAAAGCTTCTCTGATGCGTACCACGCCCTCCTGTGCTCTTCTAACCGCCCTGGTGTCTGGCTGCCCATAACCAGCAGCCAGGCGATTTGCCTCAACCTCCCACCCCGCCATAAACATCTCCCCCTTACTCTCACAGATACTGTGGAGCGCACAGTAAGCAGTAATAACAGTGGGAATATTGGTTTCGCTGAGGTCTAAGTGAGTCAGTAAACTGCGCTAGCGCGCCTTTAAACATCCAAATGCACATTCTACCACCATTCTGCACTTGCTCAGCCTGTAGTTGAACAGCTCCTGACTACTGTCCAGGTTGCCTGTGTTCGGCTTCATGAGCCAGGACATTAAGGGGTAGGCTGGGTCCCCAAGGATAACTATAGGCATTTCAACATCCCCAACGGTTATTTTCTGGTCTGGGAATAAAGTCCCTTCCTGCAGCTTTTGAAACAGACAAGAGTTCCTGAAGATGCGAGCGTCATGTACCTTTCCCGGCCATCCCACGTTGATGTTGGTGAAATGTCCCTTGTGATCCACCAGAGCTTGCAGCACTACCGAAAAGTACCCCTTGAGGTTTATGTACTCGCCGGCTTGGTGCTCCGGTGCCAAGATAGGGATATGGGTTCCGTCTATGGCCCCACCACAGTTAGGGAATCCCATTGCAGCAAAGCCATCCACTATGACCTGCACATTTCCCAGGGTAACTACCCTTGATATCAGCAGATCTTTGATTGCGTGGGCTACTTGCATCACAGCAGCCCCCACAGTAGATTTGCCCACTCCAAATTGATTCCCAACTGACTGGTAGCTGTCTGGCATTGCAAGCTTCCACAGGGCTATCGCCACTCACTTCTCAACTGTGAGGGCTGCTCTCATCTTGGTATTCATGCGCTTCAGGGCAGGGGAAAGCAAGTCACAAAGTTCCATGAAAGTGCCCTTACGCATGCGAAAGTTTCGCAGCCACTGGGAATCGTCCCAAACCTGCAACACTATGCGGTCCCACCAGTCTGTGCTTGTTTCCCGAGCCCAGAATCAGCGTTCCACAGCATGAACCTGCCCCATTAGCAGCATGATGCATGCATTGGCAGGGCCCATGCTTTCAGAGAAATCTGTGTCCATGTCCTGATCACTCACGTGACCGCGCTGACGTCGCCTCCTCGCCTGGTATCGCTCTGCCAGGTTCTGGTGCTGCATATACTGCTGGATAATGCGTGTGGTGTTTAATGTGCTCCTAATTGCCAAAGTGAGCTGAGCAGCCTCCATGCTTGCCTTGGTATGGCGTCCGCACAGAAAAAAGGCGCGGAACAATTGTCCGCACAGAAAAAGGCCGTTGCTCTGACGGAGGGAGGGGTGACTGACGACATGGCTTACAGGGTTGGCTTACAGGGAATTAATATCAACAAAGGGGGTGGCTTTACATCAAGGAGTATTTCAGGCAGGACTTCACGGAGGGTTCCAATAAGAAATGGTGCACCTAAGTAATAGTTCTTATTGGAACAAGCAGGTTGGTCTGGCCTTTGATTGATACATGGCTAGATTTACCTCGCTGCACCTTCTCTGTGAGTGACTGCAGTGTGACCTAGAGGAATGAGTCCCCTTGACGGGGGGGAGGGGCAGGGAGCAAATGAGTACAAAACAAATCTGGTCTATTTCTTGTTTTGATCCACTCCATCTATCTTTTACATCTTTGGCTGGCAGCAGATGGTGCAGAAGGACTGCAAGCCATCCACATCTCATGGCTGCTCGGCAGAAGATGGTACAATAGGAATGCTAGCCATCCTCATCTCTTGCCTGCCCGGCAGAAGATGGTACAATAGGACTGCTAGCAATCCGTATCGCCTGCCTGTTCACCATAAGATGGTTCAATAGGACTGACTGCAGGACTAAAGAGAATGACCTGATCAAGTCACTCCAAATTTAGTCCCTGCGCACATGTCTGCCCAGGCGCTCCTGGCCGACGTGGCCAGGAGCACCTTGGACATGACGATGACGGCTACCAGTCCTATTGTACCATCTGCTGCCACAAGGCAAGGGGTTGCTGCTGCTGTGTAGCAATGCAGTACCACGTCTGCCAGCACCCAGGAGACATACGGTGACGGTTACCTGAGCGGGCTCCATGCTTGCCGTGGTATGGCGTCTGCACAGGTAACTCAGGAAAAAAGGCGCGAAACGATTGTCTGCTGCTGCTTTCATGGAGGGAGGGAGGGAACGGGGGCCTGACGATATGTACCCAGAACCACCTGCGACAATGTTTTAGCCCCGTCAGGCATTGGGATCTCAACCCAGAATTCCAATGGGCAGCGGAGACTGCGGGAACTATGGGATAGCTACCCACAGTGCAACACTCCGGAAGTCGACGCTTGCCTCGGTACTGTGGAAGCACTCCGCTGAGTTAATGCACTTAATGCACTTAGAGCATTTTCTGTGGGGACACACACACTCGAATACATAAAACCGATTTCTAAAAAACCGACTTCTATAAATTCGACCTAATTTCGTAGTGTAGACATACCCTTACTGTAGGCTTCATGGGTCCCTGGCACTGCTGAGATAGCATCTAAAGTAATCCCATGAATATTACCAAGGAGCTGAGTTTTATTCGCTTGCAGTTATTGCCATCTCTTGAAACAGCCACAGATTCAAAACACTAATCATGCTTTGTTTTCTACTCATTTTATAAACTTTTTAAGTAATGACAAACTCAGCTTGAATGAGCACAACTCGGTCTATTCAGCTTACTGAAGGGGATGGATTCTCCATGTAGACTGAGTGTGTGCGTTTATACACAGACACACACACAATTGAAAGAGAGAGTGCATGCACGTGTGGGATTTTTTACGTTAGTTTCTTCCTAGCTTGCTACTTTGTTCTAATGTCACAGCAGTGAGCTTCCATGGAATCCAGCCCCTTTTGAAGACCGTAGACAAAATTATTACTAAAATATAACAAAACAGCCTTTAGCAAGCACAAAGGGATTTGCTTTATCAAAGCTGATATAAACTAAACACCTAGGTTACAGGACAGGTCAGCGTGTGGCAAAATAAGGGGTAAGCATTCTGTGTTCTCAATGTGTTGTTGACAGAGCCAACTGATGTCATTTAAGTTTAGGCTTCCTGCTAGCAGTGAAATTTCAAAGCTGGAGGCTCCTTCAGACTGGAGCCAGGGGCTTCTGGAAAAGAGAAACAAAACCTCCTCAGCCTCAGCAACTAGTCAGCCAACAAAGGCCTATGAAGCCATGACCTTGATGACTGACAGCAAAAAATGAAGAAAAAGTCTAGCGCAGTAGACAATAGGGCCCTGGGAATTACCAAGACAAGGATAAATATTTTCTTTTATAGGGTTGCCAAGTTTTGTTGAAGCAAATTACAGGAAAACAGCTCTGGGATTTTAATATTAGACATCAATATTTTCCATGTTTTATAGTTTCTCACTCTGATATAGAACATAAAATTGAGATGGATACAAACAATCTCAGTAAAACACATATTAGCAGTGTTTTAAAAATAAAAATATCAGAATTTCTTTGCTTTTTTTATTGTTAATTTAAAAGCCACCAGGGCAGGCCTCATCTATATTATAAGTTGCACCGGTTTAACTAGAGGTATGTTTTTAAATTGATGTAGTTAAAACAGTGCAAATCCTTTTGTGAAAGCTCTTTAAATGATTTCAACTAACTCCTTACCAATTTAAGCTAAAACGATATAAACCAGGTTTAAATCAGTTTGAGTGTCCATGAAATGTGTTGCACTGGTCTAACTAAATCCATTTAAAACCGATTTTAGTTTAAGCAGTGCAAAGCATAAAATATCTTTTAAATCATCCCTTCTGGAAAGGTCTCTCTCAGATACATAGTTCTGGCTTGCAGATGGTTCAGTTGGACCACACCACTCCTAATGCTCACCTCAGAGCTATTAATGTAGCACAAGCTTAAAGTGCAGTTCTTCTATGAGAAGCTTACTAACAGTGGCATCTTGGGATCCCATGTTTATTGACTCTCAGTGCCTGCCATATCAAAGGTATTTACTTTACGAAGCAAAATATGGTTTTACTAATTGCCAGCCCCAGAATTCAATCTGGGATCTGACACTCAAGCTGGGTTCACGCATCATCATGTCCTGTAAAAGGTTCTGCTAGTCAGATTATGTTGCTATGTCTTTTGCAACCCTATTATCTTCAAATTATGCTCTGATATCTGTGCTACCTCACTGCTTCCAATGTCCTTTCACAGCTATGAGTGACTGGAATTTAGTAATCAATTCTGTTTATGATGTCCAAGAAGGAACAGACTCTAGTTCAGATTATCCTAGCTTTGCTGGATCAGCATGGCCAACAGAAATAAAAAGCATTAAAAACTTATTTTTTTGTCATTAAGACAAGCAGTGGCTAGAAGCAAGTAGCAACCACTAAAAAGTAATTCTGAATACAAGATGCAAGAATTAGATCTGTTGAGAAGGTGACATCTTTACACAGTGACTTTTCAAAGAACAGTACTGTGAAATGCTATGGAAAAACTGCTCCCGTTTTCTTTAGTGCAATGGAGCACCACGTTGTTTTGTTTCCTGTTCCACCAACTCTCCTACAATGGTTTCCAAATTTATTTCAGCACTGATCTGATGGAATAATGGGTACATTTCAATAGCCAACATGACAGGATTTCTGCCATTGTATTGACTGTGCACCCTGCTTACATGTTCTGTTTTTCATATCACCTCAGAGACTAGCATGGATCCCATAAACTTGACTCTTTTCATAAGGATTATCAGTGGTGTTGGCAGGGAGGGGCTGTGAAGGGGAACCAGACTGGGTGGCAGTGCTCTATCCTAGAGCCAAAGAGAGTCTCAAAGGTAGCCCCGGAAGAGGCTGAGAACAGGGTCCAAAGGATGGGCTGAAGAAAAGCCCACAAAGGACAGCAGAATCTTTTTGTTTGGGACTTTTAGTTGGACACTACGCTGTCCCAAAAGGGGTAGTGTTTGTTTGTGACATAGATGGAGGGCTAAACCACATCTCCAGAACACAACAGTGTCTGGAAAACCTAGGACTTCCAACCCAGGGAGGGAAACTGAGGCAGAGAATGCCTCAAGAGCCGCACTCCACCAGTAAAGAGCACTATGTAGTGGTCGCCTGAGGGTTGCCAACTGTTTAATTGCAAAAACCTAAACACCCTTGCCCCACCCTGTCCCACCCCTTCCCAAGCCATGCCCCTGCACCACCCCTTCTCTGAGGTCCTGCCCCCTGCTCACCCCCTCCCCCTCCCTCCATCTCTCACTCTCCCCTACCCTCACTCACTTTCACCAGGCTGGGGCAGGGAGTTGGAGTGTGGGAGGGGATGCGGGTTCTGGGCTAGGGGTGGGGCAGAAGGGTTCAGAGTGTGGGACAGGGTCCTGGGCTGAACCTGGGGCAGGAGGTTGGGGTGCCTGAGGGGATGGGGGATGTGGGGTGTGGACTCTGGGAAGGAGTTTGGATGCGGAAGGGAGCTTAGGGCTTGGGCAGAGGGGTTGGGGTGTGGGAGGGGGTGAGGGGTGCAATCTCTGGGCAGTGCTTACCTCGGGCGGCTTCTGGAAGTGGCCGGCATGTCCCTCTGGCTCCTAGGCTCAGGGGCAGCCAGGTGGCACCGCGCACTGCCCCTGCCTACAGGCACCATCCCCACAGCTCCCATTGGCCCCAATTCCCAGCCAATGGGAGATGCGGAGTCGGTGCTCGGGGGCATGGGGGCAGTATGCGGAGACTCTCTGGCTGCCCCTGCACCTAGGAGCCAGACATGCCAGGCACTTCCGGGAACTGCGCAGAGCCGAGGCAGTTTGGGAGCCTGCCTTAGCCCTGCTGCGCCGCCATCCGGACTTTTTGCCTATTAAAATCTCCCAAATTGCTTTTAATAGTCACTGGGCGATTGAGGCCGATTCCGGTAGACTCCCAGCCAATCCATGAGGGTTGGCAACCATATGTCACCCCCATGACAGCTCTCTAAATGCCTCTGTTACTACATCGCCCTGACTTTTCCTGTACAAGACAGTAGTGACTAGCTCAAAATTACCATAGACAGGGCTTCTGAATAAGGCAGGGATCTTGTGAAAAAGTAGCATGTGATCATGTAACTTAAGACTGTATCATAATGCATATGCACAGAAGAGCACCAAATTAAAATTGGAAATATATTTTCCAAGGGCCGCTCTGCACACAGTTTTTGTATCAATTTAACTATATCAGTAAATCTATGGACATGAGCTATACTGACATAAGCACCTTTATAGCAGTGTAACTGCATCCCACAGAGGGGTGGCACCATTTTAACTGTTTTTAAACTGATATATAGCTAAACCAGTGCAGACACTGTATTGATAAACCCTAACTTTTGATGCTGCAACCTTTGCATTATTTTAGAATAGATATTTAATGTCAGTTCATATTATAAAACCATATGATTTCTTTTTAAAACGTAAAAAACCCCAAAACACTCTATAAACAAAGAACAAACATGATGGGTGGTACAGAGGGTACCAATGGGAAAAGAGGGGGTGGGAGGGCACCATTGTGTTAGATTCTCAGCAGCTCTTGGGCTGATCTAATTTTTAGCAGTTTGCCCACTGCTGACAATGGCTGGAGGACTTTGACCACTCCCACCCCCACCCTTAACAGATGCCCATAATTTCAGGGGCTGCAGGGCCATGTACACTGCCCTCACGCCATGTCTGCACTGGGGGAATTCTTTGCGGACCAGTTGCACCCTCTTACATCACCAAAGTAGCATTAAGGGGACACAGTGGGTGACAGAATCTGCCCTTGTGACTTTCACTGAGCCTTATTGCTTCAAGACTTGGTACAAGCTTTATCGGATAAATATTGGTGTTATTGTCTGTCCAGTTATAAAAGAAGAAATAAAATTACTGGGCAGGCATTTGACACTCAGAATTAGGTCAGATTGCTTCCCAAAACACAGTGCGCTGGACAGCGTGAGTTTCACAATGGGATACCTACCCAGGGTGTATCGCACTCTGCATTAGTACAAGGGCTCCTAGTAGGTATGCATTCCACAAATACAAAGACCCAAGTATGCATGAACACAAATGATGTACTAACTGCGGCGGATGTATGCCAATGTAACTTGAGTCGACAGATATTTGTTGTGTAGACGTGGTCTGGGATTATGCTGCTTGGGAACATAGACTAATTATGAAATACCATTTAGAGCTCCTCCACTGTAATTGTTTTATAAGGTCACCAGAGAACAGTTTCATTGCAGAAGAACAACTTTGCATCAAGTTTCAGAACTTCCCCTATCCTTTTCATGGATTCATAGATTCCAAGTTCAAAAGGGACCATTCTGATCACCTACTCTGACTTCCTAAATAACACAGGCCATAGAACTTCCTCAGAATAATTCCTGGAGTATATCTTTTAGAAATAACATCCAATCCTGATTTTAAAATAATCATTGATGGAGAATCACTTCCAAGTACAAGTACCACCTACTATTAAAAATTAACCAGCCATTTCACTGGAGATTACTTTAAGAATGTCAGCATAAAATGGGGGAAATTATAATTAATATGGATTCTATTAAAATATCATAAAATTATATCTTTGACAGTTTCCAAATGCATTTTTGTGGATCTGATTTGTTTACATACTAGGCTTTTAAAAGAAATATTTAAAATATACATTTTAAAAAATCAAATTTTTAATAATATTTGCTTATATGTTTTTAAGCTATGCAGTGGCTCCTCTTCCCTCTCACTCTGTTAAGATAAGGGCTTGATCCTGCATGCCTTACTCATTAAGTTACTGAACTACTGACATGAGTAAAACATGCAGGGCTTGTCCCAAAGATTTTATTAATTAGGGACTCACTCCTATAATCTTATCCGTAAGAGTAATTTATGAGTAGCCCCAATGATGTCTGATGTTACTGCCTGAGCAAGGAGTACTCACGTTGGTTAGTTTTTAGATTGAGGTATGAGGTAGGAGAATCTAGTATATGACAGAAGTCAGGAGCTTCTGAATTCTGACACTGGCTTTGAATACTGAGGCCTGGTTTACATGCAAAACTTAGGTCAACCAAGCTACATCACTGAGGACTGTGAAAAATTTCACCACCTGCAGACACAGCTAGCTCTCACCTCTCCAGGCTGTGGATTTACCCTTCCATCCCTGTAATAAGTGTCTACACTACAGAGGCACAGCTGTAACGCCTGTACGTACAGATATCCTGACTTTCTTGGCCATCTTGTTGGTAGTGACTTATTTTCATTTTATAGAAAGAGATAGAGGTTAATATTTGTCTACATCACAGGAGAACAAGTTTAATGCTCTGAAGGCACCTTTACCAGTATTGCTAAGTCTTATAAACAATTATCTGTATTTCATTTTAAAACAAAACAAAGGTTACTGAATTTTTACAGTTTAAATGGTTGATATCATGGTTTTAAGTAACTGTCTTTGACCACGGTCCCATCTAGGAGATTCTTCATTCTTTAATCCACAGGGATTATTTTACATTTGTGCAGAACCCAGCCCATGCCTGAATGACCACACTGCAAATTTATAGTTCTGCAGTCCAAGCCCCATGAGCCTTAGTCAGCCCACATAGGCCAGCCATGGTTATTTTTACTGCAGTGTAGACATACTCTTAGAGACCAAGATAAGACCTAGAGTGACCAGGTGTCCGGTTTTCTATTGGAATGCCTGGTCGAAAAGGGATCCTGGCATCTCTGGTCAGCACCGCTGATCGGGCCACTGACTGTCCGGTTGGTGGCACCGCACAGCGGGGCTGGTAGGCTCCCTGCTAGTCTCAGCTCCCAGGAAACAGCAGGCATATCTCTCCTCTGGCACCTGCGGATGGGGCAGCATGCGGAGCCACCTGGTTGCGCCTCCACATAGGAGCCGGAGGGGGGACATGCCACTGCTTCTGGGAGCTGCTTGAGGTAAACGCCACCCAAAGCCTGCATCCCTGACACCCTCCTGGGCCTGAACCCCCAGCCCTGATCCCCCTCCCATTCTCTGAACCCCTTGGTCCCAGGCCAGAGCACCCTTCCACAACACAAACCCATCATCCCCAGCCCCACCCCAGAGCCCGCACCCCCAGCCGGATCCCTCGCCCCCTCTTGCATCTCAACCCACTGCCTCAGCCTGGAGCCCCCCCCCCGCACTCTGAACTCCTCATTTCTGGCCCCACCCCCAAAGCTGCACCCCCAGCCGGAGACCTCACCGCCTCCCACACCCCAGCCCCCCGAGCCAGCCTGGTGAAAATAATCCAGCGCATGAAGGTGGGGAGAGCACCCGGCAGGTGTGTGTGTGTGTGGGGGGGGGGGGTGGAGTGAGTTGGGGCAGGGCCTGGGAGAAGGGGCGGGGTGGAGCGGGACATGGGTGTTCGATTTTGTGTGAGAATACAGTTGGCAACCCTAATAAGACCTAGTGTGTGGGGTGTGGGAGGAGGCACAGATTACCCACATCTGCAGGGTTCTTACACATTCATTTGAAGCATCTAGTGATGGCGAGTGTAAGAGACACAATACTGGACTAGACGGACCTTGGGTCTGATCCAGTTTGGCAATTTCTGTGTGCACTCCTCGAAGTAAGCCAATTCTGAGGCCCCAGAACCTTGACTGTCGCTCTGAATCTCACCCACAATAGAAAGTTTATGTTTATCCTGGACATACAGCAGATAAAACAGGAATTAAAGCCACAAATCCACTGACAGTTCAATAAACTATTAGCAAGTAGAACAGGGTGGGCAAACTTTTTGGCCCGAGGACCACATCTGGGTGGGGAAATTGTATGCAGGGCCATAAATTTAGGGCTGGGGCAGGGGGTTGGAGAGCAGGAGGGGGTGCGGAGTATGGGAGGCAAGGGGTTGGGGTGCAGGAGGGGGCTCAGGACAGGGGGTTGGGATGCAGAGTGAAGGAGGGGTACGGGGTGTGGCGGGGGCTCAGGGCAGAGGGTTCGGGGCTCAGGGCAGGGGGTTGGGGTACGGGAGGGGGTGCGGAGTATGGGAGGCAAGGGGTTGGGGTGCAGGAGGGGGCTCAGGGCAGGGGGTTGGGGTGTGGGGTGAAGGAGGGGTGTGGGGTGTGGCAGGGGGCTCAGAGCAGGGGGTTTGGGGCTCAGGGCAGGGGGTTGGGGTGCAGGAGGGGTGCAGCAGGGGGCTCAAGGCAGTGGGTAGGGGGCGGGGTGCAGGAGGGGTTCAGGGTGCGGGCTCTGGCCCGGCGCCGCTTACCTCGAGTGGCAGTGGCACGCAGAGGGCCTAAGGCAGGCTGCCTGCCTGCCCTGGCCCCGCACCACTCCTGGAAGTGGCCAGCATGTCCAGCAGTGGCTCCTGGGGTTGGGGTGGGGCAGGTGGCTCCGCCGCACACTGCCCTCACCTGTGGGTACCACCCCTGAAGCTCCCATTGGCCGCGGTTCCCTGTTCCCGGCCAATGGGAGCAGTGGGGGGCAGTGCCTGGAAGCGAGGGCTGTGCACGGAGCCCTCTGCTCCTCCTCTCCCCCAGAGGCTGCAGGGACATGGTGCCAGCCGCTTCTGGGAGCAGCGCGGGGCCAGGGCAGGCAGGGAGCATTGCGGGTGGCAATCCTGCGGGCCAGATTGAAAGCCCTGACAGGCTGGATCCAGCCCGCAGGCCGTAGTTTGCCCTCCCCTGAAGTAAAATAAGCCTCACTCTTTTTATTACTTCAGAAAGATAAATATGTTGCTATAGTATCAGTATTTTTGTCCCTCCTGCACCAATTAATGAGGCCAGATATTTATTTTGCACAAACAGCCCCACTTCTGTCTTCTGAGAGCAGTGTCACAAACAGTTTATTTTGAAGAGTTTAAAAGTTGCAGAAAAAAATAATACAAGAAAGCCAAAGCAATTTAATAAGCTTGTAACTATAGCAACTGTGAAGGGGACACAAGAAAAGCCTAAGGCTGTCCCAGCTAAGCCCTTTCTTCACTGAAAATGAAGAGCTTAAGGGAGGTCACTTCCTTCGAACAAAGTGTTTCTTCTGTGATAAGGTCACTGATCAATAAAAACACCACTAAAACACAAACAATGTCTGTTAAACTAATGGACCCATCCTGGCCCCATAAAGTCTGAATAGTGGCTATTATACCCAACGGGGTCACACTTTGTCTTCTCTGAGATTTACTTCACACCTTGGAAGGATGATGGAAGAACGTGATTCCTCAATAGCCCAGAGGAAAAGACCATAATAAAACAGATCATGCAGGCAGGAAGGGGTGCAAAAATTTCTTGAATGATTACTGCAATAACTGACTGGATATACCAGTTGGTTTTACCTGTAAAATGAAGATAGTTGCTGACAGACAATGTAAAGTAGTAGAATGTTGCAGAAAATTTCAGAATTTCCAGAAACATTCCATTAGGGACCAGGTCCTGCTGGTTTTATTCCATTGAGTATCCTACTCCATAAATGGACCCACTGATACAAATGGGATGATTGTAGAGAAAGATATTGCTCAGCATAAGTAAGGGTACCAGTATTGGGACCTATATATGGCTGCATGGAGCCAAAAACAGCATGGAATGAAGCTGGATCAAATAAAACCAGTTGACTACAGCAGACTGGGGCGGGTAGGGTGGGAGGAAGAGGTTTCAGACTAATTCAAAAATATACATTTTAAATAAAAAAAAGAAACTTTTAAAAAAACCCTATATTTTTCACTGTTCTATGACCTTTTCATTCTGACCACAATTTTATTTCAGACTACATCATCTTCATATACTTTTTTTCATGTTAATCCCAAAATTAGAGAAGAAAAAAATCTGTACATTTACCTAAACCATATTATATTTGCATGGGATTTTGATACATTAACTGTTTTTCATAAAATGCATTAGTATTACACAACAGATACACATAAAATGCATTAATAAATATTACACAATAACCCAGCTGAGTCTAGAAACTGAGCTGGTCAGGTACATGTTAGATGGGTTTTGATTTCCTGGGCTCAGCAAAATCTTACCCAATACAGTACTTTCCTCTTCAATATATATATTTTCAAAGGATCACAAGAAAAATGTTCTTCATCCAGTTAAGAGCCGTGTGGTCATCAGAATTTCTATCCTGCAGAAAGTTTCACGTTTCTGATTGTTTTTTCCCATTCCAAAATGGAACAAAATGTTAAAAATGAAAATTTTTCTGTGGAATGGAAATTTTGGAAAAATTCTGGGCTAGATAGCAGGAACCAGCCTGATTTGCATCTGAAGTTCTGACAGTATTGACATATTTGTGTGTAACATCAATGTGTCAATTTGAATCTGTCAATTCCATGGAATCTGTATTTTCCAACAGAAAACTGTTCCATCAGAAATTTTTTTATGAGTTTTAACCTATGTTTGTTTCACACATGCCACTATTTAACCAAACAGAGGTTTTGAGGGGCTTTTTTGGCAGGTGGAGAGTAGGAGAGGAAGCATTTCTACATGTTGCAGATGAGAGGAGCAGACCATATAAATGTGAAGCTTTTTCCAAGGGGGACATGTTTAAGATAGGAATCTCTTCAGAAGGAGACTTTTACTGAAGACACTGAGGCTATGTCTATATTGCACTTTTGTCGGTAAAACTTTTGTTGGTCAGGGGTCTGAAAAAAACACCGACAAAAGTTTTACTGATGAAAAGCACCAGTGTGGACAGCGCTTTGTTGGCAAAGGGGATGCATATGTGAAGGCATCTGCAAAAGGAAATTGTGGTTGATTCGTGATATACAGAAGATTCTGGAAAGCCCTAGGGATCCTGCTAAGCCAAAGATCTAGGACTCAAGAAGCCTTACATGGGAAACTATGACTGCAGCAAGGAGTGCGTCAACAGGCTCAGCAGGAGCAGAATGGCCATTGAATGTGCCTTTGGCAGATTAAAGGGTCGCTGGTGCTGCGCTTTTGGCAGGTTGGACCTCAAGGAGGAAAATATTCCCATGGTCATAGTAGTGTGCTGTGCTGTGCATAACATTTGTGAAGCTAAGGGGGGAAAGTTTCTGCAGGGGTGAAGCATTGAGGTGGATCGGCTGGTCGCTGCTTTTGAGCAGCCAGATAAGAGGGCAGTTAGAAGGTCTCAAAAGGGGGCTATTCCAATCAGGAAGGCTTTAAAGGAGCATTTTGACAGTGAGCCCCAGTAATATGTCTTCCTGTAATGCACCGAGACAGGCATTGTTTTCCAGCACGTTGAATGACCCTTGTAATGACTGTTGTGTGAGTGTTAGTTTTACTCTGCAGGTGTACTGATTACCATTGTGTATGAATTTCAGTAGCACCGTGGGTAGGAGAGCATAACAATTTACTTATAGAAATAAAATGAATCTTTATTTAACAGCTATACAATCATTACTATTTCCTACAAGGGACATACCAATGAAGAACACTTTTCAAAATGAGGCTCTGACAGCTGGTTGTATCTCCAGCTGTCATTGTGAAACATGTCCCTAAGGGTGGAATGCATGGGGTACTGCGACGGCCCAGGAACATGTGAGGAATCTGTGGGGGGAGTTTGGGGAGGCCATGGCAGGCAGTTCTCTATGGGCTGCAGAGGGAGGCAAGCACAGATGTGTTCCTTCTGCAGCGTAATCAGGGACCTCAGCATGTCAGTTTGGTCCTTGAGAAGCTGTATCATCTGCTCCTGCCCTGTTTCCTCTCCTGGCTCTCCATTCTCAGTTGTTCATTGATTGTCTCTCTGCTCGCAATCAGCTGCATCAGATGATTGCTGCACCTCCCTAAACATATCTTCCTTATTCTTCCTGGTTCGTCTCCTTATCAGACTGAGCTGCTCAGCCTACGTGCAGGAGACCCTCAAGGGCACAGCTGCAGAAGTTAAAGAAACAATAGACATAGGCAGCATCGTGAGTGCACTCAGAGCCTTGATTCATACAAGTTAGGCACACCACTTTCTCACTTTCCTTTGGCAGGCACACCACATGGTGAGAGCCCTAAGCATGGAGATTTTGGCCAGGGGGGAATGGGCAAGATGGGACAAATAGTGGGGTGGTTTCCTAGGGGGATTGCTACAAGTGCCTATGGACACTATTCTGAATACTGGCACAATTTTTGGCAAGCGGAAGTGATAGAAATGGATATCTTGTTCCTGAGGGTAACCAAGAATGCAAGGGTGCAGCTCCTGTATGCATTCAGTTTCACACTGGGTCCGTATGCTGCTTGACTGCAGAAGTAATTGCAGATTGGGGGAAGAAACAAGGCAGCCCTCCCAAGGAACCTTTGGCAGAGGATTGCAGAGTACATCCAGGAAACTTTCCTAGAGATATCTATGGAAGATTCCCGGGATATTCCAATGTGCATTAACAAACTTTTCCACAAGGGCCCCTCTGCCTAGCTGCACAGAGGAATGAGATGCAGATACAAACAGTGCTAGTCTTGGTCATTTCTATCCCTTATCCCTCTTCTACCCTGTTTAAAAAAAAAAGACCGGTCTCATACCTCCTTGCAGTATAGAACCACAAGTACTTACTGGAGCTCCCCTCTCCTTCATCAATTTGACCTCCTCATCCACCACTTCATCCTTAGGGTTCACTCTGCTGGCTGCTGCCTCCAGCCCCCCTGAAGTATCCACCATAGGGCAGTTGGTGGTGAAGGTTGGGTTGCCACTTAGGATGATGTGCAGCTCCTTGTAGAAGCGGCATGTCTTTGGTGATGAAACAGACCAATGATTGGCCTTCCTTGCCTTCTGGTATGCCTGCCTCAGCTCCTCAATTTTAGCATGGCTGTGCTTCGTGTCCCTTTTGTGCCCCTTCTCCTCCATGCCACAAGCAATCTGCTCGTAGATATCTAAGTTCCTATGGCTGGAGTGGAGCTGCGATTACACAGCCTCATCTCCCCACAGAAACAGCTCTGGTGTACTCCATGCAGGACTGTGTTTGCTGCAGGGAACCAGCATAGCCAGCTGGATAGATGCTATGTGAGCTGTCCACATGGAGCGAACAGGAAGAGGAATTTCAAATGTTTCAGAGTAGCAGCCGTGTTAGTCTGTATTCGGATGCAAGATGAAGTGAGCAGTAGCTCACGAAAGCTTATGCTCAAATAAATTGGTTAGTCTCTAAGGTGCCACAAGTACTCTTTTCTTTTTAGGAATTTCAAAAGTTTCCAGGGCTTTAAATGGGGAGAGGTGCATGACTGTGTACCTGGCTGCAGGGCAGCAGGAGTTCAAACTGGCGACCAGAGCAGTCATGAAGGGCATTGTGGAACACCTCCTGGAGGCCACTTAGGGTACAGTGACTACACTGACACTGAATCGCTTTAACTTTGTTGCAAAAAGCTCTATGCCTCTCGTCAAGGTGGTTTTATTATGTCAGCGTAGCAGGAGAATTAAATCAGTGGGAGGAGCATAGCAGTGTGTAAACCTCCTCTGTTTGGTCAATGAATGCTGCCTTTTGTTGACAAAACTGTGTAGCTTAGACATGGCCTACTTCAGAAACTAAAGTTAACATTAACCACCCAATTCAGAAACACTGGTGAAGTTCTTTGGCTGAGATAGCTTAAACAAATTTCCAGCTATTTTTTCCCCATCTATCAGTTTGATCATTAATTTCCTCACCACTGCAGTAGTTTAGTATGATTTCATTTGTGTTTTGAGGATGACATTATTCCTTCATAAAGTGTTAAAAAAATTAGGGTCAGATTCTGACACTCAGTCGTTTATTTCCCTAGTAGTCCCATTTGCAATCAGTGGGACCACTCACAGGGTAAGGTTCTAATCAACAGGCGTCAGGTTGGCAGAAACTGGTCCTAAATAAGCAAAAGTCAAATGTTATCCTCTCCAGCAGCCACTGTGTACTAAGGCAAGCACATTACCAGCATGCAAATTTGTGATCGTTCTGTTGGAAGCCCCTCAGAACAAACATGCTGTTTTGTTTGAGTTTCAGCAAAGAAATTAAGACTGAGCTAATCCAAATGTTATTTTAGCTCTAGCTATTCTCCTATTTCACTATAATTGATAGTACCCTGTTCAGTTTGAATAGCATTGGACTTAATTTCACAAATCTCTATGAGTTAACAACTACAGTTGGAAAATTTCAGCCGTGATCTTGTCAACTCTGACAAGCTAAGCACTTGGGGTCAAATTGGACAAGTCACATTACTTCTGGCACTTCGTTCCTGGAGGCTGCTATCTTGAGGGCAAACATCTAATTTTTTTTTTTTTTTTTTTTGGAGGAGAGGGCGGGAGAGGTGACATGCTGTTGTTTTTTTTATTTTTTAATATAAGTGTCTAGCCTTCATGGCTGCACAGAAAATCTTAACAATGTGATCTCCTGTAAACTGCTGGTGCAGCGATGTTCTGAACACAACCTGAAACAATACCTCAGAGAGGTGTGACCTTCCTTTGGTCTTAACAAAGAGTTATTAACTTGTAAGTCAGATGATGTTAATTTGAAAACACTGGTAGCTCTAGCTGGGTCCGTGGATACTGTTGCATCCACAGAAATCAGATCCAGGTCCAGAAATCAGGTCCACGTATCTCACTTGGCTGAGAGTGCAGCTGGCACCTAAGCCCACTCCGCCTGCCAGAACCCACAGCAGCCTCTCTGAGCACCAGGGAGAGACAACAAGCTTTTGTGCTAGCTGGGAGGAGTAAGGAATTAGATGGGGGGTGGGGGTATGGGAAGGGGGATGTAAGATTGGCATGGAGCTGTGACACAGTGGGAGGGATGCGGGAGGATTGCCTGGACCTCCTCTTCTTGAATGGGGTTGCCTGATCTGTGAACTCCTGCTCACTCCAGACTGCAGTGACAACATCATCCTGAGGAATCCTGGGGAGGGAAGGCATCCAGCAAGGCTGGATGTGGGGCCCAGAGTGAGAGGGAAGGAACAGTGCTGGACACGGGGCAGAGAGAGAGAGCAGAGGGGAGTAGTGTTGGACATGGGGCAGAGAGGGGAAGACCCTAGAATCCCTACTCCAAAAAAGCCTTGGACTAGTAGGGAGGAGTAAGGAGAGATGGGGGGAGGCAGGGGCTGCTGGGAGGGGAACATAGTGGAGCTCGGGGGGTGGGGGGGAGGGCAGACACTCCCGCTTTCCTGGGTTTCACCATCATAATAATCGTAAGTCTTCTGACACTGCACTAACTTGCTGCTGTGCTGCTACAACTGAAGAATGGCATAATCAGTCTTTTGTACAGTATATGGTTATAGCAGAGACTTAGTTTAGTCAGTGTAAGAAGAACTTAAGTATGATTGTTATTAAGTCTCTACCTGACTACTAAGGTGGCCACTGGCACATCCCCAGGACGTTGGCCAGGGGCCACCTGCGTCATCACGCCACATGGAGGCGCTGCCCTCACCTGTGCCCCTGCTGGTATCCTTCTGCATCCAGAGTCTTGCTCATTTTCACTGGACAAAGCCATATCCGGGTCCTACTGATCCACAAAAGGAGAACTGTCTGGCCTTGAACTGGATGAATGCCCCCACTACTGACTTCACAGTAAAAATGTCATAGCTGCTTTAAGTGCTCTTAACTAATGAGAATTTATGGTGATTACCTGCTGGAAATACCCTGGGGGTACCAGCCTGGGCCCTCTCTGTCCCCCATCCCTTCTGGGAAGGCAGTGACCCCACTGACTGAAACTTTCTCTCCCTTCCCCCCATCTCTCTCAATTGTTCATTAAGAAGATAGACCTACATTACAGAATCTACATGTCATTATCCAGTGGTACGTAACTTTGAAGTGCCATATCTTAAATAACAGGAGATGAAGAACTCTTTGCTCATGAAGGCAGAGTCCTCTTCCTTACTAAATAAAGTTGGGACATACAATGGACTTAGAAGCCAACTTACCCTCCCCATCATATCCTCTATGCTGGATTAGCAGTCATCAAGTAATAGCGTTCATACCTAGACTTTACAGGAAGTGAGTGTATACATGATGGACCCTTGGAGGAGGGATTGGAATAGAGTCTCACTCACAGTTATGACCTCAGGCATTAGGATGTTGGTATAAAGGCAGCGCTCATGATAGCTGAGGGGAGAGGGAAAGAGAAAGAGAGACACTGTAATCACCAATTTACCAGAACTATAACTATTAGATTTAACCTACCTAGATCGGCTGTTGCGCACCCCATATACTAGATATGATGTTATTTCATTTACCTTGGATTTAGTTGATCTAGTAATACATTCTGTTTTAAGATTTCTTTCTTTTATTCTGTACAGTGTCCAAGTATGCTGGGATAGTCACTGTGGACCATTCTTGAAAGCAAACTTCTGACCTCTAGCAAGACACAAGAGGAGGTTAACAGGAACCTGGCCTGCAGCATTCACTACAAGACAAAGGGCAAAAGACCACTCCATTCCCAAGAAGTTGTGTAAACAGACTGACTGCAGTCAGTAAGGAATATGGGGAAAGACTAGTGACAAAGTAGAGCAGGGAAATGCAATTACATTAGTATACATAAAAAGAAAAGGAGGACTTGTGGCACCTTAGAGACTAACAAATTTATTTGAGCATAAGCTTTCGTGAGCTACAGCTCACTTCATCGGATGCATTCCTATTAACCAAGATTTTCCCCTCAAAGCATTTGGATTGTTTCCCTGGCAGAGTGAATTGATCACCATGGCTTCCAAATGGTCAGGAAGATTTGGACTCCTAAGAGTGAACTATTTACTATAAAGTTACACATCAGTACTAGACTATAACTCAAAATCATGTCCAAGATTACATCCAATTTCTCTGGGAAGTGAAAAGTTCCTGAGGATGATCTACCACCTACTACTCAGCTTGAGAAGCGTTTAAGAGAATGTGAAGAACCACAAGGAAACATTCCAGGGACATCTACTGCTGCAATTCTGTCAATTGTTTCACAAATCTCAACTCTTATTGAGTGGATCTATCTGCTGGTAAGGATGAGAAAAAATGTCAACCAATACTTCAAAATGATCCACAGAAAATGATCAGAAAAGCGAACCATCATTTTAATCTGGTGATGGACAAACAATTCCCTTTCATTTTATATTCGGTCCAGGCTGGTGCTGTCTTCTGTTTCTGTTGTTGACACTTCACTCCACCCACAATAAATAAGGGCTCTGGTAGGAATGGCACTGAGTTATTCACTACAACTGGATTTGATAGATAGGAAAAGGCACATGAACATATACAAAAGCATGCTCTTTCTCCTGCTCAAAGTTAGTTTTTCAACAATGGGCTGCCTATCTCTCACACAAAATCAGTAACAATGTCATTGACCGTATCGACTCAGGGAGCAAAAAACACAAGTGAAACAGAATTGATTGTTCTTCCAGCATATTGTTGACTGCACCCTGACTCTTGATTGTGAAGAAATGGCATTATGGGGGTACAACAAGAGAGTGAAAAGTCAATCAAAAGAGGAAACACTCTTGCAACCCTTGATTTACTTCAACAATAGGATGGAACATTCCACAAATTGGCGTGGAATGAAGATAGAAACAAATATACTTCAAAAACATTCCAAAATTAAATACTAGAGATGGCTGCATCTTGTGTCAGTAATGTCATTGTCACGCTGTCCAGAGTGGTCCACAACTGTGAGTTGCAACCTCAGGACAGACTGTCAAGAAGCAGGGAAGAGACCCCAAACTGGCTGTATGTTCTATAATTAAATTTCACCAACCCAGTAACAAGTGTGAATTCTCAAAGCACTGTAAGTCTTACCATGTAGTCACAGATCATTCCAGTCTATCTTGCCATCCAGGCAAACTGGACTTAGTGACAGTTGGTTTCTATACACCAAAGATCACAAAAGATTCAGGTTGTTTCCAGTCCCAAGAGACCAATCACTTACCCCAGGTCAATTTGTACCTTAGATCTCTCACCAAAAACAATACTTGTAGCCAATCCCATAATAAACTAACTAAAGATTTATCAACTAGAAAAAGAAATGAGCTATTACAAGGTTAAAGCAGGCAAGCATATATGCACAAATGAGTTGCAGTCTAAGGTTTTAAAAGGTGACAGAGTTGTAGTAATCTGTCAGCTCTGAATGTCTTTTAGGGCTAACCCACGTTGATCCTGGAGAACTCTGCTTTTGTTTCCTAGCTCCAGCCCTGTCAGAGTCCAAACAGCACAAGAGAGATGAAAAATTTTCATGTCAACTATTTTTATTTCTTTCTTTCAGAATTCAAACTGACGGGATGAGCTCTTTGTAATGTGATGTCCCACAATGGTCCATTTAGTTTTGATAAGCCTTCTTGATGAGCGGGAGATGATTCCTCCTGCCAGGTGATAACTGCAAAATGTTTGCTGTGAAAGCAAAAACTTACATATTACCTTACAGCATGTGATAAACAAATTATAAGTGAGATTAATGCATTCAGCAATTTACAAGCATTTTATAAAGTCATTGTTATAAATTTGATATCCATCTTAACACATACGTGAAACAGACTGATTTCCAGCAATGAATTTGTAAGTGCTCAGCTGAGGCCTAAAGCCTTGGCAAGAGCTGGCACTTGTTTTGCCAGCATCACAATCATAAAAGAAGAAGTCTTGTGGGCAGGCAAGTTTGTTCTAATGGCCAATGAATCTGAGGACCTCTCACATAGCACACACAGATAGAAAGCTGCTCAATGTAGATGTTCATATAGATAAAGTAAAAGAAAGGTTTCGCTGGGCTTTCTATAGCAAAAGAAATGTTGGATGAAATTAATAAGGGCTCTCGATCAAAAATTGCATAGCACAATGTTACTTTGATGCCAACGTGATGTCTGCCAAAATGAATGATATCCAAACTTATGAGAAGGCAGCCAGAATCTATGCCCTTACATTCACTACATGACACACTGGTTGAATCTGGTTGTTGTTTACCTAGCATGAGGGATCTGTCAGATCAACAAAGTGTTTAGATTTATAGAGACAGTATATTCCTTTTTCAGCATCTCTTCAAAGAGAGTAACAATGTATTCATGAGGGTCCAGGAACTTCATGGAGTACGCAAACAGGAGATTGCTCTCATGGGTGATATTCGTTGGATATGTCTTTTTGGATACATTTGTGAACTGATTTATTGCATCCCAAAGACACTGGAGATACTGGGTGAGTGATTGACATGCTGGCTGATTCAAGTACTGGGAAAGACACAGATGGGTTGCTAGCAGGGATTTCATCCTTAACACCATTGCACTTGATTATGATTATGTTAAGCATCTTGCAAGAAAGACAACCAATCTCCGAAAGCCTACAGAAGAACAGAATGCTTGATAGGGCATAGTATTCTAGTGAATCTGGTGGAATTGCGATCACCTGGATGGTTTGCTAAGATTTGGATGGTTGTTACTGGTATAGCATGTAAGGCTCATGTACAGGAAGAAACACCAAGGCGATGGAAGAAGGCATCCACAGTATCAGACCAACTAAATTCCAGCTATATAATGTCTGAAGCAGCAAGAAGGCAAGCAGATGTGTATCAATGATGACGTTCAGTTATATTATCACAGAATCGTATTTGCGGAGATTGTCTTATCAATCAACTCAATGAGAGATTTACAGACAATCGTGGCTATATCTGCACCGGATCCCTTTTGTGAGATGTTCCTCAATATGCACACAGAGTTACTTCCCTAGCTGATGTTTCTGGAATTTGTACTGATTTTTTACAGCACCTCCGTATACACACTGAATGCTTACTTGCAAGATCATCTCTGACAATGTCACAAGTGATCTAAGAACTGAGTGATAGAGGAGTTCCAGAAGTGTGAGATTTACTTAAGATGGCAATAACCTTCCCTGTGAATTTGTCTAATTTTGATCTCATTCCACACAAAGAACAGAATCAAGAACTATACACTCAACGATGTCACAGGAAAGACTGAATCACCTGGCCGTGATTGCAATAGAGCTGGATCAGTCTTACAAAATAGATTTGAATAGACTGACAGATGTATGCACTCAAATGCACCCAAGATGACTAAAGTTATAACAGGCTGTTAAAAAGATGGAAAATGACATCTGAAAAAAAGCTGTGAATACAGAGCATTTATTGTATTATGCAATATTATGCATCATAACTTTGTTATTACTAGTTGAGTATCATAACTAATAAGATTAAACTTGTTGAAATAATAAATTTTAACAATAAATGTTGATAAATGATACATGCTCTTTGTATTTTTTGTTGGTTAAGCTCATTCCTAAAATATCTGATACTTTCTGTTTTCGACAACGACAAAAACACTTTCAGAAAAGCCTTGCTACCAATATTCTGCTACTTCAGCTTCCAGCCAGCATCATAAAACTGAAACCACAGGGGTAAAAGATATTAGCTAATCAAACATTACTCCAAAAAAAGTTTTGAGTTTGCATTTTCATCTTGATTCTTACTGATTTTGAATGGTCTTACCCACCACACTCAGTTTTCTGAACATTTAAAAGATATAGTGTGTCAATGGTAGTAATTCATTACCTATGACAAAAATGCTCAGTACAGAGAGAACTTTTGCAGCATGTGACCTTGTATTTCTTCTCTGAGACATGTGCTCCAAAAAACCCAACAGGATTCTGAACATCTTGGAGACTCAAACCTTTGAACCTTCAAGACGAAAAAATTCTAAATTAGGAATCAAAACATTTTCTGTTCCCTAGCAGAACTTTAAAAGCACACAAAACACTCCACGCAATCAGTGAGCTAGCTGAAAACTGGATTTTATCATCCAAGATGTCATAAAATGCCATTCCAAATGAGATATATTAACATTTTAAATTTATGGAGCGTTGTCCTAAAGATACTTTTAAGAGCAAAATGTGAACACTGTTGCCATAATAAGGCTGACTTGTGGCATGTTTTGGGGGGATTTTTATATGTCTTTGGATGAGTGAATTTAACCACCCAAGAAGCATAATAATCCCCCAGCATGCATTCATTGTGCAGCATTTTATTGATACAATGAAATGGAAGTTACGTAAAAGAAAGACATACATGAGGAAGGTCAGGCCTGTGCATTTAGCGTGTATTCTTGATACCATTATGAGATAACAGACAGGCAATCAGGAAGTTCCACTTACAATACATTCAAAGACATTTTCAACAAACTTGATACAGTAAATCCCGATTGACTGCAATCTCTCTCCTCTTCTGCAATGAATCACACTCCTATGATATGTACTAGAGACCCAACAAAATTGTCCCCCTCAGCTCTGCAAATCATTTAACGCTGAATAGTCTGGAACTGTACACAACAAATGGAAATTAGGAGATGTTAATCACAACACAGATTTATCTTAATACAAACTGTTAGAAACAACTGTCATATTTAGCATACCTAGTGCATGAACCATTTAGCAGCTCTTCATCTTAGTGCAGCTAATACAGACCAGATTTATTTTCCTCATTCGGTTTGCAAGTTCACCAGATGGGTACCACACTAGGTCTGTTTATATATTTTTGGCTTTATATCAAACAGGGATTTGGAAGGGGAATATTTGGTGTTGGTAACATGTATTTCATAGGCCTTCTGTTTACACAGCCAGCAGGGCAGTGAACATTCAGGAAGGTTCTTAACATAGGAAGTCAGATTACAAAACACGCTAAGTGTTTCTCTTTAGCCAGCCAGTACTGTTGATATGGAAATGGAGGGTGACCAGACAGCAAGTGTGAAAAATCGGGACGGGGTGGTGGTGGAGGTGGGGATGGGGGTAATAGGTGCCTATATAAGACAAAGCCCCAAATATTGGGACTGTCCCTATAAAATCGGGACGTCTGGTCGCCCTATGGAAATGCTGAATACACAAAATGCCAATGGCTCCAGAATAGAAATGGGGAGGAGGGGACAAACATAGAGTTGCAAGACAGCAACAGGACCACGGCAGTAGCCACTGAATGACAACATCTGAAAATAATAAGAAACAGAACTTTACATTTATACCAGATAACAAGTTACACTCGTAATGAACCTCCACGGTGGGCTTGTCTGCACTTACAGCCATGGGTGGCGTGTATATGAGGCTGGGGGAGGCTAAGCCTCCACAAAAAAGGCTGACCATGCATAGTTGCCAACTTTCTACTCGCACAAAACCAAACACCCTTGCCCCGCCCCTCCTCTGAGGCCACTCCCCTTCTCTGAGGCCCTACCCCCGCTCACTCCATCCCCCTCTCCCTCTGTTGCTCGCTCTCCCAACACTCACTCACTCACTCATTTTCACCGGACTAGCTCAGGGGGTTGGAGTGTGGGAGGGGGTGAGGGCTCCGCCTGGGGGTGCAGGCTATGGAGTGGGGCCAGAGATGAGAAGTTTGGAGCGTAGGAGGGGGCTCTGGGCTGGAGGGGTGGAGCCAAGGGGTTCAGAGTATGGGAGGAGGCTCTGGGCTGAGATAGGGGTGTAGGAAAGGGTTTGGAGGGCAGGAAGGGGATCAGGGCTGTGGCAGGGGGCGTGAGGGCTCCAGTTGGGGATGCAGGCTCTGGGGTGGGCTCGAGGATGAGGGGTTTGGGGTGCAGGAGGGGGCTCCAGGTTTGGGGGGGGCTCAGGGCTGGGGCAGAGGATTGGGGCTCAGGTTTGAGGTGCGGGCTTACCTCAGGCGGCTCCTGGTTAGCGGCGCAACAGGGCTAAGGCAGGCTCCCTGCCTGTCCTGGCTCCGCACTGTGCACCGGCCAGCAGGTCCGGCTCTTAGGCGGGGGGGGGTGCCAGGAGGCTCTGCGTGCTGCTCTCCCCGGCAGGCACCCTCCCCAGCTCCCATTGGCCACGGTTCCCGGCCAATGGGAATGCGGAGCCGGTGATCGGCGCAGGGGCAGCACGTGGAGCCCCATGGGCCCCCCCGTCTAGGAGCTGGATCTGCTGGCCGCTTCCAGGGCGCAGCATGTGCCAGGATAGGTAGGGACTAGCCTGCCTTAGGCCCACAGCACCGCTAACTGGGAGCCACCTTCGGTAAGCATCATATGCCCTATTCATGAACAATGTTGCCTCCAGGTTTTTTGGTGTGGGGTGGGTTTTTTTTGAGATAATCAGTCACGCTTACACATTGCAGTAGTGTCTTACTTTAGAATTTTCTTTACATTTCTAAATGGAATAATGCAGCCTTCCTTTAAGCCATTACAATACATCTGCCATACCCATTATTTTACAGTGCTCGAGAACACTAGATGCCTTACAATAAGAGTAAATTTAACGAGGTCCCTTCCTTAAAACATTTACAATCTAGAGGGGTAACAAACTGGGAGTTCACAGGTTTCTCCTCCTCCTTTTGCACCTGATCCAAAGCCTATTGGTCCTCAGTGGGCTTTTGGTACTCAGACTGGTGAACATTGGCATGTTTTGATAGATAAGAGAAGCAAAATTAGCTAAGGGTCATAAGCCATGTGGTGTTAGAAACCTTTCCAGTAGCAGAGGTTTATGTGAAATTAATTTTTGGGAAGAAATTTAAAGGATTATCGTTGTATGTTTGATCCTTGTGGTATGTGGATTGGGGGTCCTGCATTTTTGTTAGAAACAGATTGAAGTATGTGGAAACTTCGTGATGAGTGGAGATGTTATTTTTGTATTGAGAAATTTACCCAGTAGAAGAAGGGTAATATGAATTTTGTGCATGGTTGATTTACTCTAATGTATACAATGTATTCGTTCATTTTGTGCTGTTAATGAAACTCTGGATTTTCACACTAACTACAGTTTTCAGAGTAACAGCCGTGTTAGTCTGTAGTCGCAAAAAGAAAAGGAGGACTTGTGGTACCTTAGAGACTAACCAATTTATTTGAGCATGAGCTTTCGTGAGCTACAGCTCACTTCATCGGATGCATACTGTGGAAATTGCAGAAGACATTATATACACAGACACCATGAAACAATACCTCCTCCCACCCCACTCTCCTGCTGGTAATAGCTTATCTAAAGTGATCATCAAGTTGGGCCATTTCCAGCACAAATCCAGGTTTTCTCACCCTCCGCCCCCCCACAGACAAACAGGGTGAGAAAACCTGGATTTGTGCTGGAAATGGCCCAACTTGATGATCACTTTAGATAAGCTATTACCAGCAGGAGAGTGGGGTGGGAGGAGGTATTGTTTCATGGTGTCTGTGTATATAATGTCTTCTGCAATTTCCACAGTATGCATCCGATGAAGTGAGCTGTAGCTCACGAAAGCTCATGCTCAAATAAATTGGTTAGTCTCTAAGGTGCCACAAGTCCTCCTTTTCTTTTTACTAACTACAGTGTTGGGTCAAAGGGAGGGGGAGAAAACCAGCCAATGGAACATGCTTTTTACACAGCGGAGGGGAGGGGAGGATTTTGAGTCTTTTCCACTCCTGGGGCACTCCAGTAACTCTTTGAATAATTGTGTTGCCAACTAAAATGCTTCTGACATTCCTGTGTGAGGTCACTTAATGAAAACTGTACGTTAGGAATTTATTGCTAAAAGAGCAGTCATCAGCTCCGTATCACAGAGCACTCACTTCTCTCTCACCTGCCCCTCCCACTACCTCTCCAAAACTCCTGGACTGCATACTTGGAGGTAGTAATCCTCAAGTACCTTCCCTTCTAGATAAACACGAGTCCACAAACTGTGATCTCAAACAATACTTCACATAGGTAGCCCATATAACCATGTGTGCTTGGCTTTCAGAAAGAATGTAATGATAAATAACTGTATCCATGGGTTTGCACATCTCTCATTGATGCTAGGGCCCCAACTACGCCATGCAGTTACAACCAAGTCAGGGGCCCAGGGTACACCATGCTCACCACCTGACCCAGTTACAATATGGTTAAAAGCTTTTATTGTAGACAGGATCCTCATAACTGGGTTTAAAGCCCACGCACACTAAGGTTCTAATCCATTTGCAGGGGTAATGTTACACTTCAAATTTCACCTGTATTGTGAATAGGTCACAAAATGTCCTGACTCTGTTATACTTGTGGTATAAACTGAGCCTACTTCCTGATTTTAGAATTAAATTCATGGTATCTGTGTCACATTGTGTTGACATGGTTTCATTACCTCAGAACACATCGAGTCAGATATTTATAAGATTTAAGAGCTCATTCCTTTTTACTTAGATGGTCACAATAGCAAACATCCTATTGCAAATAGAAAAGTCACTTATGCATGCAAAGCAAAGGAATTTGAACTTAACTTGCAGATGTTTGTGCATCCCTGATCATTCACACATCATTGTGTTTTTATTTGGGATTTGAAATGGCTTCCTCTACCATTGCTACAGTTTTCACGACTGTATTATTCTATATATTTAGAAGTAGCCAACCTCGCAGAAAACCATCTTCTTGTTAACTGCTGTCCAAAAGGGCACAATGTAGACATAATTATTAACATCTAGCTTCAGTTATCACATTCACCCATAACAATTCTGACTGATGCTTGTGTGCTTCTGTCTCGTTTAGCCAGGACTGAGAGATATGACCACGATAATAAAATTATAAACTTCATGGGACTTAAAGCACAAGGAAAACAACCATAAAAAGCACTCATGGAGAATCACTATATGTATGTTGTGCTGTATAAGAGATCACACTACAGCCAAAGGAAGTTAGTGAGTGTTGTGTGTCATATCTTTTTGTCAGAGGGAAAAAAAGGCAAAAAACAGGTGATGGCCACTTAACACTGCTTAAATAGAATCAATGAGGTGACAATCAAAAGGAAATTCTGTTGCCAAAGGCTTTATTCTTACTTCAATTTGTAGAAAATGGGAGGGTGGGGGGTGGAGTAGCAAATTGGTTGTCTTTGACCTGGAAATGATTTTGGCTCTTCACCAACAAAGGGCCTGATCCAGCCAGGTGATGAGTGCTCCCTGGAAGAAGCTGAGTGGAGGATTTAATTCCATTGACTTAACTGTGTGTTCAGGTACTCAACACCTGCTAAAAAGCCCTTGGCACCTCAGAGGCTCATAGCTGCTCCCCATCAGAAACTGGTGTGCAGTAGTGTCTCCTCAGAAGACCAGGGATAAAAACTAAGCTAAAATCACAAGCCAAATTCAATCTGGTGCCCATTTGTGTACATCATAAAACTACCACGCACCTTGCAATTTATACTCCAAAATCGTTGAGGATATAACTGCACACCAGCATAAAAACATACTGGCAAAATACTTTGGGCAAGTTTTGCCTTGAGCCTGCTTACATTAGGCCAGTTTACACTATTAGTTCCTAGTTTCTTGAACTCTAAGGCCATGTCTACACTACCCACCGGATCAGCGGGTAGTGATCGATCTATCAGGGATTGATTTATCGCTTCTAGTGTAGACGTGATAAATCGATCCCCGATTGCTCTCCGGAACTCCACCATGTCAAGAGGCGGAAGGGGAGTCAACGGGGGAGCAGCGGCCCTTGATCCCGTGCCGCGAGGACGCAAAGTAAATGATTCTAAGTCGATCTAAGATACATTGACTTCAGCTACGCTATTCTCATAGCTGAAGTTGCGTATTTTAGATCAATCCCCCCCATAGTGTAGACCAGACCTTAGTTTACTCCCACAAATTTTAATAAAAAAGAACTGTGGTTTACCTTTAAGCAGTGAGTATTTATTACAAAGACATTTAAAAAAAATCTGGATGCAGTTTTTAATTAAGTGAATTACAATCATTTTACACACACACTACCCAATTTACTTGAAAAATATTGCACTCAGAACAATAATGATATTAACTGGTAGCCAGTTAATGTACACCTAGAATTAGCCTATCTTCAGTGTTTGCCTTCTACAGTTCATGCAGTCAGTGGCCTCTGTTTTAAAAGCATAATATTCTTATATCTCTTGTCAGTACCAATTAACAATGGCTAAAATACTTTCATTGATGCATTTTTATTAGTGTAATAACCTGTTTACAAAATTGTTTTAAATTTAAAAGTTCCTTTATTTTGTCTTTCTGTTGTTCATAGATTTTAAGGGCAGAGGGGATCATTATGATCATCTCATCTGACTTCTTGCATAAACTGGTCATTGGGAAGTTTAGACTTGAAATTAGACGAAGGTTTCTAACCATCAGAGGAGTGAAGTTATGGAATAGCCTTCCAAGGGAAGCAGTGGGGACAAAGATCTATCTGGCTTTAAGATTAAACTCGATAAGTTTATGGAGGAGATGGTATGATGGGATAACATGATTTTGGTAATTAATTGATCTTTAAATATTCGTGGTAAATAGGCCTAATGGCCTGGGATGGGATGTTAGATGGGGTGGGATCTGAGTTACCCAGGAAAGAATTTTCTGTAGTATCTGGCTGGTGAATCTTGCCCATATGCTCAGGGTTTAGCTGATCGCCATATTTGGGGCCGGGAAGGAATTTTCCTCCAGGGCAGATTGGAAGAGGCCCTGGAGGTTTTTCGCCTTCCTCTGTAGCATGGGGCACAGGTCACTTGCTGGAGGATTCTCTGCTCCTTGAAGTCTTTAAACCATGATTTGAGGACTTCAATAGCTCAGACTTAGGTGAGAGGTTTTTCGCAGGAGGGGTGGGTGAGATTCTGTGGCCTGCGTTGTTCAGGAGGTCGGACTAGATGATCATAATGGTCCCTTCTGACCTTAGTGTCTATGAATCTATGAAAACTTTGGTGATATTTTTTTCATCCAGTTATTCAACTATGTGTTGTTGGATTTGGTGCAGGAAGTAAAAGATGTCTCAGGCCTGGTCTACAAAGAAAATGTAAGTCAACCTAGATATGTTGCTCAGGGGTATGAAAAATTCTTCTGTCAACCTAGTTACTGCCTCAAGAGGGTGGATTTACTACAGAAAAATGATTCCATCACTGTAACCGGTGTCTACAGTACAAGGCTACAGCACCATAGCCACAGCGCTACAGCTGTAGTACTTGTAATGTAGACTAGTGTCTATCTTTTCTTGGTACCTTGTTTTCTATGTTCTACCGGTCTAATTTTTATTGTCTGCTCCTCAAGGCCTGGACTGTCTTCTTACATTTATGTAAAATCCCATGCATGCAAGTGAAACTACGTGAATAAGAAATAGGAATAAAATAACCGCTACAGACTAGGGACCGAATGGCTAGGCAGCAGTTCTGCGGAGAAGGACCTAGGGGTGACAGTGGACGAGAAGCTGGATATGAGTCAACAGTGTGCCCTTGTTGCCAAGAAGGCCAATGGCATTTTGGGATGTATAAGTAGGGGCATAGCCAGCAGATCGAGGGACGTGATCGTTCCCCTCTGTTCGACATTGGTGAGGCCTCATCTGGAGTACTGTCTCCAGTTTTGGGCCCCACACTACAAGAAGGATGTGGATAAATTGGAGAGAGTCCAGCGAAGGGCAACAAAAATGATTAGGGGTCTGGAACACATGACTTATGAGGAGAGGCTGAAGGAACTGGGATTGTTTAGTCTGTAGAAGAGAAGAATGAGGGGGGATTTGATAGCTGCTTTCAACTACCTGAGAGGGGGTTCCAAAGAGGATGGTTCTAGACTATTGTCAGTGGTAGAAGAGAACAGGACAAGGAGTAATGGTCTCAAGTTGCAGTGGGGGAGGTTTAGGTTCGATATTAGGAAAAACTTTTTCACTAGGAGGGTGGTGAAACACTGGAATGCATTACCTAGGGAGGTGGTAGAATCTCCTTCCTTAGAAGTTTTTAAGGTCAGGCTTGACAAAGCCCTGGCTGGGATGATTTAATTGGGGATTGGTCCTGCTTTGAGCAGGGGGTTGGACTAGATGACCTCCTGAGGTCCCTTCCAACCCTGATATTCTATGATTCTATGAATTTGGCCAAATTTAGCCTGTTCTAATGCCAGCAGTTAAAGGGAGACAAAAGTTGTGAACTCCAGTAACATAGCTTGCTCCTTACTTTTCCATGGTTTAGCCTTGATGACTTTTAATCTACATTCTCAAAAAAAAAAAAGATCAACAGTGTTAACTTAAGTAAAAAGGCAGAAAAAACTTGTTTGGTCACTAAAATCAGTAGAAATGATTCTGAGTACAGCCTGGGAGCAGATTTATTGAGTTAAGATGCCACTTTTATACTCACTTTTCAAATTAAAACTGCACTTTGGCCTCAAATTAATTCATGTCTGTCCGACTTCAGTGCACAAAAAGGTTTGCCCTAGACAGGCAGTCAATCATAATTTTTCTTTAGCTTCTAGTTATTAAAAACAGACAAGGTCAAGTGCAATAGAGGTCAAGTTATTTTAATAGATGTCAATCTTTCTCCATCTCCTCTCTAAAGAAGGAAAACTGATAATAGAATATTATTGGCAAATTGTTTTTGTTCTTCTTTCTGAAAATATGTATAAGAGCCCTGTGCTGAATTAGAAAGAGGTTTTAATTAGGGTTGTCAATAAATTTTAAAAATTAATTGCGATTAATCGCGTGATTAAAAAAATTAGTTGCAGTTAATTGCACTGTTAAATAATAACAGAGTTCCATTTATTTAAATATTTTTGGATGTTTTCTACATTTTTACATATATTGATTTCAATTACAACACAGAATACAAAGTGTACAGTGCTCGCTGTATATTATTTTTATTACAAATATTCTACTGTAAAAATGATAAAATAGTATTTTTCAGTGAGAACAGACATTTGTGTGGCACTTTTGTATCTGGCATTGCCGTAGCTATCTTTAGAAATATCACGTTGGTACCTTCTTTGCATTTTGTCAAATATGCAGTGAAAGTGTTCTTAAAACAAACAACGTGCTGGGTCATCATCCGAGACTGCTATAACATGAAATATTTGGTAGAAGGTGGGTAAAACACAGAGCAAGAGACACACAATTCTTCCCCAAAAAGTTCAGTCACAAATTTAATTAACACATTATTATTTTAACGAGCATCATCAGCATGGAAGCATGTCCTCTGGAATGTTGGCAGAAGCATGAAGGAGTATACAAATGTTTAGCATATCTAGCACATAAATACTTTGCAATGCCGGCTACAAAAGAGTGAACACCGGTTCTCACTTTCAGGCGACATTGTAAATAATTAGCAGGCAGCATTGTGTCCCATAAATATAAACAAACTTGTTTGTCTTCACAACTGGCTGAACAAGAAGTAGGACTGAGTGGATTTGTAGGCTCTTAAATTTTACATTGTTTGTTTTTGACTGCAGTTATGTAACAAAAAAAAATCTACATTTGTAAGTTGCACTTTCACCATAAAGAGACTGCACTGCAGTACTTGTGCGAGGTAAATTGAAAAATACTTTTTCTTTTGTATATCATTTTAGAATGCAAATATTAGTAGTCAATAATAATAATATAAAGTGAGCACTGTACCCTTTGTATTCTATGTTGTAACTGAAATAAATATATTTGAAAAAGTAGAAAAACATCCCAAAATATTGAATAAATTTCATTTGGTATTCTATTGCTTAACAGTGCAATTAAAACTGTGTTTGTGATTAATATTTTTTAAGCACAATTAATTTTTTGAGTTAATCACGTGAGTTAACTGTGATTAATTGACAGCCCTAGTTTTGATGTTATCATCCTGAAGGCTCCATATACATGTATCTGCACACATACATAAAAAGCCTTGCATTTTTTAAGATGCAGCTCTTCCTGAGCCTCATTTATTCAGTATGGCCAACCTTGAAAAGCAATTTAAATTCTGTATCTCAGCAAATGCATTACTGTCAAACTGAGAAGCAGAAGTGATACATTTCATTTTCTTCTATTATATTAATCTTTGGCAAGAAACTGGAATAAAACTACTTCCAGAAAAATCTGCTACCATTCAGATACAACATAAAACAATTCATAGTAGGTGCCAAGAAGGCCATTTATGTTGTGATGGGTTTGAAAGAGCTTTTTCCAGTAAGTTAAAGAAGCTATCGGTGCATGATGAACTCCAATATGCATTTTCTCCTTGGTCTTTGCTGCATTCACCTCACTTCATTTTTAAAATGATTGTCAAGCTAGCAATTTATTTACATTGTCACGTAGAGAAATCAACTGTAACAATGGAATAGCTAGTTTACTATCTGATTAACAAATTCTAAACTTTCCAATGACCAGATCCTGGATAGTGCACCTTCTTAACTTTATGTATCTAAGTAGTTCGATTGATTTCGCTAGGAATACTTGTGTATAAAGTTAAGCTGGTGCATAAATGTTTATAGGACTGAGGCGTAAAGCGGTAAATTGAATCTCTTTAAAACATACTTTGGACTGAAGTCTGAAAGGTTAAAGAAAATAATTTGGTCTGAACTACTTATTTCAACAACAAACCCTTAAGAGGAAAGAATGAGGAGACCAAAGACAGAAAAGCTATATTAAACAGTTTTCAGCTAATGACGTGTGTTCAGTCTAAAACAGGAGAGTTTATTAATTTTACAGGCCTCCTTTCTAGTAATACACCCACTCACCTTCCTAAGTACTTAACCAAAGTCAGTCTAGAGTACTTCTTGTGTTACACAGAACCATATAGTTCCAAACAGGGTGTCATTCACAGACAACTACTGGACTGGTTTTCTTAGGAAACATCAAATTGGTGCCAACATTTTCAGTACCATCTTTGTTACACATCCATTAGAAAATGGAGAATATCCAGGGTTTGAGTAATACAAGATACCAACACTGGGCTAACCTGGTGCCTAATGACAAAGTTCTCTACTTCCTTAGGGAAACCTTGGTTAGATACCTAGTCCCCATCTCTCATTCTTCAGGTTGGAAGGGGGTAAGGGTGCTGTCTTATACTGTTTAATAGTAACTCCTCTAACCACCTAAGAAGTAGCACTGATAAACTTCTAAAGGAAAGTCTGCTTCAGCTAACAAAAATAGTAGCTATGATGTGGGATTTTGAGAGTGGAAGATGTAAAACAGGTGAGGTGTCCCCAGTAGTTTTGAAAAGAACATGGAGGTTTCCCAGGGAAATCAAACTGAGGTTGGCAATTGCATCTGGATTTTGTCAGTAAAAAATGCTAACTAATGCCTTCATAGGAAAGTAGGTAGATTTTAAGTTTTAAACTATCACTGATTTGGGATCCCAGTATTTTTTAGCCGCCACTTTGCAGTTGTGATGATTTTAAAAACTCTGCTCTCAGCGCTCACACTATTTGTGCAAGTCTCATGATTTTGAGCTTGACTATAGGCCTCTCACGGGACATTTGCAATAGGTCAGGATTTCTGCCTGAGCTCTACTTGAGCTGCACTCCCCGGCTCCAGAGGCTAAAGCTGGGAACCTGAACTGCAGGTGTTGTGCTGTGTGATGGTGCAGAACGGCCCCGCACTGGGACTGAGAGTCCTTCCTTCCGAGCAGAGAAAGCCACGCCCCTGAGGCTCTGCTGGGCATGCTCCAACTGGAAGTCAGGTATAAAAGCCTGTGGAGCTGCTCAGTCAGGGCTGGTGGCTGATGAGGAAGGATGCTCAGCAGAAGCTCCAGCCCAGGAGCAGTTACAACCCTTACCGGGGAGAGCTGAGGAGCCAGGAACCGCGACAAGAACCAGAGACTCGCAGCTACTGGAACCCCAGGGAGTGTCGGGTGCTGAGGAACCTGGAGACCCGGATGCCACAGGGACTATGGCGACTGGAAGACTGGTGGAAAGTGACCCAGGAAAGGTAAGGGAGTGCTACCTCCCACCACTGTGAGGTCAGTGTGTTTTGGTAGGATTCCCTGCTGATCCAGTGGCAGATCCACCCCCACCACTGATAGGGCCCTGGGTTGGAGCCTGGTGAAGGTGGGTGGGTCTGGGCTCCCCCACCAGGGGTCATTAACCACCCCCCCTTGCAATGACATAGTCACTTGACCCCTCTCTTACCCCAGAGGAGATGGTATATGGACTCCAGCCACTAGGCTGTGCTATCCCACTCGGGGAAGAGGATTTAGAGGGACTCTGGCCATTAGGCCACAGGATACTGACTACTGGAGGGGTAGTAGAAATGACATAGATGCAGATACCCCTGGCCCCTCCAACCAAAGGGGTTGAAGAGGTATAAAACCTGCCACAGGCTGCCACCAGCAGAAGTCACCGCTCTGTTTACTGTGGCATCTCTGCTTGTACAGCTAATCCAGGGCATGAAGACCTCTGCTATTTCTCACCCCTACTTGTGTTATACTGGACTCAGGTAAAAGAGCCAAGGTGAGCAATGTGTGCCAGAGGAGCTGGGAAGGAGAAAGAGTCCCAGAAGTGTATGCTTCATCTTCTCCAGCCTACAGGGAACCAGCTCCAGGATGGTTGCACTTTGCCCATCATGCCCCACTGCTGCTGAGCTGTAGAGAGGGGAACTGGGCACAGATATGGTCAGGCAACAACTGAAGGAGTAGGGCAGGGTCATGTAGGAAGAGTAGAGGCCGTTGAATAGAAGAACTGCAGGGGGCAGGGCACATAGGCTGGAGCTGAGGACAGTGCTTGGTTACGGTAAAGTTGAACAAGTGGAATTTTATTAAACCATATGCATGGCTGTGTCCATGTGGCTGAGTTGCTCCACCCTAACTCTTCACAGTCCCTATTCTACTGGTGTCCCCGAAATACAATAAGTCTCTGAGATCTCTGACTCCAGTTTCACGGATTATACATCTTCCCTATTTTAATACAAACAACATAGAAGACAAATAATTGACACCCAGACCCCGCATTTGTACAAGTCTGACAATCTTTCTGAGAACTTCCTCTGCTCTTCCACACACCCCTCAAATGTGGATCAGCTTGCTACATTTCTTGCAAAATGCTATCCTAGAGCGGGGCACTTCTCCTTTACCCACTTACACTCACTATGGGTATGGAACCCTGGTCACCTGCTCTCCTTTGCTGTCGTCTCACTGCACATACTACTGGGGGTGTTGTGCCTCCTAGGGCTTCCATCCCTTCTCTTGAGTCTTCAGCAGCATGCCCCAGTCTAAGCATCTGTCTGTGAGATTGCCTTCCCAGAGCAGCTGCAGGTTGTGATCCCAAGTGCCACAGACTATTATGTTGCAAATCAGGAAATCTGTCATGTCCCCAAAACGGCATGTAGCAGCCAGTGTATGTAAGGCAGTTACACAGGAGTTATCCTCCCTGCAACCCTTTGGATTGGTCTCTAGTAAAAAACCTGTCACTCCACAGTTTCTTCTGCTTTGGGGAGCAATAGTTCTCCAGGGCTCCTAGGACTGCTGTTAGGCATGGGGTGGTGAAAAGCTTCAGAGTGCTCCAGACTCCTCTGCCTTGTTCCCCAATACGGTAAAGTTACCATAGGTGCCGACTCCCTGGGTGCTCCGGGGTTCAAGCACCCACCGAAAAAAGCCACAGCTGTTTGGCAGGGCTGCCGATCAGCTGTTTGACAGCTGGTGGGAGGCACTGTGGGAGGGCGGAGAGCAGCAAGTGGGAGGTGAGCAGGGTGCCTTGAGGGAGGGAAGGAGCAGGGGCGGGAAGAGGTGGAGCGAGGGCATGGTCTCAGGGGAAGGGGCAGAGTGGGGGCAGGGTCTCAGGGCAGAGCAGGGATGGAGCACCCACGAGGAAAAATAAGTCAGAGCCTGTGAAAGTAACAGTTTTACTTTCCTGCTGTTGTCATCCTACTGCATGGCCAGGTGTGTATACAGCTCAAACTCCTCTTTCCACCAGGTCCATCGCTGGGCTAGGTTTGTGTCTGCAATATCCAGGGCTCTAGGGGGCTTCAGACTAAGTTCCATGGGTCACACTGCCAGAGAACTCGGAGATCAGATGCTGTTTCATTTGAAAAGAGTGATGCTCAACACAGGTTAAGTTGAACTAGTGGAACATGTCCATGTGGCTGAGCTAACTCCCAGTATTCCCTTTTCTACAGTTCTACATTGTACTATTTTACATCTGTAACAGTCCCTCAGGGAACATGGGCCTTCTGACACCAGTTCCACTGATCATAATACAAGATGGGGTCCACGGAAGGTGCTGAAGTGGGGTGGGTGGTGGGCGTTTATTGCTTTCTCGCATTTCCTGTGGAGTTTCCTGAAATATGTGCACAAAAGGGGGTGATTTTTCCCTAGGAGTTCAAAAAGCAGAAGACAGACCAAAGAGAAGAGTGAGTTTAAAAATAAAAAGAAATCCAAGATTTTTACGCCACTCATGATTTTCAAACTCATGGGGCTGGCAGTACTGTAAAACATCTATTTTCTTTTATGAAGTAAGAAATTGATTATATTGTCTGTGCTTGATTCTATATCACATGCTTGAGTATGGTGGTAGAAATACACTACATCTAGCATCAGCCATAACTTCCTGCTTTGAAATTTGGTCTCCTAGATTCTTTCAGCTTTGAACTCTCAACGACCTACATATTGTAGTGTGTCCTCATTTACCTTGCAAAATATGTGCTTCCCGAACATGAAACCACAAAGAGCTGTAAGTAGCATTCAGTAGGAAACTTCCTTCTGTGGATTAAATCTTCAAGCCAAGTCTGTTGAAGATGCTGTGAAAAAGCACTCACACAAAGTGGTTCTAGACTTCCCGTGCCTCCCATCTGCCTCCTTGTCCCATATGTTATTATATTTGTACTGGAGACTGCAAGAAGGAAACACACATGGAGTTACAACATTCAAAGGAGTCATGGTTTAATCCTATGAAAAGTGAATTTCTGCTTCTGAAATTACAGCACATACACCCAAGTGCATCCAGTTCTATGGCAGCTAACATTAAGGCGTTTGCATTTTTAAAACATCTTCTCATCTAAGGGCCCCAGGCCTAGATTTTCCAAAGGTGACTAATAATTTTAGGTGAATAACTTGAGATCTCTTAAAGGGGCCAGATTTTCAGATGGTGTTGAGTACCCACTCTTTGAAATTCAAGCCTCTTTAAAGGGGTTTCAAGTCAGATACCCAAAGCTTGAGGCGCCCAAAATCACTAGTTACTTTTACAAAATGTAGACCTTGAAGCACTTATCTAACTCACAAAGAGGTTGTATTTCTGTGTGTATTAGCCCCATTTTACAGATGGGGAAACTGAGGCACAAAGTAATTAACTGTACCCAGGTTTTTCTAACAACAACAAAAAAGAACTTCTCACAAGTGGTAGCAATCTTGAGACTTAATGTAGACAAGGTGCTGGTGGCCACCAGAGTTCTAACTGCTATGTCATCTAGATGTGCTCCTACCTTCTGCTCTGTCTACACAGATTTGAAGATCTTCAGTTAGACACCCCAGTACAGTTTATTTACAGTTTCAGTTTCTCTTCAGTTTTCTGCCGAGGAGAGGAGAGGGAAGAGATCTCTCTACAAGGAGACCCTTCCTGGTTCTGGCTCTGCTAGCTTGTCTCTGCACTTCTTTCCTGTGCTGCTTATACCTCCTGAATTAATGGGCCAATTTGCTCACTCGTCCTCCCCCAGCTCATTCAAATCCATTAATTAGGCCTCATCAGGTCAACCCTGGAAGGGAATTAATTGGTGTTTAAGTGACCAGAGTACTGGCCCAGCTGTTGGTTCACAGCACTTTGTCACAATACTCCAGAATTATATTAGCCTTTTTTGCGACTGCATCACATTGCTGACTCATTCAATTTGGGATCCACTATAACCCCCAGATAATTTTCAGCAGGGTTACTGCTTCTCCTCTAGCAGGGTCCCAGAGTTCAGGCTACAGCCTGAGCCTGAACATCTACACAGCAATTTTATAGCCCTCAGTCTGAACCTCGCAAGCCAGAGTCCGCTCACGTGGGCCAGATGCCGGTGTTTTACTGCATCATAGACATACCCTTGGAGAAACTGACAACTCTCCTGAACGCTTTTCCTCAGATTTTCTTCCCAAGGATTATTACCTACTAGTTCTGAGTTTGTTAAAGTCTGCTTTTTTTGAAGTCCTTCATCCTTATTCTGTTTTTCACACTCTTTCCATTCCTTATAATCATGTAATCTATCAGTGGCAGATTAGCCACTGGGCCAACAGGGCCCATGCCCAGTGACCCCAGCCAAGTGGGGATCCTGGAAAAACGGGTGGCCCCACACCTCAACCCTGCTCCCCAGCTGGAGCACCAGGCTGGCAGAGTGGGACGAGCCCCTTTGCCCTGACCCCACTCCCTGGCAGGAATGCCAAGAGGGCAGAGGGGGAGAGACTGCAGGCAGAAGGGCTGAGGAGGGCCCCCCTCTTGTCCTGGTCCAGGGCCCTACAAAACCATAATCCACCTCTGTAATCTATCACTTCCTGATCACTTTCACCCAAATTGCCTTCAACATTCAGATTCACAACTAATTTTCCCTGTTAGTCAGAATCAAGTCTAAAATGACTTTCCTTGGCTACTTCCTCCACCTTCTGAAACAAAATTGTCCCCAGTGCATTCCAAGAACTTACTGAACTTTCTGTGTTGTGCCGTATTACTATTCCAACAGTTGTCTGGATAAAGTCCCTCAGTACTACCAGGTCTTGTGTTTTGGATATTTCTGTAATTTGATCCAGAAATGCCTCTTCCACCTCCTCTTCCTGATTTGTTCGTTTATAGTAGACCCTTAGCATGACAATACCCCTGTTTTTCTCCCTCTTTATCTTCACCCAAAGATTTTCAACTGGTCTGCCTCACCTCCTTCTGGACGTTGGAACCTTTTTTCCCTGCCATTTCATCTGAATTCACACCTACAAATAAAATTATAAATATTGAACTTCTTTAAAAATAAGAAGGGCCAACCTGTCAAACATGATTTGAGCAGCATTTTTATCAAAGTGAGGAAATCTACAGAAAAGTTGTTTTCATGTCATTTGTATCAATGTGACTGAACTGATGCAAGTTTCTTGGATGCAGAGCATCCATACTAGTTATCAAGTTTCAGATGCACACAACCCCCCCTTACAAGCATTGCAGGGCCTGTGGATAAAGTGCCTGTCCCACAATTCCTGGTACACCTCCTTGGTGCCAATACACCATGTCTACAGAATAGGGTGTCTATGTGCTAGGCCCTCAGACTATTCATGCTGATGGCTTGTGGGAAAGTGACCAGTCTCTCCTTGAACTGTTGCCAGATCCACCCTGGGCCTACCAGCTCAGTGTTTATAGTGATGAGCGCTCTTATCTTAGGTGTCAGTGAACGAGCAGATAGGGAACTTTATTATATTCTTTTATTTATATGTCCGGTAAGTATGTTTAATTGCATTTGTTCATTTTCTCTCTTCTTGTTTTGTATCTGAATTAAGGGCTTCCCTCATATTTGGGTTTTTACCTTGGATAGCAAAACACAAGTTGTCTGGGCCCTGAGGATGCAGTGGTGGTCAGATTAACTCAAAGCAAGTGCAGTGACAGTGTTGTTGGGAACACCTTTGCACTATGACAAGAAGTTCTGTGTGGAGCTGGGAGATGTTTTATGGGTTCGCTAAGGGGTTGCCATGGTGGCTGCATCATTAAAATGCTCTTGCATAAGCAAGACTAGACAGAGGGAAAGGGATGGGTTAAACGAGGCAAAGTTAAACTGAGCTGCCGAATCAATAGGGTTTTTTGCTTTAAGCATGGATACCAAAATATACTCAGGTTTCATGGTGACAGGCATGGTATAAGAACCTCATTAGATAAAACAGACTGTGCTTCCTTGGATTGTATTTAAACTGCTATTTATACCTTTTGTTTTGTTGTTTGGTGTTCTCTAATCATCTTAAAAACAATAGTTTATATGGGTCCTTAATGCTACTCTGCCTTCTCATAAAAACACAACTAGCTAACTTTCTATCTAAAAGATTTTCATGACAGAGGAAAGAAGTGAGGAAGAAGATGTAGAATGAGAAAATTGCTCCAGTATATTTAAAAACCTTTCAGTGTTTTATTTACACACAGAGAAAAGAAACGAAAAGAAGACGTATAGAAAGTCAGCGGCAGCATCATTAATTGAACATGTGCCATATTTACAGCTGTTGTTAGTAACCACTTGGGCCTCTCTACCCCTGGCTGACGTTAACCAGGCTCAATGTCTTTTCTTACAAAAGCACTTCATTCTGCAGCTTCTCAAAGAAAGGTGTGGAACACTTGCTCATTTTGAAGGGATTTAGCACTAAATCTTAGCAACCCTTCCTTCCTTGGAAGTTCTGAAGAAGATTTCTCCCTCTGCTACCCCAACCACACACTCACTCCCCACTTCCTGACCCCATGTAACCGCCAGTCTTATGAACATGACATTCTGTGAGCCACAATCCTTTAACGATCTGCAAAAGTCATTACTGAACATGTTATAATGAATCTTCAGACTAGAAAGATGAGGTCCCTTTAAGGAAGCCAGAAATTTTAAACTCTACCCCATTTACTTAGTATGTAGATTTAGGGTGACTGCTGTTGGTGGGTAGAGTTCTCTGGATGCATGTGCATGTTAGAACTAGGCTCTACATCTCTTAACCTAAAGACACCGTGTGATAAGGGACAAGGCAAGTTGGAAAAAAAGCTAGAGCCATTGTACTATATTGTTAACAATAAAATAATACTTTGCATACACCTATCAACTTTCATCCAAAATCTTGATGCATTTTACCCACACTACTAAAGTCTTATAATATCACAGTGAAGTAGGTAGTAAGCCCATTTTACAAATGGGGGAAGAAAGGAACACAGAGCTTAAGTTACTTGCCCAAGGTCACATAACAAGTCAGTGGCAGAGCTAAGACTAGGATCTAAGAGTCCTGCCTTCCAGGCCTGTACTTAGTCCACTAGATGACATTTCTTTACTTTATCCTAGTGCTGCAGTGAATAAAGTGGAATAAAATCTGCTAATCTATCTCAGTAGTGTTAGTCCCTGGGAGCCTGCTACTACAGTATATACTTCATGCTTGCTTTCCAGGGGCACGTCTCCCAGCAGAATCACATCCACTATTAATATACAATGACCCAAAATGTACACATCTGATTTCTTCCACCACTCTTTTAAGCATTTAACTTTGCTAATAATTCTGCAAGGGTGTGGAATGAAAATTCTCATGGACACAGAAGTAGGAAGTAAAGGGACTATTATGATAGAAGGGCATTAGTCCTTCTCTAGTGAGGTCTGAAACTATCTTGCATTATAGACCCAATATCCAACCTTGCCAACTTTCTCCATTAACAAACCAAACCCTCTGAAATTTCAGACACCACATCTCATCCCACGTTAAAATTTTTCCAGGAACTTTGGAATACATATGTTCATATAAATATACCTCTCTAAATGCTACAACATGTAAAACAAAACAAGAAGTCTAAAGATTCCTCTATGGTGTGAATATTTTTAATCCTCTTCAAAATACATACAAGCCATTATTACAATCAGGTTAGGTTTTGTTAATTGAGTTTTAATTATGATGCTAAAAATTTTGTATGTGTGCTCCTAAGGGATGGATGGATCTTTTAGAGTTTTATTATGGGGGTTTACACAGACCCCATTGAATAGCTTTTTTGGAAGTTACATTGAGCCAAAGCTTTACTATTATTTTTGCCATGTAACCACCTTATCATCTAGTGAGTTCACACATTCAATACTGATTTCTGTGTGTTATAATTCAATAAGTAGAGCAGCTGTAGACTATCTTATTTATAACACATACCAGCATTTTGTTTTGTTGAACCATAGACTTCACTGTAGAGATGGGTGAATCCAAATAAAGTATGAAGCGTGAAGAAATGTAGCCAGAAATGAAAAAAGAGAACCTGAAACTTCCTTGAGATTTAAAAAAGACAAATCAAAAGACAAATCACTGTTTTACTTCTCCCACTATTCTCCACATACTTTGTGGTTTTGATTCCCATCAGAAGCAGAAAACACCAAAATATCTCACTTGTGTGGCATCTCCATGCTAGCCAGGACCAGAAAGTGCAGGGAATTGTATGAGAGAGCTGATTATAGTGGGTCTGAATTTTAAGTTAGAGGTTCAGGTAAATTCAGATATAGTTGGGATAAGAATACGAACCTATCCCAAATGACCAACCAAACCACTGAGGGTTACCAAAAGAAACTACATCATCTGCTCAAGAAACTCCCTGAAAAAGCACAAGAGCAAATCCGCACAGACACACCCCTAGAACTCTGAGCAGGAGTATTCTATCTGCTACCCAAGATCCATAAACCTGGAACTCCTGGATACCCCATCATCTCAGGCATTGGCACCCTGACAGCAGGATTGTCTGCCTATGTAGACTCCCTCCTCAGACCCAACGCTACCAGCACTCCCAGCTATCTTAGAGACACCACTGACTTCCTGAGGAAACTACAATCCGTTGGTGATCTTCCTGAAAACACCATCCTGGCCACTATGGATGTAGAAGCCCTCTACACCAAAATTCCACACAAAGATGGACTACAAGCCGTCAGGAACAGTGTCCCCGATAATGTCACAGCAAGCCTGGTGGCTGAAATTTGACTTTGTCCTCACCCATAACTATTTCACATTTGGGGACAATGTATACCTTCAAATCAGCGGCACTGCTATGGGTACCCGCATGGCCCCATAGTATGCCAACATTTTTATGGCTGACTTAGAACAACGCTTCCTCAGCTCTCTTCCCTTAATACCCCTACTCTACTTGCGCTACATTGATGGTCATCTGGACCCATGGAAAAGAAGCCCCTGAGGAATTCCACCATGATTTCAACAATTTCCATCCCACCATCAACCTCAGCCTGGACCAGTCCACACAAGAGATCCACTTCCTGGATACTACGATGCTAATAAGCGATGGTCACATAAACACCACCCTATACCGGAAACCTACTGACCACTATACTTATCTACATGTCTCCAGCTTTCATCCAGACCACACCACATGATCCATTGTCTACAGCCAAGCTCTACGATACAACCGCATTTGCTCCAACCCCTCAGACAGAGACAAACACCTACAAGATCTCTATCAAGCATTCTTACCACTACAATACCCACCTGCTGAAGTGAAGAAACAGACTGACAGAGCCAGAAGAGTACCCAGAACTCACCTACTACAGGACAGGCCCAACAAAGAAAGTAACAACGCCACTAGTCATCACCTTCAGCCCCTAACTAAAACGTCTCCACCGCATCATCAAGGATCTACAACCTATCCTGAAGGACGATTCCCCACTCTCACAGACCTTGGGAGACAGGCCAGTACTCGCTTACAGATAGCCCCCCCCAACCTGAAGCAAAGACTCACCAGCAACCACACAACAGGACTAAGCCAGGAACCTATCCTTGAAACAAAGCCCGTTGCCAACTGTGTCCACATATCTATTCAGGGGACACCATCATAGGGCCTAATCACATCAGCCACACCATCAGAGGCTTGTTCACCTGCACATCTACCAATGTGATATATGCCATCATGTGCCAGCAATGCCCCTCTGCCATGTACATTGGCCAAACCGGACAATCTCTACATAAAAGAATAAATGGACACAAATCAGAGGTCAAGAATTATAACATTCAAAAAGCAGTCGCAGAACACTTCAATCTCCCTGGTCACTCAATTACAGACCTAAAAGTCGCAATATTACAACAAAAAAGCTTCAAAAACAGACTCCAACAAGAGACTGCTGAATTGGAATTAATTTGCAAACTGGACACCATTTAAATTAGGCTTGAATAAAAACTGGGAGTGGATGTGTCATTACACAAAGTAAAACTATTTTCCCATGTTTCCCCCCCCCCCCCCGCCCCTACTGTTCCTCTCACATTCTTGTCAACTGCTGGAAAATGGCCCATCTTGATTACCACTACAAAAGGTTTTTTTCTTCCTGCTGGTAGTCGGTCACCTTAACTGATCACTCTTGATATAGTGTGTATGATAACACCCATTGTTTCATGTTCTGTGTGTGTGTGTGTGTATATATCTTCCGCCTGCATTTTCCACTGCATGCATCCGATGAAGTGGGTTTTAGCCCATGAAAGTTTATGCTCAAATTGGTTAGTCTCTAAGGTGCCACAAGTACTCCATTTCTTTTTGCGGATACAGAATAACATGGCTGCTACTCTGAAATCAGTTTTTTTGAGAGGCTATTTGATACTGGACAAATAGCAAACTGATAAATCTTGTTTTGTTTTTAAGGGTGGAAATGAAAACCCAAAATGTTCTGTTAGCAAGTAATCTGCTTGCAGCTAGATAATGGAACAAGACTCCCTCAAGTGGTCCTTGAGATATAGCTCTCATCTACTCAATAGTTAGATCAGACCCCCTGCCACTAAACCAGAAACTAGGTACAAATAATCTATTTTTAATCCAACTAAAAACATCAAACAATGGAAATGGGGAACCACTGAATATTAACACATAACAGATTGTCATGGTTCTCTCATGAGAAACAGGTACTAAAAGAGATACCATTTCTCTGACTAATGCCCAATTTGCCTTTCTCTATATAAAGCAGAGAGGCACAAAGTGAGCTACAATGCAGTTCCAAGACAGCTTTCTGTTAGTCTCCACCAGTTTCTGCAGAAGCTGTTCATTGTAGGCTTATAAATACCCTGCATTTCACTAAATACTGCTTTTTAGCTCTTGTATTGTGTTTCATTTTTTGCTTAAAAATGAAAGTTTTCTCCTCCACCCTCCCCCAGTGCAGTTAATCTCTTTAAATCCATAAATATAGCAAATTGGATTCATTCAGTCGGTTGAGAGGCAGACTATAAAATGAATTGTTCGACATTGGCAAGTTGGGTGGACAATTGAAATAGTGACTATATGGAGTCCTATGTATATTTGTGTGTGTGTGTGTGTGTGTGAGAGATTTGGGGAGTATAATAAAAATTTGTAATCAGTGACAAACAGAAAATGGAACTAGTGTAATTGTTTTTTATTAGATTAGTTGAAGGCTTGTTTTTGTTTTTATTAGGAAGGGAGGTTTAGTGAGTGACAATTGTTCTCCCCCAACCGCCACATCCGAAATCTGCTTTTATACATGTCAGTACTTAAAGAGAAGCAAATTGTTGTGTTTTACATCAAATAATCTGCTTCCAGTTATTATTGAAAGTGATTGAAATGTGTGTTACCATCAAAACGTCATGGTACAATTTGTTTTACAAACATGAAATGTAAATTTGTCTTGTCCAAGGTATAGAATGAATGAAGAAGTAGTTTGGGTATTTTAGGAATGATTAGTCCTGTAGTGTTTGTTTGAGTATTGTTTAACAAATGGAAAGAGGGCTGTATAAATAATTCCATTGTAGTACAGTATACTTTGAGAAGAGCTTTATCAAAACATTTTCTGTTTCTCACATTACATCCTTAGATATTTTAGGTTTTTTTGTTTTTATATATAACAAAAAAAGTTTAAGAGGATTTGATTATACCCTTTTTGTCAATTAATATTTGTACGGGCTGCTTTGAGATGGCTAGTTCTATTTAAAATAATTTGAAACTGAAAGACAAACATTTTTTAATAGGGAGAGAAGTGCTTCAGAAGGATCTTAAAATTAGAAAAATGACTTAGTATGGAGGGGGAAAAACTCAATACCTCTCTGCAGTGTTGTTCAGGAGGGTGGATTCTATATATATATATATATATATATATATATATATATATATACATACACAAAAAAAAGGGGGGGGACTATTTTCTAACACAAAGTTTGGAACCCTAGCCTAGAGTGAGGCTGCAGTACACACATGTAGAGGCAGAAACAAAGATACCTAGTTAATTTATACTGCAAAAATTTAGGTGTGGAGAGTGTTTAGGCACCCACAGGGCTTTGTGGCAGCTGAGCAGGGATTTTGTGAATCCCAATGGGGCCGATTTAGGAGTTAGTCACTTAAAGTCCTTTTGATTCTAGCCTGGGTCTTTAGCTAAGGTGTTATAATTGCAAAGAAAACCTTCAAAATATGACTTGAGTGAAACTGATGCAGAGATACCTGATGCAATAGCTCTGAAATTTTAAGTGCTCCATTCATTTCAATGGGTGTTAACTCAGATGCCAATGATGTTCCTTTAAATGTCAACATTGTTATTTAATAAGTCACTGTCAATTAATCGGTTACTAGGAAAAAGTAAGCTGACCAGAGCCCCACAAAAAAACTTTTATAACAAGACTTTACAGTGAACAGAGATGGAGTTACGGGATTGGGTGGAAACCATGCAAAAGTGGGTGGTTTCACATGGCTTGCACCCAAAACCAAGTAAAATTTGAAAATTTTGAATTAATTTCACTTTGAGTTTTGGGTGCGGCCAAACCTGAAAGTCAAAGCAAACCTCAGCAGGTATGAATCCATTGAACAGAAATGGAGAAAAGGTTCCAATGAACAGGGCTGGATTAACTTTTTGTGGGTCCAGCCCCAAACATATTTGTGGGCCCCCCCCGAGGAATGAAGGGGCCAGGGGCAAGAGCACAGCAGGCAGGGTGGATTTGACTTAAATCATAATTTAAATCACTAGTCAGGAAGACTCGATTTAATCATGATTTTCTACGTAAAAGTGCATTCTTGTTGGTGGTTATAACCTTAATACATATTCTTCACAACTCAGAGATGTAGGTTTCATTTTTAGAAGGTACACACTATACATTTTTAAACAGTAATTTATTTTGAAAACTTTTCAGATTAGTTTTACAGCTATATCAGAAAATGAATGATTGCTTGGTTTGGAGGACTTTCTTGCTAGGCTGTATTAGGAGGAGAACATCACCAGATAGACATTTAAATTGTTTTAGTTAACTAAAACAACAACATTAAGTACTCTGAATTTTTTTTCTGCAACAGCAAACATAATACTTTAACAAAAAAAATATGTCCCTTGATTCTCATATTTATCTCCAGACTTCTTCTCTTGTCCAGATCTATTCCGCCCCAACAATCTTCTATTCATTGAACTTTTTGAAACTTTTCACTCTTAAAGAGAGGTAAGGGATTGACTCTGTGTACACAAATTTGCAGAGAGACAATAGGGTTGAGGTCTGTTATTTCTCACCTCTATATATTTATTTATTTTAAAACATTTTTGCTGTTAACAAGCACGTTACCTCTGGAGACACAAATCCACAGTTTGAGAACTGCAAAACTAAGCATCTCTGATGGTATCTTCTAGACTGAGCACTGAGTCCCACTGGGTAGATAGAAAGATTAACCTAAATAATCTATACAGAAGCCTGTGGAACCCCATGAAATTGGGTCCCTAATCCATGAACTATTAGAACTCATTTACAAAACTCTTTTTAAATGTTACATGAATATATTGTCTCACTATTGGATTAGAATTTATAATCCTTATTCCATGATGAGATAGTTTTAATAGGTTTTTTCCTCAAAAATCCGATTTAAATAAAAAAAATCAATTTTTTTGATTTTTTTTTTTAGAAAGTCATTGATTTTTATCCACCTGACAGTGGGGCATGGTTGGGGGGAAGGATTGGTCCCTAGCTGGAGCAAGGCAGGGGCCAGGGGCAAGAGCACAGTGGTGCATGGGGGGAGGATTAGTCCCTGCTGACTGGAGCAAGGCAGGGGCCGGGGGCAAAAGCACAGCGGGGCGGGAGCTAGGGTTGGTCCCTGGAGCAAGGGAGGGGCTGGGGGTAAACTGCAAGAGCAGCAGGGCTGGGGAGGGGGTAAGAGTACCTACCTTCAGGTTCTAGCCCTTTCTCTTCGTCTCTCTGTGCACTGAGATGAGGGTGGGGGTGCACTGAGCACAGAGTTGGGGGTGCAGGGTCTGGGAGGGATTTAGGGTGCAGGAGCAGGCTGGGGGTTGGTGCAGGGTCTGGCCAGGAGCTAGGGTGAGGGAGCAGGCTCAGGGTTGGGGCAGGAGGTTGGGGTGCAGAGCTCTTACCTGGGGCAGCTCCCATTTGGTGCGAGGGGTGCAGGTGGGAATGTGGGGTGTGTGCAGGAGCTCCCGTTTGGTGCTCAGGGTGGAAGTGAGGATTTGGGGGGGTGCAGGAGTCAGGGCAGTAGGCTGGGGTCGTGGGGGTGCTCCCAGCCCCCTTCCCTGAGCGGCTCATGGCGGGGGCTGGAGGGGGTATGCCCCGATTCCACCACCTTCCCCAAGGCCCCGCCCCTGCCTCTTCTCCGCCTCCTCCCCCAGGTGGCGAGCACGCTGCGGCTCTGCTCCTCCACCTCCCTTGTGCCGGCAAACAGCTGTTTGGCGGTGGGGCAAGCACTGGGAGGGAGAGGGGCAGGAACGCAGCACACTCGCGCGAGGGGGGAACTTGGCTGCTGGTGGAGCCTGCCCTGCAGCAGGAGCCGACACAACCAAGCTTCTGCCCACTGCCCCCGCAGGAGAGAGTGGTGGGTGGGAGGCAGAGAAGAGCGGGCCAGGCCGGGGCCCCTTTGAAGCATGGGCCCAGTGCCATGGTAAATCCAGTACTGCCAATGAATGTGTAAATTGAAGCCACTAATTTCAGCACAGCCCTCTCTGTCAGTTACTAAGGGCTTGTCTACACTACAGGTTATTCTGGTATAATTTACGTTGCTCAGCGGTGTGAATAAGTCACTCCCTGAGTGACATAAATTACACCGACCTAAGCACTGGTGTGGACAGTGCTAAGTCAGTGGGGGGGCTTCCTCCCGCCGACTTAGCTACCGCCTCTCAGGGAGGTGGTTTTAGTCTTCCCCAGACATGCCACAAGGGTACAGTGTAGACCAGCCATAAGCTTCTGTTTCAAGAGCCCTCACTGTAACAAGTGACAGTTTCATTTTGCTATCTAACAAACAGACACCCTACAGTAATAACTTACATCATCGTGGACTGTGTACCGCTCCCAGGAACATTTTAAATCCTGCGTCATCAGTGCTGCTGGTGGAATTTTACCGTGATCTGGGCTGATGAGCTTTTTCAAAATGTATTTTTATCATTAGAGTGTGGTTATGAAATTTCAGAAACAACAATATTTTTACGTAAATACTACTGAGCAAAAATAGCTCATTTTGTTATAATTACAGGGCAATAATTGTTCTGCTGATTTTAAATCATATGCCCTCCTCACTGAAATTACCTTAAACTATTAGCTAGATCTGGGTTGAAAAATTTCAATCTGAGAATTTTTCATCAGAAAATACACTTCTTTTTTTTTTTCAAAAATGAAACTTTCTGTGAGCACTGACTTTGATACAATTATGTTTAGGAACAAAAATCAAAATGTTTTAACAACATCAAAATGGCATTTGGAACAGGACATTTTGATTTTTTTTATTTTGAAATGAATTAGTTTCTAAATGTTATAGTTATAATTAAATTTAACAAGTCAAAAATTAAACAGTTTGATTTTATCAAAAACAAAACACTTTGACTGACTCCACATTAATTCATTTTTCAAAAATTTTGTTGTGGGAAATTTTGAAAGTCTGTTTTTGTTCCAAAAACAAATTGTGGAATTCCCTGTGAAACAGAATTTCCAGTTCTTGCACAGCCCTACTGATGGCATATTATCACTCTGACTATTAGTCTATGTTGTATTGTAGACAAAATCATAAGATTGAGGAAAAAACAAAAAAATAAATTTAAGTTCAGATTCTCTTTTGGAATAGTAAGTCCAGTAAGTGAGAGGACTACTGAATATTTTCCTTACTAGCAAAAAGTTTCTACATCCACTTTTCTTTTCTTTTTCTCTTTTTATTTATTTTTCAGGTGCAGTCTGAGGCTCTGCCATACTCCTCATCTCCACGTGGTGGCATTTCAGAGCTGCTGGATATTTAACTACAGTAGCTGGTGTGAAAAAATAAAGTTCTCATTCCACATATTATTTTTTGAATTACAGAACTATATCAAATCAAATTTCCTGAAAGATTCACCTAAACAATGCAAGCTTTATTCTGGCTGCTGTCATATAATACTGCTATGTTGGATCATATTAAAGAAGTTCTGTATTAAAATCACAAATGAGTTTGATTCCCCATAGTTTAAATTCCAGGGTATTACTAATTAAGAGGTCTCTTGGGTTTTGGTACTGGTTCTCTCCCTCTATGTGTGAAACTTGCAAGCTGCTAATTGTGTTAGTACATTCTAAGACAGAGTCTGTTCTCAAAGCAATTCAGAGACTCAAAGCAATACTCTAACAACAGAAACAGCACCCAGAGACTCCCCGCCCTTTTGTATTAACAATTGTGATTAAAATAGAGCTAGAGGATGTATGTGGATGGATGCTTGGTGTGGATAATAACTGAATGATCAGGGAGGTGCCAGCCTAAGAATCCAGCGTCCATCGGCTGAAGAAGGCGTCAAGTGGAAATAACCAGAGGACCCCCGGAGGGCAGACTGGAATCCACCCAACAGCCTCAAGAATGGGAGAACCAAGAACAAGATAACGTCTAGCAGCACGGAGCCGTCAGGAATGTGCCATCTGCTGATTGATTCAGCAACAGCATGATGAAGCAATTCCCATAGACTGGCATAGGAAGAAATTCCTATAAAAATAGACTCTAAAAAGTGAGAACTTTGGGGTCTGATTCTGCAAAGCAACTTCCAGGAGCATCAGATGAGCATCTGACAAGGCCCTGCTCCCTCCTCATGTCCAGGCCACCTGGCCAGTGGCTTGGCATGAGCAACTCTAAGGCTGGTAACTATGATGACAACCTTGCAGAACCTGTGTGTGTGTGTGAATAAATATGAGATTGAATGGAATGTTATAGCTGTAACTAACTGCTTACTATGATTCTTTCTGTATTCACAATAAATGTGGTATTTTGCCTTTTTCCCTTTAATAAGATCCTGCTGGTTTTTATTTTATTGGTATAACACTGCCACTTTTGTTATCTAGATCATTTTTATCTAACATACGTTTTCAGGATGAATACCTTTACCCTGAAATACTCTTACCTTTCAACGCATGTTAATGTTGTGTTAATATTAATGAACATCATACACACAGACTCAGAAACAGGCTTGGCAGAATTAATTTTTTTTTAATTTCAGTGTATAATATCAATGCTTATTTTAAAGCACTTTTAAAATTTGTAGCTATTTAAATTTTCCCAGTTGTGCAAAATTATGGGTTTTAAGCATTTTTCCTGATTTTTATCTATTTAAATTCTCACAGTTGCAGGAAATTACAGGGGAGGTTCAGATGATAATTATTTAATGACAGTAGATATTGAGATTCAAAAAGTTAAAGCTTTATAACCACTTAAACACAAACTCTCAACATTACTCTTCAGACTATACAGAGTAAATATCCTTAAACTCTAGTAAGTTCTCAAGCAGCATCTTTCTTATTTTGCCTATCTGTACATTTCAATTATTGATGGAAATATTTTTCATCGGTTTATGTATTTACGGTGAAATCGACGTTTACTGATAACAATCTAATACTTCCAAGCCTACTCATAAAGTGCAAAGATTAAAATAACTAAAGCATGAAACAGTTGTGTGAAACAGGGGGATCCCAAACAAAATTCAGTATGAAAACTCACTCAAACTTTCAGATCTGACTCTGAACCAGATAAAGCGAGGTACTTTAGCACATGAGTAGTCCCACTAAAGTTAGGCACCTTCTTGAATCAGTATCTGTGACTTGAGGTTACCTCTAGCATGAAACACAAGAGGATATTTACAGTGTTTTTCCTTTTAAAAAAGAGACGAGGTTCAAAAATAGAAATAGGATTTTTCTTTTTATAAAGAGGTAAAGACCAAAATCATTAAAAATATATATAAACAGGCAGAGAGTTAAAATATCAAAATGATTTTACTATATGCTTAAACTTTCGCTTCCAACTGGCATTGGTTAGGCAAGTGGTGAGCTGAGACATTTTCCTGCTAAGGCCTTTTTGTTCTCATCCTCAAGCTCACCTGTGGCATCCTGTCTGAGACCTTCACTGGAAGCTCTCAGGGTTGACACTGTCTTTGTTGTTTTTCTGCACAGTGCCAAACACAAGTGGGCATTGATCCTTGAGGGGAGTCCTTAGGCACTACTGCAGTACAATGAGTAACTTTCAAGTTGTTCCACAGCTAAACTATATTTAATTGTATAATTTTATTCTCCTCCCCTCTCCATTACGCTCACATGTTGCCTCCTGTTTTCAAGTAGATCGTAAGAGCTTCCGGGTTCCTGATTCTGACTGTACCCTCTAGAATACTAGAATAAAAATAATTTCATATTTCCAAGAAATGTTGTAAGACTAAACTTCTCAGGTGATAGGCTCTGTCTGCCTTGTACAGTACAGAGGACACTGTCACTTCTCAATTAATAAGATTGGTCCAATCTCGCCTAAGGTTATGGCCTCTGATGTCAATGTACTTATTGTTTTCTACTTTGACTTCTGCTCCAGCCTTAAGCAAAATCAGTTTGAACGAGAGTGTTTTATAGATTTAAAGACAGGCCCAGTCAGGAGCAGCCTGAGCCATTTTCCTGGCCCAGGCAGAAGAAAACGTTTTTACCCCACCTCCCTTCCTAGGTGGCTGAGCCCAAAAAACTCCATATACACCATCTAGAAAAAGCTGAGCACCACAGCAGTTCAGGACCCCCTAGAACTTGGCACCCAGGGCCATCGCCCTGCTCGTCCGGCCCTAGTACCAGCCCTGGACCCAATCTTAACTAAGCTCCTGACTTGCACATGCAAAATGCCCAGTGTGTGCACCAGTCCTAGCTTGGGTGTGAGCATGAGTGGCAGGACTGCACATGGTACATCTCTGAGCACGTACTGCTGAAGATTTAGGTCACAATTTACAGTTCTCTAAATTTCCTAACTATGTAAACATTTATAAAGAGCAAATTCTCTCTCCAATGTTAGTCAGCAAGGCTAACCCTCTCTTCCTGCTACTTGCTTTGCTCTGGTATTATCTGCATTAGCACATTCATTTCAAGAAAGAACTTTATTTAAAAACCCTCTGTCTCACTTGACTGACTTGTGCTTAAAACCCACTTATATGGGCAGAATCATTCCTTCTCCTTTTCTACCTTTCAGCTGCTGCATTTTTAATTACAACAGGTTTCAGCATGATAGTTTTTGTCCCTTACTCAGTCAGAATTCTCCACTCTTCCCCTGTGAGCTGAGCTCTACGTACGGTGCTCTTCTTTGTCCTCTGAGGTGCTGGAATGGGGTGGAATTAGAGCATTCCATCCACAAGCGCTGTCCATTTAGCGCTCAGCAAGTAAAACATTTTGCTGATGCCACTGAAGTGAAGTCCTGGCCTATTTCATGGTGTGAGTGACTGCGCTTTCAGTGATGGCCAGTAAATCGCTAAGGTCCTGATCCAAAGCCAAAGCTACTCACTTGAGGAAAGTTAAACATGTGCATAAATGTTTGCTGGATTGGGACCTATAATATTTTTATCTTTATTTTTACCTCTCAGAGGGCATCAGCAACCCACAACAATAGTGGCATAATAAAATAAAGAGTAGCATCTGGAACTCCAGCATCTGTTATCGCAACTCAGAGGTGGTTAATTCAGGATCCAGGGATTCCTTCCATGGTAGCAATCAATGGTATGTTTAAGTGCATTTTGCTTTTCAGTTATGTCACTTGTCCAGTTGTCTTGGGCTGTGCATGGTGTACACACATATAAAACATATAGAAAATACCAGACATGTTTATGAGGTTGCAGGTTTGTATTTTGTTTGTTCCTGTAAATCAGATTATACTATTTTGGCAAAGGCAGCGAGAAGCAGTTGGTTCAATGCTACCCAGTCTGCTTAGCTTTGTCATTTTGGGTTTCATTTTTGCTGATCAGTATTGTCTCATTGTTTCCTTGTACTGCCCCGTCTGTCTATATCTATCTGTTGTCTCATCTTATGCTTATATTGTCACCTCTTTTGGGCAACGACTTTTTGCTCTGTATTTATAGAGCACCTAGCACAACAGGGACCTAGTTCATGACTGAGGCTCCTAGGTACAACAGTAATAATTAATAATAATTTAAAAGTATCAAGTACAATGATGGCGTCTCTACTGCAGGGCTCAGGGAAAGTGCTTCTTTCACAGCCAAACTGTACCAAATATAAGGAATTTTAAAACAGTCGAAAATATAAATAAATGACAGGTTTCAGAGTAACAGCCATGTTAGTCTGTATTCGCATAAAGAAAAGGAGTACTTGTGGCACCTTAGAGACTAATTAATAAATTGGTTAGTCTCTAAGGTGCCACAAGTACTCCTTTTCTTTTTAGAAATAAATGCACACTGCCAGCTATTTGGGCCACAGTGACTTCAGTGAGACTACTCCTGCGCTTAAAATTAAACACATGTTTAAGCACCTTGCTGAATTAGGCTCTGTATGCTCTCACTTTTCTCTGTGACTTCCCATTCTTCTTCCAAGGGAAGGGCAGCAGTTTGTAGACCTCATGTTGGAGTATTTCACAAGGCATTCAGGGCCACCCGCCAAGAAAACTCAACTGTTAACCCCTCCTTATCTTCAGTACATCTCTACAGTTGACAGAGGGGTAGTTTTCTCTCTTCCCAGACCCTCACCCGAATCAGTTTGGGCTAGGATGCTTTCACCAGAGATGAATTGTGTGAACCCAAAGGGTTAGCACACTCGCCAACAATGATATATTTGCAGAAGACAGTATTTCTGGCCACATGAATGCTAAGATTCTCTCCCATGCCTGGTAAGATGTCATTAATCATTTTAATAAGAACACAGAGTAAGCTATTTAGAATTCCCTGTCTCACAGTGTATACAAATTAGCAAATGCAAAAAAAAAAAAAAAAAAAAAAATTCCTAATATGTCCTCCAATGCCTTCTCATAATTCCGCCCCAAGAGCCCAGGACAGAAATTCTCCCACAATTCACTGGGAAAGAATCAGAGCAGTTTTGCTTACTGCAGCATAGAGCACCATGGGGCCTGCCCCCAGAAAGCCTAGTGACACATAGGGGAGTGCAGCACCACTACTAGTGAGGACACAGTAACTCTGAGGCAGCTTTGCAGTGTGGTTGCTCCTAATGGGGCTAGTCTAACCTGGGTGCTGACACCAGATGCAATACACCCAGGCTAACTCTTTAGCAAAGGCATTACCTTAGAGGTAGATCCTGCATTCCTTGCATGTCAATGGGAACTTTTGGTGCACATGCAGTGTCGTACCAGGCCCAACAAAACTTAAGGGAAAATACTACCCAGTAATGAAGCTGACAAGATTTTTTTTCTTTTGTGGTTTCATGTGAGAGTCTGCCAGATTCTGTTCAGCCACATTCGAGTATAAATGCAACACAATTCCATTAGTTGAGTGTGAGTGCTTGATATTCATCAGTGTTTTTCCTTAAAAAAATGTGTGAACACAGTTAGGTAAAATCTGAGGGCAAAGACAACTGTTTGAAAATACATTTCTTAAGGGCAAGATTTGATCAACCTTATTCATCTTTTATTTCATAGTGGTCCCTCTGATTTCATTGGGGCTACCTATGTGGACCAAAGTACTACTAGCTTAGAAAGGGCAGCAGATTTGGGCCCCAACATTCCTACTGAAATATCAATTGTCATGTTATGTCTGAACAATCAAGTCAATGTTGCACTGCTGTAAGTGAGAAGAACTGGGCCCTACTGACCAAATTGGAACCAGTGCATCAGTTACACTAGCTCAGGGGTTGTCAACCTTTGGCACGCGGCCTATCAGGGTCATCCACTGGTAGGCCGCGAGACATTTTGGCCAGCAGATTACCCTGATGGGGAGCATGTCCAGCAGTGGCTCCTGGGTGTGGGGTGGGGCAGGTGGCTCTGCTGCACGCTGCCCTCGCCTGCAGGTACCACTCCTGAAGCTCCCATTGGCCACGGTTCCCTGTTCCCAGCCAATGGGAGCTGCGGAGGGCAGTGCCAGCAGGCGAGGACACCTCACGGAGCCCTCTGCCCCACCCCTCCCACAGGGGCTCCAGGGACTTGGTGCTGGCTGCTTCTGGGAGCAGGACCAGGGCAGGCAGGGCGCATAACTTAGCCCCACTGCGCCAGGGGCTGGCAATCCCGTGGGCCAGACTGAATGCCCCAATGGGCCAGATCCGGCTCTTGGGCCATAGTTTGCCCTCACCTGCTCTAGCCCTTAGTGGGTTTCCATAAACGCTCACATACATTACTAGAGCTGCCAGAAACTAAAAGATACAATTACCCTAGGCACAAAGATTAAGTTACAACCACAATTAAGATCAAAACAATGGTTCCAAACCCAGCCCTACTGGACAACCCACTATCGGGGCAGGAAGATGAAAGAATGTCATTGGAGTTTCCTCTTCATTGTCATCTAGCTACGCACATGCAGTTGCTCCCATGACTCCTGCTTGCCACCTACTATACTCTACCATCCTGCTGTGTCTACTGCTGGCACCGGCCAGCACCAGACTACTTTCCTACCCTACTCTCAGCCTTTCAGTCCCAACTCAGAGGCTACCAGCCACCTGGCCGCCCCTTCACAGCCAGGAAGCAGGCTGCTGCCTCCAGCCCTGCTCATATGCAACTACTATTTTCCCTGGAACCTGGGCCCTTCTGAATCTGACCTCAGAACTAGAAATGGTCAAAAGCTGGAATTTCCATTGCACAAGAAATTCTAAAATTCTGGGGAAAATTTTTCTTCCATTTCAGAAGCAGAATTTTCTAAATTTCTCACAGAAGGGAAAATTTAAAAAAATCATTTTGAAATAATCACAACATTTTGCTTCAAAAACTGCAAAACCAAAATTGAGTCTGGGAGCTGAAGTGCCAAGGCTCCTGGTTCAGCTATGATATTTCCAGGGCGTCTCGGTGCCCAGCCCCAAGTCAGTTGAACTGATGGAGAGCCAGGAGCCTAGAAGATCTTGGATCCGGAGTTCCTAGGCTCCCAGCTCTGTGGCAAGGAGCCTGTAAGTCCTGAGAGCCTTGGCTTAAGCCAGGTTCTCCTGTTGCAGAACCAGAAGCCAAGCCCTGGCTAGAACCAGGGCTCCCAGGCTCCAAGTTCCACAGCAGGGGGCCTGGGAGCCCTGAGATCATCCAGGGCTTTCAGACTTCTGGCTCTGTAGCAAGGAGACCTGGAAACACAGGGGTCCGTGCTCCTGGGGTGGTTTATATGTCAGGGCTGCCTGGGAACCAGGCAGGTTTCCAGTGAAAACCTGTTTGTGGTTCGTTGAAAGTTCATCAAACCTGATAAGTTTCCATGAAGGTTCAACAAATAGGCATTTTCCTGACCAGCTCTGCTCAGGATATTACTTGATTTCCTTTCCTTTATGATGTGGATTATTCTCTCCTTGCTAAGAGTGCCTTCCAGTGGCTAGATCCTTCCTCTCCAGCTCAGTTAGGGTACAGAGAAGGTACCCCGTAATGAGGCAGCAGGTTCACAGCTATACTTTATTAGCATGGCACAACTGTGTTTTGAATAAAGTGAGTCTTAATTCACTCACTCCTCAAATGGTCGTGAGCAAGAAAGAATGGAATATTAGAATAAAATATTTTACCATAAATTGCACATTTGCTATGAGCTTCACTTCTTAGTATCCCTATAAGCCAGCATTAGGCACTGAGATTAATTTCAAGAAGATATCTGGCTCCTCCGAGTAATGCTGTTCTCGTCTCCCATGTGAGAATGCCTCATGTACGGGATGTGAAAGTTAGGGAATTTTAACTGACAAGGTTTCCATGGCATTCTCCTGTCATTGGCAAGGTCCCAGAGATTTCAGCACCCAAAAAACCACAGCTCAGGAAATGTATTCCCACCAACCTACTACAGCCTATGGTCCGCAGCCGCTGCATAAGAGGAGAGGCAGCGTGGTCCTGTAGACAAGAACAATGACTGGGACTCAAGAAACTTGGGTTTATTCTAGCTCGTCCACAGAGCTGCTGTGTAACCCTGGACAAGTCAAGTCACCACTTTTTTTCCTGTTTCCCTTCCACCCTTTATATTCTCTATTCAAATTGCAAACTTTCCAAGGCAGGGATGGTCTCCTACTCTGTCTAATGTACAGTCCCTAGCACAATGGCACTCCAATCTCAGTTGGGGCCTTTAGGCACTACTGTAGTATAAATGATAAACAGCATGAGCCATAAAGTACCTCAGGATCCCTGCCAGCCCTTGAAATAGTCCAGTCCTCACGATAGGCATAAAGCTGTATTAGACACACTGACTTTACTCATTTGTGGGTGTATGGCGGGGATTGGGAGGTAATCCAGCAGAGGCCTTGGGGCTTCACCAAATTTGCAAAACTCTAAACCTGTGAGGTTGGAGGAACCGTAAGAGCCATGCTGTGGAGGCAGCACTCGCCCTCCCTTCGTCATCGGCAGGGTCCTTTGTTGATAGCTTTTAAGTAGTAATAACGAAAAAATTATGTTAAGTATTGAAATTTTTCTAAAATTACAAGTATTAAGAAGCCTTGGATACATTTTGAAACATAGAACTTAAAATCGGTAAGTGATTTTAAGAGTTCACCCTTCTCTTCTAAGGCTTTTTCTGAAGCTATGTAAGAATTCCGGAGTTTGCAATTCTATTTTTGGAAGTTACCCACTTGGGATCATTTACAAGATATAAAGGAATCTCCTGTAAGTGCTGAGTCTCACCCTTCACACAACCTCCTCATTCTGTCAAAGTCCCTTTCTCAAAGCAGATAAGGAAACACCGCAAAGGAATCCCCTAAGAGCCTTTGTGACTCTTCAGTCTGAAATGCCTTCTCTGTGAGACAGTTCTACTGCAAAATATCTCCATTTCAAGGAAATGTGCAACCTGAAAAGCAGATTCTTCTCTTTGTCCTCATTATTTGCCTTTTTGGCTCTCCCTGGAAGTACGATTTGTCTCTTTGCCATTGCTATAAATTATTGAGCTATTGAGGATGTTATCTTTAAAGTATATATTCCAAGATGCTGGAAAACATACTCCCTTACCCTGTCCACTTACCCAAGTCATTAAGGTTTTTTTTTTAAATGCCCCTAGTACTGTGGCATCTATACACTGATAATACAAACACATGTGCTCTAAATGGCAGTATCTTTACTCCCCATTGCTCACGGTATGCTTCCCCCATCTCTGCCCTGCTTTTCTCTTCTTTCCAGTATTCTATTTTCTCTCCCACAATCTCTAGAACTATGGTCTGGTATTGAGACTGTGACGGGTTGGACCCCCCTGTGGGAATGCACTGGATGTGCTGGGGTCCCACTGATCCCCCCAGTCCTACCAGCCTGGGTTTCCCTTGCAGTGGGTTGCTGGGCCAGGCTCTCAAGCCCCTTTCCAGCACACACCCAGGCAAGGCCACACCCAGCTGCATGCACAGACTGAAATCATCTCTGTGTAGGAGGATTCAGCGAGGGGAATGGCCAGCACTCCGGTGCACACACCATCTGGAGTGTAAACCTCAAAATAATATTGTCTTGCACTGTATAGAGAGATCTGTACGATGCAAGCTCATAAAAATCGACTCCTCCCTCAATGTGGAGGGAGATATGCACAGCTTTTTGCCCCTCCCCAGGTATGAACTGCACCAACTGGGTTTTGAAATAAACCAGAAATAAGTTTATTAACTACAAAAGGTAAATTTTAAGTGATTATAAGGGATAGCAAACAGAACAAAGCAGATTACTGAGCAAATAAAACAAAACAGGCAACCTAAGCTTAATTCACTAAAGAAACAGTTCACAAAATGTACTTTTTCACCCTAAATGTTGTTTTTGGCAGGTTGCAGAGTTCCTGCAGCTTAGAGTTCCACTTATGTCTCTTTAGAGACTCCAGGCTGAGACAGTGGTCTACTCAGCCCTTGCCTTTCCCTGGCTTAGTTCCTTTGTCTCCTCAAGTGCTTTCAGCAGTCTTCCTTCTTCAGCAGGGAGGCAACAGAGAAGAGCTCTGATTGACTTACTTCCCAGCCTTAAGTAGGATTTACATGAGGAGGGAATCCTTTGTTTCCAGTGGAAAAATACCAGTAGTGTCCAATGTGGTACTCCGTACCAGGTGACATCATCAGATGACCCTGCAGTGACAAAACAACATCCCAGGAAGCTCCTTAGGAAGGTGGGAGATTAATATCTTTGAAGTCTTATTATTCCTCCTAATGGCCCATTGGTGCTGATTGCCTACTGTCTGGTGGGTGTTCCCCCAAGTACACACACAGTTGTAATTGTTACATAGTCAATATTCCTAGCTTTAGATACAGAAATGATACATGCATACAAATTGGATAAACACATTCAGTAGATCATAACCTTTTCAATGATATCTCACATGACGCATCTTGTGTAAAACATATCTTAGTTATGCTATATTCATATCATAACAATATTTATATGATGAATATGGGATGTAATGCCACAGAGAATACTCCGTTTCTAAGAGGTGGGGTTTGTATTTGACCATGGTCAGGGCTGGATAAGGTGCTCCACAGCTTGAATCTGATGTACCAGAAAATCTTATTCTCAACCAGTCTAGCTGAAACAGCACTGTGGAGCATAGCTGCCTTTGAAGATTATGAATGGAGATCAGAGTGAGTCAATTTATGCACCTTGTTGATCAGGACCAGGACTTTAAAGTTAGTCTAAGAAACTGGGCAGCCAGTGGAGCTCATGGATTATTGGTGTCATGTGTCTATACCCTGTTTGGCTCATAGGCATTCCTGGAGGAATAACACTCTTTGTAGGAGCTTCAGTTTCCTGGTGGCAACTACCTTCCCCCCTCCAGACAGCGTGAGACACAGCATTCTAAACTGGAGGTGACAAATACCCTGCCAACATGGCAAAGATCCTCATGAGAGAGGAAAAACTTTAGTCTTATGGTCAACAGGAGATGTGTTCCTTGCCACCAATTAATTTAATATGTCCCAGAGTGGTGAAGATTCAAACAAGACCCCAAGAGCTTCCCATTACCGTGACAATCAGTAGTCACAGGCCTTCCATTGCGGGTAGTTGCACTCTATCCAACTGGGAAGAATACAGTAATTGCATTTTTTAAAACGTGAATTACATTGTTTTATTCAGGGGAATTGAGAAAATGTATAGACAGATTTTGTTGTAGAGATCATGCGTTTACAAGACTTTCTACTCGTATTATTTATTTAGATTAATGCCCAAACTAGGATAGGTGCTTGGACAAGATCCAATGATGGCCAACTTGTAGCTAGTCTACAAGGAAAGGGAAACAATACAAGACTCCCTTTGCCTCTCTACAGAGGAGCCAGCCAACTCTGCAAGGACTGAAAGAAAGTACTAGGTAAGTGCCCTGTTCCTTCTCACACAGTACAGAGGAGTACTTGAACTCCTGAAGGTGTGTGTAAGGCGGTCAGAACTGTCCCTCCATCCATCTGGGAGGAGGCCACACCCCCTCGCTACAAGTCCTCTGGAAGAGCACAGTTCATGGGGCGAATCAGCATCGGGGTCTCCACCACTCGGCCGGGTAACTCACTACTGAGTCTAGGAACCCCAGTCCCCTGACCGGACAGGGCACTAAACAGTTAGGGGGCTCTAGCCTACAGTCAGTGTAGAGTAGCAGTGTCCATAAGTCCCAGCCCTCTGGCAGGGGGAGGCAGCAAGCAGTTAAGCGGCTCGGGCCTGTATTCAGGACAGAGCAATAAGGAGTCTCTAAGGTCAGGCCCTCAAACAGGCAGGGCAGCAAACAGTCAGGGGTTCTGGCTCCAGCAGACCACCAACAAACGCAGGCCTCTTGGCCTATGGTGAGGAGGCTGCCACCTCAGGAGTGAGGTGGCAGGGGTAGGGGAACGCAGGCCCACTCGACTCCACTGCATCCCAGCCCAGCGCCCTAACAGGGGCAGAGTGGTCTGCCACTGGGTCAGTGCGGAAATCCGTCCGCAACATGCTGGCCGGCAGTCAGTCAGCAACACAGCCAAATGATATTTGGCTCCCCTGAGCTACTTCCTACACTCCAGGTCGAGGGGGTTCCTGGGTCCCGGGGCCGTCATCAGTCTCACTGGGGTAAACAGCTAATGGCAGCCCCAGCAACTCCTTGATGTCTCCGGCAATCGGCAGCTCTGGCAGTCCCTCCAGATCTCAGGTGCTGCAGTGGTTGCTGTCAGGGTCCGAGCTCCAGCAGCAGGTGAGAGACATCCTTCTCCTCCGGTGGCTCCTTTCCAACTGAGCTGAGGATGGAGGCGCTGCACGCTGGCCTCTAATACTTCCGGTTCCTGTCCTGACCCTAGGCTTTCAGCAGGACAGGCCTGGGTGTCCCAGTTTTGCTCACGGAGGGGCGGGGGGGTCCATCTCTGAGGGAGGCCACACACTCCTGAAACAGTGTGGTAGATGCCACATGTGGACCAGTTCCTTAAGGCACAATTGAGTCCTATGGAAAACATCTGGGCATGCACATTGGAGTGAAGTACTTATCACCAGTGCTGAAGGTGTTTTGCTACCTTCTCTCCTATTCAAATGTGACTTATGGGAGGTAATAAACTTTTAAGCAACTCATCCTTTGATGTGTGGCTCACAGTTTCCCAGAGGAATCATACATACTATGGAAACTAAGACAGATAATCTGTTTTTAAAAAGTGCATCTGTTTCTTACACAAAGTTTCTGGCACAAAACCTAGCTTGCAGTTAACAGATGGATCCTTCTCGTATGGGATCATTTTGTAGATAACTTCCCTCCCAGAAGGCCTCAAATGCTTTTTAATTTTCCATGAGAAAACCACTATTTACATTCATGCTTGCCCATGTTAATGTGATTCTTATTAGGAGACAAAAAGTGCAAAATTTAGATGTTTGATAAGTAATGTGTGGAAATGCAGTTTTCCAAGGGGTCAGTGACACCACCATCTGCAGCCAAATGAATGCCAATTCACCTGGGAGTGTGACAGAAAAATTAAGATCTGCTACTCAGCAGGGAGAGTACCATTTTGGGCAATGCTTATTTTTAAATGTGGTATCCTGGGGTATAGCTCCGATCATGCTAACCTGGCCTTTTAACAGTAACATAAGAAGGAGGAAGTTGACCAGACTGTCATTACAGCTGAGTTTGAATCAATGTCAGATCCTCTCTGTCTTTTTCAGGCACTCACTGGAGCAAAGTATTGCTTGCCAGATGCCTTGAAATCCTATTTACATGGACTACGTGGGAAGCTCATCCTCCCAAGTCTTGTGCATAAACTCCATTCAATGAAAGAAACACATCTAAACCTGGAAATCTTCCAAATAGGTCTCTCTGATATCCTTTCAATTCCTCCCTTTGATATACACAAAAATGATCTATTTCCAATCCAAAGAATGAAATAAATTAATAGCATCCTGCACTAGCCTGGCTCAGTAGATCAATGAGAATTAATCACTTCTGGCACAAAGTTAATGTGAGGTCAGTGTTTTCAGTTGGCATCCTGCCATCATTACGGTAATGACATACGTTATTCTTCTGGTAAGTAATTGAACTTATAAAATACACAATGACAAAAGAACAGAACTTGCTCTTAAGCTTTCAACATTTTCAATTCCTGAAAATATAGGGACTGTATCAAGTGTTTGTCTTTTAAAAGAACCAGTTTTCCTATAAATACTTGGTTCCCGCTATGGTGACTGGGAGGGAAGAGGTGATCCTCTATTTGGTAGAGTGTTTTATATTGTCAGCTACTTTGGGACAGTTCAGCTTCATGGTCATCTAAAACACTATTAATAACAAATTTTCCAAGCTGAAAAACTTGAGCCATGTGAGAAAAGGTCTATTTCTGATCATAATGGCAATGGCATGATTGTTATATGATCAACTGGACTAAGCAGAGTCATACACCCTTATCTGGAAAAAGGCCAGTGCAGAAGTTGTAATGTGCTATTCCAAGATTGTCAAAGGGGAGGGAAGGATTTCAAAATGTATCTCTGGAAATTCTGTAGGATTGTTTGGTTTTTAAATCAACTAGTCTTAAGACAATAAAAGCAAGTTTGCCCGCTTAGCAAGGAATAAAGGATCAGGTAGTAGTTTTAAATGTTAGTTCTATGAATCAATTCAATGATACAATGACATCAAAAGATGAAAATGGCTTATATTGGTCCAATCGTTTCAACATCTCAAAGAACCAGCTACACTGCGTTTTTTGACTTTACTATCAAAAAGTCAACACTTAGTGTTTACTTTAGAAACACAAAATATGGAATCTAAAAACAGTTTCAGATTTGTGGGATTCTATTTTTTTTTTAAAAAGCTTCATTTTGATTAAGAAGTTCAGGCTACCACACCGTCTAAAAAGTTATCAGAGCAGGATTATTATTATTAAAAAAAAAAGTCAGGGCACACTAACGTGGTGCTCTAATATCTAAAAGATTGCCCAGAAGTCCTCTGATGAAATACAAAGGAGGAGAAAATTATAAGCAACAGATGGCCAACTCTAAATTAATGCACTCTAATGCTGTATGATTATGAAGAGAAATCAAATACACAGGGTTTAGAAAATGCCTCTTGTACAAATAGCAGCTCAAAAGATGGAATTTACACAGGGTCTAAGGGTTTACTTAGTTTCATTTTGCATTTTTGCTGCTGAGGGGGTTTCATGCACCTGATCTGGACTTTAAGTCCTTCCACAGACCATATGCCAATGGGGATCTCCCTCCTCCAAGCCCCAGGAAATACTAAGCCCATTTAAAGGGGATGTGGGAGAAGAAAGCAGTAAGGCTTTCAAACCACCTTCCATCAGGACTATCTTAACAACCCCGTCTGAGCACACAAGCACTATTTCATCCTGTTTCTCCATTACTCAAGCCCTTGAAACCTTGACCAAGGTTTTGTAACCCATTTCTATCTCCAACACCTCAAAATGAACAGTAGTTCCTTGGGCAATTTTGCAGTTTTTGCTGTCCTTTCTTTCTAGAAACACCCTTGCCACATATCCAGCATAACAAGGAAGGCATTACAATTCTTCTCTGAGAGAAGGCATAAAAACTTGCCTTGCAATTAAGCCTGGCAGGATAGCCCTCATAATGAGAGCTTGCATACATATATTGCTTTAGTGCACACCAGCAGGGATGTAAGTTCTGATGCATACTAGCATGTTGTACACTAACTGGCCTGTGTGGACTCTGCTTGAAGGCGCTAAAAGTTCCCCAGTGCACATTAGTACTGTTTGAAATGGGGCCATGTTAACACGCACTAGGGAACTTTTAAATGAGCACGAGCAGGGTCAACACAGGCCAGTTGGTACACAACACATCAGTGTGCACTAAAATTTACACCCTGGCTGATAATCAAGGCACAATGTAGGCAAGCCAAGAGAGTAAGAAAACGTGGCTTTAAGATAGCTATGTTCTGGAGAAAGACAAGGATCTCTTTACTGACCTAGAGATGGCTCAGTGTGTTAGGCCTGAATCCAAGGGTCAGATCACAACCTGTACCTATCGCAGGTGAAATAGTTTATTTATTCATCCTAGCCTGACTATGGACCAACTTTGTTGATCTTCTCCCAGAGAAGAGGGACAGCTCTGTATATATTCCAAAATAAAGGGACAAGCTTTATTTATTTTTGCCACTCTACAGGAAGAGTTTATTTTATTAGCCCAAAGCTTGGGGACTAGGTTAAAGTTTCTGTACCAGAGACAGGACAAAGGTTTGTTCAACAATCTAAGGATAGAGAAAAAACGGTCTATGGTGACCTTTTCCCAATCTGTTAACCTAAAGTTACCATACGTCCGTATTTTCCCAGACGTGTCTGGCTTTTTGGTTCTTAAATCACCGTCCAAGAGGAATTTTTAAATAACTAAAAATGTCCGGGATTTTGCCATTATTATTTTTCCCCAAAGAAGAGTTGATCATTCAAGAAAGAAAGTGAATGTTGATCACTCGAGAGAGTGCCCGCTTTTTTCCCCAGCTCCCAGTGCTTGCGCCGCAAAACAGCTGTTTCGCGTGGCTGGGAGGGAGGGGGGAAGAGGGGGAATGCGGCGCGCTCAGGAGAGGAGGCAGGGCTGGGGCGGGGATTTGGGGAAGGGGTCCAATGGGGCAGGGAGGGGGCAGAGTTGGGGCAGGGACTTTGGGGAAGGGGTTGGAATGGGGTCGGGGAAGGGGCGGGGCTGGGGGGGGCACGAGCAAATCTCTCCCCTCCCCCCCCCCCCCCCGCATGGAGTGTCCTCTTTTTTGAATGTTCAAATATGGTAACCCTAGTTAACCCCTTTTACTCTCTGGTATTCAGCTGTTTCTTGGGACACAAAGCCAGCCAGAATCAGATAGCACCTGTTGACACATCCACACCCTACTTCGTTTCATAATAATAGTCTAGAATAAAACCAGAGAGAATGAGCAATTCACTTTTTATTTTAAATCAAAACCTAGCTTTATAACAATCTAAATTCCAAATCTTTGATGTAATCAGTGGAAACAGAAACAGGTGTGTATCTTATATCCCGCTTATATGTCAAACATTTTTTCTGGCCATATCCATCAGTTATTTCATAGGATTTCAAATAAATAAAATAGTTATCTCCATGCTTAATAAGGAAAGCATGTCCTAAATTCCTCATGATCTATGTGCCCCCCCGCTCAAAAATTTTTTAAAATGTGGGAATAAGTCTCCATTCAAAAGTGCATTGGAGCCAAAACTTTTACTACTCTTTAGGCAACACTGGCAATGTTAATAGAAATATATCTTTTGAATATATTGTCCAGTGGGGAAATGTTTTACTTTGTAGTATTGTAGTGTATAGTCCAGTGTTGCCTACCTCAGCAGATCTCAGATGTGGCTGAAAAGTATTAAAAATGATTAATGGAACTTTACTAACACCATAAAAATGTGTTTGTGACCTACCATTGTGGAAAAAATGCTTGTTTAACTTTTGCTTCTGAATGATAAGATTATAATAAAGTTACTATTGAACATTAGGCTCCTGTTCTAGACAAATTTTACCTTTTTCTGCATTTGTAATATGTTTCCTGTAAAATAAAATTTATATAATTGAGAGACACCGTCTCTCACTGATGCTTCTAAATATTCTACAGTCTTGTATCACATATAGTGTATCCTGACAACTTTAATGTGGATCATTGATGCATTACAAAGATATCGGAGACAAAGGCAGGATTGAGATATCCAACGTAGACGAGAGGGGAAGAGAAATAACCAACAAGGGGGGAGTGGGAAACCTCTAGCATTAACAAAAACAAAAAAACAAACAAAGAGACACAACCCAAGTCTTCCAACTCCCTTAGACTCATGTCCGATACCTTTCATAGTTCATCCATACATCTTCTTTGCCTCCTTGTTCTGGATCCCTTTCACATAGGTCTGCAATTTCCCCAGTACTCTTATCTCTCTCCTATATGGGGAAAAGTTAAGTTGCTCCATTTGTCCAGCCACACTGCTGAGGCTAAATAGGAGATCTCATTTCTATAGTCTTTCTTTCTGACAAGCACAGCAAGGTACATAATTAGGTCTTCAGCTTTCAGGCAAAGATGATTGAATGTAACAGGGATCCTTCAGGCCTTGTCTATATATACACAATATAGGCAGGGCCTCAGACATGGGGTCTGGCACACTAAGAACTACACTGTATTCTAGCAGTGGAAATACTAGGGCATGACAGTCAGAAAGGCAACTTAAGATCCTTGGGTGGAAAACAAAAAAAACCCCATTGAATTCATGATGGGATAGCTTTATGCCTTGCCTGTCTGAAAAGAGCCCGAAAAGGAGAAATCATTAAAAATGAAAGCACTGTCTTAAACGAATTCAGAGTTCAAATACTTCCTCAGAAGCCTTTTCCTACTGCAAATCATGGAAAAGGAATAGGCTTTCTGAAAAGATCTGAACTACATTTCCACTAATGAATGTATTAATTCTGTCTCCTTTTGGAACTAGTGCATAGCAGTATACTAAGGACAATCAACTGTGAAAACAGTATATATTATTGCATAAATGGAACTATTACTTGGACACATACAGGTGCAAACAAACATGAAAAAAAATCAGCAATTGACCCCAAAAGAACTTGTAGTGGTGTGAGCACTGCCACCTAGTGTCTACTGTGTAGAAGACAAAGAAGTTAGTAGACTGGGATAAAGGAAGTGCGTGGATGTGATCAGCTCCTGAATGAAGAACAGCTGGCTGAACCTGAACCCAAGCAAGACACAGTGATGCTGGTGGGTAGAGAAAAATATTCTGAAGAGGCTTCAACCATGGTGCAGTCTTGTTTGGTTGAAGACACACACCCACAATCGGTCAATTCATTCCACAGCACTTACGGAACTCCAACGAGTACAGAATACTGCAGTGAGTCTCCTCAACAACACAGACTACTGCAAGCACATCAGACTTGTCCTCCACTCTCTGTGCAGATTACCATAGAATTTCAAATCCAGTTCAAGGTCTCAGTCCTTCTCTTCAAGGCACTCCATGGCTTAGGCTGAGGTGATACAAAAGGTCATCTAAAATTCCAGGATGAAGACTGTGGTCCCCAACTTTGCTCCTCTGGCACAGTGGAACTCTCAACAATGAGAGTAAAGCTTGTCTGTGCAGGAGATAGACCTTTCTTAAGAGGTGATCAGTGACTGTGGAATGAACTCTCCTCAGGAGCTAAGGCCCATCATAAACTTCACCTCTTTTCACTCCAAATGTGACCTTACCTTTTCTAACAGACACATAGCAACAGGTGTATTTATATTTAAAACAAAACAAACAAACAACCAAAAAATCCATGCATTACCAAACCAAGACACTCCATTGCACACGCTTCTCCCTCTAGAGGAGAATGAGAGAACAAACACCAGACAACAGATGGGTAGTCACACAGCTTACTGCACTACTGCAAGGTACTTAGATACTACAACAGTAAGTGCTGTATAAAATCCTATATAGAACAGAAGTGCTTGGGGGTTGGAGATGGGAATTGAAGGACAGAAGCAGCACACACCACAGTGTTAACAGTTGGGAAAAGCTACTTGCACAGAGAGAGAGACCTGAGTGATTATTCCTGGGTGGACCCATCAAAGTTTGATGTGTCAAATGTAAGGAGCCACACTGCTTTCCCTGTATGCAGCCAATGAGAGAACAGTAGTACTGGTTTGGCTGCAAAACCCTAAATTTAGCTATTTGCTCCAAAAAAAGAGCATCAGTTTTGACTGTCTGCTCGGACACCATGGAACAATTCACTCTTTTCTATGGAAACAAAGATTTTATTCCCAAGAACTGCTGACCCTCTTGGTGGGTTGGTCACAAAAAGTCTCTCAACTATGCTGTCTTCAGCAAGGGAAAGCTTGATATGGGATTCCACCAGAAGCTTTGATTTTTAACGAGAGTGGGAGCCAAACTCCCTGGAGATTTCCCACCTCCAACCCTCCTTTCCTCTCCTCAGATTAAGAACTGGATTCAATCAACTGGATATTTTCACAGGCATTTAATCATAATGAAAAGTAAACAGAGATTTGGCAATGGGATACAAGCTCTGCATTCAGACTTCACAGTTACCCTACAACTCGTTACCAGCCCATTTAAATGGACTGTGAGGATGTGGACTTCTATCCTACTACAATACAGAAAATTGCTAGTTACTCCCAGATGACAATGGAAAAGTCACAAACCAGAGAATACTATACAATTAAAAAAAATGAAGTCTTCCAATATTACTATAGCTCTTTGAATTGCGTATTACTTTAGGGCCTAATTCTGAATGTGTATTTTTATTAAAAAATTATTGAAAGGCCATTACTTGGACACAAAACATTTTGTTCCAGTAAATGAGTCTTGATCAAGTCTAGGTCACGAGTCAATATCTTTGCACTGTTGTCTGCTAGTCTCTTTGAAGGTGGACAGGATGCCAAGCCAAGGGCAAACCACACGGGTCATGAAGGGGGAGGAGGGGATGGAGAGGAAGTAGAAGCATCAGAGACATAGTGGCAAAGCAGCATTGTACCATAGCATACCGATGAGCAGATTCAAGATCATGACTGTGTGGTTTCTGTACTGGGAGTTTTTTGAAAATCTCTAAACTCAATCTTCAAATTTGACTAATTTATAATAAAATAAATAATAATAAATAGCTTTAATCACAAAATGAGCCATCTGGTTTTACCAGTTGGTTAATGGTAATATTCAGATAAATAATAATCTATGTGTTCTCCCCCTGCACCCCAATAATCCCAAAAATAATTTGGCATTATCTGAAATTTCTAATGTAGCTTTAAATTCAGTTGAAGTTTGAAAGCATAGGGATTGGAAGAGAGGAGGAGAAATTTTAAAATGTGTTTTCACTGAAAGAAAATTAACTGAATCTGTGTGAAGCAAACAGATTTAAACCATAGCACAAGAGATACAAAAGACAGAATAAGTATTTTATTGCTTATTGTATTAAACTACAAATAAAACATACAAGTATCTGACAAAATGAGAACAGAAAGTTCACCCAGTCAGGGATAAGGCCCACTGAGCCTCGGACAGTAAAAAACCACCCACTCCTTGCTGATCTCTGCAAGGCATATAAAGGGTACGTCTCGATTGCAATCACAGGGTGATACTGAAGCTTGATCTGACGTACCTGAGCCATCTTTAATCTAACTAGCTTGGGTCCTGGAGCAGTGAAACCACAACAGTGAGAGCTTCAGCATGGGCTGTACAAACCTGCCTACAGCCCTGGGTAATTACCTGCAGAACTTGCCTGCACTGAAGCCCACGCTGCCACGGCTTCACTATTCCAGGACCCAAGATAGTTAGATTAAAGCTAGCTGGGGTATGGTAGCTCAATCACACCCCGCAATTACAGCGTGGACACACATTAAGAAGTGAAGTAATTGGAGCGGGAAGTTGCCCATTGGCAAGCTGGTGTAAGCCAAAGTAAGCTCTAATCTTATCTCACCCCCACGATACAAGGCAGTGAAAATTGCACCCTCCTGCCTCAGGAAGAAGTGCTGTGCCTTTGAGAGAGCCGCTAGAGTTTGCATTACTGCCCTCCCTCAGGAGTTCTGCTTGGGGAGGCTGTTTAATGCTGAGACTCAAGCTCAGTTAGAGCTTCTAGTGGACACTGATGTACTCAGTGAACACTGCCTCCCTGGCCAGCACCACACAGAGTGGGGACTACTTTGGCTGTCTGCAGGCCACAGGCAGAGAAGAAATTGCAGGCACCTTGTGTCACTCTGTAACCCACTTCTGAGCAAACTTCCTGCAGCTGGGTGCTCTCTGCCCTTCATTGTACCAGCAAAGGCAGGCATACAACAAAGGCTGACTCTAAAATTGTCTTATCAACATGTCACTTATACCAAGTGTGTTACTTCTGACTTTAGCCCGGCATCTCTACTTTGACTCTCAGTCTCATTGGTTTGGTAGGTCATTTAAATCATAAATATTAGAAAATGTTTGTGTTGTAATATTTTTTTATTTAGATATAGAAAGACCAAGCAACATCATGGGTTAATACAGTCTCCTCTGGATGCAGAGTGCAACTTCAAACCTCACTTGGGTCATAAAAATTAGTTTGATGGTTTCACTCAACCCTCCTGAAACTTCAGATCATAAAAGCCAACACCAGCCTGTACTACTCTATGCAGTGATAATGGTTTCTGTTTCTTGTGCATCAAAATCCTGTGTAGAACTGATTGGAAATGTTTTAATTTTTTTTTTCTTCGCAGCAAAGGACAAACTTTTCATGAAAATTTTCACACACAAAAAGTCCTGCTTCCCAATCAGCTCTAAGCATATCTGTGCCAATAGGGATGAAGTTAAGCACATGCTTAACTGCCTTGAGGAATCAGGGCCACAGGGAGGAACTTTTGAATAAATGAGCAGTCAGAGTCTGATCCTTTACAATGTTGAGTGCCCTCAGTTTCCACTGATATTAATGGGATCAAAGGAATGCAGAATCTTAGGAGACCAAGCCCCCAATTTGTGTCAGTGAGAATATTTTTGTTTTGCTACTGGACATTTGTTGCTTAGAGCACCCATCTTTGTTAACATGTATTTAACATCATTTCGGCCCCAGCTGTAACCAAAGTCATGTAAACAAAGACTGGATTAAAACTGTACTGAAAAGAGGCTCCTAAGAACTTATAACTCAAGTTACGGGGCTCAATATAGAAGTGGCTGAGTGCAATTTAATGGCCTGTGCTATAAAGGAAGTCAGACTAGATGAGATAATGGTCCATTCTGGCCTTAAACTAGATGAAACTATAATGTCCCTTTAGTGCAAGAGCTCTGCTTCCCCTCATTTTCTAGTTCCTTTTGCCTGAAATCTGTCCTCTCAAGTGAATGAATTTCTGGCTGGAAGCTGATCAAAATATCTGAAATTAAACATTCAGGACTTTTATGGGAGTCTAAGAATAGCATACAGAACTAAAGCCAGCCTGTCCTCAATGAAAAGTGAGAACGTATGGTGCGACAGAAATGAAAGACCTGTCCAGGATCACAGCCTCAAAGGACTGTAAAGCACAAGCACTGAAACCACAAAGTTCTTTTAACTGTTTCTTCCTGACAACAAGGGCGTTATTAAAAAATTTAAAAAGCTAACAGCAGCCAAAACTGGGAGGAAGGACAATCTAGGAATAGGGTATTGGGCTAAAAGCCAAGATTCTTGAGTCTGATTTCTGTCAGAAGTAGTGTGAGGATAAAATACATTAATAACTCTGAGGCACTCAGGTTATATAGTGGCCATATAGGTACCTGGATTGATAAATCTGCAAAGACACAAGCAAAGTGTGTGTGTGGGGGGGTGGGGAAGGGTTAATTCTAAAAAGCAAATGGAGATGACAATGGAGATGATTTGTATTGTGGTAACACTTAGGAGCCACAGTCATGAACCAGAATCCCATTGTGCTAGGTGCTGTACAAATACAGAACAAAAAGTTGGTCCAGTTTTCTTGTCTGGGAAGCATGGTACTGTGGCTACTGCTCCAAATTAGGATTTATGAGACTTGTATTCTATTACTCACTCCTCCAATGCCTTGTTGGCTGACCCTTACCTTCTGTGCCTCAGTTTCCCAACTGTGTAAAATGGAGCTTTATGTAAGAAAAGCACTATGCATTATTAACCTTGAAATTCTACCTTCTCCAGACAAGCCCTTCTCTGTTCAGTTGCCTTCTTGAAGGGACAGAGAAATATCTTTCAGAAGGCCTCTCTATGGTTCGGTGTCAATCCCTGGCCTAGCATGCTACATTACTAAAGTTTACTTTTCTATGGAACTTTCTACCTAGGAACGCTTTGACTGTTTTTATTCATTTCTTTACCTAGAAAAGGTCAGATAGATGCTGCATCTGTTCTTCTTTCATTGACCTCTGCTTGTGCTTGATGCTACTGCTGAATAGGACAAATTAAAGCACTTAACCAGTATTGGAACATTTTAATTATTTGACAGAATGGCACCCTGTCTTTCAAATAAAAACCCTTTAGAATGTACAATGGAAGTCTGATTTGTGTTTTCCTTCTCAAGGATTATTCGCTATCTTATGAAAATAAAATCCTGAAGCATGCTTCTGCTACGACCCTGAAAAGTTCACTATCTTTTAGAAAAATATTGCTGATATGTTTTTAACTAACAACATTCAGCAGTTAAGCAAAAAGGTTTACTACAACTATAAGTGGTTGAGTAGTAAAAATGTTAGCACACTTCATTATCGCTTAATTTAAACAAAATATATGTTCCTTTATCCTTTTTTTAAAAACGTACATGCCTAGGGCATGAACAATGAAAGAACACTCACATATCCCAGAATATTCATTTACACGTCTTCAGTCTTGCCCCATTTTGTACTTAGTTAATCTGATGATCAAAGTCACTTAAAGGTAAATAATTCAAGAAGATACCCACACATGCAGTAAGTTGCAAAGCTTTCCCATCAACAAGATGTCAGCATTCAGATCAACTGTCCATATGTTTCCCAGCATAAGCTTAGCCATGCATACAAATTCATATTTTATTCCCAGTGCTCATGACCAGAGAGAAAAAACAATTAAAATAAAGAGAAAATCTGAATGTCTCACGCAGTTACTTGCCTCAGATACTTGTGGTTTGTGGAGAAGGATTAAGGCAGAGGTGGGCAAACTACGGCCCGCAGGCCACATCTGGCCCACGGGACTGTCCTGTCTGGCCCTTGAGCTCCCGGATGGGGAGGAGAGGCAGGATAGCCAGTGAAGTGAGCCACACGGATGGAAGGTGGGGTGGGATGAGACAGAGCCATGTGCCCCAATGGAGTGGGGGGCAACATGCCTCCAGCAATGAAACCCTTACTACAGGATCAACGGTGGAGCTAGCTTGATTTTGATTCCCCTTTACTCCTTCCCCTGGCTTGGCCTGGGGTTAGTTGCCCAGCTGTTTTCAGAGATGAAACCCCGGAAGCAGGTGGGGAGAGAGCGGAAGGGGTCTGGCTAGCAGATTTTTGTTTTTAAATCTACTGGGCCCCCTGCAGCGCCGAGCTCAGGTCAAGTGAATGCCCTCTTCCCCCTGTTGCTGGGCTCTCCTTTTCATGAACCTGTCGGCTCAAATCCAGGCTGGCAAGAAAGGGAGGCTCAGCTGAAATTAACCTACCCCAGCCAACCTGGCTGCAGTGTACAGCGTGCCCTTCCCAATGAGCAGAGGGCAGTGTTGACATTCTCCAAGTATGAGGAAGAGAGCTGCTGAGTCCAGGGTCCTGTTAGGTGCACATCCAGTGCTGAGGAGGATTAGTTTTATTTAACATTGTAATATTTATATACTACTGGGCTAAAAATCGTAAGTATCATCATTAATAAAATGATACTGACAGCCCACTAAAAACTTGGCTGTTAGAGGTCTCCAAGCCCTTGCACCACTGCGCTGTTCCTCCTGGTGTCTGACAGTCTGACATGAGCCTGTTTTTCACACACACTGAGCACCCAGAGTGCCAAGCACAGCCAATGGGAGATGCGGCTGCTCAGCACCTCTGAAAACTCCGGCTGCTACTATTCATGAAGTAGCACCTATTTTCTACTCAAGACAGATATCAAACTACTCACAAAAGGGACGTTTTAGTAAATAACCATGCTGAGGAGCAGGTTGGGGGTGTCCAGCCTCTCACTGGAGAACTGTTAGGTCTCAAATTTATTTAAATGTATGATTTTGCTGCTTGATGTCTATTTCAGTTTATTCTAGTTAGACTAACATTCATTCTTCCCTAGTTAGCAACACGTTTGGCTGTGAGAGCTGAATCTGACAAGGGGCATTGTGTCAAACTTGAAGGTCCAGAAGCATTGACCACCATGACCATTCTCCCACATTTACAGATGTTACCTCAAGAATCCAGCACAATTTTAGTTTTTATGATGAAACAGCATGAAAGTTTCTTAATTTTGTAATCTCAGGAAAGAATAAATAAAAATTATTACGTTCTTGTCCCTCTTTTGTTTTATTTTAAAGTTACAGGCACTTCAATTTACAAATTAAGGTTCAGATCCTGCAAGCAAGTAGACAAGTGTGTAACTTTACTCCCATGAGTAATTCCATTGACTTCAGTGGAGTTGTACATGAATAAAGTTAAGCACAAATGTAACTTTTTGCAGGATCGGGGCCTTAATACATACTCCAGGATTGAAATAATAGGGTTGCTGTAGGTCATGATTTGGGTGAATTGGCAGAGCTGCAGTCTGGGGAAGGAGACTGTAAATTACATAACCTGCCTGCACTACAGACAGCTACTCCAGTGCTATTTAGTCCCTCACCTCCATGAGCACCAAGGTACACTACTAGAGAATGAAGCAACTAAAGAGTGTCATGCCAAAATGCACACGAACACACACTGACACACACACGCTACTACAGCAGCAGCAACAAATTCCACACTAGAGTGGTTGACGTTGTTGAACATTTTTCCCTCCAAATTTGGTGCTAACATTTTCGTCCTATCATTTTTCATGGGTTTTGAGTCCTCCCTCAACTTGGCTTTCTGAGAAATTTTGAGGCCTCCCACATTTTTCCTCAGACATATTTACACGCCCTGTTTTATACCTTCACAAGTAGCATAGGGATCTGTTCCACATTTTGCATCCTCATTACACTGAGCTGCCCAGGCAGAGAAGTACCGTGACCAAGGCAACAAGAGCCCCACAGAGGGAAGTTAAGGGGAGGTGGGGGTGACATTACAGCCAGACCATTTTTAGAGAGGGAGCAGGGCAGTGGTGGAAATTCTCTTTCCCATTGCTTTGGGGCTGTTCTTACTTAACAAGACAGGGACCTGAAAAGTCAGGATTCAGCCTTGGATGACAGACAGAAAGCACTGAAATCTCTACAATGGACACTGAACCACCCCACCACCATACAGCCAGCGACATATATTTCAGAGTTGGTGCAGACAGCCAGAGTGCCTATGAAGGTGCAGGCTGTCAATGCAGGCACTTTCTCAACTGAAGCAAAAAATCAGACCTCTCCTCAGCATGATGTACTGAAAACTGTAAAAATTACAGGCAGTCACTTTAAATCCTGTCATGCTTACAGGATAGGGGGCTCTAGAGGGAAACCTGTGATTCCGGCCTAGCAGAGTCATTTTGCAGTCAGCCAGGTAGACCAAGGCAGGGGCAGGATGGTGGTGTGTGTGAGTTGTTCATCTGTTTTAGGGAGCAGCCTGTTTTGTTTCTCTGTTTTTGGGTTCTTGTGTGTTTCTGAATTTTAAGAAATAAAGAGATGTTAGGTTGCAACCTCCCTGCCAAAAATTTACACACCTTATGTCCAGTTTGAATTTGTCTAGCTTTAACTTCTAGCCCTTGGATTTTGTTATACTTTTGTCTACTAGATTGAAAATCCCATTTGTTCTCCAGTAGGTAGACTGTGATCAAGACACCGATTAAACTCTCTCTCTGCTAAGCTAAATAGATTGAGCTCCTTGAATCTATCAAGGCAGCAAGTTTTCTAAACTTTTAATCATTCTCAAGGCTCTTCTCTGAACTCTCTCCAATTTATCAACATCTTTCTTGCAGTGTGGACACCAGAACTGGACACAGTATTCCAGCAGCAGTTGCACCAGTGCAGAATACAGAGGTAATATAACCTCTCCAGTCCTACTCAAGATTGCCATTTATGCATCCAAGGATCACTCTGGGAGCTCATGTTTAGCTGATTATCCACCATGACCCTATTTTAAGGCTTACAGTCTTTATTCCTAGATGTATACATTTACATTTAGCCATAGTAAAACACATACTGTTTGCTTGCGCCCATTTTACCAAGCGATCATGATTGCTCTGCATCAGGTACCTGTCCTCTTCATTATTTACCAGTCCCCCAATGTTTGGGTCATCTGCAAACTTTATCAATGGATTATTTTATTATTAGTTTATTAGATTATTATTAGATTATTAGTTTTCTTCCAGGTCCACAAAGGGGGGGCCAGTTGAGGAAGCATTTGACTTTAAACCAGAATTTTGGGCAGCAGGAACCAGGTGAGTGAGCTGAGACTGAGGCACAGTGGTTACTGTTGTTATGGTCTGCCCAGGGCCGCCCAGAAGGGAGGGGGGGCAAGTGGGGCAATTTGCCCTAGGCCCCAGGCCCCACAGGGGCCCCCACGAGAGTTTTCAGGGGCCCCCACGAGAGTTTTCAGGGGCACTTCGGCGGCAGGGGGTCTTTCTGCTTCATGTCTTCGGTGAAGAGCCCCAAAGACCCGGAGCGGAAGGACTCCCACCACCAAAGACCCCAGGCCCCCTGAATCCTCTGGCAGCCCTGGGTCTGCCAGCAGATAATCCACCCTTCTCCTACCAGGACCCCACAGAATACCAAAAGCATTACTGAATCTGGTCAACTGCACACTGACAACCCCAGCAAGAACGCAGCAACTATGTATCAACACATGCTATAAACCAGTCTGACTGTGGCCAACTTGCACGTAAAACATGCTATAGGCCAGCCTCAACATAGCCAATAGCATAATGGCAGAACCTAAAAAATTTCAGAGTTCAGATGCTCATGTGATTATCTGGAGGACCCATATGATGGGGGCCTCTACTCACTACTGGGCAGTGGTGTCTCCTGGAGGTTCTGGGGATTAGCTCTCCCCACTCATCTGGTTTGCCAGCCCCAAACTCCCTCCTCTCAGGGAGTAGCTACAGGCTACCTACCTCTGTTACCCCAACCACACCTCCCCTCTCCCAGGAGTGACTGCAGACGACTTCCATGCAGCTTCCTTCTGTTTCGAGCTTCCTAGCTTTATAAACCCAGCCCAGCGCCTCCCACAGAGGGCTTCATCAGCCAATTAGGCCTGAGTACTCCCTGGCTTTCCTCCAGGTGCAGCCTATAGGTTAAATTGACTAATTTAGGCCTTAAGGCCTCATGTGAGGTGGTCAGCCCACCACAGACCCTTAGCCCTGACACAATTCCCTACCAACCCAACAGGATGTTTTTTTTCTCCAGGCAGGGAGGCAGGAACAAGCAGGCAACTTGCTACTCTCTGCAGTATCTTTGGTGGGTAGATGTCTCTCCTTGTTGATGTTTTCACATGGCTGCCAGGGAAATCCTTTGACCTCCTAACGAGGTCTTTTTGTGAGGGCCAATAAGCCCCGTTGCCGTTACCACCTGTTTCTGGCTGGAATAAAAATAGAGCCAAAAATTCTGTCCCCTGCCCCCCTTTGAGAAAATGTGTCAATGAGTTCTGACCATGTAGAGTTGTCTTTGCCACCCATGGAACCAATACCACGTGTCTTTTGGGATAAGTCACAACAAACCTAACATGAAATTCAAAAAAGTTATGCCAAAAGTTCCACACAAACACTGCATCAGTCTTTCCATTTTTAATACAATTGCTGCTATTCTGCAGACATTTTGCAAAATAATAATGAGCAATTTCAATTTCTGATGCAAAAATATTACAAGTAATTCATCCAGCTCTATTCTGTACTGCTATAAAAAGACATTCTGACTGATTTTATATTTGTTATTAAGATGTCAGTGTGCAGGCAGAGAAAAAAATGGACAAATAAATGATCATAATCATTGAGGAAATGATATTTTATTTTCAGGCTTCTTCGGGATTATCACAAACAATGGAAAGTAACCAGAAACTCTATGAAGAGCAGTTCACTCTGAAAGCAGTTCTTCCAAAAAAGAACCTAACTAGCTGGGAAAGCAAGGAGGACAGGGAATAACCTTGTAATTCTGGTCTTTTTATGTATTTATTTTTACTGTTTTCACAGCTCAGCAAAATAATTTAATTGATACCAGTCCTGGCCTTTCAGTCAGTCATCTCCCAGTGAGGGAAGTCCAGGCTGATAGTGCTGCTCTGCTGTAATGGGATTCCTCTTCAAAAGATTCACTTTGACCAGGCCAGAGGCTCATATTGAACTGACCTTCTCCATCACTCTTCACTGGCAGCATTAGGAGCTGTGTCAACATCTGGAGCAGCAGCAGAAGCAGTATCTTGAAAATGAAAAGTTCTCATTGTTTGCTTTCTTTAAGATGTGAGTTCTACATTCAACATGCTGAGATTTATTTCTTCTTCAGTATCATTTCCAGCTGATGCATTTTGACTAACCAGCCAGAGGACAATGTACATCTGCAATGATGTCTGTGAAGTGTTCAGTGAATGCTTTTCCAGAGCCCAGTGTATATACAGAGATTCTCCGATCACTGCTAGTGGTTTACTTCCCTCTCATCTTTCATAAAGGTTTCTGCCACAGAAAAAGCTGGCATGTTTTTATCATTTGTGCAAAATTAGCCTACTTATTTAAAATCTCAAAGGGACATGTACAAGAATCAAAAGATAAAAGATGCAATTTCTTTGTTCTACAAATAATTAACAAAGTAAAAAGGACTTTCCCAAAAAATCAAACCAAATGCCAATCCACGTGCCTAATCTCTTCAGGTAAAAGCTGAGAGAGGAGCTGGGTCCTGCATCATATTCTAAGATTCAACCAACTCACTTAGGCTCCAGAGAAAAGAGCAATTTTTCTCCATTTATTATGAATATACAAAAATAGTACTTAGTGTATCAACTACAGTGAGTCTCCATATAACATATCCAATAAAAAAACATAAAACAAGGAAATGAAAAGTTTATCAAACATTACAACCTTTCTCCTCTACACAGAAACACACACCTCACCATTGGATCAATCACCATATCTTATAGACAATTCACTACAATTTTAAGTCTGTCCCAGTAAGAACGCTCAACTTCCAGCCTCCTCTGTTTCCAAGTGGACCAGACTTCCTCTCTACTGTCCTTTCTACACAGTTCTGGGGGGAAAATTGTACTGGTTCTAGTTTAGGAAAATGTGCTGAAGGCCACCATCCCTACTGGGGCAGAGTTATGATCTCTAATATAGTAAACTACTTGCACAAACCCCCAAACCTTTATAAAAGTGCACACCCAGCTCAGCAATGCTACTGTCATGATTTCACAAAGATCCTGTTTTTTGTGAAAGGAGCACATTGTTTTGTTGAAGATCTTTCTTTATGAAGAAACACAAATGCTACTGGGACTGGAAAAACCCATTCCCCTTCAACATGTGAGCCCCTAATTTCAAACAGACAGACATGGAGCACATTCCTGAGGGCACATGACAATAGCCAACGTTGCACTTCTCTCCTGAAGTGTTAAAAAATAAAGCTGGTTCAAGAGAATTTTATGTTTTTTTAAACAAACTAACTTTTTTTCAAAAGTGAAATTTTTAAAGAAAATATTTTGATTTTTCCCACCAAGTATGTTAGTTTTTGACCAAAAAAAAATCATTCTCCAATTTTTTTCTGTTTTCCAGGTTTTGTTTTTTTCCTACTGAAATTCTGAAGCTACATGGTGAGGATTTCAAAATCAAAAGTTGTTTTTGAAAGTTCCTAGTTTTGATTCAAAAGTCTTCCAGATGCTGTATTGCAGAATGAAAGCATTATCCATCAGCTACTCGTTATGCATAAATTTTCATGCTGTATTTTTTCATTAGTTAATAAAAAGCATAATTTTCAATGAAGCAACAACTGCTAGTATCTTTGTGAGACGTCCTTTGGTCACCCTGATTTATGTGAGATATAATGAAATACGTAGGTATGTGTCTCCAACGGAAAAGCATTTCCTCTACCCTCTTTCCTCCTAAGGGCCTAAATCCAGCAAAGCACTTAAGCACATGCTTAACTTTAAATACAGATTTAAGTCCTACATGCTTAAGTGCTTTGCTGAATCAGAGCCCAGGAATCTAGCCTTTCCCCAGCTGGTCAGAGATACAGATATGAAATGTAAAAGGTCATATTACACTGTGGAAAGAAAAGGAGTACTTGTGGCACCTTAGAGACTAACCAATTTATTTGAGCATAAGCTTTCGTGAGCTACAGCTCACTTCATCGAATGCACGTAATGGAAAATACAGTGGGGAGATTTTATATACACAGAGAACATGAAACAATGGGTGTTACCATACACACTGTAACGAGAAAAGGAGTACTTGTGGCACCTTAGAGACTAACAAATTTATTTGAGCATAAGCTTTCGTGAGCTACAGCTCACTTCATCGGATGCATTCACTGTAACGAGAGTGACTGTTCCTCACATGTTCTTGTCAACTGCCAGAAATGGCCCACCTTGATTACCACTACAAAAGGTTTTTTTTCTTTCCTGCTGGTAATAGCTCACCTCACCTGATCACTCTCCTTACAGTGTGTATGGTAACACCCATTGTTTCATGTTCTCTGTGTATATAAAATCTCCCCACTGTATTTTCCATTGCATGCATCCGATGAAGTGAGCTGTAGCTCACAAAAGCTTATGCTCAAATAAATGTGTTAGTCTCTAAGGTGCCACAAGTCCTCCTTTTCTTTTTGCGGATACAGACTAACACGGTTGCTACTCTGAAACCCATTACACTGTGGGTTTCACCACTGATTTCAGTGGGATGTCCTGCTTTTCAAAAATAAATAAATATGGTTCATTAATCCTAAGAAGATAAAACATTCAAAATGCAATTGTCTTCTCTTCTCAGTGTCTTTCATGTTTCTTATGAAAAAGGATATAATATTCACTCTATAAACTGAAGTCACCATCTGTATGTACTTTTCTACTATTGTCGCAATCTTTCACTGCACAGTTATAATCCTGGATTGAACACCATTTTTAAAAGTAGGGTGACCAGACAGCAAATGTGAAAAATCGGGAGGGAGGTGGGAGGTAATAGGTACCTTATAAGAAAAAGTCACAAATATTGGGACTGTCCCTATAAAATCGGGACATCTGGTCACCCTATTCAAAAGGAACCTGTTGTTCTCCCTGTAAAATGTCAGGCATACTTGTGGTGTTACATACAAATGTTAAGCAATGAAAACTATCCCTTATCCCTCCCCCATGACGGGTACTTTGAAAAGTTAGTGCTATGAAAGAAAGGCAATTTAGCACATACTGAAAAAGCATTTTCCCATTCATAGATTTTAAGGCCAGGTGGGACCAGGAGTTAGGGGGTGCAGGTGGTATTCTCACCCATCTTTCCAGTGGAGGGTAAGGGCACGTGCATCCTGGAGATGAATGTATAGTTGTGCAGCTGGTGTCGATGGGAGGGCTTTGGTTTCCCCAACCATGGGATGCTGTTCTGGGAAGGAGGACTGCTGGGAAAGAGATGGGGTCCACCTAACCAAGAAGTTACTGATACATACTCTCTACCTTAATTCCAGCTTAACTCAATTTATTTTATGGCTATTCGATAATATTTAATGTCTATACCAAAACAAACTGCAATATCACCAAGGACATTTTCAATGCTAGGGAACTGTCTGATTGTAAATAAGGAAATCTCATTATAAAGAGCTGTTGCAAACGCATACCAGCCAGACAATGACACGACAGTCATGGCTTTCATGCTAATTTGATTCGTATTCTATTTGTAGAGTGTATTAGCCCCATAAAATACTCCAGTTACCATGATTTTATTCTTGTATATGCTGTACTGTAGAAAAAGGCTTAGGAAGGCTTTAAACTTGCTTCTAAGCAACAAATGATGCAGAATGGGAAAGAAGGGAATGACATATGTTGAGATTATTAAAGCAAAACTACGCTTAAGTGCCAGAGGTAACTGCCAAAAAACAACAATGTAGTTTGAAAGCTGGTTTTAAAGGCTACATTCACCACCCCATTATGAAACTGAATATTTTCCTTTCTGATGGATAAAGGGATAGCTGTAAGAACGTTATATTACTTGTATATTAGAGCATGTCAGTCAAGCATGAAGTGCTGGTAGCCCTACAAGCCTGGACAAAGCACACATGCCGAAGTTATTTAAACAACAACTTGCTTGCCCATCAGCAAATACACACATACGTTACATCTGCACAATTCTGTTGTCTCCTTGAAGACTATAACTGCATAAGAGGCAAAACTATAGGGAAAAGCAGTCCATTCCAACAGACACAGCAGATTTCTGTTGCATATTTTGCATTTAATTCATACTATGCACAGAATTTCCATTGACAGAAATGGAAGTTCAGCACATGAATATTCACTAGAAATCGTCACTGTCAGATTTGTTGCCAACACTCATTTTTATACCAAGTCTCACAATATTTGGTGTTATTCTTAGCCCTCCCACTCCGGCCACCCCTCCCCCATCATTCCTGGAGTGATGTGAATACTTGAGAATCTTAGCGTTTCATTAAAAAAAAAAAAAAAAGGTTTTAGCCCTTATTATTCGATTGTAAAGTTTGAAGAAAAATGCACCCTAAAGGCTCAAAAATCAGAAGGCAAAGAAAAAACACAAAATGTATTATTTAAAAAAAACTTGATTTTTTTAAGCCTGATTCATGATGTTTAAATAATTGAGGTTGGCAATGTGTTGAGAAGCTATAATGCCTCCATGCTTTGGAGCAGGGACTTGCAATTTGACAGGGTGGGTAGTGGTGCTAGGAATGTGACTTTTACTGGGCCCATGAAAATTCACCCAAATTTGGCCAATTTCTGAGCTGCTGAAAATCTCAAGTTCACACATGCTCAACAAAGACTTCTTAGAGTTTGCCAGCTATAGTCTCTGAACAGCCTGTCTGCATGCTGACAAGACTGTACATGTGCCCCCCACAGAGCAACTGAGTATGCTCCATCCTGGGGGTGCAAAGGCTGAGCAGGACCCTTCCTGCAATTGCTCCTCGTGTCTGTCAGGAGGCCACTGTAGCATTGGGTGCCTGAACTGAGAGCTCAGAGACTCTCCTATACTCTCAGTGCGCTCACTGCTAGTACACATGCAGAGTGGCGGAAGAGTAAACAAGCAGCTTAATTTGAATGCAAAAGGTTGAGGAAGTAGGTGCCAATTGGGCGGGGTCACATGTGGAGAGGGTGAAATGGTGGCAGGACCACAGGTGGAAGGGGGGGGGAGGGTCCCCTGCTTCCTCTGGCCCAGGGCCCAAGGAAACCTTAAATCTGCCTCTGACAGTAATACACAGAACTTGTGTGACTCTTCCAGTGGCTACACAGGAGATCCAATCAGCAAGAAAATCTGTAATGTAACAGCATTGTTGTGGTTCAGGATATGTTAACACTTCTTAGGAGCTAAATATAAGAGCCCATGTCTGTGAGTCTATAAAACACATTTCATATGTAAGATTAAAAATGCCATTTTTAGACTGGTTTCAGAGTAGCAGCCGTGTTAGTCTGTATTCGCAAAAAGAAAAAAGGAGCACTTGTGGCAACTTAGAGACTAACCAATTTATCTGAGCATAAGCTTTCGTGAGCTACAGCTCACTTCATCAGATGCATTCAGTAGAATGCATCTGATGAAGTGAGCTGTAGCTCACGAAAGCTTATGCTCAAATAAATTGGTTAGTCTCTAAGGTGACACAAGTGCTCCTTTTCTTTTTGCATTTTTAGACTGCACACCTATTAGCAAATGCATTATATTAATAAAAAGTTATGAAAAAAAAATCTCATGAAGTAACCAAAACATGTCCTTACTCTAATAATAGAAGATAAAACTACAGCTGGCAAATTTAGAGACAATTAAGTCAGTTTTACAGGACTCCAAATCACTGCCAAAATAAATATTCAGATAAAAGAACCCAGCTTCTACTCCTTGCTTCCTTAATTGTGTTTTCTTTATTTGCTTATTACAAATAATTTTGAAAAATAGATTACAAAAAAAATCTACAAATGTTTCTGTTGTATATTTGCACTTGATCACTCTTTTAGAGGTGGCTACAAATTGCCAATGAAAAGACTCCAGCATTCTTCTTCCACAAGCAGTGTGTTAAAAATAAAGGCCACTGTATGCACAGGTCACATGAGGAAAAGGTGGTGAATTCCACGATACATGAGACTACCAGGCTCACAAGCTGCCTTCCAAATGCCTGATATTTACAAAGTTCTATCGACTGATTAACAAGATGCGTGGCAATTCACCACAGTTATCAGTGTCCTTTTATTTTCACTTGTTGCTTACACACCTATGCCATATGAAGACATTACTTTGTGGCTGAAGAGTAAATCATCTTCCCACGTGTACAGGGATATAAGCCACACTCGGCCACATTAGATCCTGACTCTGTCCAGATGCACAAGAGTGGGTAAGGGAAATGAGAGAGAAGAGGCACAAGCAGCCTCTCCCACCCATGCTCCATGGAAGCCAGGTCTAGTTGCAGTCCTGGTGCTCTCTTGGGGTATATATACACTGCTGCTGGGAGCATGCCTCCTGCCTAGGGTTGCCAACCCTCTAGGATTGCCCTGGAATCTCCAGGAATTAAAAATTAATCTTTCATCAAAGATTATGTCATGTGATGAAACCTCCAGGAATAAGGATAGCTCAGTGGCTTGAGCATTGGCCTGCTAAACCCAGGGTTGCGAGTTCAGCCCTTGAGGGGGCCATTTAGGGATCTGGAGCAAAAAATTGGGGATGGGTCCTGCTTTGAGCAGGGGGTTGGACTAGATGACCTCCTGAGGTCCCTTCCAACCCTGATATTCTATGATTCTAATATGTCCAACCAAAATTGGCAACCCTATGAGTCTTGCCTGGGTAAACAAACTCACGCTATCGCTGCTCGAGCTAGCACACTAACAACAGCAGCGTGGACATAGCGGCACGTGTGCAGCTCAGGTAGGCCACCCAAGTGTAGACCCAGGAGTCAGACAGGCTTAGACTTGGACAGCTAGCCCAAGCCATGACCTATGCTGCAACATCCACACAGCTATTTCCAGTGAGCTAGCTCATGCAGCGATAGCATGAGTCTATCTACCCAGGCTGGGAGGCATGGTCCCACCTGCAGTGTAGACATACCCTTGAGCACAAGGGATGTGACTCTAGAGCCCACACTGGTACTAGCCTTCCAGAAGGTGGCTGGAGGGGCCATGAGAGCTGGGAGCCTCTGCAAAGCTTGTGAACACAGCACCCTCTGACAAGCTAGTTCAGGAACTATACTCCCCAGAGCACTCGTAGGCACTGTGCCTCCTGAGCTTTTAGCACAGCATCTCTAATTATCTAGGTTTTATAGGATTCCCACTGCTGAGCATCTGTATTCCAGAGGATTCAGTATACAATAACTTTGCAGAGACCCCGCCAGACTATATTACATATATATATATATATATATATAAACATTCGCTAACACCCTGTCTTCCCCTTCTCAGGCTACAGAAGTCAATTGGTTTATTACTTTATAGCAGGGTGGATTAATTTAAATCAAAGCTTTTTAAATCACCAATTTTAATAATGATTTAAATCAGCAAGCAGGAAACCTTGATTTAAATAATCAGTTTTAACCGTGTTTGTATTTTTAGTTATTCTCCTAAAGACAGGCTGACTCTTATCAGTCAGTAAACAGCAAAACATGTTGATTTGCAACTAAATATAGTTTAAAGGCTAAATTTGGTGCTCTTTTTGCTAACGAGGAGGATACACTATATCTATACACTTATTTAAGCAATTATATAGCTTAACTTACATTTATTCAGATTCTTAATTTTTACATTTTTATTATGGTAGAAAATGGTGAATGATGCATTTCTTATTTACTAAATGATTTTTTTCCTTGTAATTATTGTGTCAAGCTCTATTTAGACAGAAATTCAAATTCAATTAAAATGCATAAAAACAGCATTTAATTATTTCCCCATGTTTATTTTCCCCCTGTACTGTTCCTCACACGTTCTTGTCAACTGCTGGAAATGGCCCACCTTGATTATCACTACAAAAGGTTTTTTTTTTCTCTCGTGCTGGCAATAGCTCACCTTACCTGATCACTTTCATTACAGTGTGCATGGTAACATCCATTGTTTCATGTTCTCTGTGTATATAAAATCTCCCCACTGTATTTTCCACTGCATGCATCTGATGAAGTGAGCTGTAGCTCACGAAAGCTTATGCTCAAATAAATTTGTTAGTCTCTAAAGTGCCACAAGTATTCCTTTTCTTTTTGCGGATACAGACTAACATGGCTGCTACTCTGAAACCTAGAGTTTTTAAAGTTATTATTAAATAAAATTATCTTAGATGTGCTGTATATATAAGAAAAAAAGTTTATCAAAAATGTTTTGCATTTAAAACTAACTGATCTATTAAATAAAGGAAGTATATCTGTACTTAGTGAGTTGAACAACTGATTGTTTTTGACCACCACGCTCTTCAAGATTTTAGAACTAGTATATCTCACCCTCTCACACCTAGTTTTTCTTCATAGATTGGAAGAGGAAAAATCCCAATTGTCTTTTTAACTTTGAATGAACTGGCTGAATAAACAGAAATGTAGAAAATATACTCTCTGCTCCTACAGAAAAGGCTACTGCCGTCAAAAGCTGGTTTAGCCCTTCAAACAGTTAGATGTTTAGCCAGTGACTTCCCCCAGTTCAGTGGTTTTGCTTTCTTTAAAACTTGGCAGCAAAAATGTCCAGCTTAATATTGTTTTTTGTACTTAATTTAAATGATTTTAATAGATTATAAGAAGTTTATGCCTAAACACAGGTTGTCGGTTTCAAATTTAATTTTAAATAGATTTTTTTAAAATAAACCCATAGTTGAATTTAAATAAAAAAACCTTGATTTTTGTTTTTAAATCATTGATTTTTATCCACCCTGCTTTAATTTGTGTATGAAAAAAGAGTTTGGCATTTAATCCAGAATACAGTGAAGTCTGTGGCCAGTCTTACCTTTTACAGGAGTGAGATCCATAGTCTAGACTGAGCTCCCATGAAAGTTCTGTCTCCTAGGCTCTCTGTTCAAGGCTCTCTGTTTTGGTCCACAGTTTCTTTGTCCTGGTCACATGGAAAATACCTGTCATGAGAGGTCATGCTCACAGAGGGAGAGGGGATCTCTCAGGAAGCTAGGCCCACTCCTGTGGGGGCCTGTGAATATCAGCACAGAGACCTTGCACTGGGCTCTGTATTCAAAGAGTAGCCATTGCAGAAAATAAAGTGTTGGGGTGATGTGACCACGACAACATGTGTTGCTAAGCAGATGGGCTGCTGTATTCTATATTAGACAAAGCTTTTTCAGAGTGCATGTCTTTAGTCCTAAATATCAGTTGAAATATTCAAGCCTGAAGGTAATAAATGCATATGTTGCAGTGACCAAGTCTGAGCTCAGTAGGAAAGGGTGCAGTGTCCCGGCTAGCTGCAGATAGGAGCATGAATTCTTTCTATTGGGGCATTCAATTTGTAGCATGGAGGTTCTTTTGGAATATTTAATGCTATTGAACAACATGAGGGCTAAACCATATGCCTTTGGGGAATGTTATAGAGAAGGTAATTTCTTCAGAGTGCTTCCTTCTTCTGCCATACTCACTTTCATTCCACTTGGACACAGCTCCAGCCAGTTGCCCTTCTCTTGACTAGGCACTGAGAAAACTGGGAAATAGTGCCATTGATGTTTGATGTAAAGGAGTGCAGAGCTGGATGTCATCCACATAGTGACAGGTTATCTCAGCAGCTCCCCTAATAGAGGGAATGGCCTTAACTACCTGGGAGATCCCCTCTCCCTCTGCGAGCATGAACTCTCATGACAGCTACTTATGATGTTAAATAAGATGGGGGAAGAGGACAAAGTCTTGTGGGACTCCACAGGTGATGACTCTGAAAAGGTATAAACCGTTGCCCTTCCAGATTTGGTCTGAGGGGAAGGATTCAAGTCATTACAGGGCAGATCTGTCCACTCAAGGCCCGTTTGAGTCCATTAACACCAACATCAACTTCCAGTTAACAATTAAACTTAAAGCTAAGTTTTATGCTAACTTAGTTTAAAAAGAATTTCTCAACTGACCTGCACATTACGTGTCATTTGACCAAACACAATTCATTACTGCATATCCTGTGTGCCATTTATGGGTCTTCAATGGTTATTTATATTAATCTATTTAACTATATGTTATGTGTTAATGTCAATACTATGCAGTGTTTAATGGCTCCTTTCTTATATGTCAAATCAACATTAAAAATGAATGGATAGTAATGTGAAAGATGCATGTGGAGTAATTTACACAAAGCAAACAGATTGGTGGAATTTTACAAGAAATGTTATCTGATTCTGTGATATCTGATACTAAATAAGAGGGGAAATAACTGAAGCCAACAGGAAACAGCACTAACAACAATTCTCAAAATAAAATCTCATTTACTTAGCACTGGCCTGTGTTGGATTATTTTCTCAACATAAAGATCAAAATGACCTTTTCCACAGTAATTAATAGAGTAAAGGAAGGAATCAGAGGAGCAGAAAATAATAAGCGAAGTGGATAGATGTGTGTGAAACTGAACAGTTATTCCACATTGACATTTTTGGAATATAAGAGAAAAATGTCATCCTGTTGCTAGCTTTATCTGTTATTGTGTCTTCCTGAGGAAGAAGGGTGGGGGGCATACAGTGTCTCCAGGGAAAAGGGAAACATTTTTTTTCCAGTGAGAATCACAACATTCTTTATTTCAGCTTCTAGGCAATTCCTGCAATTTCCATCATTTCTTTTTGACCTAAATATTAATTTATTTTCAGCACCTCCACTCTACATAGTAGATGAAGCTAGTTCAATGAGACTCTTGGGAGCACAAATTGCTTCTTGTTGACAACCCCTTAAAACAGGGGTGGGCAAACTACGGTCTGACCCTTCAGACATTTTAATCTGGCCCTCAAGCTCCAGCCGGGGAGCGGGGTGTGGGGCTTGCCCCGCTCCGCGCTTGTCAGGGCTCCATGCAGATCCCGGAAGCAGCAGCATGTCCCCCCTGTGCCTCCTCCACGTAGGGGCAGCCAGGGGGCTCCGCACATTGCCCTTTCAGTTCCCACTGGCCAGCAAGCATGAGTCAGGCCCCCAGAATCAGGACATTTTAAGAACTAAACAAACTTTGGATTCTTTTGTCTTTTAGTTTCTGAGCCTTTAGGGTGCACTTGAGTCATGTTTTCGAGCATTTATTTGCAATCATGAGGACTAGAAACTTACTTTTTATACATGGATGACAGCTGCTATTCCCACATGACTCCGAGAGCTGGAGCTTTAAGACAAACAACAAGTACTGCAAGACTCATGATAAAATCATGACTGGTGGCAACACCGGTGGAAAGGAGAAGGAGGAGAACACCACTTTTGGATGCCCTGTGTCAGTTGCAAAAGTTTGGGGTGGGGAATATGTGCGTGTCTATTGTAGCATTAAATGTATAGCAGAGGAGGCAATAGAAAATGCTACCCTGTGCAAGACAGCTCATCTGTTTTGGTCTACTGGTAGATTTGGAGTAAAAGTGGGAGGTACTTTCACACCCAAAACCTCCCACAGATCAACATTCTGAACTGTAACAAAACCACCAGACGGAGCCCAGATTGACTTTGCCAGTTTAAGTGACATTTGTATGATGTGACATTGTTTCTGAATACTCAGGAATGGGCACAAGTATGCAAATCACTCAAAATAATAAACACAGAGGGAAACCTAAATATATTTTACAGCAAGTGTCAGCCAAAAGTAGAAAAAGCAAATTTGTAAAGGGCTTAATGACAAAGAGGCATAGGCCAAGGGGAGATGGATAGCAGTATTTTCTAAGTCAAGCTGAGCGTAGTGAAAAATGAATTACTACCCCTTATAGCAAATTGAATGGATCTGCACTCAGAGCCAGATCCTCCTCACGTACATCAGTGAGAATCAGGAGTAACTCTACTAAAGTCAATAGAGTTCCAGTACTCTGAGGAGAATCAGTTCCCCAGTCTGAGATGGTCCAGCACAAAGTTCTGTAATTGTTTATCTAATGCTCATAAATTATCTGGAATTTGTTTCTCCAACGGGCCAGAGACAGGCCAACCTAAAAATAAATTCTGTGAACAAAGCTACATAATTATATAGAGATCTCAGGAACTTGACAGCTTTTAGATTGTGTTCCAAAGAGATCTTTTTCTCCTACATAAAAAAGTAATAAAATATTTTCCAAGGCTGTTTAGTAGAACTATGTGCATATTCTTACATGTATATGTCTTGCTGTCCTACATTACCAAGACTTCACCACTCTCTTATTTCCTGAAAATGCTCACACGAGTGTCTGCACAGTGGTGGAAGCAGAGGAGAAAGTAAAGGCTGCACCAAGCCAGTGAGAACTGAAAACTAAACAGTGATAATTTAACATTAGGTTTTAAGCCATGTTTGGAATAACAACAGAATGCATCATTTTCAAAACAAATCCTAAATGAAGTGGCAAAACATCATTACTCATAGTCCAAGATTTCTTCTCCTCACTCCGCCCCTTAACTTAAGCAAATATATTTAGTTTTACCTTCCTACAGAGTGCGATAAAAATCAAAAAGCAGTAGAAAAAAGTCTATTTTCTGTCAATGCAGAAGTCAACCTAAACCATATATTTTTAATGCATATTGTTTTGTTAACACTTTCTAAAACAGAATGTAGCCATCCTATACAATAATTTTTATGTAGCACTGGGAATCTGGTACTGTGGCTCAGAATGCTTGCGGTTACGCCCTTTAAGTTATAGTAGAGAAACTATTTTTTGTTTGCTGGAATTGCTATTCTGAATCTTTCAATCATAAGCGACCAGAAAAATTTCTAAACTTTAATGCCACTGGTTATAAGATTACTCAACGAACAACTTACCCTTTAAGAACCCAACTCCATCTGCCATTCCCACCCCCCAGCCCTGTTATTATTATTACATCCCAAAGGGTGCTAGGCACAACACAAATGCATAAGACTTGTCTTAGCCCCACAGAGTTTACAGCCTTAAACTAGACAAGATACAAAGATTTGGGAGAAGAGAGAATTGTGCTGAATCCCAAGTTTTTCCTCTTTTTTATTTTTATTATTATTACCAATGACTTAGCCTTATCTTCTTAATCTTTGCCTCTAAAATTCAGTTTACTGTAAATGTTTAGCTTATTAAAACACCATATGGCCATTAAAAAAAAAAGCATATGTAAACATACCCATATACACGATGTAATCCTGGCTCCACTCAAATCAATGGGAATTTTACCATTGACTTTATGGGGACAGGATTTTGCCATTTGTGTGTCACACGTACACCCAGAGATTACATATGTAGTTTGGACCCAGTAAGTGGAAAATAGCTGTATACCCCTTCCATTTGACAACTGCCTCCCTTCATGACCTCTAAACCCCGCTACAAACATCTTCCTCTTACTCTACACTGACACAAACTCCAGTTTGACTCCCAATCTGAGTTACGAACACCCTCTCCCATGTCACCCTGAATGAGGGCACCGTATTTTAGTTTATAAAACACCATATTTGAAAGGGTTATTTTTAGGGCTGTCGATTAATCGCAGTTAACTCATGTGATTAATTTATTTGAGTTAATCGCGATTAAAAAATTAATTGCAATTAATCACACTGTTAAACAATAGAATACCAGTTGAAATTTATTAAATATTTTTGGATGTTTTTCTACATTTTCAAATATATTGATTTCTATTACAACACAGAATACAAAGGGTACAGTGCTCACTTTCTATTATTACTTTTGATTACAAATATTTGCACTGTAAACATGATAAATAAAAGAAATAGTATTATTCAATTCACCTCATACAAGTTCTGTAGTGCAATCTCTTTATCGTGAAAGTGTAACTTACAAATATAGATTTTTTTTGTTACATAACTGCACTCAAAACTAAACAATGTCAAACTTTAGAGCCTACAAGTCCACTCAGTCCTACTTTTTGTTCAGCCAACCGCTAAGACAAACAAGTTTGTTCACATTGACGGGAGATACTGCTGCCTGCTTCTTATTTACAATGTCACCTGAAAGTGAGAACAGGTGTTCACATGGCACTATTTAGCCTGCATTGCAAGATATGTTAAACATTTGTATACCCCTTCATGCTTCAGCCACCATTCCAGAGGTCATGCTTCCATGCTGATTATGCATGTTAATTAAATTTGTGACTGAGCTCCTTGGGGGAGAATTGTATGTCTCCTGTTCTGTTTTACCCACATTCTCCCATATGTTTCATGTTATAGCAGTCTCAGATGATGACCCAGAACATGTTCATTTTAAGAACACTTTTACAGCAGATTTGACAAAACGCAAAGAACGTACCAATGTGAGATTTCTAAAGATAGCTACAGCACTCGCCCCAAGGTTTAAGAATCTGAAGTGCCTTCCAAAATCTGAGAGGAACGAGGTGTGGAACGTGCTTTCAGAAGTCTTAAAAGAGCAACACTCAGATACGGAAACTACAAAACTACCAAAAAAGAAAACCAACCTTCTGCTGGTGTCATCTGACTCAGATGATGAAAATGAACCTGTGTCGGTCCGCACTGCTTTGGATCGTTATCGAGCAGAACCAGTCATCCGCACGGACACATGTCCTCTGGAATGGTGGTTGAAGCATGAAGGGACATATGAATCTTTAGTGCATCTGGCATGTAAATATCGTGAATCGCCGGCTACAACAGTGCCATGTGAACGCCTGTTGTCACTTTCACGTGACATTGTAAACAAGAAGCAGGCAGCATTACCTCCTACAAATTGTAACCAAACTTGTTTGTGGGAGCAATTGGCTGAAGTAGGACTGAGTGCAGTGGTAGGCTCTAAAGTTTTACATTGTTTTATTTTTGAATGCAGTTAGTTTTTGTATAAAATTCTACATTTGTCAGTTCGACTTTCATGATAAAGAGATTGCACTCCAGTACTTGTATTAGGTGAAGTGAAATATACTATTTCTTTTGTTTTTTACAGTGCAAATATTTGTAATAAGAATAAATATAAAGTGAGCATTGTACACTTAGTATTCTGTGTTATACTGATTTCAATTACATTTGAAAATGTAGAAAACATCCAAAAATATTTAAATAAATGGTCCTCTATTATTGTTTAACAGTGCGATTAACTGCAACTAATTTTTTTAATCGCTTGACAGCTCTGAGTTATTTTGGACTAAGGTAACTTCTGAAACCTGCTGGAACAATCACATGCCTGAGCACAATTAGCCAAAGCACATTTGTTCTAAAGAAGAGCCCTTGCTTATTTGGCATTTCATTGACTGTGAGTGTTCTCTCACTCAGTATTGTGCTCAAGAGTTCGAGGGCGGACTTCTGTAAAAGCTTAGAAGATTCCCTCCATCCCATGCAGACCAGTTAACTTTTTTTAAAATTAAACAATGTCTTTTCGACTTGCCTCTGGACTCTGTTATTGCTCCAAACAACAAAAAAAACCATTGCTCTTAAAATTACCCTTCCTGATTACTGCAGGGGAGCAGAAGTGCCTACTTTTGTATGTAAATGAAGCCTTTAGAAAGAGAGTAACCTCTTCTTTCAGACAGCACACAAATAAACCATGCTCTTGTAGGCGCAAAATGTTTCATCAAAGGAATTTTACAGATGTAAAATAAACAGAATTAATGAACAAAGAGGCTAAATACCTCAATGTTTATGAATAAATTAAAGTGCTAAAGCCTTCTGTCACACAGAGATAAGAGGACAATCCCCATGTTATATGCCAAGGTACATGAAGCAACTATGATTTTAGCCAAATTGAAAATGAACAAGAACCTCTCAGATGTATCCAGAGAAACAAACCAAACCAAAAGATCAGTATTTATGACATTTCAAGGTAATTTATGGAGCTATATTACTATAAGGTACTAACACTAATGTGCATTTGTAGCTAATAGGATAATTTAATGGAGTAATTAAGTTATTAATTCAGCTCATTTACTGAAAGAATGAGAGCTCTATGTCAGACACATCTGTAAACCATATCCGTGCTTTTTGTTTTGTGGTTGTGGCATTTTTGTACTTCTTTAATTTAATATTGTACAATAGTATCATCGCAGTAGTACACCCATAAATATTGAAGCATCATTTTCATTCTAAAGTCTCTTGTTGCTGAAAATTCTCACATCTGCTCTCAGTCCAAAATTGATTATTTTTAAAGTAAATAAAAAAATATATTGTTGGAGTTACCTGAATGTGAAAATAAAAAGTGCTTATGTGACTGGGGTCCCAGTGGGGGCTAGCTGTGGTCACTCAATTAGGGTGAACTGCAAAGAATGGGGCAGACAATCCCCCAAAAGTGGGTGGATATTCCAATGCTTAGATTTACCAAACCAGCATAAAACAGCTTCTTTATTACCCTTCTGGTTACTCAGAAGTCCAAACAACACAGTTCCCTTAAAGTGATCCAGTCTCAGGCCCCCATCCAGGTACCCAAGTCAAATATGATGATTTTTTTCAGAGTAGCAGCCGTGTTAGTCTGTATTCGCAAAAAGAAAAGGAGTACTAGTGGCACCTTAGAGACTAACCAATTTATTTGAGCATAAGCTTTCGTGATGCATCGATGAAGTGAGCTGTAGCTCACGAAAGCTTATGCTCAGATAAATTGGTTAGTCTCTAAGGTGCCACAAGTACTCCTTTTCTTTTTATGATGATTTTTGAAAATCTTATTTCACCATATAAAAGAGACGGTTCTACCAATCCCAAAGGATCGGACACATTACCTTCCAGGTTATTGAATATTTCAGATCTTACCCAAATACACACTACAGCCAATTCTTTTTAACTAAACTAAAATTTATTAAAAAAAATAAAAGAGAGAGAGTATGGTTAGAAGATCAATATACATATAGACATGAGTTCAATCCATTGAGGTTCAGATTCATAGTAGAGATGGTGAGCTTTGTAGTTGCAAAGAGTTCCTTTAGAATTTAGTTCAGAGGTTATGGTCCAATGTCCAATACCATTTCAGGGCGTTCCAGCTTAGGACTGGGATCTCAGTCCTTATGGCTTTAACTCCCCACGATGAAGCTTAAGCAGATCTGAGATGACAGAATCAGGACCTGAGGGTCTTTTTTACAGTGTTCTAGCAACCACTTGACCTGGGTAAACAATATGCTTTTGATGTAACCTTCTGTTTTCTAAACACCACCAGTAATTAGTTACACAAATTTAAACAGGGCAATTTATCCATTAGGCAGTCTATCACAAACTTTAAAGAGACATATAGACAATGATATTATTTCACCCAAGATTCATCTAAATGTTAATTTCAGAGTAACAGCCGTGTTAGTCTGTATTCGCAAAAAGAAAAGGAGTACTTGTGGCACCTTAGAGACTAACCAATTTATTTGAGCATAAGCTTTCGTGAGCTACAGCTCACTTCATCGGATGCATACTGTGGAAACTGCAGAAGACATTATATACACAGAGACCATGAAACAATACCTCCTCCCATCCCACTCTCCTGCTGGTAATAGCTTATCTAAAGTGATCACTCTCCTTACAATGTGTATGATAATCAAGATGGGCCATTTCCAGCACAAATCCAGGTTTTCTCACCCTCTGCCCCCCCACACACAAACTCACTCTCCTGCTGGTAATAGCCCATCCAAAGTGACCACTCTCTTTACAATGTGTATGATAATCAAGGTGAGCCATTTCCAGCACAAATCCAGGTTTCCCCTCCCACCCCCCCAAAAACACACACACACAAACTCACTCTCCTGCTGTTATTACCAGCAGGAGAGTGAGTTTGTGTGTGTGTGTTTTTGGGGGGGTGGGGCGGGAAACCTGGATTTGTGCTGGAAATGGCCCACCTTGATTTTCATACACATTGTAAGGAGAGTGGTCACTTTGGATGGGCTATTACCAGCAGTAGAGTGAGTTTGTGTGTGTGATTTTTGGAAAAAGGGGGGAGTGGGGGGGTGAGAAAACCTGGATTTGTGCTGGAAATGGCCCACCTTGATTATCATACACATTGTAAAGAGAGTGGTCACTTTGGATGGGCTATTACCAGCAGGAGAGTGAGTTTGTGTGTGTGGGGGGGAGGGGGGCGGAGGGTGAGAAAACCTGGATTTGTGCTGGAAATGGCCCAACTTGATTATCATACACATTGTAAGGAGAGTGATCACTTTAGATAAGCTATTACCAGCAGGAGAGTGGGATGGGAGGAGGTATTGTTTCATGGTCTCTGTGTATATAATGTCTTCTGCAGTTTCCACAGTATGCATCCGATGAAGTGAGCTGTAGCTCACGAAAGCTTATGCTCAAATAAATTGGTTAGTCTCTAAAGTGCCACAAGTACTCCTTTTCTTTTTGCTAAATGTTAATATTCCCTTTTGATCTCTGAATTAATAGCTATAGTAACAGACAGGAACTGTCTGTTTACATGCTAGCATCCAAGATACACACAATTAGTATCACTTCTAACAATACAGGTTTGCATTTCAAAGTTCTAGCCTCTCTAGCCATAGAATGGCCCCTAATTACCATTTCTAACATGTCTTTAAAGGTCGGCTTTGGGTCATCCAGCCTGCAAGCTGTTTAACCCTTTCTGGCCATGAGTTATATTTTGTATAAGATTTGCTGCAATTATATAGCTGTGGTAGCAATAATGATTTGCATGGTTATATTTTAATTAGACAACATCACAGCTTAGTTTAGTTGCCTTTGTGTGCTTAGACTAATGAAAACAAGCTATGATATGTATAGTATGTATGTTAGAAGAGACGGGGTACTGTGTGAGAAAATTTTTGGAGAAATTTGGTTTTGAAATAAACTTTTGGGTGCTTAAAAATAGCTCACTGAATATAAACGGTATGTCACAATAACCTCAAATGGTATGCTGAGATTTGCATGGATGGCTATTTGAATTTGCGATCATTCAAATGCAGGAAAAGGTGAAAGTAGTGGGGAGGGAGACCAAGGCCAATGAAATTACATAAACTCTACTGAGTTTGGATTGTCTGCTCTTCTCCCTTTTCCTACAAGCATTAGCCATATTTTTTCCCCCCAATTTATCTCCTACACACTGGTTTATAAAATGTTAACATGAAATTTAAAGTAGGAAAAAAACCAACGAAACCTCAGATAGTGACAAAGCAATTGAGCAACCGCATCGTGAAATAAACTTCAGTCATAATAATTTGCAACTGTGGGGGGGAGGGGTATGCAGTTCATGTGCTCTTTGGTGCATAAATATGTCTAATTATTCTACTCCATCACTATGGTATCCGAGGACTATAAAGTCTATGAGCCAGATTCTCAAGTGTGGTGCAGCCACTTTGCATAAACCACAAATGTAATCTAACCCTAAACACAATTTAACTGATGCACAAAGTAAGGGAAAACATATGGTGGTGTAGAGCTAATGTAGCAGCACTTACACCACACTCTTTTCCTAGTGCAGGAGGGGAAAGGGATCCCACTGTCCTTAGCTGCATTTTCACTTTGTGGTGGTACTTCTGTGTGTTGTATCTGTAGCTGCTGCCATTGTGGCCTTCAGGGTATCCCCCTCCACGCCCACAGAACACCTGAGCCAGAGGAGAAGAAAGAAGAGGATTTGGGATGACACGCTCCAGGAGATCCTACAAGCCTGTGCTGCATTAGAGAATGAGACCAGGGCCTGAGGATCACCCCTGCACAAAGGAGAAGGAAAGAGTCGAGAGGAGAAAGGCCCAGGAGTCCCAGCAGGAAAAGGAGAGGGAGATGCAACAGCACATAATGGGGCTTCTCAGGCAGGAAACAAAGATGCTGCAAACTCTGGTAGACCTGCAGGTTCAACAATCCCATGCTCACCTCCCTCTGCAGCCCATCGAGAACTCAATACAGGGTCTTCCCTACACCACCCCTCAACATTCCACGTGGCATCAGGGGTCACTGCACTGCCCCTGCCACTCCACCCCAGGAGACATTAAAGACAGTCACAGCTGCACGTATACTGACCTGTGAAAACCGCGGTTGGTGTATGTGTACATGAAAAGGAAATGTGTGTTCTTTTCCCTTTATAAGTTCTGTTCCCTTAATTTATTAAGTTTTAAATGTTTTTTTTTTAATTTCCCCGTTTATGTTACCCAATAAAATTCTATTTTTTTGGATCAAAATTCATTTTTATTAGTTCACAACACATGCTGTCTAGTGCTGAGCAGCACTGACACAGCAATTTCCTGCAACTTCATTTTGTCACAGAACCCATAACATCATTCATAGACAATATTAATTGGTGCATTGACAATTCCTACGTTCACAGCAAATCACTACAAGAATCATATCGAGCTGCAAAGGAGCAAAGCTGGTAGTGCACACTACAGCAACACACACTATTGAAATGTTCTTTCACAGCCTCCCTGAGCCATATAGCTCTGTGCTGAGCTCTTCTGATAGCCCTTGTATCTGGCTATTCAAATTCAGCAAAGAGCTGTTCCATCAGTGTCCTCCACCCTGGTAGAAATTTTTCCCTCTTTCCTTCACAGATATTATGCAGGGTACAGTAGGCAACTATAACCATTGGGATATTTTTTTTTCACTGAGATCCAAGATATTTCACTGAGATCTCGTAAGTAAATGCCAGCATCCCTTCGAAGGGCCAAAGGCACATTTAACTGACATTCTCCACCTTCTGATCCTGTAATTGAAGTGCTCTTTGGTGCTGTTGAGGTAGCTGGTGTACGGCTTCATAAGCCCGGGGAGCAAGCGGCAGCTTGGTCTCCCAGGATCACTATTGGCATTGCAACATTCCCAATGGCAATCTGCTGGGCAAGAAAGAAAGTTCCTGCTTGTAGCTTTCTGAACAGTCCTGTGTTCTTAAACATGCACGTGTCATGCACCTTCCCTGACCAGCCCACACTGATTTCGGTAAAGCGTCCTCCGTGATCCACCATCGCTTGCATTACGATAGAAAAGTAGCCCATTCTGTTGATGTTCTCTGTGACAAGGTGGTCTGGTGCTAAAATAGGGATATGTGTGCCATCGATTGCCCCACCGCAGTTCGAGTACCCCACTGCTGCAAAACCATCCACTATGTCTTGAACATTGCCCAGAGTCACAGTCTTGCATAGGAGGAGGCAATTTAGGGTGACCAGATGTCCCGATTTTATAGGGACAGTCCTGATTTTTGGGTCTTTTTCTTATATAGGCTCCTATTACCCCCCACCCCGTCACGATTTTTCACACTTGTTGTCTGGTCACCCTAAGGCAATTAGTGGCTCTGCACACTTGCTACACAATGGCCCCTGCAGTGGATTTCCTGACTCCAAATCGATATGTGACTGACCAGTAACAATCTGGTGTTGCAAGTTTCTACAGTGCAATCACCACTTGCTTCTGAACTGTCAGTAGGGCTCTGATTTTTGTGTCCCTGTCCCGGAAGACTGGGGCCAGTTCGGCACACAGATCCAGCCATGTGGCCTTGCTCCTTCAAAAGTTCTGCAGCCACTGCTCATCATCCCAAACCGTGCAATGACCATGCGATCTCTCTAGCCAGTGCTTGCTTCCTGAGCCCAGCATCCGCCCTCCACCATCTCCAGCTGCTCTGTGAATGCCACCAACAACTTGAATTGTTTCTTTCTATGTCCCACAGCAATTTAGTCTCCAAGGAATCATCATGTTCCCCATGGCTCACCTTGCAGCTCTGCTAACGCTGCAGGGTCATGCACCCTGTGCCTGCAACATTCATGACAATAGTACAGAGCTGTGCAGGCTCTATGCTTCCGTCAGACAGCGGACAGCGAGGAGGGACGTGCGAGTTGGTGGGGATCTTTGAAAAGTAGGCATGAAATATTATGGGATGCAGGTGAAACTATGGGATGGAGAATACTGTATTATGGGAAATTGACCCCATGCTTCCAGTCCCCGCTGTGCAACTCGTTTCAGTCCCAGGAGGCATTGCAAAAACTTCCCAAAACACCCTGTCCTGGATGGTGGTGAGTTGCACAGTGGAATACCTATCTACGGTGCACTGCTTTCTGCATCCATAGAAGCGCTCCTGGTGAGGGTGCACACCACCAACACAAGGAGCGTAGCGTGCACAAGCACAAGTGATGTAATAACTGTGGTGGCTCTATGCAGACATAACTTAGGTTGACATAATTTTGTAGTGTAGACATGGCCTATCATAGGCACTGACTTCTAATGGCACCAGTGGGTGCTCTACCCCCTTCTGCCCCCGCCCTGACTCCACCCCTGCCCCACCCCCATTCCAACCCCTTCCCCAAAGTCCCCGCCCCAACTCCAACCCCTCCCTGCCCCTATTCGACTCCTTCCCCAAATCCCCGCCCCGGCCCCGCCTCTTCCCCGCCTCCTCCCCTGAGCATGCTGCGTTCCCGCTCCTCCCCCCTCTCTCCCAGAGCTTGCTACAGCTGTTTGGCAGTGGCAAGCGCTGGGAGGGAGGGTGGAGGAGCGGGGATGTGGCATGCTCGCGGAGGAGGAGGTGAGGTGGGGCAGGGGAGCAGGGTGGGGGGGGCGGGGAGCTTGGCTGCTGGTGGGTGCAGAGCACCCACTAATTTTTCCCCTTGGGTGCTCTAGCCCTGGAGCACCCACAGAGTCGGCGCCTAAGTGGCCTATGTTCAACAGGCTATTTTGTTCAAGGAACAGCAAGAAAGCTCACCTCATAGAATGATGGTTTATAAATCGTTATGGCTTGTTAAGTCAGCTCTAGCTCTAATAAATTGTCTGTAAGAGGACAAGCTATAATTTATGCAAAGGATGACTCTGTGGGTTTAAATATTTTACTGTAAAAGGTGCTAGTCTACACATTTTCAACTGTTTCCTCTAAACTAGGTCATGATGAATAAAATGTTACATTGGGAGGGAAACAAAGCTGACAAATCCAAATGACCTCGTACTAACCATGTTTGAAGGCCAGAAGGCGACATACCGTAGGTTATGTTTTGCATTCTAATGTGGAGCCAACTAAGCATATTAACATCTGCAAGTCACACCACTGATGCCTGTACCCATACATTAACTACTGTTAAAACTTGTTAGAGTCATAAACAGCTGCTTATCAGAAATAAACCGATTTGTCAAGAATGGTTGAAATGCATGTCTGAGCAGCTGAGTTAGACAGAATGGTTTCTGGTGGGAGAGTTACTTTGCAACGGAAAAATCCTTTTGTGAAACCAACTCCCTACCTACCGCCTCCTATTTCTCCCTCTCTTCTGAAGCTGTTCCTATAAAAGTGATAAATAAAGCATTTGGCACTCATTTCTGCATCTAATCTGCTGCTGCTTTCCCCCCCTCTTTTTTAAAATGGGCCTAGTCAAGTTAATTTTTTAAACCCAGAGATGGTGATGGTAGAACTGGATATTTTGGAAACAAACACAAGACAAAAAGGAAGTTGCTTTTGTAAAGAGACAGAGAATGTGATAGTGCTTGCAGTAGTAAACACAGCATGATATTAATTGGCAGAAGCCTGACACGAAACAAAAATAATGTGTTCTCCAAGAAATACTTAATTTGCTGTGTAGAGTGCCAGATATGTGAGAATCTCAAAGCTTTAGTTATTCACCCGTAGGGTGACCAGATGTCCCAATAAAATCGGGACTGTCCTGATATTTTGTTGTTTGTCCCGCACCCTGACCCATGTCCAGTCGGGACACCATTTGTCCCGATATTTTGCTTTGGCAGCACTCTGGCTTTTTTTTCTTTTTTTTTTGCTTGGGGCAGCAAAAAACCTAGAGCCGGCCCTGGTTGGGGGGTGAGCCTGTGGCTGCCCCTGATGTGTCCCAATATTTTGTTCTTGTCATCTGGTCACCCTATTCATCCATGAAGTCTCCTCTATTGCATTTCCTGCTTGCCCAGTTATGGAAACCTCCCTTAGAACACATATATTCGAATGTCCCAGATTTTGAATCAAACATATTTCAGGATTAGGAGCCAACTTTAAAAAAAGAATTTTTTAAAAAAAGAACTCTAATCCTTTTTTAAAAAAATAATCAATTTCTAAACTGAGAAATTTGGACATGGCTGCCACCGAACAAAGAACAAAATATGAAATGCCAATATTCTTCTTTCCCAGCAAATTGCCTCCTAAGAAACAGTGGGTTCCAGTTGTGTTTCTTTTTAAGTAGCATCTTATATCTATGAAGGAAGAGGTAGCAAGGAGATTTGTTCCTCTCTTTGGGGGAATCTTAATAGCTTTTTAAAAAAATTTTACTGTCACCCAGATACTATGATGACCACCTTTTTATGTATATGAAAATAATTTCACAAAGTCATGTTTTAAAAAGCCACAATCCAAACGAAACAATAACTAGCCTGCCATGTAGATTTATATTCTGTTCTGTTCCTTTACTAGGAATGTGGCTGTACTTTATGCAAACATTGCCAAAGCAAGGTTTACATTCCTGTTCTACATAGCTGGATGCCCATGTGGCTGCTGCCAGGATTGAGAAAGGGGAAAACCAACAAAAGCTTGGGTTGCCGTCCGTGCAGCAGTCAGCATAACTCAATGGCATCAGTTCATGAGAGGAATGCTAATGAGCATAACTGGCAGCATAAACCTGTTCCTAGGAAGCAAACTAACAACAGGGAAGGAGAAGGACTGAATGCTCACCCTTGAAGTCTGGCTATAGAGTGTGAACAGCAATGGCTAGGGTTGATTTTTAATACCCAAATATAGTTAAATTCAGAGTGGAATAACATGAGCACTTTAAGGAATCTTAATATTACAGACAAACAAAAATGCCATCAACCTTACTGTATGGCCTTGCTTTGCTCGGCCAAACAAAACAGCGAGAAATGGTGGGATTGTCTATGCTACAGATGCTTCAGTGGTATAGCTACGGTGCTGCAGCTGTGCCACTGTAACACCATAGTGTAGACACTTGCTAAAGGGGTTTTTCCCGTCACTGTAGTTAATCCACCCATTGAGAGGGCATAGATCAGCTTAACTTTGTCTCTCAGGGATGCAAATTTTTCCACACCCCTGAGTAACGTAGCTAGATTGACCTAAATTTTAGGTGTAAACAAGGCCTGTGTGAGTGAATGAGTGAGTCGGCAAGGTGATCTTGCAATCAGACCCACGTGTCCACAGTGAAGCTCACCAGAGTTCAAGTACAGGGACAAGTGCCTACACAGATCTGAATGCAGAATTCCAGTTCTATGTAAGTTCTCTTGGCAGAACAGAGCTAGGAAACTCCCCAAGGTACTGTGCTAAGATCTGAGCAGCAAGGTGGCAAAGCCCAGCACTGCTGGGACAATCATCCCAGACAGGAAAGACTTGCAACCAGGAGATGAATTTACTTCCCAGCTGTGACTCAGATTTACTGTGTCGCTTTGGTCAAGTCACTTAGGGCCAGATATTTAAAAAGGTATTTAAGGCACCTAAAGATAAGGATAAGAACTTTTGCAATCCTAGCAGGTGCCTAGGTGTCTAACCCTCAATGATTGTTAGGCACTTTTGAAAAATTTCATTTCCCATCTGTAAAATTGAGATAATAGTTCTTTTGACTATCTTATCTATTTGACTACAAATTATTCAGGGCAGGAACTGTCTTTTGTTATGCGTTCAGAAGACACCTAGTACAGTCTCAACTGGGTCCTAATAAGTGCTACCATAATACAAATAGATAATAATGGGACACTAGCCCTGAAAGGATAGTAGGACAAGGGTTGGCAGGTTCTAGCAGAAACTGTAAACAGTCATGGCAATGGTGGGTTCTCTCTTAATATGTAATCTTTCAACCAATCTAGAATAAATATGGTATGATTCTGATGACACTATATTACATATGCACTTAACTTTACACAATATGAGAAGTGTCATGGAAGTTGCTGGGGCTAATGTTAGTTAAGTTATGCATGTACATAAGTCCATATTAGATTGTATCCTAACTTTCTAAAGAAAAAAATGACACACATTCCATTATGGAGCGGAATATAAAAATGAAACCTAGATATTAAACATATGAAATAATTTCTCTTTATACTTAAGGAATAACAATTATTTTTACAATACATATGAAGTTCTACACTTGTGTACCTAAGATAGTATAAAATGGTATGATTCTAATATTATATTGTGTTATTTAAGAACCAGTATATGATCATGTGAAAACACTGGTTGCTAATGCACGTGCAAAAGAGGGCCCAGTTAAGGTTGTACAATCTACCTTGACTTGTCATTTCCACATTTTTGATTCTTTGCTTTGAAACCTTCGTGTTCTTTTACATAGTTTGTGCAAAAGAATAATTAAAGATACCGTTTAACTCATGACAAGTGCAGAACTATGTCCAGAATTACTACCTTATAGGCAGGCATCATCCCCCATTAAGTTGAGGGCTGTGAAAGGGAAAATAAATGAAGATTATGTTTAAAAATAATAATAAAAGGGAGCAACAAATAAGGTGTCTGATACTGGAAAAGAGCAAAAACCACCTAGAGACTGTAAAGTTATGGAAATAGTCAAATGAAACTAGACTTGAGTTATATGTTTGTTGTACAAGCTATTCTAGTTATGGCAAGCACTTCCCTTCCCCACCTATGGACCCGGTCTGCAGCCAGACATGTGCAGGAGCTGTTCCCTATCAGCCTCTATTACTCTCAGAAGAGAGAGATCAGCTAAAATCACCACCGCCTGTGGAAAATGGTTCAAGTACTCAGTTCAGTTGCCCTATCTGCATATAATCATGCCTGTGAGCTACTCCCCACAAACTTATTATCCCAACTTAGCCCATCTCCCCGCCTCTCCCTCCCCCGAGCCATACTCATGTCTGGGACTGCTACCCTGCTCCATAAATCCCCAGGAGAAGTGAGAATGTAGTGCTTGCAACTTGTGTGGCTCAAGGGGAGTGAGTTCAGTATACCAAGTTTCCATTTATCTTGTGAAAACACTCACAAGAGTACCACTGTGCATTGTATCTTTTGCAACTGGAAATGTGGCCTTGAGGGTCTCTCCATCCACACCAGTGGAGCGGCTCAGCCAGATAAGGAGGAGAAGAAAGAGGACACAGGATGACATGTTTCAAGAGATCCTGCAAGCCTCTGGTGCTTCGGATACCGAGCACAGGGCTTGGAGGATTACCCTCGCGGACAGAATGGACAGGGATAGAATGAAGAGGCGAAAGGCACAGGAGAGAGAGATGTGCAGCAGGAGATGCTAGCACTTCTCAAGCAGCAAAAAAACATGCTGGAGACTCTTGTTGACCTTCAGGTTCAACAGACCCGTGATCGCCTCCTTCTGCAGTCCATAGAGAACTGCATTCCAGGACCTCCCCTATTCACCCTGCCAACTAACTTTCCACGTGGAGGCCGGGGCCACTGCACTAATCTAAGCACTGCACTCCAGAGGACTGTACGGGCAATCACAGATGCACATACACTTACCTGTGGGAGGCACAGTTGGTGTATGTGTTTGTGAAATTAAAATGACTGTTCTGTCCCCTTAAAAGGTGCTTTTCCCTTTATTTATAAAGATTCATTCAGTTATAAATATGTCTGTTTGCATGGGTTTGGAATAAAAGTTTATTTATTGAAACTTAATTAATCTTTATTAGTTCACAACATATGCTGGCTGGGTCTGATATCATTCACAGATAATAACAATAGGTAAGACTACCTTTTAGTCATGGGTATTTTTAGTAAAAGTCATGGACAGGTCATAGGCAGCAAACAAAAATTCACAGCCCAGGCCTGTCCATGACTATTACTATATACTCCTAACTAAAACTTGGGCCAGGGGGCCACGGGTGCTCTGTGGGGTTGGCTCAGGGGCATGCCGTGGGTGCCGGGGGAAGGGGACCAGGAGGAAAAGGGGGCGCTGCGGGTCCTGGAGGGGGGCAGGGGGCGGTGCGCAGCCTAGAACTCCCGTTGGTGCTGGGTGGGGAGGGTTGGCGGGGCTGGCCCACCTAGCTCTGCGCAGCTCCCCAGAAACAGCCGGCATGTCCCTGCAGCTCCTATGGGGAGGGAAGGCCAGGGAGGCTCTGCACACTGCCCCTGCCACAAGCACCAGCTCTGCAGCTCCCACTGGCTGTGGTTCCTGGTCTGCAGGCAGGGGCAGCACACAGAGCCCCCCTGCCCCTTCCGCATAGGAGCTGCAGGGACATGCCAGCCCCTTCCCCGAGGTAAGCACCGCCCCGCGCCCCAACCCCCAGCTCTGAGCCCCCTCCCACACCTAAACTACTCCTGCTGCTGGAGGGGGAGGGCATGGTGGCCCGAGTCTGCCCCAGCAGTGGCTGATGCGGCTGGCCCAGGGGCTGCCCAAGCTGCTCAGGCAGCACCAGAGCCAGCCACACCGGCTGCTGCAGAAGTCATGGAGGTCACGGAAAGCCACGGAATCCATTACCTCCGTGACACGCACACAGCCTTAACAATAGGTGCATTTGCAATGTTATATTACTACACATACGGCACTCATTGCAAGGTTCATAGTGGAATGCAAAACAACTATGGCAGACAGAGCACACTATAGCAACACACTTTACTGGGGCTCACTATTAAAAAGTTCTTTCCAAGCCTCCCTGAGCCGTATAGCTCCCCATTGAGTTCTTCTTATAGTCCTGGTATCTGGCTGCTCAAAATCAGCAGACAGCCATTCCGTCTCCACTCCGGTGGAAACTTTCCCCCCTGTGCTTCACAGATATTATGAAGCACACACCAGGCAGCTATAGCCATTGGGATATTTTTTTCACTGAGGTCTAATCATGTGAGTAGACAGTGCCAGCGGCCTTTCAAACGGCCAAAGGTACATTCAACTGCCATTCTGCACTCGCTGAGCCTGTAACTGAATCTCTCCTTGCTGGTGTCAAAGTAGCAGGTGTATAGCTTCATAAGCCAGGGGAATAAGGCTGGGTCTCCCAGGATGACTACTGGCATTTCAATATCACCAATGGTAATCCTCTGATCTGGAAAGAAAGTCCCTGCTTGCAGGGACTTGAACTGGCCTGTGTCTTAAAGATGGGCGCATCATGCACCTTTCCTGGCCATCCTACACTGATGTCAGTAACAGCTGTTCCATTAATGTACTCTGTGGCAAGATGGTATGATGCTAAAATAGGGATATGTATGCGTACCATCTATCACCACACCGTAGTCCAGGAACCCCATTGCTGCAACACCATCCACTATGTCTTGCACATTGCCCAAGTCACAGTCCTTTGCAGCAGGATGCTATTAATGGCTCTGCACACTTGCATGATAGCAACCCCAACAATGGATTCTCCATCTCCAAATTGATTCCCGGTTGATCGGAAGCAATCTTCCACTTCAAGTTTTCACACAGTGGTTGCCACTTGCTTCTCCACTCTCAGTGCAGCTCTCATGTTGGTGTTGCTGCGCTGGACGGCTGAGGCAAGCTCCACACACACTTCCAGCAATGTGGTGTTACACAGCCAAAAGTTCTGCAGCCACTGCACATCATCCCAAACCGACATAAGGATGTGATCCCACCCATCAGTGCTTGTTTCTTGGGCCCAGAACCGGCGCTCCACCATCTGCAGCTCCTCCAAGAATGCCAACAACTATGTTGAATTGTTTCTTTCTACGTCGCCCAGCAAGCCAGCTTCCAAGGAATCATCTTGTTCCCCGCAGCTCTGCAAATACTGCAAGATCAGGCGCATTGTGCTTGCAACTCTCATCACAATTGTGCAGAGCTGGGCAGGATCCATTCTTCTCACAGAGATGGTGGACACACAGGTTTGTGAGGTTTTTGAAAAGATATGCAAAGCATTATGGCATACAGATAAAATTATGGGATGGAGAAAATTGCATCATGGGATGTTGAAACTATGTTCCCAGTCACTCCTGTGCGACTCATTTGTCCCCAGGAGGCATTGCAAACCCTTCCCAAAACACTAGCTACCCACATAGCTACCCATGGTGCACTGCCCTCTGCATTGATGCAAGCGCCGCTTGTGAGGATGCACACCGCCAACACAAGGAGCATAATGTGGACATGCAAAAGTGATTTAATTACTGTGGTGGCTGTATGTCAATGTAATTTAGGTCAACTTAATTTTGTAGTAAGAAAAAGAGTACTTGTGGCACCTCAGAGACTAACAAATTTATTTGAGCATAAGCTTTCGTGAGCTACAGCTCACTTCATCAGATGTTGTAGCTCACGAAAGCTTATGCTCAAATAAATTTGTTAGTCTCTAAGGTGCCACAAGTACTCCTTTTCTTTTTGCGAATACAGACTAACACGGCTGCTACTCTGAAACCTTAATTTTGTAGTGTAGACTTGCCCCAAGACTCTAAACTAGAACCTAATTAAATAATTAGCATAATTGTTTGGGAAAAAACAGCATCTCTATTTGCGTTGATAAAAGAGAAATTCATATCTCTTCTTCACAACAAATGCCAAGACCTCACAAGTAGGAAAAACAATATCTCAAGTTGAGTCCCCCTGAGAGTATGTGCAAGGTCAAAGCCTTAATGTTCTTCAGCTCTTGAATCCAGTTCTTCACTTTTACATAAGAAAAGTTAGACCCTTCACTCTAGTCCTTCTGTTGTAACTACATCTCAGTTTGATAACTTGTTAGTCTTTTCTGAGACATATAAATAATGAATTCTGCAAGCTTCCTGTACTTATCCATGAGAGGCTTTTTCTTTTACCTCTATTTCTCCTTTTTCGTTTACTGTTGGGGTTTTTTTGTTTTTCATTTGGTCAGTTTTCTGAAGATCAAGTGGGAGAGGTAGTGCTTCATTACAGTTGTACTGTCTTCCTTTTAAACTTTATTTAAAAAAAAATTAGAAATGAGAGACATTTACATTCCCAATTATCCACTTGCATTAGATATTCCACTCTCTCTGTATCCGTAAGTCCTTATGATCCTGGAGTGTTACAGGTCTTAAAACTATGTTTTTATAGTAAGTGTAATTATAATGGGGATTTGTGTAGTTGGGAGTTAGGTCACAATAGCCTTCCATCAGAAATAAAGCAGGAAGCGAAAGAGCAAGTAGGAATTTTTGGAAACCAATTATTTTAGGCCTACTCAAGAAGATGTACTATTACTAAAAGAGCATATTAAGAACTATTCACAGTAATTCACTATGTAAGGCTTTTTTCTCCCCCATGGCATTTCTGAAAGCCATTTTGACCTTGGAATTTGAGCTTTGTCTTGGCTTTGCATGGCTATGCTACAGCAATGCTATTATGAAAAGTACTGAATTTGAATTCACAAGTGATCTCAAAGAACTTCTACAGTTACTCCGAATAGGAAATTCAAAATATGGAATGATTTTAATACCTAGTACTACTATAACTATCAGATTAATGAACTTCAAACCTTCACAGGAGTGAGAATCAGTATTAACGTAGTATCTCAGAACAAAGTTGTAGTTTTTCCCTCTACTGCTAGCCTTTAGCTACCAGTCTGACCTGTCACACACAGGCCAATTGCCTTTTTCCTCATGCCATAATAAGAGCTGTCAGCTAGTGCTGGCACATTCCCATTTCATACTTCCACATAAAGATGGTATATTATTTGTAAGAACAACTGCTTGCCTAGAACTGTAACAGGGCTGGAGTAAAACATCTAAAGAGAAAATTCACTCACACTAAAGACACATTTGAACTCTCTCTGTATTGGGTTTTATTGCAGTGGTTCTGGTTTAATCCATATTGACACTCATATGTCAAGAGTCTCTGGCTGCACTTCCTTCCAGACAATTCTACTAGGAGTAATCTCAAACACACTAGAACAAAAAAAGTGCAAGTCATACAAGCAGCTCCTCTAATTCCCCAGAGCATCCCTTCCTTGGCTTCTGGTCAACACGTTCCCTTCTCTCTCCTTTTAGGTGAGGATCCTAAATAGGCTCCATGGCACTTAATTACTGACAATCTAGTAATCCTCCCTTAGCTACCTCTCATTCCTGGCTGGGAATCAATGCTCACAAGCCTCAGGCCATGGTCTGGCTTGGTGGGACATTTCCCTAGGGATGCCACTGGGACAGGACTTCAGAGCGTGTAGAGATTATGGGGGTTACCCTGTCACAGAATGCTTAAACATGATGTGAACATGTTGATCCCAGATGTTCTCTCTGTCGAGGATGACAGGAATATTGAACTATTTCGCCACAGCATAATATACTGGAAAATCAGTTTTGTGATGCAAGATAAGAGAAGTGTGAAGCAGCAGCCACATGTTTGCTACATTCCAATTCTGATGAACTCACATCTGGATTAAACCATGCAGTAGTTTGCCCCTGAGGATGGTGGCTCACTTTCACATCTGAAACCATAAGGGTCTGTCTTTGCAACGGGCTGCCCTATTCTGAATAATAGCAACTTCAGATCAATCTTTCCTTTTCAGAGGTATAATATTTGGAAAATAAAATGAGCTATAGTAGCACATATTTTTCAGTTTCTGGACTCTTAGTTAGCTTTGATGCCCAACAACATCAAATAAAAAACCTTTTGCAAAATTATAAATAAATAATTTTAAAAATCCATTTTCCCCCTGAGTGTTAATGTGACCTACAAGTCTAAAGAATTTTCCTTCTTTAAGATTTACTGACAAATTACTATATGTTGATACCAAATGTTTAAGCCTGACCAGGGAAAAGCAGTTGAAGGGTTTGTACCTCACTGTAAATGACACATGTTTTAGTCCATGTTATGAGCTGCAAAGAGAACACTGTAGTGTTCTCAGTTGAGGTCTATGGGGTAACGATTAATACAAGAGTTCAAACAAATAATGACTCACAGGGTTAGACAGCGGTCCTGGGAACAATCTCCATGAAGTGAAGAATGACGGTAGTATTTTCTTGCTACTTCCTGAAGTACGCATACAGAGAAAGTTAAAATGTAAAATGAATGGATGTGTTCTGTTCAAAATGAGCAGCCAGGTTATTTATGGGCTTCACCATGTACTACAATTCTTACTGTTTAAATTACGATTATTATATATTGGGAAGCACTATCATGAGGATGTGCTTAAAGAAGTCAATTGTTCTGCTTTTCCAATTTTTTTTAAGATAGCAACTCTTATTGCATTATTGTGTACACATTTAGTGAACTCTAAAGGGTTCCTAACTTTCTCTGGCTGCATGCACTGTGCCACTCTTGTCAAATTCACATTCAACTATGCCAAATTCAGCCATCTACTAATGCAAGAATCAGCCTAGCCCCGGGAAAATGAGGTGCTGTCAAGATGGATTAAACCAGGGCTTCTCGAACTGGGGGTCACGAGGTTATTACATGGGGGGGGGTCGCAAACTGTCAGCCTCCACCCCAAACTCTGCTTTGCATCCAGCATTTATAATGCTATAATGTTAAATATATAAAAAAAGTGTTTTTAATTTATAAGAGGGGGGTCGCACTCAGAGGCTTGCTATGTGAAAGGGGTCACCAGTACAAAAGTTTAAGAACTGCTGGATTAAATAGTAGTGGATTCAAGCTAGTTATCCTAGAATGCTCTGTTAACACCTTTCACTGTGAAAACCTGGGCTGCTCACTAACGCTGTTCATGGGAGGGCAGGTATCGGCTAATATAATTGTTTTTAAAAACAAAAGAAAACACATTTTGAAATAAAATGTTACTGAATTTTCAGGGTGAAATCCTGGTCCCATTAAAGTTATTGGGAAAACTCTCACTGATTTCAAAGGAGCCAAGATTTCACCCACACAATGTTAGCAAAACAAAACCCCCAGTGTGATGAATTTACAGGCAGTACAGGGCTCACAATGGTAGGGGCTGTCAACTTGGCCACACACCACTTAACAGCCCCCATCTCCTCCACCAACCATGTAAATGGTGCAGGGAGGTTTTCACAGTAGTGTAGCACAGGGTAAATGCAGATAAAGCTTACTCACTTCTCATTTCCAGAATATGGAGTTTAGGTTAGGTTACTTTACCCCTCCCTTAAAAAACCCACCACAACAGTCTTCAGACCTTCAGACCAGAAAGTCACGGGCTTTTCTCAGGGGTCCTGTGGAGGAGATTTGTTTAAAATTGGTGTTACTTCCTAGGAGGAGTGGGGAGGAGAGATTTCAGCTTTTGCTGAGGGAAAGCAGCTTTCAAGCCTCCTTAAAATCCTAGCAAGTGAAACATATAAAAAGGGTCATCTGTCTTTAGATAAAGATAGGGCCAGAAAAACTGCTCTCAGGAGACTCTTCGGGTATGCATACACTGAAAAAAAAATAAATTAAAAAACCCCCCACTGCAGCAAGTCTCAGAACTTGGATCAGCTATGGGGCTTAAAATAGCAATGCAGACATTTGCACTCCACTCTGGCTGGAGTTCGGGCTCTGAGATCCATCCATCTCAATGGGTTTCAGAGCCCAGGCTTCAGTCCGAATGGGAATGTCTACACTGCTATTTTGATCCCCATAGCGTGAACCCCACAAGCCTGAATCAGTTGACCCGGGCTTTGAGACTCATTGCTGTGTGGGTTGCAGTATTGATGTACCCTTCCTGAACAGAAGTCTAAACAGGAAGCTTGTGAGAGAAGAGATTGGTTATATTTGTTTTACTTTTGAGTCAAAATGTTGTTAAACCATATGACAGGGAATAAAGCCTGTGATTCAGCCACCTTGATCTTTAGTTTTCTATAGCACTGTGAAAGCTGTAAGCAAACCTGAAACCCCAGATTAGGTATTTCTTCACTTGGATTTTTGGTTAGTGTTTGTTGAACTGTCCCTGAGCTGCAACATTATAGAATACCCATATGAACACTGTTAAACTGGAGCTAAGGTTAAGTACATATCAGTCACTTAAGGGTAGGAACATTACAGTGGCATTGTAATTATCCCAAAAACAAGCACTACAAACACAGGAAATTCAGAGTTAAACTTACACTTAAAAGAAACCCAAACATATTAAAGTACAGAATTCCATAATTAAGGAACCCAATCTTTATGGCATCCGGTAATGACACCATGCAATAACCATACTTTAGTGGCCCATAGTTTTTGTGGTGACAGACTACACCGAGACTGCTGTTTAAAGCCACAATACACTTTCTCTTTTCTTCTTTTTCCCTCGTGGGCCCTATTTTGATGAGAAGAAAGTATGTGTTTTTCAATCATGTTAATTTAATGTGACAAAAAGACCTGTTAAAATGCAGACTATAATGTGTTAGCAGACAGCATTGCAGTCTAGAGGAAAGACTAGACTAGAACATAGCCAACTAACATGGCTTCAAACCTCAGATACATCCATGTCCACACTAGGCTTTATGAAATCCATAGGTGGATCCCGGGACAGCACCCTGGAAAGAATCTCAGCATCTTCCCCAATCCCAGCAGCAGGGCAGGAACTATGCTTTTCATCAGAGTTTCTAGGAACCTCACTAGTGAGTGTTTGCACACTTTTTTCACCATTGGGTAGTAGATCTTTAGTAGAATGTATAAAGTGCAATTAAAAAGAAGACAATGCCTATAGGAAGATTATGATGATGGACAGAAAAAGGGATCGCACTAGCACAACAATATCATGGAGGTGGTAACAGTCATACACCAAGTAAGGTTATAGATTCTATTACAAGCCCAATTTCTGCCTCACCTCCCCCCACCATTAAAATCTTGCAAAAAGATAAAAAGGGAACGTTGGTTAAAAAATTGGTAGGTAAAGGTCTGTGGCAGCAAATATCTTTTCCACTGATTCAGAGATTAATCAGACAAGCTCTTTTTAAAATGACACATTTAAAAAATGACATTTTAAAAGAAGTGAACTTCATAAAACTTGAAAAATTATCTTTTTTTTATTGCTATCACATAGGTGAATCCAGGTAGATGTAACTTTATTTGCCTGCCCGTTCCTGTTTTCAAGCTATTATAGTTGTGTTGCAGTCTACTGTACCACATTTCTGAAATTTAGTCAAAATTATAAGATACCAAAGGATGAATTAGGAACATCATGATGACATGACAACTTTTACAAGATGGTTCAGACCCATGTATAAATTTACCATGGTACGGATGTGCTTTAACAAGATTGGCAAAATAGTCTCACCTGCGGGTTGTACCTCAACTAATATCATAGGCAATACATCTGAACTTCAGGAATTAACTTATTCAGCATGCAGAGAATTCCTTAGTAGTTACAGATTCATACCAGTCACCTAGATACCCAAGTCACGTTCCTCTATTGACGAATGGGGGTAACTCCATGCTGAATATAGCTATGCTGGGAGGAGTTATCATTGCACTAGCCAGCAAATGGCATGTATGACTAAGTTGCAACCCTAGTTAGTTCTATTCTATATGCTAAATAGATTTTAGTTGGAGTTCCTTCATGAATCCTAAAAAAGGTAGCCAATTTAACTAGATGAAGTGGTTAGATTAGCAGGTAGTTGGATCTTAAGAAATTATTTGCTTTATTATTATTATATTTGGTACTTTAGAAGGCAATGAAGAAGTGTGTTTACTGCAAACTCTACTTTAGTGACTTTTTAGTTCTACCTTGTGATTATCTACTACACCATTGCACTTTTTCTAACACACAATCAGTATAGAAGTTATTCTACTGAATCAAGTGAAAGTTTCAAGGGAAGTGTCTAATAAACGTCAGTGAAACTTGCCCTCACATCAGAAGTGACCTTTCCCTATATCAAGATTGGCAGCAAGAGCCCATATTACTTATATAGTACTATTAAAAGAGACAAGACCAACAGTAGAAGAAGCTGCCAATAGGATTTGAATTACCAATTCAAGAGTAGCTGGACAATTCACTATTATGGATGCTTCAAAGAAACAACAAATATTGCAGGCTAGTTGACACCCAAATACACTTTCCATGGATAGAATGACTATGGATAGAAGCTCTCAAGTATCAGTTTTCAATTTTGCTATTTTGGGAGCAAGAAGAGTTCCATTAAACATTTACTCCAGTGAAATTTTGTCTGATAAAATCTTTAAATTTTCTTCATAGAAGAGGCATTCTATAAAGCCACTAATATGTACATTATAATAAGCTATATAAAGCCTGACTTGGATTTAGTCAGAAGTTTTATGAAAGAATGTTATTAAAATCTGCTTGCAAAACAATTCCACTACAAGAAGTCCAGTAGCGCACACCCTTTGAAAAGCCTGTTGGTCGGAGAGGCAAGTTACAAGGCAAGTGACCCATCTTCTCACATGTGTGTGAAACGCCATACACTCTTATGATCCAATAAAAATATTAAAGCTTGTTTGCTTGAAAAGGCCAATATTCAAAATGGACTCCATTTCAATGAAATGGAGAAGAGAGTAATAGCACTGTAGTAACACAGCTTTTCAATAGAGCCTTATCATGCAAGTACTCAGGATGAGGATAACAGGAATCTGCCTCTAGTGTGGAGATGCTATACAATCAGATCTCAGGGCACTCTCCTCCAGAACTTTTAAAAATACATATAGTATGTCGACTAGCAAGCATCTGTACTGGCACCTGAGAAACCCTGATCCTGCAACTTAATTCATATTAATTCTTGGTTCCATTCGTATCAATGGGACTATGCATGTTAGTAAAGTTAAACACATGCATGAAAGTTTGTAGGAAGAAAGTGGGGGTAAATTGACCCCTTCCTGCAAAGGGATCTGCAAGTCATTAGAACTCTTTGCAGAGTAAGGGTCTGTGCTCGCAGATTCCTTTGCAAAATCAGACCCAATGTGTGTAAGCTCTGGTTCTTGATAAGACAGGGTGGAAGGCACGCGGGCAGGCGGTGGGGGAGGAAGAGGAAATGGATAGTGATCAGGTAGGTAATATGATCTCTCCGGACAAAAGATTTTGCTTTCTAAGTTGTTTGCTGCTTCATTTATATGTTTGCTGCTGCTACCTTTCTTTCTTTTTTTTTTTAAACACCTAAAAGTGTGCTACCACTGCTCTTTACAAAGTATTCAGCTATGCGTTTCAGATAAAGATTCAAAGTCTTGGTTATTTTGCTTAACCTGTGAATATCATTTGAGAAGGTTCCGTGATGGGAATTATTCAGATTTTATTTTATTTTGTAAAGGACGAAGAGTAAAAGCAGTGAAAATGAGAAAAGGTGTTAAACAAGAGGGTGTATTTATTCATTCTGTTCTTATAACCACGTCTGCTGTTCTGAAGTTGCTTAAGAATAGAGCTCAGAATGTCACAGGGAAATGCTGCATCAACAGGAAGAAACAAAATAATTATTTAATATTTATATTATTGTAGTACCCAGAAGTCCCATTGTGCTTTCTGTTATTCAAACTCATACACTAGATTCAAGACCAGTCTGCTCACAGTTATTCCAGATTTACTGGTGTGACTCAAGCTAAAAGGGATCAGAATTTGGCACCTTGGCCTTAAAGAGACTAAGCAGGTGGGACAGTTATGTAATTAGGAAGAGTGAAAGTCACAGTTCCAAAATCTTTTTTTCTAAGTTACTGTAAGCTAACACCCTGTCCTAGAGTACTATGTTTCAGTATGTGATAAAAATAACTAAAAATGTTTTAGTCCACCAATGGCATTTTGGAATGGTAGGACACGGCAGCTTCTATTTCCATATGCAATGGAATGTCTTCATAAGATCTGAAATTGTGACTCATAAAGGTAAAAATGTCAGTTTCTTTTTAATTAATTTGCAGAAGACAGAGAGAAGCACACAAGCAAAAGAAATTAAGTAATCCAGAAATGCTCTCCATTGCAAAAACTCAATTCAGTTAAGAATTTAAGGAACAAACCATTTTTAGCTGCTTGGCAGATTCTTCTAAGTATCTGTTCAGAAGCAAAGTTTCTCCAGATACCACTGAAGGTTAACTGGAGTCTAGTGAGAGCTAGTTTTCTATAGCTCTTTGTGAAATATAAAGGTGAATTTATATTTTCAACAATGATTTTGTATGTGTTGCATTTTACTGTCTTTCTGAGGTCTAGAGGGCAGAGTAACAAAAACCCACAATACCCAACCGCATCCATGAATATATTCCAGTTTCACAAAAGGAGCAGCATTCATTTCTACCACAAAGAGCTCTTCAAAGGCCATTTAGACCCCGCTATGGAAAATTACTGTTGCAGGCCCAGGAAACTCTGCTAGATCCAGCAGCAGAGTTTTCTCCTGATTGTCCCATGGGGATTGGTAGGAAGGACTTTTCCTTCCCCTTATAATTGCAAGGGCAGCAATGCCCTCTTTACCCGCAGATGGATCAGATCTGTGGTGAAATCCTGTGGATCTCACGATACCAGCAGAGTGCAATGAAGAGCCATGCCTCAACTTCCACCACAGCACAATGCCTCCTAGCCAATTACTCTGTGTAGCTCATAAGTTTTTCTCTTTCACCAACAGAAGTTGGTCGAATAAAATATATTATCTCACTCGTCTTTTCTGTCTTTTACCACCCAAGATAGTTCAAATGTGTGGAGGGGGAAGAAATTTAATATAAGGTTGACAAGATCTCTATTGCTCTGAGAGCAGATAGTGCTGCAAACAGCAGCCTAGTCCTGGCATATACCCCAAACTGCTTATCCTTGACCCCTGCAATGCAACTGAACAGGAGTTACCCTGTGATTGTGACTGGTGAGGATGCCCCTATTCCCTCTATTTGCATGCTTTATGCAACAGGCAAGTTACTAACCAGTAGTTAACCAGCATTTTAAGCACAATCAAAAGGACACAAAATAGATATTACTGACTTTTCCATCTGATGTTCTGCTTTTAATCTGAACCTAATTTTAAAAATTCATCCTTCATTCCCATTTGTCACATCAATACGTGTATTCCAATATTACAAATATTCAATTTCTGTTGCCCTTCCCAGGATGAACCCAGCCTCTGTGGTAAAGCTAAGAGAAGGCTGATTTTTTTTGTTTTTGTTTCAGAATACTGGCATCCTTAAGTAATGGCATCCTATTTGTTACTTTTCTAACTGCCACCGCAATTTGTAATGTAATGGTTCATGATTATTTTGCCAGGTATTGTGTATCATATGCTGTATAACCCCCAATAAGAAGCTATTATTAAACAAACACATATAAAAAGTAAAATGAAACAAACAGTCAAAGCATTTAAAATTTTGTTTTAAAAAAAATCAACTAAATCTTTTAACTAATTTCCTTTATTCCGGTCTCTGTCTGTTACGAGAGGATCTTTTGAGAGATAAAAACCCCGCATTGAAATTCTTAAAATGAGTCAGTTTAAGTGTTAGCTCAGCTCCCAGATTCTCTTACAAATGCACTAAGGGGTGAAGAAAATAACAGCATAACCTAGGAAAATACATCTTCTGTCTCTGCTGCTTGCAGATTAGTTACTGGAGGTGAAATCCTGATCCCACTATGTGGATGGCAAAACTCCCATTGACTTCAGTGAAGCCAGGATTTCACCCTGGAAGTCCTCAGACATGGCACACAATCCAATTAACCACTCCTGGACCCCCGTTTCACCCTTCCGGCACATACTCGGGAATTGTTTTTGTTTTTCAAGCTGATCAGCCAGGAAAAATATAACCTTGCATCATCTGGCTGTGGCCAGACTTTTAAACAGAAGAGAAAAACCAAGATAGACAAGAAGTAGAAACTGATACACTGGGAGGGGGAAAAGAGAGAAGGGAAAGAGTATAACAGAAACATTATGTTCACAATTCAGGAGTTGATCATGGACACTCAGGGTGAGGAGTCATCTGCCTCCCTCTTATCTTCTGGTTGGGTTAGATCATCTTCCAGAAAAAGAAGGCCCAACTATGTGTTAGTAAATCCCTGGATTTCAGCATATGGTGTTGGTGCCCATGACAGCAACACTGATCAGGATGGTGAATATGCTGCTTCCGGAACACCCTTCCACACTGAGTAAATTCTCAAGTGTCCAACACACTGACAACCTTGTCCCATCAAAACAATTTTCCAGCTATCTATATGGATAGTTCCTCTCATTGAGAGAAGAGTCTGTTCTGTTGCTATTAATAACCGCACCAAAAGTCTTGAAGACCCCTTGTCAATATTTCGTGCAGTCCAGACAAACTCAGTAGCCACGATTTCTTTGACTTCCTTCCATACGGCCTTTTAACAACTTTACATAATACACATATTATCATAACTTTTCCTGATATCTTTCATGCACTTTGGACAATATGTGTGTCAGTTAAGGGAAGAGGATTAGCAAAAGATTGCCTGCTACAAAACGTGAATTAATGTAGCATTTCTCAGGAGTGTGAAATACAGTCTCAGGGTTACTAATTTACCAGGTAACATCAGGAAAGCCTTAACAACAGTAAACTCCTACTAGTGTATTAACATATTGTACTGGAATGCAGTACAGGCTCAAAGAAACAATTTGAAATCAATAAATGCACCTGCTTTCCATCCCAAATGAGTCTATTTCTTCTTTTATGGGAACATCTGCTGAGGGAAGGAGGATTTGGCCTTTCAGAGTGGTTCTTTTAGTCAGTGCAAACACTTCTTACTTGGCACACGCTGGAATAATATTAACTGTTGACTGCCTTACAAATAGAAATGGAAAGGAAATGAAAAATGAAATAACTCATGATTATGAAGCAATTTATTTAATTACAGTAATGAAAAATTAGCTATTTGTGATATTTCAATTCCAACACTGAAAAGGTATAGAGAGAGAGAAAAGTTGGGCAGATTTTCACCCCATGTAAGTGCTACATTTACACTGAGCTATTGAAAGCTGAAATATTATTATTTTACAGATAAAGTTGTTCAGGTGTGATTTTCCAACACTTGTATTTAGTTTGGAAATAATAGACACTTTCACAAAAAGTGATAAAGAAAGAAATATTTAAGATTGTGCTGTTTTCATTTTAATTTATTTTCAAATCAACAACATATAAATTTAAACCGTAAATCGGTAAGCTGGAAGTATTCCTGAATTACTAATCAAGAAGCAGTAATAGCTTACAATTTCATTCTTTTCATCCATAATAAAGTGATACGAAACACTAAAGCCAATTATATATTTATTTCCTTTTTGACGCGTTTTATTTATGCTAATGGAAGTTACACACCAAGCACATGTCAAGAAGATAATACACCCCAATTAACCACCCTTGCTCGTACCTCTTCATTTTTAAAGCAATCCAGACGGCATGCATCTGTTTTTTAAAAGTTCCTAGCCCTGGCAGATGGGAAGATTATACTCTGGTTACATTTTGAAGACAATTGATGCAGTGATGTCTGCCTGAGTCTGCAGACAGCCTGAAACAATAAATATTGTTCAGAGAGGGGTGAACTGCCCCTATTCATTTCAGCAGGTTAATTGTGAAGTCTATTAAGGGACAAATTAAATTTCAACTTTGAAATTTCACTCGGATGAAAGCATACAAAGAGAGAAAATTTATGAAGAGGCAATCTTGCTTTGGCATCTTAAATGGATGGGACTTGTGAAAATAACATTTTTTTTTTTCAGTTTGACTTCTAGGTCTGCAAGATTAAATCATATGACTGTCCCCTGGATGTGACCTGACCAGCTACATGCTGTGTGCAGTGCAAAGCAGATAGCGCAGACTTCTTTAATTAGAAAGGTGCGAAGAGTGTTCCTGAACTCTTTTGCACTATCTTGTCAGTGGAACAAAGAAATCAAATTTTGCAACAACTAGTCACTTAAGAAGAAGAAAAAGCTAATTAGCTGGGAAGTAATCTTGTCTAGGCAAAACTATTAAAGAGGTTTACAGAAGGTGTGCGCAAAATCTGTATTTCTTACAATCAGCGATCAGTGTACTTGACAAATACTCCATGAGATAGGAACGATTTAGTTAGAAAACACATACATTTTTGATTTCAGAAATATTGCTACTGTGAAGCAACTTATAAAGATGAAATTTGGAGTTGGAAGAGGAGGAAGAAGAGGGAGGACTTATCACAATCATCCAAGTTCCTATCATGCTTGTTCTCAATCCTCTCAGGCAAAACACTCATCTCCATTTAGAAAAAAAATGTGTTTTCTGTAAAACAAATTGAGATTTTTGCCTAATCAGGGCAAGTCTACACTTATAATGCTGCAGCCACTACTTCTCCCATCAGCGTAGTTATTCCACCTCCACAAGATGTGGTAGTTGTCGATGGAAGAAGCCCTCCTGTCGATATAGCGCTATTTACATTGGGGGTTTCACTCGGGGTGGATTTCACAACCCTGAGCGACATAGTTACACCGATGTATGTTTATAGTGTAGACCTGGCCTAAGAGCGTGGAAGAAGATCTTGTGAAGTACTTCTTCTAACATCTCAAAAAGGCAATGGTATAAGGACATAGTAATCCATAGAATGAGGGTAAGTTTAAAGACACAGCTATCGGACTGTTGCCTATGTCCAGTCATAATTATCTTCGGTTTAAAGTCTATGTCCCTGCTAAAAGGGCTAAAAATAGTGCTATAACTAGGGACAAAGATGCTGTAAAGGTAAACAATTTATAAATTGGTGTTATTTCGTAACAGCTATGCATCTTCAGCATAGGGTCTTATGCACAATGGAATGTTAGTGCCATGCAGAAGCTCCATGTGAACTGTAGGACTCCTTCCTTAGTTTGCTTAATTACTCCAGAAAGAGGGGAGATATTGTTTCTGTTATTCCTTTCTGTGTCTAAAGTACCATCAGATTGCTTTCTGGATAATTTCCAGGAATTTAAACTCCCCCTTATGAGCAAATATATATTTTCTTAGGGTGGAACTAGAGTAAGGACAATGCGGAGTGCTTCTAAATATCCTAACTTTAAACGATAAACAATGAACTACAAGTAAGGGTATGTCTACACTGCAATTAAAAACCTATGGCTGGCCCATGCCAGCTGACTCAGGCTCCTGGGGCTCAGGCTAAGGGCCTGTTTAAATGCAGTGTAGACATTCAGGTTTGGGCTAGAGCCCAGACTCTAGCCCCCTGCTAGGCATCTACACCACAATTAAACAGCCCCTAAGCCTGAGCCTGAAACAGCTGTCATAAGCCAGCCGCAGGTGTCTAACTGCAGTGTAGACATACTTTAAGAGATCTGTCACGGTTTCTTCCCAGAAGTGTATAGCAGCAATGCTTGGAGTAGCCTGTGTAGAACTGACTGACAGACTGGTTTTTGTGACATAGTCTAACACCACAAGAAAGGAGATTCAAGTTTCAAATTCACAGAATGCCTCACAACCTCAACTTTTTGGTCAGTCTTCCAGCTTGTCATAACTAGATTAGGGACATATAAACATCATTTATAAAGAGTGGTCAGCTAGTCTCTGCAGGCAGTAAAGCAGAAGAAATGTATGGTTTGTGGTTTTTGTCTATGTCACATCTGAGACATTTTAAATCCACAACTAAAACCCAATTTGGTTAGATCAAATTACCAACGTAAAACCAGTCAGAGAAATGATAGTGTACGTGTGCATGCATGAAAAGTCCTGCAAACTTTCCCTCCACCCCACCCACATCCACACACAATATAAAATCCAACACTACATTGTGGGCAAATGTCTGTCTTATTATGGATAGGTGTGTTGTTTTCTCATTCAAGTGTTGCTCTCTTGAAAGTTTTGAATTAATCAGACTGAGCTTTCAATTGGGCCCATCACCATTCTGATTCTAACCCATTTCTAGGTAACAGGTTAATTGGCATGATACAGTGACCCTACGACTGTCAGGGGACAAATATTAATCCTAGTGAATAAGAGGGATATTTTCAAAAGCACATGGAGCAGTTTGGCATGCAACTCCCACTAAAAACTGATGGGAATTGGGAACCTAACTCCCATTTATGCTTCTTAAAATCTCCTAATTCACCGAGACATTCTGTTTAGCCATGAGATAAAATGTGTGGAATAACTGTTCTCAAAGATCATTCTGGAGCCAAAGGTAAATGCGGGGAATTAAAAGTAGGATTATATCAATGTGTCTACTTCCAGGAAAATTATATTTATTAGTGTATATTACAGAGGAGAAATTATTAAAGATGGATTGATGCAGAGGCTCACATATGAAAGCAAAGGCTGTTTTTATTTATTCTTAAACTTGAATTATTTGAATATCATATCAATAATCCTGTCAATCTTTTAGATTTTTACTTTTTTTTAAAAACAGCAAAATTAGGCCCAGTTCTGCCCTCATTGACATTGGTGCAACTCACATATATATGTCCTTGTATCTGAAGGTATGATTTGGACCTTGCTTTTTGTGAAACATTATATTGGCAGCTGCAAGAGACTAAGCATATTATCTTGTGCAATGATTGGGTCAGATGTCACCAGTTTACTAGGCTCAGACCTGGTCAGTATCTGTATGGGAGACCTCTAAAAAACCCTCAGGTGCTACCGGAGGGAGTGTTAGTGGTTCAGTAGGTAGCTCTTCTTTTTAAGTAAACACAAACAATACTCCAGTGTAATGTTTAAAGGGCACTGTGCTGCTTGAGTGCAGCCTTTCAGATAAAATGTAAAACGACTTGGTGACTAATGACTCCACGCTAGTGATATACTTTTAACTATATGAAAGTGTGTGTGTGTGTGTGTGTGTGTGTGTGTGTGTGTGTGTGTGTGTGTAAAAAAAATGCTGCTATTCTATTATATTCTGCTTACTTAAGTCCGATCGCATTACAACTGGCTATGGTTTTTAATTTAATTTTGTCAAGGTCCAAATTTCTTGGTCAAGGTATAGTCAAGGTTCAGACTCCAGAGAAAATAATACAAAAATAATAACTATTATGGTAATAAATAAAAAAAAAAGATATCGGGGTTTGTTCAAAAGCATCTGGCAGTTCGGATTTGGCCTGTGGTGTGCCTATTGACTACCCCGAACCTTTATGTTGCTGTGGGCTGTTCCACAGTTGCTATGTTTTACCAAGCAGTGACAAAGGCATTCTGTTTAGCCACAGCACATACACAGAGGCAACGCATGCTTCACTGTCAGTGCACCTCATTCCTGACCTGAAGGACTCACGTTTACGAGTGTGAGGATAATTTTACTGTGAGCGTTCTTCAATGTGGACACACATACCCATTATGAATTGGACTGAGACCACCAATTGGTTTCTCATAGGCTCATTTTTAAATTATTTTGACATAATTACTTTCAACCTGTCTTGTCAAACCTTACTAATTCCTTTCTGGGTGCTGATGTTCCCTGACAGCACAGAACAGCTGCAGTTCCATTCTACAGGTTGGAGGAGGATAGTGGGAGCAGATTTCAGGAGACTGCATGTTGTGCAATCTAGTTCTCTAGGGTTTTATACACTGCTGGGTACAGAGGTTTTTATGGGAGTGGAACAGAGCTAGTGGATCCCCTGCTACATGACTGGATTCAGGACCAGGGGTCGTAATGCTGCAGAGCCTACAGTGCTAAGGCTGAAGTAGTAGCGATTGACTTAATCAATCGCTGCTTGTGGCCTGGGAAACACAGAAGATGGCTTCCATCCCCACTCCCATTCCAGAAGATTTCCCTGTGCATTTCCTCTGGCTGGGTGGTGGAACCAAAATTTGTCCCATAACATAGCACTGGCTTAAACACAACCAGATAGCTGTATAGCATTACTGCTTACAAGAGAATGTCCAACTTCAGTTCCTCAACCACAAAGAAAATTAGGTAAAAGTGGGAGCAAAGGAAAGAACCACATTTCCAAAGGTTACAGAAAGGAATGATTTCTAAACTTCTAGCGATATCATATGGCATCATCAGTCAACTACTTTCCCAGTGTCACTCATTTTGAGTGACAGTCACTCTTTCCCCTGCTGTCACTCTCTCACACCAGCTGAAGTGTCACTCACAAGAAAGGCTGCAGGCAGTGAGCAAGCTTTCCCCTTCAGTTCCTTCTCCCTGCTACTAGAACCTACCAAGCAGACATCCAAGGCTTCGTCCTTCACCACTTCCACTTCTCCTTACTGTTTCTGGTGGCTCCCTCATACCCACTCTGCTCGTCAGTGCAACACACTGACGCAGCAAGTAGGGAGCAACAGACTGGCAGCACTGCTGCTTTCTGGCCTGGACCAGAAGCATTTTCCACCTGCAGGAGACAGTCATGGTGTGAGACAGGGCCACAATGTCATAGACAAATTCAGAGAGCAAAGGACTGAGCAAAGGATGAAGAAACAGGGCCAATAGAGGACAATGACCAGTGGCATGGCAGGGAAGGGACATGGCCAGGTGGTGGACAAAGAGAGAACCAATCTCAAAAACAGAAGGGAGATTGGAACGGAGAGACGGAAAGGGAGGAAATGAGACACTGAAGGGATAAATTAGGGAATGATGGTCTTGTGGCTCATGCACAGGACTGAGAGTTCATTCCCAGCACCTTGATCGTATCACCTCTTACAGCTTTAGTTGACCCCTCTGTAAAGTGAAGATAATACTGATGAAGCCCAGAGTTAGGTAAGAGCACATTAAGTAAGAGCTAATTCAAACACTTCAGTACAAAACATTCTGAGTTCTGTTCAGGGAACACATTTTCATTTCATAATCAAACACCTTTCCCCCCTGCCCCACCCTCCCGAATACAATTGCTCTCAGAGGTCAAAAGTGGCCTGTAGGCCATAGCCAGGTCATCACTGAGATCGGGGAAGATGTGGCCAATAAAAAAAAGTTACTCAAGAAGCTACTTACGGCTTGGCAGCTGTGCAGAGAAAATCTGAAAGAGCTGTCCTTTCTTTATGTTTTTACATTTTCTTTCCTGACTTATCTAGCAACTAAGTCTCCTAATTTGGTAGCAAACTTCTCATTGTGTTTGTTTGTTTGATTACAATCCAAACAAACTGCTGTCATGCAAGGAACTGTGTCAGCACAGTAGAGCCACCATCTGCATATTTCTGAGACAATGCAACCTGCATCCCAGATGTCTTCGATGTGTGCACTGTAACAGAAGATTACACAAGCAGAAAAAGGCAAAGGATTAGGGGCTGGCCAGCAAACAAGAATTCTGTTTCATGAAAATATTTGAGGTTTTGAAATTTGTTTTTGTTCTGCATTGAAACAAAAACAAGGCCTTTTGACAATTTTCATGAAAAAAACATGAGAGGGAGAAAAAACCCAGATTCAGAGCAGGGACTTGATCCTGGGTCCTCCACACTGCACATGAGTGCCCTAACTACAGTATCAAGCTATTATTTATTTTTGCTTTCTCTGCTTTTGAACAGAAATTCCATCCTAGACCTAAGAACCTTTCCCAACTAAAGTTTCATTGACACAGACATATTTCCACAAAATTGTTTTAGTTTCAATGAATTGGCATTTTCTGATGGAAAAACCTTCAATCAAAAAATTCTTGACCAGCTCTACAAAGGATAGGCACTTTGGATTCACAGTCACAATGCACACACAGTAAGTGCAGCTGGCATCAATATCAGGATGTGGGTTGATTTCAGGCCAGGGCACTGACTACTACAGGGAAAACACACACACACACACACACACGCACACACACACACACACTCTTTCCTTCTTTTAGCTGTGAAGATCCTCTACACAGATATTGAGAAGTGACTGAAGAGAATCTTATGACCCCAGGAGATAGAAATATAGAAATTCCAAAGAACCCAAGACGAACCAAAGGAAAATCGCATCCAAAGAGATGAAAAGTTCCAGCTGCCTGCTGACCACATGAGAAATCCAGAACAGCTCCAAAGGTGCCAAAACAACTGTTCAAAGGAGTGTGCCAAACATCCAGATGCTGCTGCTGGCAGAGCAAACATATCTTCCATAGTCCGATAGCATATGGGCCTGGGGGCAGATATCCAAGAGCTTAAGTGTAAGGGAATAACGGGCTGCTCATCACCCAATTTGTATCCTTTCCTATAAATAGGCATTTAGAAATGATTTTTAAAAGCTTTAAATTCTTTCGGAAATGGCACTTTTTAAATATTAAAATAAAAAGATGTTTGAACTCATGATTTCATTGCAATTGATAAAGGTCTCCATGGCAGAGACTAATCGTGCCAGTGCCTGCAAAACCTCACTCGTGTCAGCAGGCCCACTGCAGGGAGCTGATCCTTTAAAAAATAATTATTTTGATGTGCTGGTGACACAGGAATGAGTTTTCCCCTTGTCCTCTCTGACTGGTGGAGCCTTCAGTGCCTTGAGACAAGAACTCAAAAACAGGATCCCATCCCAGTGTTAGTTATGAGCTTTGCACCCATCTGCCTTCACTCTAAACAGTTTTCTACGCTCTGCCTGTTCCCAATACCCTCCCTTCCATAAGTCACAGCAGGCCCTGCTCTAGAAGGGAGCTGGTACAATTTAAGCAGAGTAATGCCACGAAGTATCAAGAGAGAGAAGGAACTCATAATGCAATTATATATTAATTGAGTAACCAAAGATTGTTAAGAACTTTAGAGACATTTAATATGAAAAGTCTCCATCCCAAAGGGGTCAGATTTTCTCCTCTGGGGCAAGGCATTATGAGGGTGCAATGGAATCATACTAGCAGACGGTTTCGCTCAGCTATGTATACCTATAATTTATAATCGGTAATATAATTGATTGAGTTGAGCTGGAACATCATTCAGAGGCAGGAACTAAGATCTGAGAGAGTTTCTGGAGGGAAAACCCTAGGAATAGCCAAGCAAGGGGAGAAAGTTCAGGCTAAGGTTTATATTTTTCTTTCTCTTATTTGAATTGCAGTACCAGTAAACAGGGCCGCCGGTGGGGGGGTGGGTGGGGGGTGGGAGTGGGGCAATTTGCCCCAGACCCCGGGCCCCATAAGGGCCCCCATGAGAGTTTTCAGGGGCCCCCACGATAGTTTTCGGCGGCCCTTCAGCGGCGGGCGGGTCCTTCAGTGCCGCCAAACACACCCGGAGTGAAGGACCCGCCGACGCTTCTTCCGCTCCGGGTCTTTGGCGGCAATTTGGCGGCGGGGGGGGTCCTTCCGCTCCATGTCTTCAGCAAAGTGCCACGAAGACCCGGAGCGGAAGGACCCCTGCTGCCTGAATTGCCCCCAGGCCCCCTGAATCCTCCGGGCGGCCCTCCCAGTAAAGCCGAATCTCAGGACAGAGTTATTGTAGCAGGAAGGTCCAGTGACCAGCTGGCCTAGTGGTCAAGTCATGGCCTTACAGTGTCTGCCAACCTAGTCACTCCAGAGGGGGCCTCTTCTGTGGCCTCAATCATCCCCATGTGTTCCGACTTTTTTCCAGAGGTTTGTCATTACAAGGGAGAAGCAGGCAACACAAGTTAAGAAGAACCAGGCCCAGCCACTCCACTAGGTCCCAATCCAAGACCTAGTAGTTTGTCAAAGCATCCAGCCCAGTTACTGAGCTACCCCAAATTATGTTTTCCCCTGAATCACTTCCTATCTGTCTGGATCTCCTCAATTTGGGGCACAGTCACTGACTTAGCAGACTCTCCTTGGTCGCATAGTGTCCTGCTCAATCAATCTCTTCTAGGGCTTTCAGCTCATAAAGCGTGGAAAGGAGGAATCCAAGTCCCTGCTGCTTGAGCAGCCTTCACAAAGCTGTTGCCACTCCTGACATCTCTTAGCATCACCCTTGCTTCCTAGCGCTACATGCAGTTCATTCCTCCCTTTTCCTGGGCTGTCAATGTTTTTAAACTGTTCCTTCACTAACAACATGCCTTGCACCTGTTGAGGGGCAGGGCCTCCCTTGCCCAGTACTGCTCTACTCCCAGCCCCGGTTTAGTATGAGGCCTGTAGACCCCATCACAGATATAGTTGGACTATATGTAAGGGGACTGTTGCCCCCTTACTAACATTCAGTGGGGGTGTTTTAGTTGCTAGCTCCCAGTACTAAAAAGGGGGAAGGGTCGATGGGAAATCAGGACCCTGAGACTGACAGTCCCCAGGAACAATGGGGAGAGGCCAATGCTCCAGGTCAGCCTGAATGACAGGGCGGGCAGGCTAATCAGGGAGTCAGGAGGCCAGGGAGGTCCCGTCCTCCCTGTGAGCTGGAATTGCCTGGGTCAGACAGAGTGGGGCCGAGCTAAGGAGAAAGCAGGGCCCCAAGCTGAGCTGGGGACCAGAGCTATGCCAGATCCAGAGGGACCAGAAAAGCAGCCCAGAGAGAGCAGACCCCGTCCTGCGAGCAGAGCTGCAGCCCCAAAGCCAGAGGCACAGCCCAGAGAGAGCAGACTTGCTCTGGGAGCAGAGCTGCAGTAACCAGAGCCAGAGGGTCCAGAAAAGCAGCCAGGAAGCAGGTCAGTGTTGGGAGCAGAGTCACAGAAGCAGCCTGCAGAGCAGACGTGTCCTGGGAGCAGAGCTGCAGCAACCAGAGGCAGACGGGCCAAAGAAGCAGCCCAGGGAGCTGGAGGCAGAGCAGCAGCAGCAGTGCTGAGACCGAGTGGTGCAGCTGGGGCTGGAGCAGTCCGGAGCTGGGTGCGGTGAGCAGCTGGGGAGAGCGAGGGGGACCCTGGGCAGCAGGCCCAGCACAGGGAGACGCCTCAGCCAAGAGACTCTGCAGGCCAAGCTTGGATCATAACCCCGACAGGGCGGGGGCGACCCTGGGAAGAAGGGTCCTACCACTTAGAGCCTGAGAGCGTGTGGCCACCACCAGAGCAAGTGTCCAACCCACAGCATCCCTTCAGCACAACCAGGGCCTGCGAAGGAGGCCTGGGACTTACAAGGAACAGACTGTGACCTGCCCGGACATTCCAGAGACACTGTTTGTGATGTTCCCTGCCACAGAGCGGGGTGATGTGTTTCCTTTAACCGTTCCCATTTTTCCTTATTCTTTTTAAAATTAATTGTTGATTAAATAACTTGCATTTGCTTTAAATTGTATGTAATGGTCAGTGGGTCAGACAAGTGCCCAGTGCAGAGAGAGTACCCCGGAGTGGGGACACCCTAGCCCCTGTCTTAGGTGACCACAGCAGGGTTGGGGGTTGAGCCCCCCAGGAATCCTGGGCCCAGCCTTATTGGGTTTACAAGGACTCTGCCAGACAGGAGAGTGGAAGGGGAGTCCTCAAGGGCAGGGAGGCCACTGGGTAAATGAAGTGGGAGCGAGGACTCAGATCCTTTCGCTAGCCCACTTCACCAGGGTAGTACAGAAGCCAGAAAAGTTCCCCACAATAGCGGGACTATTCCCCTGCTTACATATACACAAGAATGTCTAACTGTATTAGGAGCAGGATGGGCACGCCTTCTGCTTACGCCACACAGAAAGGGATACAATCAGTGTATTTTTCTTTATAAACTCCTCATCGGCCCACTAATCCCTCTCACTGGGATTTATTCGTAAAACATTCCAGATCCCCAGGCAGCTTCCAGTAGCCACTTTTAAAATCAACCCATGTCAGAGAAAGATTTCCTCCTCTGTCCCTTCACAAAAGAAAAAATATATATACCTGGTGAAGGCGCAGGATAGATTAGACTCAGCCCTAGGGCAGTAACAGCTTTGCTATAAATAAATGTCACAAAATTAAAAGTATGACATCTGGCAGCTTTGCCGGATTAGAAGTTAGAAGCAGGAGCTTTTTATCCCACAGGAAAAAAAGATTTCCAACTTCAAAATGAGGCTGAACAATCTAGCCTTGGAAGGGCTTAAGATATTGGTCCTTCAAAATAATGGCTTCAGATGTTTTCATGGCTGTCACTGAGCCCTTAGTGAACTCATGGGATCAAAGCTACCTGGCTCTACCTGGAAGGATATGAAAAATAGTCCCAGTAGAATTTTAAAATTCTCTAAGATATTCCTAAAAATAGTTTGTGACCTATGGGACGCATACATTATAGGGAAACAACATAAAAATTCTTACTCTCATTTACAATGTCTTGCATAAGTCATTCATGTCCTTTACCCATAAGCAATGCAGCTATCTCAAGGTAATACTGCTAAAATCTTTCACCATGCCATCTTGTGTTTCATTTTTTTCCTCTCACACTCAAGAGACACAGACAAAGAAGTTTTAAAAATAGGCTAAATGAAGGAACTAAGATTAAGTTTAGAAGTGTGAGCAACAACGGTGATGTCGTGGTGGGAGTCTGCTATAGACCACCGGACCAGGGGGATGAGGTGGAAGAGGCTTTCTTCCGGCAACTCGCAGAAGTTACTAGATCGCACGCCCTGATTCTCATGGGAGACTTCAATCACCCTGATATCTGCTGGGAGAGCAATACAGGAGTGCACAGACAATCCAGGAAGTTTTTGGAAAATGTAGGGGACAATTTTCCGATGCAAGTGCTGGAGGAACCAACTAGGGGCAGAGCTCTTCTTGACCTGCTGCTCACAAACCGGGAAGAATTAGTAGGGGAAGGTAAAGTGGATGGGAACCTGGGAGGCAGTGACCATGAGATGGTCGAGTTCAGGATCCTGACACAGGGAAGAAAGGAAAGCAGCAGAATACGGACCCTGGACTTCAGAAAAGCAGACTTTGACTCCCTCTGGGAACTGAGGGGAAGGATCCCCTGGGAGAATAACATGAGGGGGAAAGGAGTCCAGGAGAGCTGGCTGTATTTTAAAGAATCCTTTTTGAGTTTACAGGGACAAACCATCCCGATGTGTAGAAAGAATAGTAAATATGGCAGGTGACCAGCTTGGCTTAACAGTGAAATCCTTGCTGATCTTGAACACAAAAAAGAAGCTTACAAGAAGTGGAAGATTGGACAAATGACTAGGGAAGAGTATAAAAATATTGCTCGGGGATGCAGGAGTGAAATCAGGAAGGCCAAATCACACCTGGAGTTGCAGCTAGCAAGAGATGTTAAGAGTAACAAGAAGGGTTTCTTCAGGTATGTTAGCAACAAGAAGAAAGTCAAGGAAAGTGTGGGCCCCTTACTGAATGAGGGAGGCAACCTAGTGACAGAGGATGTGGAAAAAGCTAATGTACTCAATGCTTTTTTTGCCTCTGTCTTCACGAACAAGGTCAGCTCCCAGACTACTGCACTGGGCAGCACAGCATGGGGAGAAGGTGACCAGCCCTCTGTGGAGAAAGAAGTGGTTCGGGACTATTTAGAAAAGCTGGAGGAGCACAAGTCCATAGGGCCAGATGCGCTGCATCCAAGAGTGCTAAAGGAGTTGGCGGATGTGATTGCGGAGCCATTGGCCATTATCTTTGAAAACTCATGGCAATCCGGGGAAGTCCCGGACGACTGGAAAAAGGCTAATGTAGTGCCCATCTTTAAAAAAGGGAAGGAGGAGGATCCTGGGAACTACAGGCCAGTCAACCTCACCTCAGTCCCTGGAAAAATCATGGAGCAGGTCCTCAAGGAATCAATTCTGACGTACTTAGAGGAGAGGAAAGTGATCAGGAACAGTCAGCATGGATTCACCAAGGGAAAGTCATGCCTGACTAATCTAATTGCCTTCTATGACGAGATAACTGGCTCTGTGGATGAGGGGAAAGCGGTGGACGTGTTGTTTCTTGACTTTAGCAAGGCTTTTGACATGGTCTCCCACAGTATTCTTGCCAGGAAGTTAAAGAAGTATGGGCTGGATGAATGGACTATAAGGTGGATAGAAAGTTGGCTAGATTGTCAAGCTCAATGGGTAGTGATCAATGGCTCCATGTCTAGTTGGCAGCCGGTATCAAATGCAGTGCCCCAAGGGTTGGTCCTGGGGCCAGTTTTGTTCAATACCTTCATAAATGATCTGGAGGATGGTGTGGATTGCACCCTCAGCAAGTTTGCAGATGACACTAAACTGGGAGGAGAGGTAGATATGCTGGAGGGTAGGGATAAGATACAGAGGGCCCTAGACAAATTAGAGGATTGGGCCAAAAGAAATCTGATGAGGTTCAACAAGGACAAGTGCAGAGTCCTGCACTTAGGACGGAAGAATCCCATGCACCGCTACAGACTAGGGACCGAATGGCTAGGCAGCAGTTCTGCAGAAAAGGACCTAGGGGTTACAGTGGACGAGAAGCTGGATATGAGTCAACAGTGTGCCCTTGTTGCCAAGAAGGCCAATGGCATTTTGGGATGTATAAGTAGGGGCATTGCCAGCAGATCGAGGGACGTGATCGTTCCCCTCTATTCAACATTGGTGAGGCCTCATCTGGAGTACTGTGTCCAGTTTTGGGCCCCACACTACAAGAAGGATGTGGAAAAATTGGAAAGAGTCCAGCGGAGGGCAACAAAAATGATTAGGGGGCTGGAGCACATGACTTATGAGGAGAGGCGGAGGGAACTGGGATTATTTAGTCTGCGGAAGAGAAGAATGAGGGGGGATTTGATAGCTGCTTTCAACTACCTGAAAGGGGGTTCCAAAGAGGATGGATCCAGACTGTTCTCAGTGGTAGCAGATGACAGAACAAGGAGTAATGGTCTCAAGTTGCAGTGGGGGAGGTTTAGGTTGGATATTAGGAAAAACTTTTTCACTAGGAGGGTGGTGAAACACTGGAATGTGTTACCTAGGGCAGTGGTGGAATCTCCTTCCTTAGATATTTTTAAGGTCAGGCTTGACAAAGCCCTGGCTGGGATGATTTAGTTGGGGATTGGTCCTGCTTTGAGCAGGGGGTTGGACTAGATGACCTCCTGAGGTCCCTTCCATTTCTGATATTCTGTGATTCTATGATTCTATGAAACAGGAAATGGGTTTTCTGCAACTTTTAATAATAGAAACAAATATGCTGTCATAAATATAAAGGGAAGGGTAACAACCTTCCTGTATACAGTACTATAAAATCCCTCCTGGCCAGAGGCACAAAATCCTTTTATCTGTAAAGGGTTAAGAAGCTCAGGTAATCTGGCTGGCACCTGACCAATAAAGGGACAAGATACTTTAAAATCTGGGTGGTGGGGGAAAAGGTTTTGGTCTGTCTGTTCTGTGTGCTTGCCAGACACAGATCAAGGAAGCAAGCAATCCAACTCCATTAGAATTAGTAAGTACTAGCAAGGGAATGCATTAGCTTATTTTTGTTTTGGCTTGTGATTTTCTCTGTGCTGAGAGGAAGGTGTATTCCTGGTTTTCTTTTTGTAACTTTAAAGTTTGGCCCAGAGGGAAATTCTGTTTTTTAATCTGATTGCCCTGTAAGATTATCTTCCATTCTAATTTTACAGAGGTGCTTCTTTTACCTTTTTTCTTTACAATGAAGTTCTGTTTCTTTTAGAATCTGAATGGGTTTTTTTTTTAGTGTCCTAAAAAACCCCAAGGTTGGTCTGTGCTCATCTTGTTTATGCGCAAGCCTCCCCAGGAAAGGGGGTGTGGGGGCTTGGGGGGATATTAGGGGGGAGTAGGAACTCCAAGTGGTCCTTTCCCTGAGTTTGTCTAAATCACTTGGTGGTGGCAGCGTTACGTAATCCAAGGTACAAGGGAGAATTAGTGCCTTGGGGAGTTTTTAACTTAAGCTGGTAGAAATAAGCTTAGGGGGTCTCTCATGCAGGTCCCCACATTTGTACCCTAGAGTTCAGAGTGGGGAGGGAACCCTGACATATGCTAACATCTAAGCAGGGTCCAGAGCAAAAAAAAAAAGAGGGTCAGAGAAGCCTTATATATATGTGTGTGTGTGTGTAAATTCAACTGTACATAAGAAGTTCAGATTCCATCTAGGGGTCAAGACTTAAATGAGGTGTCAGAGGAGGGCCCATGAAACTTCTAAAGCCCAATGAGGGTGAAGGGTGGCTATTAATGCAAATTAAAAGCACATAGTGTAATCTCTGGAGTATAAAGAGTATACCAAAGATTTCTGAATGAACCCTACTTTCAGTAGGAAATATCTACAGAAACAGACCAGAGACAATTAGAAGTTTTGATGAACTGGTATATATCTGTATATGTTTATATCAATCATCATCAGTCCATTCCATTTTGTGAACACCATTTTGATAGTAAATTGCCATGTGCTCTTCAGTTTTGCACTGTAACCTTCATCTTGGGTTAAGACACCTAGGAGATGTTAGGATAAATCCTTATATCTAGCAGAGGATCTAACAATGGGAAAGCCATCAAGAGTCCTCAGTCTTGAGGATCCTTCATTCAAAAGGGTCCACCCTAGAACCATAGTCCAGGGGAAATATTTTTCCCAGTTTAGACCCCTGGATAGGAGGCTGGAGTTAAGTAATGATTACCTGACAGGGGATTTTGAATCTACTTGGAGGGTCACCTAACTGAAGGGCCAGAACTCTATTTAAGGGATGGATCTTGTGAGCAAAAGTGTTCTCTTTCCAGTCAGTCGTTGGTGGCCAACAGGAAGACTGAGCAGGAGGACTCTGAAAGGACACAAACCAAAACCCAAAAAAAGCATTGGAGTGGTGAGGACATTAGAGGGAGGGGTTTTGCATGCACATTTGTTATTTTTCCTTATAGTTATAACTCTTGTGCTCTGACTATGAGTAAAGTGTTTCTGGTTTAGAAGTTCCTTTTGCATAATCTCTGTGTTCCCTTGTTTAACTGTCACACGGTCCCCAAAGGATTAAACAGTAAACCAGAGTACCTACAAGCATGGAGATGTCAGGAGCGTGTGCTTAAACTATTGGAGGCTTAGGTCAGCCGGACCAGGGGATCCCATATCCCAGGAAAGGATGTGTTGTCCAAGAGTATGTCAAAGAGGCAGACTAAGACAGTATCTGGATGGTGTTCAGACCCAGTAGACTTAAAGGCACATGGGATCCAACAGTTGAGAACATTGCAGCAGCCTAGTGTCCAGCCATAAGGGGAGCTCAACCAGGGCTGTAACAGAAATAAAAATTATTTTGAAATGTCTTAATATTCCAGATACAGTCACAATTATTCATGAGTGTATGCTCTTTGGTTAGAGTCCTGATTGTCATATATGACATGAGGAAGATAATTTCAGTGAGCACAAGTTCATCATATCTTAAACCCTTCTGCAAACATAGGCTCAATAATTATACATATGTTCCTAACCAGATGATAGGAAAATGTATATAAAAAGTAAATCACTAAAACACACAGATGTCCTGAGCCTCTTTCAATAAATAAGCAGTCTGATGATGTTTCTCAGATTTTGACTCTACTCTTTTTTTAGTCCTATGTTCTGTTACAAGTAGCCATTTGCTACATGTTAAATGATGTCACCTCATGTTCCATAAGTAATTTTTGTTCACATTGGTACATCTGCTTTCAGTTCAGAGGCTGAAAGTCCAGTCTGATGTTTTGGCAGACAAAAATGGAGCCAATCCTAAGACAAGCAGGTGATTTTTCTCAATTCACACTACTTCACAATGGTAGCATTCCCTACCCGTATAACCTTTGATACCATTCAAAGTTTGAACAAAAGAAAACAGAATGAAGATATTACCTGATACTATTTATTTTTACAATTAAGGCAGTACTTGTTTAATTTCAAGGGCCAAATGGGTTTGAACAGGATAGGCAATCAGGAGTATGGGATTTATTAATCAGTTTGTCATTAATACTGGCTTAAAAGTCATGGGAGTGTTACTATTTAAATATTTAAGCCAACTGTGTTATTTTTAACAGTGAGCCTTCTGATTACATTTTGATATGTTTCACTGCCAAATTTTCAAAATTTGTTTTCTATATTGCACCTGTTAAGTACTTAGAGGAGCAAATCAGTAATTCTGTATGGAAATTGTGCACATGAAGTGTAATTTGCATGTGCAATTAAATATTTGCATATGTACACTTATACTTTAGGGAGCAACACAGAGGTATAGTTTTGAAAAAGATTAAGATTTCAAACTAAACTATGTAATTTTCACCAGTTGAGGATCTGGCTCCATGTGTTCAAAGGAAGACAGGGTAAACTGATGTGTTAACTTTACATTTGCTATTAATACATTTTATTTTTGTGCTTGAAAACAAGACTCGCAAGTTGCTCTAAATTAACCACAAGTGGTTGGGCTAGACCCAGGAATCACTTGTGAAATTATATGTCTCTGCTATGCAGGAGGTCAGACGAGATGGCCATAAAGGTCCCTTCTGATCTCAAATTCTATTATTTTGTCATAGAACACAGATGAACTAGAAAAACACACAGGGAAGGTTTCATTGTGATCTATGTTGGAAAATGATAAATGGTCTAAAAATCTGAAATACTTGCTACCGGAACAATAAAATGCTTGTTTTAAATGTTCACTTTAGTTTTCAGTAGTCTCATAACAGCAGATCCGAGCCAGGACGGGTACTGGCATAAATCTGTGAATTTGTAAAACAGTTTATTTAGTGGTTAAGGACTTGATGTCTCCACTGTGCTTTTAGTATGTACTGTTGACATGCATTGTAAAAATAGTTTTATTTTCTTTGGCTATAAACTCTATGTATGATGAAGACCAAGCTACAGATAATGTCACAGCTAAATTTCCTCCCATTACTACCTCAATGTTAAATTCCCAAAAGGATGTGGTGAAACACAGATTAAAACTATCAGATATTTTAAATGAATGAACAAAATTGGAAGGAGAGGGGAGGCAAGGGAGAGGGGATTCCAGCATAGGCACTGTTTTCACCACACATTCTGGCAAAAACTTTCACCTGTTTCCATATTCCAGTCGTCCCTGTAGGAACTGCCCCCATTACTTTCAAACAGCTACAAACAAATACTGCCTGCCCCTTACGTTTGTTGTTGTCATTACAAGCCCAGCTATTCAGAAAGCCTGCCTACTGCGGTCCAAAATACAGCTTTAATAAAATCCACTCTCTTAGGAAAAAATGTTGCTTTCTAGGGGATACATAGCAACAGAGCATACAAAGGTTTAACACATCAGCAGAGAAACTATCAGACCTGTTGAATTCCAGCAGGTCAGCTGTTCATTAAAAATGGCTCTTGCTGGTGATAGTCTTAGAGATAGTGGAACGGAAAATAGAGTACTCCCCTCATCTCCCCCACAGAACAACTCTTGACTGAAGTAAGAATGCCATCACCTGTTATCGGATTATCAATGGTCTGAGATGAGAGTGGTCCATTTCATTGGAGAGAGGCAGCCCAAGTGCTACTGGAGTGTTGAAGGGACAGAAACTACACATCAGAAAGATCAAAAGCTTCAAAAAATTCAGATTCAAGACAGGAATGATCTGCAAACCAGAAAATAATCCAGTTTGCTATCTCATAGCTGTTAGCTCTGCAATGCCAGCACAGAAGTAAAAGCTAGCAGAGATTTGTTTTCATATCTAATGTCAGCAGATATCCCTGTGAATACAGACATAGGGACCAGATTTGCTGAGTAAGAAGATGTTATCTACATAGTGCTTTTTGGAACCACCCTCTAAAAATCCATTGTTCTCACTACACTCTTGCTTTCTCCTCCTGCCCTTCTCAATTCCAGCATTATTGTAGAGCCCAGTATTCTCAGCAACACCTAGAGTTAAATATTAATACATTACCCCATGTGACGTTATCGCATTAAAATGTGACCATGCAAACCATCTGTTATATAATTGCAACGGATCTTATACAAAGTATGACACATGGCCAAAAACGGTTAAGCAGCTTGCAGGCTAAATAACCCAAAGCCAACCTTTAGAGACATGTTAGAAGAATATGCAAATTGTAATTAGGGCCATTCCATGCTAGATAGGCTAGAACTTTGAAATGCAAACCTATGTTGTTAGAAATTAAAGGTGATACTAATTGTAGGTGTTTACTTATATCTTGTATGTTAGCCATGTAAACAGACAGTTCCTGTCTATCACTATAGCTATTGATTCAGAGATCAAAAGGGAATATTAACATTTAGATAAATCTGGCGTGAAATAATGTCATTGTCTATATGTCACTTTAAAGTTTGTGATAGGCTGCCTAATGGGTAAATTGCCTTATGTAAATCCGTGTAGCTAATTACCGGTGATGCTTAGGAAATAGGTCCACTTCAAAGTATCCGTGATTGCCTATTGTTCGCCTAAGGACTCTGAACTGTAAAAAGATGCACTGGGTCCCAATCCTTTTTACCTCAGATCTGCTTGATGCTTCACGCAGGGGAAGCTTAAGACACAAAGATGAGATCCAAGCCCTGACTGGAGCAGCCTGAATATAAACATTACACTATAACCTATGAACTAATTCTGAAAGAACTCTTTGCAACTACAAAGCTCACTACCTCTGCTATGTTTCAGAGTGCTAGCCGTGTTAGTCTGTATCAGCAAAAAGAAGGAGGAGTACTTGTGGCACCTTAAAGACTTAGGGCATAAGCTTTCGTGGGCTAAAACCCACTTCATCGGATGCATGCAGTGGAAAATACAGTAGGAAGACATATATACACACAGAGAACATGAAAAAATGGGGGTTGCCATACCAACTCGAATGAGAGTAATCGATTAAGGTGGGCTATTATCAGCAGGAGAAAAAAAATTTTGTAGTGATAATCAGGATGGCCCATTTCAAACAGTTGACAAGAAGGTGTGAGTAACAGTAGGGGAAAAATTAGCATGGGGAAATAGTTTTTAGTTTGTGTAATGACTCATCCATTCCCAGTCTTTATTCAAGCCTAATTTAATGGTGCCCAGTTTGCAAATTAATTCGAGTTCTGCAGTTTCTTGTTGGAGTCTGTTTTTGACGTTTTTTTTGTTGAAGGATTGAGACTTTTAGGTCTGTAATTGAGTGTCCAGGGAGGTTGAAGTGTTCTCCGACTGGTTTTTGATTGTTATAAATTCTTGATGTCCGATTTGTGTCCATTTATTCTTTTGTGTAGAGACTGTCCAGTTTGGCCAATGAAGATGGCAGAGGGGCATTGTTGGCACATGATGGCATATATCACATTGGTAGATGTGCAGGTGAACGAGCTCCTGATGATGTGGCTGATGTGATTAGGTCCTATAATTGTGTCCCTTGAATAGATATGTGGACAGAGTTGGCAACGGGCTTTGTTGCAAGGATAGGTTCCTGGGTTAGTGTTTTGGTTGTGTGGTGTGTGGTTGCTGGTGAGTATTTGCTTCAGGTTGGGGGGCTGTCTGTAAGCAAGGACTGGCCTGTCTCCCAAGATCTGTGAGAGTGAGGGATTATACTTCAGGATAGGTTGTAGATCCTTGATGATGCGTTGGAGAGGTTTTAGTTGAGGGCTGAAGGTGATGGCTAGTGGCGTTCTGTTACTTTCTTTGTTGGGCCTGTCCTGTAGTAGTGACTTCTGGGTAGTCTTCTGGCTCTGTCAATCTGTTTCTTCACTTCAGTAGGTGGGTATTGTAGTTGTAAGAATGATATGTGCCATCATGTGCCAGCAATGCCCCTCTGCCATGTACATTGGCCAAACCGGACAGTCTCTACGTAAAAGAATAAATGGACACAAATCAGACAGCAAGAATTATAACATTCAAAAACCAGTTGGAGAACACTTCAACATCCCTGGACACTCAATTACAGACTGGAATTAATTTGCAAACTGGACACCATTAAATTAGGCTTGAATAAAGACTGGGAGTGGATGAGTCATTACACAAACTAAAAACTATTTCCCCATGCTAATTTTTCTCCTATTGTTACTCACACCTTCTTGTCAACTGTTTGAAATGGGCCACCCTGATTATCACTACAAAAGTTTTTTTTCTCCAGCTGATAATAGCCCACCTTAATTAATGAGTCTCGTTAGAGTTGGTATGGCAACACCCATTTTTTCATGTTCTCGGTGTATATATATATATCTTCCTACTGTATTTTCCACTGCATGCATCCGATGAAGTGGGTTTTAGCCCACAAAAAACTTATGACCTAATAAAGTTGTTAGTCTTTAAGATGCCACAACTCCTCGTTCATCTCTGCTATGAATGTGAATCTCAGGAATTGTACTCATGTTTGTATGTATACTGATCTTTTAACCAATACTCACTCTCTCTTTTCTTTTTTAATAAATTGTAGTTGAGTTAAATAAGAATTGGCTGTAGCGCATATTTAGGTAAGATCTGGGATATTCATTAACCTGGGAGATAATGTGTCCGATCCTTTGGGATTGGTAAAACTTTCCTATATGACGAATAAGATTTTCAGTAATGCTCATCATATTTTACTTGAGTGTCTGGGTGGAGGTCTGAGGCTGGGTTACTTTAAGGGAACTATGTTGTTGGCTTCTGGATAACCAGTGAGGTATTATAGAAGCTGTTTTGTGCTGGCTTGGTAAATCTAAGTATTGGAATATCCACCAGCTTTGGGTATTGTTTGCCCCATTCTTTGCAGTTCACCCTAATTGAGTGACCTCAGTTGGCTCCCCTGGGACTCCGGTCACACCCTATTTAAAAGTGGAGGTTCCAAGCTTTCAGTTAGCATACAGCATTTTAGTTCTAGCTCTAGCAACCCTAAAATAGTCTCAGAATTGAAGCTGAACTGACCCATGCTTACACAGTGTAGTGCTATGTCCACCTCAAGTGGCTGGGCCACATAAAGGATTATCACTCTGCACAGTCATTCTGCTAACAAACCCAGGCCTCTAAGTTCAGGTGATAGATGCTCATTCTCTTGATCCAGAGGTTTGATCCTCATCATCAATGACCCATCCAAGGGCCCGATGTAACAAAAATATTGCGTTAATCAGATCACAAGATGCTGGCCATTGAAATGGTTACTCATCCTTCAGATCAGCTATGCTAGGTTGGCACTTTCCATCGCTCAAAATACCAGGTAGGTCCTCATAACCCTAGTTTGCAGCTTCAGTGTTATTTGACTCCTTCTTCCACTTACCACCACACAACCAGGCAGTCACCATGTCCTGCTGCCTTGTTCTCTGTCTCTTTTTACCATCTCAAAACTCCATCCCTTCCTTTCTGATCTCATGGCTAAAAAGTCTGTCCTGAGTATCTTTCACCTGTATCACTGCAACCTCTCCCACCTCCTCAATTCCTATTTTGTTCCCTTCTAGCCCGCTTAAACACCAGCTAAACTTCTCCCTCCCCATTTGGGCAATGTTTCTTCATTCACTGGTGCCCTCTACTCCCTCACTTATAAAGGTCAAGCTTAATTACTCATCCTTGTCGGTAAGTCTCTGCATAACTCTAATGCCTACATCTATGCTCCCATTTCAGAGCACTTCCAACTCTTCCCTGATCCTAATTAATTCCACCTCACTTCTCCCTTTGCTTCTGTTACTTGAAGTTCTCTCCCTCATACTGCAAGCACACTTCTTTGAGATCCCTCATCAAAACACGTCTTTCACAGAGCCCACATATACTAAACCATCTCAGTGAAAGATGCTCTCATCTTTTCATAGCTGAAAAACCAAAACCACACATTACTCTGTGAATCCTACTTCTCTAGCGATAGTTTTCTAGTTGATTTGTCAGTATTGCAAGGATTTTAGAATCAAGGCTAAAGAGGAAAATTAACCTGCAATTACCACAAATTCCTTCCAGAAGAAGGGAAATTGACCTCCATTATTCCTTTTTATAGATTTTTGATTCAGTTTAACAGAGATTTCTGGAAATTGGACTGTTTATTATTATTTGTGTTGCAGTAGCACCTAGGAGCCTCAGCCGTGGCCCAGCACCTTACTGTGCTAGGCACTCCACAACTAGAACAAAAACAGTCTCTGCCCCTAAAGAGCTTACAGCATCTCTTGAAATAAGCCATGTAATTTTTTTTTCATAAAACTATTGGAATTATTCAGGTCCTAGTGCCTGGTTGGACTTCAGTCAGTGTGTTGCATCAAGAATTTCCTGATACATTTGGAAGACTGTCTTTTTGGGAAGTTTTTCAAGGGGTCAGTAGTATCTACAGAAGGTCTTTGCTAAGTATCCTTTACAATAGTGAATTTTAGGACTTCTTATTCTTCACAATTTGTAATATTATTAAGTTTTAAAATATTATTTGTGTTTCTAATTATTTTGAATTGTGTGTATATGTGTATGTTTGGGAAGCTATTGATTTCCATCCCGTTATCAAAGCATGACTATAAAGCATGTCAACAAGTCTACAAATTGACACTGTGCTCCAGGGGTGAAAGTAACTTAAAGGATGTACCGGTACTCCGGAGTCCTGAGCAGGGGGCGCATGGCCTCAACTGGAAGAGGTGGGGCCAGGCCCTTTAAATCAAGATTTAAAAGCCCCAGGGCTCCGGCTGCGGCTGGGAGCCCCAGGGCCTTTAAATCACCCCCAGAGCTACCAGCTGCAGTGGCGGCTGGGAGCCCTGCGGCTCAGGGGTGATTTAAAGGGCCCCCGGCTTCGGCTGCTGCTACTGCAGCGGAGCTCCGAGCCCTTTAAATCACCACCGGAGCCCTGCCGCCACTACCCCAGGGTTCGGGGGGCACTTTAAAGCGCCAGCCTGGGGAAGCCGGTCCGATCCTGGCACTGCATACTGGCTCTTGCTGGTACGCCGGATTGGACCGGCTTACTTTCACCTCTGCTGTGATACCTTCTAGTGGCTGACTCGTACTTGGAGCTGTAAGGATGCTGCCTCTGGGGGGACACAACTGAGAGCATCAATTCAGGAAAAATTGCTTGGAGCAGGGTAGTTGCAGCCCAAGGCTGGGTTTCCTTTACTATTAAGGCACACCAAACCAGCTAAACAGAGAGGACTTTGGTCTCACCCCACTGACTAACCATAAGTCATACAAGCAATTCCCTTAGTTTCCCAGTATCACCACCAGTGCCACTCATTATGGGGACGAATGGTTATGAAAACCAATACCCCAGTAAAAGAAAAAAGGTTCTCCTGATCCCAAAAGACCAAGTCCCTGACCCAAGTCAATATACAAGTCAGATCTTACCCACAAATCACGCTGTTGCCAATCCTTTAGAATCTAAAATCTAAAGGTTTATTAATAAAAAGAAAGAAATATAGATGAGAGTTAAAATTGGTTAAATGGAATCAATTACATACAGTAATGGCAAAGTTCTTGGTTCAGGCTTGTATCCGTGATGGAATAAACTTCAGGTTCAAATCAAGTCTCTGGAGTACATCCACAGTTTGGATGGGTCATTCAGTCCTTTGTTCAGAGCTTCAGTGAAGCAAAGTCCCTCCAGAGGTAAGAAGCAGTATTGAAGACAAAATAGAGTGGTTTCCAGGGCCTTTTATATTCTTTCTTTTGTGGGCGGAAACCCCTTTGTTCTCCTGTGCAAAATCACAGCAACAAGATGGAGTTTGTAGCCACCTGGGCAAGTCACACGTTCATGCATGACTCAGTTTGCAGGCGGCAGCCATTGCTCACATGCTACCTTGAACGTCCCAGGAAGACTTTTTATGTGGATTGGAGTCTCCCAAGGTTAAGTGTTTCTTGATTGGGCACTTAATCTGCAAATTCCTTTCTCAAGAAGCTGACCAAATGTTTCAGTAATGCTACTTAGAATCAAACACATTGAGATACGAGTACATAGCCAATACTCATAACTTCAACTACAAAAATGATACACAAATACAGATAGCATAATCATAACGAGCAAATAATAACCTTTTCATAGACACCTCACATGACAACTTTTGTACAATATTTGCTGCAAATATATAACAGTGGTTGCAACAATGATCTATACGGTCACAGTTTATGTCAATAACGTCACAGGAGCAACAGAAGAAAAAATATTGTAGGGTCATTTAAAACAAACAAACGGTCTTTTAATATCAGCAGCAAAGCATGGGGTTTATTTAATATTCAGAAAATGGAAAAATCCCTGCTACATAACAAAACTACAGTTTAAAGGCAGGTTAAATGTCAGGTTTTCAGTGCACTGTTCGGCAGTGTCCTTTTAATTCTGTCCATTTAGGATCCTGTAATAATACTGCATTTTTCTGCTTGTCTATTTAGACTGTAAGCTCTTTGGGGCAGTGACTGCTGTAGCCTAAAGTTACCTGATCTGGGAGTATATCCAGGACAATTAAAAGCTGGGGTGTGAGCTCCTCTTGAAGGTCTAGCAACTTTTCCTGTGACAGGGTCTCAGTTAATAAAAGCTGATTCCTGTAGCATATGAGTCTTGAGAAAGCTAAATATACCAGATAGTGTGTGGTATACACAACAACCTTTTGAGGTGAGATAAAAGTATTTACAGCTTTCATATCTAATTTCCTTTTATTAAATTGGGTATTTTACTTAGAAACCAAAAACATTACTAAGTACGGTATTTGTGAAGTAGTAAAAAATACTGCTGTGTTTGGAAAGCACTCTAACCACAGAGTGGTTTAAAGATTAATTACCATTGTACAGAGAACATTTTTCACCTCTCCTATTGTTCAACCAAAAATATCCTCTTCAATTAAAACCTTTTAAAGTAACGCTTAACATCCTTTTTTAAATTAGTTGTTTATTTATGAGAGACATTTGTGTATATGAAGTCATTACATTTGTTATCCCTTCTTGGAATTACTTTGCTTTAATCCTATCTCTCATAGCATTATTACCATCCAAGGTAGTGTATGCTCATTGAGAGAGGGAATGAGACTTGACTTTAGGTTTTTCTAGATCACCACCAGGAACTAAGCTTAATAAATTGTAATATTGCAAATTAGATACATTTAAGGGATTAATCACCTCTACATGCCTTATTTTCAATGATGTGACAAAAACAGAAGAATGCATAGTATAACCAAAGGATCATGTAAGACCTTTTTTCAAGAGATTTCAAAGGCAGAGATTTCAAAGGCAACTAGGAAAGTTTATGTAGATTTCCTCCATTTATGGCATCTTACTATATTGTAAGGATAAAAGAAAAGGGAAAAGTTTTGGAAGGAAAATAAACCCTCAAGCTAAGTTTAGATAACCTCTAACTTAACTTTTCCTTTGGGCAGCTTATTCAGTTAATCACCGTCTGCAAAGTTTCTTTCTTCATCCTCTGAAACATGGTGTTGACCACTGTTAGAGACAGTATTCTGGACTAGATGGAACACAGGTCTGATCTAGCCATTGTGACACTGAGCCAGAAAGGGTTAAGCAACCAGCAGGCTAAAGTGACCCAATTGCAACCTTTAAGAACATATTAGAGAAGTATTGAAATGATAAGCAGGACCATTTCTTGTAGATCGTTATCAAAGCCATGTTAAATGGTTGAGGGTCCTGTACTCTTAGAGAATTATAAGTAAATACTAATTGTGTTTGCCTGTGTTTACCTATATCTTGTTAGATGTTAACAATGTGATCTAATCAGCTTGTAAATGCTAAATTTCTTTTCCTGTCTGTTATTATGTTCTATTGATTCAAAAGGGGATATTAGCCATTAGGTGAAACGTGTGGTGTAATAACATCGTCTTTATTTCTCTCTGAAGTTTGTAGTAAATTACCTGTGAACCTTTGAATGGTGAATTCCCTTATGCTAATCAATGCAACTAATTACCTGGGTGTACATAGGAAACAGGAAGTGAATTCTTTGCTTCAGTCTTCACGGCTGAAGATGTTAGGGAGATTCCCAAACCTGAGCCATGTTTTGTAGGTGACAAATCTGAGGAATTGTCACAGATTGAAGTGTCGCTAAAGGAGGTTTTGGAATTAATTGAAAAACTTAACAGTAATAAGTCACCGGGACCAGATGGCATTCACCCAAGAGTTCTGAAAGAACTCAAACGTGAAATTGCGGAACTATTAACTATGGTTTGTAACCTGTCCTTTAAATCAGCTACTGTACCCAATGACTGGAAGATAGCTAATGTAACGCCAATATTTAAGATGGGCTCTAGAGGTGATCCTGGCAATTACAGACTGGTAAGTCTAACGTCCATACCGGGCAAATTAGTTAAAACAATAGTAAAGAATAAAATTGTCAGGCAGACAGAAGAACATAAATTGTTGCGCAAAAGTCAACATGGTTTCTGTAAAGGGAGATCATGTCTTACTAATCTATTAGAGTTCTTTGAGGGGGTCAACAAACATGTGGACAAGGGGGATCCAGTGGACATAGTGTACTTAGATTTCCAGAAAGCCTTTGACAAGGTCCCTCACCAAAGGCTCTTACGTAAATTAAGTTGTCATGGATAGGAGGGGAGAGCCTTTCATGGATTGAGAACTGGTTAAAAGACAGGGAACAAAGGGTAGAATAAATGGTAAATTTTCAGAATGGAACGGGGTAACCAGTGGTAAGCTGGAGCCGGTTCGCACTGGTTCGCGCGAACTGGTTGTTAAATTTTGAAGCAGTTTTAGAACCGGTTGTTAACCCGCTTCCCTGCAGGGGGCGCTGAGGCTTTGATGGGCTCCGGCCAAGAAGTGATGAAATTCCTCCTCCAACCGCTGGGGGCGCTGCGCTGTGGGAGCCATGTGGGCTGCTGCCTGGCCCTGGCCACGAGCCCTGTTGCTGCTGCTGCTCCCCTGGCCCTGGGGCTCCCGCTGCTGCCTGGTGGGTCCCCAGCTGCTCTGCTGGGCCTGGGCTGCGTCCTGCTGCTTGGGCTGCTCCTAGCCACTCTCCCCGTGAGCACCTACCACCCTGCCTGCAGCCAGCCCTTGTCTCCAGCCACCCCCGCACCTCCTGCCCTGCCTGCAACCAGCCCTGCCCTGCCTGCACCAGCCCCTGCCGCACCCCCTGCCCTGCCCGCAGCCAGCCCCTGCTGCACCCCCTGCCCTGCCCGCAGCCAGCCCATCTCCAGCCAATCCTGCACCCCCTGCCTGCAGCCAGCCCTTGCTGCACCCCCTGCCCTGCCCGCAGCCAGCCCATCTCCAGCCAATCCTGCACCCTCTGCCTGCAGCCAGCCCCTGCTGCACCCCCTGCCCTGCCCACAGCCAGCCCATCTCCAGCCAATCCTGCACCCCCTGCCTGCAGCCAGCCCCTGCTGCACCCCCTGCCCTGTCCGCACCAGCCGGTCTCCAGCCACCCTCGCACCCCGTGCCTGCAGCCAGCCCCTGTCTCCAGCCACCCCCGCACCTCCTGTCCTGCCTGCACCAGCCCCTGCCGCACCCCCTGCCCTGCCCGCAGCCAGCCCCGGCCGCACCCGCAGACAGCCCCACACCCCCTGCGCTGCCCGCAGCCAGCCCATCTCCAGCCAATCCTGCACCCCCTGCCTGCAGCCAGCCTCTGCTGCACCCCCTGCCCTGTCCGCACCAGCCCGTCTCCAGCCACCCTCGCACCCCGTGCCTGCAGCCAGCCCCTATCTCCAGCCACCCCCGCACCTCCTGTCCTGCCCGCACCAGCCCCTGCCGCACCCCCTGCCCTGCCCACAGCCAGCCCCTGCTTTACCCCCTGCCCTGCCCGCAGCCAGCCCATCTCCAGCCAATCCTGCACCCCCTGCCTGCAGCCAGCCCTTGCTGCACCCCCTGCCCTGCCCGCAGCCAGCCCAACTCCAGCCAATCCTGCACCCCCTGCCTGCAGCCAGCCCCTGCTGCACCCCCTGCCGGGCCCGCAGCCAGCCCATCTCCAGCCAATCCTGCACCCCCTGCCTGCAGCCAGCCCCTGCTGCACCCCCTGCCCTGCCCGCAGCCAGCCCAACTCCAGCCAATCCTGCACCCCCTGCCTGCAGCCAGCCCCTGTTGCACCCCCTGCCCTGTCCGCACCAGCCCGTCTCCAGCCACCCTCGCACCCCGTGCCTGCAGCCAGCCCCTATCTCCAGCCACCCCCGCACCTCCTGTCCTGCCCGCACCAGCCCCTGCCGCACCCCCTGCCCTGCCCACAGCCAGCCCCTGCTTTACCCCCTGCCCTGCCCGCAGCCAGCCCAACTCCAGCCAATCCTGCACCCCCTGCCTGCAGCCAGCCCTTGCTGCACCCCCTGCCGGGCCCGCAGCCAGCCCATCTCCAGCCAATCCTGCACCCCCTGCCTGCAGCCAGCCCCTGCTGCACCCCCTGCCGGGCCCGCAGCCAGCCCATCTCCAGCCAATCCTGCACCCCCTGCCTGCAGCCAGCCCCTGTTGCACCCCCTGCCCTGTCCGCACCAGCCCGTCTCCAGCCACTCTCGCACCCCGTGCCTGCAGCCAGCCCGTCTCCAGTCACCCCCGCACCTCCTGTCCTGCCCGCACCAGCCCCTGCCGCACCCCCTGCCCTGCCTGCAGCCAGCCCCTGCCCTGCCCGCAGCCAGCCCCACACCCCCTGCGCTGCCCGCAGCCAGCCCGTCTCCAGCATCCCCGCACCCCCTGCCCTGCCCACACCAGCCCCACACCCCCTGCCCTGTATCTAGCCAACCCCTGCCGTACGCACCCCCTGCCCTGTCTCCAGCCAGCCCCGCACTCCCTGCCCTGCCCGCACCAGCCCCGCACCCCCTGCCCTGTCTCCAGCCAGCTCCACACCCTCTGCCCTGCCCGCATCCAGCCCCGCACCCCCTGCCTCCAGCTAGCCCTGCCCCACGCCCCTGTCTGCAGCTGGCCCCATGTCCACTGTTGCCCTGCAGTTCCCAGGGCAGTAACCCTGCACACCTGCTTCAATGAGGGGGGCAGGGAGCAGCTGGGATCCACACATGTGCACACCCTAGGGTGACCAGACAGCAAGTGTGAAAAATCAGGACAGGGGGTGGGGGGTAATAGGAGCCTATATAAGAAAAAGACCCCAAAATTGGGACTGTCCCTATAAAATCAGGACATCTGGTCAACCTAGCACACCCCCAGGGAGTGGCAGGGACCTACACATGTGAAACGGAGCTCATTTCTAGTTCAGACCCATCTTTGTAAAAAATAACTTTAGGTAGGGTTAACATACAGCCGTATTTTCCCAGACATGTCAGGCTTTTTGGTTCTTAAATCACCATCTGGGAGGAATTTTTGAATTTTAAAAATTCCTCCCGGGAAAATACGGACATATGGTAACCCTGTTGGTACAAAAAATATATACTGTGGCACATCCCTTAAATCAGAACTTTTTATAGGGAACCGGTTGTTAAGATTTTGGCAGCTCATCACTGGGGGTAGCTAGTGGTGTTCCCCAAGGGTCAGTCCTAGGACCAGTCCTATTCAACTTATTCATAAATGATCCGGAGAAAGGGGTAAACAGTGAGGTGGCAAAGTTTGCAGACAATACTAAACTGCTCGAGATAGTTAAGACCAAAGCAGACTGTGAAGAGCTTCAAAAAGATCTCACAAAACTAAGTCATTGGGCAACAAAATGACAAATGAAATTTAATGTGGATAAATGTAAAGTAAAGCACATTGGAAAAAATAACCCCAACTATACATACAATATGATGGGGGCTAATTTAGCTACAACTAATCAGGAGAAAGATCTTGGAGTCATCGTGGATAGTTCTCTGAAGACGCCCACGCAGTGTGCAGCGGCAGTCAAAAAAGCAAACGGGATGTTAGGAATCATTAAAAAAGGGATAGAGAATAAGACGGAGAATATCTTATTGCCCTTATATAAATCCGTGGTACGCCCACATCTTGAATACTGCGTACAGATGTGGTCCCCTCATCTCAAAAAAGATATACTGGTATTAGAAAAGGTTCAGAAAAGGGCAACTAAAATGATTAGGGGTTTGGAACGGGGCCCAGATGAGGAGACATTAAAGAGGCTACAACTTTTTCAGCTTGGAAAAGAGGAGACTAAGGGGGGGATATGATAGAGGTCTATAAAATCATGAATGGTGTGGAGAAAGTGAATAAGGAAAAGTTATTTACTTGTTCCCATAATATAAGAACTAGGGGCCACCAAATGAAATTAATGGGTAGCAGGTTTAATCAAATAAAAGGAAGTTCTTCTTCACTCAGCGCACAGTCAACCTGTGGAACTCCTTGCCTGAGGAGGTTGTGAAGGCTAGGACTATAACAGGATTTAAAGAGAACTGGATAAATTCATGGAGGTTAAGTCCATTAATGGCTATTAGCCAGGATGGGTAAGGAATGGTGTCCCTAGCCTCTGTTTGTCAGAGGGTGGAGATGGAAGGCAGGAGAGAGATCACTTGATCATTACCTGTTAGGTTCACTCCCTCTGGCGCACCTGGCATTGGCCACTGTCGGTAGACAGGATACTGGGCTGGATGGACCTTTGGTCTGACCCAGTATGGCCATTCTTACGTTCTTATGAAGTGCCTTCAAAGCAACAATGTATATTACCTGTTCTTCATCGAAGGAATGCCCACTGTGTTATCTGTATCAAGAGCCTACTGTAGCCTGCCAGAGATCTATAAAAGAACTCTAGGGCCTGATCCTGTCATCTCAAGTCTGCTTGAACCTTGTCAGGGGAGGTTTGAATCGCAAGACTGTGGTCTCCAGCTCTAGTCTGGATTACCCTGCTACTTTTAATGGAACAATTTAAACACTTTGCACATGGACTGTCTATTTGGGCTATAACTTAATGAACTGATTCTGGAAGGATTTTTTTACAACTCAGCAGCACACCATCTCCGCTATGAAACTGACCTAAGCACTTTATGCATATCTGTATGTATAATGATCATTTAACCACAGTACTCTTTCTTCTCTTTTTTAATAAATCTTAGATTAGTTAATAAGAACTGGCTGTAAGCATGTATTTGGATAAAATCTGAAATATTCATTGACCTGATGGGCAATGTGTCTGATCTCTTAGGATTGGAAGAACTTTATATATAGTGAATAAGATTTTAAGTAATCCTTACCATATTTGACTTGGCTGTCTAGTTGGGAGCCCAGGGCTGGATTGCTTTTGAGGGAGCTGTATTTTTGGCTTCTGGATAACCAGTAAGGTACAGTATTGTAGAAGCTGTTTTGTTGCTGCCTTGGTGAATCTAATTATTAGAATAAACCACCTGTTTTGGGGATTGTCTACCCCATTCTTTGCAGTTTGCTCTGATTGCGCAATCTCACTGTGACCCCTCCAGTAACCGCAGTCATGGCCATAATTTAGATTATGCAGTTATACATTTTGAATCACTAGAAGTAATTTTCCCATTGGAAATCTGGGAATGTTTTGGTTTCCAGTGTTATAACACTTCCTTTCATAGCCTTACTAATTCACGGGGCCTTAAACCTGTCATTCTTCTAGGCCTGTATTTTGCCTATTCTGCACCTCAAGCCAACATCATTTTTCAGTCCTGGGTGTGTAATTCCCCATTTGGAAGAAAAAGGAACATTTTTCCTGAACAAAGGGTAAAAAGGATTTTTTTCAGTAATTAAACAGAGTCTTTGTTAAAAAAAAGAGTGTCATTTGACAGATAAGAAATATCCACTGGTTTCTTTCACAGTAAGTGTATCCTGTAGCATTTGCTGTAAATATTTATGCACACTTGACCATAAAAATAAGGGAGAAGGAAAAAAATGTACGAGATAGTTATTTAACATATTGTTACTTCTTTTAGCCCAAGTGGCTAGCCAAAAATTCAGAGTCTTGCTGGTTGTTCCAGTTAGGAGAAATGTGGTCAGATACCTTTGATACAAATATGTTTATTTACAAGGAATGTATAAAGTCCTGTTTCCCTGAACACAAAAAGAATCAAACAACAGAAGCCAGTTTCCTAGCTTGCAGCCCCAAACCTCTTTTAGCCAGAACCTCTCAAAAGCCTATGTCTGTCACTTCCCTTACACACACTCTTCACAAAGCTCTCTGGCCACATAGTTCTAATTCCTGGGCAGACTTGCATATGCTTTTTATTTTAGGTGGGAGTTGTTAGAATGTATCTGAGATGTTTCTTACAACTGTCTTAAATGAAGGGTGGCAGTTACACCCAACAGCTTCAATGACATTTTGACCAACCCACATCAATATTTTGTGAATCTTTGGTGGTCCTCAAATTTTTATGAAATGTCTGATTTTTGAAAGGAGCAATTATTTTGTTTTATATTTATTATTTCTTTGTTAATTTGTGTAATATGCCTCTTTTACTGCCCCATTTGTCTTTTTTTTTTTTTAATGTACGGATTTTATGTTTAATATACCATGGTAAAAGAAAGGTAAGTAAAATAGGCATAATATCCAAAGTGAAGTCTGCTAGATTTTTACTGTGATCTGCATTTTGTCTATGGAAATGCTTTGGAAAACTTCAAATAACTGAAGAGTAACTCATTAAAGAATCAGCTTCTTCCCTCTCTTCAGTCCCATGATAAAGTTTACTTAATATGACCATTTCAAAATTCAGCAACTCCTGTCTCCTCTACATTCATGTGGGAGAAAACTCAAGACTCAAAGGCACTTTAGAAAGGAATAGGAAACGTACAGAACAATTTTTTAAAAACATGGAAAATGAGGGGAACTGTTGTTCCTTTCAATGTCCTACAGTTCCAAACATATGTTCTTGTTGTGAAATTATGTTTCCTTAAATCATTTATAACCTAAATTAGTTCTATTATCTCTTCCAAACAGAGGAATGGTTGCTATGATCAACCCCCCAAAACCCTTGGCATAATGGAGAATCAAGACCTAAAAGTGTAATCATAGGATCCATTCCTCTGTTTGGAAGAGATTGGGCCCTCAAAAAGCAGAGATTGAAGAGGCCAAGGCTGAGATAGAGCAGATCCACATCTTGAGTTTGGAGTTGTCTTACGATCCATGCCAAATATAACGTTATAACTCCAAACAAAAGCTAATAATAGTTTCTGATCTTAATTTACAAATCAGTGTTTTTAAACACATTTTTGAAACCTTACCAGGTTTGAAAGATTTATCTACAGAACCTAATCACTGACCACAAGTCTGTACAAATAAATTCTTCTGCTACTTACACCAAAATGGATTTAGCAGGTACTGTCCCAAGAAAAGAATCACCCTGCAGTCCTGTAAAGAGTAACAACAATGTTCACGCAGCAAAGAGTCCTGTGGCACCTTATAGACTAACAGACGTATTGGAGCATAAGCTCTCGCATCCAACAAAGTGGGTATTCACCCACGAAAGCTTATGCTCCAATATGTCTGTTAGTTTATAAGGTGGCACAGGACTCTTTGCTGCTTTTACAGATCCAGACTAACAAGGCTACCCCTCTGATACTTAACAATGTTCAAGAGGTCCTAACTATTAACTACCAGCTGCCAGCAGCCTTGTTTGTATATATATAGGAAGAAATCAATAAACGGCCTCTGAAAAGGGCAAGTTAGCCCCCCCCCCCCGCACACACACCACTATTTTCTATGGTTTAAAACACACACACACACAAGAATTTTGCTGAACTTGTATATAGGATTTTTGAAAGCACTCAGCATTGAAATCAATGGTAAAACTCCCTTTGACTTTAATGGGAGCACTAAATGTTTTTAAAAACCCCACCTGGGCATCAGAGCTTATGGTTCACTTTGATAATGGGTGGCTACAACTTGACTCTAAGGGTATGTCTGTACTACCCGTCGAATCGGGGGGCAGCGATCGATCCAGCGGGGATCGATTTATCACGTCTAGACACGATAAATCAACCCCCGAGCGCTCTCCCGTCGACTTCTGTACTCCACCAGCGTGCGCGGCGCAGGCGGAGTCGACGGGGGAGCAGCAGCAGTTGACTCATCACAGTGAAGACACTGGTGAGTAGATCTAAGTACGTCGACTTCAGCTATGTTATTCATGTAGATGAAGTTGCGTAACTTAGATCGATACCCCCCACATACACACACACAGTGTAGACCAGGCCTAAGAGTGACAAAAAGAATTCCTGAGTAAAATGCCTCCACCCAAGAGCCTGATTCTGATCTCACTAGTGGAACTCCAATGTCAATGGCCTTCCAGTTTACACCTGTATAGGGATCAGAATCAGACTCCAAATTGTTTTTAGCATATGAACAGAGAATTCTTTTAAAAAATAATTTAGCACCAAGTTAACGCAGCAATTGATGGACAAATATACCAGCAGTATGCCATTGTTAGGTCCTCCTTATATAAATAGCTACAACATGAGATCCTGATGGATCAACCTATTAGAACCCAGTAAACATTCCTCAATAGATTGCCATTAACATTTAAATAGGTTAAATTTGAGGGCCAAACTTAGTGTCATGTACTTAAAGGGACACTATCAGTGCAGTACAGTTTTGTTATTTCAGGGATAAATGCATATTTATATGCACTCCCAACATTACATCATGAAAGCTATTTAAATTTCAGTATCATTTCACTATTTTAGGCTGTCTGCAGATATGGAATATCATTCAGTTTAACAATTCCCATTTCAAGATAATTGTTTGTGGACTGGGTGAAACATCATTGAAGCTGGTGTGTGTAACTGCCTCCCTTCATCTTAAATAGCTATAAAACAGTTAAGGTTCCTTTATAGTAGTCCCCACCTCACACAAAAGGCATGTGCATGTCCACACCAGAATTAAAACTGTGTGGGCAAAGGGCTTTGCTGGGTATTATTTTGGGTAAGGGTGTGGGTGGGGTGGGGAGAACACAAAGGAAAAAGCCAGGCGCAGCCTGGAGAAGCACCTTGTGGGTCTGGCTAAAAGAGGGTTGAGGCTGTAAGCAAAGAAACGGTCTCCTGCATTTTCAGTTCCTCCTGTGGCCAGGGATGCAGGACTTTCTGTATTCTTTGCAAATAAACAACAGTGCCTCAGGAGTACATGGTTATTGTTAATTAAATGGCGGGATGGAGTACATATTAAAAATGACTTGAACTTGTTTTCAGAATTAGAAATGCTTTTTACTAGAATCAGTCCATTTCTTTACTTTCTCTCCTAAGCTCTCTAGGGCTATGTCTACACTGGCAACTGAACAAAACTTTTGTCTTTCAGCGGTGTTAAAGAAACACATCCCCAAAAGACAAAAGTTTTGCCAACAACAAGCACCGGTGTGAACAGTGCATTGTCGGCAGGAGCTAACACCGCTTGTTTGGGGTGGAAGTTTTTTGTCAGCAGGAGAGCCGACAAACAGTGGCTACACTGCATGCCTTTTGCAGCATGGCTGTGGTGACACAGCTGTAGTGTAGACGTAGCCTAGAACCCAACAGTTACATACATCAAATGTGTGCAGGGTGGTAAAACTGTATTTGCACAGAAAAAAAATGTTGAAAGAAATCAAATATGATTCTGTTAGCTTTGTGTGGGCATCCAAAAGAGTGGAGTGCAAGGCTTCCAAAACTTTCTAGATCGATAAAATAAACCAGCATATTCTTCAGGTCTACAAATTGTTTAGTAAAGAAACCCATACACTTGTTCACTCCCCTAAGCAGTTAGGTCTTGCTCAACCAGGCACAGGGCTACTTCATAGTCAGAGCAGAACAGAACATTTTAGGATGAAATTTGCCATATAGCAACTTGGCCTTTAGTAGAGCTGGCTGGAAATTTTCTGACTGAATGTTTCTGATTCATGAAAAATGCAGTGTTTGGAAATTTAAACATTTTGTGGAAGTGTGTGGATTTCAACAAAATTTCATTAGAAAAATTAACTGATATGGAGCATGGTTTCACTGGAACACAGCTGTGGATATGTCAGTCACAGACAGAGAGATGATCTTGGAAATGGCCCAGAACAGTTCCATGGAGGGCTTTGAATATTAAAATGGAGACCACAGTTGGACTGCATTTGAATGAAAGACCATTCAAAGAGCAGAGCATCAGAATGATATGTTCACAGCTACATGCGGTACTGAGAAGGCAGCTGCAGCGCTCTGTACCTCTTGGAGCTGTTTCAGGATGTGAGACCTTAATTCCTAGATAAGAGCTGGAAACTGAAACAATAATCCAAGAATTCAGGATTCCAATAACTAGACGAGTTTCTGATAGGATGAAGCACAGTCTAGTGGAAGTGGGTATTTTTCACAGCTGCAGATATTTGGGCATCTAAATATACTGAGAAGTGTAATTTAAGGCAGAAATTATACAGTTAGGCTAAAGAAACACAACCAGAAGAGCTGAGGCTATTTCAAAATCCTAGAGTGAAGATATCAGAGGGGTAGCCGTGTATCCACAAAAATGATTAGCAGTCCGATGGCACCTTAAAGACTAACAGATTTATTTGGGCATAAGCTTTCGTGTGTTTTTGTAGAGTGAAGATGTTCACTTGTTTGGCAGCTCTGCAACCTTTGGCCTTGTTGAATCCCTGGATGTTTCCAGATGTTCAGGTACCACCAAGTGGCCAGGTGAGCTCCCGTCCTTGTAACCTGTACTTGGCAAGGGGGTTATCAATTTTTCTTCCAGAAGCGACTTCTCTACAGTTATTGCCACTTCCAGATCAGATTACTATGATGTAGACTGTATGAAGCTATATCTGAAGACAATTTGGAAACTGGCTAGTGCAAAAAAGTTCATCAGTTCACTTGCCTAATAGTGCTTCTCACAAGAAGCATATTACATCTGGTTCAACACAGCCCAACTCTGTTCTTCTTGACAGCGCACTGCAAACCATATCCATTCTCCCAGCCCTTCAGAAAGAAGAGATGGGTTAAGGAGGATATAAGTGCCTTTCAAGGAGGTGGAATTTATTAGCTCTGAGGGAGTAGGTGGACAAAGAAGAGTTTGTTATTGGTATTGGTTTGTTTTGTATGTGTATTTTATAAGTGTATAAAAATTTTTAATTTCAAGATTAATCCAATGTCTCTGTTTTTTCACCAACACCTTAGCCTGTACTGAGAAACAGACATATAGATAGCATGAGGCAGTGGTGTTCCGTTTTAACAACTAATGCCTCTGCAAAAAGGGAACAATTGCATTCTGCATTAGGAGAAGCTTATAGATGCATTTTGAGGGTTGTCCCAAGAATAATGATCTGCAGTAGTTTAGTTTTGGAAGTTAAAAATAAAAGCTAAGATTTTCACCATTTATGGTGTGTGGATGTCTGTTTATACTGCACTCTACTTTTGCAGAAATTAGTCTAATCAGTTTCAATGTTCCCGTTGTTGTACACTAGCACAGGTTTCCAGTCCTACAAGGAAGTTTTGTATCCAAAACAAAACAGTTCTAACTGAAATTAGGAAAGAGAGTTCAAGTTCACAGTAGAGTCTAGACCCTGTTTTAAATAAAAGAACATACATCTAAATTTGCACCCTAAACTACATGATACTATCCCTTTAAGTTTTGCTTGACAAATGCTATAGCAAATATAAACAAAAGCACACATTGTCTCTATTAGCTACATTTTGACAGTTTTAATGGTAAAGATGTAAAACCTTATGCTGTTCAACAGCAAATGATTAACTTTTCACACTTTCAAAACATCTATTCTTTGTTGTACTCCTTGCTAATGTACTTCAGGAAAGTTAGGTGGTGTGATACCTGCAAACTGAACTGTCATTTGATTTTGATTTTAAATATTGGTGTTGTGGCTTAGCCCTCCAAACAAAACAAAACAATTCTTTTGCCCTTCAGGGGCTTCTCTTCAGCCCAGCCTCTGTGTCCTGTTTTCAGCACCTTTCTGTGCTCATAATATCTATGAATCTATGGTCAGAAGGGACCATTATGATCATCTAGTCCGACCTCCTGCACAATGCAGGCCACAGAATCTCACCCATCCACGCCTGCGATAAACCTCTCACCTATGTCTGAGCTATTGAAGTCCTCTATTGAAGAATGGTTTAAAGACTTCAAGGAACAGAGAATCCTCCAGCAAGTGACCTGTGCCCCATACTACAGAGGAAGGCGAAAAACCTCCAGGGCCTCTTCCAATCTGCCCTGCAGGAAAATTCCTTCCCGACCTCAAATATGGCGATCAGCTGAACACTGAGTGTATGGGCAAGATTCACCAGCCAGATACCAAGGAAAGAATTCTCTGTAGTAACTCAGATCCTACCCCCATTTAACATCCCATCACAGGCCATTGGGCCTATTTATCATGAATATTTAAGATCAATTAGTTGCCAAAATCATGTTATCCCATCATACAATCTCCTCCATAAATTTATCGAGTTTAATCTTAAAGCCAGATAGGTCTTTTGGCCCCACTGCTTCCCTTGGAAGGCTATTCCAAAACTTCACTCCTCTGATGGTTAGAAACGTTCGTCTAATTTCAAGTCTAAACTTCCCGATGACCAGTTTATATCCATTTGTTCTTGTGTCCACATTGGTACTAAGCTTAAATAATTCCTCTCCCTCTCTGGTATTTATCCCTTTGATATATTTATAGAGAGCAATCATATCTCCCCTCAACCTGCTTTTGGTTAGGCTAAACAAGCCAAGCTCCTTGAGTCTCCTTTCATAAGACAGGTTTTCCATTCCTCGGATCATCCTAGTAGCCCTTCTCTGTACCGGTTCCAGTTTGAATTCATCCTTCTTAAACATGGGAGACCAGAACTGCACACAGTATTCTAGGTGAGGTCTCACCAGTGCCTTGTATAACGGTACTAAAACCTCCTTATCTCTACTGGAATCTTGGAGAGTCTTTCCCCTGCTCCTGTAAATAGCACTCACCCCCCAGGCTGGTTCCCCTGAGTACATAGCCTCCTGCAGGCCCTGGCTCAGGGCCTCTGACAGGAGCCTACCCACTCCCTATGGTTCCACTCCCCAGACTGATCTCTCTCAGCCCTTCTGTGAAGCCCAGATGTCCATTAAGCTTTCACCTGACATGCTTAGTTCTACCCCCTTAGGTTGGGAGGCAGCTAATTAATTATGGTACAGGTGGGGCTGGCCCATTTTCCCTTTGTAGGGGCCACTCACCTTGTGACAGGTCAGCGAACCAGCCTCTGTTAAATCAATCTAAATAGTGGTGGTTTCTTTTACCTGTGAGAAATGGTCTCTTTCCCGTCTCCAGGTTGCCACAGAAAAGTAATTACAATTTTTTTGAAGTATCTGGTGTGATTACAACTGTTCAATTGTACAAAACAGCTGACTGGAACACTCAAAATGCAAATAATTGCCTCTCTTTTGATCAATGGCTGGATGAAAATTAACAAATCATTAGATAACTATAAATTAAGATTTTTAGAAGGCCAATGGCCAGACTGTGGCACATTTCCCTACACACTTTCAGGATCTGAAATATCTAATAGACACCTAGCAGCCACTAGGCAGAGGACTAAAACCTACTAGCCTACCTCCCAGAACCCACTTCCAGCTGCTGGGAATGGAGTGAGTGCCAAGATTCTTATCAGGGCTCTGCCCTATATCCTGTTGGGAGGGTTCATCTTTCATGCTCGCCTCTGTCTAGTGGGTGGGATAAGTATGAAAGTCTCTTAACCGCATCTGGCTGCAGGAAAAAAAAAAGACCTCGCTCTCGACACCCACAACCTGTGAGCCTCCTAGCTCATGTGGGATGATGGGTCTCTACTACTCTACCTGGGCCTTTCATTTTTCTGGTGTCCCTCCCCCATGAATACTTCAGTACTAGCTTTCACTTCTGCTCCTGCCCGCTCAGAGGGGACAACAAGTTAAAATTGACAAGATTTTTGACTGCTGTCATAGGGCTCTAAATAGTAGCAGGGAATTACAGGGTAAATCTACTGCTCATATCTTTCCCAAGCAGCAGAAGACCCTGGAGTTGTCTGACTTCAGAAATAAGAAGACAACCCTGCCTCAGTTCACACTTGGATTATAATTGCAATCAAAAGGACTAGAAACTTTTGTTTTTAAATGAACACTTAAAATTCTTCCAAAAACTGGTGGTGTAATCTCTTCACTCATTGGGGGAAAGCATGTAATCAAATCTTTTTTTTAATCTTGGTTACATTTTTTTCAAACAACAGACTGAAAAACATCAGAATAACATTGATTAATAATGGAACAATGTGAAAAGAAGGAATCCTCCCATTTTGCTCAGCAGCAGTGAAGATAACCAGATCTAATCTAAGGATATTTAAGCACTGCTACAAGCTATATATGACTCATAACATGCCTGTCATCGAAAACTGTTTAAAATACAGCCTGGGTTAAATAAACAAAGACTGATCATGACTGTAAGCAGCAGTGTTCAGCTGGGTTCAGTTGCTGCATGGCCAAAGGTCTTGTTGGATGAATATTTAAACAATGCATTTAGCCCCATGACCTTGGACTCTGTTAAAGAAAATTCCATGAGACCTCAGAGGTCTGATCTTCCACAACTTCCCTGGAAGGGAAGTTTGAGAACAATTTTTTGAAAGAACAATATGAATAGACAGTAAGGGAAACTGAAAATTTTTAAAGCCAGGTTGAAGAAAAGTTGTAAAATTAGTAAAACTGGAAAACATTGAGGGAGAAACGTCAATAATCAGTGAAATCGCAGTATGCTTATGGGGTGGGGGGGAAGAAACAATGGCAGAATCAAAATAAAGCCCATTATGTGTGCCCATTAGGAAAACTTGTAAAATCTAGATGTAAAATGCCATGCAGATGATGTAGACTCGTGCTGCAGTAACCTAAATGGAGACCAATGTATACTACAAAATGTGTATACTGTACTTCTATTTAGGATATGTGTTTCACAGGGGGGCTTGTGAGAAAATGAATGTTTTAAACTCAGTTGTGATCCTAAAATAAAAGGTGCTACAGAAATGCAAGATGAGAACAGGCACAATTTCCTTCACTGCTATAAAGCTCAAACTGTGACAAGTCTTTGTTAAGAACAATGACAGAAGCAAATCCTGCGAGTGCTTAAAGTAGATCGAGCACAGAGAAACACTAGCAAGGGAGAAGTCCCCTTGATGCTGCACCTACTTTTTTTTTTATAACCATGGATTCAATCATTGCAAACATCAATACTGGGGATCTGGTGACCACAGGAACTGTTCATTGATTGGCCTCTTGAGTATGGAGATTTTGGCTCTCACAGGAAATCTAGGCAAACTTCGAGAGAGTGATGAGGAGCTGTCTGTGGTCATATTCATATTAATGATACAGAGGAGGTGTAATGCAGAAAAAAGGGAGAAATTGAGGCTGAGGACATAGAAAGCTAAATGACTGCTTTGCATCAAGTCTTCACTACAGGGGATCTTGGCAAGGAGAACTGTGACAAAACTACTCTTTTTAGACAATAAAGATAGTGTACTGTTGCAGGCTCCTGGAACAAATATGTAACGTTGGGTACTACACTGCAATTAACAACCTGCAGCTGGCCCGTGACAGCTGACTTGGGCTCCCGGGGCACAGGCTAAGGGGCTGTTTAATTGCAGTGTAGACGTTCAGACTCAGGCTGGTGCTCAGGCTCTAGGACCCTGTAAGGTAGGAAGGTTCCAGAGATCAGGCTTTAGCCCAAACCAGAACATCTACACTGCAATTAAACAGCCCCTTAGCCTGAGCCCCACGAGCCCGTGTCAGCTGGCAGAGCCAGCTGTGGGTTTTTAATTGCAGTGTAGACATGCCCTTAAAGAACAGGACCGGAAGGTATGCAATCAAGAGTTCTGAAGAATTTAGGAATAAGTGACTGAGCTGCAAACACAGATATGATTAAAACAAAACTACTGTATTGGAGAACTGGAGGGCAGTAAGTGCACCTATCTTCTGAAGGCGCTGGTTAGATCTTGGAAATAAATGGCCAATGTAAGACTTCCTTCAGTATCTGGAGAATTGGCTGAAGCCAATTCATAACTGAATAATAAAACAATCAAATGAATGCAATACAAAGTGGACAAAGTAACACAGCATTAACAGAAAATCATGCTTCTAATTTACTAGAATTCCTTCTTAGGTTTTTGAGCAGCATCCTTCACTTCAGTATGTAGGCACTTCCCAGGTAAATTATATCTGCATAGTGAGATCCCTAGAGGACTTCATGAAGTTTTCTGCTCTTCTTCCTCTGGTTACAGGAAGCTCTGCTTTGTTTGGGAGGGTGCTGAGGAAACTTTTGCTATTTTTTGTTCTCTATCCAGTATTGGTGAAAGAGCTTTCCGGCAGCATACTCTAGAAGTCAGCAGCTGCAGAGCACCATTAAAGTGGGGGGTCATATATTTATCACTCCACCACCTGTGCTTCCCTTCTCAGGAACCACCACCATCAGCAGTAGGGTAACCAGGTGTCCAGTTTTGGACTGGAACACTCAGACGAAAACGAATCCTGATGGCTCCGGTCAGCACTGCTGACTGGGCTGTTGAATGACTGATTTGCGGCGCCACAGCAGTGCTGGCAGGGTCCCTGCTAGTGTCGCGCAGTGGCCTGCGTGGCTCCCAGGTCCGGAAGCAGCCGGTAGGTCCAGCTCCTAGCCTTAGGGGCTGCCAGGGGCTTCTGCGTGCTGCCCCCCGCCTGCAGGCACAGCTCCCATGGGCTGGGTCAGGGCAGGGGAGGAACTCGTGCCACTCACGAGTGCTCAGCAGGTGGCTGTTGAGGGGTCGTGTGGCATGTGCCTCTCCCGCTGCTGCCCGGCCCTCTTTTCCTTATGTGGCTGGGCTGGAGCTGTGGCCCGTGCCCTGCTGCAAACCACGGTCTGTCGCCCCATCGCCAGCACCAGGAGTTGGAGGTATGTGTATCCCCATCTCCGAGTGCTGGGAATGGGGCTCAATCCCCCTCACTGCATCCCTCCACGCCCCAACCCCCCCGCACTCCCATCCCCCCATCATTGCATCCCTCCCCGTCCCAACTCCCCCAAACCTCCATCCCTCCCAGTCCTAACCCCACTGCACCCCACTCCCCCCATCACTGCAACCCTCCCCCGTCCCATCCCACCCTGCCCCCTGCACCTACCCATCCCAGCCCTGTACCCCTTACAGTGCTCTCCCACACATCCTCTCCACCTCCCAGAGCCGCCAACCCATGTCCCTCACCCCCCACACTCCTGCACCCCATTCACCTCCACAAACTGCTGCACTCCCATTATGGCCCTATACACCCCTGTCCCCCCCACATCCTGAAGCACCTGTATGTAGCCTTCTGCCTCCCCCTGCGTCCCCATCCATCCCACATACCCCCACACCCCCTCCTCTCTCCTTCACTGACCCCTCTCACCCTCACCCTGTTCTCGTCCTTGGCCTCTTTCCCTCTGCATCCTCTCTCCTTCACCCCCACTCTCCCATCTTTTCCCCTCCAGCCCACCCTCCTCCCTTCCTGGCTGGGTGATTTAGGCAGCCCCTGGAAAAGTGTATGAAAACATGTCTCTATGTAGGCAAGTGTGTGCATGCATCATCGTATGTGCATAAGAGACTGTGTGTCTTTGTGTAGGAAGGTGCCTGTATTGCTGCATGTGTGTATATCTGCATGAATAAAATTTGCAGCCTAACTCTTTGACTTTTATTCCTTTTGCTGGCTTGCACACAAAAAAACTGATGACCCAAAATATGTGTGTATTCATTTCATAACAAGTTTTTAAAAGAGAAGGGAATTCTAAAAGAAATGTATTATTTTTTTAAAAGTGAATGTTATTGACTAGTAACTGCAGAAGAGCCAATGTATCATACAATTCTTCCCACCTTTGTCTCTACATTATAAACTCTTTGTTGCAGACTCTGTCTTTTTATTTGTATGTCCAGCACCTACACCCTGGAGCCCTGATCTTAGTTCGGGTCTCTAGGCACTAAGCAACAATTGTAATAATAAATAATGTGGAAGTATATGTGTTAGCACATGCTAGATGTGTACACTTGAATACACGTGTGTATCTGCATGTAGGCGTGGGAGTCAGTTTCTACAGATTTATTTTTACAGGTATCTGGACAGGTGTGCATTTCTGTGGTTGTGCTCTATGGATTTGTATCTGGGCTTCGGGAGTGGGCCTTTAATGGATCCATTGCAGCAGTGATAACGTGCGGTCCTAATTTCACACATAAAATTACAATAACTTTAGTGAACAAAAAACATATAGCTGGTTACGAAAAACGGGAAGAGGGGAGGGAAAGAATCATGAAAACCTTTGTGAAATTTCATTTTTTTTTAAAAATTACCCTTTGTGAATATTTTGCTGCCAGCTCTAGCATCCTGTAACAAATATCGTCTGAATTTAGCATAATACATCTGTCAAAACAATAAATATGCTTGTTTGGGCCTTGCAGTGTAAATGAACATGAGAGAGAGGGTGGGGAAGAGCAAGCGACGGAGGGAGGGGGGATGGAGTGAGTGGGGGGCAGGGGCTCAGGCAGGGGCGGAGCCTCAGGGAAGGGGTGGGGCAGTGGGCAGGGCAAGGGTGTTCAGGTTTCTGGAATTAGAAAGTTGGCAACCCTAACCAGCAGCCTGCCTCCATGGCCCATGAGCCCTTACATCCATTCCCTCCCAGGAGCCTCAGTCCTCAAGGGAACCCCCCTAACAACCCTTCCCAGGAGGGAGCCCCTACCTACCCCGTCCTGCTCCTTATGCACATTGGGTGACAGAGTCCATCCTGCTTCCTGGCCAGTCCCCAGTGCTGAGAGGAGCCACCACAGTTTCTGCAGCCAGCGAGTAAGGCCTGGCCCATAGCACAGTCCACGCTATGCATGCAGAGTGGGATCCAGTTACTGGCCACGGTGCACTCCCACCTGCAACATGCGTGGCTGCTAGTTACAAGAACATTGTGCACACGGCCAAATGCTTGTGCGGCAAAACACCTGGCAATTTACAATTCTTGACCAGCAACTGACAAGACAGTAGAGAAAAACCCAGCCAAGCTGGTCAAAAATTCGCCAGACAGCAGCCCTATTTTCTATGTACGTGCTTAAAAGTGGTCAAGCCATGGCTCAGGTGGCTCCCCCAGCTCTGCAACTTATGCTAGAAGTGCCTAAAGAAGTTAGTCCATGTCTCTCTGGGAGATCACTCCATAACCAGTGAGTTAAGAACACTATTTCCAGCTCTCAGTATAAAGTGTATTTTATCCTAGAGAAGTGAAGCTGTGTTCGAGATTCATTGATGAAAGGGTAGCCAAAAATACAGCTGGGCCCTGATTCACTGATGGTCTCAAACTGGTGCTGGAAGCCAACTGAGAGCCTAGCAGGAAACTGAGGACAAGGAATAATCTGCATATTATATCTGACCTACCCTAATAGTTGTCTCTGTGCTTCCCTGGAATACTGTGCGTCACCAGTTTGTTATATTCTGGACCACCATATTAGAACAGAAGCCAGTGATCAGAACCAGCTGAAAGTATCATGTTCTGAAGGCGAATGGGGAAGAAGACACTAGAAGGAAGCTAGTTTAAACTAAGCCCTTGCTGAATGCCCCCTCGAAGCCTGACCAAAGAAATATAGCTCCCACAACTGTATGAAGAAATAAGGTAAACTGCTTTAAAAAAAATTAAAAAACAAAACAACGTACTTAAAACAAGTGTTCATAATTCACATAGTCAAATGGAAACCATATCAGAGTCCTAATCTACATCATTGCATTGTCTAGCTAGCTTCTTATTTGATTGGTCAGTTACTTTGTTTTAACTTTTTTAAATAAAAAAGCTCAGTAAAAATATTATCCTTTGTATTTTAGAATAAATAAAATGTATTGTTTATATTATGGTCCTCCTTAATGATAAAATATATTGCTATTCGTATTCCTTGTATTTCTGTCGACCCCCCCTTCCCCCGAGTTCCAGTCATGGACCAGGACCCATTGTGCTAGGTACTGTACAAACACAGAACAAAAAGATGGTCCCTGCCTCAGTGATCTCACAATCTTGTTTTATAGAACCCCAAAGGGTTTATACTCTTTATTGAAGTTGCTACACAAAACACTAAAGAAGACACAATCCTTGCTCTTAGAACCTGCAGTTGAAGATCCCATTCCTGCAAACACTTCAGTGAATGCTTAGCTTTACTCATGGGAGGAATGTTATGCACATGTTGAAAAGTTTGCAGATCAGGGTCTAAATAAAAACAAGTCATAACAAATGGATAAAAGAAAAGGGATGGGAATGGTGAAAGGAGGACAAGAGTTACAAGATTTGTGTGGCTGCTTAAAGAGTAATGTAACCATCTTACTAAGTTTGTAAACTGTGATTTTTGGCAAGGGATTGTTTTGTTTAAGCTAATGTTTATTTATATTATAAAAGCTTAAAATATTGTTTTGTGGACACACACTAGTATTGGAATGGGGGAGGAGAAGAAAGGGGGATGGGTAAAGGCAGTAGGGAGCTGATGGGAGATAGGAATAAATGTAGGGAAAGGATAGGGCAGGAGGAAGAGTTGAGGTCAGGGAGATGAAATGTGCAGTGGTAAGAGAAGGCAGGATGAAGACAATATAATCAAATATATATTCCTCGTCCATCCTCCCCGTGGAAGGAAAAGGCCTGGGTAGAGACCGTCGAATCATGGAAGTCAACGAATGGCTACGCAGGTGGTGTCGGAGAGAAGGCTTTGGATTCTTTGACCATGGAATGGTGTTACAAGGAGGAGGAGTGCTAGGCAGAGATGGGCTCCACCTAACGAAGAGAGGGAAGAGCATCTTCGCAAGCAGGCTGGCTAACCTAGTGAGGAGGGCTTTAAACGAGGTTCACCGGGGGAAGGAGACCAAAGCCCTGAGGTAAGTGGGGAAGTGGGATACCGGGATACCGGGAGGAAGCACGAGCAGGAGTGCGTGAGAGGGGAGGGCTCCTGCCTCATACTGAGAAAGAGGGGCGATCAGCGGGTTATCTCAAGTGCCTATACACAAATGCACAAAGCCTGGGAAACAAGCAGGGAGAACTGGAAGTCCTGGCAAAGTCAAGGAATTATGATGTGATTGGAATAACAGAGACTTGGTGGGATAATTCACATGACTGGAGTACTGTCATGGATGGATATAAGCTGTTCAGGAAGGACAGGCAGAGCAGAAAAGGTGGGGGAGTTGCACTATAAGTAAGAGAGCAGTATGACTGCTCAGAGCTCAAGTAAGAAACTGCAGAAAAACCTGAGAGTCTCTGGATTAAGTTTAGAAGTGTGAGCAACAAGGCTGATGTCGTGGTGGGAGTCTACTATAGACCACCGAACCAGGGGGATGAGGTGGAAGAGGCTTTCTTCCGGCAACTCGCAGAAGTTACTAGATCGCACGCCCTGGTTCTCATGGGAGACTTCAATCATCCTGATATCTGCTGGGAGAGCAATACAGCAGTGCACAGACAATCCAGGAAGTTTTTGGAAAATGTAGGGGACAATTTCCCGATGCAAGTGCTGGAGGAACCAACTAGGGGCAGAGCTCTTCTTGACCTGCTGCTCACAAACCGGGAAGAATTAGTAGGGGAAGCTAAAGTGGATGGGAACCTGGGAGGCAGTGACCATGAGATGGTCGAGTTCAGGATCCTGACACAGGGAAGAAAGGAAAGCAGCAGAATACGGACCCTGGACTTCAGAAAAGCAGACTTTGACTCCCTCAGGGAACTAATGGGCAAGATCCCCTGGGAGAATAACAAGAGGGGAAAAGGAGTCCAGGAGAGCTGGCTGTATTTTAAAGAATCCTTATTGAGGTTACAGGGACAAACCATCCCGATGTGTAGAAAGAATAGTAAATATGGCAGGTGACCAGCTTGGCTTAACAGTGAAATCCTTGCTGATCTTGAACACAAAAAAGAAGCTTACAAGAAGTGGAAGATTGGACAAATGACCAGGGATGAGTATAAAAATATTGCTTGGGCATGCAGGAGTGAAATCAGGAAGGCCAAATCACACCTGGAGTTGCAGCTAGCAAGAGATGTTAAGAGTAACAAGAAGGGTTTCTTCAGGTATGTTAGCAACAAGAAGAAAGTCAAGGAAAGTGTGGGCTCCTTACTGAATGAGGGAGGCAACCTAGTGACAGAGGATGTGGAAAAAGCTAATGTACTCAATGCTTTTTTTGCCTCTGTCTTCACGAACAAGGTCAGCTCCCAGACTACTGCACTGGGCAGCACAGCATGGGGAGGAGGTGACCAGCCCTCTGTGGAGAAAGAAGTAGTTCGGAACTATTTAGAAAAGCTGGACGAGCACAAGTCCATGGGGCTGGATGCGTTGCATCCGAGACTGCAAAAGGAGTTGGTGGATGTGATTGCGGAGCCATTGGCCATTATCTTTGAAAACTCATGGCAATCTGGGGAAGTCCCGGACGACTGGAAAAAGGCTAATGTAGTGCCCATCTTTAAAAAAGGGAAGGAGGAGGATCCTGGGAACTACAGGCCAGTCAGCCTCACCTCAGTCCCTGGAAAAATCATGGAGCAGGTCCTCAAGGAATCAATTCTGAAGCACTTAGAGGAGAGGAAAGTGATCAGGAACAGTCAGCATGGATTCACCAAGGGAAAGTCATGCCTGACTAATCTAATTGCCTTCTATGACGAGATAACTGGTTCTGTGGATGAAGGGAAAGCAGTGGACGTGTTGTTCCTTGACTTTAGCAAAGCTTTTGACACTGTCTCCCACAGTATTCTTGTCAGCAAGTTAAAGAAGTATGGGCTGGATGAATGGACTATAAGGTGGATAGAAAGCTGGCTAGATTGTCGGGCTCAACGGGTAGTGATCGATGGCTCCATGTCTAGCTGGCAGCCGGTATCAAGTGGAGTGCCCCAAGGATCGGTCCTGGGGCCGGTTTTGTTCAATATCTTCATAAATGATCTGGAGGATGGTGTGGATTGAACCCTCAGCAAGTTTGCAGATGACACTAAACTGGGAGGAAAGGTAGATACGCTGGAGAGTAGGGATAGGATACAGAGGGCCGTAGACAAATTAGAGGATTGGGCCAAAAGAAATCTGATGAGGTTCAACAAGGACAAGTGCAGAGTCCTGCACTTAGGACGGAAGAATCCCATGCACCGCTACAGACTAGGGACCGAATGGCTCGGCAGCAGTTCTGCAGAAAAGGACCTAGGGGTTACAGTGGACGAGAAGCTGCATGTGAGTCAACAGTGTGCCCTTGTTGCCAAGAAGGCCAATGGCATTTTGGGATGTATAAGTAGGGGCATTGCCAGCAGATCGAGGGACGTGATCGTTCCCCTCTATTCGACATTAGTGAGGCCTCATCTGGAGTACTGTGTCCAGTTTTGGGCCCCACACTACAAGAAGGATGTGGAAAAATTGGAAAGAGTCCAGCGGAGGGCAACAAAAATGATTAGGGGACTGGAACACGTGAGTTATGAGGAGAGACTGAGGGAACTGGGGATGTTTAGTCTACGGAAGAGAAGAATGAGGGGGGATTTGATAGCTGCTTTCAACTACCTGAAAGGGGGTTCCAAAGAGGATGGATCTAGACTGTTCTCAGTGGTAGCAGATGACAGAACAAGGAGTAATGGTCTCAAGTTGCAGTGGGGGAGATTTAGGTTGGATATTAGGAAAACCTTTTCACTAGGAGGGTGGTGAAACACTGGAATGCGTTACCTAGGGAGGTGGTGAAATCACCTTCCTTAGAAGTTTTTAAGGTCAGGCTTGACAAAGCCCTGGCTGGGATGATTTAATTGGGGATCGGTCCTGCTTTGAGCAGGGGGTTGGACTAGATGACCTCCTGAGGTCCCTTCTGTCAAGGTTCCTCCCCCACTCTGAACTCTAGGGTACAGATGTGGGGACCTGCATGAAAAACCTCCTAAGCTTATCTTTACCAGCTTAGGTCAAAACTTCCCCAAGGTACAAAATATTCCACCCTTTTGTCCTTGGATTGGCCGCTACCACCACCAAACAAATACTGGTTACTGGGGAAGAGCTGTTTGGACACGTCTTTCCCCCCAAAATACTTCCCAAAAACCTTGCACCCCACTTCCTGGACAAGGTTTGGTAAAAAGCCTCACCAATTTGCCTAGGTGACTACAGACCCAGACCCTTGGATCTTAAGAACAATGAACAGTCCTCCCAACACTTGCACCCTCCCTTTCCTGGGAAATGTTGGATAAAAAGCCTCACCAATTTGCATAGGTGACCACAGACCCAAACCCCTGGATCTGAGAACAATGAAAAAGCATTCAGTTTTCTTACAAGAAGACTTTTAATAAAAATAGAATTAGAAATAAGAAATCCCCCCTGTAAAATCAGGATGGTAAATACCTTACAGGGTAATTAGATTCAAAACATAGAGAACCCCTCTAGGCAAAAACCTTAAGTTACAAAAAAGATACACAGACAGAAATAGTTATTCTATTCAGCACAAGTCTTTTCTCGGCCATTTAAAGAAATCATAATCTAACACATACCTAGCTAGATTACTTACTAAAAGTTCTAAGGCTTCATTCCTGGTCTATCCCCGGCAAAGACAAAATATAGACAGACACACAAACCCTTTGTTTCTCTCCCTCCTACCAGCTTTTGAAAGTATCTTGTCTCCTCATTGGTCATTTTGGTCAGGTGCCAGCGAGGTTACCTTTAGCTTCTTAACCCTTTACAGGTGAGAGGAGATTTCCTCTGGCCAGGAGGGATTTTAAAGGGGTTTACCCTTCCCTTTCTATTTAGGTTGGATATTAGGAAAACCTTTTCACTAGGAGGGTGGTGAAACACTGGAATGCGTTACCTAGGGAGGTGGTGAAATCACCTTCCTTAGAAGTTTTTAAGGTCAGGCTTGACAAAGCCCTGGCTGGGATGATTTAATTGGGGATCGGTCCTGCTTTGAGCAGGGGGTTGGACTAGATGACCTCCTGAGGTCCCTTCCAACCCTGATATTCTATGATTCTATGAAATGTAGTACAAAAACGATAGAGTATCCAGATTCCAAATTTTAGGACTGAGTGGACTGATGCCATAAGACTGCCAAAGGTCCCTCTGAATCTTGGAAGTAAATGAGGAGGAGCAGAAACACCGTGACTTACCCTCACAAGCTCCTCTGTATCTCGTGCTGCCTGGTGCAAAGAAAGAGCCTTCAGGGTCTGAAGCAATCAACTGGGAACTCAGGCACACCAAAAAAAAAAAAAAGAGAGAGAAGGGGAACGTGGTGATTGTGAAGGGGAATCCTGAGTCAAACAACCAGGCCAGACTCGATCTACTACTCGTATGTTACTAGGGTGGCCAGGTGCTTGGTTTTCAACTGGAAAGTCTGGTTGAAAAGGGGACCTGACAGTGTCCAGTCAGATCTACTGACCAGACACCCAAAGTCCTGTTACTGTGGGTGGGGAAGGCGGAGAGGCACCAGATCATCACCCATGCCAGCCCCTAATCAGCCGGTGCCACCTTCTACCTGTATTGCATGGTTGTAGCTCCCAGCCCTGGCTCCGCAGGTGAGTCCTTCCTGCCCCGGGCAGAGGGAAGGTGGGGGGAGAGGGGAAAAGCAGCAAGCAACAGGGGGTAGGGGGAAGAGGAGTGAACAGTGGTCAGGGCCTGGGAGGAAGGGACAAGGCAGGGTTGGGACCTCGGGGAAGGCACAGGGCCTTGGGAAAGAGGCGGGTAGGGCCTCGTAAAGGAAAAGGCAGGGCGAGGGAAGTTCCAGCACTCCTGGTGGAGTATTCGGGTTCTAAGTATTACAAAATTGGCAACCCTATATGTTACCCCTTCTGTTTAAGGTGTTAATAAAGTCAAAAGGAGGATTGGGAAGGACACATGGGCTGTGATGTCTTCAGTGTGCTTATTAATTATCATCGCTAGTACAGTTGTATGTAGAAGCTCCAACCAAGTTCAGGCCCCCTTATGCTAGGCACTGTACATATACATAGTAAGAGAGAGTCCCTGCCCAAAGCAGCTTACAGTCTAAATAAACAAGACAGTCAGTGCGTGAGAGATAGGAAGTATTGTTTCTGTTTTTCAGAAGGAAACTGAGGAATGGAGAAATTAAATCTCTTGTCTAAGATCACCTAGATTTCTGTGAGAGACCAAGAAGCTGAATCCAGGTCTCCTGGGTCCCACTCTCATGCCTTTACCACAATTCCATCCATGATCTCTACATGTTAACCTTTTGAGCACATTTGAAAGCGCTTTCTCCCCCTCCTGGGCATTAAATCAAGAGATAGAGGACAGTCCTATGTTGGCTTCATTATCACCTTTTTTCTATGATGGGTAATAGCACTCAAAAGGAAAAGGACTTCAAGAAGAACACTGTGCCATCAGCCTCCTAGCTCAAACCAAGGGAGATCTACCTCAGCCACTTCCACTGATCTCATTATGGCATAGCATGGGAAAAGAGGCATTCTTTCAGTAGTAAGGCCCCAAGCCATTAGGGCTTTACTGGTTATACTAAGAAACAAAAACCAAACACTTAAATACCTCCCAGAAGCCAATAGACAGCCAGTGTGGATCCCAGATCACTGGTGTCACATGTTCACAACAAGACACCTCACCTAACAGGGTACATTCTGCACTAGCCTCACATTCTGAATGGATTTAAGGTTTAGTCCAATGTAGAGCACGCTGCAGTGATCCAACCTAGCAATAACAAAGGCATGAGCCACAGTGACAAAGTCTGCATCTGAAAGAAAAGGCTGCAGCCTCATGACTTGATACAGATGTTAAAAAGAAGCAGCCATGGTCACGGCTGTTATTTGACCATCCAAAGGCAGCTGAGAGGGTAACTGTACCATTCTCAAATGTTGGAAATACAGAGGGGCAGATGTAGCTTGCCAATTCAGTGGGTACACTTTGATTCTCCATCACTTGTTTGACAGAGACAGACTGACATGGAAATGCATACACAGTGACAGACAGACAAACACGCAGACGCTGTATGCTAGGACTTTGGGTGGAATCTCAGCCCCTCCTCTGACCTGCCAGGGTGGATCCCAAATCTGAGGAGATGGTCCAGTGAGGTGGCAGCCCCAGCTACTCATGGAGGTGGGAGAGACCCTACCCTGGACACAGTGTGGGAGGCAGCTCTGCTCTGCATCCAGACCTGGCTACTCAGAGCAGGGAGAGACCCTGCCATGAGTGCAGAACCGTGCCCCTGAGTCCATGCTGCCTGGAGTCTGGGACACAATGGTATCCCACCCACCCACCCCAGTGTCGCCTCTGGCAGATTTTGCCCTTCGGACCTCTGTGGCAGCACATGACTCTGACATCATCATGCAGTGATGTGGCCGGGAGTGGCACAACCATGTGCTGCAAGTGGAATTGCACACAACGTGTTCTTGCACCTTTGGTTTAATTATATCTGTGGGTGCAACTAAACCCATGTACACCCACTAGAGCTGCCCCGGACATAAATCCTTGTTAGGATATAGATATTCAGGCCTGTCTGTAAAGGCCTGTACTTTAAGAATTTAGGGGTATTCTTATTACTTGGCTAGTTAGAGGTATAAAAGAAAGAATCAAAATCACTGTCTGCTGGTGTAAGGGCCTTCTCTTACTGTGACAGTTTGAGGCCCTGTGCTTAGGCTAAGGCCTTTGGCTAAGCAGCAGAGGCAGCCGTAAGCCAGGAAGCGAACAGTCACATCCTCACATTCCAAACTAGTCACATTGAAAGAAGGTGCTATTGGGCTGTCCTGAATACAATCCTGTCCTGAATACAATCCTGTCCTGATAATTCCTATCACCTCCAGAGAAAGGGAAGTGCCTAGAAAATGTAAAAGGAAACTTAGTTTGATAGCATCCTGTCTGGCAAGAACTCACTTATCAATAGCTGGGATGTGAAATCCTCACTTCTGTATTGTTTTGTCATTATAGTTCCCACTTTGCTATTGTTTGTCTGTATAATCTCTGTCTGGTTCTGTGATTGTTTCTGTCTGCTGTATAATTAATTTTGCTGGGTGTAATCTAATTAAGGTGGTGGGATATAATTGGTTAGCTAATCATGTTACAATATGTTAGGAGTGGTTAGGTACATTTCAGTAGAATGATTGGTTAAGGTATAGCTAAGAATATTACTATATAAATTAGGGGCAAACAGGAAGTAAGTTGGGATTCGAAAATAAGGAAAAAGGAACTTGTATTTAAGCTTGCTGGAAGTTCACCCCAATAAACATCGAATTGTTTCCACCTTCGGACTTCGGGTATTGTTGCTCTCTGTTCATGCGAGAAGGACCAGGGAAGTGGGAGAGTGAAGGAATAAGCTCTCTAACAATCCTTAGCAGCAAGATGTTCTATCACCCCTCTAACTCTTTTACTTGCTTTCCCCAGAGCATGGTCACCACTTCAGTCTTCCAAGGATTCCGTTTGAACACACTCACTCTCATCTGCATCCAGTCACACCCAGTGTGACACTTTGGGGCTCAAATGAGACCAGTGAGGGCTTATGCCATCACTTGCCCTGCAACTCTGGGTGTCTTAAATGCTATACTGCTGTGGCTCACAGCCCTGACACCAACAGCCAGCAAACAAGCATGCAGGTCACCTCTGGCTTCCACCACCCAGTTTGCAGAGTGACCCCAAAACCTTCCCAGTCTCAAATTTCCCCAAAGCCATCTGCCAATGTCACAATCTGCTGAGGTTCCCAGAATTGCAAGTTACTGTGTTACCCCGCTCAGCCTGAGCAAGTGAGAGTTTTGCTATTGTGAAGCTCTGTGGCAGTTCCCTGACACACCAGGTTGTCTACTTTGCCAGCAAACTCTTCGGGACTTCGCCAGTCCAAACTATGCCTTGCAGGTAACAAACAGTGAACCCCAACTACTGAGTTCCCCAGAGACATATCTCTGTAGTGTCCAGCCCTCTCCTAGAGCATTCAAAGAAGTTAAGTTTGTAGCTCTTTTAAAGGGACAATACATTGCAGATCATTAATGTAACTGGAGTCTGACAAACACTCTTATTTCAATCACAGCACTGATTTGGTTTACAGTAAAAGTAAAACAAGTTTATTTAACAAAAGGAGATATATTTGACATGACTTAGTCCTAAGGAATAAGGATAGAAATGATTACAAAACAGCCAAAAATAAAAACACACTTCTAACACTAAAACTTAGTTTCTGCAAATTACAATCTTTGCCTAAGCAGGTTTCTCACCTATAGTCAGTTCCTAGCGACTTCAGCCCCTTTAGTTGAAGGACCCAACAGTCTGTGATTTCAAGAGCTCTGGCCCCTTGAATCCCCTTTGAGATGTATTTTTTGAAAAATAAGCCCAGACAAAGTTTCTGTCTCCTGTTGGGGTGTAGATGCCATGATGTCTTGTCCCCCGCTTGTTAACTTTATAGCTTTGTTTACCTTCCATGATAGTGTACCTACATTGTCTTTGCCTGACCCCATGCTGGTCAGACAAGCAAATACACATTCCTTTGTCTAGGGCAGACTAAGCTTATGCATTGCTTGCCAAACACATTTTAAGAACATAATCCTATCACATATTTATAACTCTTAGTACACACCCCGTACATACCTACACAAGAATATTCATGATCAGTGAGTTATTAATTTTCCAATGATGTGTATTACACACCACCTTTTTGGTATATATCATGGCAACAGTGTATTAGGTGCAGTGAGTACATCAGGCCTCAAAAGAGTTGCTGACACAGAGTAGTAACCCACCAATGGCCACTGCGTAACACCCCTGGTTTCATTTGGCCTCCAACTGATTGATTTCCTAGCAGAATGTGTATGTGTCTCCAGGCCATCTTCCTTGTTCTAGAATTCCCCACTCACAAGTATCTAGGGAATTCAGCAGTGATATCCGATTCTACCTGAATTGTGTGTCAAGCTCACAGATGTGATTATGGAGTTAGCATGGTATTTGCTCATTTCTGAATAGGAAGTTATGTTACAGTGGATTTGCTACACTGAAAACTTAGAAGTTAAGATATTTGCAAGGAAGCTGAACGTCACCCATTTTTGGCCAATTCAATCGTGCTTCATTTCTCTTTTGAAACAGATTGGCACTTTTTATGTTGCAGGAAACACCTCTTTCTCTTCTGCTTTGAGAGATAACTTGACACAGGAGATAGCCAAAGACAGACAAGAAGATCAAACCTTACTGGTAAACAAGTACCTTACTAGGAAAAAAAAAAGTATATTATGCAGATTTTTTCCTGGCATGGCGCATGGAAATTTTATAAACATGATGTAACTTTTTAATAACTTGGACTTCACCTTTATTTAGATTGTTGCTAAACATTTAAGGTGACATTTTTCTACATAGAAATGCTTCAAAGAAAAGAAAACCCCCAGAACTGACTCTATTAAATTATTCAAGCAATGAATAAGATGTCCAACATAGTTTACATTAAGTTTTAAAACGTTCTTATTGGTTTCTCAAAGAATGAAAAGACATTTTGTCACACAGATCAACTATCTCTGTTGGAGCTATATGGTTATATGCCTTCATCTGAAACAAAAGAGCATATTTTATAATCCCTGAGGGAAGCCAAAAATAATCTTACTATCTGCAGAAGACTATCGCTTTCAATAATTTTAACTCAGAGTGGCAAATTATCTGAGATTGCTGGAACCACTGTCCTCAGTTCCAGATAACTGTATAGGGCTAAATCCCATTCCATGTGCCAAGCCACACTAGGCAGACTTAGTCCAGAGCATTCTGCAGGAGCCCACGGATAGGGGAAAGGAATCCAATCCCCTCAGGCCATGGAAAGGTAGTGTAGCCACTGCAACTGCCATTGTAACCCGGGAATGGAATGATGTAGTCCCACTGCTCTTGTGTCTCTGTCTCCATTCAGCAGTGGATTTAGCCAGCCACCTCCAAAGCCTTCTGCACATGAAGCACCATAAATACTAGATCGTACTGTGCAAATAGTCCACTCTATATGAGGTCCCAACTTCTGCCTCTCTCTCATGTAGTGGAAATTCTCTGTTTCTGCTGCGTCTGGAGCCCTCTACAGCTGTGGAGGGGCAGGCAAGCTCTCCCCAGCAGAAAGCAAGACAATATTGTGGTTTGAAGCGAGTTTTCATTTTGAAGCCCTCTTTATCAGGATTCCAAATGAGCCACCCTTCATGCTCAGCTCAATGTCACATTCCACATTGCTTGGTTTTCAAAATATTTTATTCTATAGACAACCAGTAATGGCTCCATGAAACAGTTTGAAAAACAAAGAACTACAGCATAACACATCACTGAGCTGTAACATCACACTGAGTTACCATAAACAGAATGAGATTTCAAAGAACAGAGCTAGAAAGACAAACAATTGCTTTTTTGGACAGAATTACAAAATTAGGCCAGGCACTGCACTCTTCACTCAGTCAAAATTCTCATTCACCTTCAGGGATAGAGTATGTGTCTCTTAGTGGGTAAAACGAATACAGTAGATATATTTAGAATTTAGTACTACATTAATACTGTCTCAGGAAGTATTTCTTGAAAAATAATTTCCTATTGGCTCAGATAGGAACATTGTCAGAAACTGAAAACCGACTGAAAATAAATAGTGATGATAAAGAGCAATTTAATGTAACAAGTTGTGGTAAAATTTCTCATGCCACAAGAATGACTGTTAGACCCAGCCTTAACATTCTCAATAATAATCAGCAAGAGGGAGCAAACAATACATTACTGACATCTGCAAAGGATTCAAAACAAGAAGAAGATGAAGTCAGAACAATGCAAAAGGAACTAGGAATTATGGGCAAAAAATAAGATTCTTCTGGGAAAAATGAAAATGAATACACCCAATAATAAATAAATAACTTAAAACAATGCTACTTTCCAGGCTGATTGGAATTTCTGTAAGGTTGTAAGAGACCTAAAGTAAGATTTTCAAAAGTGACTTAGGAGCCTAAGTTCCATTTTCAAAAGTGACCTAAGAGCTTATGTTATTTACGTGCTTTTGGAAATCTTACCCCTAGATATGACTGTGACAGATATAAAGCCAGGATGATTAAAGGATTGTGTAATAATGTGCCAGTCAAGAATGGACTTTTGGGAAAATAAGTGTGAAGTGGTTTTCCTGAGGAATATCTAGGAGGAGGTAAATGCAAATTCCCCACCTCTGCTTATCCAAAAATCCAGTCTTTTGAAGCTATGCCCTGAGGAGACCTTTGCCTGCTGATCACCTATTACATGAGGCCAAGAGCAGGGACCCAAGCTGTATAGAGAAGAGACTGAGCTGCCTAGCTGGTTGCTCTGGTTCTGAATTTGAGAGAATTATGAATTTGTAAGCATAGGGAAAACCCAGTTGTGGGTTTTGACGGACTGATCCTTCCAAAGCCTGATGATGGAGTTGGAGTGATCTCTGATAAGCTTTTTAGCATGCATGTAGGTTCTCTTATTGTTTTAATATTTTCTCTGTAATACTTTCTCCTTAAGAATAAGCGTGCTTGCTTAGAAAGGACTATGTGGTAACTTATAACTGCTGGCAATTACACTGTTTATACCTTCTGAAGAGAAAGAAAAGTAAAGACCCTGGCCTGTTTAGGCAGTCTGGCTTGCTGAGGATATCACAGTGTAGACAGGGAACTGTGCAGCTGAAAAAAACTACAGTCAGATCTGTTTGCAGCAGTAAGCTGGGATCTGCCTGATTGTACAGACAGCCTTTGGGTGTATCCCCTAAGCCTTAAATAGCAGGCCTGGGGCAATCAGGGAATGTGGTAGGCTCTGCCAGCAGGGGCCTCTGTGGGTGTGACATACAGCGGTGCTTGCACCTGTAGAACTTGCAGGCTGCTGGCCCACACTTCACCAGAGCTGCCTGGTGGCGGTTGGACAAAGCAGCTGCCCAGGAGCCAGCAGACCTGGGTCCCACAAATTCTCACAAAAAGAGGAGATGGAGAAACTGAGTAATAAGGACGGAGGAACTCAGGCTTGGGAACTTCTCTCTACAAATACTTGAAGGGTGTCAACACCAAGCAGGCAGAGGGGTTGTTTAATGTGGTATTAAGAGTAATGGAATAAAATTGGGATCAGGAAAATGTAAACTAGATGGTCAGAAAAATTGCCTTACAGCAAAACATATTAAAAGTATGGTACATTGTCTCAAGAACCTGATGGAAACCTCATCATATGAGACATTTAGAACTAGATAGGAGAAGACACTAGAAATTTACTGTTGGGAACATGCTTAAATTTGCAGAGAAAGAGATAGGATGACTTAATAGATCTTTTTCACCTCTAACTTTAGGATTTCATGAATGGATACAAAAGCAAGCAGAGAGGAACAGAGGCCTATACACCATGACTGTATAGCTAAGATGAAAGGAAATGGGGAGAAGGAAAAAACAAAACAGGAAATAAGCAGCTAAGCAAAGTAATCCTAAGGTTGAGAAATATAAATGTCTAATGATCCTGGCAATTAAGATTTTGCTTTAATATAGGCAAGATCTTTTGTCAGATCAATTTCATACACTATGTTAGAAGCCATACTTAACTCATTTTATAGAACTTTTCCAGAAGAATGCAGACTTGCTGAGATCATTACTGAAGAGGGGGGAAAGGCATGGAAAACCCCGTTGTCTACAAAACATATTTTGGAAGCTCAAAACAAAACAGTGGTAAATCATGAACGGTGCTACTTTTAAATAGAACTGTGGAAGCACATACTTCAGCAAGTCAATTTGGTTCTTGTTCTCTCTAGGCTGTGTGACCCATATCTCCCAAATTCTATTTAGTTTAACTTTAGCGGTTCCCAATTACATAACTGTCCCCATTAGCTTCTAAATTTCAAGGTCAATCTGAGGTTAAATGTTGCTGTGTAATATAAAATAGACACCTCTATGCATTGTCATATTATCACACCTTTTCCCCCCTTTATACCTGCTGAAATTCTCAGTTCAAATCTCAGCTGAAGAGATCTTTTCTCCCTTTCACACACCTTTGAATTTCTTTTCCCCTACCTGTGCTGTTTCTCTCCAATTTTATTTTTTGCCTCTCTAAAACATTTTGGATGACGGTTTGAAAGAAAGTCACACAAAATGAAGCTGCCATTATACACCCAGAGTATAGTTACGTTGGGTGTTTAGGAACACTCTCTCCAAATAATACTTTGTACCTCTTGAAAAAAGGTAGTTTTGGCACTTTGTTGATTAGACCTGCCCTGAGCACAAGGAGACAAGGTAACCAACCAACCAAACAAAAAACACAAGAGCTGCGTGGAGAACGGTAATTCCATTTTGTGGTGCATTTCAATATTTGGTTTAGTTCTGGTGAGAAACAAACTCCAACAATTTGAAGATTCTCTGACAAAGGAAATGGAGTCCTGGCTCCAAGGCAGGCTGCCCTAGAATCGTGGACCCTGGATGCCCTAGGGTCCCTGACTCTGATGCAGTTTAGTAGGTGGGCTGCTGAGGAGCCAGGCAAGTGAGCTAGCAGGAAACCAGGCAGATTTTGAAACCTCCCAGCAGGCAGAGTTCAACCAGACCCCTGCCTGGGTTCCATCAGAACTTTGCTTAAATTGAATAGTCTCCATAAAATATTTCAATTTTGACAAATCAGAAAATGTGGAAGAAGAAAAAAAGGAGTCATCAGAATTTTTCCAGCCAGCTCTAAAAACACCCATATTCTTTTTACATTTGTGCTACCACCAGTGCAGCTGCAAAGCAACAGTGGGAGATTTCCCAAAAAAATGCTAGCACAGAAGCAGCCTCTGAGAACAATGAGATGAGAGACATCTCTCAACATAGGCCTTCCTCAGATAAGCATAATTTCTCCTGCACTGCAGTCATTCAGACATATGCTGTTTGAGATGTGACTGAAATGAGGGGAGAGTTGTAATCCCACAGTGGCAGAAATGAGGTTTCCTTTTATTTATACACAAATTATGTATATTTCACCATTCATTATTATGTCTAGCTGCCAAATATGAGGGGACCTGATTTTCTAGTGCCCTGTACCTTCTGGAGTCATTTATTCAGGTGCAACTTGGGTGTAAAAAATTACCAAATTAGCATTTGTGTGTAAGCTTTTTATACCCATTTTACTCAAACAATGGGCAATTCAGGGAGAATAAAGACCAAGGATGATTAAAATCAATACCATCCTAGTCAGATTACATTCTCTATAGCACTCTCAGAGGGACTGTCTTTCACTAGTGTCTCTCCATTTCTCTGCCCCCATGGGGAGTTATCTATGGGAGTGTCTAAGATAGAAAAACCTGTTTTCAAACACTACTGTAGCTGCACCTATATTAGCACTACTATAGATCAAGCTTTAGGCATTCTGGTCTTTACGACGTAGAGCTGAAAATGCCTGAGCCTGGATACTAATGTCAGTGTAGTTGCACTGGTGATGGAAAACAGATAGGAAGTTCTGTTGTGCAGGCCATCATTAGAAAGGAGAGGAAGCTCATCAGCCAGATTGTCCCTGTTGAGAGAAGATTTGATGAGGGAAGATTTGTGCAAACAGAGGAGTCTTACATTGTGCTTTGAAGGAATCAAAACATGGTCTTCATGCTGACCTTCTCCAGCAGAGTTACACAACAAGGTACCTTTCAACATGAACACATTGTCACCAGCAAGCCTCATCTTCAGCCCTGCCAGATAAATCCTGCCTGTTGGTCCCCATATTTTTGAACTTGAGGAAAAGGAGAAGAAGCACTGAGGTAGTCAAGCCTCAGCTCATTAAGAACTTTGAAGATGAGTGCCAGAACCTTGTATTAGATTCAGTATTCAGTTGGAAACCAGTGCATAGCATCATAACATCTGTACAGGATCCCAGATACTTTGCGTTGCCAGCTATAAGAATTAAGGAATAATGACAGTACAATACACATCTTCATGATTTTGTATTAAAATTATAGATAAAGCACTTGCTGATGTTTTGCTAGTTGTATCAATTTACCTTAGGGAATATGCAATATTACAAAACATTAGCTAAGCTGAGTCACATTCAGGAAAAAAAAATCAGACCAAGGATCAAAGTGGTTGGTTGCCTTAGCAACACAGGGTGACAGTGGAAAGAAGGGCACAATTTTCCCCATTTTTGATGGGGAAGAAATTTGTAGGGGAAAAATTACCTAAACTGTACCTACAATATCTGTATAGAAATGTGGTTGTCATCATAATTCCATTCTTATTTACTTATAATCTGGTGTTATTATGATAAGGATATTATAATAGAGACCCATGCCCCCTGATTATGCACAAGGCTAAAAACTGCATCGCTTCCTGCTCTCTGAAAACTATTTTTAGGCCCTGTCTGCGCTACTATTTTCACCAAGTGCGTAACCAGTTCCTGGCATGGTTAAATCTGTTACATTGGAGGGTGTTGGTGGCTGCCACCAAGCAGTCTTTGATCTATGAGCAATCACAGACCTCGTTGAAGCTTCTAGGTGCACTAGCCACCTTTCAATAAGGCTAAATGAGGGAGAAATTAAATGTCCCTTTGTTTAGAGACAGCTGAAACAACAGAAGCCACCGCATAGGTCACTGGACCCTATGGGAAGTTCGGAGCAAGAACTAAATTAGGGATAATAAGGAGGGTTTCCCTGGGTGAGTGCAAATGCAGGGGTTGGGGCACTGATTGGTGAAGTTGTCTGTGTGTCCATTTGGTGCTCCCCTGAGCAGGGATGGAGCATCCCCAGAAAAGCTGAAAGTTGGCAGCTGTGTGTGCGTGTCAGAAGCAGACAGGAGAAAGCCAGAGAACTGAGTGTGTGGCCCTTGAAGGAAGCCAAGAAAGATTCTTTGGGGCATGAAATAAGTTGGAGAGCAGGCTTGGATTTCTGAACAAAGAAACTATCTCCCAATGTTTGATTCTTATTGTGTTCAGAAAAACAGTAATTTGTGTACATTCGTTGTAAATCAACAGGACTGCACCAAAGAAATATCTGACTCAAATCAATTTCTCCTTTTAAAAGAAACAACCCAGCAAGGCTCCAAATATTGGCTAACCACTCAGACCAATGGGCAGCAATACACAGTAAGCATGGTACCCTTAGCTTTTCACCTGAGGTTGGCAAATGGTTGCGTGCTTGTAACTAGTTCAAAACTCTTTTTTTCCCCTCTTTGTGCAATGTAGATGGGATTTCCCAGCGAGTTGTGGGCAACCAGACCTCGTAGTCAGAGCCAGAGTTCACAGTCACGAGACAGGAGTCAAAAGTTGGCTGGGTCAGGATACCAGAAGGTCAGAAGCGGGAGACAAACTGGAGATCAGAACCATGAGTCAGGAACCTGAGTCAGGCTGGTCAGGATACCAGAGGGTCAGAGGTGGGAGACAAAGAGGTTGGGAACCGCAAGGTAGATGCTGTGAGTCAAGCCAAGGAAGCAGGAATAGAAGTTTCTAGTCTAACCACACCTATGAAATCCATTTGGCCAGGTTTCCTTCCTCCCAGCTGTGAGAGTGCATTATTAGGACATCACAGAGTGCAGGTGCAGGTCTGTGCCTGTTCTCCAGGTACCCTACCCCATGCTGAGAAGGTGAGAGAGAGTTGTCTAAATATTCCCATAACGTACTGGTACAAAGCCTGGTTAAGCAGCATGTTAGACCTTACCTATACTTGCTGTGGCGTGGAGGGCACATGAAGCTACACATGGCAGTGAAAGGCATTGGCAGGAGGGGAAGCAGAGGGAAAGGCTCAGGCAGTGGGGAGCTGCCAGAGCATTCCTCTTGCCAGAGTTTTTCCCAGCTGCCAGAGCCTTTCCCTGTGCTAAGGAATGGCTCCAGCAGCTCCCTGTGGCAGAGACAGGCTCTAGGAGTTGGGAGCTGCCAGAGCTTTTCCCTGCTGCCTTCCCTTTGCCAGAGCCTTTCCCCGCTGTTGCAGTCTTTCACTGTGGTAGGGAAAGGCTCTGGCAGGCAACACTACACTATTAAAAATAGCAGAGTAGATACGGGAAGCACTGCTTGGGTGCATAGAGAGCCATGTGGATTATATACACTAAGGTTCTAGCGCAGGGGTGGCAAACTTTTTGGCCCGAGGGCCACATCTGGGTGGGGAAATTGCATACAGGGCCATGGATGTAGGGCTGGAGCAGACGGTTGGAGTGCAGGAGGGAGTACGGGGTGTGGGAGGGGTGAGGTGTGCAGGAAGGGGCTCAGGGCAAGGGGTTGGGGCAGAGGAGGGGTGTGGGGTATAGGAGGGGGATCAGGGCAGGGGGTTGGGGTGCAGGAGGGGTGCAGAGTGTATGAGGGGGCTATGGGCAGGGTTGGTGTGCAGGGTTGAGGTGCAGGAGGGGATGCGGAGTGTGGGAGGGGGCTCAGGGCAGGGGGTTGGTGGCTCAGTTCAGGGGGTTGGGGGTGCAGGGTGTGGCAGGGGGCTCAGGGCAGGGGGTTGAGGTGCAGGAGCGGTGTGGGAGAGGGCTTAGGGAAGTGGGTTGGGGGCTGAGGACAGGGGGTTGGGGTGCGGGGTGCAGGAGGGGTTCGGGATACTGGCTCCGGCCCGGTGCTGCTTACCTGGAGCGGCTCCGGGGTGGCAGCGGCATGTGGCGGTGCTCAGGCAGGCTGCCTGCCTGCCCTGACCCCGCGCTGCTCCCGGAAGCGGCCGGCACCACATCCCCGTGGCCCCGGGGGTGGGGGGGCAGAGGGCTCTGTGCGCTGCCCTCGCCTGCAGGTACTTCCCCTGAAGCTCCCATTGGCCGCGGTTCCCCGTTCCCAGCCAATGGGAGCTGTGGGGGGCAGTGCCTGCAGGCAAGGGCAATAGTTTGCCCACCACTGTTCTAGCGTGTCTGTACCCTACTCATCTACGCAGTGTCTCACGGTCTACACCAGTATTTATATCCACACTAGGGGTGTATGCAGTGTCTATAGTGTACACATCACCGTAAGTGTAGACATATCCTAAGATGCAAACACACAAACATGGTCAAACCATGTATTTTGTCAGATAAAAATCACAAAATTAACCTGTAATGATTGCACAGTTGTACCATAGTGTAGTGTAGTGTAGAATAGGGTCTTTCTTTGAGTCATAAGAATGTCAACCCCAAGACACACATACACCCACACACACTCTCATATTAAAAACAACCAAACATACTTAACTTCCAAACAGGATGTTATTATGAGGGTTAAATCTTTCCATATTTACATACATAACTGCTTTCAAAAGAAATTACATTAATTAGATTATGGTCCAAAACTTGGCCAGAATTCATTTAAAACAGTAAAAATAAATAAATAAATAAATAAAAAATCTCTTCTTCATGGTGTAGGAAAGAACAAAAACGTACCACCAAAAATATTATGAAATTTAAGAAATTACTGAAGATTTGTTAATATTCAAGGAACCATACACAATTTGATTTTCCTCGTGATCTTTAAACTTTCATATATCCTGTGAGCATCACCTTTTCCCAATCCTTAAAGTCACTGTAAAACGGATTGCATCTCTTCTAAAAACAAGTGAAGGTGAGATATCTTGGATCGCATATCCAAAAAAGTCTATAGTGAATAAGCTCTTATGAGAACACAATTCCGAAAGATTTATTCAATAAATTAGAAGTACTACCTCCTATGGGAAACAAAAGACGTAACAGAATGACAAACATTTCCTGTAAGAGAAATATTTTTAGCTCTTTCAGAGAGAGAGAAAGACAGGCAAATAAAAACTGAGGAGAACACTGCCAACTCGTTTCTCACCAAATTACTCTCAAAAAGAGGCAACTAAATTGAAATAATCTTTCAGAGACATAGAAGGCCAGTGTTGCAAACCACTGTTTAATACAATAATGGCTGAACACACACTGATAACTAGAAATTAAAAACTGAAAATAGCATAGGAACAGTGGTTTGAAACGTTGCAACCTCTCTCTTTTACAGCAATGTTTATGAAGGTTCAGTCATTGTGAAATCACTGTGGACCACATTCAACAAATCAGATGCATGTTTTGGAGTTGCGTGATCTTTGTATGCAAATTCAAGATTATATTGTTTTAAATCAAATTTAACCCATATTTACAAATGTACTTTACACCTTTGGCATATATTCTCAACTTCTCTATAAATGTGCATCAATGAGTTGCTCACTTAAATCCTCACACACTGAGCTGATGTTCAAATGTACCCCTTTGTGACAGTTTAGGAAATCTGTCTATGTAAAACTTAATAGACAAGGTGGGTGAGGTAATATCTTTTATTGGGCCAACTTCTGTTAGAGAGAGATACACACTTTCAAGCTCCACAGAGCTTTCCCAGACCTGAAAAAGAGCTCTATGGAGCTTGAAAGCCTGTCTCTTTCACCAACAGAAGTTAGTCCAATAGAAAATATTACTTCACCTAGTTTGTCTATCTCATATCCTGAAGCCAACACAGCTACAAAACTTAAAAACATATGTAAAACTTACAAATTTTGATTGATTTTATTATTTACTCCCTGAATCATGTACATTGAACAAGCCATTTGCTAACACATGTGACGCTAACACATGTAACCCTATCTTGACAGATGTTACAGGAACATCAAGACTTACTAACATTTGACTGGGTCTACGTTCACCATACAATGAGTTGGCTACAGAAGGTAGCAGAGCTAAAATAAACTATTTTTTTCATTCTGAACTTCAGATGTGTGATAACCAAGAAACAGATCACCTGATGGGGGACCCTGATCATCTGAAAGGGCTTGTAGGCTGGCCAGGAGGATCACATGGAGAGAACTGGGAAAAAACTAGTTTCAGGGTCTAGGCAATAGGACTGCAGGTTCCCAGGGTTGAGCAGTGTCAGACATGAGTCAGCACCTTGAGCATGTGCCTACGTGCCTAAACTCTGCTCTGCCCTAGGAAGCCAAGAGCCTATGGGGATTCACTATTTGGGCCCAGTACAACCATCCAGTGGATGTCCAGCAGGGGAAGCTCAGCAGAGTTCCAACATCTCTCAAAGGCACCATTATCTGTCCAATGATTTAATCCTGCTTGCTCTCAACCACAATGAAATATACACCTACCTTGCAGTAGATGTTGTAGGTAATGCAAGGAAAGGTTAAAGTCAAATGAAAAATCAGGCCAGGTATTTGTATAGACATTAATCATTGTTAAGGGGAAAAAACAGACAGAAGACCAATAATAATGGCTTTGAAGATCTATGATTGAAAGAAATTAACAAAAAAACCCATGTATTTTTCCAAATATCTTTGTCTTCAGTGGGACTTCTCACTTAAAGTAAAGCATATCCTTAAATGTTTTGCTAGTTTAAGATCAGAGTGCTCTATGTCTTGCAGGACTGAGCCCTGAATATCAGCTTCTGGCTAATAAGCGTCTTGTAATTTGAATCCCAGTTTACCTCCCTGCCCCTCCTTTAGTTGCTGTTAAGCAGGAGTAGCATTTGGCTTCTTCTCCTCCCATCCCAACCTCTTGGTTCAGTTAAAAAAGAATGTAATTCAGGAAGTGCACGAGTTACATTTCAAAATAGCAGCGTTGTTCCAACCACAACACACATCCTTTATGTTCTAGGATATTACACTACACATTAAAGGGAACCTGGCAAAGTAAAAAAAAACAAAAGTGAGCTTGTGCTTTTTTTGTATCAACTTTTTAATAAATAAGAGGAAAATCTGAAAAACTTGTGACAAAAGTGTTTGGTTTTTTCAGGTTTTTTTACAATAGGAATTCAAGTCTTCTAAACTGTGGCAACAGGAGAATAATTAATACTGTGACACCACAAGAGACTGAAAGCTGAGGAGCTGGGGAAGGTCTCTTCAAATTGTTTAAATGTATTCATTGTTAATGTAATTCACTGGTGTGCACAGACGCTGACTCCATGGAGCACCCACACAAAAAAATAGTGGGTGCTCAGCACCCACCGGCAGCCCCGTGGATCAGCTCCTCCCCCTTCCCTCCACCCCTCCCACCCGCCAGTGGGGCTGCCAATCAACTCCTTCCCCTCCCTCCCAGTGCCTCCAGCCCACTGCAATCAGCTGTTCAGCAGCATGCAGGAGGTGCTGGGCGGGCGGGGGTGGATGAGGAACAGGGGCGGAAGAGGCAGGGCAGGAGGGCGGCTTGGGGGAAGGGGTGGAGCACCCCCCGGTAACTGGGGAAGTCAGCGCCTCTGCTGGTGAGCATGTCGTGTGTTTCAGATTCCCTTCTGTGGTAACCTACAGAAGATATAAATTGCTACAGCAGCCACCTAGGGAGCATTGCCTCTTCAGCTCCAGCTGTAGCCATCTATGCTTGTAGCTCTGGAGATCCCCAGTTCAATCCTCAATGTGGCTACCAAGAGGGAAGCTGTCACATTAACACCTTTCTAATTCTAATGCCTAATGAAAACTTTAGAGAAAGAATGCCTTTGCTACAGATTCAATACCCATCTTTGATTTTTCAAAATAAGGAAGCTACAGAATATTTAAGACACAAACATATCCCTTTCAGGCCTTCTTTATAAATGATCAAAGAATACAAAACAAGAATTCTCCATGCTTCTGTTTTTGCAGATAAACTATAAAAGAGAAGCTTCATTTAGAAATTTTGCACAGAAGCTGCAGTGTGACAGGAGGTAGAAAAACTATTGCAGAAAAACCTTCCCCAGTCTAAACATTTTTTTTTGAACAGTCTAAACATCAAGTGCAATGTAATCACTGATGCTTAAGGATCTCATCCTGCAAACTCATATTCATGTGAACAGCCCTTACTCACTTGAGTTGTCCCATTGACTTCAGAGATACTATCCACACGAGGCACCACGGAAATGTACACCTGTAGCATAAAAGTACCCCTCAATCCAATTACCAATAGCATTAAGTTCTAGAAAGCTTTCTAATGAAGTATGATTTGCTCTTTTTCTATCTTGATATTTCTGTGCCCCATCCCAGTCAGTGTAGTTTTTTAACTCCTGAGCACTAAGCTTAAAAATACCATTTGCCTACCCAGCAAGGTGAGTAAGAAACGCTGGCAAGTGAGGGGGCAGACAGGGGCTGATGTTATCAGTGTCTACAGACTTAAGCTTTTAAAATATTAAGGGACTGATTTTCAATTGTGCAGCGCTCCCACTAACGTCTTCTGAAAATCATGCCTTAAGTTATCAACTCTCATGATTTCAAAGATGAATTGTGAAATAATTAAACTAAAGCAGCGTTGTCTTCCCAAATGTATAGGCAGGCAGCTCCAGTGCCCCTGCTTTTGTTCATAGTTTTGCCAACCAGCAACTTAGAGTGACATTAATGAGCCCCTAGTTTATTGCTCTGCTTCTTTTCAGAACCCTACCCAGGCAGTAGGGAAACTGACAAAAATAATGCCAGCTTTCACTTTGTTGCAGCTTGGAAAAGCTCTAAGCAGCAGTAGAGTGCACTGGAGCTATTCATGACGGAGGGCCATCCAAACTGAGCAAGAAAGCTTATGCTCAAATAAATTGGTTAGTCTCTAAGGTGCCACAAGTACTCCTTTTCTTTTTAGGAGTACTTGTGGCACCTTAGAGACTAAAATTTATTAGAGCATAAGCTTTTGTGGGCTACAGCCCACTTCATCAGATGCATAGAATGAAACATATAGTAAGAAGATATATATATATATATACATACAGAGAAGGTGGAATTTGCCATACAAACTGTAAGAGGCTAATTAATTAAGATGAGCTATTATCAACAGGAGAAAAAAACTTTTGGAGTGATAATCAAGATGGCCCATTTAGACAGTTGACAAGAAGGTGTGAGGATTCTTAAGGAAATAGATTCAATACGTGTAATGACCCAGCCACTCCCAGTCTCTATTCAAACCCAAGTTAATGGTATCTAGTTTGCATATTAATTCAAGCTCAGCAGTTTCTTGTTGGAGTCTGTTTTTGAAGCTTTTCTGTTGCAAAATTGCCACCCTTAAATCTTTTACTGAGTGGCCAGAGAGGTTGAAGTGTTCTCCTACTGGTTTTGATCAGGCTGTAATTTGAATTGTGTAGATCTTTTAGGAGAATCCTGGGCTATCCTCCCATCCAGCTCATCACAGCAAACATACACACTAGAAAGACACAGGTATGAAAAATGGAAGCTTCTCCACCACAGCATAACAAAACAGATACCTTTCACACTGTGGTTTTCTATTCTAATGTCAAGTGCAGAAGAATAAGCAGCGGACCTTACATAAGTTGACAGTTAAAACTAATATTTCAGTTCTGAATTCTGCTAGACTTTTCAGTTTGCAAATGTATTTCAGTCATTAAAAAGATATATACCTTCTTAAGTCATGATCTAGCAAACACATACATCCTTAACTTCTATGGGACTATTCACATGCTTAAAGTAAAGTTTTTGCGGAATTGGGGCGTAATCATCCAAGTATTTATACAACCTTTTCAAAAATGTTCAGTTTACTTAAAAACAAACATAATTTATATGTAAAATATTTAATAAATAGAAAAAAATAATTAAAAACAAGACTTTTTTTGGCAAGTGAAAAACAGGATTTTTTCTTGAAGAAAATTTCTTAAAAGCAGAGCTGACATCTGAAAGGAAACTGAGGAACACATCTGGAGTTTTTCCACTGTCTTCAGTACAACCAGGATGAAGCCCTTACTTAAATAGGTCACATATGAGCAAGGAAAGACTTCTTGTTGCGGTTTTACAGTAATACAAATAATACATAATAAATGCACTACTTAAAAATATTCTCTTAATTATAAAACTTTCTTATTCATACAGTTACCATCAATGCACCTGAAAAGCAAGAGTTGAGAAGTAAAAACAGATAAAGCACCTAGAGCAGAGGTGGGCAAACTACAGTGGCCCGCGGGACCCTCCTGCCTGGCCCCTGAGCTCCTGGCCGGGGAGGCTAGCCCTTCTGTTCCTCCTCCCCTGTTCCCCTGCTGTTCCTCCTCCCCCACAGCTTCAGCTCACTGTGCCACCAGCACAAAGCTCTAGGCGGCGGGGCTGCGAGCTCTTGCCGGGCAGCACAGCTGCAGAGCCGCGGCCTGACCCTGTGCTCTGTGCTGCGCGGTGGCGTGGCTGGCTCTATCTGGGCAGCATGGCTGCCTGTCCTGGTGCTCTGGGCGGCACGGCTGTAGCGCCGCCAGCCACCGGTGCTCCAGGCAGCGCGGTAAGGGGGCAGGGAGCAGGGCGGGTTGGATAGAGGGCAGGGGAGTTTGGGGTGATGGTCAAGGAGTGGGGGTGTCGGGGCAGTCAGAGGGCAGGAAACAGGAGGGTTGAATTGGGGCAGGGATCCTGGGGAGGGGATTCAGGAAGGAGGGGGAGTTGGATGGGGCTGCGGGAGGCAGTCAGGGACAGGGGGTTTGGGGACAGTCAGGGGACAGGGAGGGATGGATGGGGTAGGGGTCCCGGGGGGGGGGCGCATCAGGGGACAGGGAACGGGGGATTGGATGGGGCAGGAGCCCCAGGGGGGGCTATCGGGGGCGAGAAGCCAGGGGGGTCAGATAGGGGGCAGGGGCCGGGCCACCCTTGGCCGTTTGGTGAGGCACAGCCTCCTCTAATTGGCCCTCCATACAATTTCGGAACCCAATGTGGCTCTCAGGCCAAAACGTTTGCCCATTGCTGCCCTAGAGAGTTGCAGGAATCGTCTTTACACCATTCCTTCAGGTCCATTAGAATCTTGTAACAGAATAAAGACCATTTAAAGCCTAATAACTTTACATGATTTGGTTAGCATGGTTTACTATTGAAACTTGCAATCCCACACGTAACTTTGATTTTTAAAGTCATTAGTGAATGTCAAATTGTGCAGAGCTACATGTCAACCTTCAGAAATCATTCCAAAGAATGTCTATTTATAAAATGCCAAAGCCAAATAACTGAAATAAAAAAGTAACACTATCCTTAGCTCGGCCTCACATGCATAATTATGACAGAGATCTTTGAACAGTGGGTGATTCACATATAGCACGTTCTGTAAAGTCTGAATAGAATTGGGCAAGTCATTGTTATCCAGCTGTTCAAGTGACAGGAGGATATGAAATTCTGACATGTTTCCACACATACTATATACCATGGCAGCCTAGTTCCACGGGGGCTCTCTGCATATAAGTACACAGCTGGGATTTGGGGCAGATGCAGAGTATCCTTCTCCAGGTTATTTTTTTTTAATACCTACCATTTGATTTGAAGACAGATCCTCTAATTGCCCATCTACTTCTCTTTCCCCATCTGGCAGCAAGCGTCATGGAAGCTGGAGCAAACAGCTATAGGAACTGCTTGGCCAAAGATAGGAAGAAAAGAGATTCTACCTACATATTTCTCCTCAGGGGCAGCGCTGGGGGTGGGGGGGCGGGGCTTGCGGAGCTATGGCCACCCCATAATTTGTCTTAGCCCCCCTGTAGCAGCCACCACTCTCCTGCCACCCAGCTCTGAAGGCAGAGAGGAGAGAGAGGGGGCTCCTGGCCGGGTACGCAGCTGTGAAGATGGCAGCGCTGACGCCAGCAGCAGCACAGGAATAAGCCCAAGCAAGAGGCAGGGGGCCCGAGAGCAGCTTCCTGGCCCAGGTCCCTGCCCATTGGGGCACACCACCCAGGGCAGGTGGAGGGGCTGGGGCTCCCCACAGCTGCCCAGACTGACCCGTTCTGGCCCGGATGCCTGGCCCCATCCCCCACGGTCACTGCTCCCCAAGGGCTCTGCTGGCCCTGGAGACAGTCGTCCCCCCCCCCACAACAGTTACTGTGAGCCGTTGAAAGGCAACAGGGAACTGAGGAGCAGCTACAGCCCCATCCAGGGTGCTGGAACAATTTTTATAGTGGGGATACGGATGATGGAAACCATGTATTTGGTTTTTGTTATTACTACTTCAAGCCAGTGGGTACAGCAGCACTTCCAGCAACCTAGTTCCAGTACCACTGGCCCTGGCCGGGGGGATGGGGCCTCGGGGAGAAGAGAGGAGGAGACAAGGTCAGAACTTAGCAAGAGCAGGGGCAGGACCATGGAGAGGGGCAGGACCTCATGGCAAGGGGGGGCACAGCCCCCCCCAATTTTCTGTCTAGCCACCTCAGCCTCCCCACCAGGAAGAGGCTGGCACCACCTCTGCTTCTCCTCTAGAAATGCTTCAGTGTGTAGCCCAGCTGTTTTCACTGTGCACATGGGGAAATATTTGGACCTCTACCTCAGGTACTTACATGGCCCTCATCATCATAGTATCAGAGCACTTCACCATCTTTAATGTCTTTGTCCTTACAACTCTCATGTGAGGTAGGGCAGTGTTGGTAGCCCTACTTTACAGATGGGAAACTGAGGCACAGAGAGGCTAAGTGACTTGCTCAACCGCCGCACAGGAAATCTGTAGAGGTGGAGCAGGTCTTCCAAGTCGCAGGTTACTGCCCAACCACTAGACCATTATTTCCCTCTGACCACTTATCAATAAGTATAATTATATCACAAGATGTAGGAGTAAAATTAATATAAGAAGTATTTGTAATTCCTTTTATAATTCTAAAACTAATAAATTGGAAGTTATATGTATATGTAAAGCTGTTTATGGATATATATATATAAAGCCTCCATGTACAGTTTTAGCCTATAGCAGAGTTTTTAACAGCTGAGTAAACTCTTATCCATTATGAACTTCCTTTTTCCATCTGACATAACTATAGATGTGCTACACGGGATGTGATAATTTAGATTTTGTACCTTTTAAAGTTACAGTATTATAAATAATTACCTCATGTTCACTCATTCAGATCATTCTACTCTAACACGTCAACCAACTCATTTTGCCACAATGATGGTGTTGCACTGTAAAAGCAGAATTCTTTATTCCCCAGCCTAGGGATAAGGCTTTAATTAATAAAGAATGGATATGAAATAATTAAATAGGTTGTTTATAAACATGATTTTCTGATGGTACTAGGTCAAATACCCATTACAAGAGCTGAAATAGAATTAATGCCTGTAAATAGAAGTTTTACTAATGTATTCAATGGGAAGACTGCTTGCATACATTTTTTAAAGATTAGTTATTTACATTTGTAATGATTGCTGACTATATGGGTGAGTAATTAACGTTTGCACAGCACCTTGCCAATATAAAGTGCTCTATAACTGCCAAGTACAGTATTACTATTGTATGGGAAGGATCTTCACATAACCCTGACACCTTATTCACTTCAGTTTTCACATTCAAACTCCAAGCCAACTTGCTTATTAGAGACAACATATCATATCTCTACAACATATCATATTTCTACATTCATCTGTAGCAAATGCTATGGCTATGGTTGAAAAGAAACTTTCATTCCAAGTCATGCAAGGGGCTTCACATAGACTAACCTTGCAGTCTCACAGAGCTGTAGTAAGCCTCAGAAGAGTCTGCTCAGGGGGCCGGATACATGTATTTAAAAGGGCTGGGGCCTAAACTTGTATTTTGAACTGCTGGAAGTTTCCTCAAATCTCTTCCTTTGCACTGAAATTTCAGCCTTAAGGTGAATTAAATAAAAAAAGCATATAAAGTGTATCATTAAACACATATGTATCTGTTTCTCTAAAAATCTGTCCTTGCCAAAATGACTTCCTCAAAGTGTAAGAGATTACTTATTAACATACTCATTTTCTTAACCTTATAAATGATAGTTATAAATACAAACTATTCAAATTTCATGGAATAAAATAAAAACCTGAAAAAGAACAGCATTGAAACAAACAACATATGAAACCATACTGAGTTTAAATTCAACTAAGGGTCCCATGTTGTAAAATTCCACGTGGTAAAGAGCTATAAGACAACTAATGAATGAAAAAAAGATTATTTACCTAAGAATGCTAGATACACACCAACACTGTCAATCCCCCTTGCTCTTTAGTTTGCAGACTGAGGAACACATCCAGTGCTGTACAGTATCACCACACATTGCTTCGATCCTGCAAAGAACTCCATACAGACATCCCTTTAGCCACACACACTGATTTCACTAGGGATTGGTGGGGAAGGATGCAAGGATCTACCTATGTAGAGCTCCTTGCAGGATGGAGGACCATGGGCTGCCTAAATCCTGGACTAGATTAAGCAATCACCAAATGAAAACCACACGCCTTAATTATCCTAGAAAGTGTTATTTACCAGTTCTGAACTCATCATGGCTAGGCACATGCATTCCTACCCTTAATTTATGCTGACATTAAATTCCAGATTACCTTGTCCAGTGTTTCACTATGCGTGTCTTTGCTACTAAAGCTGCTACTCCCATAAATTTTCTTTGACATCTACTTAATATAACTCCTAAATTATTTAAAATGTGTTTACATCTAGAATAACTTCTGACCAAAACTTTCAATGTTTCTATTTTCCGCACCATGTATAAAATCTCCAGTCTCCTTTACATCCTAGTACACAGCTCTTTGTCACCATACAGCATTGATAGATGTTGAGAGCTTTTATGTTTAGTGTTATATTTTGCTCTTACAATTATCTTCTATTCCTCTATCATGATAGTTTTCAGCTTCATTTTGAACCACAAATCATACTCATATTAAGCATTTTACTTAAGAATTCTACATCAATACTGGAATGATGGATGAGATTTCATTAACTGCTATAGAAATGGTTATATATAATGGAAGAATGTTTATTAGAGAGACAAAGTGAATGAGGTAGTATCTTTTATTGGACTAACTTCTGTTGGTGACAGAGACAAGCTTTCCATCTTACACAAAGCTCTTCTTAAGGAGTGGGAAATGTACCTTATATCTCTACCTTATTGTCCTTATGGAAGAAAGTTACCTTCTAATTGCAGTTTGAATGCATCAAAAATATTTAACAAAAATAGTTAACAAAATAAAAACTATGTACCAAAAATAGAAGAGAGAACTTGTGCCACATCTAAATTTAAGTAGTTTACAGCTACACTTTATCTTCAAACCAATTACAATCAACTAACGTCACATTATTTTAATAGCTTTGTCAACCAGCTATGATAAGCACATAAGATATAAACTAAACCAATAAATATTTGCATTGTTAAATTAGATTAGTTTTGGAATGCAGTGGCTCCTCCTGTGGCTCCAACACATCTATGTGGTCAGATAAACTGAGATCACTGGGTGTGCACATTAAAAATAATGTGTCTATCTTGTTAGAAGCCATTACATATTCAAGTTTATGAGGTGTTAGAGTGGGAGGGGAGTGTTTTACATGCCCAATACGACTATATATGGAATTAATCTTCGAAACATAACATACAAAAGTTTACCCTGCCAACAAAACAGATCAATGAGTTTAACTTTAAAACCCCTGTATATTCTTTAAAGAAATATCTGTGAAAAAGTGTATGTGTTTTTTTTGAAGAGTGCACAACCGTTAATATCTACAGTTATCCATAAACATTTATAATTCTGTGTGAGTGTGTATGCTTGATTCTTGCTTGTTTCTACTACAAACACGAAGAATAAAAGAATTTCTAGGAACAGACTTCAGACATTGTGACGGATCACATATTTCAATTCTTAACGAACATACAGCAAGACCCATGTACAGGTCAGTCCCCCCCACGCCCCCGTCGAGCTTTCCCGGACTCAGCCCAGGATGGAAACGCAGCGTACAAACACTCAAAACTCTCCTTAAGTCCTCTAGGTGCACTCTATCGGCCAAACCTGTCAAGTGCTCTCCCATCCTTACTGACAGATCAAGGCACCTGCTAGAGCCATGGGATTCTCCTCACTCACACAACTCCTCCTTTCACCTCCAACAACAGCAGCTGCAGAAGCCAACTGCCCCTATTATCTGACTAACGCAACCCAGGAGCTCGTGGATAGCTCAGCAACTTGGGAAGAGAGAGATGAGCAGGCACCCTTTCCCAATACGTAGAAGGGGGGAGACCCACCCCCGTAGGACCAAGGGATCCTGTCCTCAGGGCAGAAGGAACCTGAGGAAGTTGGGGATTTCCGGGAGCCCTATCCCGGGGGGAGGGTCCATCCTGCCACCTCTCTCGGCCCAGCTGGCCTGGGGGGGGGGGAAGACTCTCGCGCTGAAGGGGAGTCCTACCTCGGATTTCCACACGATGTAGGAGGAGGGGTGGCTGCTGGGCGCCTGCTGCCCCTTCCTCTGCTGGAGCCACTTCCTCGGGGAGGAGAAGATGCTGTTGGTGCCGGTGCCGCCGCCGGGGGCGCTGAGGGCGGAGGCGGAGGGCGTGCGCGCCAGGAAGGGCAGCTCCCAGGCCGTGTTCCTCTTGCCCCGGGGGCTAGCCTCGTACTCGAAGTGGAAGCTGCCCGAGGGGGACTTCTCCAGCGGGGTGCTGGGAGTGGAGAGCGAGCCGCAGAGCGCGCCGCCCCCCGGGCGCAGCAGGGCGCGGGAGGAGAAGGCGGCCAGGCACTCCGCCGAGGGGCCGCCGGCCGCCCTGGCCCGGGGCGCCTTGGCCGGGCCGTCCCCCTCCTCCCGGCTGTAGCTGCCGATGATGGCTGGGTCCAGGCTGCGGGTCTGGCGGAGCCTCCGCTTGGAGAGGCTCTTGGAGGAGGCGGCGGCCGGGGAGGAGCAGGAGAAGACGCTGTTCAGCAGGCTCTGGGCGGACATGGTGGCGGCCGCCCCGGGGAGTGTGTGTGTGTGTGTGTGTGTGTCCCCGGGTAGGAGGGTGGGCGTCCTCCCCTCTCAGCCGCCCCGCGGAGCCAGCGACGACTCCGGCTCCCGGAGCGCGGCGGTCAGCGGGTGCCCGCGCCGCGCGGGGCGGCTGCTGCTGCGGAGGTGGAGCCCGCAGGGGCCGGTCCCGGCGCGGGCAGCCGGAGGCTCATGGTGGCCGCAGGGCGCCCTGTGTGCGCGCTGGGGCTTCGCAGCAGCCGCCGCGGTCACTGCGCCGGGCGGCGGGCGGGGTGCGGGGTTAGCCGAGAAAAGGGGAGGGAAGGAGGCAGCCGCCGCGGGAGTTTTTATCGCAGCGCTCTGGAGCCTGCCAGAGTCACTCCCCCCGCGGCAGCGATGCGCACGGGGTCTGCCCAGTCCCCTCCGTACGCGGCGGGCGGGGAGGGCAGCCGGGTGCCCTGGGGCTGCCTCCCCCAGCCGGCCGCTCCCCGCATCCCCAAGCGCTGCTCCCAGCGCAGCCGGGTGAACGACTGGCGGGCGAAACGGGGGTGGGGGGGATAGCCAAAGGCGGCTGAAACTTCCCCAGGCATGTGACCACCAGAGAAGTACACGGCCACATGAAGGGGCCCCCTCCCCCAATTGCTGCCTGTCTGAGACGGAGAAGGAGGTGTTAATAATGGGCCACCCTCGCCCTGGGGGAAGAGCCCCTCCCGGGGTGTTGTTTCGCTGGTTTTAGTCCCTTGTCAGCTATCCCACAGCTATTGGGTTTCATGGCAGGATGTTTACGCATATTGGAGCAGGGCTTGAGCCGACCCAGGATTTCATTACACGTGTTACGTGTTTTCCCTCTTCGGGATAACCACAGCTTGCGTTACACCTTCGCCCGTTATGCAGGTGTATGAATGATGGTTCTTGCTCCCGAGACTCGGGGACAAACTCAATGGCGGGGCCAGGTCTGACAGAGCAGCAGGTGCTCTGCAAACTTGCACGGCGTCCCGCCGCTCGCCCCATAGCTGTTCCTGCCGGGGGCCTCCCGAGAGCAGGGTCTGCCCGGAGAACCGGGTGGATCTCGTGTGTGGGATGCCCACGGGCTGGCGCAGAATGACGTTTGTGGTGTTGGATTTGTCACTTGTCGTCCGCTGAAGCTATTGCTACCTAGGGGGAGTAAAATGAAGTCTCTGTAAACAGCACTCGATTTTAAATTTATTTCCCAGTATTTTGCTAGAATTATTTTTATAGTGGAAAGTGCATTTGCTTCAAAAAGGTTTTGGTGGATGTTCAAAAACTTTTTTTTTTTTTGGCCTTATTGTCTCAAATGCCTGGTTGTATAAAGCCCAGTAAATCATCCATATCAAATCACTTGGCGCATTCCGATCTGATTATAATCTGTCATAAATACTATAGAGCATAATTTTGCAGAGTAAGTGGGATATCTGCCCTCTGTTCCCCTTGCTTGTATAACTATACATTTCCGTTATAGTGCTGTTCCTTCAGCCTGATGTTTTCAGAGAAAGCCAATGGCCTCAGAGAATGGCTACAGTAATAGGCAAATTGCCTTCTATTTATATGGGTCAGATCCTCAAGTGGTGTAAATTAGTGTAAATCCTCTGCTTTTTTTCCCCCATCCTGTACCAGCTGAGAAGATTCTTCTGTTTTGTTTAACCAATAAGAAAAAATACTATATTGAGTTCAGACTCTGCTTCTTCTCGCTGACAACGTCCAGCGGAATAACAGCACTTAGAAGAGGCATCTGACAAGAGTCCATGGGGTGGCATGGGTAACAGCAATAAGACTGAAAGCATTATTATAGTAATCAAAAATAAAGACATATATGTGTTTTACCACGTGGTTAATAGCAGAAGAAAAAAAAAAGCCGTGTTCAATATATCTAGGGTCACTCTTGACAAATAACTAATCCAAACAAATAACTGACCCCACCCAAAACCCTAGGAAAACCAAACACTCCTTTCACAGGCAGGATTTCTCCACTCCCAAACACGCTCCCAGACTGTGTACAAACAAGGACATCTTTATTAAGGGAAAGAGAACACAGACATAAGCTTGGAAAAACATATCAACATAACATAAATAGATAGATACACACGCACACAGGTATGCAAATAAAGAGTAAAATAAACTTCCCCTTCCAGCAATCCATCTAACGCCCATCCCACCCACCAGTGACAATGTTTCACAGGTATTAAAAGTGCCTGACCATACCACCTCACTCATCCACCAAACCCCACTCATAGCTGGGATCAGGGATTAGTAGTAGAGTGTCTGAATATTTCTCTCCAGTCCTAAGAAAGCTGCTTGTCCGGAACCACAACTGCCTACCCCAGCTTAGTGATTCAGCTTTATTAAGGTGCTGGAAAAGCAGGACCTCATGGTAGTACACTCATTTCTTCTGCTGTTCTCTACATCTTCTCGCAACATTGTAATTAGCCTGCATTGCCTCTTTCAGCAAGCCCCCAAAAGCGGGGAGCCAAGAGCACTTAGGACCTCAGCGTAGAATCTTGACTGCTTGAAAATCAGCTCTTTGCCCTTTCAAGCTTCTCTGGGAGCCCACATCCTATGAAATCTAAGTTCATGTATAATTATGCTGTATAATTATGGTGACCAGAGGAATTTTTTCCTTTTCAGCAATAGAAGGAGCAGAGAGCTCTTTCCCCTCTGAAGCTTTTGGCCATTGGACTTACAGAGAGAAGAGGCATATTCAGCCATCCACCTTCAAATTAAGGATTCTCTCCACACTGACAGGTTTCAGAGTAGCAGCCGTGTTAGTCGGTATCCTCAAAAAGAAAAGTAATATTTGTGGCACCTTAGAGACTAACAAATTTATTTGAGCATAAGGTTTTGGAGCATAACGTCTCCCACTTCTCACGAGAGACTGTTTCACTGCTTAATTACTGGATTATGCTAGTTACCCCCAGTTGACATTGCAGTTAAGGTTCTATTTAAAGCTAAATTTTGCATTCTAATACTTTCAGTGAGGTCTCATGCAGGTACAAGCCAACATCTGAATGAGCTCTCCCTTGCCACCTAGTGATGAACTGGGGTGTGGCAGACTGACAATTTCCTGCAATATACTACTACTAAAAGAAGTTTACTGAATTATACTTGATTGAATTATATTAATAGATTTGGAGTCCATTGTATTAAAATGCAATTGTGTATGTATTATTGTATGTATTTTCATGGGAAGGGTAAATAGGAGAACAGCAACCAGTGATTAGGCAAATTCACTCAGGTTGTAACCTCTCCAGAGAAACCACCCCCATGGAAATGTATACATGTACTTGTTCAAACTGGTTTCTCCAGGGACCAACAAAAAAAGCAAAGACTTTTTGGATAAATAACTTAGTTTTAAACTGGCTCATAGCCTTCTTCCTGATGCAGCAAACAGACAGACCCTCAATCCTTAAAGTAGGGGAGTTGGAAGGACTGGGCCTGCCAGAATCCCTATTAGGGTTGGGGTTAATTCTGGTAAGCTTATTGGCATAGGGGTAAGTTCTTTTATTGTTTTTCATATGTTTTCTCTGTAACGTTTTTTACCTTAATAATAAATTAGGCTTGCATAGAAAGAGCTGTGTGTAACCTATAACTGTAGCAATTCTCCCTGTTAACCATCTCTGAGGAGAAAACAACCAGGTGTCCTTGGGCAAAATGTCTGTGCTGGGAAATACACAGTGAAGCTAGGGAACTGTGCAGCTTGGAAATACCCTGGTCAAAAGGGAGAGAGGTGTGGGTCTCTCTGCCCAAGAGAGGTGATAGCCAGGGGAGCCGGAAGCCTGAGAATGGGGGCCCTTGCTGTATCACAGAGGGAAAATACACAGTGATTAATTTGTAATGAAAGAGTGCCAGGGCTCAAGCAATTGTTTTACTTTCATAATTCATGCGGCAAGCCCAGAGGTGCTGGGTCTCTGAACTGCCAAGCCTGGAGCTTCTGGAGCTCAGTCTTGGCAAGCCCTGGCACAAAGTAAGCATTGGAAATACAGATGCAGTTGCCTTGCACTGTGACATGGGAGAAAAGACTTCAAGAGCATATCTTATTTGCATAGACACACCTACCTTGCCTAGGTGATCATCAGACAGACCTGCTTTGTCAAAGTGATCTATTTTGGCTGTTTTGGGTTAAAATTCACTTTGGTCTTGAACATATGGTTAATTAAATGTTGTTATCCTTATTTAATGAGAAAAGGATAGCAGAACTGTACTTAATATGCCCTAGTTTGGTGGGGAGAGTCACCCTAACTTTAACCTCACTCACTAAGCACAGGGTAGTGAGGGTAGTGATGACAAATTCACGTGAAAGTCAAAAGGGGTGAGTACCTGGTGTTAAAGTCTTTGTTTAAAGAACTCTAGTAACAAAGATTTGAATTTTTTTCCTTCCTATGTTTAAAGACAGATGATCGGATTCAATTTAGAATCCTTGTATCTGCTCAGTGGTCATTAGAGCTGAAATCAGTGATGAGCTGTGGGGATAGTTTTGCGATGAAAGACAACATGGAGGATGTAGTAGTGAGCTTCCTCACTACCTGCTGAAATCACTAAGAACTGGGCTAAGTGAAGGAACCTCAGAACATGATACTGCAGCTAGAGGCAAAGGTAGCAGAGACAGCAGTGAGCAGTGGCAAATGCAGCAGCGAGTGGCAGCAGAGACAGCAATGAGAAGCAATAAAGTTTGTGGCAACAAGCAGTGACAAAGACAACGGTGACACTGGTGAGCAGCAGCAAAGGTGTTAGTTAATCCCCCCTTCATGGGTGGGACGTGAACCCATGCAAATGTACCACTGAATTCTCTGACTTTACTGACTGCTAATAGCTAGCTGCGCAATGGCACAAAAGGGAGTGGTATATTAAAAGGACATTCGTCCATCAGACATGGGTGCTCTGGGGCTGGAGTACCCACAGGGAAAAATTAGTAGGTGCTCTGCACCCACTGGCAGCCAAGCTCCACTCAGCCCCTGCCCCACCTCCTCCTCCGCCCGAATATGCCGCATCCATGCTCCTCCACCTACCTCCCAGTGCTTCCCACACAGCTGCCGCCAAACAGCTGTTTGGTGGCATTAGCAAGCTCTGGTAGGGAGCGGGAGGAGGCAGGGCCGGGACGGGGATTTGGGGAAGGAGTTGGAATAGGGGAGCGGAGGGGAGGGGCAGAGTGGGGGCGGGGACTTTGGGGAAGAGGTTAGAATGGGGACAGGGGTGGGAAGAGGCGGGGCAGGTGCGGGGCCTCATGGAAGGGGTGGAGTGGGGGCAGGGCTGGAGGCAGATGGAGGGTCGAGCACCCAGGGGAAAGTGGGGAAGCTGGCGCCTATATATCTGGGTGAAGGGTGGTGCTGGTTAGGTTTTGTAATGTTGAGAGGAACCCTTAGATATTGAACCCAGCCCTTGTTGCTGTCAGCGTAACCTGGCTGAAGGGCTACACATGATACCAAAAAGAAGGTATAAAATGTAAAATATGAATAGTTATTTGACCTTAGGTTTGGAGCTACATGACAGAGTGTTAGCAATATTGGAACCCATGTGCGATGCGCAAACTTTTTTGCAGAGCTGTTAGCTGCATGCCTGATAGAGCTGCAGCTCTCAGCTCTCTTCCTCTCCTCCTCCTCCAGACTTATCAAGGAACATTATGGGGACAAGAAAAGTGTGAGAAGATGCTGGGAATTGAAGCTGCGTCATGCTTGCCCCGGTTATCCTGCGGGAAATGCACCTGGACATCATTATCCAGAGAATCCAGTTGTAAAATGCAGCCTGAATGCCCTCTCATACCCTCCCTAATACTCCATCACTGGGGAAGGGCTGCCTAGGTTAATGTTCCAGGGGGAAGAGGGAGGCACAAGTTGTTTCCCTTTGCACTTGTCCACAAAGTGGGGAAGGGGTCCTATGGCTCCACTTCCCCTATTCAAGGCTGCCCTGTATACTATCTGCCTATATTCAGCAAGTGATCCAACTCTGGATCGCCAGTCACAAGTGCTGGTTTAGCAATTCACAGATGGATCATCAGACTCATAAGCCATGTCTACTCTACAAAATGATATTGACTTGACTTATGTTGGCATATAGCCACCACAGTTATTAAATCACTTGTGTGTGTTCACACTTGACTCCTTTTGTCAGTGGTGCGCATTCTCACCAGGAGCAATTGTATCAATTGTATTGTCAGTGAAGCCAGATTATGACATTCTGAGGCCCTAAACTATGTCAAGGGTAAGAGAACCCATACCATTAAAATAAATATATATATATATAATATATATATTTTCACAGAAAGGACACTGAATATATAAACACAAAAGCTTTATTTTTGCATATATACAAAGGTGAAGTAAAAAGAGAATAACAATCTAAAACACATATCTTACTATATGCCTATTTGCATTATAAAATAATTCCAAATTAACATATTTTGTCTATGATTTCTTAATTAGTAGATATGAAAAGTTTATTTCTACGCAACACAAAAGCAGTTACAGTTACACAGACCAGCTTAGTTAATGGAAGCAGTACAACCTGCAGTATATCTGTTTGCACATCACATTAATTTTAACACTGAAATGTAAAACATTTTCTTTCATGATTTTTGGAGAGCAAAGTCATTGATGATGTCCTCAAATGATAAGCTACGGAGTTTGTCACTTTCGATGCACAGAATACTTAGGGCAGATAGCTTTTCTTGCAGCATTTTCTAGGCAGACTTCTCTCTTTGCGTTCACTTTTCTATCCTTTATCTTCCCCAGGACCACTAATTAATCTCAAGTAAACACCTCAGACACAAAGAGTGACAACAAGCTATATGCGTGAAAGAGAAAGAAAGAATTTACCAGAAAAAACCCTGGTAATCTCTAGACAGGTATTGAGAAAGTGAGTAAAACTAGCCTGTATTCAAGCAAATATAATGAATATTATAGGCATTAATAACCTATAAATCATGTATGCACATAGTTTGAAATAATTTGCTCACAAAATACTCAGAATATTTTGATATATATGTATATCTTTCTTCACTTCTCTCAAAACCCTTTATTTATCCTTTCGTTAGCACTCTCTGATATTTACTGTGCAGGTTCCCAAAACTGACGGAGAGAAGCCAACACACATTTATCCTCCTCAAGATCCACTTGACCCAAGTCCATAAGACGATCACTTGCAAACTCAATCACGTGAAGCATGGATAGCGCATGAAGCAGAAAGTGGCATGCACACTAAAATACACAATTGTACATATGTACAGATCAAAGGAAGAAAGAACACACTAACACTTAAGAAAACCAGTAGCAAAGGCACTATACAACTGAGCATGCGGGACCATAAACAAAAGATGGCAGCCATCTAGTTATTACCAGCCAAGGGTGATGCTATACATGATTACATGCTATACATGGGTTATCAAAAGAAACTACACCATCTGGTCGAGAAACTCCTTGAAAAAGCACAAGAACAAATCTGCACAGACACACCCCTAGAACCCCAACCAGGTGGTATGCTATCTGCTACCCAAGAACCATAAATCTGGAAATCCTGGATGCCCCATCATCTCAGGCATTGGCACCCTGACAGCAGGATTGTCTGGCTATGTAGACTCCCTCTTCAGGCCCTATGCTACTAGCACTCCTAGCTATCTTAGAGACACCACTGACTTCCTGAGGAAACTACAATCCATTGGTGATCTTCCAGAAAACGCCATCCTGGCCACTATGGATGTAGAAGCCCTCTACACCAACATTCCACACAAAGATGGACTACAAGCTGTCAGGAACAGTGTCCCCGATAATGTCACAGCAAACCTGGTGGCTGAAATTTGTGACTTTGTCCTCACCCATAACTATTTCACATTTGGGGACAATGTATACCTTCAAGTCAGCGGCACTGCCATGGGTACCCACATGGACCCACAGTGTGCCAACATTTTTATGGCTGACTTAGAACAACGCTTCCTCAGCTCTCGTCCCCTAGTGCCCCTACTCTACTTGCGCTACACTGATGACATCTTCATCATCTGGACCCATGGAAAAGAAGCCCTTGAGGAATTCCACCATGATTTCAACAATTTCCATCCCACCATCAACCTCAGCCTGGACCAGTCCACACAAGAGATCCACTTCCTGGACACTACAGTGCTAATAAGCGATGGTCACATAAACACCACCCTATACCGGAAACCTACTGACCACTATACTTACCTACATGCCTCCAAGTACTCACACCACACCACACGAGATCCATTGTCTACAACCAAGCTCTAAGATACGACCACATTTGCTCCAACCCCTCAGACAGAGACAAACACCTACAAGATCTCTATCAAGCGTTCTTACAACTACAATGCCCACCTGCTGAAGTGAAGAAACAGATTGACAGAGCCAGAAGAGTACCCAGAAGTCACCTACTACAGGACAGGCCCAACAAAGAAAGTAACAGAACGCCACTAGCCATCACCTTTAGCCCCCAACTAAAACCTCTCCAACGCATCATCAAGGATCTACAACCTGTCCTGAAGGACGACCCATCACTCTCACAGATCTAGGGAGACAGGCCAGTCCTCGCTTACAGACAGCCCCCAAACCTGAAGCAAATACTCAGCAGCAACCACACCCCACACAACAAAAACACTAACTCAGGAACCTATCCTTGCAACAAAGCCCTTTGCCAACTGTGTCCACATATCTATTCAAGGGATACCATCATAGGACCTAATCACATCAGCCACACTATCAGAGGCTCATTCATCTGCACATCTACCAATGTGATATATGCCATCATGTGCCAGCAATGCCCCTCTGCCATGTACATTGGCCAAACTGGACAGTCTCTACACAAAAGAATAAATGGACACAAATCAGATGTCAAGAATTATAACATTCAAAAACCAGTCAGAGAACACTTCAACCTCCCTGGACACTTAATTACAGACCTAAAAGTCGCAATTATTCAACAAAATTACTTCAAAAACAGACTCCAGTGAGAAACTGCAGAACTGGAATTAATGTGCAAACTGAACACCATTAAATTAGGCTTGAATAAAGACTGTGAGTGGATGAGTCATTACACAAACTAAAAATTATTTCCCTATGCTAATTTTCCCCCTATTGTTACTCACACTTCTTTTCAACTGTTTGAAATGGGCCATCCTGATTATCACTACAAACATTTTTTTCTCCTGCTGATAATAGCCCACCTTAATTGATTACTCTCGTTAGAGTTGGTATGGCAACCCCCATTTTTTCATGTTCTCTGTGTGTATATATATATAATCTTCTTACTGTATTTTCCACTGCATGCATCTGATGAAGCGGGCTTTAGCCCACGAAAGCTTATGCTCAAATAAATTTGTTAGTCTCTAAAGTGCCACAAGTACTCCTCGTTCTTTTTGCTGATACAGACTAACACGGCTGCTACTCTGAAACCTGTCGCTATACATGATGTCACTCCTAGGATGAGTCCCATGCGAATATGAGCGTGGCAGGATTGCTTCACAAAACTGCCATCTCCGACCTCACATTTTTCCCGATTTTATTGGCAGTGAGATTATTTATTTATTTATTTATTTTATTTATTTAAATAAGTTACGAAGGCATGGTCAAAATTTGACTAGTAGCAGCTGGCCAACAAAACGCTGCTTTAGAAGACAGATAGCAGAGTTACTCATAGAAATACTAAGTTTACAAGTGAAATTATCATTTTTTTCTCAGCTCTGGCCTCCCACCTGTCAATAATGAACAATTAATGAAGGGTAAGGGTAGGGTAAGGGTATTTGTGTAGCCAGATGTGTATATTTTTGTCATAGTTGAACAAAAATGTCTATATTTAGAGAGAATCTTCTTTTTCCCACATCTCCTTTATCAACTGATTTTGATAAAATTTGAAATTGAGTCAGTTTTTTCTTTTTTAGAGACCCCTCATATAGCGAGGCCCTAAACTGTGGCTTAGTTAGCTTATGCCTTAATCCAACACTGATTGTCAGTGTGGGGCTTTTGGGGTGGCTCCTGAAAGCCAGTAACAGTCGATATAAGCAACACAGTGTCTACACTGATATTGCATCTAATTATGTTGACCATGGTTCTATGTTGCTCAGGGACGTGGTGTTACCAAATCAGCGTAAAGAGGCACTTACATTGGCAGGAGTCAAATTTATGTGAAGACACTTCCACAACTAGGCCAACGCAAGGCAGTTTACATCGACCAAACCCTGTAGTGCAGACCAGGCCATAGTTGCAACCAGTGCTTTAAACTCAGCTCAGCAAGTAAGGTATAAACACAATTAGCTACCACAAAGCTGAACATGATTCATCCTGATCTATGTTGACTGCTACATCATGTCCAGCATTTTATCATCACAAATGTTCACAACCGTGTTCAGATGACAACGTTTTGTAATGGAGACAAAGACTGAGACTTCAACTGACATGCATGCCTCTCTCCAATCGGATACGAATTGCACTGCATGTATCCCTCATTGTCTTCAATCGTAAACAGGAATCTTGTATGTTTCACATCCAGACTCCTTGGATCTTTCATTAGCCACTTTTTATTTCAGTTTTTGCTTCGTTCTTTAGCCCATCTCCTCACTCGTTACAACCTGCTAATGTCATGACATTACAGCACCCAAAATTTCCCTTTTTGCTGTCTGCTGTTTACTGCACGACTAAAATTTTGAATGTGCTGTACTTATTAACTCCTTCCTCTGCTAGCTACTCTTTGAGTTTACCACTCAGCACTAACCTCCATTCAGCTCATACTCCATTACTGCAGAGTATGAAAAATTTACCAGACACCTACTAGTTGATAACCGTTTTTTTCCCCCCAGTAGCACTTGTAAGTTGCTGAGAAGTCCAGCCGGAAAGGTACTGAGATTCCTATCAGGTTGCTGTTTCTGGCCACTGCTCTTTTGCATGACTGTCTTGTAGTAGATATCTGATACATTTGAAGACCAGCTCCCTTTTACCTGCTTGGTGAATGAGCTATTTTCTTTTCTTTTCATTCCACCCGGACCCTCCTGGTAGTTGAATGCCATTACTGAATGTCAATCCTTTCCCTAGCCCATTGGCAAATAAGGCAGGTTTCTCTGATATTCTACCTTTCTCTCACTTCCCGTATATTTATCCTTCTGCACCATTATTATTAATTATATTATTATTTATTATTTATGTTGCACTAGTGCACAGAGCCCCAATCAGGATCAGAGCCCTGTTGTGCTAGGTGCTGAATAAACATACACAAGGATGCATTTCTTGCTCAGAAGAGCTTGCATTCTTAGGCCCAGACCCTGACACTGCTTCCATAGGGGCAAAGCCCTGCATGCATGAGGAGCTACCTTGACTTCAACACTGGTGTCCACCCACACAGAAGCAGTTGCGGAATCAGGGCCTTAGACAATAGACATATGAAGCATGTGGAAAGAGACACACTCAAATAAATACAATGATATGGTTTGTGTTGTTGTTTTTTTTAAAGGCTATAAATGAAGTAGATGCCAAGTGTCCACATTTCCTCCCCCCCGCCAACCTAACCGTTGTTAGGTAGCTGATATCTGATAGGCTTCATGGCAGATGTGGGTTTTGAGGAGGGATTTGAAGGAGGAGACGGTAGGGATTTACAGATTACTTTAGAAAAGGGGTTCCATGAGTAAAGGGCAGTGTGCGAAAAGATGCATGGAGGATTGCGTGAGAAGCTGATAAACAAGCAGATAAGGCTGGTATTGTCAGAACAGAGGGTCTGGAGGCAACACAATAAAAGACCAATGCGAACAGTTTTAGTGTCTGTCTTTGCTGCTGCTTATAGCTTTCTCAAAAAACAGTAATATGACAGTGATTGCTGGTTATGCTGATAATATGGCATGATTGCTGGTTATGTTGCTGCCCACAGGGTTTTTCAGGGGCAGCCTAGGACTACGTCTGCACTGGGGGTTTTGTTGGCATAACTGTGATGCTAGGGGGTGTGGTTTTTCACACCTCTGACCAACATAGCTATGCCACTATAAATGTAGAGTAGGCCTAAGTCTACCGTCTTTAGTAAATTATTAACAGTAGCACAGGCAATGGAGCTCCAATTAACATTTGGAAGGATATCTTAACATCTGTAAAATGAAAGCTTAAATTCTGCAAGAACTATTACTTGGGAGCCCTGCTCCAGAAGGAGTGTTTACTATTTGCCCTATCTTAATCTTAATGTCTGAACTCATCCTGTTCCTATCTCATTCAATAATTGACCAGCCGCTCTGAGTCTGAAGATACTGCCTTCAAGTTTTAAAAAGTATATTTAAAAAAAAATAGTAGTAGAATTAATATGGATTACTAAAGCAATGAGATCACGGAGAGAGAAATTCTGAGGAACGAATGAAGTTGATTGTTATGCCTTCTTCCTTTCCACTCATCAGTTTCATTCTGAATCAGCTTCAGTCCCCACAAATGGAGTTTTGCCCTGGGCCATGCTGCGGACAGACCTAAGAAACCACCGTCCTCCTGCTTAACTAAAGATATATTTTCTCAAGGCCCTTTGGCTACCATAATTCCAGCCTGCATGTGCCACTGGATCCCAGAATTTGCCAATTGTTATTTTTTCAAGTCAAAGCCATATTTGAGTTCTGTCAACACAAAATGATATCTTAAACCAGTTAATTACTAGTTTTTAAAACTCATGTAACCCAGAGCCAGCCAAACCTAACATATAATGTATTACTTTAAAAATGTATTACTTAAAGCTGTCAGAACTGAAAAATCTTTACTGTGTATTGGCACATGAATGACATTTGCAAAAGTATTTAACCAAATATGAATGAGAAAAGATCTAGACTAAAGCTAAGAAAACCTCAATCTCCGGAAACCTTTAAAGAGTCAGTATAAATACTGTATAGATTCTACTACACTCTCTGTTGTGCTAGCAGGCTGCTCAGGCAAGTTTTAGAGGAATTATTGTACTGTACAAAACTTTCAACAAATTCTGATACAACTAGTGGCCCAGTTTGATGAATTCAGAGTTAGTAAGAGGTTGAGTTTTTAGGGTTTTTTTTAAAGTTACTTGAGAGGAATTTCAAAACAAAATCTTTAAAAACTCATCAATAGAAATGCACTTACTTATGCCAGCAGTAGTCACTACAGAAGTCATAGTCACTACAGAAAATGAATGAAAAGTTGCTACAAAATATGAATTTTTCCATTTCACAAATTGAACACAGAGCCTCCTACTACTGTGACTAAAACCTTGTTAAACTTAAGTTCATGCATCCGATGACGTGAGCTGTAGCTCACGAAAGCTTATGCTCAAATAAATTTGTTAGTCTCTAAGGTGTCACAAGTCCTCCTTTTCTTTTTGCAAATACAGACTAACACGGCTGCTATTCTGAAACCTGTCATTAAGTTAAAAGTGAATTGGAAAGAAAAAGGGTTTGTATCCTTTCATTACTGCTGTACTATGTATCAAAATGGGTTCAAGTATAATTAAAAATATGTAGTTAACTTATTTTTTCCTGCTTCTTTCTTACATTAGACATTCCAAATCTTGAATTAATGTGTTTTGTTAGAGGACCAATTGGAGGACTGGAGATTTTAAATAAAACAGTGATGTCACAATAGGCTGATACCTAAGATGCAGCTTTCCTAGTCCTCAGTTGAAGAAGGAAGGGTTGTTAAGTCTGTAACAGAGGCCTTATCTACACCATGGTGTAAGTGGTAGCATACACCACCAGCATAGCAGTGTTTTTACCACCTGTCATAAATATAAAGGGAAGGGTAAACCCCTTTAAAATCCCTCCTGGCCAGAGGAAAAATCCTCTCACCTGTAAAGGGTTAAGAAGCTAAAGGTAACCTCGCTGGCACCTGACCAAAATGACCAATGAGGAGACAAGATACTTTCAAAAGCTGGGAGGAGGGAGAGAAACAAAGGGTCTGTGTCTGTCTGTATGCTGCTTTTGCTGGGGATAGAACAGGAATGGAGTCTTAGAACTTTTAGTAAGTAATCTAGCTAGGTATGTGTTAGATTATGATTTCTTTAAATGGCTGAGACAAGAACTGTGCTGAATAGAATGACTATCCCTGTCTGTGTGTCTTTTTTGTAACTTAAGGTTTTGCCTAGAGGGATTCTCTATGTTTTGAATCTAATTACCCTGTAAGGTATCTACCATCCTGATTTTACAGAGGTGATTCCTTTACTTCTATTAAAAGTCTTCTTGTAAGACAACTGAATGCCTTTTCATTGTTCTAAGATCCAAGGGTTTGAGTCTGTGGTCACCTATGCAAATTGGTGAGGATTTTTACCAAACCTTCCCAGGAAGTGGGGTGCAAGGGTTGGGAGGATTTTGGGGGGAAAGATGTGTCCAAACTATGTTTCCCAGTAAACCCAGTTAAAGTTTGGTGGTGGCAGTGGAAATCTAGGGGCAAAGGATAAAATTAAGTTGTACCTTGGGGAAGTTTTAACCTAAGCTGGTGAAAGTAAGCTTAGGAGGTTTTCATGCAGGTCCCCACATCTGTACCCTGACACCACCATATTGTCTAACCCTGCTGGTTCAGAGCTCCCACTCGACAGGGGTGTGCTCTGAAAGCAAGACCGCAGAATTCTGTTCCAGTTGGCAAGTGGGTGAACATAATGTCCATGCAGGGTAGTAACCATGTCCCAGGCCTCAAAGGTGTTCAGGCTCCTCACTCCTATTGAAATCAACAGAGTTATATGACTAAATACCTTTGAGCATCTAGGCTCAAATACCTTTCAGTTTTGTTAATGACCTCAATGGGAACAGGACTGGGCCATCCCAATACCACAGCGCCTGGCTATGATTGGAACTGAAGCTGATTGCAGGACCCTGGCTCCCTCCATAGTCCTTGCATTTACTCACTTCTGACCTGGCTCAGAACTCCACAGGTAAGTAGCTATGGCACCTCCTAATGTCAGCAGATTTCACTCAGACGAGCAGCTCCTTATCTACTTGAGCCTGATCCATAAGGACATTACATTTAAAAACATAAATTAATTATAAATATAGGTACACCCTAATTAATATTTAAATGAGATAAATAAGGAGCTGGAATGGTTCTGGGCCCCCACATAATATTTTTTATTATAGATTAGATATAGCCTTTCAGTAATCTGCTTCACTCTCCAAGTCAAACACTCCCAACATATTACATTATTCAGTCAAGAGGTTTAGATGAACACATAACTCCAACAGGAAATGAAGTCTTACTAACCAAAGAAAAGAGCTAAATACAAACTCATAACAATGTTTCTCTCAAAGGCCGTTTACTGTGATGTGTTCCCTGAATCACTGGCAGCACATGCCAAAACCATGGGGAAAGTACAGAAATTGGGCTTGTTTTTGCCTTATGAGCTGCTTGTTGGCTAGTTTTTGCTTGTAGCTTGTTTGCCTTGTAGCTTATTGCAAGCAGGGGGAAGGGGTTAAGCGGGGGGTGGGGAGAGAGTCAGGGGTGCACAGCAGGCCCACCACAGTCCCAGACTGCACACCAGGAGGATCTAGTAACATAGAGTGTTGGGATTCTTAGGGATTGGCTTGTTTTGACCTTGTTTTGAAATGGGATTAGCTTGATTTTTGGTTTATTGTGAAAGTCGGGGTGATTTACCACGTGAAAGTTGGCAACAGTAACACACACACTTGTGTATCACACACATGAAACTGTTTGGCTATAAGCCACCATGTCATGGGGTGAATGGTCCCCTCTCAGGATCTGTTTCCACAGCCCCTCTCCTTAAACTGCCAACGTTGTCTCAGTAGAACGGAGCTGCCTGTCACTAAGGCCTGATCTAAACCTGGTCCTAGTGTTTAGCTAAATTAGACCCTTGCCTATACAGAGCAAGCAACTATGTTTAACAACTGTATTTAGTTATAACAGAATTTGCTGGATAGCGTGGCAGGAGGAGCCAAACTGTGTTATTGCCCGGTTTTAAAAAGATGTATTAGCCCAGGTACAGATGTAGCTGGCACTGGCCATGTCCACCCTGACTAACCAAACCATGCTTTTGCCTAGATTAGCCACAATCATAAACTGAGGTTTCAGAGCAACAGCTGTGTTAGTCTGTATTCACAAAAAGAAAAGGAGTATTTGTGGCACCTTAGAGACTAACCAATTTATTTGAGCATAAGCTTTCATGAGCTACAGCTAAACTGAATGCATCCAATGAAGTGAGCTGTAGCTCACGAAAGCTCATGCTCAAATAAATTGGTTAGTCGCTAAGGTGCCACAAGTACTCCTTTTCTTTTTGCGAATACAGACTAACACGGCTGCTACTCTGAAACCTGTCAAATAAATGTGTTAGTCTCTAAGGTGCCACAAGTCCTCCTTTCCTTTAATCATAAACTATGTTACCACATAGCTGCTTTGCGTACCTGCTGGGACCTTAGCTTGTGACATGATTTGGGAATCAAAACAGTCTGCCCATAGCTATATTGACAGGTTTCAGAGTAACAGCCGTGTTAGCCTGTATTTCGCAAAAAGAAAAGGAGTACTTGGGGCACCTTAGAGACTAACCAGTTTATTTGAGTATAAGCTTTTGTGAGCTACAGCTCACCTCATGGGATGCATTATATTGTGTTTAAACTGAGTTCAACTAACACGTGCTTCCCTAAGTGGGGCCTTAGAGACAGTCCCTGACTGCAACAAGAGCCTTGGGGACCGGCTTACCCAGCCAGTGCAACGCCGGAGCGGCGGCCCCGCTCTCTGTTCCGGGTTACAGAAAGCGATGGGCATGAAGCGGGGGACCGCATACAGGGCAACTGCATTGCGACGGGACCCCGGGACACGGGTGTGGGTGTGGGTGTGTGGGCGGGCGGGTTGTCTCGGCTGCGTGTGTAAAACTGGGGGAGGGCGAATCCCAGCTCGGGCCGGAGGGCGGCGGCGAGTCCCAGTCACGGGGGCGGGGCCGGCCGGCGGGGCCCGTGTTCCGGGGAGCAGAGACGGAGCGCGCTGGCCTGTAGGGCGGCTGTAGGGCCCTGGAAGCACCGACCCGCCCCACCCCGGCGGCCCTGCGCGGGGCTGTGGGCTGGCTCCTGCCGCCCCGCCTCCCCACTGGGGCTGGAGCCGCCGCCGCCGCCTCCCGCGGCGCGTCCGCCCCAGCCGCGCCGATGCCACGTGGGAGGCGGAGGAGCCGCCGCCGGCGCCGGCCGGGAGCCCCGGGGCCCCCCCAGGCGCAGGGGGCGCCGCTGGCCGGGCGCCGAGAGGCGGGGGGCTCCCGGGAGCGGGCGGGGGCCGGCCTGCCCCGCTGGGCCCCGCGGGAGGAGGTGCTCGGCGGCGCCCAGGGAGAGCTGGGCCTAGCGGGGCTGCTCCCGGCCCCGTCCGGTAGCGCGGCGGGGCCTGCCGGGGTCTCCCACCCGTGGGCCGCCCCCGTCCCGCTTCTGGCCCCGCTCCTGGCCCCGCCGGCCCCCCGAGCGCAGGGCAGCGGCCTGCCCGCCGCGCTGGGCATCTTCCGGGAGCTGGCCGGGCTGGCGCGGGAGCCGGGGCCCGGAGCTAGCAGGGCGGGGGCGGCGCCGCGGCTGAGGACGGTGTACGTGAACCCCAGGTGGCTGGAGCGGCAGGCGGCCTTGGCGGCGGCCCCGGAAGGCCCGGTCGGGCCGCAGGGCCCGGAGGCTGCGAGCGGCTCGCCGGGGCCTCCGCCCGCCACCCAGGGGGAGGCCTGCCCGGAGGCAGCGAGTCCCTACGTGGGGCTGCGGAGACCCCTGGGCTACCAGCTGGCGAAGGCCACCAAGGAGCGGATCTGGAGGGGGGAGTTCATTGACCTGTTCTCCTTGCTCCACACAGAGCTGGCCCCGGAGCACGAGCCTGGCCAGGGGCTGGGGGACACGCTGGACCAGTGGGTCTCCGCCTTCCTGGTGTACGCCAGCGTGCTGTGCGAGAAGCACCCCCAGAGGTGTGGGGCCATGTTCAAATACCTGGATGTGATCCGCAAATTCCATGCCACCTACGGCGGCACTTCTTGGCTGCACTATGACGAGGACTTCAGGCGGCTGGCGGCCAAGGATCCCACCATGGCCTGGGGGGATGTGGACTTGAATCTCTGGATGAAGTGGATGGCCCCGTTGAAGCCATCCACAACCAGGCAGCTGCAGGCTGCGGTTGACCAGCAGGCTCCACTGCGGCCTCAAAATCCCAGGACGGATGATAAAAGTCAGGTGTGCCGGGCTTGCAACAGTGGCACATGCTCCCACACTGTCTGTGCATTAAAGCAGAAATGTACAAGGTGCCAGGGGCATCAGGGTGCTGCCCATGCATGCTGTGCATCCAAAGGGGAAGAGGAAGGAGGGCAGATTGAAAGACCACGGAAAGCAGAAGAGCAGCAATGCTCAGAATGTCACTCGAGTTGAGACAGGGCCTCACTCCTAATAGTCTAGAGATTTTCACACAGATACAGATTTTTTTGGCTAAAAAAGTCAACTAAGAATCTGTAGTTGACTGATACACCATGGTTTAGGGTGTAAACAAAGCTCCAGCGGGTTAGAACAGAACACTTATTAGAAAATGTGTTCCTTACTTGTATCTTTTTTTTGGACATTCTACTGCCCAACAGAAATTAGTTATTGATACTGTTGTAATGTTAAGGCCCCCCAGCAATCTGTTTTTCCTCTTTGTAAAGAATATGTTGCTTTCCAAGAAATCGTAGGTGGGTGGGAAAGAAAACCAGGAGAATTGACCTCTAATTGTCTTAAATATGTTCCTAATGATAGTTATTCATATACAAAACAGAATGTGCATGAGATTTTGCTGTTGTCATTTTGGGAGGATTTGGCATCTGCAGGCGAAGTGAAAGATAAAAGCTGGACAAAGATGCACATTAATGCAAGTGAGATAAACCAGAGTTTTGGTGGGCACAGTTTGCACCACTTCTAACGAATAGAGGATTCAAGTCAAACTCAATATTCAGTAGATTAAATCCACAAGAGTTTTAGCCTGCCTTGTGCAAAAGCACAAGAAGAAGGCCTTGTCTACATTAAGGATTTGCCATTATTACAGTCTTCAGTGTAACTGGACTGGTGCAACCCCGAAGGTACACCTGGTGGAGCTTATTCCATTTGAAGCAGGGAGGAGCTCTTCCACCAGTACAAATAGCAGCTCTGTCTGTACATGAGGGGTAGCACCTGTCCAGTTATAATAATGATGACTATAATAAAAGCAAATTCCCACATATATACAAGATCAGAGACTGAATATTGAGTCTCGGGTCAAATGTATGCTAGTTGAAAGGCTTTGTTAATACATTCGCTATTCTTATTTTTTTTAATTGTTTTGAGGACCCTAGGAGGCAAACTAATTTTTGATGCATCCTTTTGGATTCTTGCTATTCTATATTTTATAGTGACTGGCACAGAGCTGTTAAAGGATTGGATTGTACTAGCATGATCTGGAAATAGATAACTTTTCTAGGAGAATTGCAAGTATTTAATAAGTCACACTAAGTCCTCAGTTTTGTACCACATCAAAACTGGTTTGTCTGAGCCAACTGCAAAAACAGTGGAAATGAGTACCATAGAATGTGTACCAAATAACACATACAATAATAGCTCCCAGTGCAGCTCTTGTGGCATTAGTACATTTTTGTAATGATAATACTCTATGCTTATGCAATTTGTTCTGACATCTCTCTTTAGACTTCTCATTTCTGAGATGTAGCAGATCAGTTTTTACTTCACTGCAGATCTTACCATGTGAGTACTCTAAATATAACATGTTAGACGCATTTTTCATCCTGTTAGAGATTGGATTTGCAGTTTGTAATCTTAATCAGACTTTTAATTCTGTTGTTCTAATTATTAGTACTGGGTATGGAACAGCTGTTATGTTTAGCACCAGAGGGCTTGATCCTCTTCCTATTGAAGTCAGTGGCAAAACTCCCTCTGATTTCAACAGGAATAGGATTGGGCTCAAATTTGCAGAGTTTTCCTAAGAATTTGAGGAAGCTGTCAGAACTTACTAGCATATACAGAAGTGTTAAATGTGTGTGGGAGGGTTCTCTTAAATGGGTTCAGATAAACAGTTTGTATTTTACAGTAAGGGCTTGTCTAAAATAAAAATTGTATCCACCTTAACTATAATGGTGGTTGACTCTACCAGTGTAGTTAAAGCAGTATAGCTGCCTAGCATGGTTGCAGTTGTATTGATATGAAAGCTTATACCAGTGTAGCTTCCCCTATGCAAATAATCTCTCACTGCTATAACTGCATCCAGACTGGAGCACATACAGGTATAACTACTTCAGTTTATTAATAAAAAAAAAAAAAAAAAAAAGCATTCCTAACCGAAATAGCTATGCCAGGATATCTGTTATAGACCAGACTTAAGTTAAAGTGTGAGGCTTCCATGGCAGGGCACTGATGGAGACACAAAAGTGTGGTGGTGTTGCTTTCCTCATGGGTGACCTGCAAAGGAAAACATTTCTTTTCCTGAGCTATTTATTGCTCCTTTATGATGTATAAAGACGGTCTCCAAGAAATAAAAGTTGTGTTGTCTGTTCGTGCTGGAAGACTATAGAAGTAAATGGAATAGTAACATCACATTAAGCTTAAGTCTTTTTCATTCTTGAATGAGAGAAGGGGATGCTGTCTTCACACAGGGAGCTTTTCTCCCAGCTGTTTGAATATTGAATATTTCTTTGTTTGAATATCTTTTCATTTTTTTGTTTCCTAAAAACAAAACAATAAAAAACTCAGTTTTAAGCAGTGTGACTAAACATTCTTTCCTTTTACAATCAAAGGTTGTGAAAACTACATCTTAGATTTCAGTCTCTTGTAATGTTTTACCCCCCTCCCCCCCGTTCTCCTGTTCTACAGAATGTTGATCACAGCTAGAACAAAATCAAGACTTGTTCTTCTAATTTTTACATTAGAAATATCTTTTAAAAAACAAAAAACAACCCACGTGAGGCACTCCTTTACTTCATAAAGAAGCAATCAAGAAACAATTTTTAAGGGCTGGGGTGAGAAATGATAATTTGGTTTTGGACTTGATAGTTGGCATCAGTGTGTCATCTGAGCCAAATTCTTGAAACTTATGTCTAGATAAATTTTAGGTAATTCTCAATTTTTTTTATACCACATTCAAGGAGAAAGCTAGTTAGAAGGGCAGTCCAACTAAATTGGTGAGTTACATGCTATAACTGACTAACTCTAAATTTTAAATGCGTGTGTGTGCATTTGTTAAAGACAGAATTTTTTATAGGTATCAACAGCCTGACTCCATTGTTGTCTAAGTGGAGCTCAGGTATTGCAATGCATCCATTTACCTCTGCTTTTGCTGCATTGCATGCTCTGCTAAAGAAGACATAGGAGACTCATTTTACCCAACCAGCAGTTGTAGCAATGGACTACAATCAAGCCAGTTTGTTGGACAGTAGGAATACTTGCAGTGCAGCATTTGGCACAGACTATCCAAAGAGGGCAAAGATTCAGGAGGGTGAATGAGTTGAACCACCTTTGAATGAAGTCTGAAACAACTTCCAGAAGGGGAACCCTACTCTAAAATACTACATAGAAAATATAAGTTAAAGTGAATATTGTAATTACCAGATTGTCCCTTCTCATTCAAACAAACTATTTTGTGCTGTTCTGGGTCCTTAAAAGATCACACCTGAATATTTCAAAATCTGTGTACTAATTTAAAAAAGATTTGAAATCTTTGTTTTTATTAACTTTTCCATTTCATGAAGAATATCTGCAACAACATGTACTGAGTTGAAATATATCCTACATTCAGTAGATCAGAGGCTGTTGACAGTTGTCTTACAAGATTCACACATTTCCTCTCTTTCCTCTGGGGGGAAAAAGCATTAACTTCCATTGGCACCTTCAAAAAAGCCACAGGGCAGTCATACATACCTATCTTCTTCACCATACATAGAGATTACAAATTATTCTTCCATTTATCCCGATAGCATATCTAGCATTGTAAATATCAGGTTATGAATGGTTATTGTCTGGTGCCAATGAAAGTTAGATTAGATGGATCATGGCTTAATTATTATTTTTTTTCCCCCCCCAGTGTTCTGTTTTCTCTCCCCCTCACCTCACACACGAGGGCGTATGATCAAGGTGATAGTATTAGGTATCAGAAAATCAAGTATTATCTGTTCTGTTTTCCCATTCTTGGTTGTCACAATATTGTGCACTAACTTGAGATGTTTGTAAATTCATATTAAAAATGTTTGAGACCTCATCTAAATAAATTTTTTTTTTTTTAAATGTTGTGCTTAGCTTTTGGCCTTAGACTCATTTTTTGTTCTCCCTTGCGCTGCCACGTCCCCTTTAATTACCTTCTTGCTTCCGTGTCCCTTTACCTGGTCTTGCATTGTGCCTCTTGGACCCTCTGTGTCTTTGGTTTTTAATTGTGATGGCGCAGCAGAACCTTTTTGTGCATGGAAGGAAATTTTACTAGGATCATCTACAGAAAATACTTTGGGCATGGAGCTATTTGTTTCCTTGGAAATTGGCTGTGTTTTACAAGGGTTTCCTGAGTGCAGTAACTGTTCTGGGGACAGATTCTTAGCTGGGGTAAATTATACCACCTGCTGATCTACCTCTTGTTGTCCAGAAGTTGGTACGGCTTATAGTTGTGCTTGGGTAAATTCATGCTGTTCTTGAGACAGTAATGCTTTGAAAGTCCCAAAACAGGGCCTCCACAAGTACTCCAGTAGTCAGTGGACCACCTAATACTGTAAAATGCAATTGGTAATTTTATAGCTCAGACTGAAAAGGCTTGTTTCAATTAAATGCATTGTCCAGGTGCTGAGGATTGCTATATTTGAATGTCATATTTTCCTGTTCTTTACCCTCTGTTTCTTCCCGCTTGTTTAAAATTCCTCTGTTTAGCAATCATGTTGTCTCCTACGCATTGCTACTGCTGTAGGTGCTGACTGGGGAAATGGTTGTTAACATTATGACAGAATCCCTGGGGTGCAGCCTGGGATTGTGGGACTGTGCCCCCTTAACTCTCCCACCTGGGCTGTCTCTCAATGCCTTGCTAGTGACCAGCAGCAAACCCCTCCAGGCACTGTGATCACTCAGCACAACAGCATGTGGAGCCCCACACCCAGCTATATTGCACGAATGCTCCCAGAGCCACTCATGAATCACACACAGAAGGCATCAGAGCCAAATCCCTCCTAGCACTGTACACCAGGAATATACCGTCTTGCTCAAGATGAGTAGTGCAAATTTATTAATTCATTTACCACTTCGTCAATGGAAAGTGGATATACACCAGCCTTTGCAAAATCTGAGCAGATTTGCCACACGCTTCGTAAAAACTCACTGGTAGAATTAAACAGTTAAATTTATTGACTACAAAAGATAGATTTTAAGTGATAGGCAAAAAGTTAGTTACCAAAAGAAATAAAATATAAGTGCACAGTCTAAACTCTCAACCCTATTAGACTGGGCAGCAACTAGAGAAGCAGTTTTTCTCACCCCACTGGATATCGCAGTCCTTAATATACAGATGCGTTCCTTAAATCTGGGCCAGTCTCCTCCGTTGGAATCTTCAGTCTTCTCAGTGTCTTTGTTGCTTGCAGCATAGGTGGGGGCAGAAGAAAAAGCCAAGCATGTGGCCTATGTGTGCGTTTTTATACCCTCAGTCCATGTGCTTGGACAACACAAGTTAAGGCATGTGTGTGTGGCATTGCTGAGTCTCCAGGCAAGGTTGAGCAATTCCCCTGGTGTGGCCTCATGTGGGTGAGTCATTGAACTGTAGGTCCCTTACCGGACAATGGCTGTTGATGGGTTGTTTCACACCCCGCCTGGGTGTTGGTTACTTTCCATGTTTGTTGCCTCTGGGGAGCTAATAACTGGCTGAATCCCCAACTTACAGTATGTTTTAGTGACAGCCATACAACATAATTCTCATAACTTCATATGTATTAATGATATGGATAAATGACTTTCAGCAGATCATAACCTTTCCCCTGATACCTTACAAGGCATGCTTTATATGCAAGATCACAATCATTTATAAATGAGAAATATGTGGGTGACTGGGTGCTCCCCCAAGATATAGAATGTCACAGCTATCATCAAGTGGCACTTTTCTTCTGCTGGAGAAGCACTGTGTAAGAGCAGCCCAGGTGTTCCTCCAGGGGTTATGGAAAACACATAGCCTTACGACTACCTCTGAAATTAACTGTCTCCAGTATTTGTTTTCCCCTGAACTTGCTTAACTCAGCCCTCACGGCCTCCTACTATCCTCAACAGTTAGTTACTTATATTGCTCACCTTGAGGAGCCCGGTCAGCTATTCTTTGGTGGACAGGCACTTCTCTAGTAACTCCCATTCTGTCCATGGGAATGACTGGCCTTTTCCCTTGTGAACACTGAAGTCACCATGCCTTTGGTTAGGAATCGTCATCTCCCCCGCCCCCCTTCCCCCAGTTGTGTGCACAGCTTTTTTTTTTTTCCTTTGCCAAGTTTCACCAGATATGATGGAATCTCTCATTGGAAATACTTTAAAATGCTCAGGACCTGAGTTTGCAGTAACTGACTGACTTGGGAGAATCAGCACCGTTACAGCGTTATGGGATTCTGAAGTAGTCAAGCCGGCCCAAGGGTCTGTACTGCTTGAGATAACTCCAAATAGTTTTTCTGATTTTTAGCAAGATAGAGAACTTGTTTTCACAGATGTGCTTTTCAGGGTCCTGGTGTGATACTGATTGTTGTTGCAAAGGGCAAATTAAAAACACTGAAAATAGCAAAAGTGCCAGATGCAACATGACTGTGACAACACCAAGCCTCTTGTGTGTCTTCTGCAGAGGAGAATTAAGATAGCCGAAGGGATTTTTCTTCAAGCTAGCTGATAGTGGCAATTGGCTAAAAGAGTGAGGTTACAGTAAAGGCAGCATCAATTTAATGGAGTTTCTTCACTGTAAAAACACCTCTAGTCACTTCTACCCCAAGTATTTTAAATTAATTTTGAGCATTTGAAAAATGAAATAATATTGGCATCCTGACCTGACCGATAAGGTGACTTGTCTTATCATCCTCTCTTTAGCTGAATGACCCGTATCTGGAGAAACCTCTGCTCACCAAACACTTGACTCTAGCAAAGTGATAACCTTTGAGCTCTAATATGCGGGGGTGGCGAGAGGACCATATATGATATGGGTTCTACTGCTACTCTAAAGTGCGTTTTTTGTTTTTTTCTTTCACACTGGAGCACTTGGCTTGTTTTGTGCCAGGGCCAGCAGTTCAGATGTCAACTGAATAGGTGACAAGTCTAAGTTTCGCTATCCCTGCTTTTACGCAACTAGTAGTTTGAGATAGCTCAACTGTGAGTGATGTTTTATGGTGCTCTTCTTTCCTGTAAGGGATCTAGACCTTGCATTATATGTTTTTGCCAGTCAGGGCAGAAAAATATATATAGGGCTAGATTCTATTCCTCCTCGCATGAGTAAGCGTTTATAGGTTTGGACCTTAGGAAAGCAAAGCATCACAAAGCCTGAAAAGCATTAGTCAAGCCAAATAAAACATCCATCTTTAGTGTATGCACTGGCATCAGACTAATCTTTTGGAGCATAACATATTTCCATTTGGTATTCATTTTTTTTCTTCCTGGAAAATACTGTTTATCACAGAACTAAGAGCATCTTGCTGTCCTGCATGTTAGTGGGCATTTAGCAAAGGCACAGATGAGATTTTTAGAAATGGGACTTCTTTAATAATTAAAACTGAATATTTTTTAAATTGGGCTGTTTTTCTATTTTTGATCTTTGTTTAATAAACACTTTCTGCATCTCATGCCCCAGCACAATATTGCCGTGTTAGGGTTTCTAGCATAGCAGGGGACTGTTTACATTCAAACAGAATCTGTCTTCTTTTTTTTTTTTTTCCCCCAATTGCAAACAGTTGTAGTGCAGGCATTCCCCGCTTCGGTTTCATTCCCCAAAGTAGGTCTACTCTATTCTCCACCCACCTGTGTGTTGGAGATGTGCCTGAGCCCTAGGGCCAAGTCACAAACAAAACTTGACCTCTTCTACAGTAGCAAAAATCCAAACAAGCAAAAGATTTCCCCCTTTCTAGGATCTATTAAGAGTCTCTGACTCTGGGCTAGAGAATTCAGCCCCCAGGCTGGTTTCCCTGTTGCACTCTGTTCCTTGTCACCTTCCTTGGTCTAGTAAAGGGCATTGGGCCCCAAGCTGATTCCCTGGAGTACCCTCCTGCAGGCCATAGGTCAGTATCTCCCACAAGAGCCTACCCACAGCCTCTGCTGCTAACCCCTGCCTGAGTGCGCTCTCCTTTTTTAAGGCCTAGTTTTCCATTGAACTATCACCTGGCCCCCTTAGCTCTACCTCTCAGGCTGGGAAGGAGTAACTAATTAATCATAGGACAGGAGTGCCTGGCCTCTTCTCCCCTTAAAGGGACTGGTCACCCTGAGACACTGTTATGCGTTCTAACCATCAGCTATTCCTGCTGTGAGATGCACCAGCTGCTCATGAATAAAACATGGTTAATTTTGTATTTTAATCAAAAGTTCACCTAGTAGTGAAATCTTGGGGGTAAACTTCCAAGGACCCGCTGGAGGAATTCATCCCTTACCGATCTCTCTGTAGAAAAAGCCATAGGGCCTGTCCCAAATTTGGAGGGCTCCATGGATCTGTGTGGAGGCTTACTGTCTTTGCACTGGATGTAGGCCATGGTACTCTAGCTTCGTGGCAGTATGTCTACATTGGACTTCACTATCCTTTGCCTATAGTTACCCTTGGGGAGGAGAAGCCTTCATGGAATGGATAATACAGTCCAAGCCTACTTGTAAGAGCATAAACATAAGAATGTAAGAATGGCCATATTGAGTTAAACCAATGGTCCATATAGCCCAGTATCCTGTCTTCTGAGAGTGTCTGATGCCAGAGGCTTCACAGGGAATGAGTAGAAAACGGCATTTATTAAGTGATCTGATCCCCATCATCAAGTCCCAGCTTCTGGCAGTCAAAGATTTAGAGACGCCAAGAGCATGGGGTTGCAACCCTGACCACCTTGGCTAATAGCATTGATGGATTTATCCTCCATGAATTTATCTAAGCCTTATGTCTACACTACAGACCTTACAGCGGCACAGCTGTAACACTGCAGCTGCGCCGCTGTAAGGGCTCATGTGTAGCCGCTCTGTGCCGGTGGGAGAGAGGTCTCCTGCCAGCATAATTAAACCACCCCCAATGAGCAGCAGCAGCTATGTTGGCAGGAGAGTGTTTCCTGCGTTGACACGAAACTGGGAGGAGTGGTAGATATGCTGGAGGGTAGGATACAGAGGGACCTAGACAAATTAGAGGATTGGGCCAAAAGAAATCTGCTGAGGTTCAACAAGGACAAGTGCAGAGTCCTGCACTTAGGACGGAAGAATCCCATGCACCGCTACAGACTAGGGACCGAGTGGCTAGGCAGCAGTTCTGCAGAAAAGGACCTGGGGGTTACAGTGGACGAGAAGCTGGATATGAGTCAACAGTGGGCCCTTGTTGCCAAGAAGGCTAATGGCATTTTGGGCTGAATAAGTAGGAACATTGCCAGCAGATCGAGGGACGTGATCGTTCCCCTCTATTTGACATTGGTGAGGCCTCATCTGGAGTACTGTGTCCAGTTTTGAGCCCCACACTACAAGCAGGATGTGGAAAAATTGGAAAGCTTCCAGCGGAGGGCAACAAAAATGATTAGGGGACTGGAACACATGACTTATGAGGAGAGGCTGAGGGAACTGGGATTGTTTAGTCTGCAGAAGAAAAGAATGAGGGGGGATTTGATAGCTGCTTTCAACTACCTGAAAGGGGGTTCCAAAGAGGATGGCTCTAGACTGTTCTCAGTGGTAGCAGATGACAGAACAAGAAGTAATGGTCTCAAGTTGCAGTGGAGGAGGTTTAGGTTGGATATTAGGAAAAACTTTTTCACTAGGAGGGTGGTGAAGCACTGGAATGCGTTACCTAGGGAGGTGGTGGAATCTCCTTCCTTAGAGGTTTTTAAGGTCAGGGTTGACAAAGCCCTGGCTGGGATGATTTAGTTGGGGATTGGTCCTGCTTTGAGCAGTGGGTTGGACTAGATGACCTCTTGAGGTCCCTTCCAACCTTAATCTTCTATGATTCTATGATAGCGCTGTGCACACCAGCACTTTTGTTGGGGAAATTTATGTCTGTCAGGGGTGTACTTTTTTCACACCCCTGACAGACAAAAGTTTTACCAACAAAAGTACTAGTTTAGACAAAGCCTAATTCTTTTTCAAATCCGGTTCTACTTTTGGCCTTTGCAACATCTCCTGGCAATGAGTTCCACAGGTTGACCGTACGTTGTGTGAAGAAGTACTTCCTTATCTTTGTTTTTCACCTGATCCCTATACATTTCATTGGGTAACCGCCTAGTTCCGGTGTTATGTGAATGGGTAAGAAATATTTTTCTCATGATTTTATAGACCTCTCTCAGATGCTCCTTCGTTGTCTCTTTTCTAAGATGAATAGTCCCAGTTTTAATCTCTTCTCATATGGAAGTTCTTTCATACCCCTAATCTTTTTTTTTTCTTCTCCCTTCTCTGTATCTTTTCCAATTCTGGTGTGTCCTTAAGGCCCTGATCCTGCAGATACCCACATGCATAACTTTATGCACTGAGAGTCCAGTTGGCTTTGGTGGATAAAATTAAGAGCATGCATAAGTCTTTGCAGGATCGGGACCTAAATGTTACCAGCCTCCTATGCTGCTAAGAGCATTATTGAAAGCGTTTGATAAAGGAGTTGGGAAGCTTTTGGAATAAAGTTGTAAGAGGTTGTCAGGAAGTATGGGATCCATTGCCTATAATATGTCATCAAATTAAACATACAACATCTAAACCCGTGGAATGACAGAGCAGAAACAAAACAGCAACAGGCAGCAAGGTCTCTTAAGCAGGAGAGGGTCTTTATAAAGACTCTTTCCTGCTTTTGTGTTTTTATAAACACAGAATAACATCATAAAAAAGAATAACAAACAACTGGGGGACCAATCCAGTCCTCATGTCTCCAGGCATAGAAACACAGGAATGCCATACTGGCTTAGACCTGTGCTCCATCTAGTCAGTATCCTGTTTCCAGCAGAGGTTCAGTACCGAGTGCTTCAAAAGAAGGGGCAAGAAACCATGCAACAGGCAGATATGGGGTTATCAACTCCCCATTATACTCTTGTACTAACTCTAAATATGCAGATATTGATTTAAAACCTAAAGTGGGAATTTTTATCCCTTTCAAAACTTTATTCTTATTGTGCAATTGTAAATATCCAATTTGTCTTTGAAGCTTACTAGGTTCTTGGCCTTAACAACATCCTGTGGCAGTGAGTCCCACAGTCTAGCTATGTGTTGTGTGAAGGTAAAAATGCAAAAAGTTTTGTTTTTTTGTTGCTGATATCTTTTTTTCCATAGAGATGTTTTTAATCCTTGGAAGGAGAATCGATTAATTTAGAAATTGTCAACAGAAAGTTCAAAAAGTAACTATGACATTCCCAGTTACAATCCAGACCAGTGAGGGGTTGTGTCACCACTTGCCCTTTAAACTGGGGTGCCTCACAATGCTTTGCGGCTGTAGATCCCTCTTGGCCTCCTCACAAAATGCATGCAGGTCACATGGGTGAATAGCGCACACATGGACTAAGGGAAGGCTGATCCTGTGGGTAAAATACAGGCTGGGGAATCAGGAGAATCTGAAGTCTGCTCCTGACTCTGCTTCAAACCTTCCTGTGTGGCCTCCAGGAAGTCATTTAAGTCTCAGTGTTGTGGTCAGCAAACACCAGCCACACTGTGGCGTCCAGCCTCGGTTACTACTTGCAGAGTGACCCCCAACACACTCCCAGTCCTGGATTTTTTTCCAAAAAACGTGTGTTCTGCACTGTCCAGCCCTCTCCCGGACAGTCCAGATGTAATAGGTTTGTTGCCCCTCTGAGGGGATCAACATACAACAGTTTGCTACCTTATATGAAGTTATTCAAACAATTCACAACACTGGATAGTTTCAATTAAAGAATAAAGTAAGTTTATTTAACTACAAAAGGAGATTTTAAGTGAGTACAAGTAATGAGGCATTAAAGACAGAAATAGTTACAAGAATAATAAACATGAAACACTTTCTAAACTTAATAAACTAGACTTGGTTTAAGGTGAAGTTCTTACCACATGTTTTCAGTACATTACTGACCAAACTCTCAGGCCGGGATCTGCAACCAAAGTTCAAAGGCTGTTTCCCTTGTCATCTTAGGTGAAAAGAGAAAGATGGATAGGGAGAGATAACTTGGGATGTTTTTGCCCCTCATTTTTATAGTTCAGTCACCCTTTGAAAAGCATTTTCCTGAGTGTGACCTCTAGTTAAAGTTCTTTCCAGATGAGAGCAAGGAAACATGGACTCTGGTGGAGGATGGAGGTTTGCAAAGTTGTTTGCTAAGATGCAGCTCTGTTTGTTCATGCCCCCCTTCTTTGCCAAAAAATGGTCACTTGATAGGGAGTGGCCCATCAGCTTTGATGACACACGGCTAGAGGTGTCAACTTGTCCTTTGTTTAAGACCTGCTTAACCAGTTATGCCTAATCTGGGCTACATGGTTTTAAACATGTGCCACCAACATCATCCCAGGGGGAATGCATAACTTTTCATAAAATGTTGCTACATACACTTTACTATGATACTATTGACCAGCAAGTTATTAGTTTTCAAATGATACCTCACAAGCCATATTTTGTATAAAGATTACTACACTAGTGCGTAGGGTGTGAATACAGGGGTACATTCCATCACAGTAACATTTTGCACATTTTACAATGCACAGGAAAATATATTAGGGCTTGTGTACGCTTACAGCGCTCCACTGGTGCAGCTGTGTCACTGTAGCACAGGGTTTCTCCTTTCGGCGTAGGAACCCCGCCCACCCGAGAGGTGGTTGCTTTGTTGATGGGAGAAGCCGTCCGGTCAACACAGCACTGTCTACACTAGGAGTTAGGTTGTTATAACTATCTCGCTCAGGGGTGTGGATTTTCCAGACCCCTGAGTGATGTAGTTATACTGACATAAGTTGGTAGTGTAGACCAGGGCTTAGTGTTGTTCTCTGAAAGTTACTCAAACCTTCTTTCCTTTATTAACTCTGTGTAAATAGTATATGCATGTGCTATATATGTAATAGCAAGGTGCTTGAAAATAAATAGGCTTTTACGTTAACTGCTAAGATGATACAACTAGGATTTTTTAAATTGTATTAAATCAGAAGTCAAAATCATTCCTTCATCTTCATTTGTTACTGGATAACCACAAGAATATGAACTGATTTAACTGACTATGTTCTTAGCACTCTTTAATTTCTCTTTTGATGGCCCCATTGGAGCCAGACTTCCTTTTGTTAAATTAAAGCTTTTTTGGCACAGTGCAGAATGGCTTTGGTTTATTATTTATTTATTAATTTTGTAAAGTCTCCCTTCTAAGCAGACATTTGTCAGTTAACCAATGCTCATGCAATCCTTTAGTGTTTCTTACAAACCATGGCAGTTGGTAGCTGGATTTGCAAATCTTGAGTTCTGCCTTAAGTTTGAATGTTATCAGGTTTTAAAACAGGGAAACTCTTGCCTCAGGTTTCTTTTGGGCCATTTTTCCATTCCTAGCAACCCCAAACCTCCAACTGTTGTCAAGGAGAGTTTGAGGTGCGAATGGAATGCAGGCTCTGGCAGTTGGGGGTTAGAAACAAAGACCCCAATGCTGCAGGTGATTCCCTTTGGGCTAGATTTTTACTGAGCAAGAGGTGGGGTGAAGTCCTAACCCTATTGAAATAAATGGGAGCTCTCTAAAATGACTTCAATAAGATCAGGATTTCACCCACGGTATGTAAACTGTAACTCACATGAATAGCATCAGGAGACATTGTGGCTATGGCTATGTCTACGCTACACAGCTTTTAGCGATATGGCTGTCAGCACAACAGTGTCACTAAAAGTCACGCAGTGTAGCCGCTGTTTGTTGGCTCTCGTGCCGACAAAAAACTTCCACCCCAATGAGCAGCTTTGCATTGTCGGCAGGAGCGTTATCCTGCTGACAATGTGCTGTTCACACTGACACTTGTCATGGCAAAACTTTTGTCTTTTGGAGGGGGAGGGGGGTTAACATCTCTGAAAGACAAAAGTTTTGTCATTCAATTACCAGTGTAGACATAGCCTCAGAGAGACACTGCTCTGAGTCACAGTTCCTCCCGTTCCCTGCCAGGGTGAGGGGGGGTGGTTGTAAATTACTTACAGGGTAAGCTCTTTGGGGTAGGAACAGGCTTTTTGTGCTATGTTTTTACAGCACTTAGCATAGTGGAGTCCTGGTCCATGACTTGGGCTCCTAGGCACTACGGTAACCGAACAGACTGAAACGTTAAGGAGAATTTTTGTTGCAGGAAAAGGGTGCGGCTCATTCTGAATAAGAACACATAGCATTTTAGGCCTGAGTCTTGCAGTTTACAACATGCAGGCATACTACTGTATCCGTGCACAGGCCTATTGGGGTTTTCCATTGTAAATTGCAGGAGTGGGGTCTTATTGTCTGATATCCAGGAATCTGTCTCGATATGAAAGATCAGTGGGTTTAACTCACCCTTGCCCTAACTGTGATGATGACTAAAATCACTGGTGGCTGTGAGAAATTACTGTCTGTAGTTGTGAGGAGTTGAGAACATTCCGTTTTGGTATGTTCCTTTCCCTCTCACAAATATATAGGACTATACATGAAGTTTAAATAAATGTTTTTTCAATTATCTGAGCAAAAAAAAGGTCTTAATGTCCAAATAACTGTTTTTCATGTGTATGTAATTTAGAAATGTTCCACTGGAGTTTCCTCATGTTTCCTCATACTTTATTTCTACAGTAATATCAGAGATAAATGCCATTTAGAAGTTCTATCCAAAAGGCAGCCTCCCTTGATGTCAGACTCTTAGTGGACCAGGATGTGTTGCGTGTGCTGGTTGCATCACTAGTGACAGGTCTTCACAGTCTTAAATTACTTTTTGGGCAAGTGCCAACCGAACTGCATTGTGTGCCACAGATTTAGCATCACTACTGTAGATACGTGTGCCGTAAATTGCTTAAGCTTCTGGGATTTGTTATGCTAAACTAGATAATTTGAAAGTGGATGACAAAATAGATCATAGACAGTTTCTAAGAGCGGGAATCGTTTGAATACTCTCTTGCTGCACATCGTCCTAGTATCCTAGAAAGACTTTCCACTGCCAGAAAAATTTTTATTGCATTTTAAAACAGGATACATCTTTCTAACTGTTTGTGTTCACGTTGGTATCAATTAGTTTTCTACATACTAAATATAAACCTTTCTCACCTGGGTAGCAAAAGTCATCATATCCTGCTGAGACAATAATGTAACTTCTCTTTGCCACTGTTAGATCTCATAATGCACTGTAGCTCAAAATTAATACTGAGTGCTTTTATTGTGCAGAATTGTAATAGATAATTTTTGTGTTAGGAAAACCTATCAGCATGTTAAATAGATTGTAGTTCTAGGCAAAAAAATTAGTTGGAACTTGCTGCAGTTTTGAATTGTGAGAATTCTATCTGAGAATAGCCATCTACCCTGGGAAAAAGACAGGAAGGGATAAATGAAATAAATAAGAGAATTGGAATGGAAATCATGAGTTATCAGCAACCCAAAGTGGAAAGTGGAATGCAGCTGTTTATCTTAGAATGCGAGCAAATCTAGAGAGAGCATACGCACAATCTGTCCATTCTTTCCATCAACTTCCTTTATGCCATTATCTAACTAAAACAATTAACATTTGTATTTTCAGATAGCACAAATACTTTAATAGGATGATATATTTTGTACTGTATAACTAATGTGAGATAAACTGTAGTGATATATTTAGGTGGTTAAATTTGATGGATTGCTAATTTTGATCCCCCGCCTTAAATTACACCTTGTATGCTGACTAGCTGATTATTTTGTTGTCTAGTGGAAAACATACAAACTTGGTAATTTTGCTGTTTGATTTATTCTCTAATTTAATAAACTCACTGTTATAGTTAATCAATACATGGACAGCTTCTGATACTTGTGAAAAATAGGCATAAGAGATTCTAAGTGTAAGCGAAGAAGAGTTAGATATTTAGGACCAGATCCTGGTCCAAGAAAAGTCTCCTTTGTGCTGTTCAGAGGTTGGATAAGGATTAATTTAGGGCTTGTCTACACTTACAGCACTGCACTGGTGCAGCTGCGCCACTGTAGCGCTTAGTGAAGACGCTGCCTACACCGATGGGAGAGCGTCTGCCATTGACATTGGCACTCCACCTCCCTGAGAGGCGGTAGCTGCATCGAGGAGAGCAGCCCTCCCGTTGACACAGCGCGATCTACCCTGGGAGTTAGGTTGGTATAACTGCATCGCTCAGGGGGGTGGATTTTCCACTCCCCTGAGCAGCACAGTTATACCAACATAAGTCTGTAGTGTAGTCCAGGTCTTAGTGTGGGAGACATCTTGGTTGGTGTGAGTCATTGCACCTGGCTCTACACAGTTCTCTCATGGTTCCTCTCCAACATAAGCAATATACTAGAGTGAAGAGAACATGGCGAGAGCGCAATCTAATGATCACTTTTGGCATAAAGGCCTAGTTTCAAGCTAGCATAATTTAGAACAGCCCTGAGGATCAGGGTGGGGTCAGAAATTTGGCATGTCACTCTTTCCCAGGTGTACTGAGCTCAGCTAAAGTACACTTGTAGCTTTCTGTAGACTTTTGCTTCTTAGAGCCACACAGTGGAGAAGGAGGGGAGATATGCTACAACGGTTGTGTCTGGAGACCTTAGAGTTTTGATGGCCAAAAGGAGGTGCAGTGACTACTTCTGACATGCTTTGGGAGAAGGTACTCAGCAGCAGCCCTTGTACAGCTTTGGAAAAAGCATGGCATGCATTTCCCAAGCACAGCCCTCTAGCTGCAAACTGCCACATGAGATAGGTGGAGACATTGCCACATACCTACACTATCAAAGCAAGCCCTCTCTGGGATAGCACTGCAGTCACTGGAACTCCCTCACCCCCACTCCACACCCAAGAACAGAAGTGCAGGTATCATAGAGCAGGGAGCCACATACTTTTTTACTTCTGTAGGCTGAGCTTACTCCACATGCCAGGGGCTCCTTCCATCCCACCTCACTAGATCCCTTTGTTGCTCCTCCTGTCCCCCTCTATTTCAGGGACTCAGTGCAACCCCACCAACTTCCTCCTTCATGCCAAGGGCTCTTAATACCCTCCTTATCCCCCCTTTCACCAAAATCAATAGGGTTCTGCCCACTGATACCTTGAACATTCCCTGAAATTTTGGAATTGATCAGATGCGGCATTCAAAAGGAATATTACGAACAGACAGACAGAACAAAGAGAGCAATGCGGACCTATGAGTTGAATGTAGGACCTCACTTCACTCAGCCAAGTATTAGAGCTGGATGAAAAACTGGACAACATTTTGGCAAAAAAATTGACCTTTTTTTGGGTCAAAATTCCAGATTTTGGAAATTTTCAACCAGTCCAATATATTGTAGCTGCTCCCTGCACAAGAGAGTCAGCCATAATTTAGCTCTTGGACATGGGCTTCACAGAAATCTCAAAGGTAAGGTGAATAAACAGGAGTGAAGATGGTCAGATGACGCTAAGGGTATTTAATATTGTAGCCAGTCTTTGTTTCCTCAGCCAGGACTAACAAATCATTAAATAAGCTCCTTGCCCAGCTCTGACTGTGTGCTACAATTGCTGAGAACCATCCCAATTTTGCCAACCTGCACACACTCTTACACTTTACGGACCTTGGCTTGAAGGCTACCTAGGCCTTGTGGCCAAGGAAGAATAGACAGGATTCCCTTTTTGAGCAAATCAGTCGTGCTCCATTACTGTGGCTGCTGTTGAGTAATATGAGGCATGCCTTCTTTCAACAGCTGGGCTCGTTCTTCTACAGTGCTGAAGGTTGATACAATGGTTTCATCTACCCTAGAGAAATGTGGCGTGTGATATTACTGTTTGGTCCCTTAGCCTGCTTGTAACACCACAGGCCCACATGCAGAAGTGCTTTCTGTGGTGCACAGTGTCAGGATCACACCTTTGGATTCAATTTGTTTTGAGCAAAGCTAGCCCCTATGTGGTCCTTCACCAGGCTAATCTCAGCCAGTGCAGTGGCTGGGTACAGGGGAATGAATTATTGTCACAATAATCCCACTTGCACAAACAGTCCTCCCATTACCTATCCATAGTGCATTGGTCACTGCTTAGCTACTACTGCCAAAGAGCTTCAGACATGGACCAGGACCCCACAGTGTAGGCACTGTACAAACAGAGAACAAAAAGTCAGCCCCCGGCTCAAAGAGTTTACAATCTAATCTTAGACAGCCTATGGGATCTTGTGTCTGCATTGTACCACAGAGGGCCAGCGCTTGCTCTGACCCACTTACTTGTACAAATAGCGCTTGCAAACCTTTGCCTGATATTTTATCAGCATCAGTTTCTTCCACAATAATTTTCTAATAAATTTGTAGTAACTTAACCATGTCTCAGAGGAATACTTCCTATGAGTTTATTGCCAGGAGCATGTGTGTGGGCACTGGTGACTATATGGAATGATGAGGTAATGCAATCTCATCTGAACGCTCTCATATGGAACACCCTGGTCTACATGAGCACCTTGATAAGTAGGGCCCCACCTGGTCTGGCAAGCTCTTACATTTCAGAAGGCAATCTAGAGAAACTCACACCAAGAGCAACAAGAAGAACAAAAGAAGCATACAGCAACTTTGTGAAGGGTTTTATTTTTTGTTTTAAATGCACATCGTCAGATATGAATCTCTGAAGTACATCACTGAGATGCAAAGTAAGACAATATTCAGATCTGAAACTAGACAAAAAAGTCTATGATGGTGGGTCCAACATGTCACAGTAATGAGACGGGGACAAAACAAAACCCAGCTGCAAATCCCCCCCCCCCCCATATTTTGAGGAATTTGATATCCATAATCTAGGAATCATCTCTACCAACAATGTATTTACTTTACACCGGGCTCTCCTTAGGGGCTAGGTGTTGGTCCGATTAAAGGTATCACATCACATCTTTCCTCTGTATTCTTTCAAGAACTAATACAGGAACAAAAGCACAATCCTGTTGAATTGCTCTTTATAAAGAAAGCATTATTAAAGAAATCTCATTTTAAGGTTCATTTAAAATCTGACACTTTTAAAATCCCAGTCCTAATGTCTGATTTATGATGTTTCATTGCAGGATCAGTTAGTTACATAACATTTTACTTGTGAAAATAAAGTTAATATAGTTCGGTTAATAAATGCTGAAGCACTTCACTATTTGTACTTTAAAAGCTACTTAAATTACCAAATCTATTGCTGAATAGTTTTAAACTACAACTATTTTTTAAATAAAATGGGCAGCTCTTCAGATGAGGTATGATCCAAAGCCCAGTGAAGTTAATGGGAGTTTTTTCATTGACTTTAGTGTGCATTGGATCAGGTCCTTGGTATAAACTGGCATAGCTCCATTGCCTGAGTATCTGGCCTTTTGTCTTTAGCAACTAATGCAACAAACAGCACTTTTCCAAGGACCCAGAGAGTGAGTTCATCAACCCTGTCAGTACCGGGTTACGGTCACATGATTAAAAGGGTTATTTGATCATTGGGAAGATGTTAACCAGACCTTTCAGGAACCTTTGGTTGGTGGGATAACTGAAAATAATAAAACTATTCACTAGCAAATACTGAAATGGCAGACAGATGCATCTTGAAAGAATAAGAGGAGAGACTGAAATTCTCTTAGTCCAAATAATTAGTCCAAAACAGATGATAAGAGAACAAGATTAGAGACAGATAGAAAATGTATGGTCAGCAGATAACTATTTCTGAAGGTAATCATAAGCCAGTGGGCTAGTATATCAGCCCATGCGCCAAAGAACATGCTCCAGCAATAGAATGTCAGTCTCCTTTGTTTCGGGGCTTCAGTTTTAGTTCTTCAAAGTAAAAGTATTTAACACAAGTTCAAAATCTCAGTCATGTCCTTTGCCACCTGACCCAGGGTCTTTTACAGGAGCTTATTTACTCCCTGCAGCTCTTGCACTCCTTCCTAAACTACTCCAAGGCCATCTAGATTTAAGCTAGGAGCTAAGGTAAGCCTCTCTGCGCCCTTCTTCTCTCTAGCCTGGTTCTTACACCAACCAAGCTATCCACCTGGGAGGTGCATACAAACTGAATTCTTTCTTCTGATCCGTGGAAAAACCTGCAAAAACCTTGCTACTTCCTCCAGTTCAAATGAGCTACTTGCTGGCTTTTATGAGGACCAGATGATATGCAAGCTATCACCTGATCCCTTGCCTCACAGTATGAGATGGAAGGCTGATGGTGTGGGAATGCCAGGTTAGATCCAACTACCTTAAAGGGCCAGTCACCCTACAACAGTAACATTGCAGCATATATGGCTTTCTATACTACAGCATAAACTTCTGTACTTCTTCAGCGCTTGAATGTCAGAAGTAGTTACTGTCACATAAATGGGAAGCATGTCAACCTTCACTAACATGGATGGGCATGGTTCACACCACTTAAATGGGTCCTTCTTATCTTATCTTTGGTAGCTTGACTGGCCCTGACCAAAAAGGTTAGAGAACTTGGTCCAGATAAAAATTAAGTGTGGAATGGCTCAAACTACCCAACGCTTACTAAATAAGGCATTGTTGCTCCTGCAAACACTTAGATGCTTATCCTTAAACATGTGAGTAGTCCCCTTGAAGCCATAGGAACTACTTGTGTGCTTAAGCTTAAGAAGTTACTTAAGTGTTTGCAGAAGAGGTGTGTAATTAATTAGCAATATAACACAATCTAACTATAAAAACTAGGGTGATGGACGGTTGCATATCATCTCTGAAATCACCCTAGGCATGGAAAGAAGGTCCTTACATCTTTAACTAGCTATGGAAACAGCTGACATGGATGAGGCCACAACTCCCTTTTATAACCAGGACTCCAAATATTCAGGCATGTCTCCACTACAAACTTTGGTCGACACAAGTTATGTCAGCGTAAAGCTGTCACAGTTAGTGTGTTGCTTGTGTGCAAGCATACTTGACTGCTTCCATGTGCTTTGCATACTCACTAGGAGGAGTGCTTCTGTTGATGCAAAATGCAGTCACCATGGGTAGGTGTCCCAATGTGTCACATGCCACCCTTCAACTCAATGCCTTGTGGGGAATTTTTGCAATGTGTTGCAGAGCACACACAAGTCCGGCAGAGGGAGCTGGGAGCAAGGGGTCAATATCTCCATCCCATACTGCCATCCATGCCTCCATGATACTCACATCTTTCAGAACACAGGACTGTTCAGAAAGCTGCAAGCCAGGACATTTTTTTCTGATTGTCAGATTACCATTGGTGATGTTGAAATGCCAATAGTGATCCTGGGGTACCCAGCCTACCCCTTCCTCTCCTGTTTTATGAAGCTGTTCACCGGCCACCTTGACAACACTAAGGAAAGATTCAGTTACCAGGTCAGCAGGTGAAGAATGACAGTTAAATATGCTTTCAGCAGACTGAATGAATGTTGTTGGTGTTTCCTCACTAGATTGGATCCCAGTGAGAAAAATATCCTAGTTGTTATAGCTGCCTGTTGAGTGCTGCATAATATCTGTGAGGCAAAAATTGCCACGGGGATGGAGAGCAGAGGTGGAGTGGCTCTCTGCTGAGTTTGAACAGCCAGACACAAGGGCCATTAGAAGATCTCAGTGTGGAACTATGTGACTGAGGGAGGCCTTTAAATAGCACTTTAATGGTCAGCAAGAACAATGTGCTGTGCTGGACTGTGCTCTGTCTAGCCTTGAAGTTTTGGGGGCTGTGAGGAATTGTGTAGTGCTTGGTGTACATGTGTGAATATCACACTGTCTTTTAATGAACCCATGAATTATGTGGTGCTTGCTGTACATGTATAATTAATACACTGCGTCTTTCACTGAACCTATGAGCTCTGAGATCCTGTTCTACTACAAGGAAAGTGTACTGTAAGGAATGCTAGGTAAATTTATTTCCAAAAAATAAAAATGTATTGTGTACCAAAAAGAGTGCAAAATTGTGCAGTTAAAAAAACACAGTGCAAACTCAAACTCAGTTACCAGAACAGAACTTTAAAATAGTAGGGTAGAAAATGTTCCTGTCCATTTCACTCCATTGCTGCCTAACATACACCAGTTATGGTTCTCATAGGTCAGTGTATGTGAAGCTGTGGTTGTCCTGACTGTCCCCCAATGGTAGGGGTAGGGATGTGACCCATGATGCCCCATTAAATGTTGCATTGGAGGGTGGAGGAAGCTGCTGAAATGGTATTCTCCATGGACTGCAAAGTGAGGCGAGCCCATTACTGTTGAACCTGTAGGTCAAGAAGAGTCAGCAGCATTTCTGTTTGCGGCCTGGGAATCCCCATCCTGTTGTATCTCCCTCTTCTTTTTCTGCTGGGACTCCTGGGTCTTTCTTTTGTCTGCTCTTTCCTTCTCCAGGCTGTCTGCTGTATTCACCCTCCAGACCTCCATCACGGTCCAGTGCAGCCCTTGCTTGCAGGATCTCGGTGAACATGTCCTCCCTAGTCCACTTCTTTCTCCTCCTCATCAGGGTCAGGCATCTGCAGATGTGAGGAGGGTAACCCTCAAGGTCTCAATGGCAGCAGCTACAGATAAAACAGACAGATGTATTATTGTATGTACAGTCACAATGGAAAGTGCAAAATAAGTTTCAGAACCTCCCTTCTTTTATTCCCATATGAGTTTTGAATAAGACATGTTTATTGACACTTCAGCAAAATGCCACTCTCCCCGCCCGATGGTGAGTATGGCCTGCCCGGGACAAGATGGGAGCGGTAATGAGCGGGGAATTGTTCAGTGTGTAAATCAATAACATTTCGGCCCCTGTTTCCATGGATATGAACAGGGCAATGGCACTGAGCACTGGCACTGTTTTCCACAGGTGGTGGTGATTTTAGCAGATATCTCACTCCTGAGGGTCACAAAGGCACAGAGTACACAACTGCTGCTGGCATCCTGAAGCTGCCTGGGCCCGTATGTCACAAGCCTGTTCAAGGCAATGGTGCCCGCTGAAGTCATTGCAGAGTGACGTGGGAAAGGGTCACAAGAAATAAGACAGCTCTCCCTAGAAATCTTAGGGAGAAGATTGCAGAGGGTCTCTCAGGAGGACACAAAGGACATCCCTGTGTACATATACAAACTGCTCTACATGACACTCTGTGCCTAACCCTACAGGGTTATGAAAAGCAGATAACAATTCTACCTCTGTCTGTTGTACTGTTGCTTCTTCTCATCCTAGTAAAACAATAAACAGTTGATACCTGTGTCCTGCTAACCTGGGGTTGAGCCAGGTGCCATCTTCACATTTAAACACTGTAAGGTAGAATGCATGCACACACACTTACTTGAAGTTCCTTCCCTTGCATCGAGCTCATCCATGCTCAGCTGGTGGGACTGGCTAGACTGCAGTGAAGTCTAGAAAAGATTCTGGCTCACAGCATAGTAGGCCTCCCCCACCCCTGCACTGCATCAACAGTATATCAACCATGGCTTAACGCCGTTTGGAGAGGTGGTGTTACTGTGCTGCCATAAATAGGCACTTACATCAGTGGGAGACAAATCTGAGTGTCGACAGGTGCACAAATAGGTTGATACAATGCAACTTACGTCAAACTAACTTTGTAGTGTAGACCAGGCCTCTGTGTCATGTGATCATACTTGTACAGCTCCAATGGGCACCACTTCCTGCAGTTCAGTAGCATCAGAGGCATACTTGGAAATATACAGAGGCCACCATATAGAAGAACATTCTTTGTTGTGAAAAAAAGATCTACCGTCAATTCCTCTAGCAGGTCTTTTAATGTAAGAAGCCAAATGTCAGGAATAATGTTGGTTGGCAGATGCTTCTACAAAATAAAGGTCTCCTTGCAAATTATTTTCACAAGAAATCAAATACTGGCAAAACAAATGCTATCTTAGTTACAGTAACATCAGTTATTCAGAGACAGTCTCAGTTTCTGGGAACCTTATTGCATGTTTACATGGCATCCTGAAAGCAACCCAGTGCTTTGTATGAGGGTGAATATATATACTGGCAAATTATAATTGTGGCAGATGTTGTGCTCACTGCTGAAAAGTAAGTGGGCTAATTAGTGCCTTATAGGTAGTTTGATTATCCTTCTACACACATTTGAAACAGCTTCAAAGGAAACACAGGGCAATGATTCAGCCACGACAACTCAGGCTGTAAATCAGATATTAAAACTCTCTGAAAAAGTCAAGGAATCCTGAAGATGAGGAGAGACTCATTTTCATAACAGTGGCAGAATACTTGCCTGTCAGACCCTGGAAAGGATTTAGAACAAATGTTCTGCAATCAGTTTATACTCACATTGAAGCAGGAGAGGAAAGCATCCACTGCTAGACAGGCAATCTGGGTCCACTGCTTGTTTCTGCCACAGCCTTCTTTCCTGATCTTGGAGAAGCTACCTCTCACGTAATAATTCTGGGTGAGAACCTCATTGCTGCTCTGGCCCCTGTACACCAGGTAGAAATGCCAGAGCAGTGAAAAAGGGCTCTTAAAGTCTTGGATCTGGCCAGGAGAGGATTCCCCTGGCACAGAAACTGAGCAAGACACATAAGGCTGCCTTCTGAGAATCCCCTTTCAAGCCTTGGAATAGAGGCAGGGCTGGTGGTAGGTAGCGGATGTCAGGTGTGAGGCCACATCATGTAATGCTGTGTAGATTCTTGGCAGTCCTACTCCCCATAGCCAGCTAGGTACAGGTTGCTGTGACTTAAATAGGCCCATAGGGTTGTCCATGGTATGCTGACTGCCACAGAGCAGTCCAGAACTGGGAGTGCGCAAAGCTGGCTTAATGCTGCTGTAGTTTGTCCCTCATCCCTGGGATGCGAAGTCAGTGCTGTGCTTCTAACTTCACTCTTTGGGTGCATTTATACTAGAGGGAAAAAAAGGTATGTTCTTACCTCATGTTAGGTAACACACGTGGTAGCTAACATGATTAAAATCCTAGTGAAGACAAGGCAGTTTGTAGTTTTCACATGTGTTAGCTCCAGTTGAGGTAACTGTTATGGGGGAGCTTTTATGTGAGCAAAAGAATATTCTCAGGACAACAAAACAGCTGCAGAGAAGAGCCTTTAAAAAGAGGAAAAAGTTGTTAATTCTCATAAATCTTATTTCCCAAGTTGTCTGTTTAGTATGCCTAACTTGCAGTGTATGAAGTAAATAATTGAGGACAGTGTTATGCTACTGCTGAATGGATTAAGTAGCCAGACCACCTTGAGGAAAATGAAGGCAATAACAGCCTTTACTGACTGTACTTTGTGAAAGGGAGATTGAATGTAGTATGACAGGTTTCAGAGTAGCAGCCATGTTAGTCTGTATTCGCAAAAAGAAAAGGAGTACTAGTGGCACCTTAGAGACTAACCAATTTATTTGAGCATAAGCTTTCGTGAGCTACAGCTCACTTCATCCGTACTCCTTTTCTTTTCGTGAATGTAGTATGTACCCGAGTAATCGGATTCTAATATCTAAACTGTATTGTTAAATCTATTCACCTAAATGTGGGTTATTGCTGATTATGTACTCTATGTATTATATGACTTTTACAAACTAACTTTTATATTTGTGGATAATCTAAGCACTATACCCAGATGTACAGACACTCTTTTCCCAACCTATGTATTATATAATATTTTTTTTTATCATTTCGCTGTGTGTTACTGTTCCTTTGTTCTACCAAAATTCAGGTTCATTTACCATGAGTTATATTTTTTATCAGCAGAGAATGTTAGCACACTGTAGCCTAATCAACTGCTACATTCTCTACTTCAGGTTAGTGCCATCTTGGAGAACACTTTCAGACAAAATCCACATTCTGAATCCTGTTATAATTCAGGCCAGCTGGCAGCCTTCTTTGTGAAGAAGTAAGGAAGAAGACCATATTGAGGAGGAAGCTGCAGTATGACCTAACAATGGTTTGGTTGTAGCTATGGTAACTGAGAGGGCAGTAGAAGGAAGCTCCCTCACTTTACCCATTTATAGATGAGCAGGCTTCAATGTCTACAGTTCTGAAGACCAAACCTTCAGACCCACAAAGCAGTTAATAAAAGAAACCCTAATAAATCATAATAGCCCCTGTTATTTCCTATGTTAAAAACAAAGTTTAAAGTTTTCTTAAATCACGCTAAGCAGATTTATCAATAAACATGTTAGAGATGAGGGTATGAAATAATCAAAGTGTTTGGCCGGCCTCAGGCCATTCTCAGTGTTTGAAATCACACATTAGGTTATGTGGCTGTGAGGTGTTGATTGGCTTTGGTAATTCATTGGTAAGTGTTCAGAGACTGGTGGTATTTCTGTTCAGTTTCCAACTTTTAAATCTTCACAGAAATCATATATTTGCCTCTCATTTGGTTTTCCTAGACTCTAGCTACTGGCAAACTTCAGTCTTCTTTTCAAGCATGTTCCTGCCCTGCTAATGGAAGTGAAGCAGTGCCAGGTTTTGTAAATATCCTTCTCAAAAGTGTGACAAAGTCAGACCTGATAGCTATAAAAGAGTGACAGAAGCCAGATAGATCAGTCCTAGAAAGTCCTTTTCTATGAACTGAAAAGAGTTTACTTCAGATTAATTGGAGACACCTGAGTCCAATTAAGGGCTGCCAATGACCTTTAACTCCTCCATCCCCTTCTCCTGAGAGGAAGGGGGGATAAGAAACAAGTTGTAGCAGTAAGAAGAGGGTCCTCTTAGGTGGACAGCTGTTCTTCTCCCTATAAGGAAACAATCAACCTTACTTGTGTTTGGGGAAGGGCTGGCAACCAGAAGCCAGCATAATAAATCGAGGCCCCAGGGCGGGAGCAAGAAAATGTATTTCTTATGTGTTGTGAGTTTGGTTTTTTTGCTTAAGAGAACTACTTGGGCCTACCTGGAGGCCTACCATGTAAATATCTGGGAAAAATACCAAAGCCAAAGTGAAGAATTGATTTACTCCAGCTCCCCACTGCCAGACGGGAGAAACTCTGAGACTGACAAGGCCAAAGAGATGCCTTGTCACAATGAGTATTTTAATCTCTTCTTCAGACCCCTTGTTTTTATTCTTTGTTATTTCTGGATATGTACAATACATAAATCCAGTCCTTGTACTCAATAGCCAAGCCTAGTTTACTGAAGAACAGCGTGATCTATATGGGCCAAACAAACCTGAACACCTTTAGGCTATTTGTCTGACATAAACAACTGACTTCACTAAATAAAACTGACAATATAAACAAAATGTTATGGTTAAATATTTTTTTAACATAAAAATTAGTAAAATATAAATGCTAAGGCCATCATTTGGATACCAGCTATAGTTTTAATATGCATGAGGAACTAACCACTTAGCTTCTACTAACATCACTGATCACATAGCCCACCTTCCCAGTATATAGGTTAGAAAAATATTTTCTGGGAGTGTAGAAAATGATCTACATTTTTTCTAGAAAATCCTTGTTGATTTTTCAGATCTGATCCCATATAACAGAAAGACAATTTTTCCTAGTGAAAGCATAATAATAATAGTAGTAAACAAGGAATATGCACTTTTCTAGCAACTGCTAATTATGGATTTCTATGTGCTTTACAGACATTAAGCAATTAAACCTCAGAATAACTGTGTGAGGTATTTAGGTATTATCAATATTTTACAGATGGGTAAATGGAGACAGAAATGTAGGTTGGTTTGCTCAAGTTTGATGCAGAAACCAGACTAGTAAACAGAGGTGAAATCCTGATCTTACTGATATTAACAGAAGTTTTGCTCTTCATTGGCATTGGGATTTCACCCCATATTTCTTGATGCTAAGTTCTGTGTCTGATGGGTTCCCCGGGGTGCAACTTAGAACTGGGGTACCACTAAGCCTTCTGTCTTACCAACTTGGGCTCCCTCTCACACTGTGATGCTGTGACAAGCTGCAAACCTCTCTAGGTCTGCACTTACACAACCATCCACAAGCAGGGACACACCCAGCTGAGTTACACGAATGCTTCTCCTAGCCACTCATGAACTAACAATAGAGAGGCTCCAGCCAATTACCCCTGCTCCCCAGACTTGGACCCCCAGAGCTGTACTGTCGTGCCCTGGTCAGAAGCCTGACCTGTATACATTTATTACCCAGTCTGCCACTTCTACAGAGGAAAGTAGATGTGTACCAGCTTTTGTACACTGAGCAGACTCACCAATAACTTGAAGCAAAACACACGGTTTTAGGTAAAATATAAAACAGACTTATTAACTACAGAAAGATAGATCTTAAGTGATTATAAGTAATAAGTGTACAGATCAAAGTTGGTTACTTAAGAAATACAACAAATTTTCAGTCTTAGTTTTATAAACTAAACAGTGTTTTAATCAAGCAGTGTTTCATCCTAATGGTGTCATTCCTTAATACACAGGCTGGGATTCTCCTTTCCATCCTGGGACCACCTCCTTGTTCAAAGACTTTGTCCTTCATACTTGTTTCCAGGTGTTGAGTTGTGGGGAGTGAGGCCAAATTTCACTTCCCCTCCTTTATAGGTTCCCCCAGTTTGCTGGAAAGATCATTTGCTACGATACAAGACAAGCAGTCTCCATTGTCTATGTGCTCTCTCTGAGAGGTCTCTGTTGTATACAGTTTCTGGGGTAGTCCTTGTGAGTGTGTATGCCCCTTAATGGGCCATCATCAGTGTCTGGTTGCCCCATTGTTGTACCTGAAAGGCTGGTTGTGGGTATTTTCAGCTTCATAACGTATTTCAGTAACATACACACAGCAAAACTTCATAACTCCACATACAAGGATAGCACACACAATTCAACAGGATATTAATGTTTATCAGAACAAGACTTTAAAAATAATACTTCACAAGGCATACTTTGTACAATACACATCACAATTATATGACAGTAGTGAATATGGGGCTGCCAGGGTGTTGCTTTGAGGTACAGAGTGTCACACTGTGCTTTAACAACTAGTAATTCTCTAACTTCTTCATTTATTTATTGGACAAGTTTAAAAAAGAAAGATCCTCTCTCCGCCCACCTTCCCTCTCTACCTCCAATCCCTCACTGCTTGGTTTTCATGATATTTTTGTCTGTGGACTACCAGGGAGGGTTTCATAATTTATTGGTAAGCAGCCATGGCAATCTGATGGAAGAAGCCTGTCTTTCAAACAAAGACCAGTTTGAACAGCGTTTGAGAGAGAACCAGAGAAACAATCTGTCCCACACTAGAGATCAGGTTTCAGATGCAGTTTTCTCCCATGTCCACATCATGTACTACATCATTGCAGTTGCACTGCTTTTTGTGCACTTATCCTATGGCTCCCAGCACATATCTCCTGTGGGAGATTTCAGAAGGCCTGGGAACCAAAAGGAAATATGGAAGAAGAAGTCCAATTCCCATAATTGTCTGAGAAACTCCCATAATTCCCCAGAAGCCAGCACCTTTTCCAAGTCTTTTTCTCAACATGGAAGCTAGGATGAATGCCTCGCCAGTCGTTGTTCAGCAAGAAAGGCTGTCGCTTTTGAATAGTAGTCACAAGGTATCTTTGTGGCTCCAATGAGGTTGTGGGGTTTATTCCAGCAGTACCTGCAAAGAGCAGATACCAAGACCAGCACAGAGTTATTGCTGCAACGATCATGCCAACCTCAATCTCTGGCATAGCTGCATATGGGCATTTTTAAATGATGATGTTCATTAGGTAGAGTGCTGCTTTTGGGTTAGGGTCCCAACCAGAAACTGATAGACCAAATGCTTTGAGACCCAGGATGAACATTAGTATCTGCATAACTACTGACTGAGGAAGGAGACATTGACAATTGCCCTTAGAACTGGCTATCTTGCATAGTTACTAGTCTGTAGGGCGCTAGTATGGGGCTGGAGAGCCCAAATATTATGCAAAAATAATCACTTGCATGAATGTTTGTAAATAGTGAATAAAACACTATATTTGCGGTATTCAGTCTGTTCTACTATCAACCATTATTGTGTATTTGGAGTATATCTTCAGTGCAGCTGGTTGCATAGTTACAGGACTCCGTATAGGGTAATCAGTGCACAGTGCTTAACTGTTTGAAATGAATCTGGAAAATTTCCCAGGGTATGCATTTGCCTTTCTAATACACCTCAGATGATGAGAATGAACCGGGAGGCACTCAGGACAATAAACAACTGGGCTGGACTATTTTATTTCTGTAGAATAACTTTCTCCTGCATATACGTGTGAGCACCTCCCCCCCAGTCTGGCATATTCTGAATCAAGCATCTGTATACAACATATACACAGATGAGTTTGAGTTGCTGGTAAACCATCTGCAGAACACACCACAAGCTAGTTGTTTGACTTGGGATGAATCAGGAGAAGAGATTACTCAGAGGGAGTGGGAGGAATGGGGGGAAAGAAAGTTCACAGCTCAGTTAAGAAATCTTTGAGTGAAAATTCTTTTCACTGCTCTTATCTCCCTCCTTCTCAAGTTTCTGTGTTTTTTCCCCAGATTTAACATAAAAGTTGTGCCAAATGGTAATGAGAAGACTTGGTTGCAATCCCAGACAGTCATTTTTCAAGCAATTTTTCTTGTTTTTAGTTTCACATCACCTCATACTTATATTTTAAAGGTTGATTACTTTGGAGTATTTTGATGGATCAGGTATTTAAATCCTTGCACATTTTTAGAGGTCTATACAGATAATATTTACAGATAGAAATATGATTTAAAGTGGAAGTTGTCCCTTTAAAACCTCCTGGCCAGATTTTATGTTGATTTATTCTAACCCACTGATTTGAATGGGATTGCAGGAGTTTGTAAATCAGTGCAAGCTTAATAGTTATAGTTCAGCTTTCTCTTTCTAGTTCATAGCCATTAATATAAGCAAAATAAAAGCGCAGGTAAAAGGACCGAGCTGTACAGGGACACTATTCAGTGGTTCTCTCTCCACTATGTTGGGCAAAACTCCATATTCTCTGTTTTGTTCTGTTGCCAATTTTTTATTCTTTCCCATGGTTCAAGCAGGATCCCTGCTGCCTTTAATTTAACTGGTCCATTAAATGGAACCGTATCAAAGCCTTCCTGAAAACCTAGATCAGCCATGTTGTATGCATTTCCCGTTACCCAGTTCATCTGTAAATTCCTCCAAAATATACATATGCATTTAAAGACAAGGAGATTAGTTAGATTGGCTCTATTTAATTTGCATATTTTCCCTAATATTAAGGCTTTAGGCCCTGATTAAGTAATGCACCTAAGCAGATGCTAAACTTTCAGGATGTGCTTAAGTGCTTTGCTGAATAGGGATGGAGTTAAGCATATGTTTAACTTTAAAAAAAAGTTAACTTAAACATGCTCAAGTACTTTGCTGAATTCTTGGGGCCTTATTGTCTTCCAGCAAAGCAACTCTTGGAAGTCTCTGAATCTGTCTTTAAAAGAAGTCTTATCACTTTCTGTTACAGGGTCCATTAGCCTTCTTAGTAGTAGTTGCAAATGGTAAAACAAATGCTTTGCATGGTGTTTCCTTTTCTTAAGCTAAGGAGTAACAGTAGTACTCTTACATCGGTTTAAGGCCCTGCACTAGAGAGGATGCAGAGATTTAACTAAATCATTTTCTACACCTGTTTAGTTAAATTGGTACACAAATTGAGTGTATACAAGGCTTTCGAGCAGGGACATCAAACTCATTTGCAAAAAGAAAAGGAGTACTTGTGGCACCTTAGAGACTAACCAATTTATTTGAGCATAAGCTTTCGTGAGCTACAGCTCACTTCATCCGATGAAGTGAGCTGTAGCTCACGAAAGCTTATGCTCAAATAAATTGGTTAGTCTCTAAGGTGCCACAAGTACTCCTTTTCTCTTTGCGAATACAGACTAACACGGCTGTTACTCTCAAACTCATTTGGAGGAGAGGCCGAGAGGCCATATTTAAATGCGATCCAGGGAATGAGATGTAATTTCTGGACTTCATAGTTCCCTCACTCCACAGTAAATCTCCCACTCATATCAATAAATTTGCTCTGAGATTAAGGGGACGATACAGTTTTTATGAAGTAACTAAACTTTTCTTTATGATTTTTTCAACAACATTGCATTCAGTGTCACTCTCTAAAATAAAATAAAATCTCACTTTTAGGCCACTACTGCTTCTGCCTTTTGTTTCTTTCCCCTTTTGTTTTTGTTAATAGGGGTACTGGGGGTGGGGAGAGAGGGGGTGGTATGGGAGAATGAGGAAAGGCAGCTGGGAGAAGAAAAGGAGTAGTTTGAGGTGAAAATGTCACATTTTGAAACAGTCCCTTCCCCTGCCAAGTGCCAAGCCACAAAGTGAGGACCTGAAACATTTTTTAAACCCACTTTTTATGGTATAAGCCATGCTGGAAACTGCCATATTTTTGGCATTTTTTCTGCAATAGCAATTGAGTTGAAAGTGAATGGTGGATCCACAAATTGGCCTTTCGAGTCCCTTTCTAATTCTCTGTCAGAAGGACAAAGCGGGAGGGCTCCACTCTGCAAACTTGTAGCTTCTTGCTCTCTGTGAACACAGAGTATCTTCCACATGGGGGTCTGCTATTCACCACATCAGCTTCTTGCCTCCCTTGGGTAGTAGCATGGCCCCTGCAGGAACCACGGTGCCAGGGCTACCCTGACTCATGTCTGCCCCAGAATCACCTTCACATTGTGGGGTTCTATGGTCTAGGAGGATGAAGTAAGTGTTAAGATATTAATGACTCTTTGTCTGCAGTAACTTGCCCCAGCTTCTCCCACAGCTTTGGATGGAGTTGACGAGAAAGTGGTGCTCCTGGAAGATTTGAAACCAATTATATTAAGCCTATGATGTTGCCTACAAATGCTGCTATTAATTTAATACCTTTATTTTTAATTTATTTATACCAGTAATTAAGGTTGTGGCCTGCCCTAAAGGAGGTTCTAGGGGATGCCGTGGCTAGCTAACTTTCCCTTGAAAGGATACGGATACAGCCCGCCGATCAAGAATAGACAGTCAAGCAGTAAATCTTTGAAAACAAAAGTAATATTTATTTTATTATATTTTATTTAAAACCATAAAATCAGAATCCCCTGGGGTCCCAGTGGAGGGGCTTTCTATGGATTTGTGGGGAGGAGGGTATTTGCCAAGGAAGTGGCACTCTCATTCCAAGCTTGGATCCATGGACACTGGATCCCTTCTGCACTTATGTGATGGGGACTACAGGGTGACGGCCTTTGTTATTTCAAAACCAAATTTTTATTGACCAATTAAAGGAGCATTTTCCCATTCACAACTAAGTGCATGCCAAGTTTCAGTGTTTAAAACCAAAATTAGTGTGGGGTTAGCCAAGACAGAAAGAGGGGGGTAAATCTGAAAACAAACAAACAAACGAGTTTTTTTTAATGTTTAGACAACTCAGAAGAGGCCTAGCAGGCATTTGTGAAACTTTCCAAAAGGGAAAAAAAATCACTTAATCATGTATGGGCTAAATCAAGCATGCAAAATGCCACACCCTTTAGGAGAAAATTATAAGCCACTGAAAATGGGGATTTAGAATGAGAGTGTCATCTTAACCTTAACTATAACATTGCTTCTCCAATGCTGTAATAAAAATAGATGAAGTTAAAGAATAGTCTCCTCAGTGTGAGCTTTTGCCCATTCAATTTGTGTAGAAGTGATTCAGAGTTAATCACATCATGTAAAAAGAAAGATTGTCAAGAGTACTGCTTGAAAAGATATCTTCATTACATCTGGCATTGCAAGGGATTTTTCTCTAAGGTTTGCTTTGATAGCCCTGTTACATAGTCTTCCCAGAGATTGCACAAGTCAAGGACCCCCTGTATTGGAGACATCCAAACTTTCTTTTTAAAATTCTAAAGTATATTTCAGTGGCACTGTATATCATGATTTTTTTGGAGCCTCATTTTGTCTGATTTGTTCAGTATACATGTGTTGAAGCCAAAAGAAGAATGGAATGTACTGATTGGGTGACCCTACAACGTAAAAGTAAATATACAATAAAATACATTATTTTAAAACGATCTTTGGATGGTCTTTTCTACTCTGGATTAAGCAGTTGGCTATGTGGTGTGGAGCCCACGGTCTCAGTAGGAATAAGACAACAAATAAGTCCCAGGCTCAGTGTCTAAGTTAAAGCTGCCCAGTGATGATTTGATCACATGCCTCCCAGCAGAAATGTAGGTGACTTTACCAGTGGACACTTGGGTGCCTTGGGACTTCAGGTGCCTACAGAGTTAGGCAGCAGCTGAACAGGGGTTTTGTGAATGTCAGTGGCACCAGTATGTGGGACTTGGATGCCTAAAGGGGCAGCTAGGTGCCTATGTCCCCATTGTGAATCCAGCCCTCAGACACTAAAATAATAATAATAGTAGTACCTAGCTCTTATATAGCACGTTTCATAGGTAGATCTCAAAGTTCCTTACAAAGGGAGTTAAGTATTGCCCCATTTTACAGAGAACTGGTACACAAGGGTGAAGTGCCTTGCCTAAGGTGTGACAGTTCTGAGGGTGTCCAGGACTGTAAGTCATCTTGTTAGTTCTCCTGCCACCAGTGTGAGTGAGACTCAAGATCAGTACTTTGTTTAATACTGCAACATTAAGATATAATTATAGTGAAAACAAGAATAAGTTTATTATCAAAGATTCAAGAGATAGTGAGTAAGGATAATGAAAACAAAGGGGTTACATATAAGACAAAATCATAACATGCCTTCTAGAGACTGAATTTAACTGAACAGGCTAAACTGTTAGCAGTATATCTCACCCCAGATGTCTTCTGCTGCGTTTACAACCAAGCCTAGTTGAGATCCCATTTTCATTAATGTAAATGTACTGCCCGTTTACTTTTTAGGGCCAGGATGGGTATCTTCCTTGCATTCTACTTATAACCCCCAAAATTCATTGTCTGTACTCAAAGACAGTATAACCCCTGGGGCTTGCTTTCATGTGTGCCGCTGCCTCATTGACTTCACATTCCTTTGATAATTTAGTATGTAAATGTGCAACCCTCGTGTTAGTTTATAGTTCTTAATTTACATCCAACAAAGAGGTGGGTGAATAAACATCCCTTGTTTGATAGGAAACCTGTTTCTCCACCTCTCTTGTGATACAGAATCTAAGAACATATTTTTAGTATACATACGTAACTCCTAACATAGTATCAGTACACACATTTCACAATGATATCAATGTCCAGTGTGACCCTGGCTTTCATTTAGGACCTCACATGGTTTTCTTTGGCAAACCACAATCATGATATTCTTGTAGCCCACTTGACAGTTAGCACTGAGGGCTTCTTAGGATCGTACAAGTTCTGTTCCCAACAGAGCTGGGAACAGAACTCAGGCCTCCTAAATCCCAGTCTGGTGCTTGGTCCTTTTAGCCACACTAGCTTCCTCAGTGATGAGCGCCATAGAAAAGCCTATGAGGAAATTAATACTTCTGTCTTCAGAGCAGGGTTTGAATAGTGTGCAGTAAATAAGGCCTGGGGCCATACACTGGACAATGAGGAGGAAACAAAATATTGAATAGCTGCTCATTAATGCAGCACCATCTGTCTTGTGCACTGAGTGAAGCAGAGGTCTGGTAGGGAAAAAAATAGTATGTAGTTAGAGACCGCAGCATAATACATACATATATGGGGGTTAAAGTAAGATTGCACAGGCAAGCTTAATTCTGGCATTTCCTGTCTTTTGAGTGCTTGACTTTGCAACCTTAATAAAGCTCTTTTAGGATTTTTGTGTTCAATTTCCCTGTTTTTTAGAAAAGCAAAATGAAAAAACAGAAATTCTGTCACGGGCATCACATGGGTCATTAGCAAGGTTAGAACCTTCAGCTCCACCACAAAGACCTCTACAACTTGATAACAACTTATTACTGCTTATCAGTTAGCTTCTCTTTGTGGACTAGCACTAGAAGGAGAAAGGACACTTTGCCAGTGGGTTTCACAGATATTTGCTGACAACAGAGGAATGGTGAGACTCAGGAATCTTGGGTTCTATTGGCTCTGGTGTGCTCTACTGGGCACAGACTCTTCTGCCCTTTCCACTCAGGCTTCACCCCTTCAGCCCCGACCCTTCCAACCTGTCCCAGTCCTGTCTCTTCTCCTTGTTCCAGTCCCTTTCTCCTTGCCTACCCAGTCCCAGTCTCCACTCCTCAGGCTTCTCATCCTAGGCCAAGTCTCCTTGCCCAGCCAATCCTAGTCTCCCTCTTCAGGTTTTTCTGTCTGAGTCCCAATCTCCCCCATCCCCATTCTCAGTTTCCCCTTCTCCCCACTCTCCCCAGTCTCACTCTTTTTGCCCAGCTAGTTCCAGTTCTCCCCCCCAACCACTCATATGACTGGTGTCTCCGCCCACTGGCTCCCAGTCCCAATCTCCATTCCAGGCTCCTCATCCAATCTCATCCTCCCCCTGTGCCCCAACCCTGGACCTTTGGCCCAGCCAGTTCCAGTTCTTTCTCTGCACCTCAGCCACTTGTCAGATACATCTCCCTCCCAACCCTCCTTCTTCCCCATACTGCTTGCTAGTCTCAATCTTATTGTCCAGCCTGTACCAATTTCAACCCTCCCCTCAGGTCTTCACCCAATCTCAGTGTCCTGTCCTCACCTCCAGTCAACTGGCTACCAGTCTTTCCCCCAACTCCACTTCGCTCACTAGCTTCCAGTCTCCTCTGGGTCTCAGTCTTCTTGTCCACCCAGTCCCAGTCTTCCCCCAATTCTGAGTCACAGTTTTTCTCCCTCAGGGTCCCAGTTTCACCAGACTGCTTGTCCGAACCTACTCCTTTCCATCTCCCTCTGGTATGGGTTTTGTCTCTTCTGCATTCAAGTCAGGCAGCTTCCTCCACCATGCAGCCTGGATCCCAGAAGGGGGGTTACTGAGAACACAGGAGACACAGGGTCCTTGTTCCCAGTTCTAGTGTCCTGCCTCACCCTCAGAAACAGCAATTACAGGGAATAGTCCTATTAGCCTTGGGCTGGAGCATGCTCAGTCACTCAGTTTGGATTGTGCATGAGTAGGCCAGTCAGCACCAGGAGCTGTAAGAGGCTTGACCATGCACACTGAAGATGGAATCTTCAGACATTTTACCTGCTAAAATGAAGACGTCTCTACTGAATATGTGCACACTGCAATTTTTCAAATGCTTATAACTTGGCCAAATGTGGGCAGATGTTTTCACAGGGATGGCAAAAGGCACATCCCTGACACAACAGTCACCCCCTTGCTGCCAAATTTCAAGTCCCTGCTCTAAACCATGGGTGCACTAGAGCAGTTGTTGAAAGAAAATGTCACCCAATCCTAGCCTTCTTCTCAGAAGCAGCTGAACCATTTTGTCTGAAATTTTCCAAAACAATTCAACCTGAGGCAGATACCCAGAATGTAAAATTTCAGACCAAATTGTTCAAGTCTGGCAAAGTTATATGTAACTGAAAACAGGGTCTTATAATGGGAAATGTCAGGAAACCTTAAAACAGGCAGAGATACCATACACACTCCTGTTACCTCACCCCATTATAATAAATGGAAATAGAGCCCTTACTTCCAGAGTTTCCCATGACTTTATGTATGGTAGAATAGTGACTGTCCTTTTCATATCTCTTAAATAAATTATGGAAAAGCAAGAAGTACACTTTGTATAAGTAATGTCAGGATCTCTCTGTAGAGCTGTATCCTGAAAAGAATAACTGCCTCACCTTCTTGGGTAAAGTTTTATGGAGCCATTGTAAACAGATGAAATGAGTGTAATTACCAGGGTTTATCCTGAAGGAGATTTGAAAAGAGCAAATTTCCCCTTAATAAAATGAATTAGGTTTTATGTAGTGAAGGGAGATTGCAGAAGCAAAAAAGAGTTTCCCCTATTAAATGTTTACTGTCTGAGCCTTGCTAATGATCGTCTCAAAGAATTTAGAAGTTGATTCTCTCCTCCCATTCAAGTTAATGGCAAAATTCTTATTGGCTTCAGTGGGAGCAAGATTAGCCCTTTATTTGCTTATACATGGGGATATAAATTTTCTCATATATGATATTGCAAATTAGCACAATATTAAATAGTACCAATCATATAATATTTCTGAAAAACTGTACAATATTGTCAAAGGGAAGTTTTTTATGAGTTGTGCTTTGATTCTCTCTATGGAGTCTGCTGCTCTGACAGCGTGATTCCTCTGTCCAGTTCCTTCCAGTGACCTAACTGAGCGGGGACATAAGTATTGAAAGCATGAGCTATTATACTAGTGGGAAGACTTGCATGATTGGAATGTTAAAATCACTGGTTATAACTTATTTATGAAGGATTAAGGGGGCGAAAAGAGCTGGGGAATGCGACTCTGTCAAAAATGGTATACCTGTTTTTGAGTCACTGATGGAAGCAAATGATCTTGATTTCTTATGGATAAAATCTCTAACAGGTAAAGCACAAGATGAGGTAGTAGTTGATGTCTGCTACAGACCACTAAATCACACCAGAGAACAGGATGAACAGATCTGTAAGCACTTATCATTAAGGGGTAGGGAAAAAAACCTCTGTAATATTGGAGGACTTCAATCTGAGCAATATGCCAGAGATCTTCCAGTACTACACAGTCCCTGGAATTATCATGGACAATTCAGCCATTCCCATCAAGTAGTGGATCAACACCATTGCTCTAGTTCCTTTGCTCCTGATGTACTTAAAGAACTCTTTATTGTCTTTAATTTGGCGGGCCATGGAGGACTCCTTTTGTCCTTCGACTTCCCTTATCAATTTTCTACAATTGCTGTCTTCTAATTTATATTCATTGCTATCAACCTCCCACTTTTTTTCCATCTGTTATACATTGCGTTTATTTTTTACAGCTGCTTTCACTTCCCTACTAAGCCAAACTGTTTTTGTTTGTTTGGTTTGGTTTGGTTTTTTAAACCATTGTAGTCTTCTTTCTTGATTACAGGATTGTGGCTTCTTGGGCATCTAGTAAATTGTTCTTAAACCATTCCCAATTATCCTCACTTTTTTCAGTTTAAATTCTATTTCTCAGTGGATTTGGCTCATAATTGTTTCAGCTTTGTGAATTGGCCCCTTTAAAGCACAAAGTATTTATATTACTGCTTGGCACTTTATTATGTTTGCACATAACAGATATAATCAGGCAATGGTCATTTTCCCCCAAGCAACCACTAATTTTAGTTCTGTGATCAGTTTTTCTTGATCTGTCCCCGGCAAAAGGAGGCAATGGAGGAATCCTGCTGGGGAAGAAGCAGAGGTAAGAGAAGCTTTGCAGGGTCCAGGAAAAGGAGCCCAGAAGCAGATGACAAGAGGCAAAGCATATTAGTTTGGAAATTTATTTATTGAACTTTCATTTGGATGTTTCTGTTGCCCTGGCAGGGCATGAATGTTATGTGACTTGGCTGGAGGGCTGAGCCACAAAAGACATAGTGAGAAGCAGTTGGCTTGCAACAGGCACGGGAGCGGAGGATAATGGCAACCTCAAGCACTGACACAAGGGGGAATTATGGTGAAAAGCCCAACCTATCACAACCTATGTTAAATCGATTAAAAGCTGGATTACTGATAGGCCTCAAAATGTGATTGTAACTGGGGAATCATTAAGTGGCTGTGTTTCTAGTGGGGTCCTCCAGGGATTGGTTCATGGCCCTATATGAACCATTTAATACTTTTAGCAATGACCTGCACAAAAATATAAAATCATGCTGATAAATATAGATGAAGCAGTGATTTTGGGAGTGATAAATAATGAAGAGGACAGGTCACTAATACAGCGTGATCGGGATCACTTTGTAAGCTGGGTATAAGCAAACAATATGTGTTTCAATAAGGATAAATTCAAATGTATGCATCTAGGAACAAAGAAAGTAGGCCATACTTACATGATGGGAGACACTATCCTAGGAAACAGTGACTACAAAAGACTTGGCTATCATGGTGCATAATCAGCTGAACCTGACCTCCCAGTGCAATGCTGTAGCTAAAATGGCTAAAGTGATCCTTGGATGCATAAACAGGGAATACTAAATAGGAGAAGAGAAAGCATAAGAGCATAAGAATTCTCCAGACAGCCTGTAAGTAATGGCTGCTATTACTCAGCCGGGCATGTGACCAGACCACATGACACTGATCTCCATTTTGGGTACCTGTATTTTTCCACAAACTTTGCCATATGTTAAAGCTACACAAGGTGGGTTGTGACATCATCAAGGGGCCTCACTCCCCACAGACGAGAACTCCTGAAAACACCCAAGGAACACAGATTGGAGAACTGGGGGAAGTGCTGGTCCCAGGCTAAAAGGATTTCTAACCAGTGTATGGAAACCTGGTCAACTGCTTGTACCAGCAACCAGGGTGAGAAATTGCTAATTCATATCCAATCTATCGAGTATTTTAAGTTTGGTTTGCGGTTTTATTTGCTCGGTAATCTGCTTTGATCTGTTTGCTATTACTTATACTCACTTAAAATCTATCTTTTTTGTAGTTCATAAACTTGTCTTATGTTTTAATCTAAACCAGAGTGCCTTTGATGGAAGTGTCTGGGGAAAATCTCAGCTTGGTTTAAAACAAGCATACTGTGCATATTCCTCTCCACATTGAGGGAGAGGTGAACTGGGTAATAAATTCATACTGGTCAGGGTTTTAATCAGGGCAGGATGGTACAGCTCTGGGGTCCTAGGCTGCGGGACTGGGGGTTATTTTGGCTTCAGCCTCTCTATTGTTGGTTCATGCAGTGGCTGGCCAAAGCCTGCATACAACTGCAGCTGGGTGTGTCCCTGCCTGTGTGAATGCTGGTAGGAGTGTGGGAGCGGTCTATAGCCTGTCACAGAAGCACAGTGCTGAGAGGGGTCCCAGGCTTGTGAGTCAGAGGGCTCAGAGGTAACCCAGTTCCAGGTGGCACACCAGGGGAAACCAGTGGGGCTCTCTCTCCACGCTTCTCCCAGAATCCCATCAATGACAGCTTGATTTTCCCTTTTGTTGCTTACATTCTTCCCAAACCCTTTACTCTCGGTCTCTTCCCATTATGTATGCAGTGTTGATGTAGCCATGTTGGTTCCAGGATATTAGAGAGGCCAGGTGGGTGAGGTAATATCTTTTATTGAGACAACTGGGGAGAGAGACATACAGAGCTCTTCTTTTTCCTTTCCCTGGTCTGAAGAAGAGCTCACTGTCGCTCGAAAGCTTTCCTTTTCTCATTATTGGCTTTATTAATTCCATTGTTACTATCACACCGAGTACTGTGACCCTGTGCCTGAAATAGTGTCACTGGTCTCATTTACCAGCCTCCCTTTCCTCTGTTAAATTCCTCTTTAAAACCCTGTTCTCTGAACAATTCCTCCTCCCTCACATCTTCAATAATCCCCCTGTAGTGGGGTGGTCACCCCGCTCTGGCCCTGAAGGGGTTAAAACAGCCCTGGGAGAGGGCTTCCTTGGGGAGCCAATAGTAAAAGCAGCCCTGCAGAGGGCTGCGGAAAAGGAGTGAAAGCAGCAAACCTAGGCTGATTGGGGGAAGTGGCCACAGTGGGGGCTATGCCCCAATCAGATCACAGCTGGCCCTATAAGAGGGCTGTGGGCCAGAAGCAGGGGAGTCTCACTCTAGTCCTGGAGTGGGAAGGGCTAGCTGCCTGGGAGCAAGGTACCTGAAGTGGGGCAGTGCTGGTGAAGGGAAAAGGGAGCTGGAAAGCTCCAGCCTAGTAAACTCCCAGGCTGCAGACCTTGTTTATGGCCAAAAGGTACTGGGGCTGTAGAGGTGCAGCCTGGGGATAGGCAGAGGCAGCTGGTCCTACCCCCTTGTCAGTGATGAGTGGCCATTACAGACCGAAGTGTGCTCCAGTGAGCGGGGACTAGCTGATGACTGGCAGTAGCCAGTGAGGCAAGGTGGGTTTAGATGGTTGTGGGTTCCCCTGGGAAGGGAGACCCTGAGTGTGGGGGTACTGCAGGGGGCAGGACCCCAAGGTAAAAGGCACGGGGGTTTGTGAGGGACACGGGGCCAGTGACAGGCAAGACAGCGGCCTGCAGAGGGTGCTCTGGGCTGGAAGAGCTAATTCCCAGGATGACCAGCAGGAGGTGCCATGCTGGTGAGTTGTCGCTTTGCTACGCCCCTATTTGTAGTCCTATTTTATTTGTGAAATCCCTTCAACTGGGAAGTGAAGTAAAATAAAAGTAAATAATGTCATCAACAGAGGCCCAAAGAACAACCTCAATTCTTTAAATATCAGTTATTTAAATATCATTTGATAATCTAGGTTTCAGATAAATTAGGGAATTGAACTCACAGAAGACATGGGACAAGACACTCTTTCAGATAAGAGGGAGCTTCAAATGATTGGGGCTAAGGATAATTAAAGTTGCATTTGAAAAAACCAGGAGAAAAATTGAACAAGCTGTGGAAGGAGAGATGGAGATTATTTTCAGGAGTGGCTCTAAATCATCTGTTTAGAACAGTTCTAAATGAAAAATAAACATGATTTACAAGTAACTTAGGCATCATGGGAGAAATTCTGGCCCTACTGAAGTAAGTGGGGGCCAGGCTATTGTCTTATGTTTCTAAAGTTTAAGTTCATGATATAATGCAGTCCTCGGGAACCAAAAAATCTTACCATCTTATAGGTGAGACCGCATAATATTGGGGTAGGGAGAGGAACCGCTCCCTGCCCCAGCTCACCTCTGCTCTGTCTCCTCCCCTGAGCACGCCGCTGCCGCTCCGCTTCTCTTCCCCCCTCTCCCCTTCCTTCCAGGCTTGCTGTGCCAATCAGCTGTTTGGTGCAGGAAGCCTGGAAGGAAGGGAGGAGCGGAGCAGCGGCGGCGTGCTCAGGGGAGGATGTGGAGTGGAGGTGAACTGGGGCAGGGAGTGGTTCCTCTGCCCCCCCCCCCAGTTACTTGCTGCAGCCCTCCCTGGCCCCCCACTCCCCTAGCCCGCCGCTGCTGCTTTGCTTCTCTCTCCCTCCAAGGCTTGCCGTGAATCAGCTGTTTGGCGCAGCAAGCCTGGGAGCAAGAGAGGGAGAAGCAGAGCGGTGGCGTGCTCGTGGGAGAAGACGGAGCGGAGGTGAGCTGGGGCAGGGGGGCCATAGCAAGGAAGCGGGGGAGCGCAAAGGAACCGCTTGCGGTAACATGAATTTGGATATAACAAGATAAAGCAGCCCTGCTCCGTGGAGCGCTGCTTTACCGCGTTATATCCGAATTCGCATTATATCAGACCGCATTATATCGGGGTAGAGGAGTATTTGCACTGTAAAAAAACAAAAGAAATAGTATTTTTCAATTCACTTAATACAAGTACTGTAGTGCAATCTCTTTATCATGGAAATTGAACTTACAAACTTAGAAGTATGTACAAAAAACTGCATTCAAAAATAAAACAATGTAAAACTTTAGAGCCTGCAAGTCCACTCAGTCCTACTTTTTGTTCAGCCAATTGCTCAGGTAAACAAACTTGTTTGTATTTGCAGGAGATAATATTGCCCGCTTCTTGTTGACAATGTCACCTGAAAGTAAGAACAGGTGTTCTCATTGCGAGACATTTACGTGCCAGATGTGCTAAAGATTCATATGTCCCTTCATGCATCAACCACCATTCTAGGGGACATGTGTCCATGCTGATGACGAGTTCTGCTCGATAATAATCCAAAGCAGTGCAGATCGACACATGTTCATTTTCATCATCTGAGTCAGATGCCACCAGCAGAAGGTTGATTTTCTTTTTTGGTGGTTTGGGTTCTGTAGTTTCTGCATCAGAGTGTTGCTCTTTTAAGACTTCTGAAAACATGCTCCACACTTTATCCCTCTCAGATTTTGGAAGGCACTTCAGATTCTTAAACCTTGGGCCGAATGCTGTAGCTATCTTTAGAAATCTCACATTTGTACCTTCTTTGCATTTTGTTAAATCTGTAGTGAAAGTGTTGTTAAAATGAACAACATGTGCTGGGTCATCATCCGAGACTGCTATAACAAGAAATATATGGCAGCATGCGGGTAAAACAGAGGAAGGGACATACAATTCTCCCCCAAGGAGTTCAGTCACAAATTTTATTAACACTTTATTTTTTTAACAAGCATCATCAGCATGGAAGCATGTCCTCAGGAATGGTGGCTGAAGCATGAAGGGGCATATGAATGTTTAGTGTATCTGGCAATGCCAGCTACAAAAGGGCCATGCAAATGCCTGTTCTCACTTTCTGGTGACATTGTAAATAAGAAGCGGGCAGCATTATCTCCTGTAAATGTAAACAAACTTGTTTGTCTGAGTGTCTGACTGAACAAGAAGTAGGACTGAGTGGACTTGTAGGCTCTAAAGTTCTACATTGTTTTGTTTTTGAGTGAAGTTACGTAACAACAACAAAAGTCTACATTTGTAAATTGCACTTTCATGACAGATTGCACTACAGTACTTGTGTCAGGTCAGTTGAAAAATACTATTTCTTTTATCAACTTTACAGTGCAAATATTTGTAATAAAAAATATACACTTTGATTTCAATTACAACACAGTCTACTATATATTTGAAAATGTAGAAAAACATCCAAAATACTTAATACATTTCAATTGGCATTCTATTGTTTAACAGTGTGATTAAACCTGCCATTAGTCCATGATTTTTGTTTTAATGGTGATTAATTTTAAGTTACTTGTGTAAGTTAACTGATTAATCAACAGCCCAAGTTCATTTATAAATATGTTCTTTAAGTCACTGCCTCACACACTTGTTTTCTCTTTGTGGGGTATTTTAGTGCAATATCTAGAGGAACAAACATTCATCTCAGGCTTATGCTGTGCAGAGTGAAACTAGCCGCATAGTGAGGGGGAAGCTTTGCCAGGATTGGCATCCATGTTTCTTGTTAGGTTCATGAAGGGATTAGATATACTGAGCAATCCACATTGTGCACACACAAACATATACCTTTGTTTTCATGTATCTCAGATGATTTTGACCTTGCTAACCATGGGGAATCTCAGCAGGGGAAAACATTTTTCCAAATGATTGAGACACAGATCACGAATCACTGACTGGCATATGAGCACTTTCCTAGTTCAGGAAAAAAGCCATTTTCAGAATGAGGTTAACAACAAAATGTGTGCTACAGGGGAACAGTGCTTCATAGTAAGGAACGAGCAAATGTATGATCAAGGTTTTTATGAAGTGCTTACTACTTACAGCACAATGTGTACTATCAGATCAATTGAGGTAAAAAGACATGATGTGCAACTGTGCAAGTTATGGGGAGACTGTGCTGCAGAAGCTCCAAAATTGCAAACTGGAACACATACATGTAATAAAATGCTTATGTAAAGATTTCAATAACATTAATTTGGTCCCATTTCACATGAGTAGAACTTTCAGTTGTTGGATAGAGTGTTAAATGTTAAATTTACTGTAAATTATACGCAGTGTCTCTAGTTAATGGACATTAAATTCTGGAAATTTAATTTTGTGGGTTTGGATGTTTTTGTGTTTATATAGTATTAAATTTGTTCAGGTTTTCTTTATGGAGTTATTTGTAAGACTGTTGTCTTTGGTCATATACCATTATTAGATATTTCTTGAAAGTTTATTATTTTAATTTATTATCTTAACATAATTGTTTTCATTTTTGTTTAGGGTTGTGGATTCCTCTATGATGATCTTCACATTACAGGTGCAATTTGGATAATTAGATGCTGATTTGTTTGAATTTTTTACACTACAGATGAAAATGACTAAATTGCCTAAGAACTGCAGATACAACAGTGAAGTTAGCACTAGCATCACAGGCTGGCTGGCCTTTTAAGGACAGCTAAAAGAAAAGGAGGACTTGTGGCACCTTAGAGACTAACCAATTTATTTGAGCATGAGCTTTCGTGAGCTACAGCTCACTAAGTTCACCTATACCCCCGCGGGATTAAGGGCCTGTTTCCCTACTTCCTGATCAGCTGGGTGATTTGTGTACGAAGGGCTGAGACCCCTATTTTGAGGGAAGCCCCAGAAAGGCAGAGCGAGGTAGCTGGAGGATCTGCAGGAGACTGAGGGGACTCCAGGGACGGAGTCAGGGGCTGAAAGGCAGCCCAGGAGGGACTGGGACCGAAGGGGAAACAGGGGAGCAACTGGGCCATAACCTCCCATGGCTGCTGATTGGCACATTATAGGCAAAAAAGCTCCCTAAGTCATTTGCACCACACGTCAATCATGCAGCCCCATAGCACAGGGGAGCTACAGCCGCTCCTTGGCCCCACCCCTCGTGCCCACGGCCGGGGGAGGGGGGTTCCCTCCTCCGGGAGGTCTCCGCAGCTCGGATCCCCGCCCCGCATCCAGGTCCCCGGCCCGGGGGCGGGGCGAGCTCAGGCCCCACCCCTCGCAGGGGGCGGGGTTTTCTCCACTCTTCGCCATGACGAACAAATGACCGCGCGGGGAATGAGATTGAAGTTCCAGCGAGGCGAGCGCGTTCTCTGCTTCGAGCCTGACCCCACCAAGGCCCAAGTGCTCTATGATGCCAAGGTGACCCACCGGCCGCGCGCGCGCGCGCGCGCGCCGCGCCCCTAGCTCCGCCCCCCCCTCCCCCGCCGCGCCGCGCCGCGCCGCGCCGCGGCCTCCTCGCGCCGGGCCGCGCAGTCGGCGGAAGCGGTAGCTCCGCCCGGCCGCGGGGTGGGTGTGACGGAGAGAGAGACAGGCCCCGCCCCCCCGTCTCCAGCCGGGCGCCCCGGTCTCTCCCGCCGCCGCCTCCTCCTCAGGCCGGGCAGGCTCCGCTTTCGCGTCCGCCCCGCCCCTGGCGCAGCCTCACACCGGGGCCTGGCGGCGGCGGCTGCCGCGGCCCGACCCCGCCAGGGGGCAGCCGCCGCGCCCAGCCCCGCGTCCTGCTGGGGCCCGTTCCCCGCCTGCATCCCGCGCGGGAGTCTGCGGCCCCGGTCCGGAGCCTCGGGGGCGTGCGGGCGCCCAGTTCCCCGGGGCCTCAGTCGGGGTCAGGCGCCGCGGCACCTTGGAGCCTCCGGGCCTGAGGCCGCCCGCGAAGCGCTGCGCCCGCTCCGGGCCGTGCCCCGGCTTGGTTCCCCCGGCGGCTTTGTGCTCGGCGTGGGAGGCGGTGGCCGCTGTGTGTGTGTGGGGGGGCTGGCAGTCATCGGAGCGCTGCATATCCTAGAGACAGGAGCGGTGTGAACGGGGCTGGGCCAGACACATGCCCGCCCTCGATTCCGTGTGCACCTGCCAGATAGGCTCCCCTGTGGAGTTCGGTCGTGTGCGCCTTTAACAGGCACAGGACCCTGAGGGAGCCCTCCCCGGTAAAAGCCTATTAAATTGGGACTTCAAGTCAAAGGTACCGTTGGATGAAGCAGAAGCGGAGCGGGCAAAGTGGCAGTGTGTGATGAAATTACATAGTGTTGGCTAAGTGGTTAATTTCTAGGCATTTGGAGTTTTTAAAAAAGTGTAGAGTTTTTAGAAAAAGAAATGTAATATTGGTTTTGGGTGTTCACTAAATAACAGTGAAACACTCTTTAAATTAAATCTTAACTCAGGCTGTGTAATGGTGCAGATGGTTGTCTTTCCAGTTTCAGGGATTTCAGCAACTTTGTTTTTTTTTTTAATCACACCCAATGGATAGTCTGAAATATCTAAGTCCCGTTTTCTGTGATCAAGGACTTAGCAGTTTCTCTCTTTGAAGACTGCCCTTTTAGTTGCTATAAGAACATCCAGGCTTGTATTGCTGACCTGCTCCCTTTAGTGTTCCACAGAGATAGTTGCCTGTAGGAGCTCCTTAAAATGGGTGTTGCAGAGTTGCGTATTATTTTGTTAATGCCCCCAAATGTGTTTGCAAAAGATATAGAAAAACAAAAAGATCCATTCTCTTCTGTGGTCCTGGCTCCTTAGCTGGATCACAACTCCTACGATGGACTGCATTGAGTCAACTGGTGAGAACACTGCAGTGCATTACAGGAGATGTTATAGGTGTAAGTGAGGGAGCCAGGCCCATGGAAGAGAATGTGGACATGAAGCATCTGAAGTACATGAGGCACTGCAACAGCACAGGTGGATACAAATTAATGTTGACCTGAAAAAAAATGTTTTGGTTCAGTTCTGCAAACCTAAATATTCAATTTCCTTGAAATATTTTGTTTCTATTTTCCAGTGAAAAATAGAAAAAAATCAGTAACATTGAAATTGTGGAAGCTGCATTTTGTGCCAAACCCCCCAACGGAAAATTTCAGGCCATCTCTAGTTAATATGATTGACTTGATTTTTTTGAGCATTGTGGAAGAGATGAGGTTTCTAAAGAGATTTTCCTAAGAGGCACTATATAACACTCCTGATATGTATGGTGTGTATGTTGAGTGCGTATTTAAGTCTTATGTGTGGCACAGTTGTCCAGACTAGATTTTAAGTTATTTGGCAAGATTAAGGCTATCCTTCAATCTTCTAGATTGTTGTTTAGTTTTTTGGGAGATATCAAAGTGAAAGTACTTTGAATTCAGGTCTGTTTATATGAGTAGGTGGACTTGTTGTACTAGATGGAATAAAAACACACCCTGTGAGCAGCTGGCAGTATTAGCACAACAGATTTTGAGAATAGCTATCTTACTTGGAGTTCAGTTCAGACATTCGCAAATAATTGTTCTCTTAATTCTGCAGTTTGGCCAGGGGTGAAAGTAATTTAAAGGTCTTAACGGTACGCCGGAGTCCTGAGCGGGGGCGTGGCCTCAACCAGAAGAGGCGGGGCCTTTAAAGATTTAAAGGCCTGGGGCTCTGGCTGCAGCTGGGAGCCCCCGGGCCTTTAAATCACCCCCAGAGCTCCCAGCTGCAGAGGCTGGGATTTAAAGGGCCCGGGGCTCCAGCTACCACAGCAGAGCTCCAGGCCCTTTAAATCGCTGCCGGAGCCCCAGGGTAGCGGTGGCAGGGCTCCAGCAGTGATTTAAAGGCCCGGGGCTCTGGCCACTGTGGGGAACCCTGGGCCCTTTAAATCACTGCCGGAGCCCTGCCACTGCTACCCTGGGGCTCAGGCAGCAATTTAAAGGGCCCGGAGCTCCGCTGCTGCAGGGAGCCCCAGGCCCTTTAAATGGCCATCCTGGGGAAGTTGGTCCGGCACAGCGTACCGGCTCTTGCCGGTACGCTGTACTGGCTTACTTTCACCTCTGCGTTTGGCCCTACATGCTGTTAACAAGAAGAGTGTTCAATAGTTTTAACTAAGCATTTGGTCTTCCTTCTGTATCATGATGTTACTGGTTAGTCTCCTGTATTGAGGGTCTGCAGAAGCAACTCATAAAGGAGATAGAAGGCTACTTGTCCAAATGTGATACCTCTGCAAATCCACACGGTTCCATCCCTCTTCTTTGGAGCACTTTTTGGGATGGATAGGAAATGAGGACAGGGCAGGACCTAATAGTAGTCTCTTCAATATTTAGATCTCAGATCAGTACACAAACATTTTCTGTCATCTTTGCAGCTCTTAGTAGTTCCATGGGCTTAGGAGAAGGTGCATGATTTCCTACAGTATGGGTGTTCAAAGGCAGTTCATTAGGTTTCCATTTACTCATAAGTATCCATTCCTTTCTTGCACCCACAAACCCATTCTCTAAACACTCATTTCTATAGAAAGTGCACTGTGATCTTTGTATTAGGCCACATTCTTTGTTTTCTTTTTCAGATTGTTGATATTGTTGTTGGAAAAGATGAGAAGGGCAGAAAGATTCCAGAATATCTGATCCATTTTAATGGTTGGAACAGAAGGTGAGACTATACAGTGCACCATTTTATTTAAAAAGTTTTTGTATTTACAAAATCTTTTCAGTGGCGTGCTGCATCCTACAGGATGGTGTAGGGTAAGAGATAAGTAGAAGTTAGGTTTTGGGCCTAAATTAGCCTAAGGGTAGAGGAGTATGGGAAATGGAAGTTGTTAGAGTAAGAAAGTTGGAAATAGTGTTATGGGTAGGGCCCTACCAGTTTCTTGTCTGTGAAAAACACGTCACCTACTGTGAAATAAGCCCTTCCCTGTGGAATGTGATCTCCCCAAAATCAGCTGGGCTGGGGAGGGACAGGACATGGGCTCTGAAGGTGACACAGAAGTGAGTATGGCAATCCTGCAACCCCCCTGCAACAGCTTTGGCCCCCCCAATCCCCTTTTGGATCAGGGCCCCCAGGGTTACAACATAGTGAAATTTCAAATGCAAACATCTGAAATTGTGAAATTGACCAACCTTAAGACCCTGCGGGCATGAAATTGACCAAAGGGAATTTTGAATTTGGTAGGACCTTAGTTATCGGAAAGTAAGAGTTAGGAAGGACATGGCCCAGTGTTATGTTACCATTATGTTTTGGTTATAACTGGTTTGAGCAAGGTTTTTAATGAGTACTTTTAAAAGTTGTGAATGGTTTATTAAAATGCTATCTATATTGGTAGTATGGGAAAGATGTTGACACAGATGTTAATTTAAATTATGCGTAATATAAAGTGCCAGTAAGAAGGTAGTGGGAATATAATTATGGAAAAGGGCAGTTTAAAGTTACTTAGTATTATAATTGAGTATAAAAGGAGTAGCCTTGCTAAATTTCAGGAGATCTCCAATTAACATAAAAACGGTACTGTTAGGTTCCAGGATTATAAGGCTGTATTTCTCTCTGTTGTTGCACTGATTACCCATTGATAATTTGAGTGTAATTATAATTGTAGTATTGTGTAAATGGTAATGGCATGCCTGTTTGCTTAACTAATCATTTTCTTTTTAAATTGTGGTTTTATCATTCAAAATGTCATCTAGTAGTCCTCTGCTAAATAAATGTTCTGGAGCTGATCTAGAGGCTCGAACCTGAAAACAAAGCTGGGTTTTATTGCATGTTTCTCTTCAACAATTTTATATTAATTGGGAACATTTCAACATAAAGATTACTATACCTTCATAGGAAGAAATAATGCTATAATGAAAAAGGAGGACTTCAGTAATCTTTATTTTGTGAATACCTTTAATAAATGCTTTTTATGGGACTAATTCATTTATGTCGATATATTGGTTTATGGCCTCTGTGTCGGTGGAAACTCAGACTGTATCTCTGTCATAATCTGAGTTGCTTGATGGTGAAGTCTGGAAACATTCTAATGTTGACCTGACATTCCTTAACATTATCTTATTGCTTCAAGTACTTCAACTTGTAAAGTTAAGGAAAAAGTGTCTTTTTTTTTTCTTTTTTTTTTTTTAAGGAAAAATAAAGCCAAAGGATGGTGCAAAAAGATGCAAGTCTACATCATAGTACCACTTAATTCCAGATTTTGTTTCTAAAGAGCACTAAAATTTTACTTTGTAGATGACTGTAAATCTACATTTGTCATTCAGTATTTATTGGTAAAGTCAGTTTCTATTTATTAACATTTTTTTTCTTTTGCCCCATATTTAGCTGGGATAGATGGGCAGCTGAAGATCATGTTCTTCGTGATACAGACGAAAACCGCAGATTACAACGTAAATTGGCAAGAAAAGCTGTAGCTCGCATGTAAGGAATATGTTTATCTCTTGACTTCATATGGCTTTCATTCAAAATCTCTTTAAAAACTGGTATATACTTAAGACTTGTTATAAAATTCCTATGTACTGGATCCACATCCTTCTGAAGAAACATCACTGACAAGTACCTTGGGGAGACTTGAAGCAGGACTCTTTCCCCAAAACCAAATATCTGTCTGTAATACTTGCTAGCCTTTTATGGCTGCAGAGAAGAACGGGGTGGCGGGAGTATAGTAAAGTGTAAAAACATTGATGTGTCCACCACCAAATATTGTCCCTCAAGTAAATTATTTTTGAAATAATAAATACAATCACAAACATTCATTGCCTATGCATATTTTGTTCTTGCTTTTGCATATAGCACTGCTTCTTATGCTTTGACAGCAGTAGTAAACAAGTGGAGTAATGACAGATTGAACAATTCACTCAAATTCTTCTTTAGGAGAAGAAAGGGAAGGAAGAAGAGATGTTGTCGATTGCCTGGTGTTGACTCTGTGTTAAAAAGCCTTCCTGCTGAGGAAAATGATGAGAGTAGTGAAAATTGTAAGTTGTCTTCTCTTTGATTTGATGACTACACTTGCATTGTGCTATTTACAAAATTGTTAACTTATTAAACTACTGTGGCATCTCAATTTTACAAACTCCAATCTTATGAACAACCAGTTATATGAACAATTTTTCCTGAGTAGGTCGGGGGAGGGGGGGGGGGGGAATATAACAAAAGCAATGTTGATGACAAACAAGTTGACATCCCTTCACATTCTGATGCCTTCATTGTGTTGGTAATCACTTTGCACTGATTTGAAGGACAAGAAGAAAACGATGCACGGCACCATCCTGCAACATATCCTGTATCTACTGTAAATTGAGATACTCAGTTTTATGAACTCCATCCTCCATTCATTCATAAAACAAGTTTTACTGTAATTGTGCAAATTCAGCAGTCTGAGTTGCTACTGGGTTTGGTGTTATAGGCATGTAATAGCACTGGCTAGAATGTTAATATAACTATATGAAATATATTAATATGTTTTGTATAAAAAATGAGCAGATGTTACACCAAGATATCCTTCTCCTCTCCCTGCCCTTGAGGCAGACAATACTCTTTGCTTTACCCTCATTCAGCTCTTCTGGGCACTCTGGCCCAGATTTTTAAAGCTATTTTGGTGTTGCTGCTCTCACCGTGTCAACACCTAACTGATTTAGGAGCTTAAATATCATATTCAAAAGGGGATTTTAGGCATGTAGTTGTTGCAATGCTGAGAACAGCAACACTTAAATATCTTTAAAAATCTGGCCTCTACACTACTCTCAGATCAAAGGGTTGCTCTGTCTGGCCCCAGCCTCCCCCAAGGACTCTGATGCCTGCTCAGTTACCTTTTTGGCTTGTCCTGATCTTTTGGGCAACAGGATTTTTCCCTACCTGCATGGTAAAGAGATCTGTTTCTTGCCTCCAGCATGCTGGTGGTTGTTCCTGGCCTCTTTCTTCTATCAGCCATCTATCCAAGGGCATTTTTCTAGTAACTTTAAGGTCTGTTTGTATTGTTTTGCAGTGTCAACACTTCATTAGCATGCTGACCATTGTCATTCCTCTGATTCAGACATCTTTACACCATTAGTATTTACCACTTTTTCATTTCAACATTTGGTATAATTTGCTCACAACTTGCATTTGGGCATAGCATGTGATATTTATTTAAAAGCTTTTTTTTCTTTTTGCCTTTTTAATCTGAATACGCTAACCTTTTGCTTACAACTAGAGTCCAGTGAAAATTAAAAAGAGCTACTGTTTGTTGAAAAATTTTGTGAATTTGCATATACTGGTGAATGTTCATGAATTAAAGTTGATATATGAGCATTGTTTGTTTTGAGCTTCCTAACTATTGCATGCTAAAATACTTAAAATATTTCTTCAGCATTTCTAGTTTATACCTCATTACAAAAAACAACAAACCAAACAGCCTTGAATTAAATGTTACAAAGTGAAAAATTGTTGGATATGAATCTGTCCAAATTGATATGCAGAATAAATTTGTGAAATATCAAAAATAACTCATTTCTCTCTTAAACAGCTATAAGTAGTTCTTCTGATGACAGTGATGAAGGAACAGATGAAGAAATAAAAAGTGAAGAAAGTGAAATTGAAGAGAGGACAGACATGGTATATTCCTATGAGCTCCCTTAATTTTAATAATACTTTACATGGTTGAACCTATCTCAATTTTCCCAGTTAAGTGAATTAATTGCTCAAGGCCATGCAGCATGTAGTTATAGGGCCAGGACTAGAACTCATGATTATTGACCTCTTAATAGAGGTCTTATTGTGGTAGAGTTATTCAAACCCATAGAAGATGTTTTACTCCCTTAGATGGCATTGATCTCAATATAAAATGTATTAAATTAGACTTGTTCTTCTCATTCTATTTCCACTCTTAAGGTTTGCAAGCAAACAGCCTACCCAGATTTATAGTTCTTGTAAAATGTTACTAGTCTCTGCAGGTGAAGCAGATTCTAATGTCATCAGGATTTTAATGGCTGATATACACAGTGTCTTTAAAGAGGGTCTGCCAACTCAAATTAGTTTAAAATTTAGACCTATTTGTAAGAATCTAAGACCAGTAGAAATATTTTGACTGTACAAAAATGTCAGTGGAAACAGGTGCATGAAAGCTGTTTATAATCTAAACACGCACGAGAGATCATTTGAAAGAGAAATTGTTTAAAAACAAATGGAAAAAGTGACCCAATTGATTTAATTATTATTAAATTAAATGTAATGTGAGGGAGCAAAAAGCAAACAGGAAAACCAGTGAAAAAATGAATAGAATTTTTAAAACAGGACTTTTAAATACATTGAAGGTATTACTGGAAAGAAACTACATTGTGTACTGTCCATCTACATTCAAAAACTATACTCTTACATGTATTTTATCATACAAGTAATTAGATTCAGTTTCTGTTTCGCAGAAATTTTAATATTTGATCGAGTTTTGCCTAACATACTACAGTAATTAACTAGAACACTAACTAATCATTTTTTCTTACCTTGATTTGTGCTGTTGCAGAAAGAAGAACAAGAGATTCACACTAAAAGGGATATGGAAGAAAGAGCAATAAGCATAGAAATTCCTGAAGTTTTGAAAAAAAAGCTTGAAGAAGACTGTTATTATATTAACAGGAGAAAACGGGTATGATTGGTTAAATGAGGGAGAGTATATAAAAAAATACCTGAAGGCAGTCAAAAGTCGCACTTGCATGTAGAGCTAACTTGCTTTTATAGCAAAACTTCTAAGATTTCAGGGGATAAGGCTTCTAAATGACTAGAGTTCTGAATTACCAATATATTAGTCTGTAAAATTGGGGTTCACATCTATATCTGGTTTTGTTTTAAGAAACTTGGAATACAACACTGAGCTAATCCCCTTCTGCTATGATATTTATATGTTCCTCAAAACTGGACACACAACGGATTGAGCAAAAGTATAATTTAAGGAGCAAATTTGAAATAAATATATATAAAATAGACTTGTTAGTTAGGCTAGCCTGTGGGTCAAAAATTAATGTTGTGGCTCATTGCTTAAATCCATAATTGTATTATTTGACAGTCATCAAATTGTCTCTTCAGCTAGTGAAACTGCCTTGTCAGAGAAATATAATAACTATCTTGGAGTCGTATGTGAAGCATTTTGCCATAAATGCAGCATTTTCAGCTAATGAAAGATCTCGGCACCATCAAATGACTTCACATGTCAACATGAACCTTCATTACGTCCCACCAGAAAAGAAGTAAGTAATGTCTACCATTTGTTTGGGTGTAGAGGAAGTGCAGGTTTGAATTTCAAGCCCAGGTTTTAGATGATGTGTTCTTTTTGTGCCCATCCATATACCATGGACTGATACCCCGATGTGTAAGACAGCACAACAATATCAGGACAACTTTATGTTTAGAGATGAGAAAATTACTATTATACAAAGAGGTGATGTTGGAATTGCTAATAATAATACAGGAATATTGCCACAATACTAATTTAACCATAAATTCCTTTAAGTCTAAAGGCCAAATGGTATTTTATACAATTGCTCTAAACATGCCTAACAGCCCAACGAATGAGCAGTCACTACACCCAATACAGCAACAACGCATTCATAAGCATGTGATCAGTATACTTAAGAATAGTTTCCCCTACATTTGGCCTTCTCATCCTGGCGTTCTCCAGCATGATCAGATAGGGTCTGACAAAGAACCTTCAGATTCATAACTCTTTTTATACCCTTCAACAAACAAATGATGTCATAGCTATTACTACTTTAGCTACCAAACAATGTGAGACCGTTCACCCTTATTTACAGTCTTAATTCAGACAAGATTTACAACCTCCTTTTTCCCCAAAGCCTCATCATTCTTGCTGACTTAATAGCTTTTTTTGTTCCCCCTGAGTTCACATGGGGCATTACTTTTTAAAATAATACTGGTATGTGGGATGGGAAGCTCCATCCTGGCTCCTTTTTGGACAGATTCTCTCATTTAAAACTATCTTCAGTTACCTCTTTTGGTCAGAGGCCCCCTTTTTAGAGACTTCTCCTACCTTATTAGTTATTCTTTGAGCCAACATCCTCCCTAGTTAATTTCTTTTGGCCTTAGATTATTACTTTCAGGACCTTCTTTCTGCTTGCCAGTTAAGGCCTTTCTTTACAACACATATATTTCCTTAACTGAATTTTAGATAACTAATTTTTTAATTTCATATTTATTCTACACTTGCATTACAATAAAGCGTCATTCCTTCTGTCACATAAGTCGAGGCTTCTATTTTAGCCATTTTTTGTTAAGAATTTCTGTATATATGGGACATTTTCACCTTTGCATGACAGGAATCTAATTTTGAGCTCTAAGAGGTACCTATCTTCTACTGCATGGGCTGGTGTGAGACACCCCCTGCTAAAGTAAAGTTAAACTTTGAGCTTGTCAGATTATAGTAGCACAAACTCCAAAAGTCCAGGTATATCACAAAATGCCTTCAGAGGACACCAGTTACAGGCAAGTCACTTTCTTGTGTGATTAGGCTGCTGAATGCTCTTGATCTCAAGCATCACTATGCAGTGAAGATAAATGTGTGTAGTGATAAAACCATCCGTACATGGCATATTTGTGATTTTTTTGACGCATATGATCCCTTCTGCTCAGGAGTTACTTTAAGAGAAGTTAACAGTCTAAATGGATGGACTGTCCTATTTCAGGTTAACATTGGGGTGGAGTCTTTCTTTTTCTTTTTTTTAAAGGATTAAACTTTAATTTTGTCTTGTCACATTCTGTTTCAGCGATTCAGAATTGTCTTATTCCCTGCAGTGCCTCAGTTTGTACTATGATGTATTATTCACTATTTTGACAGGATAATGATACTTAGGTTCTTTTTGCATTACAATATCCCAAACCAATGCTTATCATGAGACATCAGAAATAGGAATAGAGAACTTAATGTACTCTTTTATTAATTTAAACTAGTTTATGTGTACTAATTGAGACTATAAAAAAGCTAAAAATCTATTAGATTTTTAAATGTTGATTAAAATAAAACAAATTACAGCCGATGGGAGGCAGTGAGCCAGTACGTCCCTGTGGCCCGGCACTTCCCACAACTCTCATTGGCCATGAACTGGGAGCTGCGGGGGGCCTTGCCTGCGGACGGTCAATGTCAGCAAAATGTCTCACGGCCCGCAATCAGATTACCCTGGTGGGCCACAGGTTGCCCACCACTGCTGTAAGTGGTAACTTCAAAGCAACAATTCCAGGACTCTTTGTCACTTAGAAGCAAATTAAGGTCAAGGGATTATCTGCCACCTAAATTAGAGAAATTTCATCCTCCTCACTGTTCACAAAGAGCCAACTAAATAATGAAATGGTCTGTCTCTTTGAAAAACAATGCTTTCCCAAAAGCTGTATTCCTTTGTCCTTTCTCTCCCATACTTTTGCACACCATTCTGTGGTCTGTTTATGTGAATTTACAGGTATTTCCTTTGGTGTTTTATTAATGGGGGTGTCCCAGCTTTTCACCCATATTAACAGCACCCATGTGAGATAAGAGTTGCCCTATTTTGTAGATGGAGAAGGGTAAATGGATGCGTAGCGGGAAATTAATGCACAGAGGTAAAGACACTTGCCCACAGTGTCTCAGAAAAATTGTTGGCATGGCTAGGAATAGAACTCATGTTTGATTCCTAACCCCTTAGAATCATAGAAATGTAGGGGGGCTGGAAGGGACCTTGAGAAATCAAAGGCCAGCTCCCTATATGCTGTGGCAGGACCAAGTAAACCTAGATTATTCGTGACAAATGTTTGTCCAACCTGTCTTTATAAACCTTCAATGATGGGAATTCCAGTCTCCCATGGAAGCCTATTCCAGAGCTTAACTATCTATATATCAAAGCTAAATCTTCCTTGCTGCAAATTAAGCCCATTTCTAGTGTCCTACCTTTGCTGCATATGTATGGAGTACAATTATCATTGTCCTTTTTTATAACAGCCCTTAACATATTTGAAGACTGTTATCAAGTCCCCTTTTGAGTCCCTAATAGATACGCCCTCCCAGTTTGACAGTGAACCATTGATAACTACTCTAAGTACAGTCTTTCAACCAGTTGTGCACCCACCTTATAGTAATTTCATATAGACCTCATTTACTTCTGAGACTGTCATGTGGGACTGTGTCAAACGCCTTACTAAAATAAGGATATATCATGTTTATGACTTTTCCCCTTTCTGCTAGGCCAGTAACCCTGTTGAGGAAGTAAATTAGGTTAGTTTGGCATGATTTGTTCTTGTCAAATCCATGCTGGCTATTCTTTATAATCCTATGATCATCAGAGTGCTCACAAATTGTTTTAATAATTTGTTTCAGTATCTGTCTAGGTATCAAAGTTAGGCTGACTGTTCTGTAATTCCCCAGGTTCTCTTTGTTCCTATTCTTAAAGATAGAGGTGCTATGTTTACCCTTCTCCAGTCTTCTGGGACCTCACCTGTCTTCCATGAGTTCTCAAAGATAATTGCTAACAGTTTCAAGATTGCTTCAGCTAGTTCCTTAAGTACACTCGGATGAATCTCATCAGGCTTTGCTGACTTGAGTACATTTAACTTTGTTAAATAATCTTTAAGCTGTTCTTTCCCTATTTTGGCTTGCATTCCTTCCCCCTTATTGTTGATATTACTTGTGTTGAGTGTCTATCACCATTAACATTTGTAATGAAGATTGAAGCAAAATAGGCATTAAATACCTCGTTTTTCTTGATGTCATCTGTTGTTGGCTCTCCTTCCCTGCTAAGTAGAGGACCTACACTTTCCTTTCTCTTTCTCTTGGTCCGAATGTATTTAAATAACCTTTTCTTACTGCATTTTAGGTCCCTTGCTAAGTGTAACTCATTATGTGCCTTAGCCTTTTTGATTTTGTTCCTATACACTTGTGCTATTCTGTTGTGTACAGATTACTATGGAGAAATACATTTCCACTTCTTGTCGGATTCCATTTACATTTTCAGGTCATTAAGGGGCTCCTAATGGAGCTGTATTGGCCTCTTACAATTTTTCCTATCTGTCCTTTACAACAGGATAGTTTGCAGTTGTGACTTGAATATTGTCTCCTTGAGAAACTGCCAGCTTTTCTGAACTCATTTTTTCCCTTGGATTTTCTTCCCATAGGACCTTTACATACCAGTTCTCTGAGTTTGTTAGTCTGCTATTTTGAAGTCCATTGTCCTTATTCTGCTTCTTTCATTCATTTCTTTCCTTAGACTCATGAAATCTGTCATTTCAGGGTCACTGTCATCCACATTGCCTTCCCCCTTCACATTTGCTATCAATTTCTCCCTATCGGTCAAAATCAAGTCTAAAATGACTGTCCCCTTTACTTTCTGGAACAAAAAGTTATCCCCAATGCATTCTAAGAACTTATTGGAAATGTTATGTTTTGCTATATTACTTTTTCAACAGATGTCTAGGTAGTTAAAGTCCCCCAATACTACCAGCTTTTGGATGTTTCTTTCATATGTTCTAGAAATGCCTCACCCACCTCCTCTTTCTGATTTGGTGGTTTGTAGTAGACCCCACCATCATGTCAGTCCTATTTTTTTTTAACCTTTTTATCTTTACCGAGAGACTCTCTTACCTAGTCTGTCTCCCACCTCCTTCTGGACTTCAGAACAAGCGTGTATACTGTTATATAATGCAACACCTCCTCTGTTTTTACCCTGCTTGTCCTTCCTGAACAAGTTATAGCCCTCTATAAAAATATTCATTGTCTTTATTAATGCCTGTAAAGTGGAATGGTCATTCATGACAGTGTATTAAAAAAAATAAAAATAAAAAATAAACAGCTCTGGACTCAGTAGTTGTTAATTTCTTCTTTCTCTCATACCAAAAACCCTTTGCTCTCCTGATTTAACTTTCTCAAGAACTTCTACCATACTAAAGTAAATAATTTTAATTTAATTTTCCCTGCCACTCAATCAACATGATTGTGTAACTCTTCTATACAGATCTTGGGAGACAGGCCAGTCCTTGCTTACAGACAGCCCCCCAACCTGAAGCAAATACTCACCAGCAACCACACACCACACAACAGAACCACTAACCCAGGAACCTATCCTTGCAACAAAGCCCGTTGCCAACTGTGTCCACATATCTATTCAGGGGACACCATCATAGGGCCTAATCACATCAGCCGCACTATCAGAGGCTCGTTCACCAGCACATCTACCAATGTGATATAGGCCATCATGTGCCAGCAATGCCCCTCTGCCATGTACATTGGTCAAACTGGTCAGTCTCTACGTAAAAGAATAAATGGACACAAATCAGACGTCAAGAATTATAACATTCAAAAACCAGATGGAGAACACTTCAATCTCTCGGGTCACTCGATTACAGACCTAAAAGTTGCAGTTCTTCAACAAAAAAAACTTCAAAAACAGACTCCAACAAGAAACTGCTGAATTGGAATTAATTTGCAAACTGGATACAATTAACTTAGGCTTGAATAAAGACTGGGAGTGGATGGGTCATTACACAAAGTAAAACTATTTCCCCATGTTTATTCCCCACCCCCCACTGTTCCACAGGCGGTCTTGTCAACTGCTGGAAATGGCCCACCTTGATTATCACTACAAAAGGTCCCCCCCCGCCCCTCTCCCCGCTCTCCTGCTGGTAGTAGCTCACCTTAAGTGATCACTCTCGTTACAGTGTGTATGGTAACACTCATTGTTTCATGTTCTCTATGTTTATAAATCTCCTCACTGTATTTTCCACTGAATGCATCTGATGAAGTGACCTGTAGCTCACGAAAGCTTATGCTAAATAAATTGGTTAGTCTCTAAGGTGCCACAAGTACTCCTTTTCTTTTTGCGGATACAGACTAACACGGCTGCTACTCTGAAACCTCTTCTATAGCTGTCTCTCGAGTATTTATAAGAGATCTTTTTAAGCAGAGGTAACAATCGGTGAATTTTTTTCCATAGTGGGGGTTTTATGACACAAACACCATTCTGTACGGACTATAGCGAGAGCTTGCACCAGGAACTTTGAAAGTAATTACGAAGTAGGTTCTCTTTTCATCTGGCAAGCATGTAATCTTGTTTCTTATGGAGTTATTTTGTTTACTACTCTGCTTGTTCACAAACATAATCTTTAAACTGAATGGGATTTTCAAAAGGACTGACTGCTGTCATAATTCTCTTCTCATTGAACTCAATGGTAAAACTCCTATTGACTTCAGTGAGAACAGTTAAGCCATTGCTGAGCACTGCTGAAATCCCGCCCAACCCCATGTGCAGTGTATAATTGCTGAGGCAGAGTCCTCTCTGGTGGTATTGTGCTCTGTTTCAGGAAATGCTGACTAAAGTTAGTTTGTATTTTAACTTATCAGCAACAATTTTTGGTGTTAAACTTTAAAATTGAGATGTCACTTTTGCCTTTGTGACAAAATAGATTGAATTTTGGCATGTATACTAGTTGAGTCTCTTCATGGTCTGTTTTTAAAGGGGATTTCCTATAATTACATCCTGAAATCTTAATAACATGCAACTTCAGGGTGCATAACCTAGAACTGAATCCTTCTCTCCCTCCTTTTCAATCTTTTCTCTAGTGTTGAGTTATGTAAAGAAATGGTGGATGGACTGAGGATAACCTTTGACTTCATTCTTCCATTGATCTTGCTCTATCCCTATGAGCAAGCACAGTTTAAGAAGGTGACTTCATCCAAATTCTTTCTTCCAATCAAAGAAAATACAGCAAACACTAACAGGTAAGTTGGATAGACTCTAAATTGTGTCACTTTCCTCATGATACAGCAAACACATTTTGTTGAGCACTGAAATACATTTTGAAATAGGGTGAATAATCATAACATGTTGCTTTTGTATTTCAAAATTGCTTTTATAAAATCTTGAACTCTTTCTTCCAACAATTGTTTTTGTGGGCTTTTTTTTTGTTCTGGTTTGGAATTTTTGTTGCAACCAGAAGGTTAACTTAACCTTTGAAAGAAATTAAGGTAGAACTAAGTGGTATAGAAGGAAACTGAAATTTTGGGAATAAAGTAAGATTTACATTTCTGTTTAATTGGTGTAAAGGGCTTCAACATTTGAAAAATAAATACTTCTATTTGGGGATTGCAGCTTTTTAAATAAGCCACTTGTCCGCCAGTTTTCATAAGGAGACTTCAACCCTAATTTGAACAATTATTTAGCTAGATCCATGAAGACAGGATTTTTTTTTTTTTTTTTTTTAAATCTGGAAAGCTGTTCTCTTTTATAATTATATGAGAGGCTTTCTCCTCGTTTCTAGAAATCAGGAGGAGCTATCCCCGAGTCCACCTCTGCTGAATCCACCAACTCCTCAATCCACAGACAGTCAGCCTACAACAGGAGAGCCAGCAACACCCAAGAGGCGAAAAGCTGAGCCTGAAATGCTACAGTCTCTGAGGCGTTCTACACGTCATACATCGAACTGTGACAGGTTGTCAGAAAGTAGTGCATCTCCACAACCTAAACGGCGGCATCTCGATACGCCTGCTTCAATGCCAAAACTGTTTTTGCATCTGGAAAAGAGTAGGTTGCAGTTTTATGATATTAGTGTAGCTCACCTTTGTGGGCTGCAGAACAAATATGTTTGTCTTGAGTACTTCCTTATTGTCCTATTAACCTTTTGCCTCTAATTTTTTATGCAAAAAGGGGAAATCTGTAGCGACTGTGGGGGAGTTTTAAGCAAGTAATGGAAACTGGGCAGAGGATGGCTTCTGGGAGAATCCTGGGAAAGACTAGGAAGTAGGTAGGACCAGTAGTGGAGAGGTGAGATTTGTGGTAAAGGGTGAGCCAACTGAGTGAGAGGACCCTGAGTGGTGACTGGCCTACTGTCACACACAAGCTGCAGCTGTGACACATGGCAGAGGAGATGGAGCTGCATGCTGGGGTTGTGAAGAGGTAACTTTTTAGGGAGTGAAGGGAGAAGAGCTGGTCAGGATGTTCCATTCCTTTAGTTAAGGGGTAAAGCACTTCTGAAGTACTGGAATGTTTTTGTTAGAACAGCTGTTCTGCTGTTTCCAGTGTGCTGAATGACACCTACTCTTTCCAGTATAACTGCTTTATTCACAGAATAGTTTCTGTTCTGAAACTTCTTAAATTTCCAACACATACAGATTCCATTGCCCTGTATGAAGGATCCTGCCTTACTCTTGTCCCTCCCAGCCTCCCCTTTACAAATAAAAAAAAAAATCCATGATGCTTTGGTGTCAGAAATAGGAATTGTAAATTGAGTTGGAAGAAAAACTTTTTATTCTCCCCTCTCTCTCTGTCCTGTTCACTCATAAATTTTGTCCTTTTTAGCTAACATCTTCTATATTCTTTATGGCTTCTAAACTAATAGTAGGCACACTACATTTTATGCCCCTTTGTGGGCAACAAATGAAACTTTTTACTTATTCACACTTGCACTAGTAGAGGCCATCTCATAGCTCATTACACTTGATAGACGTATTACTGTTCTTGTAGGCTGTCCCAGGTGATTGCTCATCCCAGTGATATGTGTGGGGCCACTGGGACCCAGTGTTCTTGGCAGATTTTGACTAGTCTGGGTACTTTGGGATAAAAGAGTTGCAGAACAATACTTGCTCAGAGTTCTGGCGTTTCTGCTGGCTGGCTGTAGGGTGAGGTGGTCTGGGATCTGTAATAGGCAGCTACAAATGGCTCTGTGCCCACCAGATGGGAGGTCACTAGGATTGTTCTATAAGACATTCTGGGTGAATAGGTTTACAAGGATTTGTCTGAAGTGGTTGGATTAAAAACTGGTTGCCAGGCTTTCACTTGATGATCAGCAGCTCTGAAAATCAGGCCAAAGGTTTTCAGTTGAGCTTTCTGATGGTTGAGTGGCACTCACAGAATCAGCTCTTTTTAGCTCAAGTCTGCACAAACTGTCTCATTCACATTGTCCACAAGCATGTGTGACTTTTCTGACCTTGTAATTCATTTAATTCAGACATTTTAAGTGAGATTTCATCATCTGGAAAAATTACTCTAAAAATGGATTCTATGTTGTTGTCTGTCCCAAAGCAAAATGAGGGAACAGGGTCATAAAGTCATAGTTTTTCAGAAGAAAAACAATGTGGTTTAAAAAAAAAAAAAACATTAAAGGAGCAGATTTGCAGAGTTCTTGTAGATATTCAGTAATATAGGTAGGGCTCTACCAAATTCCCAGCCATGAAAAATGTGTAATGGACCATGAAATCTGGTCTTTGTGTGCTTTTACCCGATACTATACCAATTGCATGGGGGAGACTAGAGTTTCTCAAATTGGGGGTCCTGACCCAAAAGGGAGTTACAGGGCGGTCAAAAGGTTATTTTAGTGGGGGATCGTGGTATTGCCACCCTTACTTCTGCACTGCTTTCAGAGCTGGGTGGCCGGAAAGTGATGGCTATCAACTGGGTGCCCTGCTCTGAGGGCAGCGCCCTGCCAGCAGCAGCGCAGAAGTAAGAGTGGCAATACCATACCATGTCACCTTACTTCTGCGCTGCTGTCTTCAGAGCTGAGTGGCTGGAGAGTGGCGGCTGCTGACTGAGGGCCTACCTCCGCAGGGAGCAGCGCAGAAGTAAGGGTGGCAATACAATACCATGCCATCTTTACTTCTGCGCTGCTGCTGGTGGCGGACTGCCTTCAGAGCAGGGCTCCTGTCAAGCAGTTGCTGCTCTTTGGCCACCCAGTTCTGAAGGCAGCGCCGCCACCTGCAGCAGTGCAGAAGTAAGGGTAGCAGTACAGCAACATCCCCCCTCCCCAACCAATAAACTTGCAAACCCCCACCCTCCCGGCAACTCCTTTTGGGTCCAGAACCCTACGATTAGAACACCATGAAATTTCAGATTTATATCGCTGAAATCATGAAATTTACTATTTTAAAAAATCCTATGACACTGAAATTGACCAAAATGGACCATGAATTTGGTAGGGCCCTACATATAGGCATACTTTATTTTTATCCCTGGTGAATCAGCACAGCTGTGGGAGTGAACTGGATACTTTTCTGGTTCGTACATAACCAGAATTGTTAATAGTTCCAGTGATAGGATGATCTGTGCAAAAGCCGTTGTCTTCGAATTATTTCTCCTGTTAGACCACTGCCTCTCCAGTAAAGGCAACTAAAGACAGCTTTTTAGTCTTTTAGCAGTGATAATGTATGAACCAGAAAGAAGACATCTGGACTTTAACATCTCGATTGAATTTGCAATGCTGTCTGTTAGAAAACACGTGTAAACCTGAACAAATTTGATCTGGAAATTTATTTGGACACAATGCTTTCACAACTCTCCAATATCAGTTTTACAAAGTAATTTGTTTTTCTAGCAGTGACCCTCTTCTAAAGTATTGCAAGAGTGTTTCAGGGCTGAGGGCTGAAAAGCCAATGGGTGGGCTGGGGGATTGAACCAAGCCTAAGAAATCCTCTCGCTTAAACCCCACTTCCCTCCCCCTTGATAACTTTACACAAAAGCTGCAGACTTTACTGATGGGTGCAGGTCAGAACTGAAGGGGCAATGGTGGTTTTTTTGTTTTTGTTTTTTGTGGGCAGATTTGATAAACTCGTGACAGGTACGTTGGATATTCGGTTTGTTCCTATGTTTCGAGTTTTAAAGGTTTTAGCAGCAGGCTTTGACTCTGTTTAATAGCTGCATAAGAAAACTGACCTTTCTAGCTGAATGAAATAAACGCCACATTTAATGGATCTTTGTGTAAAGTATTTTTCTGTGTACTTTTTGAAGAAACGCCGGTCCATAGTGGGTCGTCATCACCTATCACTCTGACCCCTAGCAAAGAAGGGAGTGCAGTATTTGCTGGCTTTGAAGGTAGAAGAAATAACGAATTGAATGAGGTAACAGCTATGCTGAAGAGTCATCTCCACAGTTGGTGCTCCACACTGATGTTAGATTTATGTGGAAAAACTTAGGACCCTGTAAAATGCAACATTTTTTTTTTTTTTAAGAAGGGCAGTAGCATCTCTAATGAAATTACTATTTTACTCTGAACTATACTTATTGGTTTATATGCTTCGTTTCCAGTCCACCCATCACCCTGAAGACTTCTTTTCCGTTCTGTGGCCAAATGGCTTTTTTGTCTGTCCAACACTTATTTTAAAAATGAAGGCACTTTGAAATGTTTGTGTATAAACACAGTAAAACTTTTAAGCAAAATACTTAGTTTAAAATTACTACTCTGAGAAATTAGTGTGACTGGGAAAAATGGAGCTACTGTACTCCCCCCAGGTTCTGATGAAAAAACAGTATTCTGTGTTTCCACTGTTAATTCTGTAGGACTAGTTATATAACAAAATGCTTATTCATAGAACTGTGCTGGCATAGGTTGGATAGGCTAATTGACAGTCAGGAGTGCATTTGCGTTTAGGATGCACAGACTCTGCGTTTAACACAGTATTGTAGTGTGTACAGCGAAGCTTTGAATGGTGTTAAACAGCCTTTTTAAATCAAACAAGGAAGTTAAATAAAAGGCGGAATGTAAGAAAATATTTTAAAAAATCTGATTGTCCTCTAATCCAGATCTCTGTGTGAATTAAGTCAGGCTAAAGGCTATACTATTCTTGATCATACTTTGATATATTTTTCTAACCAGAATGTTGTATTTAGGTGTTGTCTTGGAAACTGATGCCAGAGAACTATCCCCAAAGCGATCAGCCACCTCCTCCTTCTTACATCTATGGATCTCAGCATTTGCTACGGATGTTTGGTAAAACACAATCTTGTATGCTGTACATCTAAATTAATGGTTTTACATTCATGTTTTAATTTTTTTCCAATAGCGGCCTCAGGTAAATTTGCCTCATAATTTAAAACTATTAGGTTCCAGGTGCACTTACAGAACAGCCATTTAAAAAAAAACTTGGTGTACCTCAAACTGGTATCACAGCATTGCAAAATGGAAATTTTTATGTTTAACGCAGTTGTCTAGTTGCAGTAAAATATTTTGAAAAATGTGCATTAGATTTTAAATACATTTTAAAAAGAGTGTTCTTTAGATGAGCATTTACAATCTGCCTGTTGGGTGCTGAAGCCACAGACAGAGTTCTGAGCTCACTTTGCTGGCTCTGTAGCAGTTATATATCGAGAGAGATATCCAGTGCATGTCAAGAAACCGAAGTAACAGTATTAACTTCCTCATTCTATTTCTAATGGACATTAAGTGCTTGGTGGTGGTGATTATATAAATACTTTATAAAGAGAAGAGAAGCTGCTCGGGGAAAGATTTTTATATGCCTCTTCTATGAGTATTAAGTCAAATATTGGGTAAAAGCAATTAAACTGTAGACTAAGTATTTTTGTTTCTCTGTTTATTTACAGTTAAACTTCCAGAGATACTGGGGAAGATGTGCTTTCCTGACAAAAATCTAAAAGCTTTGGTAAAACATTTTGAATTGTTCTTGAGGTAATTTGACATCATATACTACATGTAAAAATGATGGGGTAATATTGGCCTAAACTTTCAAGGGTAATTAGTGATTCTGGATGCCTTGATTTTTGGGTGCCTGATGCAATATCCTAAAAGGCCTGACCTTTTTTTTTTTTTTTTTTTTTCCTTTTTTCCCCCAGGAAGCTCTGAGTGCCATTGAAAATCAGACTCCTGTAAGGCATGTGATTGGGAATGCAAAAATCACTAGTCATTCTTGACAATTTAGGTCACTGAGTCCATCTGGTGCAACTGCCAGAGCAAATTATCGTCCTTAAACTTTGTCATAACTTTTGTTAAGGTGCTTCCATAATTGATTGGCTCATGGGGGAAGCAGAACTTTCATCTATAGTCTGTGATGGGCGTACAGTGGTTCAGAATTATAGCACATATAAAACTTTTATTGTTGACCACCAGACATCTATCATCCCATCTGTCTTGGCCTGGAGATAAATTTTATAAATTAACATTAATGTACATATGCACAGCTTGCACTGAGGTCATAACCTGAAGACAGTGAAGTTACACAGATAGAACTGAGGGAAGAAATTTGGTCCCCAGAACCTTTGATAAAGATATTAACTTAATAAAAGGAAAGAACCAGCCTGTATTTTAGGTCCCAACACAAGTTTCCCAAGGTTGAAGCTATAAAAATCTTGTAAACTGAATGTACTTGGTCAGGAACACATTGAAAGAACATGAATAAACCTCTTTTAATGTCACTTCGTGTGTGTCTTCAAAGTAGTCACACACTGAAAAGTGGTTATGTGGAACTAATGTATCAGAAGGTGTGTAAGATTATTATGTCTGTATAGTTTATGAAAATATGAAATGACTTGCTGTGTTGATTATTGAAAACAAAACAAATCCTAATTGTTACAGTATACCACAGTATAACTTTAAAGCGTATAACTTTACAGTTGTGGTGAGAACGGTACAGGTTTTTGATCACTTTTTTTTTTTTTATAAGACCTTCCAATAGTAGTCAACATTTACTCACCCTAATATGCTTGTAACAGGATCACCATTATTCAGCAGTTGGATATTATTTTTGCTTGGATTGACTATTATCACCTTGCTGTACCTCAGTTACCAGTGTCTGGATGACAACTCCTCACTTCCATAATATGTACAATCTGCATTTTGTTAGATAGTAGCCTTGAAAGATTATCACAAATACTTATCAGGCAAGGCACAATATCTCTTTGCATATCCTTGCCATTGGGCAAAAAATTTAAAGGTATTTTACAAACAAGTTACAGAGAGGGGAAAAAATTGCCTTTTACAAGTGGCTGTCTAGAATTTTGCCAGACACTTTAGTCCATATCTGTCTGTCTTCCATCAGATTATCATGCTGAAATTTCTACTCTTAATCACTAACATACCACCTAATTATGGATGTTGCTGAACTATTTCAAGTTTTAACTTATAAAAATAAACTTTTTGTTGGTTCGTAGTGATGGTTGAGCAGAGCTTCTAGCGTAGTGTTTCTTTGATCTCTCTCTCTCACTCATTCTCTCTCTCTCGTATATTGCATAGTTTCAGTGCCTCTGTTCCACTGTCTTCTGTATATGGTCTCAGTCATGGAAGTATCTAAGCACCTCCTGACTGTTTTTAAAGATAAAAATAATGTCTTTGACCCTATGCCCTTATTTGAAAAGTTTGGGTACTATATTGATATCAAACGTGTATTTGTGTCTTGAAGTGAGAGCGTCTTTCTGCCATCCCTAGACTACTGGTAGCCTGAAACATTTGCCTTAACAAACGTGGCATCACTAAAAAGTGCTTTCATTTTTCAAGGCTTACCTACTATCATTCTGCTTTTAAAGGCACTCCCAATTTTATATATTGAGGGTGCAGTAACCTATATTTTTAAAGCTATTCATTTGACTTAACACATTGCTCCTGGAAATCCTTTCATTTGGCTCTCAATCCAACTCCATTTTAACTTGTTTTATTATATTTTAAGGCACGAAATGATTATGGCCTTCGTATGTGGTGGAGCTTTTATCACAATGTATCTTAGTCTATGTGTTGAGGTTAGAATCAGCAAGTCGCTGGCACATTCAAATTGTAACTCAAAATCTTAGAAGAAGGCCTCCAACTATCTTTCTATGAAACTCTATTCTTATTACTGTAGTCAGTACTCTGTTAATTAGTTTTCTTTAGAAACTTGTGTTTCATGGTGCTTCCTAAACAATTTTTGTGAAGTGCTTTCCAAACGAAGGAGACTGATGCCTTTTTAATTCTCTCCCTCTCTTATGCTGAATTACTATTTTTATAATCTGTAGACCGTTGAAAATATTGGCTTTTAATTTGTGGACCCCTCTAAAGGAAAGTTTCCTAAATGTAGCTCTTGCTATAGGAGGTTCTTACACCTGTTTTATGTGAATTTCTGACAATTTTTGTAAAATAGATTCTGAATTTTTGCTGTAATTGTCCCACTAGGAAGGACCTTTATCTTTATTAGCCAGCCATTAAACTGCTTTTCTTAGCAGGTATACTAGCATCTATTCAGCAAGGATATTTAGAATCCAAAGTAGTTTAATGGATTTTTTTTCCTAGAGCAGTGGTCACCAACCGATCAATTGTGATCTACAGGTCGATCCTAGAGGATTTCCCAGTCGATCGCAATCTCCGGTGGGGCAGTGGGGCTGCAGCTAGGGCAGGGGTCCCACGCTGCTCCTGGAATCGGCCAGTGTGCCCCCAGGGGTGGGAGGTCAGGGGTCTCCTTCCACGTGCTGCTCCTGCCTGAAAGCACCAGCCCTGAGCCCCCTCCCAGAGCCGTCACCCCATATCCCCTCCTGCACCTGGAACCCACTCCTATACCCCAAGCCTCAGCCCTGACCCCCCTCTCGGGGTGCAGGAGTGGTACAGAGTGGTGGCTCTAACACTCAGCCCCAGCCAGGAGCCCCTCCTGCACCCACGCTTCCTCCCAGAACTTGCACCCCTGCCCCAGGCTCAACCCAGAGCTCCCTCCTACACTGTGAACCCCTTGGCCCCAGCCCAGAGCCAGCACCCCCTCCCAAACCCCAACCCCGTACCCCAGCCCGGTGAAAGTGAGTGAGGGTGGGAGAGAGCGAGTGGCGGGGGGAAAGGGGAGAGGAGTGAGCGGGGCAGGGGCCTCGGGGAAGGGGCAGAGGCAAAGTAGATCCTAGGTTGCCCTTAAAAGTGATCTTGGGCATAAAAAGATTGGAGACCCTAGAGAATATAATTTTGCAAAAACTCAGAACTTCAGAACCTTAATTTTAAAGGTAAAAATAACTATTTTTAAAATTGTCAAATTAGTCCTTAACAAAGGAGAAATTGAGTGAAGAGAACTTAACTCTTCATGTTGGCTTTCTCCTCCTATTGCATATGCTAGCAGTCTTCCACATTTGGAGAGGAAGATGACTAATGAATGTTCAGTATAGTCTCTTTTCCCTCTCCCCTGCACTTTGAGTGAGATTTATTTCCCCTTTAATAAATAGGAGCTGAGTTTGTTAGAGACAAGCAGCCTACTCACCTGAGGACAGTTCAGTGAACGTCTCGGTGAGAAGTTGGACAGTTCAGAATGGCAGGCTGAAGATCTCTCATTTTTTCTTTAACTTGTGGCTGATCGAAGGGAAGAGATCTACGCTGTCCATATCAGTATAACGGTGTTCCTAAACCCCTTTTTAACGAACGAGTATAGATCAGGCATAAGTAGTTTGCTATTACACTATTGGCATGAACCATGTTTAAATTTTATTTAAGAAAAAAAATCAGTTAAGCATTTTGATCTCTAGTGTAGACAGGGATTTAATCTCTGAATTTTAGAGAGATGAATTTAGTGTTTAAATTTATAGTTTCACTTAAGTCTTTGGGCTATTGCTGTCTATCCTGAATTGAGAAACTTTCTTTGATATACCACTTTTGTCTGGAAGCTCATTTTACACTACATTTGCTCACAGCCTGGTGGATGTTATAAATGAGATACTGCTCTGTAATACTTCTCAGTGAAATGTCAGATTGTTTCTGGACATGATTGATTTCAATTTTCCAGAATAAATATATTGTAGTAAGAAATATAGAAAATATACACTGTTTGTTTTTTCATTAAATGAACAGTGTACCCATTGTGCTCAGCAGAGCAGTCTTATAGACTATAGTGAGCATTTCTTCATGTACTGTTGAGAAATCAATTTTAAGTACAGTACACTTTTTGCAAATTAAAACTGGCACTTGAGAGAACACTGACCCTGAGTCCTAAACAGCTCAAAACACTTGCTGTAAGAAGGTAAAACTGGGTTGCCATTGAGGCTAGTGCCTAACTTGCCATTTCTTGGTTGTGATAATAGAGAGAGTATTCTATCAGTAATCCCTTCCAGTCCTACACTTCTGTGATTCTAGGCAGCTTGGGTTAAAGTGATCATGAAACGGTAGAGTTCATGATCCTAAGGACTGGTAGGAGGGAAAACAGCACAACAAAGATAACATATTTCAAGAAGGCAGACTTTAACAAACTCAGGGATTTGGTAGGTCAGATCCCATGGGAAACAAGTATAAGGGGAAAAGCAGTTGGAGAAAGTTTGGCAGTTTTTCAAAGAGACATTATTACTGACACACGAGCAAACTATCCCACTCCATAGGAAAGATAGGAAGTATGGTGAGAGAGCCCCCTGGCTTAAAAAGGAGATCTTCAATAATTTGAAACTCAAAAACAGGTCCTTCAAAAAGTGGAAACTAGGTCAAATTATGAAGAATGAATATGGGAAAAAAAACAATGCAAGCATGTAGGGACAAAAGTAGAAAGGCCAAGCCACAGAATGAGATTATACTAGCTAGAGACATAAAGGCTGACAAGAAAACATTCTACAAATACATTAGAAGCAAGAGGAAGACCAAAGGCAAGGTAGGCACATTACTCAATGAGGGGGGGAAAGACAATAACAGAAAATGTGGAAATGGTGGAAGTGGTAAATACCTTTTTTTTTTTTTTTTTTTTTTTTTTTTGTTAGTAGCAATTGGACATCTAATATAGTGAATGCCAGTGAAAATCAAGTAGGATCTGAGGTTAAAATAGGCAAAAACAAGTTAAAAATTACTTGGAGAAGTTAGATGTCTTCAGGTCACCCAGGCCTGATGAATTACAACCTAGAATACTCAAGGAGCTCACTGAGGAGATATCTGACCTGTTAACAGTTATCTTAGAAAAGTCATGGCGGATGGGGGAGATTCCAGAGGACTGGAAGAGGGCAAATATAGTGCCAATCTATAAAAAGGGGAATAAGAAAAACCCAGGGAGTTACAGACCAGTCAGCTTAACTTCAGTACCAAGAAAGATAATGGAGCAAATAATTAACCAATCAATTTTGCAGACACCTACAAAATAATAAGGTGATAAGTATCAGTTTGGAATTGTCAAGAACAAACCGTGTCAAACCAGCCTAATAGCTTTCTTTGACAGAGTAACAAGCCTTGTCGATGCGGGGAAGTGGTAGATGTGGTATATTTTGACTTTACTAAAGCTTTTGATACTGTCTTGCATGACCTCATGAACAAACTAGGGAAATATAGCTTAGCTACAGCTACTATAAGGTGGATGCATGACTGGTTGGAAAATCATTCCCAGAGAGTAGTTTTCAGTGGTTATCAGTTAAGCTGGAAGAGCATATAGTATGGGGTCCCGCAGAGATCTGTCCTAGGTCTGGTTCTGTTCAATATTTTCATAAATGATTTAGATAATGGCATAGAGAGTACAGTTATAAAGTCTGAGAACGATACTGAGCTGGGAGGGGTTGCAAGTGCTGTGGAGGATAGGATTGTAGTTCAAAATGATCTGGACAAACTGGAGAAATGATCTGGAGTAAATAGGATGAAATTCAATAAGGACAAATGCTAAGTATTCCACTTAGGAACAGTCAGGTGTACACATATAAAATGGGAAATGACTGCCTGGGATACAGTACTGCAGAAAGGTATCTGGAGGTCATAGTGGATCACAAACTAAATAGGAGTCAACACTGTTGCGCAAAAAGAAAAGGCAAACATCATTATGGGATGTGTCTGCAGGAGTGTTGTAAGCAAGATATAAGAAATAATTCTTCCACTTTACTCTGTGCTGATAAGGCCTCAGTTGGAGTATCATGTCCAGTTCTCGGCGCCACATTTCAGGAAAGATGTGGACAAATTGGAGAAAGTCCAGAGAGCAACAAGAATGATTAAAGGCATAGAAAACATGACTTGTGAGGGAGGACTGAAAAAGATGGGTTTGTTTAGTCTTGAGAAGAGAAGACTGAGGGGGAGGGACAAGTTTTCAAGTACATAAAAGGTTGTTACAAGGAGGAGGGTGAAAAATTGATCTTAACCTCTGAGGATAGGACAAGAAACAACGGGCTTAAATTGCAGCAGTTGAAGCTGAGGTGGTATATTAGGAAAAACTTTCTAACTGTCAGGGTAGTTAAGCATTGAAAAAAATTGTCTAGGGAGGCTATGGAATTTCCATCATTGGAGGTTTTTAAGAACAGGTTAGACAAACACCTGTAAGGAATAGTCCAGTTATTACTTAGTTCTGCCTTAAATGCAGGGGACTGGACCAGATTACGTTTTGAGGTCCCGTCGAGTCCTATAATTGTATGATTTTACCACTAGGCTCATAGAGGTACATGCATATTTGGTGACACTGAAATTAGGTCTGTAAGATTGGTCGTGTCATACATAGCCCCGGGAGAAGAGGTGACTTGAGAGAGATGAGATTTAATATAAGACTGTATTTTTCCATAATCATCTGAAGGGTAGCATAACCTATGAAAGGCAGATATTATGGGATTATTTTGCTTAACATTATTCTGACATGTGAAGGCTGTTGCCACATAAGTACAATTAATGAGGGGAAATTTTAATTTCTCTAGTAGATCCAGGTGTCTAGGAATTCTCACTCTTGGGACTTTGGTAGTTCTGGAATGGCACTGGGTGTGACTCCCCCAGCTCAAAGCTTTTCTGACGTAATGAGTTTAAGATAGTAGGTGCTGTTACAAGAACTCCTTTTACTCACAGTGTACAATAGGACGAACCACCTACGACAGTTGCCTCAAACCTTCCTGCCAGATACCATGGGTACAGTGTAAGAATTTGTTTTTCCCCAATTATGTAATTTGTTTATTTTTAATAAAATGTGCTATTGGGCTGTAAACTCTTTGGAGCAGGTGATACAGATTTCTGTGTTGTATGAGGCACCTAGTATACCTCGATCTGCTGCTTAAATAATAAAAGATGGTACTGTATTAGTGTGAATTACCACACCCATTTGCCTTAATTCTGATCGAGCGCAGCCACCTCTCAATAAAAAGGGTAAGTTCACGTTCTTTCCTTCTACATCCTTGGTATCTGTCAGCCAAGGGTACCAGTTGTAATTAGTCTTCCATGTTGTGGACCCCTCTCTAGTGGAAATGGTCTTTCATTCAAATCTATTTGTTTCATGTAGGTCCTTGAACAGCTTCCAGAAGGCTACAGCTATTCACCATTTCTCTTATTCACTACTTTTCTTCTATTTATTCATTAGGATTTAGAGAAAATTATGTTAGTTCCTAAAATGACACTTCTAAAAAATTTATCTTTGCGAGTCCAACATGTGGCTTTTCAGATTATAGGAAAGTGCTTTCCTAGTAGTCAATAGCTTTTTCCGTTAGAAGCTAATATTCTTATTAAAACTCAGTCAATCCTTTCTTATTAAAACTCAGTCAATCCTGTAGGCAGCTATTTCATTGCATCCCTTAAAACTTTCTTTTAAAAATATTTTAAAGCAGCCCACCTCCTGTACTTCTGGTTTCAAACCTTTTGCGTTATGGCAGTAAAGAATTTTATTTCTTTTCATACTTTGAATATTTTCCGTAGGGAGTCAGATCAATATTTGACAGAAGTATACAGGAGTTTAATCTGATGAGACAATGAGAAAAGTCTTGAGTGGTTATTTTCTGTTGAAAATCAAAGTTGTTGCAGAAGATGTGAATTTACGAAAAAATGTCCACTGGATTCTGCAGCCATACTATTTCTGCGAGTAATAAGTAATTTTGTTACTCATTGTAGTAGTCAAGTGTGTCCACTAGTCTGTGCTAATGTGCAATTAATGTTAAGCGGTTGTGCTACTAGAAGCTTCATGCAAGTGTGATAAGGTTACAGATTTTAGATACTCAGTTGATAAATGTTTAACAGAATATTTTATATATTTTAAGAAAAGACGTTTGCTACTGATCTGGGAAGATGAGGTGAGTTGAAGCATTCTGAGATAAGAGCTGGTTAAAAGTTGTTATCTAACAAATGTGAACCCTGTCAGGAGCCTGGTTCTGTTGCCATTTTTCATGTTGAGTAGTGCTTTATTCTCGTGAATAATCTCTCTGATTCAGGCAAGTATACCTATTTAGGACAGTAATTAATCAAATGCTTAAGAGCTTTCCTGAATCAGGACCTAAATGTGGCAGAATCAGTTATTCACGTAGCTGGAGTTGCGTAGCATAGGTTGACTTACCGCGGTAGTGTAGACAGCCTAAGTTTTACCCTCTGGAATATTTCAACCAAACTGATGCCCATCACAGATGCTCCCATTTTATTAATGTAATTTAAAATTACTTCATCCTAGGATCCACCTGTTGGTGCTCGGATCAAAGAGAATGTCACTTACATTAGAAATTTGTTCACATGTTTTGTTTGTGGACTGCAAACTTAATTGCTCTTTCATAAATTCAGAACTAGAGTTAATGAGGGACTCTTATTAGCTCAGTTCTGCTTAAGTGCTTCATTCCAACTCTTTATTCAACCCACCTATCCCAGGGACAGAGACAAAGCGTAGCCAAGTCCAATAGTATTTTATTGTTCAGCATTCCTTGTTTTAAAAAAAAACCCTACTATATTTATGGTAGGCTTTTTGTAGTGTTTTCTTAAAGTAAAACAGGTGCATACTACATATGACAGTTTCTGTGGGAGCAGGGAGAGTTTTTCGTTGACTCTTCAAATAGATTTTTTTTTTTTTTAAAGGAGTGCCATCATATGTCCTCTGTTAAGTGTTGCATAAAGTCTTTGACTGATTGTGCAGCCAGGTAAACTTAGCAGAGTGGCACTACATTGTCTAGTGATCAACTAAGGTGTGTGGTGGAGACAGATTACTCAAATCTTGATTACTGCATCGAATTCTGGTTCTATATTAGTTTTTATTCAGCAATAAAAGTTTTCCCACTCTTTTTATTCGTCTTGGCAACTGCCAAAATACTGTACTATAAAACACTTTATAGTGAATATAAATGGATCTTCAGTTTCTTTGATTGTGAAGTCGCCTTTTATTCTTTTAGGACCAGATACATAGGGAACCATTGTCATTTCTGTGAACAGAAAGCTGTAATAATACATCTATAACTATGCTGAACCACTAAATATTTTTTAACCTCAGTTGAGGGTAATTTTCATAGAAGTCTTAAATCCTATCTATCTGCCCCCTAATCATATGTGCCTTTCTGCTTTGTGCTAGCCTGTTAGGTACTGAGCAAAATCTCCTGATAGCTTTTGCAGGAACCAGTGTAAACCAGTAGAATGTGCATAATATATTGCATATAAAAAGCTAAGTTAAAAACAGAGTGCACAGTATTCATAAGTTAGGAAATGTCAGAATGAAGATTGCCCTTCAGTTTGACCTTTATACACCTGCATTATGATAGTCTTGCTCAGCATCAGAATCTGTGACAGAGCCTATGGAATCCTTGCTTTAAACACAAAGGAACATCCTTTCCCCCTCGCCCCCCTGTAATCCTCTTGCTCAAATACATAATGCCAGAATTAAGTTAACTTGGTAGTTTGAGTTCTTCTAATGTAGTTTTTCTGTATGTAGCTTCCTAAGCAACTCCATTCCCCCCTCTACCTGTCCCAAAGGCACAATTCTATCACATGGAAACATATTGTCCCCCCTGCCCGCTGTCTTGGCCCATCAGCAAGATTTAAAATTGGGACCTTTTTTGCCAAATATAGAGGTCTGCCAGCCTACACTGTTGACTTTCTATAATTAACACCTGTGAGACTGAATGAAATTTCATAGGATGGCAGAGCCCACTGTAAACAAATAATGATGAATCAAAGAGATGTTCAGTAGATAAAATGTCTATCTTTTGTTGCTTCCATTATTTTATTTTTATAAATATTGAAGTAGTGGTCTTGCTTAAGCAAAACCAGAGAAATAACATGTTTGATACCCTGGTCTGAATAAAGTTTTAAGTAGAGACAAGTGTTGTAGAGAACACCTTTCCATGGTTGCTGTATTCTGTTTCTATTTAAAGTGAAAGATAAGCATCTGAGCTTTTAGTAATTAATGTATTCCTGTTTACATTTAGATTGCCTTATGTGTAGAATATTCTTTTTCAGTATTCTTTGCTGCTTCAGATTTCTTAATATATAAGATCAAAAGAAATTACTTATTTAAGGGAGCTTAGTGAGGAATAAGGTTGGAGAAGTGTACAGTTTTTTTGATACATTATATGCTGAACATCATTGATACCACTTATATCTAGATCGTATATACTGAAGTATTTATTATACTAAATTTACTGCCTGGTATTCTGGCTTCTAACAGATAACTCCCGTCCAACAGCCAAGCACAATGGGACCAAATTTCCATTCCTTACCTACCAGTGCACAAATGTGCAAAGTATGGCTAATAGTTGAAAATACTAAGTGATATAAAACTTATTTATTTTCTACAGGGATTATTTTTGAGGAGGAGGGTTTTTTTTTTACTAAACTCCTCCGTTCCCAAACCCTGGTTTCACATGTATGTGTCCCAGAGAAGGGAGAGTGTGTCAGTTTTAGCAGCCCTCTCCCCAAGCGTTGGTGGCTGCATCATTGCTTCTTGGGCTCAGCTCTCCAGCCTACACTGCTTGGGCTTCCCTAATGTTTCTGTATCAAAGCTGGGCTCCAGCTGTGGCTCCCAACCCCCTTTTTTGCATGGCTTCATGGAAGAGTGAAGGGAATGTGCACTGTAAGCCAGTTAACTTCCCCTTATGGGGAAAGCTGGAGAACAAGAGGCAGGTTGCAGCAGAACAAGGAGACGACAAAATGTCACCCCATGCAACAAAATGATGCATTTTGTGGCATCTTGGAAAAATGCCAAATTATGTGGCTGTGGAACTGCAGTGTCTACAAAGGAACAAGTGTGTGTGTGGAATCAGGGCCTGCCCTAGACCAAATGACACCCCAAGCAAGGAACATCTTCGGTGCCTCCCTCTTTTGTTAAACTTTTGAGTACCTTATTTGTTGTTGCAGTTGTAGCCCATTTCACGACTTTGATGCACTCTTTGCATGCATGATTTATCTCTATCATTTAAGATGATAAAATTGCATGCTAGGATCTGTAAATCTGTATTTAATCATGCAATGTATAAGCAAATAAAAAAAATGTTTCCTCTAAGCTTATAGAAACTTCTAAATTTTAAGAATAACTGAAATGTACTAACGTCAAGAAATTGAACAGTGCACCAACATTGGGTGGACCCCAGTATTAAATAGTGTTATGGTGGGCCTTAGAATGTTAACCCTAGTCCTTTAGTTCAAAAGGTTGTTTTTTCACCTTTGCCCTCACAAACTGAAGCACAGTTTCAGAGAGATCCAAAGATTGGCCAGTGGCATTTTCAAGTGGTAAAATAGCAAACGATGTCAGTCTCTCGTCAGCAATCGTCGATCAAAGATATGTTTTAATGAACATGAGTTTCAAAAAGCTGCGCTCACCACTTGCAACTGTCCAGTTTGGCCAGCAATGCCCCTCTGCCATGTACATTGGCCAAACTGGACAGTCTCTACATAAAAGAATAAATGGATACAAATCAGACGTCAAGAATTAGAACATTCAAAAACCAGTCGGTCACTCGATTACAGCCCTAAAAGTTGCAATTCTTCAACAAAAGAACTTCAAAAACAGACTCCAACGAGAGACTGCTGAATTGGAATTAATTTGTAAACCGGATACAATTAACTTAGGCTTGAATAAAGACTGGGAGTGGATGTGTCATTACACAAAGTAAAACTATTTCCCCTTGTTTATTTCCCCTCCTACTGTTCTTGTAAAGTGCTGGAAATGGCCCACCTTGGTTATCACTACGAAAGGTCGTCCCCTCTCCCCCCCCCCCCCCCCCACTCTTCTGCTGGTAGTAGCTCACCTTTCCTGATCACTCTTGTTATAGTCTGTATGGGAACACCCATTGTTTCATGTTCTCTATGTATATAAAATCTCCCCACTATATTTTCCACAGTATGCAGCTGATAAAGTGAGCTGTAGCTCACGAAAGCTTATGCTCGAATAAATTGGTTAGTCTCTAAGGTGCCACAAGTACTCCTTTTCTTTTTACGGATACAGACTAACACGGCTGCTACTCTGAAACCTAACATTGTCTGTGAGGATCTTCCACCTGATAGTTGATGCTGAAAACAGGATGTTTATCCTTTTGCAGTACTCTGAAGAGAGATACTGAATCTAAAGGTGATGATGCTACATCTGACACAACCAGGTTGAGAGAATGGCAGCCACAAGGCACGAAAGCTCTTGGATTCAGCACAAGGATCCTTGCCTGGACGCTACTGTTTCTTCCTTTCACGTTCATGCCATTGTTGTAACCTTGGCCACGGCAGTCCTGAAGCTTTTATTTTCTCATTCAAAACATTCATAAACAGTTCTGCTAGGTCTTCTCCAGTAGAGTCATCCACACACCGGAAACAGATAAAGCATTCATTTACTTGGCTACAGCCTTCCTCATCAACAAATCTTATTGTAAACATCTTTTCACTGGGTCTAATATCAGGAATGCAGACCATTTTTACGGCATAGTACTTCGTTTTGCTGAGCTGCATCAATATGTTATCAAACACCTTCCTTTCCATAAGGTCAATCAATTTGTTTTGAATAATTTTGCTGCAGTAATGGTCCATAGCTTCTTTACAAACACTCTCGGTATGTGCTCACGCATGACATCATCGTATTTCCCCAGGAGCTCTGTGAAACTGAGGAAATTACCATTATGCTCAGTGAACAATTTATCTGGCGAGCCCTGGAAAGCCAGATTATTCTTTGCCAGGAAGAGGATAATTGAGATCAGATGCTTGAGCACATTCCTCCAGTGCTGGGTTTCTGCATTAATGTTGCACTGGTTTTCTTCATATGTGCGTTTATTCAGCTTGAGTCTGGACTCGACCTCCATCCATTTGGAGTAAGCTGTAAAATGGCCGGGTGACTTTTCATGTTGCTTCAGAGAATCCATTAAATTATGGCAGTGATTGTAACTGGGAAAGTGCAAGCAGTGACTTGGCATTCTTGTCAATTATTTTGTAACAAAAACAGAATGTGTTGTCCATTGATTTTGAGTAGCTAACACCGATTCAGTTTCTCACCATTCTCAAGCACTCTTTCGCAGTGTGACTTAGAGAAGTGTTGCTTCTGCTCATTTGCTGGAAATGTTATATTCTCGATTTTTCCTGGCCCGTTCAAAATTGTACTAATCATTATCAGCAGAGTTTAGGATCACTGGCCATAAAGCAGGATCTGATGTATTGATTTGTGGTGTGCATGTTTTTTCTCACTGCTCTTTCTGTCATCACTGAGACTGATTCATTATTGTTTCTCTCCTTTTCATGTAAACCAGATTTTTCTTTATCATCACTCTTCTTTACAGTGCCAGGAAAACTGGACGATTCTCCATCACTTTCCTCATCTTTCATTTCTTATTTTCAGGTAAATCTGTTAATTCCTTAGTAATAGGACTTCCATTATTTATGCTTCGCTCCTCAATTTCTTCTGCACTGGGACAATCGGTATTGCCTAAAGCCTGGTCTGTGTTCTGCTTCAGATGTTTTCCCATCAAATTTGCCCCTTGCTGCAAACTGGATTGCAGTTGAGCTTTTCCCTTCCTATACTGAGCTCCTCAAGGCTTCTTCGGGGGCATCTTTCATTTCCTACAAGGGAAAACAAACAATATTAGGGAGAGCAAAAGTCTATGTTCTGCAGTCTTAGAAAGTCCTCAAACATTACGTATTAAGCATGACAAAAGAAGTAACAGTATTTCTGTTGTTGCATAGATAGGGGTTTGATAGATATCTCTGGCATCTCATTAAATATGTCCTTTATTAATCGCTACTTACACTCTTCAAGTCTTAAAACACAAGTACACTTTCACAATTATACAACAAAACAAGGTTCGCAGTATTGCAGTTCGTTCTTTATATCTCGCTGACTGACTGGCGAATCCCCACCCTTTTATACTCACAAGGGCCCGGCTGACCACTTTGTAGGAGGTTTGAGGAAAATGTAGTTCTCAAAGTCTGGAAGGTTCCATGAGATTTTACAAAGGTCCAGAACATTGTAAAAATTGAATCCACATATGGAATACCTGAAATGTTTTACTTCAAACATCCTGTTTTCCCTTTGTCACTAACAACAAAAACTGCACCCCTAGCCCGGCACCCCAGGTGGTTGCCTGGCTTGCTTGGCCCTAAATACATTCCTGTGTGGGATTGGTGGGACTCTGTGAATGAGTGTGTGTGTGAATTAAGAATCCATGAAAGAAGGAGAGCACTGAATGCTCACAGGAGGACAGAAATAGGATTATACTTACTTTCAAGGGTATAAGCTGACTGTTATCTCTGTAGAGCTACAGATCCCATTTTAAATAAATATGGGTGAGACTACATAGTAGGCTCATATGGTGTCTGCTACAGGTAAAGTTGCAAAAACATTTCTGCAGTATCCCCTCGTTTTCATATGCTTATTTCCTGAAACTTTTGTTTTGCACTGAAATTTTCCATACATAGCCTCTATCCCAGCTTTTTTTTTTTTGGTGTGTGAGATGCTTGAGCAAACTCCTTCCATCTCCTTTAGATTTGAAAGTATGAGGGGAAAGGCTATGTTCTTCACTGTGTGTGTAAGACTTTAGCACCATTTACACTTTGAAACTCGTGCAGGAAGGACTATGTACGTCAGCATACGCTATGTTAAGCTTAAAAAACGCTTTGAGAATTGTACAGCCTATTTTACTGCATCTTTAAACCTAAGTATTTTTGTTCTTTGTCTGATTTTAATCTATTGTGTGCTTTCTTCTCAGGTTTCTAGCAGAATACCATGATGACTTCTTCCCAGAGTCTGCTTATGTAGCTGCATGTGAAGCTTACTATAGCACCAAGAATCCTCGGGCAATCTACTGAAGCTTTTAGTGAACAATAAATCCCACTGTACGTAGCCCATGGTTATTGCTGCTTTGCCACATAGCTACGAGATGAAGATGAAAGGGAATTTGAATGGCCTTTTTCAGATACGAAGAAAGGAGTCGCTTCTATGACTACTGGATTCGTTAGCAGAGATGGAGCACGTCTTGTTTCAGAGCCGTGCAAAGATTACATTCTGAATTGCTCCAAGTGTTGCATGTAAGCTGCACTGCTAGAAGAAACCCTGCACTGATTTCTAATGCATAGGACTGCATATAGTTCTTATTAAGAAGGGTGGGGGGGAAAGCAGGTGCATTAGCAGTGGGACATTTTCATGAAAACAAATACCACATGCTGTCTTTCATTTTAACGTGAACTGTTTTCAGCATGAAAAGTAGAACTGGCTTCACTCTCGTGTATGAGAATGCATAACTGGCATCCAGTGGATTTCGTTTCACACACAGAACCCATACTTCATTTTGTGCAACGGTCACGGCAGGAAAGAGTGCTGCATATAGAGGAAGAATTGCATAGCTATTTTATTGTCCTGGTCTCTGAGTCAAGGAAGTAGTTTTCTGTGGCTTAAGTGAAAAATGTTGCTTGCTTTTTCTTTTAAAAAGATATCTGTTTTTTACCCATAGTAGGTTGCCACTGTTACGAGTGCAGACCTCACCCGTGATTCATCTTATCCATGTCTGAATGATTCCTAAAAGCATCAAAGAACAGGATGTTCTAACTGGTTCTCACAGAGGAAGCATAGAGTGAATAAAGTGACAGCAATTACTTTTGACAAACTTTTTTCTTAATAAAGAAACTGGTTGGTAATTGAAGGTGTGATATTTGGGTGGATGATCTCAAAAATGGAGTTTTGTTTGGGTTTTCATAGTATATTTTCACTAAATATTACTATGTAGAGAATGAGGGGTGGACTGTAAAAATGGCACCTTTTTATTGTACAATTCTGCTGTCTGTCATTTAAACCAGAGGCACATCTTAGATTTATACTGACAGATTTTACTCTCTTTAGCACTGCAAAACTCATATAGCTGTGTGAGAATGAGCTGGATTCTGTTATCCCTCTGACAATACATATTTGGCAGAATTAACTAAACCAATTCTGTTTATCTTGGGTACTTCCGTTACTGTGAGTGCCTCACAATCATTAACGTATTTATCCTTACAACAACCCTGTGAGGTAGAGAAGTGCTGTTATCCCCATCTTGGAGATGGGGAATCTGAAGCACAGAGAGGCAAGTGACTTGCCCCACAACACAAGAAACCTGAGCACAAAATTGACCCAAGGTCTCCCAAGTCCTGGGCTAGTGCACCAATCACTGGTCAGTCCTTATTCCCTTGAAGTACCTCAATTACAGAACGATTGCCTGTGATTCTGGAGAACCCACTTGAACTTGCAGGTCTTGGAGTAAGTAAAACCATCTCTTTACATGTAAATCACAAATATATTCTGTAAGGAGTAACCCAGGTCTGAAGAAAGAGCTTGGTGTAAGCTTGAAAGCTTCTTTCTCACCCCAACAGAAGTTGGGCCAATTAAAGATATTACCTCATCCACCTTGTGTGTCCAATATCCTGGGACGAACACAGTTACAACAGCACTGCATTACCAATTAATGTCACTTGTCAAGAGTGGAATGGCATGTTAAAGCCTTTGAACTGAAAAGCTAGAGATGACCTTGGTTTTAGTGAAGGAGACTCTGCAAAAGGAAAAACTTCTACAGAGACTTAACGTCAGCGTAGCTACACTCATTTTGGATCCATACCAAAATGAGATTTGGAGACCCTTATTTCTAAAGGTTCATTTAGTGGTGCTATTTTTTAATTGTATTCCTGTACTACCAAGGCTATAGTCTCCATTCCAAAACTGTAGAGATTCTGAATCTGTAGTACAAGCTGAGATGCTCACAATCCTCTTTAATATGGGACACTCCTGTCATAAACTTGATACAGCAGGTAAAAAATACCATTCAAATATTAATGTCTAACAAGATATTAAGCTTAGAATATTGCTGAAACTCCATCCTTAATCCTTTCCATTGTGGCAGAGTATTGCAGTGCATATGATAGGTCAAATTTTTTTTCCCTATCAATGCCTAAGAATAAGAGGGCAGATTGAGAGTAGAATTTAAATCTTATTGCATGGTTATGTTTTAACTGTAACAGTGACATTTTGTGCATGCCATAATTATTTATTAATGTCTGTATTCAGTTATATCAGTGATTTGAGAAGCAGCATAGGTAGTATCTGCATGCATTGTGCCTGGTTCAAACCAGTTGTATGAGCAACTCATTTTCATGAGTAGCCACTTCTTTTGCATCCTATAAATCTGCTGCAACATGTGAGAGCCTGATCAAAGTATTCATTGATTTGTGTTGAGTATAACACTAAAGGCAACCTGCAAATCTTCCTACAAAATGTCTTCATCTGGAGCAATATGTGACTTGTCCATTTATGAGGACTATTTGCCACATTACCAGATTCCTCAAAGGGAGCAGAGAGACTTGCAGGCTATCTTCTCATACCTATGGTTTAATTATAGTGGTACTGAAGAAGCTGCTATAGGTGAAGGTTAGAGAGCATTTTGGTTACTTGTAATATGTTTTGTAGGCTGCTTGTTTTTAAAAAGAAAATCCTCCGAACAGAAATACTTTGGTTATGCTTAGATCTCACGTGTGTGGCTGAGTAGGAGGTAGTTTTTACTAATTGTTTGTTTTTAATCAAAGTTTAATATGGATTTTTATACTTTTTACTGTGAGTAAGTCACTAGTGCACAGTTATCTAATTACTCTGGCATTAAATATCTGCTGTTTTTAATAAAATTTTTTGAAATGTACAATTGATATAAACAGCAACTAATTGGATTTTTTGTAAGGATTTTACTCACTGACGGATGATATGACACACACAGTATATATGCAGTATTGCCAACCCCAATCATTCTGAAATCATGAGTTATGCCCCCAAAAGTCATGAGATTGGCTTACAAATCATGTTTACCTTCTGTTTTTGGGTCTCTAAGGCATACATGGGTCAAGTTTTTATGCTTTTCATTGCAACTATGAGTGTTAGAAAACTCCCCCCCCCCCCCCTTTTTTTTTTTTTTAAATAAGAGCTGAGATTTTCAGCTAATCACAGGCCTCCAAGAGCTGGGACTTTAGGAAAGTATCAGAAGATTGGCAATAAAATTGTGAGTTGTCAACACTGCATTGTTGCAGGATGCCATTACATTCAACACACACTTTGCAGTTTTTCTGATGCAAACAGATGTGAGACATAACTCCGCTTCCAATAGGAGTGTTTTTCAGGTAAGAAGTAGTTGCTTAAACAAAATTGTACTTTATAAAATGGCCTACCTATGCCAAAAGGATATATCTATAGTTTATGGAGCAAATAATACATTTTTATGACTTTAAGTTTGCTTGCAATGAATATTAATGTCTAGATAAATAGTGTATCAGCACGAAATTACACTTCTTTAGAAAGAAAGAAAGAAACAAGATGACATTGTGACACTCTTGAATTACTGATGTGGTGGTGGTGGTGTTCATATTGCTCCTGACCCCCTCCTGAATGTTTCAATTTCTTTTGCTCATCATAAGAATAAGGGGAAAAAAGTTACCAACTGATATTGTCTTAATCCTCTTTATTACTGAACCCAGAAGAGACAGGAACTAACTTGTTCTTTCTATCACGGATCAAGCACACACTATGTATTAGCAACAGTGCAAGCTGACTTGAGGCACTATAGTTGCTTGTGGCTAATGATATTTGGATCCTCTGTTAGTTAGAGCCCCATTAATTATAAATCCCTCCTCTGCCCTTGCACCAAACTTGTTATTACAGATGTCCATGTGCATCACCATATTACTAAACAAGAACAACCAAAAAGATGACGTCTCTAAATGGAGGACAAAGGCTAAAAAGAAAAAAAAATGCCCAGAACATGGAAGAAGCATAATATTTGCTAATTTTGTATATGCAAATAACTGGGTAATTTATTTCGGTAATTTATTGTCCGCAGGAAGAAGCGGCTCTGTGTAGCTTGAAAGCTTGTCTGGAAGCATTTTGGCCAGATGGCAAGTATAAATGTCTTCAAAGATGCTGGGTTGAGGAGCATGCTGTATGGCAGCTCCTTCCAAACCATTAGGAAAGATGTAGTTAGTAATTCCTTCCCCACAACCAGTTTCATTGTTCTTGCCAATGTGGGAGATTCGATGTCTCCAGCCAATCCAGATCCACCTTCTGTGGCACTGCTAAGCGCTGGCAGTAGTATCCCCTTGTGCTTAGGGAGCGCACACAGCCACATTGCCTTCTACGCAAAAACATTAGAGGATGGGAAAGGGGCTACTCTGCTGTCTTTTTTTACCCACATGCCCCTATGCACCAATAATAGAGTGGCCCTAATTTTAGCACAAAAGGGATGAAAGCCAACTATTGGACCCAATATAGCCAACAGCACTAACTTCAGACAAATAAATGCTAAGCAGTGAGTAATGGAAAGGGTTAAGATGCTAGTGAGAAAAATACCAAGACTATTATTTTATTATCAGCTGGGATAGAAGATACAGCCAAGGGTTCATATGATTCAAAAACTATTGAAGACTGCTGTACAACAAATGGGCATTTTTATTATTAAGCACAGATAACATCAGTGATTTGGGGAAGGACACATGTAGTTCCAGTCTTTATGAAGGTGAAAAGGAACTCATCACCATATTCACGTTGTGCTGAAATTCATGTGAAATTTACACTTTGTACCAAAGATCTTGACTGCCCCCCCCCCCTTTTTTAAGATGGTCCCTGTCCCTAAATAATGCTTTCCGGCTGTTTAAAGATTTTTTTAAATTGGGGTTGAAACTGCTGCAAGTAACAGTAAGAAGTAGTCCGTGCCAGCAAATGTCAAAACACCAGTACAGCTTTCTTAGGGTATGTCTACACTGCAGCTGGGAGAAGCCTCCCAGCCCTGGTAGGTTGACTTGCGCTAGCAGGGTTCAAGCTAGCATGCTTAAAAATAGTAGTGTGGATATTATGGCTTGGGCTGTGAAGCCTGGGGAAGAGGTGGGCTTGGGAGCCCAAGCTCTGGCCCGAGCTGCAACATTGAAGCACCATTTACACAGCTATTTACATAAGCTGCTGATCTGGGGGCTTCCTCCCAGATGCAGTGTAGACATGCCCGTAGAAGCCAAGTTCATTCAGGGCTTGTATGTCAGCTGGAGAAGATGAGGAAATCGTGACAGCCAAGATGAGGAAACTGAACAAGTGAGTCAAAAGGAAGTATAAATTATATCTACATGTGAGGGGGAAGAAAGATTGATGAAGACTTCACTAACTATGCCTGCAAAAATGCTGGGGAAGGGGCCCTGCACTGTTCAGTAATGCAGTGACCACATCTGCAAACCCCACACGTAAAAGATTTGGAGATGCTGGAGGTATCCCTGCTGCTTCTGGCAAAATGTAAGAATCACCCATTAGAACAAGATATCTTTCTGGGATGGGGAAAACTGCTGTTATTCTAACAAAAGTGCAGAGGGAGATTAGTTTTTCCACCTGAGATTTGGGCTTCTAAATAGAGGATTAAATTGAATTATTAAATAACACAAATGGTGTTCGATCTGTGTGCTTGTGTCAATAATTAAAGAGTACTTCCTCTTTCATAGGTAATAATCAGTTTGGGGTTCAGTAAAGGGAAGTGAATTTCAAGTCCCATCAAACTGGTGGATGTTTTTATTACTGTGAAAATGGAGATGAAGGATTCAAACTGTAAATGAAGGAAGATTGTTTCCAAAGGGGCTGTTCAAGCATTGAAAAGGAAATGGTTTAACCTAGTTTTTTAAACAATAATAGTTTAACATAGGGGTTCTCAAACTTCATTGAATCACAACCCCCTTGTGACAACAAAATTACCACATGACCCCGGGTTGGGGAGAGGGGGCTGGAGCCTGAGCCCTGGGTTGGGGTGGAGCTCAGGCTTCAGCGTCAGCCCTGGGTCCCATTAAGTAATGCTGGCCCTGGCAACCCCATTAAAATGGGGTCATGACCACTTTGTGGTCCCGACCCACAATTTGAGAACCAAAACAACTTTTGGACCTCTCTTATTTCCTTGTCTTTGTTTTAAGGCAGAATTGGGAGGGAGCTCAGATTCTCCATATGTATTGTAACACCACAAGCCATGCTAATTTCGAGTGGGAAGCATAAGAGAGAGGCGGAAAATCCGGTCAAGGTTATAACACAATTTCCCTCTCACCAGTATGAGAACCCCATTTTCATGAATTTTGGGATAGTTATTTTTTTCAAGTCACATAACATGAAGTGTTTTTTTCTGCTTTAGTTGAAGAATGTAAGGGTGTAGTGATCAACGGCTCGATGTCTAGTTGGCAGCCAGTATCAAGCGGAGTACCCCAGGGGTCGGTCTTGTTCAACATCTTTATTAATGATCTGGATGATGGGATGAATTGCACCCTCAGCAAATTTGCAGATGACCCTAAGCTGAGGGGAGAGGTAGATACGCTGGAGGGGAGGGATAGGGTCCACAGTGACCTAGACAAATTGGAGGATTGGGCCAAAAGAAGTCTGATGAGGACAAGTGCAGAGTCCTGCACTTAGGACGGAAGAATCTCATGCACTGCTACAGGCTGGGGACCGATGGGCTAAGCAGCAGTTCTGCAGAAAAGGACCTGGGGATTACAGTGGACGAGAAGCTGGATATGAGTCAACAGTGTGCCTTTGTTGCCAAGAAGGCTAATGGCATATTGGAGAGTGTCCAGTGGAGGGTAACGAAAATGATCGGGGCATGGGGCACATGACTTATGAGGAGAGGCTGAGGGAACTGGGCTTATTTAGTCTGCAGAAGAGAAGAGTGAGGGGGGATTTGATAGCAGCCTTGAACTACTTGAAGGGGGGTTCCAAAGAGGATGGAGCTTAGCTGTTCTCAGTGGTGGCAGATGACAGAACAAGGAGCAATGGTCTCAAGTTGCAGTGGGGGGAGGTCTAGGTTGGATCTTAGGAAACACTATTTCACTGGGAGGGTGGTGAAGCCCTGGAATGGGTTACCCAGGGAGGTGGTGGAAGCTCCATCTTTAGAGGTTTTTAAGGCCCGGCTTGACAAAGCCCTGGCTGGGATGATTTAGTTGGGGTTGGTCCTGCTTTGAGCAGGGGGTTGGACTAGATGACCTCCTGAGGTCTCTTCCAACCTTAATCTTCTATGATTCTATGAAGCTGACTAGGCCAAGCCTACATTAAAAACATAGGTTGACTTAGCTGTGTCGCTGAGGGCAGTGCTATATCCACACTGCTGACTCAGATAGTTAAACTGATCTAACCTCTGGTGTAGGTTCATGGAAGAATTCTGTCAGCTTAGCTACCACCTGCTAGCTAGGTGCATTAACTATAGCAATGGGAGGACCTCCCCCTGTGCTGTAGGGAGAGTCTGTACTGAAGCACTACAGCCGGCAGTGTTTTTGTTGCTGGCAAGTAGCTTGACAGTTATGAGTACAGGAGTCATTTGGACAAGAGAAAATGCAGTAGCCAATCAGAAAAGAAATACTTGCAAAATGTGCAAATCCAAGTATTCTGGCTGTAATGGTTATCCAGTTAGAGTACAGAGATTTACATACTGTGTGGTTATTGAGAAATAACAGCATAATGATGAACACAAATAGACTAGTTGTATTATAAGATATTGCCTAATTGATTTGTGCAGTCACACATTAGTAATTATACAGCATCCCTCCACCTTGACAGAGACCAAAATTCTATTTTGATATAATAATATTTGAATGGAAAAAAGATATCTGGTCAACCTATGGTGTACAGCTTAATGTTGATATCTTAATGTCTGTCAGTGCTATGATAGGAATACTTTTTATGTTTAGAATAACTGAGGGTGGATGTCTGGCCAGAAGCTTTGAGGTGAAGTGAATTTGTTTTATTACTTAATCTTAAGAGCTGTCGATAAGTTACTGCTTCTGTTTCAAGGTTTTATAATATATCACGAACATGCAGATGCTGACATTTCTCTCTCCTTCCTAATTTGGAAACAGATAAGATGAGAAACAAAGTACAAGACTTCTTCTGTTAGTAAAATTGATCTGTGTGCATATGTTTAAATATGCAAAAGCATGCAGTTGTCATTATCGTGAGTCAATAATTAACACGTTGTCATGCTGTACCTGAGCTCTGTGTCATTGTTTTTAACTAAAACATTTATTTAGAAGACTAATTTGGGAGCTCAAAAATATTTCCAACCAATGAGACTAAGCTCTCATTACTGTGTCAAATGCTTAAATAAGTAGTAAGGTAGTCATGGTATAGGTACTTGGAGGCACATAAGTTGATGAGTTGTAGGCAACATGAGTTCATAAACAGTATGTGCCAAACTTAATTGCTTTCTTTACAATTTCAGTAGATAATGGACATAACCTAGCTAGATTTCTGTAAAGGTTCAATGGGTTACCACATGAGTCTAATTAATTAAGTTAAATGATATTGTTTGAATAAACATAATTTTGGTGTTTAATACAAAATTGGCTGAACAACAATAAATAGAGAACAACTATAAATGGTAAAATAGCAAAGTGGGGCTCAGCAGGGATTTGTATTGGAACTAGTATTGTTAAATTTCTTCTTACGTGATCTAGAATAATAACAGAAGTAAAAACCTGTACATTAATCAGATTCACAGATGCTACCATATAGCAAGTGATTTCAAAGGAAGTGCTTGTTAGAGACAAACTATGGAATGTGTTAATCCAACTTAGAGAAATGAGAAACACGGAGATTTTTGAGAAATGCAAGGCAATTTTGTAAGCTAAGATAACACTAATGTAAGTAGCCACTGGAGTCGATAGATTACTGCTTTTGCCAGCTGACAAGAATACGTTTTCTATAACTCTGCCTCATGTCATATAATAGGCCAGACAATTCAGCTCAGGCTTTAACAGCAATCTTGTGTGTCACACTCTTTTTTTCCTCAGAATTAGAGCTGGCTGGAGGACAACAATTAAAGTAAGTGACAACTTTTGTAATTTGTTTCCATGCTACGTTGGCGTGAAAGACAAATCTTTTCAATATTTTCACAAAACAGAATTGTGTTGAAATGTCCATTTTCATATGGCCATGTCAGGTTTTCAATTTGTGTCTTGGCGTTCCTCTGTCTCTCTCTGGAAGTGACCAAGGAGACTATACCTCAAACCTTCCCGTTGAAAACTGCATCAAAATCAATGCAACTCTGGCAAAAGGAGTAAATGGAACAACCTGAATCCCTCATTGTGGGAAAGGACTTTGCACAAAACCAGAGGAGAAGGTTGTTGTGCTTCCAAATTTTCTGAAAACAAGTGATATTGCAGATAAATATGAGAAGGAGAAATCCTCCTCATTGATGTATGTGGCAGATGTTAGGGGCTTAGGAATGTACAATAGATTGTGCACAAAGAGTAGATCAAGCTGCTAAACAAAGCCATCTAAAGCTTTTGAGATTATTGTGATCCATGAAATATTGTCACTTTACAAGAAACCAGCTGACAGGGAAAACCACTGACTATTACTTGTGCCCTTGGGCAAGTCACTCAATCTCTCTCTGTGCCTCAGTCCACCTGTAAACGGGGGATAACTACACTTCCCTACCTCACAGGGGTATTTCTAAAAATTGTGAAGTGCTTGGTCACTGTGATGTGGGTGTGTGGGGGGTGACGTGGGTACAATAGATACTTTTCCAAATGAAACTGGTAGCAAGCAGTGAAAGAACTGAAGTGCACGTACAAAACTGTGGCAAGGCATTAAGACCAAAAAAATAGCACCCTTCCCCCCCCCCCCCCCCCCGCAACACTACTTGACAGTCCAAGCATGGAGGCCAAGAACTGATTTGGCACAGAATGAGTTACCCCCGAAAGTGGTCCCTTTCAGTGCTGGGGTGGGAACATATTGATGGATGAGACAAAGGAGCTTGCGGTATCTTTCTTTAAAGACATGGAGGGTGTTATAATATGAAATAAAAATTGCTCCTGCAACACACCCCTCTATTTTCAGAGGGGAAAACAGGTGCGTGCACACACACGGCTGCTCCAGCTGACATGGCAGTTGCATTATACGGGTTGGGGTGCTATTGCATAATGTGCCATGGTCACACATTCAAAAGGTTCTCCTTGAACACCTTAAACCCGAACTATTAAAACATGATCGCTGTTTATTTTTTATGCAAAGCACTGTTTTGGGGAGATTTTGTTCTGTCTCTCATTAGCATAATATTTTCTTTTCCACTTCCTGTTTGTATGTTATGGTCATTTTTTACATGTTTTCCCCATGGCTTTCTAATCCTTTCCTAATGAGGAAAACCATTGGGATCAGAGGAAAGCTACATCACTTTAGAAGTCCATGTAAGTTTTCAAAACGACTGAGCAGTTTTCTGTTTAAGACCATTGGCTTGTTTCACATCTCTTGGTGAATGTGGCATGCAAATTAACCATGCTGCACCTGGGGTAGGGAACTCACTCAGGATCCCTGGGGAAGAAGCAGTTTGCTGGGTACGCAAAACTTCTGAAAATCAGGCTCTTTCTTTAAGGTTTCTAAATGCAGAGTTAGAGGCCAAATTTAGCTCCCTCCCCTTCCCGTTTTTGAAAATGTCTCCCAATAAACTTATATGTAGTTTTGTTTATTATTGAATGCACAACCCACAATATAATGGTAGAATACTCTTTAATCAGTAGCCTGTAAAAATGAAAGAAAAATGTTAGATGGAAAATGTTACCTTGGCACGTGCGGTTGTATTTGTTCTCTTTGTTCTATGCAGGAGCGTAGCCACGGGTGGGCCTGGGTTGGCTGTGAGCACGCATGACTACCTAAATCTGAGCAAGGTGTAGTACTGCTAGGTGTAGCTATTACTAATAGTTAAGCAGCAGTGATTTTCAACCAAGTGGATGACCAGCTGTCTACCGTGGAGAAAGAATGGACTTTATTTTGGGATTCTACCACAGAGATTCCTGGAGAACAACTGGGACTAAAGAGAATTTAAAAAATGCTGGATTACAGATGATAACTTCAAATTATGGGGGAGGAAAAAAAAGGTGTAGTGCTGATGGGAAGGCCAGAGGCAAGTCAGTGAAGGGAGGAGGAAATGGGTAATAGAGGCAAAGAAGCTTGTTGAAAAAGCAGTCAAGAAGTCGGTAAAATGATCATAATCAATAGTGAAATAATATGGCACTGTGCATTGAGGAAGCCTTTGAAAGACATGACCAGAAATGTGAATCTGAGACTTTGAAGGCCTCAGTTGGACATCTGTTCTCATGGCTTCTGCCAGTTAAGGACAAAAACAGAGAACACTGCCAGGATATTGATGCACAACTTAAGCATTGGGGTGAGCATTTTTGTAAAGTAATGAATGGATACCTATCAGAATGTAAACTACCACTTCATCCAAAATGAACCCCGCAGAAAGAAGCTTGGTATCACTGTCCACAGCATCACTTCCTCTAAACATTTTCTGAAATAACAACTCACCCGGTCTTCACAATATTTCATCTGAACTGCTTAAGAGTTGAGATCTGGACTTGGCTCAATGGCTTCATAGAGTTGTCTTAAAAGTTTGAGAAACGGGTCACGTTTTAGAAGATTGGGAAAGGGGGGGCTGCGTCTTCCCTTTTTTTAAAAAATGAGAGAGAGCAGCTTGCTCAGATCATAGGGAATTAATGCTGCTGATAGTCCTAGGGATGGTGTTTATGATCATACTGTTGAGCCAACTGAAATATTGTCTCAACCCAAAAACGAGAGACAACCAGTGTGGTTTCTGCACAGGTTGATCTACAATCCATGCAATTTATGTTGTATGGAATGTTACTGAAAAACAAGTATAGCAACAAAAGGGAGTTAATAGACTTTGTTTATAGGCTTTGCAGCTGCTTTTGACTTACTGCGTCAAACAATACTATAAATACTTCCACACCAGTATGGGGTGTCTGAACACTTAGTGTGCCTAGTGCCAAAGTAGGAGATGTGAAATTTTGAGATTTGTCTTTAGAGGATCTCAAGTATTTGGATGATATTACCCGATTCTGAGAGGCTACTGACCAAGTACAGCTAATGCTGAAAGAGCTGTGAAAAACTGCAGAATCTATGGGACTTAAAATCAGTAGTGATAAAACCCGTCTTCCATAAAACAGAAATCAATGATCTGCCAGCACTGCATTTGGGTGGTAATGACACTGAATGGATGAATAGTTGTATCTATCTGGGTAGTCAGTTGACAGAAGGAGGTTCTATAACTGAAGTAATCATGTCAGATTGGTCTTGCATCAGTGGCATTTCAGCATCTTCAAAGGCCTCTATTTAGATGGTGGGATGTCTGTGTGACGACTAAGATATAAGTATTCAACACGGTAGTAATGACAGCTCTGTTACATGGAGCAGAAACATAGCTGTAAAAATAGCTGAGGAGAGAGAACTAAACAGTTTTCACTGTCCAAAGTTATGGTGTATTTTTAACATCCATTGGTTTGATTTCCTCACAAATGAAGAGCTTCTTAGACACTTCCAGCAAGTTGCAGTCTTGCATCAGTTGAGAACAAGATGACTGCAATGATAGGGTTATGTCCAATGTGCAGAAGAAGGTACGCTTTGACAGAAGGCTTATAGAGCTGAAACTGAAGGAAGTAGCGCGTGAGCCAACCACAAATGAGGTTGGAAGATGCAATTTTGAGGAATTTAAGAAGCCTAAATCTTCCCATACTGACTCTTGCTGAAGGAAGAAAACTTTCAAGGGATCATTCAAGCTGATAGTCAATTCTACATGCCACCATGGCTACATTGTAGCAACATGAATATGCTGCTGCTGTAGTACTACCGGGTACTCCTGAGCATTACTCAGGCACCTGAAATCCAGGATGGATTGACACTTTGGCACATCAGAAAGCTATGCTCCAGCAGCTCTGCCGTGTCATTTTGAGCCACCCTGTGCATGTGCCTAGTTTGGCAAGTGAAGCCTCATATCCAACGGCACCATGGCCAGAAAGAGGGCAGGAGTGCAAGCATCTCAGAGAGGTGATTAAGAAAAAGCAGAATGCCTACAAGGAGTGGAAGATGGGAGGGATCAGCAAGGAAGCTACCTTATTGAAGTCAGAAGGACCTCGGAGTATTGGTTGATCACAGGATGACTATGAGCCACCAATGTGATATGGCCGTGAAAAAAGCTAATGTGGTCTTTGGATGCATCAGGCGAGGTATTTCCAGTAAAGATAAGGAGGTGGTAGTACCGTTATACAAGGCACTGGTGAGACCTCACCTGGAATACTGTGTGCAGTTCTGGTCTCCCGTGTTTAAGAAGGATGAATTCAAACTGGAACAAGTACAGAGAAGGGCTACTAGGATGATCCGAGGAATGGAAAGCATGCCTTATGAAAGGAGACTCAAAGAGCTTGGCTTGTTTAGCCTAACCAAAAGAAGGCTAAGGGGAGATATGATTGCTCTCTATAAATATATCAGAGGGATAAATACGAGGGAGGGAGAGGAATTATTTAAGCTCAGTACCAATGTGGACACAAGAACAAATGGATATAAACTGACCATCAGGAAGTTTAGACTTGAAATTAGACAAAGGTTTCTAACCATCAGAGGAGTGAAGTTCTGGAACAGCCTTCCAAGGGGAGTAGTGGGGGCAAAAGACATATCTGGCTTCAAGACTAAGCCTGATAAGTTTATGGAGGGGATGATATGATGGGATAGCCTAATTGTGGCAATTAATTGATCTTTGACTATTAGCAGTAAATATGCCCAATGGCCTGTGATGGGTTGTTAGATGGGATGGGATCTGAGTTACTACAGAGAATTCTTTCCTGGGTGTCTGGCTGGTGAGTCTTGCCCACGTGCTCAGGGTTTAGCTGATCGTATTTGGGGTCAGGACCGAATTTTCCTCCAGGACAGATTGGCAGAGGCCCTGGGGGTTTTTTGCCTTCCTCTGCAGTGTGGGGCACGGGTCACTTGCTGGAGGATTCTCTGCACCTTGAAGTCTTTAAACCATGATTTGAGGACTTCAATAGCTCAGACATAGGTTACGGGTTTGTTACAGGAGTGGTGGGTGAGATTCTGTGGCCTGTGTTGTGCAGGAGGTCAGACTAGACTATCATAATGGTCCCTTCTGACTTTAAAGTCTATGATTCTATGAACTGTGTTTAAGATAGCTTGTTAATGTTATAGAAAAGCTTTGGTGCTGACTAACTGCAGTCAATAAGGATCTTTTAATGTAACTTCTGGTGTCTTGCTTGAATTGCAGTTTCACCTCTAGTTATAAAAGATTGCTGCTGGGACTGTCAGTTTGAGTAATTCCACATGCTTTTTAGGCCTGCAACTGTTAATGGACTTCAAGAGCACCAATTTGATAAATAATTTAGCCTTGAGCCATTTTTATTGTAGCTTCATTTTTCATATTTTGCTTCTCTGTACTGATTGTATCAAATCTAAGTCTGCTTTAAATTTAATTAAGTGTCTGGGTTTGGCAGGGGAACATGGTTTCCTAACCTATAGGAGTCTTACAATACAGCAAAGAAGCTTAATTCATACACTTGCTCTGAAAAATCAGATTTCTTTAAGTTGATATGACAGGCTTTCCACATTTAAGACAAGTTTTAAATGGCTGACTTAAAAGTTTAACCATATTGTGTGAATAAGGAAACTATAAGTGTCCAATTACTTTATCAGCACTGTGAAATGTACTTCACATTTTGTAAATCATTTTGCTAACTTATTGGATTCTCATCCAAAATAGCAGTTAAAATGGGATGATGACCAGATGAATGCTTAATACATTTTAGTTAATATGATCTATATTCTTCAAAAGAACGACAGTATTACATTTTTTTTAAATGATAAATTGTGGCCTAATCTTCAGACAACCACATCCTTCCATTCCAAGCCCTCCCATCTTGCCATAACTCTTGAACCATATTGTGAAAGTGGGCCTTTTATTTTTCACATAGTCTGCATTGGTGTTTTAGTTTCTAATTACATTGCTGCATTAAACCACTTGAAGCCAAAAATTGTGTATAATTTAGACGTAAGTCGTGTCTACACTACAGAGTTAAGTCGATGTAAGTTATGTTGAGGATCATAAACTGTTGTAATTACATTGCTTATGCATGTCTACACAACACTTCTTGTGTCGGTAGAGTGTGTCCTCAGTTGGTGCTGTAGCACTGACAGAGAGACCAGTGCACCGTGGGTAGCTATGCCACTGTGCAAATTGCCACCTTCTCCTTCTAGGAGTTCTGGGAATGGATTGCAGTGTATCATGGAGGTGGGATCACAACCCCAGCATGTAGTTTTCTCCATCCTATAATTCCAAGGGCTTCCAACTGCGTTTCATGTCATTTTTCAACTGCTCCTGTAAACTTTGCGCACGCCATCTCTGCCTGAAAGCATGGATCCTGCACTGCTCACCAGTCTTGTGATAAGTGTTATGAACACAACGTGGATGATCCTGCAGTATTTCATGAGCTGGGAATCTGAACAGGAATCCATGGTGCCTGCCCTTCTGTGCACCATGGAAAGAAACAATTCAAGATTGATGTTGGCATTCATAGAGCAGCTGCACATGGTGGACCATTGCTATTAGGCTCAGGAAACAAGCACTGAGTGATGGGATTGGATTGTGATGCAGGTATGGGATGATGAGAAATAGCTGCAGTACTTTCGTATCCACAAAGCCACCTTCCTTGAACTGTGTGCGGAGTTCACCCCTGCTCTCCAGTGCAAGGACACCAACATGAGAGCTGTCCTCACAGTGGAAAAACATGTGGCCATCGCTGTGTGGAAGCTGCAACTCCAGACTGCTACCAGTCGGTCGCGAATCAGTTTGGAATTGGAAAGTCCACTGTGGGGGTTGCAGTGATGCAAGTATGCAGGGCCATTAATCGCCTCCTGCTATGAAGGACTGTGACTCTGGGCAATGTGCAAGAAATAGTGGATGGTTTTATGGCAATGGGATTCCTTAACTACTTTGCTATCGTATTCCCTAACTACTTCTCTATGGTATTGCAGGCACTGGTGCATCATTGGGGTTATTTCACTGACATCAGTGTGGGGTGGACAGGGAAGGTGCATGAGGCACACATCTTTAGGGACACTGGCCTGTATAGAAAGCAGCCTGCAGGGACTTTCTTTCCAGACCAGAAATGCCCATGGTGATCCTGGGAGACCCAGTGTAACGCTTACTCCCATAGCTCATGAAGCCTTATACTGGAAACCTTGCCAGCAGCAAGGAGCACTTCAACCACAGGCTCAGCAGCTGCAGAATGTGCATTTGACAGATTAAAGGATCAGTGGTGCTGCCTTTTTGTCAGGTTAGACCTCAATGAGGAAAAGATTCCCATGATTGAGGCAGTCTGCTGTGGTCTGCATAACATTTGTGAAGCCAAGCGGGAAAAGTTTCCCCAGGGGTGGAGCGTTGAGGTGGATTGCCTGGCAGCTGATTTTGAGCAGGCAGATACCAGGGCTATTAGGGAGCTATTTAAATCTTGTAATGTTTTTCTGTAATGCATTCAGGCAGGCATTGTTTACTTGCCACCTTGAATGACACTTGTAATGATTCCTTCCTGAATGTTAATTGTAGTATGCAAACATGCTGATTGCCACTGTGTATGAATTTCTGCTGCAACTACCGTGTATAGGTCACAAATAAAGAATCATTATCTTTGTAAGACTAAAATTTTATTAAACAGCAATACACAGAGTAACATTTCTTACAAGGGATATGATTTTGAGCAGCACTCTCTGAAATGAGGCTCTCACAGCTGTGTGTAAATGCAGCTGTCGTTATGGAAGATGTCTCTGGGGTACTGTGATGGGCTGGGAACTTTCAGGGAATGTCTGTGGGGAGTTTGGGGAGGGCATGGAACACAGGAGGAGTTGAGCACGGATGTGTTCCGACTGCAGTGCAATCAGGGACCTGAGCATCTCTCATTGGTCCTCCCAGGAGCTTTATCATCTACTTCTGACCCTCTATTATTCTCTCCTGTCTCCTCTCCTGGCTATCCATTTCTAGTTTTTCATTTATTGTCTCTCTCCATGCTGAAGTGATGATCAGACGATTGCCGCACTTCTCGAAACATGTCCTCGTTGTTCCTCCTCATTCCCCTCTTTATCTGCCAGAGGTGATCTGCTGGTGTGTAGGAGCTGGCCCGCAAGGGCTCATCTAGAGAAGCAAGAGAAATAATACACAGAATCAATATTATGTGTGCATTCACAGTCTTGAATCATAACAGTTACATACACCTCTTTCCCACTTTCCCTTGGCAAGCATGAAGCACATCCAGAGCACTAAGCATGGTGAGTTTGGCCTGAAGGTTGGGGCAGAGGGGTGTAAGATGGGACAAAGGGTCTGGGTGGTTTCAGAAGGGCATCATTACAAGCGCATAGGGCACTATTCTGAATCCTGGCACGGTTTTCCACAGGAGGGGGTGATCTAAGCTGATATCTCACTATTGAGGGTAACTGAGGATGCAAGGCTGCATCTCCTGCATGCATGTGGCTTCAGACTGGGTCCGTATGCTGCTAGCCTGTGTGCTTGTTTGGTTCCTGCAGAAGTAATTGCCAATTGATGCAGCAAAGTTTCCTATAGCGGGGGAAGAAACAAAGCAGCTTGGCCAAGGAAAGTTTCCTAGAGATCTCTATGAAGGATTTCCAGGAGATCTTCGTGTGCATTAACAAACTTTTCCACAGGGTCTTCACTGCATAGCTGTACAGGGGAATGAGAAACAGATGCAAACATTACCGAGTGTTGTTAATTTCAGTCCCTTCTCCCATGTGCACAATGTAACCAAATAAAGGACACCTCTACCTCAAATAGCAGTACAGTATCAAAGCAAAATAATTAGTTTCCAGAGCTCCCCGCTTCTGCTTTAGGCACACCAGAGCCACAATGCTGGGACTTGCTAAACCACTCTGGGGTCCAAAAGAGGTGCTGGCTCACTGGGCCACCGGATGAGCCTCTTGCTTGTCCCATATCCACCTCCAACTCGACCTCTGTGTCCACTACTTCATCCTCTGGGTTGACTCTGCTGGCCGCTGCCTCCAGTCCCCCCGAAGTATCCGTAGAGCTCTTGCCTGTGGAGGTGGAGTCACCACCAAGGATGGCATGCAGCTCCTTGTGGAAGCGGCATGTTTTCAGCACTGCACCAGAGTAACAGTTGGTCTCCCTTGCCTTCTGGTATCCCTGCCTGCCTCAGCTCCTTGAATTTAGCACAGCACTGCTGTGTGTACCTTTTGTGCCCCTTCTGATCAATGCCACATGCAATCTGCCTCCTCTCCCCACAGATCCAAGAACTCCAGTGTACTACAGGCAGGACATGTTTGCTGTGGAAAGCTGGCATGGTCAGCTGGGAAGATCAATGTGAGCTGTCCACCCCAAGCAAACAGGAAGTGGAATTTCAAAAATTCTGGGGCTTTAAAGTGAGAGGGGCTCATACCTGTGTACCTGGCTGCAGGGCAGTGGAGTAGAAACTGCTTACCGGAGCAGTCACAATGGGCATTGTGGGACACATCCTGGAGGCCACTTAGGGGGACATAAAGCAAGTGCACTGTTTACGCTGACACTGCGTTGCTCTAACTTTGTCCCAAAAAGCTCTATGCTGTTCACCAAGGTAGTTTTATTATGTCAGCTGAGCAGGATTGTTAAATTGGCCCGAGGAGCATTGTTGTGTGTACACTTCCACTGGTTTGTCGATGAAACTTGACTTTTTTTTGACAAAACTGGGTAGTGTAGGTAATGCCTTACAGTCATGATTTCCCAAGTACGAGCACTACTTCCTTTCCATTTCAGAAAATTTTTTTTCACTTTTTAGTTATCTCACAAACACTACTAACAAGAATGTATGATCAGAAATGAAACACCAAGCATGTGCATCAAAAATACAAGTCTGTCCTATCTCATCTTTATCCTTTTAGCCCCAGCAAGATGAAAGTTACATAGCAGCATTGTTAGCATCATTCTCTTGGACTAAACATAGTCACAGATGTCGTGTCAAGACACCCAGCTTTGTCTCTTTGCTTTAGTAACAAACACAGTAAGATTTGTTAATCACCATTGGTTTCTAGTCTATGATGGTTATTGGCCTTTCTTCTTCTTTTGCTATACTGATAGCACGTTGACTCTTCATCTTCCTTAAAGTCATCAAGATGCCATATATTTGTTTTTCTCTCTCCTTGAAAGATCCAATATATGGGTATGTTTTTATGGTAGACTTAACTCTAGTTAGCTACACTCAGATTACTCTTCTTGAGTTAGCCTAGCATGAGTGAGAGCACAGGGCAGCCACAGCCACACTGTGAAATAACACTTGTTTGTGCGTCAGCTCTGGCTCTGTTTTCAGTTGTTTGTGCATTGCTAAACATATTCCATGGCATATTCCATGGTTCTTACTGCTGCAGAAACTGAATTCTACGAATTCTCTTGCCGTGTATTGTGGAAGAATTTGTATTGGGCAGGGGTGGAGGAAGTTGTGGGCAGGGATGAAAGTACGAGCAGGACTTTAATGGTGCTAGCCTGCATCCCCACTACAAACGGTCATGTTAGCAGCTAACAAGTTGTGCTCGTTAAAGTTTTAGCCTATGCCCCTTGATGGGCTAGCCAACTTTAGCTAAAAGCACCAGTGCACTTGAATTAAGGGATTTTGTGTGTGGATGGGAGTTGAGTTAGTGGCAACACTTAAATTATAACTTGTTAACTTTGCAGTGAAGACAAGCTTTATACCTTCCTATGTCGCATTCTTGCTGGCTTTTGGGAGTGAGGGGCAAACCTCAGAAGGCTTGGAGGTTCTGTCTGTTTCAGCAACCAAAGGTTTGGCTACTTATCCAAATGTATGTTTCTCTTTTTCTGGAAATCTCACATGATCGGGTTTCTTTCAAATACTTCCTGGTTTTAGTTGGGCTGAAAATACGTATGTGAGGGTGGTGTCCAATATTTTGGTACTTCAGGTTCTGAGCCATAAGGGAAAGTGTCTTAGTGTGATAAGAAATGCATATGTTTGGAAGCCGTTCTACTTCAGAAGTTTGTTTCAGAGCTATAACGTGCGTTAGGACATTTGGGAGTGTTGCTGTTTGGATGGTACTGCATGTGTCAAGATGTGGCTGGATGCTAACAGCCCAGTAACAATTCAACCAATAAACTTCACTTGGATGTTATGTTGAGGGCATCATAGAGGTGACTGAAACAAATGTCAATACAATTGTATTTCTGCATAAACTAATCTTGTAAAATGTGTTTTGTCATAAGGTCGGAGAGTGATTCAAGATCCAACCTCTATGTAAATTTTCATGAGAGAGAATTCAGCTCCTAAGGCATTAGTGTCTCCTTTAATGCTACCGCAATTGTGCCGAATATAGTTGCACATTAAGATCATAACCATTAGACCCCTGTAGGGAAAATAGTCCCATTGAGTGCCTCAGTTTTAATTTAAACACATGCCTCTTTTTGATCCTCTTTTGATGTGTTTAACCGGGAATTTTAGTTCTATGACTTATTATATTAAAGGTGAACAGCCTAATGATCTGTAGATGCCACCAGCTCATCTGAGACTGTGAGTTGATCTATTACAGAGAAATATAAAAGATTGGCCAGAAGAACACAGTGGGTTGACATTGTCTCTTTCTTGTAGTAGAATGGTTTGCCATTCAAACGTGTGGGAGAATGGAATGGTGCCAAAGTGGTATCTTTGGCACAAGCAACAAGTTTTTAACAAACTTTCATACTATGGAGGCACAGTAAGCATTTTCTCTTTTGATGGAACTGTAGGCACGGATTTCCAGCTTCCACTAACTGCAAACCCTGAACAAAAAGATAATTCCAAACAATGCAGTCATACACAAAGATGTGCTTCTAAATTTAAATCCATAAATACTCATTTATAAGAACAAGACACATAAGACAGGAAGAAATTGATCTGAAAGATGGGAATTGGCAGAGCTGTTCTGTAAAGTGCCATAATGAATAAGAACAGCCACTCAAAACAGAGAGTGAGCAACCACATATTTCTGATTTTTTAAGTCCGGTGGGCAGGAGCTTTGCTTTTCACTTCCACACAATGCTAAAATGTTTAATACCACATGTTAAGTGCTTTCCCCAGATGCTATGGTGACTCCTAAGAAGTGAAAAGAATTTGTCCTCTTTGCAGAACTTGGCTTACACACTTGCGTCTCTGGGAAATCATTTTGTACATACACGGTTTTGTAAAAGGAAGTTATGCAGGGTCAGAGTTCAGTTTAGCTACAAGAAAGGGGAGTTGTATTTGTGAGAGTTTATCTACGTGCTCTCAGCCATCTTCACCTCAAGCAAAAGCGTTTATTTTAGACCCACATTTGCATAATATAATTGTGATGGGCTCAGTCACAGAGACCCCCCTCAAGACTGTCACTCAATGAGCTGGGATACCACTGAGAACAACCCTCCTGCCGGAACAGGAGCCCCTCCACTCCTGTCTTGCTGAGTTAGACACTCCAGTCAGCTCCAGCACAGACCCAGAGGTTGGGCCACACCTCTCTGCAGTTCACTTAAACTGAGATTCACTTAGCCCAGGGGCTTCTCAGTTAACAAGGACTTTCTCAGCACCCAGTGTTCAGCCTAACCCCTAATAAATCTGTTTTACTCTGTATAAAGCTTATACAGGGTAAATGAATAAATTGTCTGCACTCTGTAACACTGATACAAAGATATGCACAGTTGTTTGCTCCCCCAGGTATTAATCACTTACTCTGGGTTTATGAACAAACAAAGTGATTTTATTAAGTATAAAAAGTAGGATTTAAGTGGTTTCAAGTAATAACAGACAGAACAAAACAAAACATGCAAGTCTAAACCTAATACATTAAGAAACTGATTACAGGTAGTATCTCACCCTCAGAGATGTTCCAATAAGCTTCTTTCACAGACTGGACTCCTTCCTAGTCCGGGCCCAATCCTTTCTCCTGATACAGTCCTTGTTAGTTCCAGCAGACATCTCAGGTGGTAAGCAGGGGTTTTCTCATGACGGGCAGCCCCTTTTGTCCTGCTCCCCCTTTTATAGCTTTGGCACAAGGTGGGAATCTTTTGTCTTTCTTGGTCCCCACCCCTCCTTTTAAATAGAAAAGTACCAGATTTAAGATGGATTTCATTATCCGGTGACATGGTCACATGTCGCTGTAAGATCCTTAGTCTCCATTCCTCATGGCCTGGCCCACATATACACAGGAAGGCTTTCAAGTAACTAAGGCCATTTACAACTGATTGTTTCTGGAGCACTGTTAATGGCCTCCACTTAATATGTTTACATCAGTGATACAAGTTTATATCTTATTCTCCTAACTTCAGACATATAAATAATACATGCAAACTAATAGGATGAACACACTTAGTAGATTATAAGCTTTGTAATGATAGACCTTTTGCAATAACAAGAGACATTTTGCATAAAGTATATTCCAGTTACATCATATTCACATTCATAAGCATATTTTCATAAAGCATATGGAGTGAAAATCACAATAATAATCTATGTATTGTTGCATCCTGTTGTCATTCCATTTTTATTTATGTAATATTTTCACCTTAGAAAATGCCACATCATGAAAGGTAAGCTAGAAAGAAATGATCTCAACATCATAGCAAAATCCTTCTGCCTGTGTCTTTTGCTTGGTCGTACATTTCCAAGGCCTGTGTTTTGCAATTAAATTCATGGCAAGTTGAGAGCTTCAGATTTTATTTTTAAATGTGTTTTGTTTCATCCTTTTGTATTTGTGTGTGTGACCTACAAAGTGGTTTGAAGCTCTCTTGCCTGCCTTTATTTAAAAAAAAAAAGCCAGGAACAAGCTTTATCACCACATTTTTATTTCCTTTGTGACTCCAAGTCTTGGGCTGTGTATACATTGACCATTTTGGTGAAATCTCCCATTGTTGCACTATATCAGTGCAGCTACACTGGTGACTGGAATGTTGGGAACACTAGTGTAAATAGGGATTGGGCATTCTTGCCACTTGATCTATGAGTCTGGCTTTGACTAGGGTTAGACAATACAGTAATAACATCTGACTCCTGTCCACTCTAATGCACCTGCTGTTGCTACTGCCAATGGAGCTGTACAAGTGGTAATGCAATGGTGGGAGATTTCCCAGAATATGCCAGTGTAGTGGCAGCCTCACAGGCCTACATGATGGCTCTCAGGGTTCCCAGCACCATGAGACACCTTGTTACCACCTGCCTCCAATATGAGGGAGTCTTGCCTATGCCTGGAGGGTGTCAGCTCCCTAACAGGACCAGCCTTTCAGCCACTCAAGCACTCTCCTCTGGGCTATGCCAGCCCAGCCCCTGACACTGGCTTCTCAGAAATCCCAGATCCTCTGCTCCCAAAGAAGCAGTGTGCCCCAGTTTACCAGATTTACGTTAAATCACCACACCTGTAAACCGCACAACACTTGTGAGCACTTATAATAAAACAAAAATAGATTCATTTAAGAAAGGTTAAAGGTATAATTAGAAATGAGAGAAACTGGTGGAAACAAAGAGTTACAATACAAACCAAAATTACAAAACACAAACCTGGGTCTCCGCTTATGAATAATTGCCTTTCCTATCTAATAAAGTAGGTCCCCCCAGACAAGTCCAGTCTGTTGCAGGGTTGGCTGGTTTCACAAAAACCAGGATCCAAATCTTTATGAAAAGATCTCTGCTCCACAAGGGTTTCCTCAGTGAATGGATTCAGAGGACCTCTCCTCTGTGTTATACTGAAACAGTCTTTTGTGACTATTTGTATAGAGGGGGAACCTGTCTATGTTCCTTTCTTCCCTTTAAGTGGTTTCAGTTGTTTGCAGTTGCCTTTGATGGTTTTCCATGGGAAATCTTAGTATTATGCAAGGCTAAACAATTGAGCACTGCATTGCCACACTGGCTAAAGAGGGTGAGATGACAACTTGTTCTTGTCTCAGTGGGCTATTACTGAGAAACAGTATCCCTGGTGACTGACCTTTTCTCCACGTCCATAAAACATACTTTTAATATAAACACATTTATTCCTTAAATAGTACCCATACATGCATCTTACAATGACTATGCATCTTGACAAGCTATGAGCTTCCCATAGATACTTGATGTAAGCAGAGTCTGAATGAGCTCTCCCCTGACATCTAATGGTGAGCTGTGGAAAAAGACTTCAGAAGCTGATTTTGTTTGCAGAGACACACCCACCCTGCCCAGCATGATGTGATTGCTTGCCCAAATGATCACTTGTGGCTGGTGTTGGATCCCCAGTCTCCTTGTTATTGGGGGTAGGAGTAATAAAGCGTTGTTATCCTTGTTGTGTGAACTGAGGGCACCAGAACTATATCTGGCATACCCCAATAGAGGGACTCACCCTCAACTAAACGGCACTTGCTAGGCAGGGGACATGGATTCCAAAGCCTAAAGAGTAAAGAGAGGTACTTGTACCTGGTGGTGTGAGCCCTAGACAGCATTTGACCCTTGCCCTTTCTATGGGTATAATAAAAGAGTTAATTTAGACTCAAGTGAGAGCCTTGTTACATGCTGCAGAGCTGAAATCACTGCTACCTAGATCTAAGTATTAGACCTACTTTGGGATAGTGTCTCTAGTGCAAGAGACTGCCCGGTATGCACCAGCAGTGCAGCTCCCCCACTAACAGCTGAAATCACTGAGAGCTGTGTTAAGTGTGTGGGGGGGCCCTGAAGACATCTTGGTGAGTGTGGGCAGCTGGTGGAGAGACGGGGCAAGCGGCCTGCAGAGAAGCCGGTGGAGAGGGCCAGAGCAGAGCCCTGCAGAGGCGTGGCAATCGGCTGTTGGGGTGATGAGCAAGTGCCCGAGCAGTGCAGCGTGTAAGGTGCCTCCTCCTCCCCCCCCCTTCCTCATGTGGTTGAAGGTGAATTTTGCAGATGAACCTCTGAACTCTGGGGCTGCAGTGGCCAAGGACAGCAACTGTGAGTGGGGTACAGAGAAGGGATGGGCACGTGAAAGGGACTTTTGGGTTGATAGACTTAAGACCCTGCGGGGAAAAGGACACTGCCCAACTTACTTGGGGGTGGGTCTTTTGCTCATGGTTCATGTTTATGAACCCTAGTTGCGGTGTTTTCCCAAATTAATGCTGAGTTAATTCCCTCCTTTTATTAAAAGTTTCTGCTACACTCAGACTCTGTGCTTGCGAGAGGGGAAGTGATGCTCAGGGGATAGTGTGTAATTGTCCCAGGTCACTAGGTGGGGGCTCGAGCTGCTTTTGTGTTGTATTGTTGAAAAGGAACCCCTAGATACTGAACCCAGCCCTTGTTGCTGCTGGCTCCACCTGGCAGAAGGGTTACATTTAGGGGGGAGGGATAGCTCAGTGGTTTGAGCATTGGCCTGCTAAACCCAGGGTTGTGAGTTCAATCCTTGAGGGGGCCATTTAGGGATCTGGGACAAAAATTGGGGATTGGTCCTTGTTAGGGGGCTTATTCCTTCACCCACTTACTTCCCTGGTTCTTCTCGCATGAACAGAGAGCAACAATACCCGAAGTCCAAAGGTGCAAACAATTCGATGTTTATTGGGGTGAACTTCCAGCAAGCATGATTCCAGTTTCCTTCCTTAGTATCCTCCTTCCCAGCTCTGACACCACAGAGCCTTACACCTGTGTCCCTGTTCCCATTTCTCCCTTTAGCCAAACAGGATTCCAGTTTCCTTACTCCCATTCCCTGTTCCCATTTCCCCCTTTAGCAAAACATGGTTCCAATTTCCTTACCCTCATTCCCTGTTCCCATTTCCCCCTTTAGCAAAACATGGTTCCAATCTCTCCACCCCCATACCCTGTTCCCATCTCTCCCTCACACACTCCCACCAAGGCCCCCCCACTTCCTCATTGACTACAGATTATATAGTAAAACTTGAGTTCGGCTTAGCTATACCTTAACCAATCATTTTCCTGAAATTTAACTAACCAATCCTAACATATTGTAACATGATTATGTAACCAATTATATCCCACCACCTTAATTAGTTTACACCCAGCAAAATTAATTATACAGCAGACAGGAACAATCACAGAACCAGACAGAGATTATACAGACAAACAATAGCAAAGTGGGAACTATAATGACAAAACAATACAGAAGTGAGGATTTCACATCCCAGTATTGATAAGTGAGTTCTTGCCAGACAGGATGCTGTTTCCTTTTACATTTTCTAGGCACTTCCCTTTCTCTGGAGGTGATAGGCATTATCAGGACAGGATTGTATTCCTAACAGCCCAATAGCACCTTCTTTCAATGTGACTAGTTTGGAATGTGAGGATGTGACCGGTCGCTTCCCAGCTTATGGCTGCCTCTGCTGCTTAGCCAAAGGCCTTAGCCTAAGAACAGGGCCTCAAACTGTCACAGCAAGAGAAGGCCCTTACACCAGCAGACAGTGATTTTGATTCTTTCTTTTATACTTCTAGAACTAGCGAAGTGATAAGAATACCCCTAAATTCTTAAAGTACAGGCCTTTACAGACAGGCCTGAATATCTATATCCTACCAGTCCTGCTTTGAGCAAGGGGTTGGACTAGATGATCTCCTGAGGTCCCTTCCAACCCTGATATTCTATGATTCTATGACTTACATGTTACTCTTTATGGATAAATATCCTCTAAGATGAGTTTGGTGTAGTGAGTTTGTCAGGTCTGAGATAAGATTTGTTCGCAAAGAACAGCAGACCCTTTGCTAAGGAGCTTTTGTGTCCCAGCCTATCATTTTCTCCTACCTTGAGAGATGTTCAGGAATTTCAATCACAAGCTATCCAGATCCAAAGGACAGGAGGGGAATGATTGTCTTTGTTTGCTTGATGGGAACAAAGGAACGGCAAATTGGAATTGTTTCTGGAAGGCCAAGCAGTGTGGGTAGTAAAATTACATCAATAGTTTCTCCTATCTCGTGTGATGGAACATGGCTCATCTAATTTACAACTAGAGACATTAAAAATAAAAGGTAGGTTTGTGACAATTACTATTATGACTTGAGTTTTATGATAGTGCCTGGTAGACTCCTGTTAGGTTTAGGATCCCATTGTGCTACACAAAGACACAGGAAGGCAGGGACCTGAGTCTAAAAGATAATGGGCTACTGGTCTGATTGACTGGTATGGCAATTCCTATGCTTCTGTAGAACTTTTTTAGGAAGTTCAGGTCAGCAGAGTTTGAAAGTGACTATAAAATATCAGTTTTAGAAAAACAGGGACTGAGAAAATGGATTGTGCCTATTTTTACCCTTTTATGCCATCTTCAGTACAGAGACCTGTTTTATTGCATTTGTTGCAATGGAGCCTTTGTGTAACTTTATATAGGTTTGGGGGGCAGTTGGCACACATGGCATAGTACCGGTTAATAATGACATGGTTTGTCATTAATTGTCCCGGTCCCAACAGACACCTTGTTTGGATCAAATGCACAGCGTTTGAGAGTTTGAATATAACTTCAATATATTCCATTTTAAGCCCCCGACTGCTGCGAGAAGTACACCTTGAGGCCTAAACAGGCTAACAGGGCCCCTTTAGCCTGTCAGGTCAGTACACATACAAATAATTCTTCCCAAAGTTTTTGTGAACAAATGGAAAAAAGTATTGGGAAGTTGAGTTTTAGAGAAGCCAGGAAGCTGTATTCCAGTTTGTTTGGCCTTCTGCTAGATTCCTAATGTAGTCAGTGCTTTATCTGTGAAATTCCCAGTGGGTCAAGAGGAGAGCTATATGCATCATGGAGACATCAGCCAAGGTAAATGACTTGTCACATTAACAAATGGATCATGAAAACTACAGAAAAACATACAGAGCAAGGGAAAGTACATTCTGTGGCTGGGAAGTTATTGAAGATTTAGTGTCATGGAACAAGTAGCTTAGAAAAGAGATTTCCCAGGCTTTGTCACACACAAAAAAAGGTCAGTGCTTTAGGTTTTATTTTAAGGGGTTACCAGTATTTGTTTCTTGATTCTTTATAGTCCATTCTCCATGGTGGAACGGCTAAGAAGTGTGTCCTCCTTCCTTTCAGCTGGGACGGCACAGGGTTTTTCCTTTGAAACCAGGTACTTCCCATGATCTAAGTCAAATACAATCCTTGAGTTAATGAAAATGATTTTTTCCCCTTCTAATTAGTTTACTAAGACCAATATTTTCCAAAGTTTTGCAGTGCCAAAATGAAAAACCCTAAAGGGAGCTATTAAGAAAGAGAGAAGGAAAAAGAAAAGCTGGGTACCTGAAAATCAGCTTGGGTAGTGTCTCAGTTTGGGCAACCAAAAATGGAGGCACTCAAAATCACTGCTGCTTTTTGAAAATCTTGGTAAGTACTTCTGGAGTTCTGTAGGAATATTGCAACCAGAGCCAAGGAGTGGAAGAATTAAACCATCTGCTACACAATATAGCTTCAAATGACAATGAAAAGTCTCTCTTTAACTGTGTTTCTTTCTTTGGCCTTCTTAAGATTTAAAAAAAAGAAGAGTTGCATTGGCTGTAAAATGCTTTGCTACTGTAACTCCATCATGACAGAGGTTAGACCCGGGGATGTTTAGAAATGTAAAAGCCTCAGTTTGGGTAAATGCTGCACTTACACACAACAATGCTTACAACAATAATGCTATTTGATAGCAAACACTGAGGGAAAGATACAGTTTTATGAAGTGTATGAATCATTGGTCTTCTGGGGAGCTAGCTTGTAGCTTCCTTCTGCTGGTTCTGTTCTAATATACTGATTTAATTTCTGACCCATCCTCTGGAGAGAGGGCTTAATAATCACAACCTTGAGAAGGCAGTGTCAGTGTTTCAAAAGGCCACACAGGCCTAGAGCAACCAGAGTTCTGGAGGGGAGAACAGACTTTGGAAAGGTTCTTGGCACACAATTCTGTCTGTATATGGATGAGAGAGCACACATTTTTGGATGTAATCTATCTGGCTAAAGGTCCCTTACGTACTTCATGATATTATGAATAGAGTACCTTCTGACTGCTACAACTATCCTAACAATTGATTTTCATCTGTAGACGGGTTAGTACTGCCAAAGAACTTTCTTGGCCCAGTTGAAATTTTGTCAGCTGGTTCTTAGTCAGGCTTATCTGCATCTCTTTGGTCCATCTATCTCTTGGTGTGACATCTGTTTAGATCACTGTGATTAGATTTCTTATGGGTTTTTTGGTACTCTGCTTTCATTCCTGACTGCAAGCAGGCCATGTTGAATTCTCTCTGAGGTTGAATCATATTTAAAGACGTATCTGTTTCTTTCCCAATGATGTTGTAAAAACAGTCAATTTGATATTAAAAGTTATTTCATATTTTATCATTTACATATACTGTTTGTTTACCATTTTGCTTAGGTTTGGACAATGAAAACTGCTCAATTGCTTTCACTTTCTGGTTCACAAGTCCTGCAATGTTTGGCCAGCACATGCTGGGGCGGGAATAATTAAATCTTAACATTGCTGGCACTTTGAAAAATAAAATTAAGGAATGCAATAAAAACATCTCTTGATAAACTTTATAAATGTTTTAAAATAAAATTTTAAATGTGGGGTTTCAGATTTCAGAAGACATTTGGATTTACTTTGAATTTTTAGGCCCTTATCCAAAGTTTAAAATCAATAGTAGTCTTTACCTTGACTTCAGTGGGCTTTGAATAAGGCACTTCATGGAGATTTTGGTTATTTTTGTTTGGTTGAGCATAACACGTCTTTATTTACTTAATCTCCCTATATCCAGTTTTCTGTCCTCGTCTGTCTGGTGCCTCTCTTCACTTCCTTTCTAAACAACTTTAGCTATTTAAGAAGCTTTTCCCTCTTAGAGAAGGGAAGAACCAAAAGTGAGCAATTGTGCGTCTATCATCCTGTTGAGATGCAAGGAAAAGAGACGGAATTCTAAAATCTGCTGATGAAAGCCTAAGGGCTGGTCTACACTGAAAAGCTAGCCGAGCATAGCTATATTTTTCAGGAGCATAAAAAATCCACATCCATGAGTGACGTCCTTAAGCTGACCTAACCCCAGGTGTAGCTAGCACTAAGCTGATGGAAGAATTCTTCTAAATAGTGTCTCTCTCGGGGAGGTGGATACCTACAGTGACAGGAGAGCCCTTCTTGTTGCTGGAGTAAATATGTACACTGAAGCACTATAGGTCTGGAGAAGGAAACCGGAGTGTTTAAGCTAAATACAAGGTGGGACAAATTGTTAAGCAGAATGGATTCACACATGTTGAAGTGGGCAATAAACAACCCAACAGTGGTGGGACAATGGAGGATTAGTAGGCAGCAGGGTGTGTTACAGGTTGTTGGAATTAACCATAAAACCAGTGTCTCTGTTAAGTTCATAGTTGTTACTGTCCAGCGGAGTTAGGAATGTAAGCTGTCTTTTGAAGGTGTTGTGCAGGTTTTCTTTGAGAACAAGGACTGATAGGTCAGATATAGAGTGATCATTCCATGAAAAGTATTCACCCACAGGTAATAGTGTTTGGGGCTTTTTTAATATCATTGTTCTATATGAGTTAATTCAAGAGGGTTTATTCTTCTGGCCTTCAGATCCTGCTCCCCGCCCCAATCTCACCAAGCTCATCCTCAGAAGCAAGCTCCCCATAGACCAGGACACACCAACTCAAAGTGGCACCAGACCCTGCCAAAATAACAGATGCCAAACCTGTAGACACATCCCCACTGCTACAATGATCAATATCCCACCCAACACACCTTTCCAAGGATCCTACACATGCCTGTCGCAACATGTGATGTACCTCATCCAGTGCACCAGATACCCCAATAACAACTGTGTGGATGAAACTTGACAATCACTATGCTCTGCAAGGGGAACTACACCTACAAAGAGTTTCATTTGTGTAAGCTTTCTTCTCGAATTCCTCCAGTGACACTGTAGGAGACACGATAATTAAATACAATCTCAGAATTGGTTGCGTAGTGGAACCTGAACTGAGAGAAGAAAAAGGGCTCCCATCTGGTAGCAAAGAGTGCATTCCCAGGGGCAAGGACTCTCTTTAGGGTCCTATAGGCTATTAGTTCCCCTCCAGTGAAGAACCTGCACCAGTGGCAGGGCTTTTTGCTGAAGCCAAAGAAGACAGCAGCAAATCCAAGCAAACTCTCTGGTGAGGCTCCTTCTAGCCAGCTGCTAAATAAAGCTGAAATCACCATGGCTGGCCTAGGTGGTGAAGATCGAGGACAGGACCAGGCAGCACTCTCCAAGGGACTGGAACCAGACCTCCCCAGTGCACCTCTGGACTCTGGGAATACACTACCCACTGACATCCATTGACGTGAGTTGGGTTTAGTGCATGGCAAAGGGAGAAGAGAAGTGGGAAAGGGACAGTTGCATGTTGGAAGCAGAGTTAATGGACTACTGCCAAAGTCACCATGGGAAATGATTTATTTGTCGTTCAAATACATATATTGTTGCTGTGTTCAATTTCCCTGTAAGAAAATGTTCATAAGAACAGCCATACTGGGATGGACCAAAGGTCCATCTAGCCCAGAATCCTGTCTTCTGACAGTGGCCAGTGCCAGATGCTCCAGAGGAAATGAATGGAATGAGTAATCATCAAGTGATCCATCCCCTGTTGCCCATTCTCAGCTTCTGGCAAACAGAAGCTAGGGACACCATCCTGCCTAATAGCCATTGATGGACCTACCCTCCATGACTTTATCTAGTTCTTTTTTGAACACTGTTATAGTCTTGGCCTTCACAACATCCTCTGGCAAAGATTTCCACAGGCTGACTGCGTTGTGTGAAGAAATACTTCCTTTTTGTTTGTTTTTAAAACTGCTGCCTATTAATTTCGTTTGGTGATCCCTAGTTCTTATGTGATGGGAAGGAGTAAATAACACGTCCTTATTTACTTTCTCCACACCAGTCATGATTTTAGAGACCTCTGTCATATCCCCCCTTAGTCCTCTCTTTTCCAAGCTGAAAAGTCCCAATCTTATTATTCTCTCCTCATACGGAAGCTGTTCCATACCCAAATCATTTTTGTTGCCCTTTTCAGTACCTTTTCCAATTCCAGTATATCTTTTTTGAGATGGGGTGACCAGATCTACACGCAGTATTCAAGATGTGGGGGTACCAGGGATATATAGAGAAGCAATATGATATTTTCTGTTGTATTATCTATCCCTTTCCTAATGATTTCCAATGTTCTGTTAGCTTTTTTTGGCTGCTGCTGCACAACTATCCATGACTCCAAGATCTTTCTTCAGTGGTAAAACCTAATTTAGATCCCATCATTTTATATGTATAGTTGGGATTGTTTTCTAATGTGCATTATTTTGTAGTTATCAACATTGAATTTCATCTGCCATTTTGTTGCCTTGTCACTCAGTTTTGTGAGACCTCTTAGTTACGTCCAAAGCAGACTGAGAGGAGTTACAAAACTATTCAAGATTGTATCATCTACAAATTTTGCCGCCTCACCGTTACCCCTTTTTCCAGATCATTTATGAATATGTTGAATAGGACTGGTCCTAGTACAGATCCCTGGGGATCACCACTGTTTACCGCTCTTCATTCTGAGAACTGACCATTTATTCCTACCCTTTGTTTCCTATTTTTTAACCAGTTACTGATCCATGAGAGGACCTTCCCTCTTATCCCATGACAGCTCACTTTGCTTAAGAGCCTTTGGTGAGGGAACTTGTCAAGGGCTTCCTGAAAATCTAAGTACACTATATTCACTGGATCACCCTTGTCCACATGCTTGTTGACCCTTTCAAAGAAATCTAGTAGTTTGGTAAGGCATGATTTCCTTTTACAAAAACCATGCTGACTCTTCCCCAACAAATCATTTTCATCTGTGTGTCTGATAATTCTGGTCTTTGGTATAGTTTCAACCAATTTTCCCAGTACTGAAGTTAGGCCTGTAATTGCCTGGATCGCCTCTGGATCCTCTTAAAAAAAAAAATTGGTCACATTAGCTATCCTCTAGTCATCTGGTACAGAAGCTGATTTAAATGATAGGTTACATACGACAGTTGGTGGCTGCACAATTTCACAGTTGAGTTCCTTCAGAACTCTTGGGTGTATGACTTATTACTGTTTTATCAATTTGTTCCAAAACCTCCTCTAATGACACCTTAATCTGGGACAGTTCCTCAGAATTGTCACCTAATGGTTCAGGTTTGGGAATCTCCCTCATCCTCAGTTGTGAAGACTGATGCGAACAATTCATTTTGGTTCTCTGCAATGGCCTTATTCTCCTTGAGTGCTCCTTTAGCATCTTGATCGTCCAGCGGCCCTGCTGGTTGTTTAGCAGGCTTTCTGCTTCTGATGTACTTGTGACACTACACCCCATATTTGTCATAGTGATATTATTATGATATGATTATGGCATAATTATGATGCATTTTGTACAAAATGGGTAATGTAAGGTGTCATAGCAAATCATAACTTTTCCAGAATATGATTATCCTATTTGTATGCATGTATCATTTTTGTATCTGAAGGTATGAATATTGACTATGTATTTGTATTTCAAATGTGCTTACTCTGGAAAACACCCTCAGCTAGCCTTTCAGATACAACAATGAAGAAGCTAGAAAGTGCTGATGGCCCCATCAGCAAAGACAATGGACCATGGAAGAGTTTAGCCTTCCTGAGAATGCTCCATCCAGCCTGTAAGTAATGGTTGCTATGACTCAGCAGGGCGTGCAAAGGCATGTGACCAGATCACATGATACCGAACTCCATTTGGATACCTGCATTTTCCACAAACTGGTCTGGAAACTGAGTTTGGAACAAAGGGTTCCTGCCATATGGTAAAGCTATATAAGGTGGGGTGTGACATCATCTAGTGGCCTCACTCCCCACGCAAGGATACTCCTGGAAACACCTGAGGAACAAAGACTGAACTGGGGAAGTGCTGGTCCCAGGCTAAAAGGATTTATAGCCTATATATGGAAACATGGTGGACAGCTTGTATCATCAGTCAGATAGGGTGAGAAACTGCTAATTCATATCCAATCTAGTATATTAGGCTTAGTTTACATTTTTGTTTGCTAGGTAATCTGCTCTGATTTGTTTGCTATCACTTAAAATCTATCTTTCTATCGTTAATAAACTTTTTTTTGCTTTATGTAAACCACTTTGCCTTTGAATGAAGTGTGTGTGTGTGGGGGGGGGGGAATCTCAGCTTGGTTAACACAGGCTTGTTGCATATCCTTCCCACATCAAGGGGAAGGTGAACTTTATTAATGAGCTTACCTTGTCAGATCCCTGTGCAGTGTAAGATGGTATAATTTGGGGTTTAAACTCCAGTGGGGGATACGAGCCTCGGGAACTGGGAAATTGGCTGGCTGTCTTTGAGTAGCTTAGGTAAGCACTCAGGTAGCTCAGTTTGGGTGTGTGGCCCACCTGCCAGAGTTTATGCTCCTTTCTATTTTCCTCAATAGGATTTAACTTCTACTTTTTAAAGGATGCCTTTTTGCCTCTAACTGCTTCTTTTACTTTGTTTAGCCCCAGTGGTACGCTTTTGGTTCTCTTACTATTTTTTTTTTAATTTGGGGTATACATTTAAGTTGAGCCTCTATGATTTCTTTAAACAGTTTCCGTGCAGCTTGCAGGAATTTCGCTTTTGGCACTGTACCTTTTTAATTTCTGTTTTTGTGTAGGGTCCCCTTTCTGAAATTAAATGCTACTGTGGTGGGCTGCTGTGGTGTCCCCCTGCCCCAACAGGATACTATATCTTATTATGTTATGGTCACTATTACCAAGCAGTCCAGCTATATTCACCTCTTGGACCAGATTCTGTGCTCCACTTAATTCTAAATCAAGAATTGCCTCTCCTCTTGTGGGTTCCAGGACTAGCTGCTCCAAGATGCAGTCATTTAAGATGTCAAGAAACTTTCTCTGCATCCGGTCCTTAGGTGCATATGGAGATAGTTGAAATCCCTCATTATTACTGAGTTGTTTATTTTTATAGCCTCTCTAATCTCCCGGAGCATTTCACAGTCACTGTCACCATCCTGGTCAGGTGGTTTGTAGTACAGTAACTGCTTGCTTAATGAAAAGGAATACTAGTGGCACCTTAGAAACTAACCAATTTATTTGAGCATAAGCTTTCATGAGCTACAGCTCACTTCATTGGATGCGCAAAAGCTTATGCTCAAATAAATTGGTTAGTCTCTAAGGTGCCACTAGTACTCCTTTTTCTTTTTGCGAATACAGACTAACACGGCTGCTACTCTGAATCCTTGCTTAATGTTATAGTTATGTTCCTGAAAAATGGATTTGCTTAACATTGTTTCACTTAAAGTTGCAATTTCCTATATATATACATACACACACTGTATAAGTTTTAGACAAACAATTTAATACTGTACACAGCAATGATGATTGTGAAGCTTGGTTGAGGTGGTGAAGTTAGAGGGTGGGATATTTCCCAGGGAATGCCTTACTGCTAAATGATGAACTAGCATTCGGCTGAGCCCTCGAGGGTTAACACATTGTTAATTTAGAGTGTGAGGCTACAAGGCAGCACGAATGGAGGGAGGGGAGACAGCATGGCAGACAGAGACACACACCCTGTGTGTGAGAGAGAGAGATGTGCATTGCCCCTTTAAGTACGCTGACACCACTCTAAGAACATTGCCTTTTTAAGTAGATCAGGAAGTTGAGACAGCAGCTGCAGCCAGCAAGTTCCTTCTGTCCTGAGCCCTGTCCTATCCCCACCCTGCTCTATATGGAGAAGGGGTAAGAAGGGGGCAAGAGTAGTGGGGAGGAGGACACCCTGACATTAGCCCCCCCCCCCCCCCCGCACAGCAAGCAGGAGGCTCCCAGGAGCAGCTCCAAGGCAGGGGGCAGGAGCAGCACATGGCTGGGGGGGAGGGACAGCTGAACTGCCAGCAATTGGTGGCCTGCTGGGCGGCTGCCACACAGGGAACTAAGGGGAGCGGGGAGCTGATGTGGGGGCTGCCAGTCCACCCTCGTTCCAAGCCCCCACCAGATAGCAGCAACAGGCTGCTCTTCCTGAAAGCAGTGGACAAAGCAGGCGGCTGTGAAACAACATTATAAGGGAGCATTGTGCAACTTTAAAAAAGCATGTTCCCTAATTGATCAGCAATGTAACAATGAAACAACATTAACCAGGACGACTTTAAGTGAGGAGTTACTGTATATCCCAAGTGCTATATACTTATTATTCAAGCACGGAATTTCTATCCATAGAGATTCCATGGTAGAGTTTTTGATTCATTTAAGATTTTTACTTCATTTGTCTCTATGCTTTTCACATGTAGTACCACTCCCGCATCAACACAACCTATTCTGTCCTTCTGATATATATTGTACCCTGGTATTATTGTCTCATTTTGTTATCCTCATTCCACCAAGTTTCTGTGATCCCTATTATATCAATATTCTCATTTATTATGAGGCACTCAAGTTCACCTATCTTATTATTTAGACTTCTAACATTTGTATATAAGTACTTAAAAAATTCATACACACTCAGACAATATTTCCCTACTGCAAGCGCTATTTCGGAGTATGATGGAATATACTCCTGTATTCACACCCTACAGACTATTGTAATCTTTGTATGAGATATGCCTTGTAAGGTATCATTTGAAAACTCATAATTTGCTAGTCAGTGTTGTCCTGATAAAATGTCTGGCACCACTGTATATCAAGTTATAAGATTCCTTGTATGATGATGATTGCATGTACAAAACTCACGTTGCATCAAACTGATCAAACAGGCTTGTCTTGAACAAAGGAGTGTATGTTTGCCTTCATTTGCATTTAACAGAGTCATCAAGCAGGAAAGGAAAACAATGGAGTCTCAAACAGGTGGGAAAACACAGCAGGGAATATCCTTCCACACAGACTCTGTCTTCTAGTCCCCAGCTGGAAATGTTTTTTTCAAAAAGGGGACTGAAACTATGAAAAGAAAGGGAAACGTCCCAGGAAACCCTCTGCCCCCCGGTCTGTCTCTGGCTTCACACCTAAAGAATACGGGGCGGCGGGGGGGGGAACATTGCATTTTTGGAGGAAAGGTTCTGACCTGAAGATGTTTGGTCAGTAGCCTTACTGGAAAAATGTGATCAGAATTTTTGCTTGAATCTGATATAGTTTGTTAGGCACTAGTAAACATTTTACCTTTATTTTTGTTGTAACCATTTCTGACTTTTGTGTCTCGTTATTTATACTCCCTTAACATCTGTCTCTTTGTAGTTAATAAACTTGTTTTATTGTTTTATCTAATCCAGTATGTTCAAATTGAACTGTCTGGGTAACTCCATTTAAAATAATCCTGGCATATTATTCTCTTAAAGGAATAATGGACTTAATATATTTGCACTGTCCTAGAGAGGTTTCGTCAGTACAGGACATACATTTTTGGAGGAAAATCTGGGACTGGAGTTGTGTTGGGGTCTCCCTGCAGTATAACAAAGGCTGATGAGAGCTAGGATGTGACTGGCAGGCTGCAGTTACACACAGACAGAGTGTGGCTTGCATGCTGGAAGTCTGTTTGTGAGCGGCCCAGGTGGGAGCTACTTCAGCACAGCATCGTAAGACACTCAAGGTTGCAGGGCAGGGATGACACAGCCCCACACTAGTCTGGATTGTACCACAGTTTGTCAAATTTAGGGAAAGTATTTGGCCATCTCAGAAGTTCTGGGTGAGGTTTAAACCATTTGTTTTAATTTTAAAGCAAGTCCTAGATCTTGGAACCTGGTCCCTTTTGTTGCCAGCATCCCCTTGCAGAAGGATTACATTTATGTCAGGTATTACATCTTCAAAATGCCATACAAATATGAATGAATCTAACTTTTCCCCACCTGCAGAGGGATGTTGTGAGGACTATATGTTTTGCCCAAGGTAGAGAATGAGCCAGTGGCAGAGGCAGGGGTTATTTTTTGGGGAGTGCTTGGATCTCAGTCTGTGTGTCCAATCTACCAGAGCCACACTGCCTGTTATATGCAAGATTCTTTTACTAACAAAGCTGCCAGATTTACCTTGGCAGGAGAGGACAAAAAGGGCCTTTATCAATTCATTCTTTCTGCAATAACAAAGGAAGTTGTGGATTCCATCAACTGAATCATTCCACAAAGAAAAATCGGTCTCTTCGTTCCTGCCAGCTACTTACTAAAAATAAACTATTCATAGTTGTTTATTAAAATGCAATCATGAAGTGCTGCCTTCTGTTCTGTTCCACATTAATAAGCAAGATATTTACTAAATCATCAACTGCCTTTCTACATTGTGAGAGCTTGCTAATAAATGTGAAATTCCCTTTGCAACAAAATGTGGAAGATTATCAAAAATAATGAATACCATTAGAGAACAATGGAACAAAGCTGTTTATTCCAGCATTTCGTTAGCACAGATGTAGTTTGCAATTTGTAAAAATTCTTTATCAGTTCTTCGTCTTTGGAAATGGGTTCTTTAGAAATCTGCTCAAGGGCTTGCACACAGAGTGTAGTAATTTCTTTTTTTTTTTAAATGGTGTTACATAATTTTGTTTAAGTAGAATTCACACTCCATAACATGTCAATGGGTGTTTTAGAAACGTCTAAGTAGATTGAGGTCCCAAATCAGGAAAGCATCCAACGAACTGCATCTTCAAACCTCCCCACACTTCTTCTGCCTTTATGCCCTGTCTCTGGGAGATCTCATTCATAAATATAACTTGAACCATCTTCGTGGTAATAACTTGCAGATTTATCTCCCTTGGAGATTTACCTCTGGACATGTCTCCTGCCGCTCAAACTAAAATCTCAGCTTGCCTTCTCAACATCTCCTCATGGATGTCCAGCCATCAGGTAAGCTAGACATGGCCAGAACAGAATTCTTAATATTTCCATGCTCCATACTTTGTCAGTCACTGTAGACAACACCACCATCCTCACTCTCATTAGGCTCATAACCTGGATATCTCTCGATTCAGTTTTTTCTCTAGATTCTCACATCCAGTCTATGTCTACATCTTGCTGCTATTTTCTGTGTAACATTTCTGAGACTGGCCTTTCTTCCCCATCTACACAGCTAAATCTTTTGTCCAGGTCTACTCATCTTGTATCTCACCTACTGCAACCTCCTCCTCTTTGATCTTGACAAATAGTCCATTTTTATACTATTTATATCCATTCAAAGTGCAGCAACAAAGATCATTTTTATAAATTCCAAGGCGAGAAGGGACTGCTGTGATGATCTAGTTTGACTTCTCGTATAACACAGGCCATAGGACTTGACTGAAATAATTTCTAGAGCACAGCTTTCAGGAAAACATCCAATCCTGATTTAAAAACAGTAATGGAGAATCCACCACGACTCTTAGTAAATTGTTCCAAAGGTTAATTACCCTCACCATTATATAATTATACCTTATTTCCAATCTGAATTTGTCTAGCTTCAACTTTAAGCCATTGGATTATGTTATATGTTTCACTGACATGTTGAAGAGCCCATTAAATATCTACATGGGGAACAAATATTTAATAAAGACTGTAATCAAGTCATCCCCTAACCTTCTCTTTAAGCTAAATAGATTGAGTTCCTTGAGTCTATCACTGTAAGGCATGTTTTCTTAGACTTTAATTCTCATGGCTCTTTTCTGAACCGTCTCCAGTGTATCAACATCCTTGAATTGAGGGATTCCAAAACAGGACACAATATTCCAGCAGCAGTTGCACCAGTGCCAAATACAGAAGTAAAATAACTTCTCTTCTGCTCCTCAAGATTCCCTTGTTTATACATCCCAGGATCACATTCGCTCTTTTGGTCACAGAGTCTAATTGGGAGCTCATGTTCTGCTGATTATCCACCATTACCCCCATGTTTTTTCAGAATCCCTGCTTCCTGGTATAGAACTCACCATCCTATATGTATGGCCTACATTCTTTGTTCCTAGATGTATATATTTACATTTAGCCATGTTAAAACACACACTGTTTGCCTGTGCCCAGTTTACCAGATCTAGATCGCTCTGTATCCGTGACCTGTCCTCTTCATTATTTACCACGCCCCAAATTTGTGTAATCTACAAACTTGATCAGGGATTTTGTTTTCTTCCAAGTCATTGATAAAAATGTTAAATTGCAGAGGGCCAAGAACCAATTCCCATGGGACCCCGCTGGAAACACACCCGCTCAATGACAATTCCCCATTTACAGTTACATTTTGAGACCTATCAGTTAGCCAGTTTTACATCCATTTAATACGTGCCATGTTAATTTTATATCATTCCAGTTTTTTAATCAAAATGTTGTGCGGTACCAAGTCAAACGCCTTACAGAAGTCTAAGTATATTATGTCAACACTATTACCTTTATCAACCAAACTTGTAATCTCATCAAAAACAGATACAAGTTAGTTTGACAGGATCTATTTTCCATTAAACCCAACTTAATTTGCATTAATTATATTACCCTCCTTTAATTCTTTATTAATTGAGTACCATACCAACCACTCCATTATCTTGCCCAGGATCTATGTTAGGCTGACAGACCTATAATTATCTGGATCATCCCGTTTATGCTTTTTAAATATTGAAACATTAACTTTCTTCCAGTCATCTGGAACTTCCCCAGTACTCCAAGACCTACTAAAAATAAACATTAATAGTCCAGATTGGACCACTTCATCTTCTCTTTGCATCCCTCCATGGACTACCCATTCTCTACTGAATCAATAACAAATGACTTGTCTTCACCTTTCAGGTCCTTTCATGGTCTATCCCTGTGCTAGCTATCATCTCTTATACAGTAGCAAGATGCTGAGTCTGTCTGTCTGTTCTGCGTATGATGCCAGTTTTGATTGCCTATTTAAATATTTTTCCAACAAGCACCTTTGCATTTTCTCTCCAGCTGCCCCTTTTTGTCTGGCAGAAATGTCGTTTAAATAGCTGCAAGGCCACCTCATTCTCCTCTCTTAAATCTTTATTTTAAACTCTTCCCTTCCATGATGCCTGTGGAAAAAAATCTCAACAATGGGTAAGCAGCTGGTGTGCTGTGACCACTTCTTATCATGCTGACCTGCATTGACTCCTAGTTGCCTTGTGCTGCTTCTCCCCCACCTCCCACCAAATTTGTTTGTTTGCATCCACCTATTGCACATAGTCTTATCCTCAGATTGTACACTCTGTAGGGCAGGCACTGTTTCTTTGTTTTGTGTTTGTACAGCACCTAGCACAGTGGGGCCCTGGCCTCTAGTGGCTACCAGAATGCAATAGTCATTAATCCCTGTTCAGGAAAGCATTCAAACACATCCTTAACCTTTAAACATGTGTTTAATTCCCACTGAAGTCAATGGTACTTAAGCACATACTTAAAGCTAAGCATGTGCTTTCCTGAATCTGGGCCTTAGATTGTAGCCTCACAATCTAACAAGCTGATCAGATGATGAATATCTGTGTGTGCACCAGGATAGCATAGATTACGCAATATAATCAAGAGTATTACTATTCGATTACTATTGACATTTTTATGGCATCTGATGTTGTGATTACCCACAATAATTCCTTTCATTTCTATAGCATCTTCTATCCTACAATCTCAAAGCGCTTTACAGACATAAAAGGCCACGTTCTATGAGAGGCTGAGAATTTTGGGAGCTGCAGGATTAAGCTCTAAATAATTGCTTAACTTTTTTTAAAAAAAGTCTTTGCTTGCCTGTTAACAGAGTTAAATTTGAGTTGGGAACAGGTTTCAGGTTTGTTCCATTTATGCAATTCATGATCATTTTTGTTCCTCATTTCTGAAAATAGCGGTAGTTTGGTTGGCATCCTGATACTGCCTGGGTCACGTACCCCAGCACTGTGACTTCATGACACGGAGGCATGGCTTTGGAAGCTCATTCCTTCTCATTTGTGAACAGCACTTGATACAGATAGAGCAACATTATCTCACTGTTATGTAATTGTCCTGCAGTAGTTCTAAGGCTACAGTGATAGGTGCCATGCAGATCCATAGTAACAAACCGTTCTTGCTCTTCTACAAATAGACAAGACAGACAAAGGAAGTATATCTCTGTTTTATAGTTGAGGAACTGAGACCCAGAGACTTAGGCTGTGTCTACCCTGCCCCACTGTTTGCACTACAGGTGTGTCAATAGTGTACACCAAAGGGCTGCACTGTAACTCCCCCTTGTGGACACTGCAGATGTGAACTAAAAGGGTCTTGGACTAGTTCACATTAACATGGCCCTATTTGAAGGGGATTACGTGGATGCGAACTAGGAACCTTTTAGTTCATGCCTGCACAGGGAAGTTACAGCACCACACTTTAGGGTGCACTGCTATTCACACCCCTGTAGTCTGACCTGTGGGGCAGAGTACACAAGCCCTAAGTAACTTGCCCAATGTCTCATAGGAGTTCTGCAGCAGAGCTGATGATTGAACCTAGATCTCCTGAGTCCTAATGCAGTGCTTTAGCCACAAGATGATTCTTTTTCTCACATTTGTTCCCTTTCCCTCCCAGCCTTGATAATTAAGCATTTTCAGTGGAGAAAATGTTGGGGAACCCAGTATCAACACTCACCCCGCCCTTTTCTTTTGTTCAGCAATCTGTATTTGGGAGAATCTAGAGGTAGTCTCCTTATGGTGACAATAACGATAGGTTGAGAATTCTACCTGATGATATTCCTTTGTACTGAAGATGTTTTCACCACAACCATATTCAGGCAACAGAGCCAGAAGGAGAGTGGCCGCACAGTCTGAATCTTTACTGCTGGAGCACCTAGATCATCCATCTCATTCAGGCTCTTATGCAGCAAAGTACTTCAGTGCACATTTTTAAGTTTGTACCTCCAACTGACATCAATGAGACTAATCATATGACTAAAATTGGGCCAATACCTTGCTGAATCATGACCTAAAGCAGGAGTAGAAGAAGTCAGTGTGGCCACTTGTGTACCCAAAGGTATCTTATTTGAGACATTGAGTATGCAGAGATTGATTTAAGAATCTGGAAAGAATTGTCTTGTTAAAAATGTCATTCATATCTTTTTTTTTTTTAAAGGGTGGTAACTGTTGGCAATGAAAACTATTCTATTCTTTCCACAGGGACCAATCAATTCCACAATTTATATTTTAAAATGCTTGTCAGTTTCTTTGAGGCGATTAGCAGACTTTCCAATTGGCCTTTAAAACCTTTCACAATTGGAAGGCTATGCAATGCAGGTATTGATACAACCTGTGAAAGTGACATCCTGGGCTTCCTGATGCACAGTTTGTGGGATAAACATATTTTGCTTTTGAATGGAAGTACTTTTATCCTTCTAAAGAAGCCAACACCAGAATTAGAATGTCTTTGGTTAAATTTTTTAAAATTCATACCTTGTATAATTCCTCCAAAGGGAAATGTACTGCAGTGTGTGTTCTACTGCATTAGAGGGGGGACAGGACACTTACAGTATGAAAGAAAATGAAAGGAAAGTTATTGGCTAAGCAGTTTATCCCCTATCCATCAATTCTTTTAGTTGTGAAATGTTTTCAGATCTGTTCATTTGTTCTGTGCTTCAATACCAATTTCTATCATTTTTCAGTGTGGCTCGAATAGTTTGTGAATTACCCATTTACATGTGCTAACTTTACACTGAGAAAAAGCAGTTTAATAAATGTTCCTTAGATATAGATTTTGTTTAACCTTTATCTTAAGAAAAGGTGAAAAATCAATGTTAGAGGGAAAAGGACAGCAGTCATCTAACTTTCATTTGAAAAAAATCTTTCTTTTATCTCAAAAGGCATATGGAGCTTTGATAGATTAATTAGAGGTTGAAATGTGTTTGTTACCTCCTTTTTGCTTGATCAGACTACCTTGATCTGCTTATCTCCTCTTTTAGATCAATTTCTTCATGAACAGATGAAATGCTTGAAAAGATTTACTATGTGAGTTGAAATAACTTTGTAAAACACTTTATTTAGGAACTGCTTTCTATATATTGTGGTGAAGAGAAGGGGCATTGCTCCCGATTAAGGGTCAGATTCGGGACTCCTTATTTACTTTGAGTAATACGTTGATCGAATAGTCATATTTTTTTTCAATAGGGCTACATAAGGAGTAGATTATTACTCAACGTAAGTGAGGGGAGCTCAATCTGTCCTTTGTAGGGACATTCTTTATACAAACTAGCTTTGTTATTTAGGAATCCATCTTTTCACTCCTCACCTGAACATGTTGCATACTGCATAGTATTAGGTTGCATACTCTTTATCTGTATGGAACCTAATAATTATCTCAATAACAATCAAAGGTGTTATAAGCAGAGGATAACAACTTCAGCTGAGGAGTAAGTGTCAGTCCAATAAACTCTTCTGAAAGTAAGATCTAGTTTCATGAGTGTCCATATTCATACAAAATTCGGTGAAGAGATACAGAAAATACAGTGTAGTAACAGGAATTAGAGTATAATCTCACTAATTACCACTTTGCTACACCTGAGCACTTCATAACATGCACAAAAGGGCTAGTGATCTATCCCCACTTCTCAAAGATTTAGTAGAACATGCTCTAATGAGGTCCTGTGTTACTAAGATCCCATTATTGTTACAAAATATACTAAGTTACATTTACTGGTAAACTATTATTCAAACTAAACTAAGTTGAGCAAAGTACACTTATGATGTATCGATGCTTAGCCAGTGAGGGGCGCAGTTCTGCCCCCATTATATGAAGTGTGGTGCATTCCTTTCAGAGTAATCAACCTGAGTGAGGATGACCAAGCTAGGCATTGAGTCACAAATTCAGTACTTGGCAATGGGTCTGCCAGTCTGTCATTATTGCAAATTAGCCAGGTGCTTTGGTATTTCTAAAAATAAGAGTCTAGGTTTTCCACTGTGTTTTAGTGAATCATTATGGAAAAAGTACTCTTCTGCTTTATTGACCCAAAGATGCTAATTTAGGGCTAGGCTGGGACTTTGCCACAAGCCCTGAGTGGGGGCAGCATGCTGCTGTGCTATCCCATGAACAGGCTAGGAACGAGACCATGACTCAGACAACCGTCTGGTCTCTGCTCCCCCGTTTGTTCTGGGATTAGGAAGGGGATGAGACAGGCGCTAGAATATACCACATGTGGCACAGATTACCTCCTCCTCCAACCAGCTAACGTACATATGCGGTGCAGAGTCAAGGCTTTATCCACTTCTTGCTCAACTGCTTGGGAGGTCAGGAACAGCCACCACACAGGTGCTGCTTTTTCCACAGCACTGTGATCCATGATATGAGTAGCCCATTAAGAGGAATAAAAGGTAACACTTGTGAATGTCCACATTTTAAATATCACAGTGTGCTGTCCATGGTGCTATAGCTAAAGGTGTGCTAATATTTCCATGATAAACTCTGGTTTATGCTTGTTCATGCTTGGCTCTCTCATACTATTCTGGGCACAGACTTGGCATGCAAAGTCTTAATCTGTCATGCAGATTTTTTTTAATGCTAGATGTGGGAATTTTCTTTTAAAATTATGAAATTGTCAAATATAAGTGCTGGATTTTTTCCCCCACTCACAAAATTCAAAGTAAGGGAAGGACTAAAACCACCATACTCTCATGGATGTAATTTGACCATGTAGTTCAATAAGAGAAATTTAACCTCAATTCCAGCACAGTTCTATGTAAAATTTGTGTGCAGAGTCAATGGAATCATGTATCCCTTAGTTACTTCATTGATTTTCCTCAACATTGTGTACTCTATAGCCTCTCCTGGATCAGGAAAATTAGTGTCTTCTGTCAACAATGCTATTGAGAAACTCGGGCAGTAGTTCAAACTGGAGGAACACTTTTTAGTTCCTTGGAGGTGTCCTGTGAGATTTGCAACTGACCTCATGTAAACTGTAAGTGATTGGTGTTTGTTTTTTTTTGTTTTTTTTTTTTTTGTTTTTTTTTGTTTTTTTTTACTGATGAGATAAGAGCGATCTGGGTTCTAGTTCTGGGCCTTGCTTTGTGACTTTGGGCAAATCATTGCTCCCCTCTGTCTCATTTCTCTTCCCACCCTTTCTCTCTGGTCCATTTAGATAGCAGTCTCTTTGGGGCACAGACTGTCTCTTAATGTTTGTACAGTGTCTACCCCAGTAGGGCCCCAATAGCAGTACTGTAATTTAAATGCAAAACAATAAGAGAGAACTCAAAAGGCATTGGACAACTTTTTTTTTTTCACCAGACTAGCAGAGTTAAAAAGATGGAAATACGAACATGTATATCACTAGCATAATGATGATGCTCTGACCTGCACCTGGTCAGTAACTCCCCTGAGAACCCATGTATATGAGGAACAGGATGGGTGACTGTGACCCTAAGAACCCCTAAATGCCAACTGGCAAAAGGTCACTGTTCTGCAACAGCAACTCCTACCAGGCCTGACAAAGTCACAATTGCACAAACACACTGCTTTCATAATATTTACCCTAAAGGCTCATGTGAGTGTCTAATGAAAGTTTAAGTCATACCAATCCTCCTAATTATTGCATGATAGATGTACATGTGATATTTAAGAATGTGTGTGTGTGTGTGTGTGTGTTCTGGAAATGTGTTTAGGCTCTGTATCCCAGGCAGATTTGGCAAGCTGGTTTTGCCAAACAAAGGGATGTGGGATCACCTGCCTTGGTTAATGTGTAAACTAAGTATTATAAAGCCAGAACAAAGAGAACTCCCATTTACATGTGAAAGTCAGCAGGAAAAACAGATTGATGGGGGGATGTGAAACAGAGGAGTATGGGAGACATTTTGGATACAGATCCCCATGAAAGAAACCACAGGGGTCGTCCTGACTGGGAACAAAAACATCACAGGCTGAAATGTAAGCAGAGAAGACCCTGGGCACAAGAATGTGCTTTCTGGAAAATGCTTTATTGATCTCTCTCAATTTAGAAAGAGAACTTTATTTTCCACTTTTTTAATAACCACGCACAATACAGCCACTTTCTTAAGTTCTCTGCAACCAAGCTTTTGAAGGCTACCTGTGAATTAAAAACTCATTAATTTAGTGGTGACCTTGTAAATCCTGACTATTGTCAGGAAAGCATTTCAATGAATAAAAATAATTTCTTTGAGAAACATTTCCCATTTGATTTATATTTTTAAAAGAAAATTGTAAAACCAATTTGACTAATTAAAAAGGTATTTTCTTTTCTTTATCTGAGAGGAAAAGATAAGGATTCTTTCTGTGTTTTGTTCCATGTTGTTGCATAATATGAAAGCTACAAGGTTATTCTGATGTCACGTATATGATACCTTTTGTTTCCCCCTTTCATTCACAAAGTGTATTCTTCTTTTGTTCACAAAAGATAACAGAAATATAGATAAGAGCGCAGATAAAGGAAATTGCACCAGAAGTAATTTCAAATTTATTCTTTTAAAGACTGTATCCACTGACACCAACTTTAATTTTCTTAAAATAAAAGAAATCTCGACACTACATAGTTATCTGAGTTAATTGACATTTCTGTGGGGCACATTACCTTAGTGTTTGTGATGCTCAGTATTAAAAGTACTTCATTTACCTCTTGACACAACTCTTCTGTCTTCTTTTGAAAGTGATCTCTGACCTTGGAAGGGTGTTGATGGATGATGTCATTAATGCAGTTTAGACAGGAGTATTTGTTTCCACAGTTCCTTCTATTGGTGAAGAGGTGAGTTCAGTCTGATATCCTGGAGGATTTGTTCCATAGGTGTGTACTCTGACTTTGGTTATAACGAAACCTTGTTTCTGTCCCTACTGAGTGCACTGGTAGGGAGAAGAGAATGTCATGGAGATAAGTCTTTAGTCCTTCTGGGGCTTTGAAGAAAAGGCTTAAGATTTTGAAATGGATCCAGAATTTGAATGGTCGCCAATACAGAATAAGAAGCTCTGGCCCATGTGTCAGTCCCAAGGATAGTGAATTCTTGTAGTCTAGTCTGGAGGTGAAAATTATATGAATTGGTGTTGCTGGGTTAAGAAGAAAAAGCAAAAGAAATAATTTCTAGTATGTCATCACAACTTCCTGATTATCCAGGAGTATTGTAAAAACTCTCACCCCTGGTGGGATGAGAAATCTTCTATGAATGGTGAAGTCAAGTTTTCATCTCATTCTTCAGTGCTGTTTGCCTCCCAGCCAGTATCACTTTTGTCTGATACGAAAGCTACAAAGTTATTCTGGTGTGTCAGGTGTATATGATACCTTTTTGTTTCCCCCTTTCATTCACAAGCTGTACTCTTCTTCTTTTGTTCACAAAAGATAATGGGTTGAGCCAGGCGGCACTTCATCCACTCCCTACTACGCTCAGATGTTCTGTCATTAGAGGAATCACATTGTCCACGCTGATTAAGAAGGTGATGCAAAGGTGAATGTTGTCCATGTGCTATTAGCCCCCAGGGCAGTAGTTGCACCACATAATGTGCCTTAGGGTATGTCTACTCTACAATTGGGAGATGATTCCAGCACATTAGGCATATCCAAACTAGCTTTGATCAAGCTAGTGCACTAAAAATAGCAGTAAAACCTCAGCAGCAGCATAGGCTAGGTCCCGAAGTACACACCCAGGTTCCCAGATAGGATTATATTCTTGGTGGGTAGCCACTGCTGTTATCTGTGTTGCTGTGGCTTCAGTGAACTAGCTCAAGCAAGCAAGCTCAGGTGTCCTCTCTATGTGCTGCAGTCACACCTACTGACTGCAGTGTGGACATACCCTCAAAGACCTCATTTAGATGCTGAAGAGAAAAGCTTATAGGATTGACCCATGCAGGACTCCAAGGGCTCTTGGAGTGGATTGGCCATGGGTATTGTATTTTCTCCACTGTAATTAGTTTACATACATGATATTGCTGCAGTTGCAAACAGCAGAGATGCTTGGCTTGGTGCTTAAATGAAAAGGAGGCTTTGTCAGGGTATGATTTAATTGGGGATCGGTCCTGCTTTGAGCAGGGAGTTGGACTAGATGACCTCCTGAGGTCCCTTCCAACCCTGATATTCTATGATCCTGTGAGAGCCCTGAAACTCCATCCTGCCCAGTCTGAAATAGCCTGAAGTTGTTGACCTTATAGACATCCTGCAAAGCCAAAAGTTTATCATGCTTCTTGGGAAGAGAAGGGCTATGGGTGAGGGTTGGTAGGCTCAGGGAGGATGGAGTATTTTAGTGCCTCTTTTGGTTGGATATTTTGCTATGTGGTAGGGCAGGAGGGATGAATAATGAGCTGAACTGGTATTTATTGTGTTATGTAAGGTTTTGCAAAAGGTTTCTATAATGTGGAAGAGCTATATTTTTCTTGTCAGTTATTCATCAAAATACATAAATCATTTGTTTGCCGTTGTTTTTCTTGTATCAGCACAACGTATGAGAAATACACAAAGGATCGGATCTGATAGCCACTCTGCATGCAGAAATCCCAGTAACTTTAATTGGAAATTCACAAAGAGTACAGCTGCAGGAGAAGGCCCCCACCCCTCCATGAATGCTGGCCAATTAAAATATATGCAGATTTACAAAGAATGGGCCCAGTTTCACAAACACTGAAGCATGTGTGTAACTTTACTCTTATGAGTACTCCCATGGATTTCAGTGGGATTACTCATGTAAGTAAAATCATACACACGCATGCTTTTTCAAGATTGGATCTTGTGTATATTTCACAGCAGTTATTAGGTGTCATGACTATATTAGGGAAATTGCTCATTACCTAAAATCATTTGAACTAGATTGTTAACAATCTACTATATTTGTAAGTAGGGGAGAGATTTTGTAAGGCACAAAGGGGAGGTAGGCACCAACTCTTTTTTGTGCCTTTGAAAATCTTCTAAGTCATCTAACATAAATCTGCTGCTTCTTTCCTTGTGCAGAAAAATCCAAACTCCACTAAATAAAGAACCCAATCCTACTCCAATTAAAGTTAATGGGAGTTTCATTATTTATCTCCATGGAGGTAGGACTGGCTCAAAAGGAGAAGCACATCTGAGAAATGTGTAGAGAAATCCATGTTTTCTCATAAATTTCAAACTAAATGGGCTTTATCTAGAGACTTACATGTGTGTGCCACCAGACCTCATTTAAGTAAGTTCTTTCCAAAATGGTATGGTCTTATTTTATATCATTTATCCAAATACATAAGACCCTAAGCGGGAGGGAGGTTTAAGTGCATTGAAAATGGAATGAATTCTTTGTTTTTCCTTTGGCTTCTTCCATTTGTAATACCGATAGGCAAGTACAGCTTTTCGTACGTTAATCAGACTCTGGTGTTCACCAGTCACTTACTAAAGACCGAAAACACCGGTCACTTTAAATGGCTGACCATGTAATACCATGCATCCTGAATTATTCCCAATTCAATGGGAGTTTTGGGTACTGTGGAAGTGCCTCATTAGCACTAGATGTGAGACAGAGTAGCTTGGTTGCACTCTTGGTGCCCTAAGATCCCATCAGTGACCTGCTGCAATTAACTGCAGTTCTCAATGGGATAATTGACCATTTGAATAATGTATGGAGCCTGTAACAAGCTGGCCTTCTCCCCAGCTCGCAGAGGACCCACTGCCACACCCAGAATCTCTTTCCAGGCAGTTTTATTTCTCAAAACATAGGCAAACACAACAAAACAGTTTTTCTGCCCATCCTGGGCTACAGCTTCAGGGTTTTTCCATCTTTATCTTTCAGTCCTTCCATGCTCTGTTCACTGAGCACTGCCACCCAGGGCTTTTCTCCCTGGAGGTCCTTTTTTCTCCAGCTGGTTCCCACTGTCACCCCTCCCAGAGGACACTGGCGGTCACTCCCAGGGAATTTTCTGCTTTTGACCTGTTTCCCTATTCCCAGGGAGCCAGCACTGAGAACCCCATGTCTGCTTTCTCTGCCTCTTTCCTGACTAACTCTCAGATGTGATTCATCCAGGCTTCTTCTCCCTAGAACCCAGGGGGCTTTTTCTTATAGCCCAATTGGGTGTGACCAGACACAGATATACTGGCCCTGTTGTCTCTTAAAAGCCCAGTGCCACCCTGTGACAGAGCTCCTTGTTCCTAGCTAAATTAAACAGATAGTATAAGAAACGGCTCTTGATAAGAGGCTCAATTAAATGAGACAACTAGTGGATGTTTTACTCCAGATAATTTTTCTAAATTGGCTTTGCCAACTTGAATCTATCCAAGGTAGGGTTTTCTGTAGGATCTATCACTATAGATTGAAGTATTCCATGAATGGAATGACTGAATCTTTAAGGGGGAGGTGTGGAGTTTGGGGAGGGGTAGAATTATTAAAAGTAAGTCTGAATATTGTATTCCCATCTGTTCCTGCTTGATACTATTTATATTAAAGCAAAGCTGGATGTATAATATTTTCATAAATAATAGAAGAGCCATAATTCCTTAAAGTGTTTTCTGAAATGCACTCATATTTATTTTGACTTTCAATATAAAAAATGTCAAAATTGATTCAGTGTGCTTATTTTAGATGTGGTCTGAAGAGAGAACACCAAGTGCAGTCCAGCTAGAGAGTGAGAGAGAGGAATTTCTTCAGACAGCAGAGAATCTGGGACACTTTCATTTTAGGCTGAAGTGGTGAAGGACAGGACCTTAGATCAGGAATGGGGGAATAGGAAGGAGGATAAAGATGACTTTACATCATTTTTATATATCCAGACTCTGGGGATGAGAACAGCGTTCAGTGTAATTTATAGTAGGCCCTGTGGCTTCTGTAATTTACACTCTGCTGCAAGAGTTCTCTGTCAGCATAGAATAGCCGGAGCACAGTGGTCACTGATTGCTCCCTTATTATTTGTGTTTCCTAGGTGCTATGGTAGCCAAGTCATGGATTGGGACCCCACAAAAAGGCAGTAGCTACCCCCAGGAGTTTACAGTCTGAGTTTGACTAGAAACAACAGCTGGATATAAACAGGCTGATAGGGAGTACAAGGAAACAATGAGCCATCAGTCAGCATGATAGGCTTTGCACTACTTTGAGTAACGTACGGAGCCCCTTACTCCTGGATAGTCAGATTACAAAAGAAAAGGCTTTGCAGCAGGTCATTTTCCATCTGGGAAAGAAATATTGATGAGACAGACCTAGGATAATTTCCAGTGTAATTTATTTACAAAATATACACAAGGCCTGTTTACCTTGGAGGGCAGGTTACACTTTCATTTGCAGAAACCCCAGCTGAAGCACTACTGAGTCATGCCCTGTTGGCCAAGAAGCAGACCTCCCATGATCTCCGCCTCCTTTCTTTCTTTTTGCACACTCTATTCCTTTCTCCTGTCTGTGCTCTACTGTCCTGAGAAACCACTTAGATGATCTGGTGGTTCCTTATGCTTTAAGTTCTGTGTCTCTATGACACTTAGCTCCAAGTCACTAGCCATGGATCACATGGACTACTGTTGGTGGGCCTGGTACTACCCTTCTTTTTACAACTGCTCTGTAACACACAGAAATCTGAGAGGTTTTACTATACCCAGTGCCCACTGGTTCATCTGCTAGGACCCATCTAGACAACAGAGGATGCATAACCCACACAATTTGTGTAACATCTGCCCCTTGCCATTGTTTTGCATGGGAGAGGTGAGAGACTCTGGTTTTTTTTCTTTTTCCCCCCCAGAAGGACTGGACATTTCCATTTCCCTCTCTCTATTTATTCATGGACCGCATTTTCTCAGGCCCTGGAAAAGTAGGTTGTCCTCCCTCTCCCCACAACTGGCAGTCCGTGCCTACTGTCATGCATTATGGTCTCAGCAGCATCAAGTGCTCTTTATATTTTCCCTCAAGCTCTAAAGGAGATGGTTTCATAGTTTACATCCTGTCTGTCTTTTTTTCTTTTTTTTTTTTTAAAATAGACATACTCTGCCACAGTCAGAGGCCTTGTCCATATATTGAATATAAACGTTTATCTTTTCTACTTTAGAAGTCATGTGTATCTTCACATTGTTGTTACCAATGACACAGTATCTGAAGATAAACCTTCCCTGAAAAACATTTAATCTTCTTTGAAAGAAGTAAAATGAATGTTTTGTGACTGACAGAATGTCTTTTTTTTTTTTTTTTTAAAAAAGCATGCATATCTCTGACCTGTCTTAAAAATCTCCTCCTGTTCTCCACAGTGCTGAGTCAGACCTGTTTGAAGGTGCACTTCTTTGTGTTTTCTTGTAGGTGGTATGGCATACTTGTATTGCAGGTGTTTGAATGTTAATGCTCATGACAATGAAAGACTGATAGCAGTAGCTAAGTGTAAGTATTGTGTGGTCTAACATTGTGCAATACTTTCTGATTGGATCTCCTACAATCTCATTTCTACCCTGCTGTTCTAATCTTTGGGATTTTCTGAACAGAGGCTGGCAATCTTTGGCAAACTGTTCAGTAGTCCTGTGATGTGATCAAACCCAGCAGGTGCTTGGCTGAAGCCATCAAATTCATTTCACTAGTTTCAGTTAAAAAAACAAGGCACGTATTCTGCAATGGTGTTAAGTGACCTTGCGTGTGTTAGCACAGACAGGCACAGCCCTGGAATAATGACACTGGTACAAGATGAGTAAATCAAATAAACATTTCTTTTTATTTCTGGGAAAGGAGACAGAGGCAGGTCCCTTCCTGCTGTTACAAAACTTTTCCCTTCCTACGACAGGTAAGATGAATAGACCCCTCTGAAACATGGGAGTTACTTCCTGAGACACGGGAGTATCCATACCCTTTAGGGGCCGTCTGTGTTTGCGCCAAGAAACACCCAAAAACAACAAGGAGTCCAGTGGCACCTTAAAGACTAACAGATTAATTCAGGCACAAGCTTTCATGGATAAAAAACCACATTATATACTGAAACATGTCTGTGTCTTGAATTTTCACTCCATGCATCTGAAGAAGTGGTTTTTTACCCACGAAAGCTTATGTCCAAATAAATCTGTTAGTCTTTAAGGTGCCACCGGACTCCTGGTTGTTTTTGTGGATACAGACTAACACGGCTATCCCCTGATACAAGAAACACCCACTCATTCCACCAGTTCAGTAATTCTGTTACATGCGTATGGCTTCTTTTTAGTGTAAGCAAAGCCTAAAGACACAAACTGTGCAGAACACAATTGATAGAAAGGATAGTCCAGTGGTTAGGGCATTAGTTTGGGACTCCAGAGGCCTGGGTTCAATTCTCTGTTCTACACCAGACTTTAAGCATGACCTTGGAAAAGTCACCTAGGCTATATCAACACTGTGAGCTGGGGCTGTGATTCCCCTGTTGGTATATAGATGGTAGCATGAGTACAAAGAGCAGTATAGCTACAGTAGCATGGGTAGTGGCAGTGGAGGCATCGCTGGATTGTGCGGTGTATAAACCTGCCTGAAACTGGTGGGTATGTTCTCAGCACAGCTCAGTCATGCCTCTACTTGGCTATTTATACTCATGATTAGGGCTGTGTGTCTGTCATGGAAGTCACAGATTCGGTGACCTCCATGACTTGTGGCTGACCCCAGGGCTGCCCAAGCAGCTGCTCAAATGGCCCCTGGGATAGCCGCACCTTGAAAGAATCCCATTTATATATGCCTATAGACACTCAAAGTTTGAGGTTACATATATCCTGACTTCTGTAAACGGAGAATCCTCTCCATATTACTTACTTACATACATACATACATATTGCTAGCTTCTTCCACTGCTGAATTACATAAAGAAATATATGTTTGCTGTGTTGTATCCGTGTTAGTCCCAGGCTATTAGAGAGAGAAGCTGAGTGTGGTAATATCTTTTATTGGACCAACTTCTGTTGGTGAAAGAGACAAGCTTTCGAGCTACACAAAGCTCATCTTCAGGTCTCAGAAAGGTACTTGGAATGTCCCAGCTAAATAAAAGGTGTGACAGTTTATTTAGCATAACTAATTATCACATATTCTAAAAAAGGAGGACTTGTGGCACCTTAGACTAACAAATTTATTTGAGCATAAGCTTTTGTGAGCTACAGCTCTCTTCATCGGATGCATGCAGTGGAAAATAGAGTGCGGAGATTTTATATACACAGAGAACATGAAACAATGGGTATTACCATACACAGTGTAACGAGAGTGATCAGGTAAGGTGAGCTATTACCAGCAGGAGAGTGGGGGGGAAAGGGGGGGAAACCTTTTGTAGTGATAACCAAGGTGGGCCATTTCCAGCAGTTGACAAGAATGTGTGAGGAACAGTGGGCGGGGCGGGGGGGAATAAACATGGGGAAATAGTTTTACTTTGTGTAATGACACATCCACTCCCAGGCTTTATTCAAGCCTAAGTTAATTGTTATCTAGTTTGCAAATTAATTCCAATTCAGCAGTCTCTTGTTGGAGTCTGTTTTTGAAGATTTTGGTTGAAGAATTGCCACTTTTAGATCTGTAATCGAGTGACCAAAGAGATTGAAGTGTTCTCCAACTGGTTTTTGAATATTTCCCCATGTTTATTCCCCCCCACCACCACTGTTCCTCACACGTTCTTGTCAACTGCTGGAAATGGCCCACCTTGATTATCACTACAAAAGGTTTCCCCCCCCTTTCCCCCGCCCCCCTCCCCCACTCTCCTGCTGGTAATAGCTCACTTTACCTGATCACTCTTGTTACAGTCTGAATGGTAACACCCATTGTTTCATGTTCTGTGTATATAAAATCTCCCCACTGTATTTTCCATTACATGCATCCGATGAAGTGAGCTGTAGCTCATGGAAAGCTTATGCTCAAATAAATTTGTTAGTCTCTAAGATGCCACAAGTACTCCTTCTCTTTTTGCCGATACAGACTAACACGGCTGCTACTCTGAAACCACATATTCTAAGGGACCATTCAAGGTGAAGTGGTCCGTTAACACCTCTGCAGTCACGGGGGGAGGGGAGAAAGGGGGGGGGTTTAATGGTTTACAGATTGTTGTAATAAGCCATCAATCTAGTGTCTTTATTAAGACCATGATTTTTAGTGTCTAGCAAAGTTATGAATTTAAGCTCCCAGGCTTGTCTTTTGAAGGTGTTCAGGTTTCCTTTGAGGACGAGGACTGAGAGATCAGATCATTTTGGACTGATCATTCTGCGCAAAGTGTTCACCTAAAGGTGATATGGTAGTTTTGTCTTTTATCATTTTTTTTTGTGTGAATTCATTTGAGAACATAGTGATTGTCTGGTTTCATCCACAGTTTTTCTTGGGACATTTAGTGCACTGGATGAGGTACACCACATATTGTGCTAGGCCTGTGTAGGACCCATAGATCTTGAAAGTTGTGTTGATTGCCATAGCAGTAGTGATGTATGTGCAGGTTTCACATCTGTTGTTATGACAAAGGTCTGTTATCGCTTTGGTATGTCTTGGTGTGTGGGGAGCTTGCTTCTGATGATGAGCTTGGTGAGTTAGGGGGTTGCTTGAAGGCCAGAAGAGGGGGTTCAGGAAAGATTTCTTTTAGCATGTGATCCCCATTGAGTATGGGTTGTAATTGTTTAATGATACCCTGTATGGTTTCCAATGGTAGGTGACAACTAGGAGTTTGAGGTCAAAGAGGGGACGGTTTCTGTTTGGGTATTTGGCTGATGCATTCCATGACGTGATCTACTTCTCTGGTGGAGTGCCCTTGTTTGGTCCATTTCCTGGACACTACTGTGCTAATAAGCGATGGTGTCACAAACATCACCCTATACCGGAAACCTATTGACCTACATGCCTCCAGCTTCCATCCAGGACACATCACACAATCCATTGTCTACAGCCAAGCTGATTCAGGACTCTCTCAGTACAGAATAGCTAACAGCATATATTTAATGCATTGCTGGTCTATTTTCTATACTGGCCAGTCCTCGCTTACAGACAGCCCCCCAATCTGAAGCAAATACTCACCAGCAACCACACAACAAAAACACTAACCCAGGAACCTATCCTTGCAACAAAGCCCGATGCCAACTCTGTCCACATATTTATTCAAGTGACACCATCGTAGGACCTAATCACATTAGCCATGCCATCGGGGCTCGTTCACCTGCACATCTACCGATGTGATATACGCCATCATGTGCCAGCAATGCCCCTCTGCCATGTACATTAGCCAAACCGGACAGTCTCTACGCAAAACAATAAATGGACACAAATCTGACATCAGGAATCGTAACATTCAAAAACCGATAGGAGAACACTTCAACCTCTCTGGTCACTCAGTAAAAGATTTAAGGGTAGCAATTTTGCAACAGAAAAGTTTCAAAAACAGACTCCAAGGAGAAACTGCTGAGCTTGAATTAATATGCAAACTAGATACCATTAATTTGGGTTTGAATAGAGACGGGGAATGGCTGAGTCATTACACATATTGAATCTATTTCCCTAAGTTAAGTATCCTCACACCTTCTTGTCATCTGTCTAAATGGGCCATCTTGATTAGCACTACAAAAGTTTTTTTTCTCCTACTGATAATAGCTCATCTTAACTAACTAGGCTCTTACAGTTTGTATGGCAACTTCCACTGTGTGTGTGTGTGTGTGTGTGTGTATATATATATATATATATATATATATATATATATATATATATATATATATATATATATATATATAAAAAATCTTCTTACTATATGTTCCATTCTATGCATCCAATGAAGTGGGCTGTAGCCCATGAAAGCTTATGCTCTAATAAATTTGTTAGTCTCTAAGGTGCCACAAGTACTCCTGTTCTTTTTGTGGATACAGACTAACACAGCTGCTACTTTGAAACTTGTTTGGTGAAAGAGGCTTTAAGTAGGTTAATGTGTGTATTCTGGACTTTCTTAGAGCATATTTAGCTGAGACACCCTGAGTACCTTTCCCAGACTGAGAGAAGAGCTCAGTGTAGCTCGAAAGCTTGTCTCTTTCACCAACAGAAACTTGTCCAGTAAAAGATATTACCTCACCCACTTTGTCTCTGTAAAGAAATATATATGTTTTGTTTCCTATGTTATGTAATATTTCCCCAGTGTGATGTGCAGTTGAACTCCACATAGAGCTGAAGGCTGCTACTGCTGTTGCACCTTTTCTGGGAGGAGACTCTTGAAAATACAACATATAAATGCCATGTGCCCTTTCCTTATCCTGTAGTAAGTTGGTCTTGCCCAGAAAAGAGAGTATTTATTTTCCTTATCTGGTATGAGTATTAGACTGGGGTTCTACTAACTGCTTTGGAGATGCTTCAAGGATGCTACAGAAAGAGATAAATCCTAAGCTTTGCTAACAGATTTGGAAAAAAAGTAACCTCTTGTGGCTTTTAAAAATATGTTTATATATATTTATGTTGCTCAACATTTTTGACACTGTCCTGGATATTTGATGGGAAGTCTATAAGACTGAATGTCAGGCTGAATATCAATACAGATCCTGCTTCTGTTAAAGAGAGAACCTCATACAGCTTCTCTGATAGTCATTGCCTCTGTAAATCACTCAGGGCACATGACCTCTTAAGCATATCTTGTTTCTAACTAGCAGAATGATAAAATGTGATTGGCCTCCAAGCACTTACTGCCACTCTCCTCCCAGTCTCTTCCACAAACACACAATCCCTTTTCTAGCTCCCCCCCCCCCGCCCCTCCTGCTGTTGCACTGACAAAGTAACTCTAGCTTGCACCATCATTCTCCTTCTGAAAAGAACCAAAAGCAGGACTGCGTTTTGGGAAGAGCAAGAATAGTTCTACCCTTAGAAAGAACAAGTTTATTCCTGTTCTTTATCATGGAGAGGGACTTCGGTGAAGAGAGAAATCAGCAGACCCTCTGCATTTCCTGGGACATCAGCAAGGTCAGATATGAAGAAGAGGAGGAGCAGTTTTGCCCGTGAGTAATAACAATGAATTCTGTAGCTTCCTTTTTGATTTTCACAGGATTCACAACATACTGGAGACATGTTAGCAGATCTGAGACCCATTCCTGAGTTACATAAGGGAGCAACAAAGCACATTTGACATTTTGCATTCATATATGTAAGTGTATTAAATGGTCAAGAGCACAGTTAGAGGATGATCTAGGCAGAGGAGAACAATGGACCATGTATATCTCTGATGGTTCCTTCATTTGTACACATGCAGACTTTCCAAAGAAATATAAAATGTTTAAAAGTAATTTAGAATGAAGGCAGATAAAGCTAGATACTACAGCTATTAAAATAGCAGATAGAGCCGCTACAGGCTATGTTATTGTCTGAATACAGATTTTTTTTTTTTAAAGGATTGGATGAAAGTCTATATTTTCGAAAGATCCACACACCCCTGCAGTATAGGCTAGTTGAAAATAATTATTATCTAAATATTGTATCTTTCAATATTAAAGACCAGAATATGAATTTATTTGTGTGTGTGTGTGCGTGAGAGAGAGAACAGTATGATACCTTAGCCTGATGCAATGGCAAAGTCAAGTGTTTTCTCATGTTTTAATCTTGATAAAAAGAGCAATCTTAGCAGACTTTCAGTTGTAATTGGTGATGTCTCTTTTGATCAGTATTGGACTCTAGCAAACTCTTCTAAAGTTGCTTGCCAGTACACAATCATATTCAAATGCTCTTTAAAATCAATAATACATATATTAATGGATGCAATTTTTAAATAAAGTGGACATCTTTCCGATATAGAAGTTGTCCCATGAAATCGGATATTTCACAGCTCTGCTAATGGTGCCATCTATTTTCTAGAGGTATGTCCAGCCCTCCCTCACCCCTGATGGGCACTGGAGGCCTGGAACAAAGCAGAACTACTGCAGCTTCACTTAGAGTAATGAGGTTTGGGAAGCAGGGAACTTGTGCAAGGGACCTGCTTCATCTGTAGGATCTGGGACAGAGCTTGGTAGGGTCTCTCTGTGACTTAGAGGGAGTGATTGAGCTGGCTGATCTCCTGTTATACATATCCAGCAGCCAATGCCCTCACCATTTCAGAGGAGGCTTCAGCATTCTCTGCAAAGCAGCACTGTGATGATTCAACCATCTTTGTGGAAGAGATATTTTTCTTCTGTCATTCAGTGCGGTCCCTTGTGACAAAATTGTGTATGCAAGCTGGACATTAGAATGAGAATGTACCCTTCTGCATTTATGACTGTAAAGGATCAGTCCCCTGATCCTTGGCACTGATTTGGTCCCAATTTGCTCTTAGAGCAGCTGCAGAGTTCTAAATTGCACCAATTGCAAGGAAACTTTCCAGAAACTGATCACCAGAGCTTGAGTTCTTCAGCCATGCCCCTTTCCCCACCGCACCCTCTATGCAAGGAGCTGTGAGAGAGGGTGGTATGGACCTGCCAGATTTCTGCCCCTCTTCCCCCACCCCACAGGAGGAATTCTCAACTGGCTGGATAAGATGACTCTAAGGGTATGTCTACACTACGAAATTAGGTCGAATTTATAGAAGTCGGTTTTTTAGAAATCGTTTTTATATATTCGAGTGTGTGTGTGTGTCCCCACAGAAAATGCTCTAAGTGCATTAAGTGCATTAACTCGGTGGAGTGCTTCCACAGTACCGAGGCAAGCGTCGACTTCCGGAGTGTTGCACTGTGGGTAGCTATCCCACAGTTCCCGCAGTCTCCGCTGCCCATTGGAATTCTGGGTTGAGATCCCAATGCCTGATGGGACTAAAACACTGTCGCGGGTGGTTCTGGGTACATATCGTCAGTCCCCCCTTCCCTCCCTCCCTCCCTCCGTGAAAGCAAGGGCAGACAATCATTTCACGCCTTTTTTCCTGAGTTACCTGTGCAGACGCCATACTGCGGCAAGCATGGAGCCCGCTCAGGTAACCGTCACCCTATGTCTCCTGGGTGCTGGCAGACGCGGTACTGCATTGCTACACAGCAGCAGCAACCCATTGCCTTGTGGCAGCAGACGGTGCAATATGACTGGTAGCCATCATCATCATGTCTGAGGTGCTCCTGGCCACGTCGGCCAGGAGCGCCTGGGCAGACGTGGGCGCAGGGACTAAATTTGGAGTGACTTGATCAGGTCATTCTCTTTAGTCCTGCAGTCAGTCCTATTGAACCATCTTATGGTGAGCAGGCAGGCGATACGGATTGCTAGCAGTCCTATTGTACCATCTTCTGCCAGGCAGGCAAGAGATGAGGATGGCTAGCAGTCCTACAGCACCGTCTTCTGCCGAGCAGCCATGAGATGTGGATGGCTTGCAGTCCTTCTGCACCGTCTGCTGCCAGCCAAAGATGTAAAAGATAGATGGAGTGGATCAAAACAAGAAATAGACCAGATTTGTTTTGTACTCATTTGTTCCCCCCCCCCCCCGTCAAGGGGACTCATTCCTCTAGGTCACACTGCAGTCACTCACAGAGAAGGTGCAGCGAGGTAAATCTAGCCATGTATCAATCAGAGGCCAGACCAACCTGCTTGTTCCAATAAGAACTATTACTTAGGTGCACCATTTCTTATTGGAACCCTCCGTGAAGTCCTGCCTGAAATACTCCTTGATGTAAAGCCACCCCCTTTGTTGATTTTAATTCCCTGTAAGCCATGTCGTCAGTCACCCCTCCCTCCGTCAGAGCAATGGCAGACAATCGTTCCGCGCCTTTTTTCTGTGCGGACGCCATACCAAGGCAAGCATGGAGGCCGCTCAGCTCACTTTGGCAATTAGGAGCACATTAAACACCACACGCATTATCCAGCAGTATATGCAGCACCAGAACCTGGCAAAGCGCTACCGGGCGAGGAGGCGACGTCAGCGCGGTCGCGTGAGTGATCAGGACATGGACACAGATTTCTCTGAAAGCATGGGCCCTGCCAATGCATGCATCATGGTGCTAATGGGGCAGGTTCATGCTGTGGAACGCTGATTCTGGGCTCGGGAAACAAGCACAGACTGGTGGGACCGCATAGTGTTGCAGGTCTGGGACGATTCCCAGTGGCTGCGAAACTTTCGCATGCGTAAGGGCACTTTCATGGAACTTTGTGACTTGCTTTCCCCTGCCCTGAAGCGCATGAATACCAAGATGAGAGCAGCCCTCACAGTTGAGAAGCGAGTGGCAATAGCCCTGTGGAAGCTTGCAACACCAGACAGCTACCGGTCAGTTGGGAATCAATTTGGAGTGGGCAAATCTACTGTGGGGGCTGCTGTGATGCAAGTAGCCCACACAATCAAAGATCTGCTGATATCAAGGGTAGTTACCCTGCGAAATGTGCAGGTCATAGTGGATGGTTTTGCTGCAATGGGATTCCCTAACTGTGGTGGGGCCATAGACGGAACCCATATCCCTATCTTGGCACCGGAGCACCAAGCCGGCAAGTACATAAACCGCAAGGGGTACTTTTCAATAGTGCTGCAAGCTCTGGTGGATCACAAGGGACGTTTCACCAACATCAACGTGGGATGGCCGGGAAAGGTACATGACGCTCGCATCTTCAGGAACTCTGGTCTGTTTCAAAAGCTGCAGGAAGGGACTTTATTCCCAGACCAGAAAATAACTGTTGGGGACATTGAAATGCCTATATGTATCCTTGGGGACCCAGCCTACCCCTTAATGCCATGGCTCATGAAGCCGTACACAGGCAGCCTGGACAGTAGTCAGGAGCTGTTCAACTACAGGCTGAGCAAGTGCAGAATGGTGGTAGAGTGTGCATTTGGATGTTTAAAGGCGCGCTGGCGCAGTTTACTGACTCACTTAGACCTCAGCAAAACCAATATTCCCACTGTTATTACTGCTTGCTGTGTGCTCCACAATATCTGTGAGAGTAAAGGGGAGACGTTTATGGCGGGGTGGGAGGTTGAGGCAAATCACCTGGCTGCTGGTTATGCGCACAGGAGGGCGCGGTACGCATCAGAGAAGCTTTGAAAACCAGTGTCATGACTGGCCAGGCTACGGTGTGACAGTTCTCTTTGTTTCTCCTTGATGAAACCCCCCGCCCCTTGGTTCACTCTACTTCCCTGTAAGCTAACCACCCTCCCCTCCTCCCTTCGATCACCGCTTGCAGAGGCAATAAAGTCATTGTTGCTTCACATTCATGCATTCTTTATTCATTCATCACACAAATAGGGGGATGACTACCAAGGTAGCCCAGGAGGGGTGGTGGAGGAGGGAAGGAAAATGTCACACAGCACTTTAAAAGTTTACAACTTTAAAATTTATTGAATGCCAGCCTTCTTTTTTTTGGGCAATCCTCTGTGGCGGAGTGGCTGGTTGGCCGGTGGCCCCCCCCACCACGTTCTTGGGCGTCTGGGTGTGGAGGCTATGAAACTTGGGGAGGAGGGTGGTTGGTTACACAGGGGCTGTAGTGGCAGTCTGTGCTCCAGCTGCCTTTGCTGCAGCTCAACCATACACTGGAGCATACTGGTTTGATCCTCCAGCAGCCTCAGCATTGAATCCTGCCTCCTCTCATCACGCTGCCACCACATTTGAGCTTCAGCCCGGTCTTCAGCCTGCCACTTATTCTCTTCAGCCCGCCACCTCTCCTCCTGGTCATTTTGTGCTTTCCTGCACTCTGACATTATTTGCCTCAACGCATTTGTCTGTGCTCTGTCAGTGTGGGAGAACAGCATGAGCTCAGAGAACATTTCATCACGAGTGCGTTTTTTTTCTTTCTAATCTTCACTAGCCTCTGGGAAGGAGAAGATCCTGTGATCATTGAAACACATGCAGCTGGTGGAGGGAAAAAAAGGGACAGCGGTATTTAGAAAGACACATTTTATAAAACAGTGGCTACACTCTTTCAGGGTAAACCTTGCTGTTAACATAACATTACATACATAACACATGTGCTTTTGTTACAAGGTCGCATTTTGCCTCCCCCCACCACGTGGCTACCCCCTCAACCCTCCCCCCTCCGCGTGGCTAATAGCGGGGAACATTTCTGTTCAGCCACAGGCAAACAGCCCAGCAGGAACGGTCTCCTCTGAGTGTCCCCTGAAGAAAAGCACCCTATTTCAACCAGGTGACCGTGAATGATACCTCACTCTCCTGAGGATAACACAGAGAGATAAAGAACGGATGTTGTTTGAACGCCAGCAAACATACACTGCAATGCTTTGTTGTACAGTGATTCCCGAGTATGTGTTACTGGCCTGGAGTGGTAAAGCGTCCTACCATGGAGGACGCAATAAGGCTGCCCTCCCCAGAAACCTTTTGCAAAGGCTTTGGGAGTACATCCAGGAGAGCCGCGAATGCCAGGGCAAATTAATCCTTTCACATGCTTGCTTTTAAACCATGTATAGTATTTTAAAAGGTACACTCACCGGAGGTCCCTTCTCCGCCTGCCGGGTCCAGGAGGCAGCCTTGGGTGGATTCGGGGGTTACTGGCTCCAGGTCCAGGGTGAGAAACAGTTCCTGGCTGTCGGGAAAACCGGTTTCTCCGCTTGCTTGCTGTGAGCTATCTACAACCTCGTCATCATCTTCTTCGTCCCCAAAACCTGCTTCCGTGTTGCCTCCATCTCCATTGAAGGAGTCAAACAACACGGCTGGGGTAGTGGTGGCTGAACCCCCTAAAATGGCATGCAGCTCATCATAGAAGCGGCATGTTTGGGGCTCTGACCTGGAGCGGCCGTTCGCCTCTCTGGTTTTCTGGTAGGCTTGCCTCAGCTCCTTCAGTTTCATGCGGCACTGCTTCGGGTCCCTGTTACGGCCTCTGTCCTTCATGCCCTGGGAGATTTTGACAAAGGTTTTGGCATTTCGAAAACTGGAACGGAGTTCTGATAGCACGGATTCCTCTCCCCATACAGCGATCAGATCCCGTACCTCCCGTTCAGTCCATGCTGGAGCTCTTTTGTGATTCTGGGACTCCATCATGGTCACCTCTGCTGATGAGCTCTGCATGGTCACCTGCAGCTTGCCACGCTGGCCAAACAGGAAATGAGATTCAAAAGTTCGCGGTTCTTTTCCTGTCTACCTGACCAGTGCATCTGAGTTGAGTGCTATCCAGAGCGGTCACAATGGAGCACTCTGGGATAGCTCCCGGAGGCCAATACTGTCGAATTGTGTCCACAGTACCCCAAATTCGACCCGGCAAGGCCGATTTAAGCGCTTATCCACTTGTCAGGGGTGGAGTAAGGAAATTGATTTTAAGAGCCCTTTAAGTTGAAATAAAGGGCTTCATCCTGTGGATGGGTGCAGGTTTATATCGATTTAACGCTGCTAAATTCGACCTAAAGTCCTAGCGTAGACCAGGGCTAAGGCAGCTTTTCATTGTTCAACAGGGCTAAGTCTCTGTCCCTTTGGATTAAGAATATTGAGTGCTGAAAGCTCACAGAAAACCAGTCATGATCAACCCATATTGTATGTTTAAAAAAATAATTTGAGAAAATCATTCTTTGCTGTGGACATTATACCAGCAGAAAAAGAAGCTGAACTCACTGAGTGAATAATTTGTTCAAATTATTCACTCAGGTGTCTCATACTGTTTATGTATATGTATATTGTTTAGTCATTTACTTTAGAAGAAAGAGAAGGGGAAGTAATAACAGAAACAGGAGTAAATTTCAAATTCAAACAATCATAATACAGTAAAAGCTTTTTTATCTGGCATGTTGGGGGAATCGGGGGTGCTGGTAAGTGAAAAATTCCAGTTAAGGAGGGAGGGATTTTGGGTGCGGGGCTCAGGGCTGCGGCATGGGAGGGGGTGCGGGGCATGGACTCTGGGAGGGAGTTTAAGTGCAGGAGAGGGCTCTGTGCAGGGGGTTGAGGCGCGGGAGAGGGTGCAGGGTGCCGGATCCAGGCAGCGCTCACCTCGGGTGGCTCCCTGTAGGCAGCTGTGACCTGTCCCTGCTGCTCTTAGGTGGAGGTGCGGCTAGGCAGCTCTGAGCGCTACCTCCGCCAACAGGTGCCACCCCCGCAGCTCCCATTGGCCGGGGAGGGGGGGCAGCGTGCAGAGCCGCCTAGCCAGGCCTCTGCCTAGGAGCAGCAGGGACAGGTCGCCACTTAATATGAAATGCAGGTTTATAGAGCTTTCCGGTTGGTAAAGTGCCAATGACACCGCTTTTACTCTACCAAATTTCTGTCTCTCTCTATTTTCTCTAAACATAGAGCAAAACACGGACCTTCCATCTAGATGATTTTAGATGTAGGAAAAGACAGGACAGCAAAAAAAGGAAGAAAAAATGTAAAATCTCAAGCAGTGTCTCTTACTCCATAAGATCCTCTATCTCAAATATTTTTACAGCCCAGCAGGAACACTTTGTAAATTTAGAAGGTGTATTACACATGCACCCATACACACGTATCATAGCCACAGAGACCACACTTCCCTCCAAGGTTCTTCAAAACAGTTACTAATAATCTAATGAGGTAAAGGACCTTCATGGGTTATGTAATAACCCATTAATGCACCTGGCACATAAGTGTGAAATGTGCTAATGTATATGTTGAAGTGGGGTTCTCCTTTGATTTTAGAATTATAGGTCTACCCATATTGGGTCAACCTTATCATGTTTAGAAGCCCAGATTAGAAAGGGCCACAAAAGTTGAGGTTAGAAAGGATTTAGTAGATCATTAGCACAGACCTCCTCTTAAAGTGAGCTTTTATATGGTGCACCTGAATTACCTAGGATGGAGTTTTTGTCCCCCTATTCCACAGAATCTGCACCTTACAAGATAAATAACTTAATGTTTTAAAGGAAATTTTTATGCTTCCTTTTACTATATTGTATTTTTGAGGTGAATTTTTGACATGAATATTTCCATGACTTAGTGAGGACACTACTTGTAAGATTAATTCCAGTCGTTTTGTGGGGCTTTGTGTTTTCCAACCAATCTTGATTTGACTCACTTTGTACATGGATGGAAATTCAGTAGCTGCCTGAGCTTCACATGATTATTTATACACAATTTGTTAACTAATCAGACTGATTATAAGTGATTTGTGTACATGGTAAAGATGTAATTTTTGCTTCACACATGTTTATAGTTTCCCGTAAATATATTCTATTTAGAAACATTGTAGGTTGCTTTCTTCTTGTTTTTGATGTAGGCATCTACTTTATTGAAGGGATGGGCCTTAGGTGCATTGGGCCAAATCTGAAGAAGTGCAAAGCACCTTCAACTTCCACTGAAATGAATGGGAATTGAAGGTACCCTGCACATTTCAGTATCTAGCCTATAGTTTGAATCCGGATATGACCTCTCCCAGAGTTCATTAAGGTGTTTGTTCCATATGTTTGCATTTGGGCTAATTTCTATTATGAAGCAATTTCAAAATAAAAGTATCCTAATTGAATGTCTTCAAAATGTGATCACCTCTCCTATATAGTCATGTTCGCAATATGGAATTACTAAGAAGCATTTAAAAAGACTTTACCTCTCTTTAGGGGCAAGGACTGTCATTTTAGTACAAGTTTGTACAATGATGAAGAAAAATGGGGCCTGATGGATTCCTCTACTATTATAGTTAATAACAATAGATTAGACAAAAATAATAATTGATTAAAAGTATGTTTACAGGCAATAATCATTCAAAAGATGCTTTTGTACAGTGAAGACAACATTGCACAAAAGAACATTGTGCTGGTGTTGCATTATACATCAAGGATAAATACACTTATTCTGAGGTCCACAAGGAGATGAGATGCAGACTAGTTGAAAGTCTCTGTTTAAAGATAATAGGGATGACGACATGGTACGGGTTGTGACGGGTTTGGTCACAGAGACCCCCTTGGGACTGTTACCTGATGTGCTGAAACTACCTCTGAGCCCATTTTCCACTGTCAGCTTGGGACTCCAGAACCCTGCCTTGTTGAGCCAGACAGGCTAGTCTGTTGCAACCCAGACCCAGGTCCCAAAGCTGCAGACTTTAACCAAAAACTGCTCAGCAAGTCATCTATCTCCAGCACCCAGACGCCCAGCTCCCAATGGGATCCAAACCCCAAATAAATCCAGCATAAACTTTATACAGCATAAACTTATAAATTGTTCACCCTCTATAACACTGATAGAGAGAGATGCACAGCTGTTTGCTCCCCCAAGTATTAATCACTTACTCTGGGTTAATTAATAAACAAAAGTGATTTTATTAAGTATAAAAAGTAGGATTTGAGTGGTTTCCAGTAATAACAAACAGAACAAAGTAAGTCACCAAGCAAAAAGAAGCAAAACCACGCAAGTTTAAGCCTAATACATTAAGAAACTGAATACAGGTAAATCTCACCCTCAGAGATGTTCCAATAAACTTCTTTCACAGACTAGACTCCTTCCTAGTCTGGGCCCAATCCTTTCCCCTGGTACAGTTCTTGTTAATTCCAGCTCAGGTGGTAACTAGGGGATTTCTCATGACTGGTAGCCCCCTTTGTTCTGTTCCACCTCCCTTATAGCTTTGGCACAAGGCAGGAATCTTTTGTGTTTCTGGGTCCCCACCCCTCTTCCTAAATGGAAAAGCACCAGGTTTAAGATGGATTCCAGTACCAGGTGGCATGGCCAGATGTCCTGTGAGACCCCAAATTTGGAGAGAATCCAGAGAGCAGAAAAAATTATAAAAGAGAACCTGACCAATGAGGAAAGGTTAAAAAACCTGGCATGTTTAGTCTTGACAAAAGAAGATTCGGGGGTGACCTGATAATAGTCTTAATATATGTTAAGTGTTATAAAGAGGCTGGTGATCCGTTGTTCTTCATGTCCACTGAAGATAGGGCATGAACTAATGGGCTTAATCTGCAGCAAGGGAGATTTAGGTTAAGTATTAGGGAAAACTTCTAATTATAAGTGTAGCTAAACTCTGGGATAGGCTTCCAAAGGATGTTGTGGAATCCCCAGCATTGGATGTTTTAAAGAATAGGTTGGACAAATACCTGTCAGGGATGGTCTAAGTTTACTTGCTCCTTCCTCAGTGCAGAGGGCTGAACTTTGACTTCTTGAGGTTCCTTCCAACCCTTTCTGTGATTCTATGATTTTCAAGACTGCTGTCCCCTTAAAAATAAGGTTTGATCACTATTTGTCATAAGGTTGTCTTTTCTTTCCTTAAAATGTGGTTGGTTGCCTTATTCACCACACTGGTTTTGTCTGACAAATTGAATTTTGCTACAAGTCTGTGCTTGATCCTGAGGGGTATTGTGCACACTGTGAAATCAGTGGGAGTAAAGGGCTCTCAGAAACTTTCAGGATTGGGGTTCTGGTACAAAATTTGTTTTGAAGACCAACTCAGCCACAAAACATAGCCTTTGTCTGCTTTTGTTTATCCAAAAAAGTGATTGCTACTTAATTTTTGTTTCAACTTTGCTTCTGAAAGGTGTCAGATTAACAGTAAGAGTGAAGTCCTTTATAGATCAACAGAACACATACAGTGGAAGGGAGATCATCTTTAGGAGGGAAGAGTATGCTTATAAAAATTAATTTAATCCAGCGCTTGGTCTCTGTAATGAGACCGTCATTTGTGATTGGGGGCAAGGTGATTTAAGGAACTTCTGATGTGGTTATTTGTTCACTAGGAGCAGCATTGAGATAATTTTTGGTACAGTTTAAGAATGAGAAAATTTGTGTAAGTCACCAAGAAATTTTCATTCTCTTAGGGAGATGGGTCCATATATTCAGTAGCACAGAAGTTGTTTGTCTTCTCATTAGAGCCAGATGTGAAGAGATCCTAGATTGGTTTCCCAAAAGTCCAGACTATGCCGTCAAACACCCTCTGATGGAGACACACCACCTCCTGATCCACACTTTAGCGGCTAAGCCAAACTGTGTGGTATTCAGTTTCCCTTTGATATGCATGGATTGAACTGACATAACATTTATTGTGATCCACCTGAACAAGATTGTGGCTTCCACTTGTTATGAACTCAACTGTGTGCCCCCTTGTCTGTGTGTGTATTTCATGGCAGTAGTGTTGTCTGTGAACACAAGTATGTGTCTGGCATTTAAGGTAAGGAGGAGTGCCTGAAGGGCTAGGCAAATTGCTCTTAGGTTCAAAATGATTTATAGTGTAGTAAGATTCCATCCATGACCACTGACTTTGTATCATGTATCCAAGTGTGAGCTCCCTGTCCCTCCAAACCAGAATCTGTCATTATGGTGTCTCTATGGCTGTGTCAATTGTATATGCATGAAACGAACATGCCTAGAAGACCCAGTAAGTCCTTCATGCAGGACTGTGGATGGTGAAGGATCTTGTATATTTGCTCCAGAATCCATGCCTGCCAGTCTCTGGAGAGAGAGGCCCTGTGGAGTGTGGTGTCCAGCTAACCCCACACATTTTCTATTGCCTATGTAGGGACCAGACTTGAGACTGATTTATATACCCATATTATTGAAGGGTGTGTACTGTCAGTTGTGTGTCCCTGACTGAAGGGGCTGTTTGTCAGAATGTCGTAAAGAAAAGGGTACAGATGTTCCTGTTTCTTCCATAGGAATGTCACTCTTGCCATCAAGACGTTTGTGAATACAACTGCAGAAAGTGGCAATGCCAAAAGGGAGGGCTTTGTACTGCATAGGATGAGTGCTGTATGCAAACTTCAGGTACTGTCTGTGGGCCGGAAGGAGAAGGATATAGAAACATGCCTCCTTTAGGTCCACTGAAGTTAGGAAATCTCCCTGGGTGGGACTTGAACTTGTGGGAGTGAATCGACTTGTTGAGTGTCTTTAAACCCAGGACTCAGCCCTGATAGCTATCCTGGTCTGGGACAGGCAGTTTGGAGGAGATGATCAATTTGCCTGAACTTAGCCTTCCTCTTGGATGGGTTGAGGGAGAGGGAAGACATCTGGGGCATGCAATCCTTTTGAATTCTAGGGCATAGCCCTAGCAAATGATATCTCACCCATTTGTTCATAGTGGTGGTAAATCAGGTGTGAATAAATAAGAGACATGTGCTGCCTCAGGGGAATGTTGGAAGGAGGGTGGCAGAAGTTGCTTTTAGGGGCGATCCTGGACAAGGAGTCACCTCTGGATTTGTTGTACCTGACTTTACCTCCATATATTCTTAGAGAATCTGTCACCTCTCTTACTAAATCTGTATGAAGCTCCATATCCCTGAAAGGGCTCCTAGGGCAGAAAGACAGCTTCAAAATTCTCTTCTGAGTTTTGTTTATCATTAATAGAGGAGAGAGATTTTTTTGGTTTTGTTTGGTGCTTCAGAAGTGGCTTTTTCTCTTAGTCCCCAAAAAGTTTCTTTCCCAAATATGGGTTGCTACCAAAACCTGTTTGGCAGAAATATCTGCCTTCCATCCCCATAGCCATAATATCTACTTGTTACAGCACTGGACACCATCCATCTGACCTGAAAGCATCAAGGCAAGTGTCGGAAACTAGAGCAGATGTTTGGGAAATTTTCTTTTAAGGAGGACCCCAACCCCTTGGCTTTTTTTTACCTTTGTGGGGATGTCAGAGAGCAGGGGCTTTGCCTCAGCCTCAGCAAATACTGCTCTGGTGAAAAAAGTGGCCACTGTTGAAGTTCTGAGGGCTGCTGTGGCCACTTCATAGCCTCTGTGGAGGGCTGAGTCCACCCTTTCATCACTGATAACTTTGGCTAGGAAGTCCCCTTCGATGACTGTGTCCTCAGTGAGGACTGACAAAACTGCATCCATTTTAGGTAGAGCTATCAAGAATGCTTTCGACTGGTGGACATTATAGAATTTTTGCTCAGGTTCTTTGCCTTCACTGGATTTTCCCATTCCACATTTGCAACCTTAAGCAGGGCGGCTGGGATGGAAATGTAAGGGCCAGTTTTATAGTCTGTTTGAAAATATTTTCAAGTATTTTCCTGTGTCTTTGACCTTCTTCTCATACTTGTCCTTTCTTGCCAAATACTCAGGGAAGATACCAAGAAAAACAATTGCCTCTCTCAGAATAGATTTAAAAAAATGTGCAGGGAACAAGAGTTCCTGGGGATCTTCTTGGGTTTCCTCTGAAAGTTTATTCTCTTCTGAGAAGGAGTGACTAGACTTAGAGGATTTTGTTGCTTTGTCTGTGTTTGTGAGCTTTACTCTGCTTAGAGGGAAGAATACCAGGAGAGAGGGCTGAGGATTTGTAGTTATAAGACTCCAAGGAAGAATACCTATGCCTGTACTTTATACCCTTATGTCTTCTGGTGCATATGATCACCTCCTGGGGCTTGGGGGAAGGAGGAAGAGACAGGTCCTTGGATAAGCAGTCTCTCCTATGACCCCTAAGGGATCTGTTCCTGCACTTTTTGGATCCTTTTTTTTTCTCCCACCTGAGCTCTAGGGAGAAGGGGGAAGTGGATGAGGAATGGCTTCCTGTACCCCATTTTTTCCACTGGATGCCGCTGGGCTGGGATGACTCTAATATGGCCACTGAGGAGGCAGTACCAGGAGCCTGTTCTAAAATGGCTACCTGTGGAATGTGAGCTCCTTATGCCAAAATAGCTTCTGTAACCCTGCTGCAAAGGGAAGAGAGGGCACTGATGGGAAACAGAAGAATGGAGAGGGTGACCTGACTGCAGCACACCCAAGGTGTGTGTCCCCCCTGGCAACACATGTAGGCCCCTGTCATGGTCCTTTGTCTGGTAGAGGGGAGGAGGGAAGGGAAGGTAACCAAGGCCCCTGGGGATTTACCCTGCACTGGATCTACTGACTGGAGCTACTGGAGCCTCCACGTTACACCTTCCTGGGGTGGGACACCCAGTGATGGGGTCTAGTCCATGTCAGTGGCCAGGGATTGAGCCCTCCAGGCCCTTTCTGGGACTCTTCCTTTGTCTATAACTGCTGCTGTGCTGTGCTGTCCTGTTGGGGCAGGCTGGCAGCCTGGTATGGTAGCAAGACTGGAGAAGCAGAAGGAACACTTTTCCCACTTCAATACACTTTTGTCAAGGGTGCTGAGCACAGGCTACAGACCCTGCCCTTTCTCTTCTTTTTCAGCCATTATCAGCTACTAGTTTGGAGGGAGAGCATGGTAAAAGGCCTCACAATTGCCTACAACTCAATAGGGTATATTGAAATGGCCAATAACCCCAACCTTAAAAAAATAAATGGAGAGCTGAGGAAAACAGGACCTGGAAAAAGAAGAAAAAAGTAATTGGGTGATGGACAGCAGAACAGTTTCTTAGCCTGCTTCACCTTTGGCGGCAGAGAAAATTCTGGAGAGGCTCTTCAGCTGTAGCAGGTATCTGGCAAGTCCACCTAGCCAATCAAAAGCATTTGACTGTACCTCCTATGTTATGGGAGAACAGAAGAACCTATCACTATTGAAATTTTGGACCCATCCTCCACAGTGAGAATCTGTTTAACAATAAAAATAATTAAATATATACATATCTTTCTTGATGCTAAAGGTGTTGGCGGATGTGATTGTAGAGCCATTGGGCATAATCTTTGAAAACTCATGGCAATCCGGGGAAGTCCTGGATGACTGAAAAAAGGCTAATGTAGTGCCCATCCTTAAAGGGAAGGAGGAGGATCTGGGGAACTACAGGCCAGTCAGTCTCACCTCAGTCCCTGGAAAAATCATGGAGCAGATCTTCAAGGAATCAATTCTGAAGCTCTTAGAGGAGAGGAAAGTGATCAGGAACAGTCAGCATGGATTCACCAAGGGCAAATCATGCCTGACTAACCTAATTACCTTCTATGACAAGATAACTGGCTCTGTGGATGAGGGGAAAGCAGTGGACGTGTTGTTCCTTGACTTTAGCAAGGCTTTCGACATGGTCTCCCACAGTATTCTTGCCAGCAAGTTAAAGAAGTATGGGCTGGATGGACTATAAGGTAGATAGGATGCTGGCCAGATCTCGGGCTCCGCAAGTAGTGATAAATGGCACCATGTCTAGTTGGCAGCCGGTATCAAGCGGAGTGCTCCAAGGGTCGGTCCTGGGGCTGGTTTTGTTCAATATCTTCATTAATGATCTGGAAGATGAATGAGAGTGCAATCCACGTCAAGTTTGCAGATGACACTATACTGGGAGGAGAGGTAGATACGCTGGAGGGTAAGGATAGGATACAGAGGGCCCTAGACAAATTAGAGGATTGGGCCAAAAGAAATCTGATGAGGTTCAACAAAGACAAGTGCAAGTCCTGCACTTAGGACAGAAGAAACCCATGCACTGCTACAGACTAGGGACTGAGCAGCTAGGCAGCAGTTCTGCAGAAAAGGACCTAGGGGTTATAGTGGACGAGAACCTGGATATGAGTCAACAGTGTGCCCTTGTTGCCAAGAAGGCTAATGGCATTTTGGGCTGTGTAAGTAGGAGCATTGCCAGCAGATTGAGGGATGTGATTGTTCCCCTCTATTCGGCATTGGTGAGGTCTCATCTGGAGTACTGTGTCCAGTTTTGGGCCCCACACTACAAGAAGGATGTGGAAAAATTGGAAAGAGTCCAGCGGAGGGCAACAAAAATGGTTAGGGGGCTGGAGCACATGACTTATGAGGAGAGGCTGAGGGAACTAGGATTATTTAGTCTGCAGAAGAGAAGAATGAGGAGGGATTTGATAGCTGCTTTCAACCACCTGATAGGGGGTTCCAAAGAGGATGGATCTAGACTGTTCTCAGTGGTAGCAGATGACAGAACAAGGAGTAATGGTCTCAAGTTGCAGTGGGGGAGGTTTAGGTTGGATATTAGGAAAAACTTTTTCACTAGGAGGGTGGTGAAGCACTGGAATGCGTTACCTAGGGAGGTGGTGGAATCTCCTTCCTTAGAGGTTTTTAAGGTCAGGCTTGACAAAGTCCTGGCTGGGATGATTTAGTTGGGGATTGGTCTTGCTTTGAGCAGGGGATTGAACTAGATGACCTCCTGAGGTCCCTTTCAGCCCTGATATTCTATGATTCTCTGAACTTCTTGAGGATCCATGGTGCAAATATGGCATCAACTATGCTCCTCCCCGGCTTGAATCCATACTGACCATTCCAAACTTCAGCCATTCCAAGTAGATACTTTTCAAAAATCTTCCCCCATACTTTCATAGCCTGTGACATCAGCTTTTTTGAGCAAAAATTAGCACACACTGTAAATCTGCTTTGTTTAAAAATAGGCAATCAAACTTTTATGCCATTCATCTGGCATTTTCTCTTGTTTAAGAATATCGTTGAACAAACTTGTCAGATACTTGATGCCTTTGCTTTCCAATGACTTCACCCCGCTCACTGATACTTCATTTTTCCTTTTCCTTAGTGCCTCCGCAACCTCTTCCTCCTGTATGGAATCTCTCCCATCCCGGATAGGTTTACATATATTTAGTTCCTCCCTTGCAATCTTCTCATTCATTAGCCTTTCAAAATAATCACTCTAAACTATGTTGGTTGATTCACCACTTCTGTGCAGAATATTATATTCCATTCTAATATGAACAAACTCATTCATATCCCTTGCCATTTTATCTCTTTCCTTGGCGAGTCTACAGCTAATCTTTTCTTCCTGCCTTTGTAATCAATTATATAAATCATCATAAGCCATACTTTTAGCTGTTGCAACACTTCTTTTGACCTCTTTTTTTTTTTGGCCTCTGTATATGCCATCTATCACTGTTCGAACCACTGGCCTGTGTTTTTTTTTTTTTTTTTTTTTTAAGGTTACCTCTTTTTCCCTCAGCAGATTCTTTAACTTGAGGATTTCAGCATCGTCTCCTTTCTTATGCTTTTTGGCAGTGGTTTCCTCATTCCTAGGATTTCATGTGCCGTTTCCAGCAACATTAACTTTAGTTTCAACCAGTAGTCCTCCACACATCCCTGTCTACACATTATTCCTTGTTTGACTGTTTTTGCATTCCCATCTTTAAGTTTCCATCACTTAGGCTTTTCCAGTGTCTAGAGATTCAAATGCTTTGGCAGTCTCTGCATTCTGAAGTCCATAAGAAGAAATCTGTGCTAGCTCACAATGCACTTACAAGTATGACTTTCCAATTCACTATTTGTGCCTGATGGCAGTTGATCGCTCCTACACAGGTACATATATGCATGTCTAATTCTCTTAAACAGCTTTTTTTTTCTGTTTCATTTCACAGAGCTTACTATTTGCAATAAATAAACTGTTGAGATGCCTGCTAGTATCATCCATCAGGAATGTGTTTCATCCAGAGATTAACTTATTCTTTTGGTATGAGAATAAAGTTCTGCTAATGAATTTTACCTGCCAACTCTTTCTTCAAAATCCAGTGAGAAGATTTTGATTAACCAAACATAAATTCAATCTTATTAATGCAATTAGAGCCATTTCATTTCCAAAGTTGAAGCAGCAAATGAGATGTTTGTAAATCCAATGGCCTTAAAAAAAAAAAAGTGACATTTTGAATGGTCTAACTTTGGAAAAGATATATCCTGAGAGATAGAACAAGAGTTTGTATTTTTTGGCCTGGTCTCATCCAGACCTAGCAAAAACAATCAAAGTATGGCGAAGCTGCCAACCCCCCCAAACTGTTCTACTCTGACTATGGATTTTCTGCTTACCTGATTCCACTTCTGAAAAGCTAACTCCTGTCTCACCATGTGAGCTTCTGGGAGTAGTCATGTGAGAGCTGGAATCCTTCGTGTCTGCCACCTTGGAGAATTGCTCTAGGACATGAATTCTAGGATGTATTTGGGAATGAATGCCAAACACAACTGAGCTAAAAATGGGGGCACCCTTCAGAAGAAGAGTTGGCATATAGGACTGAGTTGGACGTTGAGCTCTGTGGATCAGTTGGCTTAAAGCAGAAGGGGACAATTCTGCAAACGGGCATGAAATTCCATCCGAGTGTAAGGTGCCAGTGCTCCTGGGCCCAGCCCTAATCATGGCACAACAACTACAATCTGAATATATTTTACATTAGAAGTGTTCTTGACTCTTGCGTGCAGTTTGAATTGCCCACTGACTTACTGGCATGATTTCCCATTTCTCCCTGTTGTGTTTTGCACTCTTGTGCTTGATCATACAAGGCCACGATAAAGATGGAATTTACCAGGTGATGAATAATGGTAAACTCCTATTAAAACAAATGTTGAGGGTCTTGGTTACTTCTGTATCCATAACTCTGCCAGATAAACTGATAGAACAATATGGTTTTATAGTTTACACTCCACTTCTGTGGCTGCCTCAGTTATATTACTTTACCCCAACTGCCTAACATACATTAAAAAGACCCCTCAGCTACAGTGATTATATTCTGACCTTTTAAAGCTTACTTTCAGAGTAAAGATTTTTATCCTATATTACACATAATTGCTGACTGAGCTTAATACAATCCTCCCAGTGCACTGAAACTGAGGGGTCTCTGATTTCTGTGATTTAATAGATCAAGTATCTTGACTGGTAAAAGGGGGAGGGGGGGAAAGCCTACAGTAACTGGATCTTTGCTATTTGGTGGATTTTAGGTTTCCTACCTAGGTGCAGTTTGTAGTCTCTGCTCACAAGCCTTGATAGACTGGTTTGGATTGTAGCTGTGTCTGTAATGTATGCTAAGAGACCAGAATCCAAGGGCCGATTTAGGATTTTAGGGACAAAAAGGCTGTCTGCTACTAAGCTTCTCAATCAATGAGGTTAGAGAAGGTGCATTAACCCCATGCACCAACCTTCATCTAATAACCTATTTTCCAGTAGCCATATCATGTATATGGCTCAGCAGTGTTTCAAATGGAAAAGAAATTTGATAGAAACCATGGCACATTGATCTGTCTACTGCAAGTCTATTGGATCAGTGTAAGGTAGTGTACTCACCACCCGCAGTACCCCCTTCTTGAACCTTCCTTTTTCTTTTACACTCTTGGCTTAAACAGCTTTTCCACTGCCACCCTCTCCAACTATAAGCTTAGGGTCTCCTTGTTCCCCTGCCTAGTATCCTATAACATTCCCCAATCTACCTGAGTGTTTATGACTTGAACCCAGAGGCCATCTCCCTCCATAGCCACCCTCTATTGGGGTCTCCATTCAGGAACTTATCTCCCTTATTACAGCACTGCCCACTGTCTCCTAGACCTTATGTCACCCACTGTTTCATCATGGAAGGAGAGTGCCCCCCCAGTTGTGAGGGGAGTCCTCTTTTATCAGGGTTTTTCTTTCAAGATCCCTGTTACCTGACAGGCACCCTCCTGTTCCTTAACCAGATTGTACAAGGAGGTACTCCCTCCTGGGTTTCTTCTTTCATCCAGCTTGCATAGTCATTGTAGCTCCTTACACTGTCCTGAAAAGTCATGATGGGGAGACCACATCTGCATGTTCTGGAGCTCTTGCTAAATTCTATCATCTCAGTCATCAACAGTAGGTCAGCCATGGTATCCACCTCCCTCATGGTTATCGCCTTCTGCTGTTCTAATGTCACTGCTCTTGTTACAGGATCTGCATGACTTCCTCCATGTCCAAATTGCTCCCCCATTCCAACTCCCAGGGGACAATCCTGTCTCTCATCGGTTTCTCTTTCTCAATGCATGATGGGAAACCCTGTCCTCCTTCATTGTTGGGCTGGGACCCAGATCCCACTACTGGTACCACTTTGTCACAAGCCCATGCCTTGGGCCATGCCTCAGTTACCCTTTTGGCTATATAAATAAGTCTTGATTCAGACTTTACCTTCAAAAACCCCTTGTTTGGGGGGAGTTTATTCATTAATAACCAATAAACTAGCAAAAGAAATTGTCCCAGGCATCAGTTTCCTCTTCACAGGAGTCAATTGTCTTGTTGTCTTCTCTCATAGGTAAATTGCCAGCAGCCCCCACTTATCTGCCATAGCTACTCTGCTTCCATCCACACTGGGGTTTGGTCTCTGGTTTGCTATTCCTCACTGGAGAGCTAGCCTCTTAGTTAACTGCTCCCTCTCCAGGGGGTGTGTCTCTTTGTCAACACGCTTCACCTTCCTACTCTCTTGACAAGAGTCAGGATCAAACTGTAGGCTTTCTGGTCTAGAGACAGATATCTGCTCTCTTCTTGGAGCTTACTGACAGGAGCTCCCCGCTGTCTCCTTTCCTCGGGGACACTGACAGTTTTCTTGGGCCTCTCACTGTTCCTACAGAGGCCTACTCCTCCTCCTGTGGGTTCCTCCAGCCAGCAACAGCCATAGGGTTTCTTTAGAGAGCACTTCTCCCCTCCACTGGGCAACTTCCTCTTTATACTGTTCTAGCAGTCTCCTAACTTAGCTTCTCCATTTCTAATTAGCCAAAGAGGCACCACCTGGAGCATCTGATTGCTCCCAGGTATTATGCACAGGGGCAGTTAGATCCTGATCTTTCCTGAAGGGGCACTGGCCCCATGACAAGCACATATCCTGTTTGTACTAGTGCTGGGCAGTGCTACCATCCAATGATCATTGAGTACTGGGATGAGGGTTGGTGGGATGGACAATGGTAAGGGACAAGGGATGTATAAATACTATTCCAGAGTCAAAATTGGAGCATCTGGGGCCTAAACAACAGTGTTCTTCATCTTTTGCCACCATTTCCTCTTAACCTATTACATTTCATTAGCTCAAACGATTAACTCAAAACACTTGCATTTTTAGTATTTGTTTTTATTCCTATAGTGTCGAAAGGTTGCAACTATGATTGCAGCCCCATTGTGCTATGAGCTGCATAAACTTATAGTAAGAGGCAGTTTCAGCTGCAAAGACCTAGCATTCTAAACAGAAGAGGCAGAGAAAGGAAGTAGTATTACCATCTCCATTTTCAGATGAGGAGCTAAGGCACAGAGAAATTAAGTTACCTTCCCAAGGTCACACAGGAAGTCAATGGCTGAGGCTGGAACTGAATGCAGATCTTCCAAATCCCAATCCAGGGTCTTCCCCATGAGACTAACCTTCTTCTCTTAAAAAAGGAAAAGGAGGACTTGTGACACCTTAGAGACTAACAAATTTATCTGAGCATAAGTCCTCCTTTTCTTTTTGCGGATATAGACTAACATGGCTGCTACTCTGAAACCTTCTCTTAGTTTTAATATTCAAATGCTAATGATATAGCACATACCGAGAGCGCACTCACTTTTACTGACAGACTACATAAATTCAAGGGATATAAAACATGTAGCAACCAAAATGTTAGTTATCCTTTTATTATGAGCAAAATCCACACTAGAAGCCAGTTGAGTATTTAGAAGCCTAATTTCTCAAACTGCTATTCCCAAATACCAGATGGCGTATGGTAACACAGGCTTTGCACACCCAGACCTTGTAAACACCATTGTAGTGGCTACTTTTGAAAACCTGATACAAAATGAATGGGGTTAAAAAGCATGTGAATTAGTGTATACCAACAAAAGCCAGCAAACTCAGAGTTAAAATCTGAGATAGCAAGGTTGTGAAACATAGATTTTTAGATCCTGTCTTATTTCCTTTCCACTTTATTACAAAGGGCTTCTGCATAAAGATATTCTTGATAAATCATCTGCTTGGGCCGATGATTCCTGTCCCTGCCAGCCAAGGAAGGGGAACAGAGATGTTAATTGATTTATTCTCTCTACAGAAATCCGGCCGGTATTGCTCAGAGGGGCTGATAAGGGAGGCACATTCTGGAGCACACCGTGCTGGTACTCTGAACAGGAAGAATGTGCACCTTGGCTATTGACTGGAATATACTTACTGGTTGGCTAGGAGTCGGGAAAGCTCCTTTCTCCCACATGCCCACACACAAAACCACAGTCCAGGCTCCATTTGACATGTGGGTCTTAAGCACTATGTAGTGATCCTTTCTTGGTGCTTATGCAGGGGGAAAATGGCTTCTATAGCTTCTCTCCCTTTGTAGTGCCCTAGCACAAAAGGATTTATCCCTGTGACATCACATGAGGAATAAGTAGATGAATTTAAAAAAAATTGTGATTTCATGCTAGTGTTGCTGGTAACTAGGCTGAGCCAGATCAGCTGAATTATAAAATACAAACCTTCAGCCAAGACAAACTGATCCCAACATTTTTGAAATTCAACTATTTTGATTTTTTTTTGTTTCTTTAATTTTTGCATTTCTTGAGTGAAGAGGCAGGGAAGTCAGTTTCTCAGTAAATTTTAGTGCTCAGGGAAGGTGCTGTATTGAAAGCCCTTGAGAGGGAAGTCCTCTGTTAATCTGCGGCTGTTGCTGTTCAGTGGATTGTGTCTCTGCACCATCCCATCAACACACCTGTCCTGTGTCCAAGTACCCACCTCAAGGAATCAGGTGGTAGTTTGGTTTCTTTGCCCATGCTTTGCTGGGATTACTACTATGCACGATTTTGAAATGTGGACCTGTGACTAGGCAGACAGCTGATTTCATAGGATCACCAACTAGCCATCACACGGTAACAACCCTTATTCACTACCAGCCTGGGCTGGATTTGTACTAACAACCGAGAGTTGAAAGGCTGTGTATCCTGTGCCTCGCCAGTCCCCTGAGCCACTCAGGTCCTGGGCAATCTTTATTTTTTCACTGGATGGCTTGAGTCAGACCCTCAATATTTGTTTTAATAATTTTCTGTCTTTAATTTACATTTCGGTCCTGGCATCCATCCTTCCCATGTAGTCTCTAAAAGAACACTAGCCAGCTGAATGTTAAAAGCAAACATTTTAGTGGCACACCCCCACGGTTTTCAGAGGCTGAACTTTTGTTTCAGCTGTGATGTTCTACAACCCCTATTTCCATGGCAAATGTACAGCCACAGGCTTTTCAAAATGCATGGTCTATTTAGCAAAGTTGTTGAGACACACAAATGGCATATGCAATCTCCTATACTCTATAAAAATGTTTTAAAAACTGTGTTTTCCTGCTCTCATTAGGTCTGTCTTTTGTGCACTTCAGTGGATGTATTCGGCATCAAAGACTGATTCCCGCCTGGCTCTCCATAAATAAGAATACATAATTCAAAAACAATCACTGTACCCTTTTATGATTTTTCCCTATCTTTTATAATCCTCCATTATATATGGTATTTGTTCCCTTCCCACCCACCCACACTTATTTATCATGTATGCAGAAGCTTTTTCTAGTGGAATGTATAAGGTGCCTGTGATTCACACACCTGTTTGCACTTGAAGGTAGAATAATAATAATTTGAATCTCTAACACATTTTATCAGTGGGTCTCAAGTAGCTGTGTAACCATCAGCTACCAAAGCCCCTCAACTCTGCAGTAGCCAATATGACAGGCAAGTGCCCACATAGTCATTGTACAGGTGGGGTGACAGAGAAACAGAGGGATGTGCCTAAGGGAAGGAGACTGCCTCCCTGATGAAGAAGTGGCAGAGAGTCAAGAGAAGGCATGTATAGATGAAGTGTCTGCCCCATCCCTAGGACTCGAAAGGAGCTCCCTTTATCACCAGGGAGGGGAAGGGAGAAAGACAGCAGCAGACAAGGATGGATTAGGCATAGGTACCCCAGGCCCATGCCTAGGATCCCAGCTCTGAGTCAAATGATGAGTAGAGCTGATCAAAAAATGGTTTGTTTTTTCCCTGTGGAAAACTTCAACTTTTGGCAGAAATTCAAATACTGAAATATTTTGTCTGAAAACAAATATTTCAATGTGGAAATACTGCCACTTCAGCAGTCACAGGCCCCTGGCCTCTATGCCTGTCAGTGGTGGCGTTAGGCACCTGCAACCCCTGCAATCAAGGGGGCCTGAGGCAATGACAGGCCCCCATGACAGCCAGATCTGGCCCACAAAGGCCTTCCTTTTGGCCCGCCACATGTCAGTTGCTCCATCCTGCTCCCCGCCTCCCCAGTGGGGGCTCTGCTATATGGATGGCCCTGCTACCTGGCTCCTGCTCCACCCCAGCCTCCTGGTGGCTCCAGCACCTCCGCTACCCTGCCTGTCCAGGCTGCAGTGGTCCCATGCAGACTTGCCTCTGAGCACCTCCCCACCCCCTGCCCATTTGAGAGACATTCTGCAGCTGAGAGGAAAAGGGGCCACCTGGCAGCCCGGGAGCACAAGGACCAGAGCTGCCAGGAGCTTGGAGCCGGGGAGCAGAAGCCCCCAGTGGGGACCAGGAATGAACAGCTGGCATCCACCAGGCCAAGCAGAAGGCCCTAGGCAGCAGCCCTCGAGCCTTTAGCCCCTGTAGACCATTGTCCAAGCCAGCAGGTGCCAGTGCCAGGCCTGGGAGGGAGAGGGGGCTGCTCAGAGGTGGGTCTCCACAAGCTGTTGCACGCTGGGACTGGGCAGGGGAGTGCAAGTGCTGGAGCTACTCGAAGCCCAGACCAGGGTGGATTCAGTGACAGAGCTGGAGTAGCACAGCTGCCCAGACAGCAGAGCCCCTATCTGGGAGCAAGAGCTGGGTGCAAGCATGGGGAGGTGGGAATGGGATGAGCTCTGGGCGGGGAGGGGGCATCATTCCCTGCTTCCCTGGGCCTCTCCCATTGCCTCCATCTTCTTCCCAGTCCTGTCTCTCCCCCATTTCATCGCAGTGCCTCAGCCCAGTGAACCCTGCCCTCCCCAGTGCCGCATCCCAGCTTCTGCACTCGGCTCCTTGTTCCAGTCTCCTTGCCCAGTCAGTCCCAGTCCCACCTACGGTCTCAGTCATTTCCCCTGGCTCATAGTCCACCTCTATGCCCATTTACGCCCCACAACTAGCTTCCGGTCATAGTCTCCTTGCCCAGCCAGTTCCAGTCTTCTCCTGCCATCCTGACTTCTCATTTGATGTCAGTCTTACCCCCTGCCCTGCAATGGTGCCACATCCCCACCCATTTCTACCGGTCTCCCCTCCTCACATTTCTTATCCTAATGTGCTCCCTTCACAACCCACTCCTTCCTCCAGTCTAGCTCTTGTCTCCTCTGCTTTCAGGTCAAGTGGCCAGGCCTCCTCTTCCCCACTGCCTGGGCACCTGACCTGTGAATGTGAGGAAATTTCCACTTAGAACCAGAGCCAAACTTCACCGCTTGGGCCTTTCTCTAGCAAAATAAAAAATTAGCTGGCTGATGTTGGAACATGCACAAAGCCAGGGCAGAAAATATATAAAGAAAAATCTAAGAGCAAGTGGCAATTAAAGTAGAACAGGGAGGCAGGAAAGTTTCTTAATATTGCCATTAGTATAGACTTTCTGGGTAATAATCTTCCTCTCAACTTACCAGAAGTGGAGCTACTGGCATGCGGTGCTCTGCAGATGGCTACACGGCAGTGGCATTCATACAGCTGTACACATTGTAAGGGGTAGGCAGCTGTTCAAGGTACTGTTTTGCCAGCTAGCTAGACATCTTTCGGGAATCTCCAACTGTTATGCAGAGAGAGGGAGAGGAAAATAGTTTAATAATTGTCCTCACTTCTTCCCTGCTAAGCCTTGTTCTCTGAGACAGTCAACCAATGATCTTTATGTACCCTTCGTTACCTGCTCCGATAGGCAGTCCTCAAACATTGCCTGAATCATGAGGGCTGCATGAATACTGGGGGGAGAAAGAAGCTGGGAAAATGTCACAAATACTTCATGAATTCTAACATGTCATTTGATGTGACCATGTTTTATATAAAATTCCTTTTTATTTATGTTCCCATAAGCTTTTGTATAGTACAGCTTTATTTGTATGAATGTTTCTGGAAAATGAATTTAGGGTGCATAGCTGACTCGAAAATATTAGATTTGCTTTGCAGACTGTCTATTCCAGACTGGTGGATCTGTGTGTGAGCATACATACAGACACACATAACTAATTGAAATCAAATGGTTTTTGGAAAAGGATAACCTATGTCCTTTCTGGAAATAAATCAGTGATGGACAATCAAGTTACAGAGAAGAAACATATTAGTTCTCAAAGAATTCATCCATATTATGCTCCTCCTCCAGCTCTGTGTCCTGTTCTTTGCCACCATTACTAGCCATGTGTTCTGGCATTTGGTAATCAAGGAGGAGTTAATTTATTTAAATGAAAAGCATCCTCCCAGAATCATATCATATATATATAGAGAGAGAGGCAGATAAGTCTGATGGTAGAAACCCTAATGTATAATTTCAAACTCTGCCTGAAGATTTAGTAGTGTGACTCCCCATTAACATTAATGGGACTGAAATCTCTCATAAGCTTTTCAAAATGTAGAGATCTGTATTCACCTCCATACTGAAGCCCTTTGTGGAGTAGGATATGTGTAAGAAATGGCCATCGTGTACAGTAACTCGTCACTTAACATTGTAGTTATGTTCCTGAAAAGTGCAACTTTAAGTGGAACGATGTTAAACGAATCCAATTTTCCCATAAGATTAATGTAAATAGGGGGAGTTAGGTTCCAAGGAAATTTTTTTGGGGAAGACAAAAGGCATTATATACTGTACAGTACTGTACTGTATTGTGGTTGGGAAGTGCCCCTGGCTTACCCCACACAGGCACAGTCTGCTGTAGGCAAGGGCGCTAGGAAGCACCTTCGTAGCAGCAGTGGCAGCTTACCTGGAGAAGAACAGGCACCGACTTTGCTGGGGGATGCTCCAGACCCGCCTCTTCCTGTCCCCGCTCCACTCTAGGCCCACCTCTTCCCACCCCCACTCCACCTCCTCTCCGGAGCACGCCGCATCCCCGTTCCTTCCCCGCTCCCAGAAAGTCCTAAGCGCTGCCAAACAGCTGTTTGGCTACGCTTAGGACTTTCTGGGAGGGAGGGGGAGGAGTGGAGTGGGGGAAGCACTGGGAGGGAGGGGGAGGAGGCAGAGAAGAGGAACTTGTGCAATGCTCCCTTGTAAAGTCGCTGCTCTTCCACAAAATCTTACATGCAGTGTATAGACCAGGCAGCCAAATGACATTATAAAGGAGCATTGCACAACTTTAAATGAGCATGTTCCCTAATTGAGCAGTGATGTAACTTTGAAACAATGTTAAGAGGGAGCATGTTAAGTGAGGAATTACTGTACTGCCTTCCTCACATTTTGACTGTTGCCTTAGGCCATAACTGGGGAAGAAATAAGAACTCCAAGTTCCTGCACTTATGCCTTGGGGAGAGGGTCAGCAAACTGGTTTCAGGGGGTCTGCAGCTGAATCCCGCAGCCCCAAGCCCTGGCACACCCCACAGGCTCCAGTAGGGCTCAAGTCCCACGCCTTAGCATGCCCTGTGGGGCTCAAGCCCTGAGCCCAGGTGCCCCTCCTATACAGCCCCACCTCACACCTGAAGCCCGGAGCCCTGAATGGGGGGAGGTAATTGTGGGGGGGAGGCTTCAGAAAATACACTATGAGAATCTAGTTCAGCCACTATGTTGCCGGCTTGCTTCCTGCTCTTGCTTCCTTCTCTCATCATTCGAGACCGCTATAACAGAATGCGGGTAAAACAGAGCCGGAGACATACAATTCTCCCCCAAGGAGTTCAGTCACAAATTTAATTAACGCATTATTTTTTTAACGAGCATCATCAGCATGGAAGCACGTCCTCTGGAATGGTGGCCAAAGCATGAAGGGGCATACGAATGGTTACCATATCTGGCACATAAATACCTTGCAATGCCGGCTACAAACGTGTGATGCAAATGCCTGTTCTCACTTTCAGGTGATATTGTAAATAAGAAACGGGCAGCATTATCTCCTGCAAATGTGAACAAACTTGTTTGTCTGAGTGACTGACTGAACAAGAAGTAAGACTGAATGGACTTGTAGGCTCTAAAGTTTTACATTGTTTTGTTTTTGAGTGCAGTTATGTAACAAAAAAAATCTACATTTGTAAGTTGCACTTTCACAACAGAGAGATTGCACTACGGTATATTATGAGGTTAATTGAAAAATACTGTTTCTTTTGTTTATCATTTTTACAGTGCAAATATTTGAAATAAAAATAATAAAGTGAGCACTGTACACTTTGTATTCTGTGTTGTAGTTGAAATCAATATATTTGAAAATGTAGAAAAACATCCAAAATTAATAAATTTCAATTGGTATTCTATTGTTTAACAGTGCGATTAAAACTGCGATTAATTGCAATTAATTTTTTAATCACGATTTATTTTTTAAAGTTAATTGTGTGAGTTAACTGTGCTTAATTGACAGCCCTAGTAATAATGGATATTTCCTATAAGGAAACAATTTAGTTTTTCTAAAATTTATAAGAACTTGTGGCCATTTTCAAGAACAGGTGCCAAAAGTTGGGGTCCAAAATCCTTACTTATGTGGGTAAATAAGTGGCCTAGTTTTCAAAAGGGCTGGGCAGCCAGTAACTCCCACTGAAGTGAGAGCTCAGCACTTCTGAAAATCAGGCCACTGTGAAAATCTTGACTTTGATATTCAGGACAGTAGCACACAACTATGGTTTTGTTAATCCAGTGGAGGACTGAGAACAGAGTTAAGTTAAGTTAGCTGATTTATCTGGAAGACTCACTGCTACAGGATTTATAGAGGCAAACAGCTTAGGAAGGTGTGTGCTACACACACAGTTGCCATGGTTTCACTGTAGGTATTGTAATAGAGTCCTTGGTGGGTTAGATAGCACACCTAGCACTCCCTCATGGTTTGTCAGGCTTACAGTCATGATCCTTCTCTACTCAGAGGTACAGTGAAGAGTACAGGTGGTTCAAGTCTCTCCTGTAGTGGGGGCAGAGGTAGGGGAGTGTGGGCCCACTAAGCCAAGGGCCCTAGGAGGGTCAACAGTGTCGGGCCCCCAAAGATGCCTTCTGAGTTACCCTCTCTGGGTCACTTCCTACCACTGTATTCCTCTCCCAGCTTTCAGCCACAGCTATGGTGAATAGAAAAGGTAAACAAACCATCAGTCCATACCAGGCTCAGCATACAGTCTTTTTCCTCACAGAGGCTTCTCCAGCACTCTTGTCAGGCCCCTTCAGGGTAAGGCTGTCCTCCTTCGCATCCTCTCCTTTCTGAGCTGGGCTGCTCCCTTTACAGCCCCTTCTCCAGTTGGAGCATGCTCTGTAGGGCTGGAGGAGCTGGGCTACCTGGGCCCAGTACCATCCTTTAACCCCTTCCAGCCCTGTGTGAGGTCTGTGCACCCCATCACAGGTGTGATTTTAAAATAATTTAATTAAACCAAAGCAACTCTGTGTGAACACCCTTACACCGATTTAAACTTGACTTGTACTGGTTTGGCTGGCACCTGCACATTTATCAGTGCAAGATAAACTAATAAATATAAAGCCTATATATAAACACCCAAAACAGTACCAATTTAACTAAATCAGTTTTTAATCTGATTCAAGTTAAATCAGTGAAACTTGTATGTGTAGACATGGCCTATGTTTCAAAAAAGGAGATATATATATATACACATGCACAAGAATAGCACATGTAGTTTTAAATTATTTTAGCTAATGTAAAGGCTATCAGTCTTAATGCTGCAGGGTATAAACTAATCACCTGCTATTGTAAGGAAGTACTCTTTTTCCACATTTAGGTCTATTATAGGTGTTTAATGCCTTCTAAAATAGCCTGTATCACCAAATGCCAAAGAGAGGCTACTGAATTAAATGAATCATTGGTCTCTTTCAATATGACAATTATGGTCTTATGTAAAACATAACAATATTACCATGATACTGGGACCAAAACAAAACTAATGGAAAGAGAAGAACAAGTAATCCCATTCTACCTGACCAGATTCTTTTCTTGTCATTAATGGAATGGGGGGGTCACCAGTAGAGCTAGGGTGGCTAGCTAAATGAATTGTATCACAGAAGTTTCTTATGTCATATGTGCCAAATCTTGATTTAATCAGTCTGATTTATAAAGGATTTAAAAGATAATTTTTAATCCCCAAAGTCAGAATTTTAGCAAGGATTTCTGAATCTAAATCCATCAAAGAAATCTGATGATACTTAGAACAGGAGATCAGGTCATGTTCAGCTTTGGAATCATAACATCAAGAAAACATCCTTGTGAGCTGTTACTGGATTCTTACTGAAATAAGAACTTACATTTGGGAACTAGGATGACTTTATAGTTTTTTTTTTTTTTTAAATGAGGCAGCAAAATCCAGCTGTCCCATATACTTTTTAGGGTTTATTGAATTAAACTGCCTATATTGCTTTATTTGGCCTGGTCTACACTACCGCTTAAGTCAATGTAATTTATGTCACTCAGGGTGTGAAAAAATACTCTCCTTCCCCCTCCCCCTACCCCCCGAGCGACTTAAGTTACATTGATTCAAATGTTGTCCACACCACTGACATAGCTTCCACCTCTCGCCGTGGTGGAGTAATTATGCCAGTGGGAGAGCGCTCTCCTGTTGGCATAGCACGTCTTCACCAGACATGCTACAGCTGCACCAGTGCAACTGTGCCAATGTAGTGTGGTAATCTAGACTTGCTCTTTGTTTGTGAGTAGCAAATTCATGGATGGAACCAGAGATTTTGAATTTCCCAATTGCCATGTATTTAAAGTCTCATCCATAAAGCTGCATTCATTCTGAATTTTAGTGCTGAATTATAAAGTGTAGCTTAATGAATTAGTCCTGAGAACCCTTGAGGCACCTAAACTGAGAAATGAGAGCCAAGTCCTGTTATAAATGCTCCTTGCTTCTCCACATCATGTGCTGTAGTAAACTGGTCATCATGGGGTTAACTGGATTACCCGGAGAATTAGGGATGGAGTCATCTTCCTTCCACTCTCCCCTTCTTCTGGTTTGTCAGTGGGTGTTCTCTCTCCCACCACCCTCCCCCAGTTGTCCATGAGGCTGTTGAATAAAGCAAGAATTTGCAGCTTGTAATCCTGTGGGTACAGTGTTGTTTTGGTTGCACTGAATGATCCTTTGACAATATGAGCTAACCTTCACCGCACTGCTGCCTGTTTCCCAAGCCTCAGCAAGGCCCCTACCGCCACCTTAACTCTTCCTGGCTCTTCTGAGCGGGCAGGAGGCCTTATGCTCCCCTCCCACCTTGAATGAACTGCAGGCTACTATTCTGTTGCTCCCCCCACCAGGGGCATGATATGCTTGCATGTTACTTGCTAGTAATGCATTAATGTTTATAAGGCAATCAGAGGTGTGACTGAAGCATGTGTCCACATATGCAAGCTAGCCAGCTCAGACAACAATACCAGGGAAGCTACAGCAGCACCAGCCCATGACCCTGGGTATGTACTTGAGTGGCTAGCCTGTGCTGCTGCCCATGCTGCCATAGCTTTAATGCTATCATTATTCCAGCTAGCTCGATCAAAACTGGCTCAGCTACCTCACCACGTGCTGCAGTCACACCTCGGATTGCCGTGTCGACATACCCTAAAATGAATCATAGAATATCAGGGTTGGAAGGGACCTCAGGAGGTCATCTAGTCCAACCCCCTGCTCAAAGCAGGACCGATCCCCGACGAAATCATCCCAGCCAGGGCTTTGTCAAGCCTGACCTTAAAAACTTCTAAGGAAGGAGATTCCACCACCTCCCTAGGTAACTCATTCCAGTGTTTCACCACCCTCGTTGTGAAAAAGTTTTTCCTAATATCCAACCTAAATCTCCCCCACTGCAACTTGAGACCATTACTCCTTGTCCTGTCCTCTTCTACCACTGACAATAGTCTAGTCTAGAACCATCCTCTCTGGAACCCCCTTTCAGGTAGTTGAAAGCAACTATCAAATCCCCCCTCATTCTTCTCTTCTGAAGACTAAACAATCGCAGTTCCCTCAGCCTCTCCTCATAAGTCATGTGTTCCAGTCCCCTAATCATTTTTGTTGCCCTCCGCTGGACTCTTTCCAATTTTTCCACATCCTTCTTGTAGTGTGGAGCCCAAAACTGGACACAGTACTCCGGATGAGGCCTCATCAATGTCGAATAGAGGGGAACGATCACGTCCCTCGATCTGCTGGCAATGCCCCAACTTATACATCCCAAAATGCCATTGGCCTTCTTGGCAACAAGGGCACACTGACTCATATCCAACTTCTCGTCCACTGTAACCCCTAGGTCCTTTTCTGCAGAACTGCTGCCAAGCCATTCGGTCCCTAGTCTGTAGCGGTGCATTGGTTTCTTCCATCCTAAGTGCAGGACTCTGCACTTGTACTTGTTGAACCTCAGCAGATTTCTTTTGGCCCAATCCTCCAATTTGTCTAGGTCCCTCTGTATCCTATCCCTACCCTCCAGCGTATCTACTACTCCTCCCAGTTTAATGTCATCTGCAAACTTGCTGAGGGTGCAATCCACACCACCCTCCAGATCATTAATGAAGATATTGAACAAAACCGGCCCCAGGACCGACCTCTGGGGCACTCCACTTGATACCGGCTGCCAACTAGACATGGAGCCATTGATCACTACCCGTTGAGCCCGACAATCTAGCCAGCTTTCTATCCACCTTATAGTCCATTCATCCAGCCCATGCTTCTTTAACTTGCTGGCAAGAATACTGTGGGAGACCGTGTCAAAAGCTTTGCTAAAGTCAAGGAACAACACGTCCACTGCTTTCCCTTCATCCACAGAGCCAGTTATCTCATCATAGAAGGCAATTAGATTAGTCAGGCATGACTTGCCCTTGGTGAATCCATGCTGACTGTTCCTGATCACTTTCCTCTCCTCTAAGTGCTTCAGAATTGATTCCTTGAGGACCTACCTGCTCCATGATTTTTCCAGGGACTGAGGTGAGGCTGACTGGCCTGTAGTTCCCAGGATCCTCCTTCTTCCCTTTTTTAAAGATGGGCACTACATTAGCCTTTTTCCAGTCATCTGGAACCTCCCCCGATCGCCATGAGTTTTGAAAGATAATGGCCAATGGCTCTGCAATCACATCCGCCAACTCCTTTAGCACTCTTGGATGCAACGCATCCGGCCCCATGGACTTGTGCTTGTCCAGCTTTTCTAAATAGTCCCTAACCACTTCTTTCTGCACAGAGGGCTGGTCACCTCCTCCCCATGCTGTGCTGCCCAGTGCAGTAGTCTGGGAGCTGACCTTGTATACCAAGTAAGAAGGGCAAACATCTCTACATCAAATTAAGTGAATAGTACTAGGGTTAGTTCCTCTTCCACTCAGCAACTGTTGTGTGCCATTTCCTCTACATGTTTTATGGGAAGGGTTGGGTCATAACAGACATACAGCTAGTGGGGGGTGGGGTCAGGTTATAAATCCTAACAGCCCTTCCTCCATACCCTCACTCCCTCTTCCTCACAAAAAGCTTCTTAGAAGCCAGTTCTAGTGCCCCAAACTAGTTTGTGTTTAAAGTGTGTAATCTAAGATGAAAAGCAAATTTTACTACCAGATGATTGTTTTGAGCTCCCTTTCACTAACCAGAGATACACCTCAGGGGAAAATAATTATTTTGCATTATAGCATCAGTCCCACAACTCTTCACTGGTTTCTTCCTCTATTTCTCACATATTTCATCATTTTAGCCAGAAGCATTCCTCACTCCCAAAATCTGACCAAAGCAACCTAAGCCCTATGTACTGAAGCTCACAAGCTTTGCAGGGCCAGTTTAGTTCTGCTTGCCAACAGGGAAAGTGATTAATTGGAGCTCTGCAATGCAGTTACAGCTGATTGGACTTTACTTGTCATAATATCCCAGACATTTAAGTAAAAAATGTTAACATGAATCATCAGTTGCCAGACTCATTAGACTATATAAAAATGTTAGTGTCTAGGGTTTTTTTTTTTTTTTTTGTATTGGTTGAATTACCTCCACCTGTATAAAGTAAGTCTATATTCCAGTAGCGCTTGCGGACCTAGGGCCAGAGTTATTTTATTAGAAACTAAACGGGTGCATTCAGACGTCTTTTAATCATATTGAGAAAGAAACATTTCTTTTATTCAAGCATTATATTGCGCAGAAGGAATATATATCCCTAATAAACTTCTCCTTTCTTTATTTCTCATTTCCTTCTTTTTCTCAGTACTAATAGACGAAAAGTAGTTTAATAGTTCCCCAAATGAGAGTGTTCTTTCCCAAGCCATTTGCTGTGTATAAACTGAAATCTTTGGAAAGGGAAATATGCTTTCAGATCATTAAAAATGGTTATGTTATTGCTTTTTCAGTAACAAAGAGACCACACTGTTAAGATATATGTATATCTGAATATATTTAAAGTCTGATTGTAGAATACTAGAGATCATTCCAAAACAAAACCAGTCAGGAAACAAGATGAGGAGCTCTCTGACACACTGATGTGAATTTTTATCAAATCTGGGAAATTCTAAAAGATTGGAAGATCGCCAGTATAGTTCCTACATTTAAAAGGGTAAAGGTGAGATCACTCAGGGAACTATAGACAGATTAGCCTGAAGCTGAGCCCAGGTAAAATAATGGAATAGTTAGTTCAGAACTCTGCCAACAAAAATATACTTAGTATCAGTCAGCATGGTTTCACAGAAGGTAGTTCATGTCAAACAAACCTGTTCTCTTCTTTTTATTGACAAGATTACAGATCTGGTTGCTAAAGGCAAATGTGTTGATATAATGTACTTGGATTTCTCCAAGGCTTTTGCCTTTGTACCACATGACACTTTGATTTAAAAACTTGCTTTATATGGAATTAACAGGGCACTCTAGCTCACTGGCAGCTCTCCAAATGTAGCTATTAATGGGGAGATATCACTGAGTGGGGCCATTTCTAGCCAGATAGTGCAGGGCTTGGTTCTTGGTCCAATGCTATTTAATATTTGTATCAACGATCTAAATGATGATATAAAATCTTTACTTGTAAAGTTTACAGGTGGCACAAAGATTGGTGGTATAGTAAATAATGGTCAGGGCAGGTTACCATTACAGAGTGATCTGAATCACCTGGTTAAATGGTTACACTCCAACAAAGTGCATTTTAATATAGCCACATGCAAGGTAGTATATCTGGAAAAAAAGACTGCAGATTATACCTACATGTTGGGAGATTATGCCTTGGAAATCAGTGGCTCAGAGAAGGATTTAGGGGGCATTGTAGATAAGCATCTCAACAGGAGATCTCAATGCAATAAAGCATAAAGGGCTAATCCAGGGATGTATAAATAGGGGACTGTCAGTGATCTTGCCTTTGAATGCAGCATTGGTAAGATTGCTACTAGAATATCATGTCTAGTTCTGGTGTCTGCACTTCAAGAAAGGAAGTGGAAGTACTAGAAAGAGTTCAGAGGAGGCCACAGAAACGATCCAGGGGTTGGAAAACAAGGCTTATGATGTGAGGTGTTCGATAAGGTGGAGAGGTGACTCGATCACTGTGTCTAGGTGCTTACACATGGAGAAGATAGCTGATAGTGGGGGCGGTTTTCAGCTTTGCTGACACAGGCATAACAAGATCCAGTGTCTGGAAGCTGAAGCTATATAAATTCAACCTTAGAATAGGCTGCAATTTCCTAGCTGTGAGAGTAATTCACACTGGAACAGTTTAGCAGCAGAGGCACTGGGCTCACAATCATTTGGAGCCTTTAAAATAAGATTATATGTTTTTCTAGAAGACATGCTTTAACTTAGCTTCTGGGAGAATTTCTGTGTGCGGGGGAGGGTAGTAGTAGCGGGTGTTAGGCTGGATGGTCGTGGTGGTCCCTTTTGGTTTTGTAATCTGTGAATCTGAGTCCCCCTGTTCATTCCCTTCCTTCATGGGCCTTGGGGAGAACAGGATGCCTGCTTTGCCCTCACTATTCTCAAAATGCATGCAGTGCCGCATTAAGACAATGACTAACATCAAATCCCATGCTTCAGGGCTGTAACTGGTTGCCTGCAGGGATCAGCAAGGATTTCCCCACCACCACCCCATGCACAATTACCCAGATGTATTCTGGGTTTGTGGGAGGGGATTGTTTGTTTCATTTGGTTTTTTGCCTTCCTCTGGAGCAACAGAGATTTGGCCATAGCTGGAGATGGGACACCAGATGGGGAAGACCAGCACCCAGCGGGGATCGATTTATTGCGTCTAGTCTAGATGCGATAAATCGATCCCTGAGCACTCTCCCGTCGACTCCTGTACTCCAGCGCCCCAAGCGGCGCAGGTGGAGTCGACGGGGGAGCGGCAGGAGTCGCCTCACCGCGGTGAAGACACCACGGTAAGTCGATCTGAGTGCGTCGACTTCAGCTACGTTATTCACACAGCTGAAGTTGCGTAACTTAGATCGATTCCCCCCACCCCCACCCCGGCCCAGTGTAGACCAGGGCTTAGTGTAAGTAATCCCCTTTCTTCCCTGCCTGCCTGGTGTCTTCCTCACGTGCTCAGGATCAAACCGATCAGCAGATTTGGTGTCAGGAAGGAATTTTTCCCCAGGTCAGATTGACAGGGACACTGGGGTGTTTTGCCCTTTTCTGAAGCACAGGGCATGGATTGCTTGTTGGGATCATCTGGGCATGTCTCACCTCGTTAATTCCCTGCCAGTGCGGCGGCCCCAGGCATTGGTGAATCCTTCGTCTCTCCTGTTCTCTGCCTGTGATATACCGAACAGTTTAGTCTCCTGAGGACTGAAAAGCATTAGTCTAACTAAAGTTATTGGGCTCAGTATCATGGTGCCTGGGTGGAATGTAATGGCCTGTGTTATACAGGAGTTCAGACTACACGATCCAGCGGTGCCTTCTGGCCTTAAACTCTATGAAGTCTATGAAAAGCTCAAGATGAGAGCACTCCTTTGGGAAAGTCCCGCTCCTGAATACACATTATGAGGGTAATTAACCACTGGAATACACTACCCAGCAGATGTGGTAGATTCTTCATCATTTGGAATCTTTATATCAGAATTGGCAGTTTTGCCACTGACTTTAGTTAGATTAGGAGTTCACCCTGGCTGTTTTCTGAAAGATATGCTCTAGTTCATCCACAAGTTATTGGATCCTAGGCAGGAACTACTAAGTGTAGTTTTATGGCCTTTTTTATGCAGAAAGTCAGACTAAATGAGCACGATCAACCGTCTGCACCCTTAAAATCTCTAACCTCTTAACATTGCAGTTTGGGGCTATTCTGCAGTGGTTTTTTGCGCTTTCATCTGAGGAGATCAGCGTGGCTTACAAACAATGAAATTAGTTTCAACAACGGTGTAAGCTCAGTAGGCATCCGCATTATACAGATGGGGAAACTGAGGTACAGAAAGGTTAAGTGACTTTCCATAGGTCACACAGAGACTGTGGCACAACAAAGAACAGAAATTAGGGCCAGATTCTCTGATGTGTTGTGACCAGTGCAAGCCTACCCTATAACTGGGATACCCATTTGACCGTATTCATTTGACAACAATTAGGCCACTGGTGTGCTACCACTGCCTGTCATGCTGACCAAAATTGTCATCTTGTTGCCTTGTGTGATGGTGTATCCACCCCACACAAGGCAGAGGAGGTTAAATTAGGTCAGTTAACCGGATAGGCTGCACCTGGGGGAGTGTGAGATATTGAAAGGCTAATTGATGATCAAGCCCATCTGGGCAAAGGCAGGCTGAGCTTGTGTGACATTGTCTGATTAAAATATAACCATGAAATCATCACTGTTATATAATTGCAACAAATCTTATACAAAATATAACTCATGGCCAGAACGGGTTAAACAGCTTGCAGGATGGATAACCCAAAGCCAACCTTTAAAGTCATGTTGAAAAGGTATGTGAATGGTAATTAGGGCCATTCATGCTAAATAGGCTAGAACTTTGAAATGCAAACCTATGTTGTTAAAAGTTAGAGGTAATATTAATCATGTGTATCTTAGACGCTACCTGTCTAGCTAGTAATTCAGAGATCAAGGGGGATAATTACTAATTATAGCTAATAATTCAGAGATCAAAAGGGTAAATTAACATTTAGATGAATCTTGGGTGAAGTAATGTCATTGTCTATATGCCTCTTTGAAGTTTGTGATTGCCTAATGGATAAATTGCCCTGTGTTAATTTGTGTAATACTGGTGGTGGTTAAAAAACAGAAGGTTACATCAAAAGCATATTGTTTACCCAGGACTATGTGGTCAAGTGAATGCTAGAACACTGTATAAAAGACCCTCGGGTCCTGATTCTGTCATCTCAGATCTGCTTAAGCTTCACTGGGGGAAGTTTAAGCCAGAAAGACTGAGATCCCAGTCCTAAACTGGAACGCCCTGAAATGGTATTGGACATTGGACCATAACCTATGAACTAAATTCTAAAAGAACTCTTTGCAACTACAAAGCTCACCATCTCTGCTATGAATCTGAACCTTAAGAATCGAACTCATGTCTGTATGTATATTGATCTTTTAACAATACTCTCTCTCTCTCGTTTATTAATAAAGTTTAGTTTAGTTAATAAGAATTGGCTATATGTGTGTATTTGGGTAAAATCTGGAATATTCATTAATCGGTGAGGTAATGTGTCCGATCCTTTGGGATTGGTAGAACCTTTTCTTTTATATGATGAAATAAGATTTTTAGAAATCTTCATTATATTTGTCTTGGGTACCTGGATGGAAGCCTGAGGCTGGGTACTTTAAGGGAACTGTGTTACTGACTCCTGATTAACCAGTGATGTAATTAAGAAGTCATTTTGCGCTGGCTTGGTAAATCTAAGTATTGAAATATCCACCAGCTTTGGGGATTGCCTGTGATATCCTTTGCAGTTCACCCTAATTGAGTGACCTCAGCTGGCCCCCACTGGGACCCTGGTCACAGCTTGTCTAAAGCCAGCAAGCTGAGAACAGCAGGGGCAGTAGTCTGCAGTAACTTCCTGTGAGGAGGGAGTTTGGGCCGGTAAACCCAGGGGGGCAGAAGATTGTGCAGAGAAGTAGGAAAGAGTCCAGAGAAATAGCAATAGGGTATGGGAGCAAGTAGACTGGAGTTGCTAGACATAGGGTCCCTGGACTGGAACTCAGAGCAGTGGCGGGGCCCAGGTTCCCCTACCAGCTGCGGGAAAAGCAGCAAGGACCTGGCCTTGGCTTGGAAGATAGTCTGGCAGAGATGAGGACAGCTGATCCAGTGGGACTTTGATACCCCGGAAGGGGAAAAAGCTATAGTGACCTGGTTGGAGGGCCAAGGCATGAAGATGGAGCAACCGAGTCATGAAGAGAGAGAGTGCGCACCCTGAGTCAGAGAGAGAGAGAGAGAGAGAGGGGATATGGGAACGAGAGTGGAAGGGGAGTCAGATTGGGTGGAGCTAATCTCCAGAGCAGCCCATGACACCTTGCCACTGCAATCCAAATAACTAATAAAATAATAATAAAGGAATGCTCCACTGCTGTAAATTGTTTCACAATGGCAGGATTCGGTTACTGGCTCACCACAGTATGTAACTCCCCAGTCACACAGTCCCCTGTTCTTTAGAGAAGCCTGTCCACTTTCCCTAATCTTTGCTGTATCAACTGTTCATAACAAGAAGGTTCAACAGCAGGGGGCAGACCCTCATTTGGTGTAAATAGCCAAAGCTCCATTAACCAGCTGAGGGTCTGCCCCCAGATTAACAAATCACTGTTGGGCAAGGCAGTAGGGAAAGGACAAAAATAGAAGCAATGCTATTTTGGCAGATAGAGGATAGGCTAGAGGGGATGATATTTGAGAACAGTGTTTAAGCAAAAGCTCCTATCACAAGAAAGGAGTTAACACAATAATGTAATTATGTTGGAAAGGCTGCATTGGTGTCACTTTCCATAGCCATACTTCAGAAAGAAAGAGAGAGGAAGGCGTTGCAGGAAAAAAGTGTGAAAATGGCTCTGAAACATAAGCTATGAATTGATCTTTAGCAATACTTTAAAACTAAAATGGACATGCTCAAGTTCCATAAAGATGCATTAATTCAAACAGAACAGCAATTTATTGCTTTATATTTTGCCTTTCCTTATCAGTACACATGGAACCACCTGGCCCCAGAGATCTATTTCATAGTCATATGCTTGACTTGATGCACAATTAATATATAGAGAGAGTGTGTTCTGCAGCTGACCTGCATAATCTTCTTGCTAAGGACTCACAGGTCAGGATGACCTTCTGAATTGCCGGTTTATATAACACCACTGATTCGGGCTCTGAAAGGTTTTTAAAATTCATTTACAGTTTAGGAATGAGTCATATTGCTTCTTCATTTAATGTGGAGAAAAAAATGCCTAATGACTTCCTTTGGGATATTATGTTCCGAGGGAGGAACTCTAAAATGTATTCATGCTGATGGCGCATATGTGTTTTCTGATCTTCTTACTTTGGGGTAAACATAAAATCCCACTGGAGGGCAGTGAATATTCTTCCATACCCACAGCAGCCATGGGAGAGCCATTCCTCTAAAACTGTTACTAGAAAAGGAAACCTCCAATCTGTTAGAAAAAGAAGACCCTGACATATATAGCCTTGTATATAACAATACTGCTCCAAACAAACATTTCTATTAGAGTAGACATTGGTATGGCAAACACCCATAAATGTTAAACCAATTACTTGTGTACATGTACATATATAACAGTGCTAAGCCAATTTCTGTGTATTTATTGGCACAACATTACTACTGATGTTACCTGCTATTGGGTAACCATTCCTTTTCTTAGACTCCTAGACTTTAAAGTCAGAAGGGACCATCATGATCATCTAGTCTGACCTCCTGCATATTGCAGGCCACAGAATGTTACCCACCCGCTCCTGTAATAGACCCCTAACCTCTGCCTGAGTTTCTGAAGTCTTCAAATCATGATTTAAAGACTTCAAGTTACAGAGAATTCACCATTTATGCTTCTTTAAACCTGCAAATGACCCATGCTGCAGAGGAAGGTGAAAACCCCCCACGGTCTCCCAATCTGACCCAGGGGAAACTTCCTTCCTGTCCCCACATATAGCAATCAGCTACACCCTGAGCATGTGGGCAAAAGCTCAACATCCAAGTTTCGTAAACTCTGCATCAAGGGAGACGAGGCATTGCAAACTGCCCTCCAGATGTCTAATTAGGCACTCTTCCAGCATGAGTTATTGTCTGCAATGCTGCCCCACAGTCGCAGTGTGGAGAAGAAACCAGGTCAAGCTGGTGCTTAGTGGCAGCAACTCTGGACAAGCCAGAGAGTCACCTGATGAGTCAGGTCTGTTACCCGGGGTTCTTTCAACCCAAAGCTCTTGGTAACTTTTACTTTGTGCGAGGTGGTGTCAGGAAATAAATCAGCAGAGACACGGCCATCTGACCGATAGATGGCTGGCACAAACAGGACAACACAAGAGTGCTTTCACTTAAAGCTAAACTTTACTTAGTCTCAAGCACTTACACATGTAGGATGCACTACATGGTGGGTAGAAAATTGGCTAGATAGTCAGGCTCAACTGGTAGTGATCAATGGATCCATGTCTAGTTGGCAGCTGGTATCTAGCGGAGTGCCCCAAGGGTCGGTCCTGGGGCCGGTTTTGTTCAATATCTTCATTAATGATCTGGAGGATGGTGTGAATTGCACCCTCAGCAAGTTTGCGGATGACACTAAACTGGGAGGAGTGATAGGTACGCTGGAGGGTAGGGATGGGATACAGAGGGACCTAGACAAATTGGAGGATTGGGCCAAAAGAAATCTGATGAGGTTCAACAAGGACAAGTGCAGAGTCCTGCACTTAGGACGGAAAAATCCAATGCACCGCTACAGACTAGGGACCGAATGGCTAGGCAACAGTTCTGCAGAGAAGGACCTAGGGGTGACAGTGGACGAGAAGCTGGATATGAGTCAACAGTGTGCCTTTGTTGCCAAGAAGGCCAATGGCATTTTGGGGTGTATAAGTAGGGGCATTGCCAGCAGATCGAGGGACGTGATCTTTCCCCTCTATTTGACATTGGTGAGGCCTCATCTGGAGTACTGTGTCCAGTTTTGGGCCCCACACTACAAGAAGGATGTGGAGAAACTGGAGAGAGTCCAGCGGAGGGCAACAAAAATGATTAGGGGTCTGGAACACATGACTTATGAGGAGAGGCTGAGGGAACTGGGATTGTTTAGTCTACGGAAGAGAAGAATGAGGGGGGATTTGATAGCTGCTTTTAATTACCTGAAAGGTGGATCCAAAGAGGATGGATCTAGACTATTCTCAGTGATAGCAGATGACAGGACAAGGAGTAATTGTCTCAAGCTGCAGTGGGGGAGATTTAGGTTGGATATTAGGAAAAACTTTTTCACTAGGAGGGTGGTGAAACACTGGAATGCGTTACCTAGGGAGGTGGTGGAATCCCCTTCCTTAGAAGTTTTTAAGGTCAGGCTTGACAAAGTCCTGGCTGGGATGATTTAGTTGGGATTGGTCCTGCTCTGGGCAGGGGGTTGGACTAGATGACCTCCAGAGGTCCCTTCCAACTCTGATATTCTATGATTCTATGTCCACAACAGGTTAGTAAAACATCCCCAACCCTTAATAATTACCAAAGCTGAGTGTGGCTCGTGAGTGGCCCAGCGGCAGCCCCTCTGCCGGTGGGGAACACAAGATGCATCCAGAGGGAGAGTCCAGTCCTGAAAAGTCCCACTACCTCAAACTTTTCCCCCTTATTTATACATTACATTTAGTAATAGAATGACATGTCCTTTAAAGAAAACTGTTAAGCAAGCAGTTCCAATGGTGAAGCAAGCAGTTCCTTCTGATTATCTATTAACCAGGTGTGGGTTTTTCCAGAGTTTGCAGCCTTGAGACCCCAATAGACATTCCTGGAGCACATCCTGCTCTTCTAAAATGCATGTATCAGCAACTTCAACACAATTCTTCTCAGGAAGGACGCAGGGTCAAGCTGCCCTTTCTGTGGCACTCAAAACCCTCTCCCCTCCTGCCTTGGTCAAGCTGTGGCCACTTTTATGGCCTGCTGACTTGGCTGCTTTTAGCAATAAGCCATAGTGGTTTCAGGCACTTTACTGGTTTGCTGACATCTCCCCATACTGGTCCAGTGGGACAAGTAGCAGGTGCAGCAATGGATGCCCGAATGTAGTTAGCTTGTGAGATTTTCTTTCCCACAAATGCTTCTACTCTATAAGAGTATAGTTTTCAGCTCCCTGGTGGTGCTGATCATCCATTTTAATGCAAAGGCCAGTAGCATTCTTTGCTATGGGAGCTCATGCTCTCCTGGACAAGGGGTGTTGAGAGATCAGCCATGGTGTTACACCCCTGTCTGCAGAAGGGATCCTTCTCCTGAATACAAGCAGACCTTCAAACTGGTGCTGAGTATTGTTTCCTGGGGAAAATGGCGCATAGATCAACCAGCGATGTAAGCTTGGTAGATGTAACAGTACTGGCATCTTGTCAAAGCTCAGGCACATACAAACTGGAGGTTGGTATCTAATTCAAGCAGCCACTAATAATACAAGTAGCTGAGTTCAATAAGCTAAGTGTGGCAGCTGCGGCCCCCATACTGCAAAGCAGTAGTCAGCTGGAGCAAACACCAGGACCAATATAGCTGTATAAAGGACTCAAGGATCTGCTTCCCAGGAGGCTTCCAATAGCTTGCATATCAAGGCAATACGGGAAGAGATCTTCATTTTCAGGTGCTCTAGCTGAGATCGATATGCCAGGCTGTGGTGAAGTTTTACTCTCAAATATGTGCCAACTGGTTGAAGTAGCAATAATGGTCCTTGTGCACAGATCGAGATGGGTCGATTTAGCAAGGCAGTCGTTTAGATGGAAAGTAGTTGTCACTGTCTTGATTTCATTAAGAATTAGTCTCCATTGCGGTAAGTAAGTGGTGAAAATGTCCACAGCTTGGCTGAGATTAGGGTGACCAGATGTCCCAATTTTATAGGGACAGTCCCAATATTTGGGGCTTTTTCTTATATAGGCATCTATTACCCCCCCACCCCCCAGTAGCGTAGCCGGGGAGGGAGCAGGGGGGAGCGGCCACTCCCCCTCTGAGCCCAAGTGGCGCCTTTTTAATTTATAGGCATCTTTTTAAATTTTTACTCACCCGGCAGTGCTCCGAGTCTTTGGTGGCAGGGGCCTTCACGCGCTCCGGGTCCTCAGCAGCATTGCGGCAGCAGGGGTCTTCAGTGCTGCCAAGGACCCAGGGTGCCGCCTGGTGAGTACAAGCGGGTGGCACCTTTATGTCCGCTGCCCCTGTTTGCTCCACCTATCTACGCCATTGCCACCCCTGTCCCAATTTTTCACACTTGCTATCTGGTTACCCTAGCTGAGATTCTCTTCAATCCTATGGATATCGTTTCCAAAGTCAGCAGTGCAGATATCAGCGTACACATACTTCTCAGTCTGTTTCAAGAAGGTCATATGTGTGTATATTGAACAAAACAGGAGCTAAGACTGACCCCAGTGAAAGGCCATTGAGGAGATGTTTAAGCCAACTAATTTTTCTCCTGGACTTGCAGGATGAGGCTTTGGTTGCCAATCATTCCTTGGATGAACTGCACCATCAACCTACAAGGGATAACTTGCAGCAGGTTGGCATAAGCCTGACATGCAACACACTGTCGTAGTCTGCTGTCAGATCAATAAAGACAGCACCAGCTTTCTTTCCTGACTCGTGGTTTTTTTTAATATTTTGAGTCAGACAAAGTATCTGATCTTGGGTGCATCATTCCCCCATCCTGAATCCAGCCTAAGGCAGCTGGGGAACATTAATCCACATCAGGATTCATCTCTCCATCAGCTTATAAGTAACACTCAGCAGAGAGATCCACGGGTAGCTCTTTGGTCTCTCAACAGTTTCCCTGGCTTGGGAACAGCTACGCTTGCTCTGTGCCAGGCTTTTGGGATGCTGCAATCCTGGGTACAATGATTCAGAAATCAAAGCAGCCAGCTTTTGGTGACTGGCCCAAAGTGAGAGAAAAACTGATTGTCGATGTTGTTTAGAACTGGAGTCTTGTTATGCTGCAATTGATGTATAACCACCTTGAGCCCCTGATCAGTAAAGGAGCCATCACGTTCGTGTCCCCACTTGGAGCCTGCCATCTCTCAGAAGCCATCATTTTAACTACATGACTGAAAACTTTACCTGGACTAGGACCCCTGCCATTGGCCACCAGCAGGGATGCAGTGGAGTTTGCTGTGACTGGGTATGGCCTCTTGTCCAGACTAGAATCTCCTCTGTCTATTAATATTTTGCCAGGTATTGTGGCTGGATTGTATGAAGTTCAATTTGGAAACAGATTCTTTCAGTTTCTCTTGAGTGATTTGATGTAGAAGGTAGAAATGGTCTCTACTGCTGACAAAAACCTCCTGTTTGTTCTTGGTGGATATGAAGACCTCCTGACAACCATGAAGAAGCGCAAGTTGAAGTGGTGTGGCCATGTAACAAGATAATCTGGCCTATCCAAGATCATCCTCCAAGGGACAGTACAGGGGAAGAGAAGAAGAGGTAGGCAGAAGAAGAGATTGACAACATAAAAGAGTGGACAGGAATGGACTTCGGAGACTCAAGCACTGACACATAATTGTCAGGGGTTGAGACAACTGGTTGATTGCTCATCAATAATGGTGCCCCAACGACCAATGCGGTTATGGGAGTGATGATGATGATAGTCTGGTTGTATCGGATGATCACCCAGAAATTAGTTAAAAAGAAAAGGAGTACTTGTGGCACCTTAGAGACTAACAAATTTATTTGAGCTTAAGCTTTCGTGAGCTACAGCTCACTTCATCGGATGCATTGACTGAATGCATCCAATGAAATGAGCTGTAGCTCACGAAAGCTTCAGCTCAAATAAATTTGTTAGTCTCTAAGGTGCCACAAGTACTCCTTTTCTTTTTGTGAATACAGACTAACACGGCTGCTACTCTGAAACCTGTCAGAAATTAGTTGTTGATGAAATACCCAAGGTATCATTTTCTTTGCAGTACCCAGAACTTTATCACAGAAAACTTGGTAGATGGAACTGTTCTAAATATCTGATTCCAGGCCTTTACCCACAAGAGACTCCAACTCAAAATAGAACAGATTCCACTGTTCTGCAGAATTTTCTGGAGGCCACATGTAGTTGGAATTTGGATGCCTATTGTGATCAGGCATAGCTGATGCTGGGATCTAGGAAACAGATCAAGCACTTCATGCTTTATGACCACCAAAAGGGGGTTGCCCAGTTGTAGAAAAGGTGAAGTCAGGAGACGAAACTGAGGTCTGCCTTTTGCCATAGGAAGGGGGTGCCTGCTTAGGATCATATAGAAGCTGCAGGTTGACTGTCAATGCCCATTCCTCTGGCCTTATTCCATCCAAATCATCACCAGGGTATCCCCAGGGGAATAGTGTGAATTAAAATGGCAGAAGACTAAGGGTACTGAGAAGATGGTAAGAAAGGAGTCAGCCAGTTGGAAGATGGAGGTTTGTAGACATTGATAAGAGTCAGATCCTTCACTTTTACAGCCTACCATTCAATAATCATGTGATTATTATTATTATAAAACCTGCTGCTGAAGTTTCTGGAATGCTTTCCCTAACATAGGGTGCCATCCCATATTGCCTGTGATGGAGATGAGGCACAACAGCAAAGCCAGGAATTGGCAGTTGAGTATCTGTAGCAGAATGTGTTTCCTGAAGCAGGAAGATGTGTGCTTCATGGTCTATGGCCAACGGGAAGAAGATATGGAGGAAGTGGCCCTCTTGGCCACTGCGGGCAGATCTACACTGGAAGTGCTACTTCCGCACAGCTGCATTGATGCAGCTGTAGCGCCTCTGGTGAAGATGTTGTATGCCAACAGGACAGCGCTCTCCCGTTGGCATAATTACTCCATCTCTGCGCTCCGGGGGGGGGGTATCTTTTTCACACCCCTGACAGATGTAAGTTAAATCAGCTTAAGCTGTAGTGTAGATCTTACCTGAGATTCCCTCAATATTAGATGCAACACTTTGAGAGCAGACCCCAGTGATAGGTTTGTCATGCTAATGGGACCGATTGGATGATGATTCCGTCAGGCTGTATTTGTCTTTCACTTTTTACAATGAGAACTTGAGCTTATGTTTTGCATTTAATTTACTTTAGCTTTGCTTTTCGCTGCTTGCAGAGGATCTCATGTGAAGGCAGTAGATTTCCAATTGATGTACTACAACAAAGAGACCCTGTGCAGCACTTGCGTGTAAATAACCTATACTTGCTGTTTGGAACACAAACTAATTATTATTTTTTAAAGGGGTAAACAACAAAGGAGAAAAACTGTGATGTATGCGTTTCTTGAGTCAACTCCTTACCTCACATTTATTTTTATTTTTTAAAGAAAAAGATTTAAATAGAGATGGGTCTAATATCAAAGTGCTATAGCCACAATCTAAAAATTTTGAAAGTTCAGTATAAAGCTAAGCTACCTGGAGGCTAGATGGTTTTGTGGTAAAGGTACTAGTTCGAGATGCAGGAGGACTGGCTTCTATTCTTGACTCTGCCACAGACTTCCTGCATGACCTCGGGCAAGTTACTTAATCTCGCTCTCGCTCTCTCCCCTGCCTCTCCCCCCCCCCCGCATTCCCCATCTGTAAAACGGGGATCATGATTTTGTCTTGTCTACGTACATTGTAAGCACTTTATGGCAGGAAGTGTTTTCTTTCCATGTACCTGCAAAATCACAATGATCCCCAAATTTGTTTGAAACCTCTACACAATAGTGCAATATGAATTAAAAATAATAATTCAGAATTGTTTGAAGTAGTAGCAGGTTTTGAGCATACAGCTTTTAAAATGCTATATCCATATTCCAAATTCATACCATGCTAGTGAGATGCTTACTGAGGTAATGATCAAAAACCAGTAACCAAAAGTATATTTTGTAATATTGCAATCTTGTAATATTGAGGAAAAATATTTACACATAATCATCATCTGTGTTTATAACTATTGTATGAGAGATTTTATTACCCTCCATGCCCAAGAAAAACGCTTGAGAAGAGACCACATTATTAGGGCAGAGTTGTAAGTTATTTGACCCCATGTGAAACAAGATGCCATGTCTGCTTATACTGGGACTGGAGGTAGAATTGGGGGTATACTATATTCTTTGCTTTTGAAAAAAAATGCAGTGTGAGAGTGACCATATTAAGCATAAGGACACAGCAGGTTATCCAAGCTGTTCTCACTGAAACTATGCTTTATTATTTGCAATCAAAGAAACGGCATTTTCCAGCTTTCTATAGTTAGAGCCAATTTTTTTCTTCTATGATCTCATTTTGCAGCCACTGTGTGTCTGTTTTTTCCACGTGCAGGTATTTGCAATTGAAAATTAGGTAGCTGAGTGTGCAGATATCCAAACTATGTTTTCAGCTTTGGGGTTTTGTAGAGTCAAATGGGCACTCAGGAAAAATTAGAAACTGGTTTGAATTATTGATTATTACATTCTGGAAGTGTATGAAGTCATAGAATCATAGAATATCAGGGTTGGAAGGGACCTCAGGAGGTCATCTAGTCCAACCCCCTGCTCAAAGCAGCACCAATCCCCAATCAAATCATCCCAGCCAAGGCTTTGTCAAGCCTGACCTTAAAAACTTCCAAGGAAGGAGATTCTACCACCTCCCTAGGTAACGCATTCCAGTGTTTCACCACCCTCCTGGTGAAAAAGTTTTTCCTAATATCCAACCTAAACCTCCCCCACTGCAACTTGAGACCATTACTCCTTGTCCTGTCCTCTTCTACCACTGACAATAGTCTAGAACCATCCTCTCTGGAACCACCTCTCAGGTAGTTGAAAGCAGCTATCAAATCCCCCCTCATTCTTCTCTTCCGCAGACTAAACAATCCCAGTTCCCTCAGCCTCTCCTCATAAGTCATGTGTTCCAGCCCCCTAATCATTTCTGTTGCCCTTCGCTGGACTCTCTCCAATTTATCCACATCCTTCTTGTAGTGTGGGGCCCAAAACTGGACACAGTACTCCAGATGAGGCCTCACCAATGTCGAATAGAGGGGAACGATCACGTCCCTCGATCTGCTCGCTATGCCCCTACTTATACATCCCAAAATGCCATTGGCCTTCTTGGCAACAAGGGCACACTGCTGACTCATATCCAGCTTCTCGTCCACTGTAACCCCTAGGTCCTTTTCCGCAGAACTGCTGCCTAGCCATTCGGTCCCTAGTCTGTAGCTGTGCATTGGGTTCTTCCGTCCTAAGTGCAGGACCCTGCACTTATCCTTATTGAACCTCATCAGGTTTCTTTTGGCCCAATCCTCCAATTTGTCTAGGTCCCTCTGTATCTCTGCCCTCCAGCGTATCTACCACTCCTCCCAGTTTAGTATCATCCGCAAATTTGCTGAGAGTGCAATCCACACCATCCTCCAGATCATTTATGAAGATATTGAACAAAACCGGCCCCAGGACCGACCCCTGGGGCACTCCACTTGACACCGGCTGCCAACTAGACATGGAGCCATTGATCACTACCCGTTGAGCCCGACAATCTAGCCAACTTTCTACCCACCTTATAGTACATTCATCCAGCCCATACTTCTTTAACTTGCTGACAAGAATACTGTGGGAGACCGCGTCAAAAGCTTTGCTAAAGTCAAGAAACAATACATCCACTGCTTTCCCTTCATCCACAGAATCAGTAATCTCATCATAGAAGGCGATTAGATTAGTCAGGCATGACCTTCCCTTGGTGAATCCATGCTGACTGTTCCTGATCACTTTCCTCTCGTGTAAGTGCTTCAGGATTGATTCCTTGAGGACCTGCTCCATGATTTTTCCGGGGACTGAGGTGAGGCTGACTGGCCTGTAGTTCCCAGGATCCTCCTCCTTCCCTTTTTTAAAGATTGGCACTACATTAGCCTTTTTCCAGTCATCTGGGACTTCCCCCGTTCGTCACGAGTTTTCAAAGATAATGGCCAATGGCTCTGCAATCACATCCGCCAATTCCTTTAGCACTCTCGGATGCAACTCGTCCGGCCCCATGGACTTGTGCACGTCCAGCTTTTCTAAATAGTCCCTAACCACCTCTTTCTCCACAGAGGGCTGGCCATCTACTCCCCACGTTGCGATGCCCAGCGCAGCAGTCTGGGAGCTGTCCTTGTTAGTGAAGACAGAGGCAAAAAAAGCATTGAGCACATTAGCTTTTTCCACATCCTCTGTCACTAGGTTGCCTCCCTCATTCAGTAAGGGGCCCACACATTCCTTGGTTTTCTTCTTGTTGCCAACATACCTGAAGAAACCCTTCTTGTTACTCTTGACATCTCTTGCTAGCTGCAGCTCCAAGTGCGATTTGGCCCTCCTGATTTCATTCCTACATGCCCGAGCAATATTTTTATACTCTTTCCTGGTCATATGTCCAACCTTCCGCTTCTTGTAAGCTTCTTTTTTATGTTTAAGATCCGCTAGGATTTCACCATTAAGCCAAGCCGGTCGCCTGCCATATTTACTATTCTTTCGACTCATCGGGATGGTTTGTCCCTGTAACCTCAACAGGGATTCCTTGAAATACAGCCAGCTCTCCTGGACTCCTTTCCCCTTCATGTTAGTCCCCCAGGGGATCCTACCCATCCGCTCCCTGAGGGAGTCGAAGTCTGCTTTCCCGAAGTCCAGGGTCCGTATCCTGCTGCTTACCTTTCTTCCCTGTGTCAGGATCCTGAAATCGACCATCTCATGGTCACTGCCTCCCAGATTCCCATCCACTTTTGCTTCCCTCACTAATTCTTCCCTGTTTGTGAGCAGCAGGTCAAGAAAAGCTCCCCCCCCTAGTTGGCTCGTCTAGCATTTGCACCAGGAAATTGTCCCCTATGCTTTCCAAAAACTTCCTGGATTGTCTATGCACCGCTGTATTGCTCTCCCAGCAAATATCAGGAAAATTAAAGTCACCCATGAGAACCAGGGCGTGCGATCTAGTAGCTTCTGCGAGTTGCCGGAAGAAAGCCTCATCCACCTCATCCCCCTGGTCTGGTGGTCTATAGCAGACTCCCACCACTACATCACTCTTGTTACTCACACTTCTAAACTTAATCCAGAGACACTCAGGTTTTTCTGCAGTTTCGTACCGGAGCTCTGAGCAGTCATACTGCTCCCTTACATACAGTGCTACTCCCCCACCTTTTCTGCCGTGCCTGTCCTTCCTGAACAGTTTATAACCATCCATGACAGTACTCCAGTCATGTGAGTTGTCCCACCAAGTCTCTGTTATTCCAATCACGTCATAATTCCCTGACATCACCAGGACCTCCAGTTCTCCCTGCTTGTTTCCAAGGCTTTGTGCATTCGTATATAAGCACTTGAGATAACCTGCTGATCGCCCCTCATTCTCAGTATGAGGCAGGAGCCCTCCCCTCACAGACATTCCTGCCTGTGCTTCCTCCCGGTATCCCGTTTTCCCACTTACCTCAGGGCTTTGGTCTCCTTCCCCCGGTGAACCTAGTTTAAAGCCCTCCTTACTAGGTTAGCCAGCCTGCTCGCAAAGATGCTCTTCACTCTCTTCGTAAGATGGAGCCCGTCTCTGCCCAGCACTCCTCCTTCATGGAACACCATCCCATGGTCAAAGAATCCAAAGCCTTCTCTCCGACACCACCTGCGTAGCCATTCGTTGACTTCCACAATTCGACGGTCCCTGCCCTGGCCTTTTCCTTCCACGGGGAGGATGGACGAGAACACCACTTGCGCCTCAAACTCCTTTATCCTTCTTCCCAGAGCCACGTAGTCCGCAGTGATCCGCTCAAGGTCATTCTTGGCAGTATCATTGGTGCCCACGTGGAGAAGCAGGAAGGGGTAGCGATCTGAGGGCTTGATGAGTCTCGGCAGTCTCTCCGTCACATCGCGAATCTTAGCCCCTGGCAAGCAGCAGACTTCTCGGTTTTCCTGGTCAGGGCGGCAGATAGATGACTCAGTCCCCCGGAGGAGAGAGTCCCCGACCACCACCACCCGCCTCCTTCTCTTGGGAGTGGTGGTCGTGGAACCCCCCATCTCAGGACAGTGCATCTCATGCCTTCCAACCAGCGGAGTCTCCTTCTGCTCCCTTCCCTCAGACATATCATCTGGTCCACTCTCCGCATTAGTACCTGTGGAGAGAACATGAAAGCGGTTAGTTACCTGTGTCCGTGTTGCTGAAGCCCGGACATTCCCCCTTCTTCTTCTGGAAGTCACATGTTGCCAAGCTTCTTCACTGGCCTCTTGGCTCCGCTGTGCAACCTGCTCTAAATCTTTAGAGCTTTGTGCCCGTAGAAGCATATCCTGAGTTTTGTCCAGGAAATCCTCAGTTTCTCGTATGCAACGCAGGGTCGTTATCTGTTGCTCCAGACCTTCAATCTTCTCTTCCAATATGGAGACCAGCTTGCACTTTGTACAGACAAAGTCGCTTCTATCCTGTGGAAGAAAGACAAACATGGCACATCCAGTGCAGGTCACAACAGCTGAACCCCCCCCTTCCATATCACCTTCCTACTATGAGGTTCCTCAGAGGAGTTGGCAAGATGTAAGCCTCCCTGGGCTCACTCCAGGCGAACTCCCAGGCAAACTCCTGCTGTGTGCTGCTCTGCTGGTTCGCCGCCGCTCAGCTGGTTCGCAAAGCTCTGGCTATTTTTAAACAGCCAGGCTTCCCTGAAACAAACAAGCAGACAGCCCCAATGCCCGCCCCCTGCAGGCTACCAGCCAATCAGGCACTCGCTCAGGCTCTCACGCTGCCCTCCCAGCAAACACACACACACTCGGATACTTACTCAGCAAACAAGCACTCGGATACTCACCAATCCCAGGCAAACTCCTGCTGTGTGCTGCTCTGCTGTCCCCCGCTGCTCAGCTGGTTCGCCACCACTCCTGTCTCCGTCATCTGTCTCTGCCTTAAACCACAATAAGTACCATTAGAAACTATATAACACAGAGCCTAATGAACTTTAAAGTAGAACATACTAAGGCCATTTTATTGCTGGAGTTGCAATACCAATTTGGAGAGTGTCTTTCTGAAGACTACTTAAGTTTTAGATTAATTTTATCAATGGTGATAGCATAGTTCTTGCACTCAGGGATGCTGGTTGCACACAAATACTATGGGTTAAACAGTTGTATCATCAGTAATTTCCTTCATAATAGGAATACAATCAAACCAAATTTTGGAAAGAGGCATAGACCATAAACTGGGTTGAGTTATTCTGGTACAAAATAAGGTACTCATTTAGACTGTTGTGTTCAAGAATGATGATCAAAAGGGCAGAAGTGGCAACTAAATTATTCAGGCCTTTGGGAGTAACTCAAAAGTGACATCTCAATTGCTTCAAAAAACAAACAACAACAAAAAAACCGGATGGAGTTGCTCAAACTAGGGTGACCAGATGTCCTGGTTGTATAAGGACAGTCCTGATATTTGAGGCTTTGTTTTATATAGGTGCCTATTACCACCTATCCCCATCCTGATTTTTCAACATTTCTATCTGGTCACCCTCGCTCAAACTCATATGCAGGATACAGCAAGGGACTGGAGCCAGATCCTCAGAAGCCTAACTACCTTTGAGAATCTGATCCTTAGTTCATACAGATAAAGATAATGGGCCTTATTCTCTCTTGCCCTGCACCATATATAGTCGTCATTTATTCCAGTGCATTGTGGGTAGGAAACACTATCATTCTGACTTTGTCCTGGTGTAATTGATTGCACAAGGTGCAGGGCAATGGAGATTCAGGCACAATATATGCAATTTATTACTAATCCAAATTCAAGAGGAAAGGACTGGTGCTGAACAGAGCACTGCCACACATTACAGACTGAACAATTTAATATTATGGAAGGTTGCTGGAATACAAAACAAATAGCCAAATTAAACAAAAGGGGGGAAAATAAGGTCAACCAGAGGGATTTAGACAGCACTTCAGATAAATAATTCAAATATAATGCTGCCAATAAGTATATCAGTATTAAAGTGTCCTTAAATCTATGACTAAGCAATTCTGACAAAGTCTGAAAAACTCTGACCTACCAGCAGAAAAACTTCTTTAAACTAAAATTCTATATGTTACATGAATGAAAGCCTTCTGGAAACAATAAAGCATGCTGGACATGAATATGTTAGGCAGCAGGATGTTGGCAAATATAAGATGGAATGGAAAAAGTCTTCACTGGAATCTTATTACCAGTTTGGTTAGTATCTCTTGTCCCCTTGAATAAAATATTTTTGAAAGTTAATGTGCTATTAAAAGATTGGGAGGCTGACACTAAATACGTGTGTCTTGTTTAAATACTGCGTACAAAGAATGAACTTTAAAGCAAGGATAAGAGTAAACTGATCTATGTTTCTTTTAGTGGAAGGCTATATCCATGCTTAAAGTCTATAAGTATCCCAGAAGAGCCTTTGATTTATTCTAAGATTAAGAAACTTGATTTGGCAAATATTTCTGGTTTTTATCCAACTTACCTATCCTCTAGTATGTATTACTAATGAATCAAGCCCCAGCTACATCAAAGACTACATTTCAATCTGTGAACCACACAACAGTTGCGAGCCTCTGGGATGACGCAGATCACAAAGCCCAGGCTGAAGCATGTGAGAGCTAGGGACAAAGCATTCTCTGTCAAGGGGATCCAGCTATGGAACAATCTCCCAGACAAGTTCAAGCAAATCCAGAGTCTGACCATCTTTCGGAGACATTGCAAAGCGTTCCTTTTTGAGAAAGCCTTCCCATCATCGGTGACACTCATAACACCCTTTTATTCCCACAATCCTTACTGCTCCCCTCTACCCCCCCAAACAAGAAAGAGAACTTACCCAAAGCAGAATTTTCACCCTGAAAAGGGAGACGTCCCAGAGGCTCCCTGAAGTTCACTAGGGAGTTTGCTATTACTTTTGATTTTTATATGGAATGCGCTCAGATACTATGGTGATGGGTGTTAGTATAAAACCCTAAGATAGCCAGATGTACTGAACATGCTAATGGTGCCATGGGGAAAAGTCAAAGTTCTCCACCTAATGCAGGCAGTGTTTGCGGGGGCGGGGGATGTAAAGCTGGCAACATGCTCAAATTTGACATCTGCCACTCTGATTTACATGTTACAATAGCAGCACTCGGTTTTCAGCACATGCAAAGCCTCTTTCTCCTGAGAGAGTCACAAAACAATCTCAAAGAATCATACTGAAATGTCATGACAATGCTTGAATTGTGACATTGCTTCATTATTTGATGTGGCATTGTCACCCCTTCTTGAAGCAACATCATGCACTGCTGATAGTCTTTCTTCCCTATACTGGTGGCTGAGAGAAGAGGTCTCTCCTGAGACCTCTTTGAAGGAGAGGAGAAAGCTCCCCTTCTCCTGGCTACTGGGAGAGAAGGAAGAAAGCCAGCAACATAATGGCTGAACTAGATTCTCATAGTGTATTTCCTGAAGCCAGATGATAACCCAGAACATGTTTGTTTTAAGAACACTTTCACTGCAGATTTGACAAAATGCAAAGAAGGTACCGATGTGAGATTTCTAAAGATAGCTACAGCACTCGACCCAAGGTTTAAGAATCTGAAGTGCCTTCCAAAAATCCGCGAGGGACGAGGTGTGGAGCATGCTTTCAGAAGTCTTAAAAGAGCAACACTCCAATGAAACTACATTGCAGAAACTACAGAACCCGAACCACCAAAAAAGAAAATCAACCTTCTGCTGGTGGCATATGACTCAGATGATGAAAGTGAACATGCGTCGGTCCGCTCTGCTTTGGATCACTATCGGGCAGAACCCATCATTAGTGTGGATACATGGCCTCTGGAATGGTGGCTGAAGCATGAAGGGACATATGAATCTTTAACGCATCTGGCACATAAATATCTTGCGACGCCAGCTACAACAGTGCCATGTGACCACCTTACTTTCAGGTGACACCGTAAACAAGAAACAGGCAGCATTATCTCCTGCAAATGTAAACAAACTTGTTTGTCTGAGTGACTGACTGAACAAGAAGTAAGACTGAATGGACTTGTAGGCTCTAAAGTTTTACATTGTTTTATTTTTGAATACAGTTTTTTTAACATAATTCTGCATTTGTAAGTTCAACTTTCATGATAAAGAGATTGCGCTACAGTACTTGTGTGAGGTGAAGTGAAAAAATACTATTTCTTTTGTTTTTTACAGCACAAATATTCATAATCAAAAATATAAAGTAAGCAAGCTACACTTTATGTTCTGTGTTGTAATTGAAATCAATATTATTTGAAAATGTAGAAAACATCCACAAATATTTAAATAAATAGTATTCTATTATTGTTTAAGAGGGTGATTAATCGCACGATTAATCAAAATTAATTTTTTTAATCACTTGACAGCCCTAATTAGTACCTCTAAATTACTGCCTTCCGGTGTCTAAGAAAATGGTCAACAAAACTGGCATCACAGTCTAACCCTTATAATTAGGACCCTACCAAACTCACGGCCATGAAATGTTGTCTCCACCTGTGAAATCTGGTCTTGTGTGCTTTTACCCTATACTATACAGATTTCACGGAGGAAACCAACATTTCTCAAATTGGTGGTCCTTATCCAAAAGGGTGTTGCAGGGTTATTTTAGGGGGGATTGTGATATTGCCACCCTTAGTTCTGTGCTGCCTTCAGAGCTGGGTGGGCAGAGATGGCCAGGTCCCCAGCTCTGAAGGCAGCACCCGCCCCCCCCAACAGCAGCGTAGAAGTAAGGGTGGCAATACCATATCTTCAAAGCTGGGCTCTCGGCCAGCAGCCACTGCTCTCTGGCCATCCCATTCTGAAGGCAGCGCCACCACCTGCAGCAGCACAGAAGTAAGGGTAGCAGTACTGCAACCCGCCCCCCCTACAATAACTGTGACACCCCCCCCAACTCCTTTTTGGGTCAGGACCCCCTACAATTACAACAGCATGAAATTTCAGATTTAAATAGCTGAAATCATGAAATTTACTATTTTTGAAATCCTAGGAACGTGAAATTGACCAAAATGGACCATGAATTTGGTAGGACCCTACTTATAATAAATGGAAATAGTTTTCTTGAAGCACAACCACCAGCCAGTTTTCCTTGTGCCCCAATGGCAGATGATCCACTGCACCAGCTTATTTAATCAGGTATCAGTTGTACTATCGTTGGAATGCTTAGATGAATATTCCATTGGAAAAAGAGGTTTATAGTGTTTACCTATCACAATTATGTAAACACTTAATTTCTGCTTTATTTTTATGCTATTTTTTTAAAGACCCAATCCTTGCATTTTTTTCCCCATAACCCATTTGGCTGTGGAACACGAGGAAAAAAAATATGCCCATCTCTTTCTCTCTTTGCAATGAATTAGTGACTAAATTTATTCATCTTTAAGGCCTATTTGCACACCTATGCCATATTTCATATGTGTACAATGAGATAAAGCGTATTGTTTTCTGAATTTGTAGTTTAATTAAACCCACTGAATTTCAGCTTGTAGGTTACAGGGAGAGTCACAGGATCACTCACTTCTGTGGATTGTGTCTTGTTGTTAAAAACTCTGAACAATTTCAACAGTTGTTTTTGAAATTAACATCTAACCTTTGAAAACAGAGGTTACTTACTGCATCAGTCTGGTAATATACTCCATAGAAAGTAAATTGTTTCCTTTCAGTTTTTTCCTTCAGTCATACAGACAGGCTTCACAGCTGAGTATTATGACAAATACCATATGTTCACCTTCAGGCCACTGCGTTATTTGCCGGTAACTGCATTTCCTGATGCTGTAGTTATGCTGTGAAATGTAGATATGCTATTCCACTTTCTCTGTACAGTGGGCTACCTTATGTCAGTTTATATTTAAAGGCAACTTTCTAAAGTCAATGCCCCATGACATGGGTAGAAATGCATGTAGATATGTTGTTCAAAATAGCAAAACATGAGGAATATTTGAATTGTTTAAAGAAATGACAAATAGCTAATACAGAAAATTGCCTGCTAAAAATTCAATACCTCTGTCATTATTCATTCATTTCAGACTGTAGTGCTTATGAGGCTAGTGTACCACTAGGCAAGAGTTTCATTTCAGTATGAAATGGATCACTGGAATGGCCCACATGTCCAACATCATGAGAAATTTATAGCAATGCCATAGAGGATGTTGCTTGATTTGTTCATCCATTGCTCTGTAATGTACACATATTGTGCATGAATTATATTTTGAGTCTGGGAGGATAGAAAGTTTGCTATGGACATTCATGCAAGTGTACTGTTCTAAATTTTCAGATGCTCATCCTTCCTCCCCCCTTCCCCCCTTGGACTTATTGGGTCTGACTGCTTTTATGTCCTCATTTGTTAATGATATTTGTTGTGTTCTGTTTCTGATATCGGAATACTATAGTGAACATTATATGATAGCTATGGACCTTAATCCTTTATTACCCACACACCACAGTTGATTCCAATAGGAGTTTAGCATGCAACAGAATTGGGCCTTACACTTGCTCTTCCTCATTCTGACAGTACAATCTATAGAGCCCTGATCTTCTTAGGGAAAGATGCCATCCAGAAAGAGTTGATGAGAATTTCATGGCTCACATTACTAAGTACACTGGATTGCAGAAGGGTACCTTTACTAAAGATTTGGAGAAAGTCTTATAGCTCCTTCCCACCTTTAATTTTTTAATAGATTGTGTGGGCCGTTGCTCTACACAAACTCTGAGCTTTCTTTTTGATTACTGAATTATACTTTGTCATGTGCCAAATGGGCCTTTCACTTGCCCTAGAGTCTGCAGTCAGGATTATGGTCTGGTCCTTGTTCTACCATGGAAGGCTTTAGCTCCCTTGTCTTATCTTTCTCCACTGCTGCTGACTCAGTTCTCTCCCGTATTGCTATCCTTTAGCGGCTACAGCATCCTAAGGTGTGCTCACTTACAGACACCTGGAGGAAGTGGCTTGCTAGTTAACAGATGGCTCTAGAATTGCCATATTAGCGTGAAGTTTTCTTGGGGTGCCCAGAACCAAGGATGAACTTGTTATTTTTATGGCTTAGAAAAAGAGAGAGTCTTTCTAAGGCTAAGTAGGTGACAGCCCCAGTTACCCCAGTCTGATAGCTACCCTAGGACTGCCAGCCTTTACTTTGCCTTGCAGGTAACATTCGGTGCACCCCAGTCCTCAAACCTCCTTGAAGAGTGTTCCCTTGTGGTATCCATCCCGTCATTGGATGTTCTCAGTAATTGCAGAATATATTTTAAATTTTATTAAAGCTAATGTTAAAATTATCTAATACACAGGTTAAGGAAAGAGTGTCTATACATCTGGGTATAATGCATAAATTATCCAAAAGTTTAAAAGTCGTAACATTCATATAGTACATAATCTGCAATAGTCCAAATTAAGGTTAATAAATTTAACAATATGGTTAAAATATTAGTATCCAAATATCTACATAGCATCACTCAAAGTTAATATAGCTTTTGAAAAGTAAATAGCATTTATTGTAGATTATCCCTCAGTAATTGAGGATTTAGGATAGGTTGTCCTTCAGTAAACACAATCCATCAGAGAAGTATTTCAGTTACTTTCCCGACTTCGCTTCTCAATGGCACTCCAGCTCATAACTCCTGGTATTGCCGATATCTGGTGATATGTTCTAAATAGATGTCCGTTGACCACCTGATGGCGTCTGACACCATGAGGTGGCACATCAGCTGAGCGCAGCGCTGACCAATTAAGCTTTTCTGCAGCACTTGCTTGTTACTGGGGTCTCATGCGCCCAGGACTCTGACAATCAGCGTGTGTGTTTGAACCTCATAACACCTAGCTCTCAAGGCATCAGCTAATGGGGCATATTTCTCCACCTTTTGAGCTTGAGCGTTGTGGAAGGCTGGGGTCCTGTTCTCAAAAGGAACTGTGACATCCACCATGATGATCTTATTCTGTTCCTCTTTAGTGATGATGTCTGGTCACAGTTGGCTGTCTGTTCCAGAGTTCAAGGCAAGCTTCCCTGTAGGTGATGGGATGGCTTTGACTAGGTGATCTTGATTGGCATTGTGGCACAGTTGCCAGGCTCTGGAGTGGGGCTTGCAGCTGCACAAGATGTGGGGTACTGTCTCATTGGCATAGCCACACTTTCTGCATCGCTTGTCCCGATTTCCATGGCAGACAGCTCTGTTCAGTGGGACGCAACTCAGCCAAGGTCTCTGGATGAATCTCCAGTCAGCAAATCAGGTGAAACTGCCCCTGGGGAGGAAGTGATTGATGGTGTCTCAATTGCACATCACTTTGAAGACCTTGCCCTGGTCGGGCTTGTGTCTCAGGTTTTCCATGTACTGCCAATGGATGGCATCCGTCAGCGTCCTCTCCAGCAGAGTTCTAGCTCTGAGTGATGACTGTAGGCTCTGTATTCTTGACCTGTGGCAAGACTCCTAGTTCCTGACATTCCTCGCACCATGTCCAATGGCAGCCGATAAGCTTCTCCAGGTGTCATGTAGCATTGCAGGCATGAGTCCAAAGTGAAGCAAAGACTCCCCCGTCTCTTCCAAATTCGCCTTCCAAGGAGCCTCTGAAGTAGGTGGTGACATCTTGGTTGGAGGGGATCCTGGCGATTTGCTTCCTGATATCATGCATAGCACTCACTGCGATGTTCCTCACTATGGTGTCCGGGCATGTAAGAAGGCAGAAAGTGTGAGTGATCACTGCAGCATCATACAGATCATGCATTCAAGTGACATTGGCGGCACCCTGCCTGTGTGAGATGTACACCAGCTCATTACTGGCCCATCCACTTCTTCACTAACTGCCTTATGATGTTGTCCACCTTGTTGAGGGGTACCTTTGCCACAGCAGATCCCCTCAGGCAAATCAAATACAGGGGATCAAAGTTGTTCAAGGTGTTGATCTTCTGCCCTGGTGCCAGCAGGGAGTCGTCGATCTTGGCCACAACCTGTAGGATCTCAGCAATGGTATCCTCAGGTATCTGCTGGACATGAAAACCTGTGGGCACGCTGAGATGTTGGTAGTCTTGCCCATCCTCAAGTAAGATCATGGATTCACCCTGGCTCTGAAACAGGGTCACCTGGACCAAGTCCCTTCTACTGCCATCAATATGCAGGGATGCGCACTTCCTAGATTGAAACTGAGTCCCATCCAGTTGTCAGCCTGGCTGGTGACATCAAGCATTTGTTGGAGATACTCACAGTTGTCTGCTCTGCATGTCCCTAAACCTGTGACTGATGGAAGCTAGGAATGGAGGACAGGGGATGGATCACTCAATTTCCCTGCTTTGGTCATTCCCTCTGAATCATCTGGCACCATCCACTGTTGGAAGACAGGATACTGGGTTAGAAAGACCATTGATTTGATCAGATATGACCAGTCTTATGTTCTAATTGCCAAGTCTGTTGCCTCCAAAGAGGTAGTATACACACCAACTTACTTGATTCAACTAAGAATTCACAGTTATGATAAAACAAAGAGATGTTTATTAACAAAGAGAGATTCAAGTGATATGGAATAAAGGTAGTAGAAACAGACATGGTTACAAATGAAATAGATGTGTAACACACTGCTAAGACACTAAACATAATCTTAACAGGCTAAAATCTTTGTCTCAGATAAAGATCTCACTTACAGTAACTTCTCAGCATCACCAATCCTCTGAGCCAGGAGCCAGGTTTCATAGACACAGTGAAGGCCCCCAAAGGGGTTCTCTTGCTTCCTTTTTGTAGTCCAGAAAACCTTTGCAATGTATTCTTTAGAAGCATACCACCAGACAAAGTTGTCCCTTGCTGATTGCAGATGCCAGGCTGTCCATGCTGTTTTTCCTCACCCTTCGGTTAATTTGCTTTTCCTGTTGACAATATGCAAATGAAGCTTGCTTTGTGTTTGCTTTTCCCATGCTCTATTTGCATCAGAGACCAGGGCAGACAGGTAAATCAACATTTCTTTGTCAAGGAAAACCTTGTTCCTCAGTTCTGCCTGGTTTACATATATTTTCAGTATAAACATACAACTTCTTAATTGTTACCTGTAATATATCACACAATGATTATGACGACCCGTATGATATAAGTTTTCATTTGATACCTTAAACGACATTCTTCATAGATAAATACCGTGACAAAGTGTTAGGTGTAGTGAGTTTGTCAGGCCTGATAGGAGCTGCTGTTCCATGACAGCGAACGCTTTGCCAGTTGGCACTGAGGAGTTCTTAGGGTCAATTAGGCATGCACACTTCCAGCTCAGCATAGACCGCTTTCAACAAAGTCAAAATATATTCATGCCCAGCAAAAAAGACTGAAAAGAAAAAATGTGCATCACGGATGCGAAGGAAAAAAAAACCCATCTTGATTTATAATAGTCCTGGGATTGTGTGTGTGTGTCTGGGGGTGTGGGGGGGGTAGCTAAAGAGGTATAGCTGGGTGAAGTCCAAAAGTCTACATACTATTCAATGGTGCTGTCTGCCTTTACACAGTGTCTGGAAGTCCCTGGAGTAATTTCAATATTGCTCCCTCTCACAGAAGAACATGCTGTAGGAGGTACACATTCAGCATTGTGCTTTTGAGGAGTGACAGTGGCACGGTATGCATTCCCGGGCAGTTGTAAGTTAACATTTCCAGCAATAGAAACTGAAGTGCATCAAGCATACACCCTTAAAGATGACTAAGTCTGCTACCCATACTCTTGCTAAATACCACCTTACTCCACAAGTAATTCCATTACTTTTCAATAGGGCAAGTCATGGAGTAAGTTACTGCTCAACACGAGTAAGACTGGCAGAAATCCAGCCCAAGAAATAAACTTGGGGTGAAATCCTAGCACTATTGAACTCTCTTGGAGTTTTGCTATTGACTTCAGTGAAGCCAGGATTTCAGACACTTCTTTATATTGCTGCTTATTGAAGGTACTCTACAGTCCTGAAAACCTTGAAATCCTGGCTTTATTGAAGTCAGTGAAAAATTTCCCATTGACTTCAATAGGGCCAGAATTTCACCCTTGATGTTTGGATCAACTGGCATCTTTTAAAGGAATGCTCATCTTATTCCTTAGCCTTTTTTTTTTGTTTGTCTGTACCATGTGCTCTGTTGTGTCTTAAGATACTTTACATCCCTCATCACCTGAGCTACAGGGGGAAAAAATTTAAAAAGCTAATATTTGAAAGGCTTGTAATTAGGTTCATTTTGATGCCTGGCAACGTTGGAAGTATCCAAGTTTATCTATCTAAGGTACTCACCTGGCCCTCATTACCATAGGACCTGTACACCTCCATTTTTCTAATGTATCTGTCCACAAAGCAGCCTTTTGAGGAAGGGAAGTGCTATTATCCTATTTTACACATGGGAAACAGAGAGACTGAGTGACTTGCCCAAGGTCAACAGTGACAAGTGATTTTAGATGGCTCAATTTTTCAAGTCTTTGACTTGAGGCAACTAAAAAAGGCCTGATTTTCAGATGGTGCTGAGCACTCCCCCTCTGAAAAATCAGACTGCTTTAGGGTGTTAGGCAGGCACGCAAAATCACTAGCCACTTCTGAAAATTATGTCCTAAGGGACTTGCCCAAGGTCACACAGGAAGTCTGTGGGAGAGGGAAGGAACTGAACACAGATTTCCCATATCCTAGGCTCAAATACCAGCCACTGAACCGTTCTATTTTTCAAGCAAACTTTTACCTAATGACAAGAACCCTTAAAATTAATTGGACTCCAGCCTAAATGAAACCAATGGCAATGAACATAAACTATAGCAAGTAAAATGTAAGCTGGAGGGCTGAAAAATTTGAAGAGCAGATAAAAAAATTATTAAAAATTTTCTATTTTAGGCTAAGTGTATCAAAAGTGGTACCTGTGATAGAATCAGTGGGGTTGCTCAACCATTAGAGAGTCAAGGGAACAAAAAGGGAGGCTAAAGACATTGCAGAGAAGCTAAATTATTTCTTTGCATTAATTTTCACCAGAGACTATGTTGGGAGATGGCTCATTTTTCCTGCTAATAAAGATGAATCACTGTGAGATTGAAGTGTCCAAAGATGACATGCTGGAACCAATTGCTATATTAAGCAATAATAAATTTAAAAGGAAGACTGGATAGTATTCACTCAAGAGTGTTTTAAATCCTTACTTCTTCCATCCTAGTACTAGAACACGTCCATCCCTGAACTGGCTCCAACCTCTACTTACCCATACAGCAAGGTTTTTTAGGAACTTTGACATGAAGTCGATGAGTTACTAACAAAAACATACAATATTATTAAGTCAGTTGACTGTACAGTAGCAAATATAGGATATCTGTAAGATAAGTGCTGGAGCGTGATTGTGAAAATTATAGACTAGCAAGTCTTACTTCAGTCCCAGGTAAATAGGTTGAAATGATAATTAAAGGCCATTATAAAAACATCTACAAGAAGAAGAAGACATGACAGGCACAAATCAACATGGCCTCTGTAAAGGAAAATCATGCCTCCAATCTACTAATATTTTTTGAATGTGTCAAAGAATTGGCTGACATAATTTATTTGGACTTTTAAAAACACCTTTGACAAGTCCCGTACATGAGGCTATTAAGGAAATTAAGTAGTCACAGGGGGAGAGTTAAAATCACTGCAAAGGATTGGAAACTAGCCAAGGGTTAGAAAACAAGGAGTAGAAATAAATGCTCAATTTTCATTATGGCAAAAGGTGGGATGATTCAAGGATCCATAGGAAGAATGGTGGTTCATACATTTATTATGGCTGGCAAAATTTGCAGATGACAGAAAATTACTTAAATTAGTCCAAACTGGAATATAGTCAATTAATGGTATACCTTCACCTTGAATATTGTACCCAAAATTTGTGGGTGGGTGTGGGGTGACAGTGGCAGCAAGGGATCTCTTTTGTTGCCTCAGCATTTCTCCCTCCAGGGTGGGGATGGGAGAAAGGTGCTAGAGTAAATCAGTCTGAATTAGAAGGTGGATGTCAGGGTAGGCTCAAGTAGTTCTTTTAAGAAAAAAAAAACCACCCCCTTCCCCCAAGGAGGTACATCTACTTGTCCACAGTGTAGCACTGACTTATTATGCTGGCTTCCAGTTACCAGCGCTTCCCCAACAGAAGAAAACTTAATGTCTCCCCTATAGGGAAGCGAACAGCCTGCCACCTGGAAGAAGCCTTTTCTCCTTGCTGCCCTGGGTGGGAGGCTGGGAGGTCCAAAAGCAGCCCCTGGACTCTGTCCCTGCCCCCTGGGGCATGCTATCTAGGGTAGGTGGAAGGTCCAGGGCTCCCCACAGCAGCCAGGGCTCCCTGGGTGGCTCTTACTATGGCCTGGCTCCAGCTTCTGGCCTGGCCAGAGGGCAGGGCATGCGGGGTAGGGGGGAGAGAAATAGAGCAGGGGGCAGGGCCCCATGGCAAAGGCAGCTAAGGCTCACCTCAGCCCTGCACCGGGAAGAGGCTGGTGCCACTAGCAGGGCCTGCGCTTTGCGACAGGAGAGCTGATCACCTTATCACCTCCCTGCTGAGAAGCACAGCCCCCCTTGCTGCTGCTCCGCACCTGCCCAAGGCTACTTCGCCCATGTTCAAAAGTGGCGGGGGGGGGGCAAATGTTTTTGTGCCTAGGACCCCATCTTGATCTGCCTCTGGAAGTGCTATTATCCTCATTTTACATACAGGAAACTGAAGCACAGTGACCCAGATCCACAAAGGTATTTAGGCTCCTCACTTACATTGATTTCAATGTAAGTGAGGAGCCTAAATACCTTTTGAGGATCTGGACCAGAGACGCTAAGGCCCAGATCCACAAAGGGACTTAAGTGTAGTGACACTGAGCATTGCAATGCCTAACCTTCAGGCACTTAGATAATCACAGGAACAACACCGCAATCCACGAAGCCCAAGGGAGGTGCCTTGGTTCCTAGACAATGCACAGAGAGAGAGAGAGAGAGGCACCTAAGAATGGGATCCTCAAAAGCCAGCATGCTAAATGGAGAGCTGCTTAAGCTAGCCAATGGGAGATGAGGAGGATGTGTGTCCTAAGCCCCTCCCCTCTCATAGAGAGAGGTGCCTAAGTGTAGGCTGCAGTGAGGCACCTATGTCTGCTAGTGATCCATGACCGAGAATCCTTCTCCTGTAGTCAGGTGGCTTAGGCAACTAAGCCATTTCTTGTGAGAATAAGTTAGGTGCCTGCCTCAGTCCTCCCAAAACACCTGGAGGAGGAGCTGCTCACCTTAAAATTTTTAGTCTACTAGAGCACTCACTTGGGATGCAGGAGACTGAAATTCAATCCCCCCCTCTACTTGAGTGGGGTACAGGATTTGAACAAGAGTCATCTTTTAGCAGCTTGCTCGAACCACTGATCTACGGGATAGTCTGACATAGGGAGTCCCTTAATTTTTTCCTGTTGAAGCTGTTCCACTTTGAATTAAAGAATGATTAGGCCAGCAAGAAACAGAGTGAGACTGACTCTGTAGCCTGGTAGTTTGGGCACCTATTTAGGAGTTGGGAGAATCAGGCTCTAGTCCCCCTGCTCCAATGATTAACTTGCAGTGAAAGAGGTGCTGGGGCTCAAGCAATATTTTACATTCACATCTGATTCAGCAAGCCCAGAAGTGCTGGGGCTATGAACTGTCAGGTGCCAGTGCTCAGCCCTGGAAAGCCCCAGCACAAATTAAGCACTGCCTTGCTCTAATGGCTCTTTAATTATTTAGACACAATGGAAGGGCTTCAACAGGAGAGACCAGGGGAGCCCCCACATCAGAATATCCCATACCTCATTGGTTTGAGTATGCTCTTGAGAGGGATGAGAGCTCTAACGATGGGCTAAAAGTTTAAGGTGGGCAGTGGCATGACTGCTGGCCAGATTTTGAATATGAAGTTGTCCAGCAAGTGGCCTCTGGATACTCCTACTGGATTGGGTGCAACAGGCGAGACAGGCACTCTTTTGCTGCCTCTCTCCCCCAGTTAATAGATTGCTCTGGGAGACAGTCATCTGGACGCCTAGAGTGAAGCAGCAGTGCACGTGCCCAGAGATAGAAACGTAGGTGCCTAGGGAGCTTGTACAGCAAAAATTTAGGTTCTGAGTGAATTCAGCCACCTACATTGCTAGATTGTAGCTGAGTGAGGATTTTGTGGATCACAGTGGAGCCTAGACCTGGACTGCCTAAGTCTGATATTTAGCACCTAAGTCCCTTTGTGTCAGGTCAGAATTGAAAACCTGCTACTGTTATGACTATAAGCGGTACAACCTGTAGAGGTCAATGCCGAGTTCTGGGTAGTGGTTAATTAATCCAGAAACCTCAGGAAGTGCCAATGGCTTCGGGCAGATGAGTGCCTGAGGAGGGCAGTAGAATCCTTGATGGAGGAAATGCCATTAAAAGTCTGATGAGCAAATTCACTCAGTGTTTTTGCCAATAACATCCACACAGGACAGATTGGTCCCTTCAGCTGTAGCTGATAACCAATCTAGGATTGGAGCCCCAAAGGCAGGCAGATGGAAGATCCATCTGGTTCCAAATGTATTGACGGGCATCCTTCCTTTGGTCCAAACCAGTGAAGTCAAGAGGGGGATGTTGACTCATGGGCAAAGCAGGGCCTCCATATCAACCACCCAGTCTATTGCAGCCACATCACATGGAGAGGACACTCCATCCTTGCTGGTAACATGGACACAACACAGAAGGTGGCAGTTACAGGTTATAAATTCACTTGTTTGGCATAGAGGAGGGCACCATAAGTCATCTTCAATGGTGGGAGGAATCACTGCATTCCATTAGTCAGCCACCCCCTGCCAGAAAGCTGGGCAGCTCCCAGACAATTAGGTGCTGACCTGCCACAGTTGTGTGCCTCATGGGGTGCATGGAGCTAGACCAAAAGTTGAAAGGCAGACAGAAACCTCTCACCTGGCAAAAATAAGAAACCAAGAACTTTCTGGCTTGGAAGCTAGTATGTCAGGACCATGTGTCCAGGATTGACAGACGATGATGACCTACAATATACAAGCAGCATATGGAAGTCAGCTTTGATAGACTGTCAGCTCTACAAACTCAGTGTTGATATTGCAGCACTTCAGGAAACAAGACTTGCAGATGCTGGTTCTGTCCAAGAGGCCAATTACTCCTTCTTTTGGCAAGGTAAAAACAGTGAAAAAATTCTGCAGAGTTTCAGTTTTGCTGTGAGAGACAAGTGGGTAAAGATCCTAGAAACACCGATTGGGAAGTGAGAGAGTATCATCTCACTTAAACTTCAGATAGCCATTGACTCTGTGAACATTAGTGCTTATGCACCAACACTCAATCTAGCCCCGAGGAGAAGGATATACTTTACAGCTCTTTGCACCAAGTCATCCAACTGAGCAACTTTTCCTCCTTGGTGACTTCAATGCAGACAACAACTCATGGTTAGATTGCCTAGGACATTTTGGCACTGGCAAGATGAATGGCCAAGGACTTCTTGAATTTTGCATCCAAAACCAAATGCACATTACCAATTCATATTTTACAGGAAAAGATTGTCAAAGTGTCATGGAGGCATCCATGATCAAGCCACTGGCACCAATTCAATGTTGTCGTCAGGAGGAAAGACCTACCCTTAGTGCAGAACACTTGCATGTTTCACAGTGCTGATCGTGACACTGGCCACTCCTTGATTATTAACAAAGTGAAGATTACAGCCAAGAATCAGAGCATAACCCAGGAGCAAGCAGTACTATTAACACCAAAAACCAGAATGACAGACTGACAATGTCCTGGAGAAACCTTATGGAATTAAGATAAACTTTACTGAATTAAGTTAAATCTCATTGCATTAGGTTAATACCTTTGGGATCCACAGTGTTAAAATGCAGTTACATGAAATTTCACAAGAACATACATGCAACTTCTCTAGGAGGAAGTGGGTTCTAATGTAATTTGTTTGGTTATCAGCCCTTTCAAGTCATTCCCCGGTGCGGTCTACATATACCAGTTCAAACTGGATTCTCCAGGGACAAACAGCTAGAAAGAGAGTTCTGAATAAATAGCCTGGTTTTAAACTGGCTCAGGGCCTTCTTCCTGATTCAGCAAACAGACAGGACCCCTGATCCCTGGAGGGCCCAATCCTTAGGGAAAGGTTGGAAAGATTGGGCCTACTGAGGCCCCATAAAAGTAGCTGCTTGTTCTGAGGTGAAACTCTGATGAACTTGACACCACAAGGAAACTCCTTGGAGGGGTGTTGATGGACTGCTCCTGCCAGAGCCCAAGTTAGGGTTGAGGTGATGTCTGGTCTGCTTATTAGCAAGTGTGTATATCCTTTTATTGTTTTGAATATGTTTTCTCTGTAGTGCTTTTGCCTTAAGAATAAAATAGGCTTGCAAAAAAAGCTGTGTGGTAACTATACCTGAGGGCAGTCACACTGTTAGTGTTAACCATCTCTGAAGAGAAAGTAAGTGGGCCTGCTTGGGCAGCCTGTCTCAGCTGGAAATAACATAGCGAAGGCAGGAAGCTGTTCAGCCTGGAGATAGGTGTCTCTCTCCCTTCTGACTGGGGGGGTCTCCTCTCCAGAGAGATGATGGCGGGGGGAGCTGGAAGCCTGAGGGCGGGTGCCCTGGCTGGCACACTGAGGGGAAAATACAGGTGCAGACGCCTTGAACTGTGATAGACAAAAGGTCATACACCACAGTGCATGTTTTAAGAGTTGACTGCTTTGCCTGCTGCCTACTAGAGTATGAATTGATTCCACCAAATGGCTTCTACTTTGTAAACTCTGGTTAGGCTCTGATAATGGTGCCAAAAAGGAAATGTCAGTGATTTGAATTGACCAACCTCCCCCAGACTATTAGTGAGGGAGATATAAAGCCATTCTCCTCTCTAACTGGGAGAGCAAAGAGCACTAGTCTTGTATCGCTTTACTGAAGCGTTCAAAGGGAGCTGTGGGGTTCCTGAGGCCTTTTTCTGCTGAAACCTATAGCTGTGCCTACATTATGATTTCCCACTCTTGCCACCACAGGCTCAGCTCCACCTGTTGTAGCAATTGTGGAAGTGTTAGCGTGGAATATGTTTTTTAGGAACACAAATCCCAGTGGAGGCAAGGATTGTCAGCATATTTTAATCAGGGGCGGGAGAGCTAATTTTAATATATTTCAGCTTTAAAAAAAATATTTTACAAAAAGTATTTTGGGACCAGGTTAAGGAATTACAGTGCGCTGGGTCCAGGTGGATTTAAAGACCTCTAAAGGCCATGATGAAACAACCAGTGTGTGACATTGCTATTTCAGATGATAATATGAGAAGTTAGTCTACCTGCTGCTTGCAGATTGGCTCTGCTATAACCCAAATCCTGCAAAAAACCCACACAGAGCTTAGTAAAGTAAGAACTCTGCTTTTGTATTGGTTTGTTTTTGAATGATGCAACTGTATTTGAAGTTTTACCAAGTGCAGGCGATGGTGTTGGTATTCAGCAACACAGTTAGATGCACATGGGACTTAGTTTTTAGAAAAGTATAAGGTCAATTAACTATTTCACTACTGAACAAAACATACAAGGAAGTAGAAGGATGATCATTTTCTGTTCTGCACACTACCGTGGGCTGGTCTATGTTACAAAATGTCCTCATGTTCAAACATAATCATGAAGAGCTGAGTTAGCTGACATGTAGTGGCCACAACAGCTGGCACCATGTAGAACAGGGAAAATATTGACAGGCTCCCATCAGCTAACTTGATTCTTATCAATTGTATTTGGTCATGATAAAAATCACTAGTGGAGACGAGCCCACAGTTGCCATCTCATTTTGTTGTCATGAGTGGGTGGCACTAAGCACTACCAATTCCCCTCCCTCCCCCCCCAAAATCTGCCTGTTGAGGACAGGAGACCCAGAACTGAGCCATTTGATGGCTCCTCCAAGCATTTTAGCTTGCTTGTTTCCCCTTCTGAGAAAGGGGAGCTCAGACTGATTTACCTTCCCTATATCAAGGGCCTGGATTTTTGCTTTCCCTTCACAAAGGTAGTACTGAATCAGACCATACTGATTCAGCTGGGTGTTAGTACTACAAGCAAGGGAGTGCAGGCCTGAGAACTATGGTCTGGAGACATTGCAACTCCAGGTCAGAAACTTATGCCCAGGGGTTGAACAAGGGGCAGAGCTCCCCCAGTAAATATCTATTTAATCCTTAAAATGGGTCTCCAGGCTTTGGGGAGTAGACCAGATCCTATTAACGGTCATGCAGCTCATACATTTTTCACAAAGATTTGCTGGTTTCATTTCCATGTTTGAACCCCAAACTAGGAGAGCTTTGCCTGTTTGGGGGCTTCAATGCAAAAGGTTCATAGAACTCTATTTTCTGAATAATTGCTTCTTCCAAATCCTGGGACAAATTCTTCCCTGGTGCAACTTCTTTGTACTAAGTGGAGTTGTACCAGGGAAGAAGTCAGACCTTTTAAATTACAACAAAGGCCCATGGCAGAATGTTACAATTTATCTTTAATTTTCATTACAAAGCACTTTGAGATTTTCAAACAATTAAATCAATGGCCGCATTGCACATACAATTTAGGGCATGAAAATGAATACCATATTAATACAGACTACTAGAGATGTGCAAGGGGGCCAAGTTACAGTTGCTATGGGAACCATAACTTTGAATTACATTACTTTTGTGCAGTTAAAATCTTAGTATTAACATTGCATTATGGTTTCTTGCTCTGAATGCAGAATTTATTTTAAAGATACCCCACTAGCCTTTTTGGTGAGCATTTTGGTCAGAAAAGTGCTATAGATGTGTATATTTGCAAACAGAAGCTTTTAATAGTCTTTGAATTTTTCATAGTAAAATTTTTTTCTACTTTCTTTCCCCTAGCAGCAGTAACCTTCCCAAAATGACCTTTATTGTTAACAGTAAGAACATATGACTTTCATGGGTGGTGGTCATTCAATGGCAGAAAATCATGTAAAATACTAATATAGAAGGTGTCACCAGATTATTCTCCTCAGTTTGCAAGTAAATGGTCAATCTTAGGAAGACATGCTGTATTGTTAGTTTTTGCTTATGCACGGTCCTGGTAGAAGCAGATTGTGGGTTGAGGGGGCTGTGTGAGCAGCAGAAGAGCTTGTTCTCTGCCTTGGTCTCTGACTGGAGTCAGAGTTTGAGGAAGCGTTGCTCTTTGGGAACCATGCATTGGGTGAGTTGCAACGCCTGAAAGAAAGGATTGCCTGCATATTGTTTCAGCTGCTCAGTCCCAGGACTGCATTTTACATGTAACCAAAATAAGTTACTTAGAATATACCCATGTCACGGATTTCTGCTCCACTGGGAAGCTGACCTGCAAGGCCTTAAATGTGCTACCATTCAGCAGAAGGGTAATGCTGGCTTCAGACTGAGACATTGCTGTCAGAAGAAGGGGTAACCATATGATGCACTGGTAGGCAACATAATCTAGTGCAGGAGACCAAAAGTTAGGAAACATTCTGGTTTTGGTTCTACTGACTCACCGAGTGACCTTGGGCAAGTAATTTCCTCTTTGCTTCCATTTCCCCATCTTTCTGTGTATGTATAATATTTATGTATGTCACAGCACTGGGATGTTGAAAATGTGGGCTATTCTGCTATGTTGCCTACTCTTCACTCTCTCGCATCTGTAGTTCATAGTGAGTTGGATAGTGTTGTGGGACTGAATGGTCAGATAGTGGCCATTCAATTGTCTTGAGTTACAGTAGATGGCATGTTATGGTTTCCTAGGAGTGTTCTATTGGAGAGATGTAGACCCTGCTGCTGGAAATCAACAGGTACAAAGTTATGTACTTTGCTCACATCAGGCATAGAGAGGGAAGTAACCTTGAGAAAGTTATCATGGAAAGAGTGGTGGTGGGTCATTGCAGCAGGAACAACGAGTGAGGAAATGGGTGGGTGGTGGTGTGTAGCAGATCACTGGGAGGTCATCTGCTGAGTGCGCGAGACTAGTGAGAAGGCGTCTGAAAATTCTGCTGTGATGTCACCAATATTCAGACAGGAATAAATGGATTTTACTTAGGATAGTGCTATGCTAAAGTACATGGTCACTTTGTATCTTTTAAACCCAATAAAGGTAGTCACTCCCCTCCCCTTGCTGTTACAGAGGTATGTCTAATGAACATTAACATACATAGACCTTGTGTGAGTACTGCCACATGTGGCAGGCTGAAAAAGTAGGGTGAGACCTGCCCAAACGATCAATATGGCGTCCTCTGCTGCTAGGGGCTGTGCTGACCCTACTGGCCAGAAGGGGATCATCCCTGAAGGAAAACCCAGGCTCTCCAGTGAAGTAGTGACTCCAGACACAGTCTTGATTTACAAGCCAAGGCTGTTGGGTGGCCACTCCCTTGAGAAGGTGTGGGAAGGATCAATACTGAGTGGAGAACAACTGTGGATGGAATAGTGTGAACACAAAATACAAGCTGGCAACCAAACAGGTGGGTAGAGAAAGACCATCTCATTGCACCTGATTTCAGGAGATGTGGGCAGCTCAGTCCCTCGTTTGAAATGAGAATGGCTATCCGGACACTGTTTTGATGAAGTGCCAGTGGCATGCTAAGTGAACATGCAGCTTATGTACAAACATGCCTCAACTGCTGTTTCTTATTTTCTGCTCTCTTGGGAGTCCACCAGTATTAGTACCTCTTGGCTTGCACCTGCCAGATCCTTGGTAAGATTGTGGGTCCCCTAAAGTTGCCTACACCAGCCTGAGTTGCCCACACCAAATCTGAAAATAGGCTGTGGATGCTGATCCTTCATGCCACTCCCATGCCCCATCCTTTTCTGTGTGCTCCCTTCCTTTGGTACTTACACTCTGCACTCATCCAACCCAACTCATTTGAAAATCTCGTGCACACCTTACTCAAATCTCACTTCTACCCTGGAACAAGCACTCATGCTTATTTCCCCACATACAAGCTATAGAAAACAGAGCCCTCTGTGTCCAAATCAACTTATATTATTGTTGGCTGTAAGTAAGGTTTCAATAATGTAATATTAATGGATGCCAGAAGCTGGAATGCACTCTTTTCCAGGCAAAGATGCAGTTTTCAAGGAGAATTCAACATCTAAAAGTTTTCCAATGATAGTATGTAAAGTCAAAGGAGTCATTTCAAAAAGAGTATCATTTGATCCACTATGCTTTTTCTGTGAAGGTATGATCAAGTTAACTGGTTGCATGAATTGTTACTCATTGTAGGAAGAGGTACTAAAAACTTCTGCCTATCAATTCATGCAGATATACAGCATAATCTAAAAAAGCATGTGCAGTAACTGACAGCGATGAATACTGAAACAGATGAAAATCATGAATAATTCAATAAAGTGAGAAAATCACAGCTGAGAGTTAGTTCACAGGTTGTCCTATTCACACTTCCTATAAAGGAGAATTAATTAAAGCTGGAACTTCTTCTGTGAACTTCCACTTAATTAGGGAAAAGCAAAGGATGATGGTGAGATCACAAATGCCTAAGAGCAATAGTACTTTTGAAATCTTTAAATATAAAATCCAGTGACTGGGAAGGAAAACCCACTAAAATGACATCTCTGTAACTGAAAGGCAACTATTTGTTTTCTCTGAAGTATAAAGTAAACTTGACAGAAGGATTGGTTTGCTACAGAAGCTGAAATGCAAAACAGATGCTACTGCACAGCCTAAACAGTCTGGTTAGCTCAGCAAGGGCCTGGTGCAAAGGTAACTAAAGTCCAGTGTAGAGAGTCTCAGTAATTTCATATCATGCTACAGCCTTGTTCTTTATGCATTTCTTATTACTAGTAATATTATGGAGGGGAAAGATCCACTCCATAATTCAGGTTGAAGCCAACTTCCATAATATAGCCCTATATTAGTCCCTTTATCACTTTGGCTTGGAAAATCAATTTGGCCAGAAAGTCATTCTATTAGTTTGTATAAAGCTTGAAGAGAATTTGTCAAATTGGTTTTGAATTGCAGGTTATCAAAAATTTACCCTGATTGAATTTTTCATGTGTGTAATTTCTGTCTCTCAAGCATACAAACAGCTACTCAGTCCCTTCAAACTTTTCAAATAGTAAAATCGCCTTGAAAACGTAGGTACCAGCTATAGATGTGAAAGCAGGTTTCAAAATTAATCTTGTATTTTTGCTCTGGATAGGCTGGGGCCCAATCCTGCTCTTATTGATATCAGTGAGTTTGGGGCTAGTTACTTCAGGGTTTTCAGGCTCTGGCACTGTGTGTGTGAGTGCACATGTTGTCCTTTGTCACCTGATTGCAATTTAGGAACAGGTCAGAGAACTGACAACACTGCCTGCAGCTCCCTCCTCTTCAACTTTTCTGGGGCAGGAGTCATTAAAGAAGTGTGCTGGCAGAGGTCTGTACCCGACAGAGACAAGTGCAAGTCTGACACATCAGCCCAATCTCCTAGCCATCCTGTCCTCCATAAGACCTGATCAGATTCAGAAACCCAGCTTTTAAATCAGACAGGAAAATAAAATGAACAAAATGAGCTTGGAACTAGCGTCATGTGAAGTAATGGCCAAAGCTTTGGAAACACCCACTGTAGCTTTAATTAGGAAAGAGGTGTCAGATTCTGCAATCCTTACTCCTACAAGCAGTCCTCCTTTATTTATCTGAGTAGTTCCAGTGGTTTCAGTGGGACGTGTCCAATGAGGAGGGACAACTTGCCTGAGAAAAGGGTGGCGGAGTCCTGGCAGTATAGATTACTTTGCTGGGAGATGCGATCAAGGATAGAATATGACGACCCAAAGAATGCTACAACTGTACTTATTTCAGAGAGATTTTCATACAGTAATTGGTCTCAGTTGCACCCTACTTAATACTGAAAGGGAACAAATTACTATTGTATAAAATTGTAGGCTGCTAAGATAAGGCTGGTGTGACTATCTGAGGGCCATATTGATATACTTACTCATACAGAACAGTACCTTACTCCTACACTATCACCACTGACATCAATAAGACTGCTCACTCTCAGCCCGAGGTAAAAGTCTCATAATCTAGTCCCCAGAGCCAGCACTAGACATAAGCAGCCTAAGCAAATACTTAAGGCCCCATGCAGCTCCAGGCCCCCTCCCCTCCATTAATTATTAATATGTGCTGGGGGGAATATTCCTGCTTTGGGCCCCCAATGGGTTAGCACTGCCCTGCTAATCCCTAATATTTTGGCACGAACTGAACGGGACCTTTTTAGTGGGTTCCTTAATGAAAAAAACAGAAGAATCTTCATTTTGGAAAGAGTAATTGTGCAACTCTTTTGAGGTGACTTTTTAACATGAAGTAAGAGCTGAAATGTAACCAAGGGAATAAATAAGATGGTGACCAATAAGAACACAATAGATGGTTGGAACAGGGTCTTGCTGCTCAGCCCACCAGTGTCAGTTGCAAAGAACAAAGATATTGCCTTTGGCAGCTGATGAATTGACACTATTGTGACGCTCTGTACCTTGGAGGAACACCCTACACCCCCATGTTCATCTTTATAAAATGATTGTGTGGTATCCAATGCAAAGTTTGTCATGTTGGTTGTCTTCGGAAGGTTCATGATGCACTGAGCATGGTTGTTATAGTGATGTTATGGGTTATAAGTTTCATTTATATAGTTATGAGGCTGAAAATGTATCCTCATGGCTTAAAATAAGCCCAGGCAAAAACTCTCCAACAGCAGTTCACACCTCATTAGGGCAGGTATGGGACAAACCCAGCCCAGCCTCATAGAAACAAAGGACACTGGCCTAGGCAGCAACAAAAGAATCTGTTGGACTCTTGAGGGAGTCACCCCCCTTCCTTTGGTCAGTTTGGGACTGCGATGAGGTAATGCTCACCTGACTATGAAGGGGGTGAGGACTAAGCCAAGAGGGAATAAAGGACATGATAAAAGGGAGAGACATTTGCCATGCCCTTCCTCTCTCTTCCACCTACATCTACAGACACCACACCAAGCGACTGAAGCACTGATGAAAGGGGAGAGCCTGGCTGAAGAGCAACTAGCCAGCCTGTGGTGAGAAGCATCTAAGTTTGTAAGGACACTGGAAGTGTTAGATCAACTTAGAATGCATTTTACTTTTATTTCCTTTGACCAAATCTGACTTATCACTTAAAATCTATCTTTATAGTTAATAAATCTGTTTGTTTATTCTACTTGAAGCAGTGCGTTTGGTCTGAAGCATGTCAGACTCCCCTTGGGATAACAAACCTGATACATATCAATTTCTTTGTTAAATCAATTAACTCATATAAGCTTGAAGCATAACTGGACACTGCAAGATGGAGGTTCCTAAGGTTGTGTCTGGGATCGGAGATCTTGGCTAGTGTCATTCGATTGCACAATCCAAAGAACAATTTACATGCCAGAGGCTATGCATGAACAGCCCAGGAGTGGGGGTTCTCACAGCAGACCAGAGTAAGGCTGGCTCCCAGAGCCAAGAATTGGAGTGACCTAGCAGATCACTGGTCCAGATAACACCAGAGGGGAACATCACAACTATGAATGGTGCAATTGAGGTAGGCAAAGGGGTCAATCATGCTGGAGCTCCAGTTTATGAGGAAGCTGTAGATAAGCCTCAGTCTGAAATCACTGAAGATTCTTTTAAGATTTTTTTTCAGCCACTAGCTGAAGATTAATTAGAGATGTTCTTATAATACAATTTCCATTTCCTGATATGCAGTCTTGACTGTACTTGGCCTAAATGGTACAAATTATCCATTTAATATGAGAGATTTTGCCCATAAAATGTACTTTCCACAAGCACTTGTTAACCAAATGAGCTATTTCACAGACCTAGAAAAACACCGGATTGACACACAGTCTGCAGTTGAAAGACTCATCCTGGGAAGCTTTCAGTAATATGGTATTGAACACTGCGTTGAGAAAGTTCAAGGAACAGAAATAATAGGCTTCATTAGAAGAATACAGAGTACCTTGATCATTGCAATGAAACAAACAGCTCAAGATATCGAGATGGAGTGATTATTTTTTCCTCGTTCACAGAGCACTGCTGGCATGTGTGTTCTAGGCTTCAGAGGTACTGCCTCCATAAAGTAACAGGAAAACAAGCTTTAAAAGGCTGACGCTGAGATACTGCCCATGAAGGCTCTCTAGATATTGCCCTACCTCCCTCCACGTCCCTCACAACCACGCTCAGTAGACCCCTTCTCCAACTGACCTTGCTTGTGCAAATTCACGTGTTAATGCGCGAAAGAGCTGCTGTGCTGCCGCTAGCTTTGTTGCAGCAACGTACTGCCTCCTTCGCTAATGTGCGTCACTGAGTATGCGCTGTCATGGAACAGGCTATGACTCACTGCTATGAAGAGAATAGAAGTGGCACTCTAATATTATGGTGCACTGAGCTAGAGCTAGGAGTTCTCTTTTTAATTAAAATTCAGCACATCATGATTAACATAATTACCTAAGCATCTCCACAGCCATGATTTTTTGGGGGGGGCTCTTCCATATATTCATAGATCTTTGTGTAACTTCTAATTCTGAGGCTATCCAAGATTTTTAAATATATATATTTATCATCGTTTCTGAGCACAAATAAGCTAATGCTCTGTAAACCCAAAGGGAATGCAGCCTAACAAGATATGTAGGGTAGGATGGGTTTCAGAATAGTTTTCAACCAGTGAATCTGCACTTTCATTTCAGTAGAGAAAGAGAAGCGGTTATTTTGGAAAAACTACTAACATAAGCAAATGAATGCTGGAAACACTGTTCTAGAGGTTCAATCATTTTCTGGATACAAACTAAAAAAAAAATAAATAAAACACACACAACTACTGCTGACTGTAATTCACTTTAAAGTCAGTTGCTCCAGATAACTCACCCTTTTAAGTACTTTCATTCCATTTATTTCTATATACAATTCTGGTACATTTACTTAGTGTAGCTGAATTTTAGATGATTGGACAATATCTCCCCTAACTAGCCCCTTTCAAAATTACTGTTCTATTATAAAAGAAGTTTCATCTTCTATAAAATAAATCACTACAGTTTTCTTAGTGTGACAAAGCTCTGTCCTTGTCTCTGTAGATCCCACATTTCCTGGTGGATTTCACTAGCCTCAGAGGCTCACTGTGACCCTCCCCATAACCCTTCTCTCTCTAGAGACAAGGGTCAGTCTATTGAGCCATTTTCATCATCAGCCAGCAAGGGAGGTGAGGCTATCTTCCCTTGCACAGTCTCTGTTGTCTCCCAGAGACAGTGATTAATCAGGGGGAGGGGGCAAAGAGGGGGAGCCCAGGCCCACCCTCTACTCCAGGCTGCAGGGACCCTAATAGTATCAGTTATGGTAGCTGACCTTTTAGAAACATGACACGTACAATTTCCTGGGCTACTTCCCCACACCAGCCCCCACTTCCTCAAGCGCCACTTCACCCTTACCTCAGGCCTCCTTCCTTGTGCCTGATACACTGTGTACTGCTCAGTCTCTCCAACAGCACAACTTCCTCCCACAGCTCCTAACATCCACACCTACCTGACTAACTGGGAGGCTTTTAACTAGTTTCAGCCAGCCCCTGATTGGCTTCAGGTGTCCCAATCAACCTAGCGTTCTCCCTGCCTTCTGGAAAGTTCTTAATTGGCCCCAGGTGTCTTAACTGACCTGGAGCAACTGCCATTTCACTTATCCTGGTACCAGGGATTTGTTTAGCCTGGAGCTAATATATCTATCTCCCACTTCTTTTCTATAGCCATCTGGCCTTGCCCCGTCATATTAGTTACAGTACATCTAATGGTTTACAGTTTAAAAAAACATTAGTTTATGCTGCCAGGATTCCCTTGAGTTATAAGGAGAAAAAGGACATTACAAAATAATTTTACTGTGTTATCTGCTAGATATGCATCTTATTTAGCAGTTAGCACTTTAGCTTTTTTCCCTCCCCACTCATTGTTTGACCTCTTAGCCAGCCTCTGGTTTTTCCATCTTAAGTTTGAGAGCTAGTGACAAATTAAAAAGAATCTGAAAATGCTAAGTGATTTCCATTTTAGTAATTTTAAATTTAGAAAATTAATTGAAATTTGTTTGTATCGCTAGACCCTTTATACCTCTTAGATAAGCTAGAAATGTTAACATGTCCCATTTTTCCTACCCTCCAAGAATCTGATCAGTAGCTTTTCCATCTCTACATCTGGGATCTTTAGAGATTTCCCTCCACCCTGTCATTTTGCAGTAGTCATTTAAGTACAGTTTCCTCCCACTCTTTTGATTTGAAGTACATGAAACATTCCAGTATCCATTGAAAGGTTATTACTGTAACTCTGTACAAGTTCTCTTCCTCCTCCTGTAAAACATAATTGATGTTGCTCTGTGAAATGCCTGGCAGATGTCATCTCTCTCACACATCTTGTCTATTTTGAACCATAACTTCCATGATTAATCAGAAAGAGGCCCAGAGCAGAAAACAGCAAGGGAGACCAGTCTGCCAGTGTTCTCTTGTTAGTCATAAGGACATACGTTTTTTTTTTATGGAAATGAATGCGATTGGCTTAGATGTAATTCCTTGGATATATAAAAATATTATTTTAAACAGTGGGCAGTTCATCTAAGACACTTGCATGGACTTTAGAAACTCCATCCAAAGAAAAAAATGTATGTCCTTACGACTGACAAGAGGACTGGTGTGGTTGGTGGGGTTACAGCAAGAGAAAGGGGTTAGGGTTCTAATCGTGACTTTGGCTATGCCAGTATTTTCAGATGTGGTCTATGACTTTGGGTGCCTCATTTTGAGGCACATGGAGCCTGATTTTTCAGAGGTGCTGAGCACCTGCATGTCCCATTGATATGGACTTTGTGGTTGGCCTCTTAACACTAGGCTCTACTTGCCTCAAGCTAGCCATCCAAAATCAGAGATTATTTTAGGTAGGATGACCATATTTTCTCAAAGGGAAAATGGGACAGCCACAGGCTGGCCCGATCCCGCCACGCTCAAGCACTCCCTGCCTCTCACTGGCGCAGGGCTGGGCTGAGTCCCCCCCCGCACCTGGGGCCGGGCCGAGCCCCTGCTCCCCGTTCACAGGGCCGCCCAAGTCCTTCCTGCATCCCACCCATGAAGGGCCAACCTGAGGTCCCTCTCCCCACTGGCGCCCAGGGCCAGCCCAAGTCTCCCCACCACCCAACCTCAACCTGCCTTCCCCCTATGTCGGGGGCTTGTCCTCCGAGCTCCCCCCACTGCCTTCCCATGCACAGGGCTGGTCCTCTGAGCCCTCTGCCACCCACTCACATCTCCCCCTCCCACTGCCCCCTTCCTCCCTTGCGTGGGGCTGGTCCTCCAAGCCTCCCACTGCCTGCTTGCGAGCGGGGCTAGTCCTCCGAGCTCCCGCACTGCAAGCCTACACGCAGCACTGTCTGAGGGCCCCCTCTAACCCTTTTGTGCGGTGCCACCTGAGGCCCCCCTCTTCCTCCATGCACGCAGTGTGGACTGATGGGCCCGAGCCACTCTCCCTAGCCCTCCCCCCCAGTGCAGAGCTGGCATTGCCTCTCCCCCCATCCCCCGGGCACATTCCTCCTCCATCAGTTGGCAACACCAAATGGGACAAATGCCCAGTTTTGTCAAAGAAGTTGGGATGGCCAGGACAGGACCTAAAAAAGGGACTGACCTGGCCAAAACTGAACATATGGTCACCCTAATTTTAGAAAAATTTGACTTACACCTTTCTGTACCACCTTTACCCATCTATAAAATGAGAATGACAATCCTAACCTCACAGAGGTCTTGTGTGTCTTCAATATACAGGTAGTACTCTTCAGATTTGGAATTATTGTTAGACTGTTTAAGGTAGAAACATTGTTATGTTCTGCATTGTTATGTTCTGCCGTGTGCAGCCTCAGACCATGTGCACATAACTTTTCAGAACATGGGGGAATTGGGGAAATGCTCTCCTCCGGAAATGTTTGTGATTTTTCATGAAAATGTATTCATGGTATGTACTATGTAGTCATGGTGTGTAGACATTCTACAGAAGCTTATACATGATGGGTGTCAAAAGATGTCCTTAGGGTCTAAAAGGATACCTGTGTTCCATTTTCTCTGGCTCCAACGATGTTCTCTGTGTGAGTATTATTATACCTCCCCCTAATTACAGATGTCGACAACCTCCACCCTTCAAATCACTTCCCAGTGCACAGAGCGAAAAAGAAGTCGTCTTCAGTGGTTTCTGCTGGCTGTACTGATTTGCAACCTGTGTGAAAACTCTTGGGTATTTTTTTAGAGCCCTGAACCAACATTCTACTGTTGGGGACTGTAGATTCAACTCCATGGAGCAGAGGTGAAAAACAGCCTCCCAGTTTTTAGGCTAATAGTACAAAGTATAAAGGACCAGAGAAAGTGAAAGCCATTTGGGACCTCGGAGGGGATACAGAGGAAAGAGAGGATATTTTGGGTATGGAAGTGAAGGCAGCATAGGGAGCAGAAGCCACCCAGAAGATTCTCTCCAGAGGAAACATGGCAGTGAAGGGAGTGGATTGAGGGCGTCTGATCCATTATTATAAAAAAGACAGGTACATAATTGTCCACCTTGGGGATTTTACATCTTCCTGGCCACCATCGGAGACAGGACACTGGACTTGATTGATCATTAGTCTGATCCAGTGTGACAGTACATATTGTACATTCTTCTGTTCCTATTTTGAAATCAGGCTTCTAATTCCTTCTCAGAATTTTGGTACTCATGTAAGCAAACCTAACTTTCTTCTGATGCTTTATTAGATCACCAGAGCCCATCAAAGGGATTATACTGCCATAGTTCAGATACCATTATTTTATGCAGTACCAGCTGTAGGCCTTGGTGGAGCCCTAATCATAACTAAGAGTATGAAGCAGAATAGGCCTTGGCAGAACCGCTTCGATGGTACCTGAACACTCCAACCCCTTCTAAAGATAAGGAGGGGATTACAGGGTAATGGATGAGGAGGTTTTGTGTTAACTAGCAGGTACAAAATAACAAAAAGCCTACGGAATGTAATACATAACTTAATTGTATCAATGTATACAGGGAGAGTGGAAGGAGGGGCATCTTTGTACTGGTCTAGGGGACAGTGTCATGTTATGTTGATTGAGCTGGTACCTTGTCGCAGGCATACATGGGTTAGTGTACCTGCAGCTCCTGTGGGGCACAAGTACATGCTTTGTCAACAATACACCTGGCCAAGTGCCTTCTTCACCAAACCGAGCCTGTAGTCTTCCTTTACGAATAACATAGAGGTCTGCTGAATCAGCAAGCTGTGCTCTCTGCTGCGGCCGAGTAAGCAGGAGCTCTTGAAACCAGCAGCACTCGCAGCACGAACAACACATTTCTCTATCTCCAGATGTCTGGAACCCAAGTTACTGAATGAAAATACAGTCAGATAAGGAACTTGCACCAGACATCAAAAAGACACTCAAGAGGAACTCTATTTACAGTGTGATTTTGAATCTTTAAGTAATATCAGGAATTAGACTAATCAATGGCATCTAACTTTTTTAGAGAGAGAGATTTTTAATGTATCATGGAGAAAGCAGAAAGGAGGTGTTATGAGCTGACTGATTTAAAACGAATCCTACAGAAGCTGATAACCAATTTAAATGTTACTGTAACTCTTTGTTTTCAAAGCTGTGATAGATATTGGTCAGCTTTGGTGCACCCATTAACAAAAGTAGAATTTTGTTTTCAAGAGAAGAGTCTCTAATAAGAAGGTCTCTTTCACATTTCATATCTTAAGGAAATCTCAGAATTTTAATTAAATTTTTTAAACAGGTAAAGTAACTAAGTAATTCCTCCTAACAATCCTACTTTCCTTTCCAGTAAATGGTAGAATATCCACTAGCAGACTGAATTCAACGGAGGTTTTTATACCATCCTTTTCACCATAGTATCTAAACACTGTCCATAAGAACATAAAGCAACACGACTATGAAATCTGTTACATGTGGTTCTTTTTTCCCCCTCATTCTCACAGCTGGAAATTTTGTAGGATTTAAAAATATACACATATATATGCCATGTGTTTATATTAGGGAAAGCAAGGTCAAACAAGTGAGCCTTTTAATAGAATTAAAGGTGGTGAGGATTGTGGTTCTTCATTCTGCAGTCTAGGACTGGGTCTCAAGAAAATTCAGTTTCTGGTACCATTGAACAGTACCCTTACAGTGGACAGTTCCATTGTACCTGAGGACTGTTTTCATCCTGGAGCTTTAGGTGAGCTTTTAGGTGCCCTGAGTCCATTGAGGATCTTGAAGTTAAGGATTAAGACCTTGAACTTGAGTTGCTATTTTATGGGAAGCCAATATAAGGAGCAGAGGACTGTTATGTGCTTGCTGTAGCCCTTGTTCCTGAGGAGGCATGCTGCAGCATTCCGTACTAGTTGGTGTTTGCTTAGGGTTGATGGCTTCATGCCCAGTAGATAGCATTGTTGTTGTATGGCCAAGAGGTGATGAAGGTATGTATTAGTGAAGCCAGGACATCATCCACCAGTATGGGAGGGCATTTCTTTCTCAGCTGTAGATGATAGTAGTGCCTAGAATTAATATGTGCAATGTGACATCTTAGCAGCACCAAGGAGCTGAGGGGCATTCAGAGATTGTGGATTGACATGACCAGTTGTTACCTGCATGCATCTTCAGCCAAACAAGGTTGCAATCTGTCTGCAAGCTCCTCAAAGTGCTTTCCTCTGCCAACCAGCATAATCTGTATTTTAATCAGGGTCTGATTAAATCAGCTGTTCTTCATCTATGAGCTGAACTAGCCCAACCACTAAGGGTATGTCTACAATGGAGCTGGCAGGTGTAAATTCTAGCTCAACAAGAAATACTCATACTAGGTCTGATCAAATGAGCGCACTAAAAATAGAAGTGTAGCTGTGGCAGCAAGACCAGCGAAAGAGGCTAGCTGCTTAGGATGGAATGTATACCTTCCAACTCTAGTGCTGACATACTCCATGGCAGATTAGTGATAGGGGTAATGTACGATGTGAATAACTATGAGTTGCCACAATGAACGGCAATGAATAATCACTGGGCCAGGAAAAGAGTGTGAGAATGACTCTACAAACTGGTGGTTAGAGCCCGCATATAGGATGTGGAAGGTCAAATTAGTGAATAGTTTCTAGTCAACTGAAACTGCGTATTCAGCAGATAAACTATCTGCAAAGTTTGCTCACCTCTATTCACAAATCTTTGGTGGACTGTCCTTTAGTGTCCAATACTTCTTTAGATGTGTATGAGATGAACTCAAGGAAAGACGGTTGCCTGTTTGCTGGCCAGCTTCTGGAGATTGGATCCATATAGCCTGAAAAGTATTTCCATATGTGGCTGCTTAGGCCCCAAGCCTAGAAGTTATCATGCATGCAGCAGTCCACCTGTGAACTCAGTATAAATGGCAGGATTAAAGGCTTTATTAGCTACCTAATTTGAAAAAAATGCTTTAAAAATGGTAGATGTAGTAAATTATAAATTACAATGAAAATGTTTAGATAACACATCCCAGTTAATATCTAGTATGTTCATATCTTCCTCATTAAACAATCACTAATAACTGACCATTTAATTAAAAATGTTAACCCTGTGTAATGGAACCTAAAAATAGCTGGGTCTGATTGCCATCAGTAGCATTGTTCTTAGTGATACACCCACATCGAATGCAGTTATTTCTGGGGTGAGATTCATATTGTTAAATGATCTTCCTTACACATATTAATCAGGGTTTTCTTTATTCAGTGCAGTATGGCTTTACTTAAAAAAAAACAAACAAAACCTAAAAACAACCATATTAGTATGTGTCTTTGTGAGCAAAGGTGACCACTAAGCAAATCCCTACTCACTTCTTATGATAAGAAAAGAAAGCAAAGTTAGCAATTAAGGTAATGAGCAATACTATTACTGGCATTAAAACCTGCTGCAGTGTAATTTAAACAGACCTAACAAAATGGCTGCTATTTCATTTTTTTGGTAAATATAATACGGTGCCTTTTGTATCACTTAAAAGGAACTACAGTTGACAAAACTTATTATTTTCTGCACTTATGTGGCATTTAGTGAGCATCTAGACTACAGTGCTGTTTGAAAAGTGCTGACTGGAAATGAGAGAAGTTTTTAAATATCTGATTTCCTGTGTGCTTTGCTTTTCTTGTAATATACAGCACATCATTTTTGAGACTTCTTTTAAAATACCAATACTAGTAAAAAACTTTTCATTTCAGACTAGATACAGTGTTGATATATATAAAATAAGATAAAAGACAAGTGTCTTTTTTGTGGAAAGAAGCTGAAAAAAGTCCCCATTTCCCAATGGTGAAAATATCTCACTTCATGGCACTTTGCCAGAGATGTAGGGTAACGGCTGGGACAACCGTCATCCTTCACCCACATAAGCCTCCTAGTCTTTCTGATATTTTAGAAAAACAGTTGATCTTCAGACATTTATGAATGTGATTAATAAGGGAGAAGGCATTCCCTGGGATTGTGACCTTACATTCCTGTAAATAGATGTCAGTACATGCCGATAAATATTTTCCTGAAACCATCATTCACAGAAGGTCAGCTCTTTGGCTCTGGCTTCAGGGGAGGAGCCACTGGACCCAACCATCAACTAATCACAGGGACTACCAATGAAAAAAAGGGATGACAGTGAAGGCACAGGGATAAAATCAGGGATCCAGTAGCACACACTAAGCAGAGAATCCCAGACAGTGCCCGCTGCTCCTCGAAGGCATTCAGAGAGGCAGTAGACACAGCTCAGAGGAACTCTGCCTGGAGATATGACTTCAGGAGGGATCAGAAATAGGCCCCACAGTCACAGAGCACCCCCTCCATCCAACTTCCTACTCCTGGTATGGTGGATGGCCACCTTGGCCAGAGGCTTGGCCAGCACCAAGAGGAAGCTGACAAGGAGGTCTCGCAACTTAGTGGGGCCATGGACGGGGTGTGCATAAATCATGAGATGTGGGGGAAAAGTACAACCAGAATCTCAGGAGGAGGTTCTGGAGGAGCCAGAAGAGGGGCTGCAATCTGGATCACCCAATATCAATGTGTGCCAGGGTCTCCCTCTTGCCACAAAAGGGGTAGGTGTTGGGGAAGGTGGTGAACCACGCCAGGTACACACCCGTGCTCACAGATCCATGAAGGAGCTTCTAACTAATATCGCCAGTGGGCCATGGGACTAGAGTGGAATATGGACTGGCCCACTGTGGTTCCTTGCCCTCCTAGGGTGGTAGGATGTCCTGCCACTTGGAGTCAGGGCATGACACAAGGGCGAGGAAATGAACAATGTGGAGCACAAGCATATACAGATGTTTCCTGGGCACAGTTTGGAGATGTCATGCAGCCAGCTCAGTTATGTGTCAGGAATGGCTGGGGAGGCTCGTGGGCAGGGGCCCAATGGCAAGGTTCAGAAGGCGAGGGGTGATGGGTGGGCAGGGACCACCCTCCCTCAGGACTCCGTTGGCAGGGCAGGTGAACAAGCAGCCCTGGTTTGACTGTGGGTTTGCCTCACAGATTCAAACAAAACAAAGGTTCAGCTAAATTTTCACTAGAAACTCAAACTAAACCCAAACTAATTCTTCAAGAGTAAAAAAAAAAAAAAAAAAAAAGAGGGGGTGTGACCTTGACCTTATTTTGATGAAAGGTGGAGCTTGGAGCTCAAGGGCTAGATCTGATATGGCTCCTTTGTGCTAAATAGAGGATGTGCCGGGGCATATTATGGGCCGAAGAATTAGTCAAAGCATTTTGGCCTCTGATCTTTGACTGCATAATGGCCTCTTGTAGGGAAATTATCAACCCCCAAACGTCCCCCAAACTTATGACAATTATATTATTTAATATGCAATTATTAAGTAACAAAATAATGAGTCATTGTTCTTATTGCAATGTAACCAATAGGAATGCTAGGAAATGCGTAGATGCCTTCATAACAGGAAGCTATTTTTACAAAACTGGAAAAGCCTTTGTCAGCTACATATTGATCACTCACTACATGTCATCCTTAGGATGTACATATTTGAGAGGATTTATTCTTCCAAACATAACAGGATGGAACCTTTCCCTGCTATTGGAAGCTTAGCAAATACTTTAGTTTAAATGAATAGGGAATGTTTGGTAGTGTACACACAGCATGCAATAGCTTCAGGTATATACTTCCTTATAACATGCGTGATTTTGCTTTTAATGATAAAGTTATCCTCATCTGTAAACAGTAATGACCTTTCCAACCAGCAGCCAGTCTTTAAGGATCCTTATGATAATGGTTCAGATTGAGATATGCCACATGGAAACAACATTAATCATGGTGTTCTACAGTCTTCCCAGGACAACGAATAGATGCCAACCTGATATTAATATCCATGCTGATATTACTGGATCTGTCTGCAGTAGAACTGGTTTCACTGAAAATTTGATTGTTTTTTCATTGGGGGAACCACAGAAATTTTAAACAGAAATTTAGGTGGAGTGTGAGGAGGTACAAGCTTCAGTCAGCAATATGCTCTACATCTCATTTTTAACAAACCCAGACAGAGCTGTTTCCCAGTGCCTGGCAGAGGTAGGGATCTGGATGAAAGCCAGCTGGCTCAGTCATGGAAAACAGATATGATTCTGCTTGGAAGAGGAAAGCAGAGTGAAGACTGTCAAAGGCAAAGTCTGCTCCATCAGTTGAAGGTGTCTACCCTTCTATCATCAAAGGAGTTTGCAACATTGAAGTTTATTGGACTACCCACTGCTCCTGGGTCACCAAGACTACAGTAGTGGATAGCAATGCCTTCTTTCATCTCTCACTTGCCAGAAGTTTGGGAAAATTCCTTTTAGATGTAGAGTCCTAATGTGAAAATCCACAGCTCTGTTACCTCAAGACTGGACTATTCCATTGTACAGTATCTGAGGCTAACCTTGACAGCCATTCAGAAGTTTCATCTGGTATAGCATGTGACTGCCCACCTTTTGGGCTTAACTTTAAGCATATGCTTAAGTGATTTTCTGAACAGGAATCCCTTCTGAACCAAGGCTTTGGTAGGCTGCATTCTTCTGAATGAGGGTTGCTCCAATGTCCAAGTATGGTGTTGGGGCACATTGCAGCCTCTTTTCGGATGAGAAATTTAAAAATCAAGACGCTGATCACTTGCCAGTGGCAGTGTTTTTGGAAGACATAGGGGTGGCATTCTGGCCACATTACTATTTGGGTAACTGTTGTGTGTTGCTAGCTGCTGTCGCTCTCCAAAAGAGGCTGCTCTTTGTGACTGAGTGAAGTGATTCCTGATTGTAAAGCACTTAGGGCTCCTTCAGAATGAAAGGAGTTATTATTATTGCAGACATTGTTATAAAGGAAATGGACATAAAATGCTGCAGACAAAATTGAGGTTGAACTAGGACTTTGATTGTTCTAGACACTTTTCATTGATGATTTTATCTTGTTTGCATTTAGCAGTGCTATAGTGGACTAGACTCATATAAACCTCTTTAAGGCCTGATCCTAGTCCCAATGATATCAATGACAAAACTTGACTTTAATTAATGAAAGTAGGATCAGGCCTTAGTGACTGTCAGGTAGCAAAACCCTCTTTGGCTAAAGAAATGATTTCCACTGAGGTGACTGTAAATATAATACTGCTTATAAAGCATTGGCTCACCGTGGGGAGATAGGCAGACATTGCCAATAAGAAAACTTGAATCTTTCCTGCCTTCTGGAAAATGTGGTATACTCTTCCCTAAACTCACTTATTTAGTGCTGCTGTTAGAAATTACAGTGCCCCTTGTAGCTCTGCTTTGGGCAGATATACGTAGTGAGTGTTTCAATAGTCAGCACATACACACAGGTCTAGTTAAATCAAAGATTCTGCAAATAGAGGGTCCGATCAGCTCGCCCACAGGTTCCCCTTGTGGACTTTTCTGTAAATTGTCCCTTCATGGATAAGGGAGTTGGCAAGCTATGGTATTGGAGGCAAGGCTGATATCACCCAACACCACAGAGCCTTGAGGCCCACAGGAGGATTCCCCTTCCCTTCCTCCAACAGGGAAAGAGCTGTCCCCAGATGGATAGCCTCAGCATTTCCAGTGCATCATGCAGCCCTGCTCCTATGTTAGCAGCATGGCTTTTGTAGAAACTGCACTGCCATTGGGTGGAACCCTTCTTTGAAGCTTGTTAATGGAGATTACCCAGACAAGGTTAATACAGTGCCATATATTTTATATTCAGATTCAATACAGATTGTAACTTAAGATTCCTTCTACTCTTAGTTTATAAAGCAGGGTTTTTCTGATGATATTGGAAAGTCTGTATGAGACTTCATAGCTTACATCCAGATTCCTAATTAAGGAAAAAACTCCCTTTTTAAAATAAACTGGGAATAATCAAAAATACCGTTTTGATTCTCATAAATATTGTATGAGCAACAGTGAAATTTTATCAATCTTGTGCTCTTTTCCAAAAGAATCATGTCGGAAACTACTTAACAGCTCAGAGGACCAGAAGAATTGAAGCTTAACATTCTTACCTAGCAGATAAAATCACAGCATTTTTGTTTCACTTTTATACAGTCAGAGAAGTAAGTGCCCCTCCAATAACTAATGAGGGATACGCACAAATAATCACATTATTTTTCTAAACTCTCTGTCTGTTGGGTTAGTTATGCACCCAAGTAACTTTACTTATGTGAGTAGTTCGAGAGAACCTGGTGCATATGTGTTTGCAGAATATGGCTTCTAGGCAGTTACCAAACAGGGATCACCATGCTGAAGTCCACATTGTTATCAACAAGAACACTCTAGCCTTATATACTCATTGGTACTATAGTCCTTACTCTGGTAAAACTCCTCTGATTTTGTTCCTTCATTATGAGTCTCAAAACAACTGTACCCAGACTTGCCGTACTAACCTAAAGAGATAGACCAAAGTTTTCAAGCCTGGGTGCCTAAAGATAGGGTCCCATTTATTAGGTGTCTAAAATAAATTTAAGAGTTTAACTCTAGTCACTCTTGTTCAAACGTTTTGGCCATAAAGAACACATCTCTTCACAGAATAATAGTAAGTTTCAGAGAAAAGGTGAAGGTTTAATTCAAACATGGCCTTCGTTTGCAAGAACCCAATAAACTGTACTCACAGTTTTGCATCTGCAGTGAATTGTCAGGAAAAACCATGACTGAGTTGCTTTTACAAAATTGTGCCTACAAAAATGGAGGACCAGTCTGAATATTGGTTCCTGAATTCCAATAATAAGAGCTACTTGAAAGAGTAATCTAGTTAGAGGCAGGGGTAGATCTATCTATTTTTAGATTTTAAGATTTTAAAAATAAAGACACCTATCCAAAGTTTTAGGTGACCAACTATAATTAATAATCATAGAATCATAGGACTGGTTGGACATACAGAGGGACCTAGACAAATTAGAGGATTGGGCCAAAAGAAATCTGATGCGGTTCAACAAGGACAAGTGCAGAGTCCTGCACTTAGGACAGAAGAATCCCATGCACCGCTACAGACTAGGAACCGAATGGCTCGGCAGCAGTTCTGCAGAAAAGGACCTAGGGGTTACAGTGGACGAGAAGCTGGATATGAGTCAACAGTGTTCCCTTGTTGCCAAGAAGGCCAATGGCATTTTGGGATGTATACATAGGGGCATTGCCAGCAGATCGAGGGACGTGATCGTTCCCCTCTATTCAACATTGGTGAGGCCTCATCTGGAGTACTGTGTCCAGTTTTGGGCCCCACACTACAAGAAGGATGTGGAAAAATTGGAAAACATCCAGCGGAGGGCAACAAAAATGATTAGGGGACTGGAACATGTGGCGGTTCAATGACAAGACGGAACACAGCTTTTAGCAAGCAAGCAGGCTGGTCTCTGCTAACAGGCTTCTGCCTGTCAGTTTTCCACCTTCCCCTTTATTCTCTCTCTCCCCCCGCGCATTACATTCTCCAACAGATAAAAGGAATACACTGGCTTTGTTTAACATTCTTATTTACCAATTTCTATCTACCGCATTCCTTGCTCTCGGGCCTTGAGCCCAGTCCTGAGAGGCTTCCCACGGTTCATGTCATCTTGGCGAGATTCCAAGGTTGATGCCCTTGGATGGAGCAGTGTGTGCACTGCTCCTACACAACACTCCGGGTGTGCCCTGAATGTTGCCAAGCACATAAACCTTTATGAATCCTACATCCCCCCCTTTTTTGTTTATTTGTGCTCGGCCATCTCATGGTAGCCATCAATTTGCATTTGCAAGCCAATTAACTCCCGGACAGACAAGGTCATAACTCGTGGAGCCTGCCAGGGCGGTTCTCGACAAAGCCTTAACAAAGAGGGAATACATTGTACACAGCAGCAGCAAAAAATAAGCTTAAGAAGGTAAAGTGTAATTGGCCGGGCCCCAATTAGCCATGCTAGAGTACTGGGAAGAGAGGTTCGCGTAAGCAGCGAGTATCATCTCATTCCCAATTTCCTCAGGGTGATGACATACTGGAATAACGCATGTACCTAACAATTCTTCAGCTGCTACAAAATCAAATAAACAAAAGTGGGTAACATTTGCTATTGAAGCCAATCTTTCCCATAGGTTATATGTCATTCGGGCCCGTAACGGAGGAAGCGCTCCCAAGTCAACCCCTCCAGGAAATAGCAGGCACAAAAGGCATACAATCAGTACAGAATTAGCAATAATTTGGGCAAGAATCGCCACAAACAGAGTCTCAGGAGTCTCTGGCTGTTGGTTTGCTGCCAGTCTTCATTGAGCCGCGGCGACCAATGCTTTTACTGCTCCCCATGTCACGGGCTGGCTTGGGATGCTACGTCTCCTCCGTCTCCGTCCCGTCGTTGTCGACCTGGGAGGCACCACGTTCTCCTCCAAGGTCAGCTGAAACTCCGGTATGGGGTTCGACAGCCCCTGGTGCCACGCCATGCTGTTTCAGTGCCGGTCGCGCTCACCGGGCCAGAATCCACAACGGTCCTGCAGGGAGAGACACAGCAGCATATCCCCGACCCCAAGTGATTAGAGGTACTGGGCCCAGCCACTGCGGATCGGGCAGCTGATGGTAATAGACACGCAGTCTTTCCAGTACCTCGGACTTGTGAAAATGCCGATCCGCGGGGGTCTGCTGATCTGCGTTCAGCATTAAATTATTTAAAGTAAACAAAAGGATATGCAGTTGTTGCTGAATGTCTCCTCAGGTTCGGAGACGCAGCTCCCCTTGTTTTAATTGTTTGTCAAGCAAGGTTTTTAGCGTGCGATTTGCACGTTCAACAATAGCTTGGCCTGTGGAATTATAAGGGATCCCGTGTTTGAGACGGACGTCCCATTGGGCACAAAATGTGGAGAGGGCTGTGGAGCAATAGGCTGGGGCATTATCCGTTTTTATCTGGCTCGGGCGACCCATAACAGCAAAACAGGCTAGCAAATGGTGAATAACTTTGGAAGTGGCTTCCCCACGCTGTGGGGTCGCCCAAAGGAATCCCAAATAGGTATCAATGAAAACATGCAAAAACGAATAGGGGCAGAATTGTGGCACGTGAGTGACATCCATTTGCCACAGCTGATTCGCTGCGGTACCTCTGGGGTTAACAGCATAAGAAAAGGTAGGGGCAGCAGCGGCACAGTGGGGGCAGGAACGAACAATAGAACGTGCATGATCAGCAAGAATGTGAAACTGTCGGGCCAAAACAGAGGCAGACTGATGAAAAAAGGCATGGCTTTCAAGGGGGTCAGAAAAAAGGGAGTTTACCTGACGACATAACGCGCGATCGGCACGCGCATTGCCCTCAGTGAGTAGCCCAGGCAGAGGGGTATGACTGCGAATATGAGCAACAAAATAAGGGAAATTACGAGTGGTGATGAGATACTGTAAAGACAAAAACAGGCGAAGAAGGTCCACATCGACCTGAGGGGTAATGAGGGCTAGGGGTAAGTGATCAATAACCTGATAAACATAATGCGTGTCCACAATCAAATTAAAGGGACAATCAGCAAAAAGTTGAAAGGCCAAAATAACAGCAGCTAGTTCCAAGGACTAATAAAGCTCTCCAAGCGCTGTGCATGCAAATATTGTTGTACAAGTGAATGAAGCGCTTTCAGCTTTTCTAGAGGGAGGGGCCACTGGTCAATCCATACGGACTCTAAGGATTGCCATACCAATGGTAGTGCGGAGGGCAAGGTGGGTGAGGAAGGGTTTGGGGCCATTATATATTAATATCGAGGGTGGTGTCCAGCTTTGTAAGTAAATCACGGCCCCAAATATTGAGGTGGACAGGGAGTACAAAAGGGCGGATTGTAGCAAGGGCACGGCCTCCTGGTTTAGAGACCGTGACCCAAGACAAACTTTGGCGCCTGGGTTTGCTACCCCCGATCCCCCACAACTCTTTAGAAGGAACTGTTGGCCAACTGACGGGCCACTCCGGATCACGAATCACCGTAACGTCAGCTCCAGTGTCCACCAGCCCTGTAAAAGGAACATTATTTAAAAGAAGTGTTAACTGAGGTTTCGAGGGGCGGACCGACATTGTTAGAGCAACAAGTGGAGAGGACGTGTTGTGAGACGGCAACTGAGACAGTGTCGATCCAAAGCCGCCTCCACCCCGGGTTTGATCCTCTGCGGCTGGCACCTGATAGGGGACTAAAATCAATTGTGCAATTGACCGTCCACGCGGGAGCGACTGCGGAAGAGGGGTCCATACCTGAACCTTAATAACGCCGGTGTAATCGGCGTCAATGACTCCTGGGATGACAAAAAAGCCCTGTTTCCCAGCGTGTGAGCGAGGGAGAACCAGACCCACAAATCCGGCAGGGAGAGGTCCCGTCACCTGCATAGGTATGGCGCAAACCTCCCCTGGCAACTGAAAATCAGCGTCCTCCTGCATAATCAAATCAAGCCCTGCACTTCTGGCAGTCGCCGCCCTCATGGAGTCTATGGATTGTAAGGCAGAGGAACAGTTGTCTGAGTGGGAAACACCCCCGTTTGGCCCTGGGTTCGGGGGGGACCCGTCGTGCGGTTTCCCGACCCGCTACAACACTGATTAGTCCAGTGATAGCCCTTCCGACACTTGGGGCACTTCTTTGAGGGGCGGGCGGGCGCCGTCGATGAGCGGCACTCCCGCTGAAAGTGACCGTCCTTACCACAACGGTAACAACGCTTCCCCTCCTTCCCGCTTTTCCGCAGGGCGGCGGCCAGAACTCCAGCTTTATGTGCTTGGGTTCCGATGTTTTGGCACGCCCACAGCATGTCCGACAGCTCTAGAATTCCAGAGGCTTGTGCAGCCTGGAGAGCACGGCGGCAATCCTCGTTCGCATTTTCAACCGCCATTTTTAACAGGATCTCCTGAGCTGCTGCAGGAGGATAGCCTCCTGCAATCTGTTGGTAAAATCCATAAAGGACTCTGATGCACCCTGACGGATACTGGCAAAGCTTTTAGTAGGCCTGCCCGAATCTGGGACCTTCCGGAAAGCATGCTGGGTGCAGATGGAAATAATGGGGAAGACGGCCTGAGGGAGTTGAGACTGCAGCTGAACAGTAGCAAACTGGCCCTCCCCTGCCAACTGCTCATAAATGATACCTTGCTCTCTATATACCTGGGCTTGGCGTTCCGCCATCTGCCGATACTCACTAAGCCAAATAACATACTGACTAGGTGTCAGCATCATGCGCAACAGCGCCATCCAGTCTTCAGGGATCAGGGTGTACCCAGTACCTAGCCCTTCAATGAGACCACGTACATACGTGCTAGTGAGGCCGAACTCGCGAATCGCTTTCTTTACCTCTCTGATCACCGAGTAAGGCAAACTGACCCAGTCTGCAACCTGGTTGCCCTGGCCATCATCCTGCCAGGTCACCGGACAAACTGAGACCAGATCAGCCAGCTCCTCTGCTGTAATATCTGAGCGAGTCTTCACTGCGTGAACCATTTGTTGCACCAGCGAAAGCCCCTGAGCAGACGCACACGACCCCCCGGGGGGCCCCGGAGCATGGGGCCCCACGGGCGGAGGGTGATCACACACCGGTTCTGGTGGGGAAAGCCAGGAAGGCGGTGGTAATAGAGGCACTGGGGGCGAAGCAGGGGGAGGGATGGTTGCAGGAGCGGACGGGGGTGGCGGGATCGGCAGCCCCTCTGTTGGCGCGGGAGAGGGCCTTTCTGAGGCGACACACTGTGTCGCATCGCTAGGAGGGGGGATGGCTGCAGCAGCGGACGGGCGTGGTGAGATCACCAGCCTCGTGAGGGAGGGCCTGTCCGGGGCGACACGCTGTATCGCGTCGCGGCAGAGGTGCCAGGCATGTAAAGCCTGCACGGGCGCCCGAGGCTCTTTGTGCAATGTCTGGCCCAACCGCTCCCAGTCCGCTAGCTTAAGGGTTCCGGCTTCAGGGTACCACGGGCATTGGGCACTCACCTCCTGTAACAGGAGAGTGAGTTCTCGAGTGGGGCAGTCATGCTGAGCCTTACGCAGCAAATACTGTAGCTCATTACGGTGTTGCACTTGCAAAGCAGAGAGGGAGCTTCCCATACTTACCACAACGAAAAATACTCACCGGGATCCGCGAAGCGGATGAGTGACGCGTCTGAAACCCTTGCCGGGCGAGGTGAGTGCTGAGGGCCCCACGTTTGTGCGCCAGTTGTGGCGGTTCAATGACAAGACGGAACACAGCTTTTAGCTAGCAAGCAGGCTGGTCTCTGCTAACAGGCTTCTGCCTGTCAGCTTTCCACCTTCCCCTTTATTCTCTCTCTCCCCCCGCGCATTACATTCTCCAACAGATAAAAGGAATACACTGGCTTTGTTTAACATTCTTATTTACCAATTTCTATCTACCGCATTCCTTGCTCTCGGGCCTTGAGCCCAGTCCTAAGAGGCTTCCCACGGTTCATGTCATCTTGGCGAGATTCCAAGGTTGATGCCCTTGGATGAAGCAGTGTGTGCACTGCTCCTACACAACACTCCGGGTGTGCCCTGAATGTTGCCAAGCGCATAAACCTTTATGAATCCTACAGGAACACATGACTTATGAGAAAAGGCTGAGGGAACTGGGATTGTTTAGTCTGCGGAAGAGAAGAATGAGAGGGGATTTGATAGCTGCTTTCAGCTACCTGAAAGGGGGTTCCAAAGAGGATGGATCTAGACTGTTCTCAGTGGTAGCTGATGACAGAACAAAGAGTAATGGTCTCAAGTTGCAGTGGGGGAGGTTTAGATTGGATATTAGGAAAAACTTTTTCACTAGGAGGGTGGTGAAACACTGGAATGCGTTACCTAGGGAGGTGGTGGAATCTCCTTCCTTAGATATTTTTAAGGTCAGGCTTGACAAAGCCCTGGCTGGGATGATTTAGTTGAGGATTGGTCCTGTTTTGAGCAGGGGGTTGGACTAGATGACCTCCTGAGGTCCCTTCCAACCCTGATATTCTATGATTCTATGATCAAGAGTTCTTCTAGTCCAATCCCTTGCATTCAAGGCAGGACTAAGTATTATCTAGACCATCCCTGACAGGTGTTTGTCTATCCTGCTCTTAAAAATCTCCAGTGATGGAGATTCCACAACCTCCCTAGGCAATTTATTTCAGTGCTTAACCACCCTGACAGTTAGGAAGTTTTTCCTAATATCTAACTTAAACTGACCTTGCTGCAATTTAAGCCCACTGCTTCTTGTTGTATCCTCGAAGGTTAACGAGAACAATTGTTCATCCTCCTCCTTGTAACAACCTTTTATGTACTTGAAAACTGTAATCATATCTCCCCCCCCCCGAAGTCTTCTCTTCTTTTCTCCATACTAAACAAACCCAATTTTTCAGTCTTTCTTCAGAGGTCATGTTTTCTAGACTTTTAGTCATTTTTGTTGCTCTCCTGAGTACTTTCTCCAATTTGTCTACATCTTTCCTGAAATGTGCCCAGAATCAGACACAATACTCCAGTTGAGGCCTTATCAGGGCAGAGTAGAAGGGAAGAATTACTTCTCGTGTCTTGCTTACAACACACCCGCTAATACATCCCAGAATGATTGCTCTTTTTTTTTTTGCAACTGTGTTACATTGTTGACTCATATTTAGATTTTGATCCACTATGACCTCTCAGATCTCTTTCTGCAGTACTCCTTCTTAGGCAGTCATTTCCATTTAGTATGTGTGCAATTGATTGTTCTTTCCTAAGTGTAGTACTTTGCATTTGTCCTTATTGAATTTTATCTTGTTTACTTCAGACCATTTCTCCAGTTTGTCCAAATCATTTTGAATTTTAATCCTATCCTCTAAAACACTTGCAACCCCTCCCAGCAAACTTTACATGTGTGCTCTCTATGCCATTATCTAAATCACTGACGAAGATATTGAACAGAACCAGGCCCAGAACAGATCCCTGTGAGACCGCACTTGATATGCCCTTCCAGCATGACTGTTAACCACTGATAACTACTCTCTGGGAATGGTTTTCCAATCAGTTATGCACTCATCTTATAGTAGCTCCATCTAAATTGTATTTCCCTAGTTTGTTTATGAGAAGATAATGTGAGATTGTATCAAAAGCCTTACTAAAGTCAAGATATACCAAATGTACCACTTCCCCCCCATTCAAATATCTTGTTATCCTGTCAAAGAAAACTATTAGGTTGGTTTGACATTATTTGTTTTTGACAAATCCATGCTGATTGTTACTTATCACCTTATTATCTTCTAGGTGTTTTCAAATTGATTGCTTAATTATTTGCTCCTTCCGGGTACTGAAGTTAAGCTGACTGGTCTGTAATTACTGGGATGTCCTTATTCCCCTTTTTTATAGATTGGCACTATATTTGCCCTTTTCCAGTCCTCTGGAATCTCTCCTGTCTTCCATGATTTTTTGAAGATAATCGCTAATGGCTCAGATACCTCCTCAGTCAGCTCTTTGAGAATTCTAGGATGTATTTCATCAGGTCCTGGTGACTTGAAGACATCTAACTTGTCTAAGGCTTGTCTATACTACAGGGGAAATTCGATCTAAGCTACACAATTGTTAATTGGGTAATTCAAATTGACATAGCTTAGATATTTCCTATCTTTCCTATGCAGTGGGATTGTTTGCTCTTATGCCCTTAATAATGTCTCCTTGAAAAACTGCCAAATCTCTTGAACTATTTATCCTCTTAGACTTGGGATCTTACCTACCAACTCCCTGAGTTTGCTAAAGTCTGCCTTCTTGAAATACATTATCCTTATTGTGCTGTTTTCGTACCTACCATTCCTTAGAATCATGAACTCTATCATTTCATGATCACTTTCACCCACGCTGCCTTTCATAGAATCATAGAATATCAGGGTTGGAAGGGACCTCAGGAGGTCATCTAGACCAACCCCCTGATCAAAGCAGGACCAATCCCAAACTAAATCATCCCAGCCAGGGCTTTCCCTTTCAAATTTTCAACCATTTCCTCCCTATTTGTCAAAATCAAATCTAGAACAGCCTCTCCCTTAGTAGCTTTCTCCACTGTCCAAAATAAATATATTCCAAGAACTTGTTGGATAATCTGTGCCCTGGCTGTATTATTTTCCCAACAGATGTCTGGCTAGTTGAAGTCCTCCATCACCACCATGTCCCGTGTGTTGGATGATTTTGTTAGTTGTTTAAAAAAAACCTCATCCCCCCCTTCTTTCTGGTTAGGTGATCTGTACTAAACTCCTACCATGACATCACCCTTGTTTACCCCTTTTATCCTTAATGCAATAAATAAAAACCCAGAAGTATTAAAGTAATCACTTCAACAGGAACTCAGTCAGACAGCCACATATAGATACTCCTGAAGGATATATGAAGATAGATATATTGTTCATCCTCTAAAGACCTGTAAAATCTGCTTTCAAAATGGTATATGGCTCCCATTTCTAGTCCTCATGAATAGAAAGATACTGTACCAGCTATATAAATCCATTACTGCTGCAAGATTGAACATTGCCTGGCCCAATCTATAGACCAGTGTTACTTTGGATGGCAAAGAGTGAAGAATTCTGCATTTGGGTAGGAAAAAAGAATGCATTCTCAGGCAGGTTGAATTTTTTTAAAACTGTGTGATGGAAGGTAAAGGGTTTGTGGTGCAGAGTTTATGGAATGCTAGAGTAAGGCCCAATGGAGATGAACCAGTGGGCAGATGCTTTCAAAGGGACATAGTATATGCCATTGTTGACATATATGGATGGTACATTCATATGATGACTTGCATTTATTATATACTTTTTTCATGTGTGTGTAAATATATATGGAGTTAGACACAGGCTACTGTTCCAGATGTACATGTAATGTAATATATATAATATAAATAACATATTTAACATATTAATGGCTCATCTGGTACAGTATCCTGTATCCAGAGTGAGCTAATGCTGAATACTTCAGAAGGAAGATGTCAACTCCATACACAGTTAGCTGTGCAGTGCTGTACCGGGGGGAAAATTCTACCTCACCACAGTTGGTGATCGATGTACGTCATTAAATGTGGTCTAATGTAGTTTACAGTTACCAGACAAAACATTCAATTTTTCAGTTATTTTGCCATTTAGTTCCACATAGCCACTTACAGGAAAACAGAACATAAACGAAACTGTTGTTCTCAGTTGTCTATGTAACAAAAATCCAAATGCAAAGGCTTTTGGTTTGTTTTTTACAAAATATTTATAAAGAAACCTCTGAGTTAATGGAAGGAAATGGATACAGCTATGAAATAATTATCAAGACTATGACACAAAATCTAAACCTTTTGACAAGTTTCTTTAAAGGCTTTTTACAAGGGAAAACCCTAACATACCTATTTTAATAGGTTTTTTTAAACTTATACAAAACTAATAGACAAAGCCTTTGTGGGAAAGCAGTTTTTGCATTGTAATTCTCCATTCATCTTACTCTGTACTCCCACTCAGACATTAATTAAACTGTTATAGCCATTCAAACTAACATCTAAACATTCCAAGCCCAGAGTGGCTTAAGTACAGCCTCAGGCTATATCTGGCGCAAATCCATGAGAATGGCTCTATGCCTAATCTTCTGTTCCAGCTATTGACAGTTCTCAACCCCTTTTTCCTTCACTTTTATCATCCATTATCCTATGTGAACTTACTGAGTTTGTCCCACTTCAGTTTTGTCCATTGATGCAACTGATATTTTTTGTTTACGTTCTGTTTTCCTGTAGTCAACTTTACTAGTTATTTCAAGAGTAACGTTTTCAAGCAACTTGCTGCATCTAGACAGTTAGACTTCAGTGCAGGTACACTAGCAATGAGTTTGGCCCTTTGACTTGTGGTTCCATGTGACCTGTGATCAACGGATGGGTTGTGAACATGTAGCCGACCTTTGAAGCTAGATGTTGTCGTTATCTTCAAAGGGGTTGCAAATCCTATTTATTTTGACTTATGTGCTCTAAAAATGTATGCTAGTATCCAGACAGGAACAGATACAAACCTTCAGAAGAGAGGAAGTTCTGAGCTAAGACTGCTATTGTATGCTTAAAGGCATGTGGGATCCAAGGGTTGGGTCCATTACATCGGCCTGGCGTCTGACACAAGGGGGAGCTTAGCCAGTGCTGAAACAATTTATATTAAAAAAAAATATTTTAAACTTCCATTTATCTGAATGAGTCTTATGGTAGTGAAATGTTATACGGGGTTAGTGATATTAAATAAAACTTTGCGACCTGAATTCAGTTTGGTCATTTTGAGTCACAGGGTGAGATAACGCAAATAGTTTCAAATGCAGATAAGAAATGAAACAGTTAACAAACCCTTGATTGGCAGATACTCTACATCACTTTAATATAGTTAACTGTAATTATTATATATTATATATACACATTTCAGAGTAAGCTTATTCAATCATTAACACTCTTTTGTTATTCAGCCCAAGTAAAGCTGTACTGCTAATAGCTGACAATAATAATGCTGGTGGTCAGCATACATTATTCGTGATGAAAAACTTTTATGCTCTATTCTTTGCAGAATGTCATTAGCCCTACCATCTATTTTAAACTGAACTTTTTACTAATAGTAGCTTTAGAGCCAAAAACCTTCAGATTTACTGTTTTGCAGTTATAGACTAACTACAAGAAGTGTCAAGTGATTCCAAATTATGTTTTTAATATGATACAGCAAAATCTTTATACATAAACTTTATCATCAATATTAGTTTTATCTTTCAATCTGTGCTTAGCAAAATTTGGAGAAAAGAAGAGAGTGAGTATTGGGAGACCTATTAGCCAAAAGCTATTAGCAGCCGTATTTTAAAAACTTGTTATTGAATCCTATTTCCTAATCAAGAACATAACATTAAATTTACACAGTAAGTGTCCTGAAACATAAACAGCTGATTATTTTGATCTGCTCTGTTTGGAGTGGGGGGAGAAATCAGATGGTGTACCTAGAAAATTCAATATTTATGACAGTGTGGGCATTAATTCTGGAATCTGACACACTGCAGTTTTGATATATTACAAAGGCAGTTGTATAAATCTGGCGGTTGACACAGCAAGTTAATGAAGAAAGCAAATTTATAATATTTTGCTTACTTCTGGTAAGCTGCATGAAGTTATAAATAGCAGAATGTGGAGGGATATTTTCCCCTCTTGTCCTCATTCATTTTTGTAAAGATTAACGATGAAGGATTTAACAGAGCCTCATGAAGTGCCAAAAGGAATGACATATATGTTAACATCCTTTTGGGATCTGTGGCTTTGACTCCAAGAAATTAATTTATAACTCATTTTAATATGCTTGAGACTCCTTAATGCTTTTTCTTGCATGTTCAAGAAGGGTACTAGATATAAAATCTTGCAAAGAAATACAATAAATATCAAACTGTTGCCTGCATCCTATAGTACAGATGCTTTGGTTTTTTTCTTCTCTTATTTCTTCTGTCACTTTCATCTTGCTTAAAATACACAGCAACAGGCTTTGCCAATTCGGGTATACAATGCCCTCTTGATTGTAGCATATAATTAAAACTGGATTTCTGTTGTTTCTCCACACTAATTTATAAAGTATTTCTTCGAATTTGGGGAGGAAAAAAGACATCTGGCTTCTATGGCTTTGTGTGGGCTACTGCAACGCAGAAACTAGTTATTTTTTTAACTGAATCAAGTCTAAAATAATTAGCGTTTCTTATTCACTATCATATTATGCCTTATGTGAAGAAGGTCACAAAAATCATACAATGACACCTCTCCACCAAACACTGCAGTATCATAATTGTACATTATACTATTCAGGTCCATTCCTGAGGACCCAAATAGCAATTTTTTATTAAAAGGAGAAGCTTTTTTTTTCCATTCCAGTTTGTATGACTTTAATTAAAAAACAAAACAACATAACGACTGCCACGTTCAGTATACGTGGGAGACACATTTTATAATAAAACCCTGTCTGACTTTCCTAGACTATGCAGGATCTATCTATCTATCTATCTATCTATCTATCTATATAAGAACTGAAGACATTTGTGCTGGGTCAACATCACCACCACAATGCATTTATACAGTGTCCTTGACCAGATCCACAAGGGTGTTTTACAATAAAACTCATTAAAAATTATCAATATTTAAGAACTGTTAAAAGCAGTCACAAGTTTATTTCTTTAATGTAGTTCTAAATGGTGAAACAGACTGGGCAGTTTTAAAGTAGAGATAGAAAGTAAGTTTAACAATTGACCAGCATAATTAGAAAAAGCGCTGGCTCTCAATATCACAAGGTTATAAGTAGGACAAACTAAGTAGCCATCTGATTCTGACCTCGCTGAGCAGCTGCAAAACACATACTAATAAGCAGTTGGTCAGGTAAATGGGTCTATATCAATTAAAGATCGAATCCTCATTTCAATGCACAGCTGAGTAAAACAGATTGTCTGCAGGTAGAAATGAAGAAGTCCTCTCTCTCAGGTTGAGGAGCAGTGATGTAGCTGCACTGTGGCTACCGTGCAACTTCCCCTGTCCTGATCTCAAAAAGCTCCTGCAGAACACAACTCTAGTGCACAGTGATCGTGGACCTGCCTCCCACACTTTGCCCTGCCCCAACACACACCCAAACAATGTGTTTCACCATACAGTGAAACAGCAGCACCAGGTTACTGCATTGAAGGCCTTCTGTGGTTGAGAGATTCATGGGATTTACCCCTAAGTGTCTTGTAGGTTAATAAAATATTGTCTAAATCCACAAGAAATTTTACAGGACACTAATGTACAAGTTTGGAAGTGGGAGTAATATGATGGGCCAAAAATAAGCATCAGGGGACAAATTGTTGGTTGAGGCTGAGATCCATTCAGTGTTCTGAGGCAGCACTAAGTCACACCAGCTGGCAATGGTCACCAAGGAACCATCTACCATTTGGAGAAATCTGGGGAGTGATGTGCTCCAATGCCCCCTATGCTGGAGCTGCAGTGGGGGAGTGGTGTAGGAGCTGAGCATGATGACTCTGCTCACTGGGAGCTCCCCCATATTGGGAGAAATCATCTTCTCTGGAGATGAGGAGGGATTTCTGTCTTTGCACCACCAGAGCCCCATGATGAGTTTTTTCGCTTAATGCAGAGATGGGTTAGATTAGGGGGCCTGTTATTAGTTGGTATCCACAGACACTGGATAAATACATATTTAAATTTCAGCACTTGCAACAGTTAGTTATGGCACGACTTCAGTGTCCCAGAGCATGCAATGATGTCTGTCTCTGATTAGTGAAGTATGCAGAAATAAGCCTAGAGTCTCAGCCCTCTGTATTTTTGGTACTACGATGTGATTCCAAAGTTCATCACATTCAAGGGGCAGTATTAATTCCTTTGATAGATTCCCACATAGGGCAGAAACTTTTATTTCCCAGAGGGCAAGCCAGTATGCAGTCCTGTCCAGGTCCTTTGTAAACACACAGCTTCAGAGCTCATTCTTAGTTAGCCCTCATCTCAGTATATTGCCTAAAAACAAATAATAGAAAAGTAACACATGTTCATTACAGCTGTAAAATATAACCCTTTGTCACCTGGAAGAGAGAAACATGCAGAGGAGAGAAAAGGTTGCCCTTTTCTAATGAGTAAACTAAATTGAAAGACCCAGAGAATGCATCTTCTAGAGTACAGTTATTCTGAATGGCAGAAAGTAAATCCCAAAGAATTATGAGTGAATGTCGATATTTGGGTCCTTCTGTACAGTAACAGCACACATGCTAACCTCAACTTCAGTATAGACAGGGAGTACAAATATGAAAAGAATATTTTTTAAAAATGCCTCCTGAACCTGTTGAAAATGCCTTAGGTCAGTGGTTCTCAACCAAGGGTATGTGTATCACAGGGGTATGCAGAAGTCTTCCAGGGGTACCTCAACTGATCTAAATATTGGCCTAGTTTTAAAACAGGCTACATAAAAAGCATTAGCGAAGTCAGTAGAAACTAAAATTTCATACAGACAATGACTTGTTTATACTGCTCTATATACTATACACTGAAATGTAAGTACAATATTTATATTCCAATGGATTTCTTTTATAATTATATGGTAAAAATGAGAAAGTACGCAGTTTTTCAGTAATAGTGTGCTGTGACACTTTTGTATTTTTATGTCTGATTTTGTAAGCAAGCAGTTTTTAAGTGAGGTGAAACTTGGGGGTAAATAAGACAAATCAGACTGTGGAACGGGGTACAGTAGCCTGGAAAGTTTGAGATCCACTGCCTTAGGTGCATGTTGTCAAAGGATACCTTGGGCGGGTTATTTTCAGTCCTTAGAGTTTGCCACATACAGTACAGCTATAAATATTCTGTGCCAACTACAGTTTTCAGGCATACAAAATTATCTCATTTTTTACAGAGGTTTGGGCCTTTTCCAAACACATGCTACTATCAGATGGGAATTCAGTGTGTAAAAGCTGAGATACTTTTGGGGAAGATTTGAAAAGACAGTTTTTTTCAGGCCTGTTATCCAGCAGTTCTGACTGCTGTATCCTGCAGTGTGACTGACAGTTTGTGTATGGCAGGGAGCAGATGGAGTGGGAAAGGTGCACAGGAGTCCTATTATCAATTTCAGTATATGTACACGTGTGTGTGTCTTTTCTGCAAACAGTGGGAAGTGGATATATACTTGATGTGTAAGTGGCTACATTTGCAGAGTGTTTCTACTTGAAAAGTAAATATATAAAAATATACCCTCTTTCTAAACAAATCTGCTCCCTATGTGTATTCAGTCCTGCTCCTTTTCGTGACAAGCAGAAGTTTTAATATAGTGAGAGAAAGAACGCATGCATGTGCGCACTGGCCAGAAAACAACACTTCCATTTAATGAAAAAATTCAGTTTAGAAATTTTGTTTTCATTCTGCATCGGACAGAAAATGAGACTTTCAGAGAGCAAGAGAGAAATTCCGACCCCATAATAGTCAGTAGCCCAGTAGTTAGAGCCTCGCCTGGGACATGAGGCCGAAGCTCAAGTCCCTGCACTCCCTGATTCTCTCTTGTTTTGACCAGAAATTGCATCCTGGATCTAAGAAACTTTCCCAATCAAATTGTCATGGAACATATTTAGATTTTGATAAAATAGTATTTTTCAATGGAAAAAAGTTTGTCAATTTTTAACTCCTCCTAGTCCTGCAGAATAAACAGAGCTGAGAATGAGCATGGGTATCATCAGGAGAACTGTTTACTAAGTTCTAGAGCTGGTCAAAATTGATTTTTTTTTATTCTGAACTTTTTTTTGAGCTTTTGGTGAAAAATCAAAACCCAAAATATTCCAAAATCAAAATACATTGATTCTGAAATGCTGCTGCAGTGCGTTATGGGTGTTTTAGTTAGAGTGTCTCTTGCTTCAATTCTCCTCTGTAGAGCAGGTTCCCTGATCATGGTACATTTTCCATGATGTACTATAGGTGATGGGAGGCAGCACGGTGGAGATCAAATCTTATTGGGGAATCTGGCATTTCAGAATCAAAATGGTTTGATTTTCAGCATTCTGTTTCAGTGTTCAGTTTTTTGATGAAAATGGAATTTTTCTGCAGAAAGCTGACTTTTAAAAAAAATGTGTTTCGTCAAAAACCCAATTTTTTGTTGAAAAACAGTTTTAACTGAAAATTTGACCAGCCCTACTAAGTTCCCGTCAGCTGTGGAAACCTACTGAAGAGAGGGAGCATGGTCGTGTGATTAAGTCACTGGACTGGGACTTATGAGATGTGAATTTTATTCCACAAACTTTCCCTTTGAGTCATTTACTTATTCTCACTGTGTTTCTGCCACACTTACTCATATTGATTGGGCCAATGCCCTCCAATGGGACTGCTCATGTGGGTAAATAACTACTTACTGTCATTCATGTGTGTGAATAACTATTCCATTTAAGGAGGCTTCAACACTGCCCGCATGTCAGGAATCAGGCCCTGCAGCAAAGCCAGTCTCCAAACAACCTAGTGAGCACAGCTGGTCTGTTGTACGCAGCCTGATTGGCTACACTGCCTGATTGGCTGGAAGAGTCAGCAACTAGCTGTTAGGCCCGGCATCAGCCGTAGTTTGGTGGCTGCTCAAAGCGTTTGCCCATAGCTGTGATAGCTTCCATGTATGCTTGTTCCCAGCCTTGCTCCTGCCTTGGCCCCAGCCTTCTCTCGCTCCAGGTAACCTAGTCCTGACTCTCAGCTCTGATTCCTGTCTTCAGGCTTTGGCTCTGACCCTTGGCTCTGGCACCTGGCCCAGGACCCTGGGCTTCAATCCCTGGCTTTCTACTTCTGCTCAACAAATGAGGCCTAACCCCTGCTTTAACCACGAGGCACAACGGCCCATATCCTGGTCACTGACACCACATCCCCTAGCCCTACAGAGCGGGGAAGGGATAGGAATCTCAGTCATATTGTGCAATCTTCTTGTATGGTCTGCACCATGGATCCACCCCTGTGGTCCTCTCTTAATTCCTACCCCAGTCTGCGCAGTGGCTCATTATCCCAAGAAGAAGGAAACTCAGGCACGCACTTGTTCAATGCTGGCCATGCCCATGTGCCCAGTGTCATTAGTGTTCATTGTTTAGTGTTTATTGAAGACAGTCAGTGGAATTACCTCATGGATGAATCTGGCCCATTGTATCCCAAAGGGACTGTAACCCTGGGATCTTGGTACAATCCCTTTTCTAATTTGTTGGCTACAGAAGGGTAGATGATAACATCTGGAGAAGTGTTCCTGTTGAACTCTAACAGCTCTAAACTTAAAGATAGGTCATATAATAGCCATACTACAGTGACTTTTTTCGTTTTTTAAATTAACTCTGATTTCTTTGTATTCCAGGTTATTGGTTTGTTATGCACTAGCAATTTATGGGGTTTGTTAAAGCACAATTAAAACAAGACTAAAAAGAGAAGCTAGAAGAATAAACAAGGAGAAATCATTTACTCTCTGATCCAACAAAATAAATCTATTTTACACCCTGGAAGTAGTTTCTTTATGCTCTTGTGTTATCATTTGCATACTTGCCATATCACATTGCATACAGACACTCTCCTAAACAAAAAAATATGAACAAAGATCTAAGCACTAATCTGTCCTGAATGCTGAATGAGTCCAAGTTTCTGCCAAATTTCTGGCCATCAAGCACAGAAAGAATTGCAAAGATGACTTAGTTTATAACTAAATATAAAGACTCTTGAGGCCACTACTTTCCTGTTCACTTCAGTAGGAACAAGATCAGATTCATGATTAATGCATAACACAGTAATTCATTATGAATCACTCTGGTCCTGATCCAAAGATGGTAGAAATCAATAGAAAGACAGCCATTGACTTTCAATGGACTTTGGATCAAACTCACTTTGCAGAAAAAATGCATTGTGCGAGTGAAAAAAGTGAACACTACATTTGCATCATCTATTCATCAGCTGTTAAAAAGTAAATCACTTTACAAATGATGTACCAGAAAGGAAGGCTATTGTTATGTATATGCCCGGGTACTTCTGCTTTCATGATTGTTCCTCTGTTTTTATTAAAATCATGGATGTGAATCTTTTGCAAGTGGTTTTGTCATTCACTCTCTAATATTGTAGGTGATATACTTTAACTGCTCTTTTATGTGACACTATTGATGTTATATAAATTATATTGAGGACCTCAGTGGCGACAACTGTGCTTCTTGTTCCCATAATTTTGGCAATGTCCTTGCTAAAGGAAAAGTTAATACAGTGTGCATCACTTTTAACAAACATTTGATAAAACCTAGTTTATCATTGAACCTTTATAGATTGCAAGCATTTAGGGCCTTATTCAAAGCCCATTTAAGTCATTTTAAACTTTTCCATTACCTTTAATGGTTTTTGGATCAGACAAATACAATAACACACCTGCAATTTGAAAAATAGTTGCAATATTTGCATTTATCTGCATTGATATGGAGAATTTTTAAGAGATGACAAATACTTTTCACTTACATGCCCCGTTTAACAAAAGTCTTCAAAGAGCTTTGCAAATAATTTACTAAGCTATAAAATACCTTTGTGCTATACAGTAGGTGAATATTATTTCCATTTTACAGATAAGTAAGCTAATGCTCAGAGAGAATCTGAGGAGTCCCAAATTCACACAGAGCATCACTGGGAGAGCCGAGACTAGAAACCAGCAGTCCATCTGGTCTAATTCACTAGACAACAACATCCTTCTTGACAGTGTTATATCATTCTGGTGCTGAGTTGTTTGAGGAACCTACATAGAAGGTTTTCTATCTGTATTATTTGATAATTATCTATGATTTTTTAAAACATACAGATAATTCATGTGATTTTTATGTTTGAAAAATATATAATGAGAGGGCTGAAAAGATTAGTTTTAAAAAATGGTAAAAAAAATTACAGTATTCAAGTATATTGATATTTTGATTTAAAATGTTAGTCAGGTGCTGAGACAGATGTAGAAGAGGAAACATGCAACCTTGTATTGTATATACAAACCTAAATTTTAAAAAGATCCATGATAATGCCACTTGACTGAAGGTTTCTGCCCACATTACAGTAGGTGCTAGGAGAAATGCAATGCAACAAATTAAAAAGATGATAAATAACTTTAAAAACATGATTCACCTGCAAGAGAGCTTTGTCACACTTAGTTGAAATATTAAGTGAAATCCCATTTACTGTTGGTCAGCACTTGAATCTGTGATGTTCCTAATTTATATGAATGACTCCAAGAAAAGCACTAACTGCGAACTGGTTCAACTTGCTGACAGCACAGAAACAAGAGGACTAATGAGCTTCAGGTAGAATGCAAAGAGATTTAAAGCAGACATATAACCAGGCTGACATATATCGCCTGTCATTTAACACTTACAGATTGGAAGTGATAAAAATATTGGTCCATAGAAAATTGCAAGTGCTGTATAAAATGGGTTCAAATGAAAACTGGAAGGTTTCGCGACAGACCTTGCAATAGAATACACAAAATGTCTTAAAAAACAAAAAGTCCTGTGCCTTCTCCCTCCCACCTAAAGCATTAGCTTTTCCTGAGCTTAAACTAGAGCATCTTGGATGCACTAGAATGCAAACCAACAATCCGATGTCAGACTGAAATAATCTATTCTTAACTTATGTGCACAACACAGTGAGATGAGGCAATGAGGTCTGGGGTTTACTAGATGAATTTAATTATTTCTGGTTTGTTTTTTGCCCTAGGGGCTACTTTTTGGTGGAAGAAATTCAATATTAGTACTTGGATGACTTGCAATATACAAACAACACTGCTGAGAGCGTACCAAAAGCTATGTTCAATTTAGCTCAGCTAAGACAGTAAGGACAATGAGGTTACATCTGTTATTCACAACCTTCAGCAGAGAAAACTAGGTTACACATAAACTAGGAACAATGAAGATGTTGAGATTAAGTATACTTACATGGCTCTTTGGAGACCCACAACCTAGGAGTGGTGTTCTCATAGAATCACCCTGGGAAAAGGTTAAAGGCTTACATTTTCGAAAGAGACTAGTAGTGATTTTAAAAAGTCAGACCCAAAAATTAAAGTTCCCCAAAGTACTGGTCACTTCTGCAAATTTACCTTGAAAAATTACTGGCATGATAAGCATGCAATGGAGTCACTATAAGGTTTTGGGTCTAGCTCAGTAGCTCAGACAGGGAAGCAAAGTAAGAATTCCTGTGACCAGTCTTTTTACCCAAGAGTCATTGTGCTATATTTCTTTTTACCATAAAATTATTAGAGGAAGACAGCAAAATTAATACAGACTGGTTCTGTCAAGTAAGTTATCCCTCAGTGTAAGTGGAGGATTTTCCCCACAGTAGTAGGGGAATTTCTCTATGTACGCAGTACCCCAACTGAACTGAGCGATGAAAGGATCACTGTCCAATTCACTTCACCCCAGTACCAGTCCGTCTTGACTTTCCTTCCAGGCCCCGGGGAAACAGGACATGCACCACATAGGGAGGACTGAGCCCAGGGGCTCCTGGATGCTTACATCAGTCTCTCCATGGGCAACTCTGGGCAGGGCCGAGGGTGCTCCAACTCCAGGATACTCCTAACGCCCTTGTTACTGTTTTAACCCATGATCACTGCCATTCTTTCTGACTTACACTATTTGTTTACATTCCAAACTGTTTCCTTGGGGACTGAAGAGCACAGCGTGGCACGGGGAGGGTCAATGCAGCCGTCTCTAAAGCCCAATAAATTCTCCAGCTATCACAAATTCACAAGGGTCATATCAGGCCTGGATGTGGTGCTGCAGGGGGCTCTCCCCCAGGAGGCGTTCGGCTCTGTGCACCGGGACCTCTTCTCCACCTGCGGTTCTGGCCTCCCATCAGGCCATGTCCACCTCTGGGGCCAGCACTTGATGCCCTCCCTGGCTGCTTGGGGAGTGGGACCCATCTCTCCCTAGGCCAACAAGTGTAGCCCCTCTGGGTGAGCAGGAGACTCACCCCACCACTATCACCCTGGTACCCCCTCGCACTCCAGCTGCCACCCTGCCAACCAGCTGCTAGCAGCCCCTCCCCACGCAGCCTCCTCCCTGGCCTCCACCTGTTACCCTCGCTCCCAGGGCAGACAGGCTGTCCCTGTGGGCGGGGACCCAGCTGAGCTGTGCCATTCAGTGGGGGTGGGGGAGGAGGACAGAGGGACTCAGGCAGCTGGAGGGGGCCTGTGGCAGAGGGACCACTCTGCTGGGGGCAGGGGGCGGGGGCTGTGGCAGCTGGAGGGGCCATTGGGCCACACACAGAGATGAATGGTTAGAAGGGGAGCTCGTCTGGACTCACCTTAGGCTTTCCCTGCACCTTTAAGTCATTACATTGTCACTCAGGTGTCTGTGCCCAGCTCTGCACATATACTTCTGACCCAGGGTCCAATTTTAAAAAGTTTCAGTTTTTATCAGATGTGCTCGCCCACTCCCAGCCCACAGGAAAATAACTAAATAAAAACATAGCGTTTTCAGCAGTTCACACCCAGGGAGACTTGCCTTTGGGAAGTGTGCATGCTGCTTGAAATTGTTACTTGTTTTTCCACCATTTGCACTGGAGGTGTGATGCTTGTCACTGCTGATGTAGCACCTCAGCATTCAAGCACCACAAGCAACATTTAACAAGGTGTATCCTCTTCCTGTGTGATGCTGCTGTGTCACATCAGCCTTTCACCTCCACAATGCAGTGACTCTTTATATTGCATTGTAGATGCTTCTACAGCTCAATCCTCAGAAGAAATCAGTGTCCACTGAAAATGACAGATTGAGTGAATGATTGCCCCCCACTCTTTATTCTGAAGGAATTTGGCTTGCCACTCACTAGCAAACTGTGTGAGCAGTTTAACCTTGACCATAATTTGTTTCTCTTGGTTGCCAGGGCATCTCTGTGTCAGAGTGACAAGTTAGAACTGATATGAATCTGCAGTTGGCACAAGTCTTCCTGTGTCACAGTTCTATGAACCCATAGCCTTCACCTACAATAAGCATCACTTTCTATTTGGTAGATGAAGTGAGGACTACGATCCTGCTAATTTTGCTTGAGCATTTGTATACATCTTATTTAATAAGAGAGAAAAGCAGTGTTTACTTGTGCTTAGATTTTTTTCTCTGGGTACATCGGCACTGCAGCTGGGAATTGTTTATGTAGACATACACATTCTAGCTTTGATCAAGCTAGTACTCTAAAAATAGCAGTTTGGTTGCAGTGGCATGAGTGGTGGTTTATACTGCCTAAGTACAATCCCATCTAAGATCTTAGGTGCATACTCAGCTCTAGCCACCTTGGTCACGCTGCTATTTTTTGCCTGCTAGCTTGATCAAAGCTACCAAGTGTATATCTACCCAAACTGCAAATTACACCTCCCAGCTGCAGTATAGACATACCATTCTGTCTATTATTCATTCCACTAATTAAGGAGCAGATTCTCCCACCTTTACTCACTGTGAGTATTACCTTACTCTGGGAGTAGTCCCAGAATGTTAGTACTTAGCATGAGGAAGGGTAGAAGAATATGATTCTTAATGTTTGAAGGAAAATTGCTATACCTATTTTCCATTGCCCACGAATCTAAAAATGCATGTGGTAATAACCCCTGTTACAAATGTGCAATATATCTGAAAATCAGGGTTATTTTTTAAATATTCTATTTATTGATTTTAAGATAACAGATGGTAACATATGCATATTTCTAAGCATGTCAAATGTTTTACATAACTTTGCAGTGGTAAAATCAGTAGATGGATATATATATTACCATAAACTTCAATAAACAGGAAGTTAAACATACGCTTAATTCTAAATAAATACAGCCAATACTAATCAAAGCTAACAGAGGCTCCACTGGGAGAGAGCTTGGGTTATGCTACAGACCCCACTGGATATGGATAGAGACCTCTTTTATATTTTTAATGAAATAAATACTACTGGGAATTGTGTGATTATGGGATATTTTAATTTCCCAGCAATAGATTGGAAGACAAGTGCTACCGATAACGATAGGACCCAGATATTCCTGGATATGATAGCTGATAGATTTCTTCACCAAGTGATCACTGAACCAACAACACTTAATGCCATTTTACACTTAGCATTGGTAGGTAGTGAGGACCTCATAGAAGAACTGGTTGTAGAGGACAATCGTGGGTCAAGCAATCATGAGCTAATTCAGTTTAAACTAAATGGAGGGATAAACAAATTTTCTAATATAACGCCATATATTGTAGCATTCTTTGCATCAAGCCGTAGATCCATGATTTAACATTTAGTGCGTCTGTGTGTGAGGGTCTTTTGGGGGTTGGTTGTTTATTTGTTTTGCTCAGATCCATTGATTGTCAATGTAACTTTTTTGATATTGCTGCTAAGAATATAAACACTAATAACAAAAGGTCCCCATTTTGTTAACAGGACGACTCACAACAGTAAGCATTACTTTCACTAGTGTTTCCATAAATTGTAGTACTGACAGCAGGGAAGGCCAGTGTAAGACTGTAAACCAATGTCCATCTTGCTTTAATGGTAGTTTAACATAATAGCACAAGTGAGGTTCCCAGAGGTACAGCTACATTTGAAGGTATAAAGTTCAATATAAAACTCTAGACAGAGTGGACATTGTCTGGAGGCATTATTTATAAACTACATCTATGTACTGTACCATACACTGGAAACTCTGTCATCCATATAACACAAATGATAAACACATTAACTCTCTGAACTACAGTACATCCCTAAGAAATGCGGAGATCAAATACAGTTTGTAAATTGTGACTCGGTTTAGATAAACTGCTGTACAGCAACATGCAGCCATTCACTGTTCTCCTAACTAGCTTTGACTATAGCAGCATGATGTTATTTTTCTAAACAGTGTTTTCCCAACAAACTGCTTAATAATTGCCGTAGCTACCATACATGATCAAACTATGTCTGAAAGGAAATGACTGTCTATGGGAATGCTCGATGGTCTGTGTCATTAATACTGTAAGCTAAAGCTTTGTTCCCTTATTATTTTCTGTAAAGCAGTGGTGTGCATGCTTTACAGCTCCAAAGGCCACACTGGCAATTTACCAGCAGCCAGAGGGATGCAACTAATTTACATACAACTTTAATCAGCGCTCACTTCTGCTACTATTTTATTTACTTTTATTGATACAGAGTTCTGTAAGTGTACACATTGCTTTACAGAATTATAGGGAATCCTTATCCTTAGAAGCTTTATTGAAGCCAGTGGAGTCAAACTGGTGTAAAACTTGTGCAAGTGAAAAGAGGATCAAGCCCACAGTTTATGGGAATTAAACACCACTCGGCCTGAGCAAAGGAAACTTAAAGCTGCCCTAAAAGGGTACCTGAGGAAGCCCCTAGGCTGGTGTAGGGCTAGTATAGATGGGCCTGCACCATCCCTTGCCAGCTTTCTCAGGGTAGGGATTGGGAGAGGCCATGTCAGGTGGAGGAGGGGGCATGGCCAGTGCATGCTGTGCTCTGGTGATTCCTGCCAGCGTAAACTAACCTAGAGGGTCATGACAAGCCAGTACAATTTAGAGCAGCTCTGACACTACTCTAATTGAATTAAGGATGAGCCAGCCTCTAACTGCCCCCAGGATCAGTAGAAGGATAAAGTGGCAGAAAACCACTATTTCCTCTCTCTCTCCAGGTTAGGGTGACCAGATAGCAAGGGTGAAAAATTAGGACGGGGGGGGGGAATGGGAAATAGGATCCTATGGAAGACAAAGCCCCTAATATTGGGACAGTCCTGATAAAATTGGGATGTCTGGTCACCCTACTGCAGGTGTGCCAATCATTGAGTGAGCAGATGTGAGGATTTAGCATATGGAATGCATCCACAAGTCAGGTACATAAAAAGCGAAAGGACCTGGTTTTCCTCTCTTTGACACTGGTTTTACACCATTGTAACTGCTTTGGCTCCAGTAGAGTTAATTGCAATGTATTCTAGCATAAGTGAGAGAGCCTAGTATTAGCCTGTTGTGTGGAACTGAGAAAACCTGAAGTCAGGAGAAGGCAAGGGTCTAGCTGGAGAAATATGATAGGGAGAAGACCTGAAAGTTTAGATAATCAGAATATTCAGGGCTTAATTGAAGGGGGCTTTGTGTGGCTCAGGAGACTGTATGGGATAATAATATTCAGCATCTTTCAAACCATTGTACAAATGTTACCTAATTAATCTTTGAGGTAGGCAAGTGTTATCCCTATTTTGCAGATGACGAAACTGAAACACAGAAAGGTTAAAACCTAAACGACTGAGCCAATGTCTACTGAAGTCAGTGGAAAGATACTGTTTGCTGTCAATGGTCTTTAAATAAAGCCCTAAGTTTTCAGATGTGGTCACTGATTTCAGGTGTCTAACTTGAGATATATTGTGTCTGATTTTTAAAGGTTCTGAGCATCCACATCTCCCCTTATCTTCACTGCTCTGCCCTTTTAAAAATCCAGCCCAACGTTTCTCAAGTTGAGCTCCAAAAATCTGTAGCCACTCTTGAATAACTATCTGTTAATGATTTGCCCAAGGCCACACATCACGTCGGTATAAGAGCTAGGATTAGAATTCAGGTATTGCTGTTGTCCAGTCTCATATTTAGTCCATACTGCCTCTCTCATATGGAATCATTCACTCTTACATCACTGGTTCAAATCAAACTCAGGTGGATAGCAACTGAAATGGTGACAGGATATTTAGCCTATATGCAATGAATTGTTCCTAGTGGAGGGCTGTCTCTATGAAAAAAATACCACTCGTATTTGCATCAACACTTTTGTGGCAGTCTCAACAGAGAGGCAAAGAACTAAACTGGTACAGAGACCAAACTACCTCCGCATGCCATGATGGTCCCTCCAGGCTATGGCATTTTGAGGAAACTTTCACTGCTGAAGCTTGCACACATGTCCTATAAATTAAGTCTCTAGTGCTCTTAGTCTGGCATTAGATTTACATTTTTAAAGAATCCAGACCATTCTGGATCTTTACTTTCTCCATTTAGGGAATTTATGAGATTCTTAATATAATACCAATCCAGCAGGATGTCAACATGGCATTTTTAATGAGCCTTCCTCATAGTGGTTGCATAGATTTTTCCATTAATTTTCCCTCACTTTTCCAGCCACATACTCCTTCTTCCGTTGTGCTGCTCCCACTTGGGGTCTGTGTCAATAAAGTTTCTTTGGCCTGGTCCACAATTCTTTTGTTGAATTAAGCTTTACTAAAGCTTATTTTCAACATTTGTAGCACAACAGTAATTACACTACAGCTATTTGCAGCAATCTGGTTCCATTATTGGGATAAATGACTCAGACTTGTAGTTTAGCCACTCAAGTTCATGATTATACTTCCTTGTAAAACAGCATGGTGGTATTTCTTTTCAGGAGCATTTGATTCCCTGATATATTCTGTTATCAGAGTTGTTTCATGGGAGTTCACTTCTTATATGGCATCACCAAGGGAATGACTGGCTATTCTTTCAGCAGTATTACTCTTATTGCAGTATGTTTTAAAGTGAATATCACTGTATCAATTCAATCAGATAGGAAATAGCTGCAAGTTTTAAATTTGATCTGTTTCGCCTAGGTAATTGTAAATGTTACTCACTATGTAGGCCAAGATTTTAAAAACTGACTAGTGATTTTGGGTCAGCACCCACTCTCTGAAAATCAAGCCTCTTTACTGACAGAGGCACCCCAAAGCACTAATATCTTTTGAAAATCTTGCTAATTCCTGAGCACTGGTTCATTTGTCAAAGATTGCATGTCTTACAGTGTGGCCTGTTTTGTACAATCACGGAAAACACTTTTCTTCGATGAATACAGAGGGTAACGTTTTATTATATGTAACCATTAATCCAATCAGAAGGAGGGAAAATCCCCCAAAATTACATTGTTCCATTATTACGACCACCAGACACCAATAGTGCCTCATTAATATTAGTCTGAAAGCACAATGAAAATGACTATTGCTGTTTTATCATAAAGTGTTGCCTTATATACTGTGCTCATAGTAATGCATATTATAACTACATTTATTCAGGTTAATCTCAGGGCATGTTTCAAGGTTAAGCTCCAAAACAGTTTTTAAATTGTCACTAAATCATTATGGCATGCGACAGCGGTTTTCACATTGATCCCCCTATGTCTGGTTGATCGACATGGGATGTAATGTGTGTGTGTCGCCCTACTAGAAAAAGCAGTTGTAGCTTTGACTCTTAAGTAACAAACGCAACAGTCACAGTTCAGTTGTTAATGTGGTTTGTCGCGCTGAACAGGGTAAATCCTGAGCGAGAGATACCCCACAGGATTCTATGAGACAGAGAGAGACAAAAGACAAAGATTTCCAGCCCAGGACTGCTGAGTTCCCGGGGCAATTCTCTTTGCTGACAGCTTCAATCTACTTTAAATACAATGGACACTTACGATAATCCATTGGGAATCTTTACTGTGATTCAGTGAGTAATCTAATACATTTGTACTTCATATTTTAAGTTAATGAGAACATAAATATTTAAATATATGCATACTTTGCAAGGGCAATATGTTTTAAAATATCCACACTTCTGTGCACTTAATGATAAAACATGTTTTGAAATGAGCTAGTTAAACACTGAGAAAGGTTTGACCTTTGAATTGAGCTAATCTAAGCAGAGCTTCACCAAAATTGTAGTATGGACAGACTGGCTAACTTGCTGAAAATGTTGTAGCACTGCAGAAAACTTCTGAGTTTCTTTTTTCACTGTGCATATATTAGAAATTTGTTCTGATGCTACTCTTGGTGTGCACTATGTTTCTCTTTCTTAATAAATCTGACCCAAAAAGAAGTATTCTTGAGCTATTCTATCAATATATTTCAATTTTGTACCTGGAAAATTCATTTGAAAAATCTGTTCCTTTAAAAAATGATTTCCTATGCACTAGGAGATTTATTTGTGTGAAGGGGTAAATAAATAAATAAATTCTCTATTCACTTTCTCCATACCACTGATGATTTTATAGACCTCTATATCATATTCCTTCTCTGTCATCTCTTTTCTAAAATGAACAGTGCCAGTCTTTTTAATCTCTCCTCATGTGGAAGTTGTTCCATACCCCTAATCATTTTTGTTGCCCTTCTCTGTACCGTACCATGGATTTATATATGGCATTGTATGTTCTGTTTTATTATTTATTCCTTTCCTAACGGTTCCTAACATTCTGTTCGCTTTTTTGACTGCCGCTGCACATTGGATGAATGTTTTCAGAGAACTATCCACAATGACTCTAAGATTTCTCTCTTGAGTGATAACAACTAACTTAAACCCAATCATTTTATATGTATAGTTGGAATTATGTTTTCCAATGTGAATTACTTTGCATTTATCAACGTTGAATTTCATCTGCCATTTTGTTGCCCAGTCGTCCAGCTTTGTGAGATCTCTTTGTAACCCTTTGCAGTCAGCTTTGGACTTAATTATCTTGAGCAATTTTGTATCATCTTCAAACTATGCCTCCTCACTGTTTACTTCTTTTTCTAGATCATTTATGAATATGTTGAACAGCACTGGTCCCAGTACAGATCCTTTCAGGACCCCACTATTTAACTGACTCCATGTGAAAACTGACCATTTATTCTTATCCTTTGTTTCCGATTTTTTAACCCACTACTGATCCATGAGAGGACCTTCCCTCTAATCCCATTACTACTTAATGTTTATGTTACCCTGTTCCACTCTGGAGCAGTTGTAAGACTACTGAGTCTTCAAAATGGCTCTGTGCTCCAAAGATTATTTCCCTCTTGGACTGAATGGCAGCCAATACATTTTTTGAGTCTTTTATTAATGTTTTTATTCATTACTTAACCATTTTGTGCATCAGTTTACCCATCCATAAAATAGTTATTAAACAGCAAGCAGTGCAATATGTATATGCCTTCACTGAGTAACTGTATGATCACAAATTTTGAGTAACTTTGTCCTTCCACAACCTATCCCCTCCCTATTGTTTGTCACCTCCACTTGTCAAGCCATGTCGTAAATTTAGATTGTAAACTCTTTGGGCACGGCCTTGTCTTTCTAGGTCTTCTTTGAAGTGTCTTGCATATTTTAGGTACATTAAAGTAATAAACAGTATAGGACTGAATTGTCATTTTTTCAACCCAGACCCATCTTCTAAGGGCAGATCTCCCCACTCTCAGATAGAAGTGGCCAGTCCCCCTCTCCTGTTTCATCATCTCTCTTCTTTTGGATCCTTCAGAGGATAATCTAGGGCTAGGAGGAGGAGTGGCAGGATAGGGATAAGAAGGGGAACCATTCATAGATTCATATCTGCCTCTGGTCCCAGAAAAATCCTGAAATAAATAACAGAGCTGGTGACTCCTCCATTCTCCCGGCGTGGTGAGAGGGAGGGGCTGCTGCAGCCAAAGGGAGTAATTGATCATGTGGCTCTAGTGAGGGAAGGCAGCCTGTTGAGGTGACGATGGCCATGGCCTCCCATAGATCACTAGGGATCTCCTAGGTTTGGGGACCCTGTGGTCTGTTACGCAAAGCAAGGCAAACCTTGCCCCTGTGAGGGAACAATGTGATGGAAACTCTATAAGGAGATCCCTGCAGAAATGTATTGTGGGAGGGGATGATCCGAATCTTACACATTTACACATCACAGTGATATTAAGTGTAAGTCTTTTTTAATGACTATTTTGTAAAATGTTTTGAGACATCCCTCCCCCCAGATGATAAGCACTATATACAATAAGGGTAGGTTATTATTACACTCTTTGTCCTAAGGTGTAGGTATGACAGGGCAAGAAATGTTTGTTAAATGTCTTTTTAGGTGTCATTCTTTTAATGCAGAACAAAAGATGCACAGACTCCCTAAGCATTGGTTATAGGGGCTCTACAGTGCAGGTGGGACTGTGCCGGAAAGCATGCTTATCATGCAAGTTCTTCTCCAGACACTAAATAAGCTTGCAAACCTTGCACAAGCTTAATTGAAGCCAACAAGGAATTTAAGAGAGACACGGCACATGAGACTGGAAAGAAATGCATTATTCAGAAATAATATCTTGAAGCCATATAAGTTGCTGGAGGGACATGACACTTGTGATCAGTGGTCAGGAAATGGGGCATGCCAAGGATAGAGAATGGATAGGGAAATGAGGCCTCTTTAGAGGACAGGATGTCCTTGTGCCACTTACTGTACAGAACTGAGTCATTAGAGATGTAGGATGAGATTTTCAAAAGCTCTCAGCACTGGCCTAACTCTGTTCCCACTGAAGCCAGTGTCAATATCAGCATCCAACTCTGCATGAGCATGTTGTTCAGGTTTCATTTTGGCACACTCTTCACTGTGTGCTCAACAGGCTGGCTGTGAAGTGAGTTTACAGGGGAGGTCGAAGTCCGTTTCACTAAAAAATAACACTTGTGGCTTCTGGGTAGCCATTAACATCACCCCTGCCCAGTCACAAAGTGCTGTTTCAAGTGTTTCAAGTGTTCCACTCCTAACTCTTCCAGCATCATAAAAGCACCATTCCCCCAACCGTCATGCAAGGACTTCAAACTTCAATGATGATGGACAGCACTGAATGTGCCTTGGGAGCCAGTTAGTATCCCTGTGTGGCAAGAAAGGCTCTCCGAAACAAGCCAGCTTCGGAGGGAGTTAAAATCAACTATTGGTTCTGCTAATTTTTTAACTTTTGAACAATTCAAAGAAGCAAGTTGCCCACATTAAACTAAGAAAGACCCATCTGACAGGCCTGGCACTGTAGCAAAAAGGGGGTGTATTTTTCTTATAGTTCACAACACAAGTGGGAAACAAACATACAAAAGACCTTCTCACTATGATTCAACGGGTCAGGGGCTCCATCCTCAGTTTGACATGTTGTAATGAAACTCTCTAGGTAGGAGTAAAATGGTAAAGAGTTAATGATGTGCTGGTTAATTCCACAATCAAAAACTTGTTCCCAGCAAAGCTCCAATGACTTGCTAGGGCCAAGGCCAGCCATGAAACAGTGAAAGGCACTCCAAACTTACAAAAGGGGAGTCAAAGCTAGGCTGGGTTTGAGCAAGGTCAGCAATTTACTTGCCAGTCTTTGTTTAACTTGCATTGTGTTTACTGTGCTCAGGTGCCTACCTGGCAAGCTGTGATGGCAGTACAGTAACACGTTTAATGCAAGTTTTGCCCAGTTTACTACTAGGTTTCCAAAAATGTGCCCTGCTGGTCATAGAGCCTATTTTTGCTGCTAGTTAATATTTCACCTATTTAGGCTTTTATATTGTGCTCATCACCATTATGTGGAAGGCAGTGCAGAGGGTGGAATGACATTGGCTCTAATAGGCGCAGTTCAGCTCTCCGTCACAGGCCATACACATAGACGTGGTTGCACAGCTGGCACAAGGACTAAAAGTGCTCTGCCGGAGAGTTCATTTGAGTGATGTAGTTGGATCTGTGACCTTCTCAAACTTGTGAATCTTGTCTGCTCAATAGGCAACTTAAATAGCTGACATCTGTCTAGCGTTAAATAAGCCACTTGTAAGTAATTTTGTCATGTTTATTGGGACTAATTGATTGATTCTGTCACCAGTATTGAAAATCTTCTCAGGCCTTTAATTCAATGTGTGGTCACTGTTCTTAAACTTTGATCTCTGCTGTTTTGTCATCTCTTCTATGTCTATGTTAACTAAACATTTGAAATCATTATTATGCAAGCTATTAACTGTAAGCATTTGATCATTGAAAGTCAAGCTTTGTTTGGATTCACAAGTCATATGGTATTGTTTCTGTTTTCTGAGTGGAGGCTTCTGGTATGAACACAAATTTGAAATTAATTCTCCATAAATATTGTGCAATATTCAATTCAAATGTACTGTTGCATGGACTTTCCTGCCAATAAATTCAATTGATAGAAAATTCCTAAAAAGCAAGCACTGTGGAACAAATTAATTTAAAAATGTAATCACTTCTCGAAAATACTTTTCAGTATTTGCCCAGCTGTAATGATTAAAAGAAATCTGGCATTTATTTGTACATATGCTAATGGTTATCACAGTCTGCTTATGGTTTTCTCTAAGATAGCTGTTAGCCTCTGCAGCTGTAGTGACCTTGAGGTCCACCTAGCTTCCCAGATGGACAGAAACAGAGGCTAATTATCCTTGAACTGATCTTTGGGTTAAAGCCTTGGTAGCAGTTTAGAGACACAGTACAACACTTCCCCCATTTAAACTGACCTCTGTTTAAGCAAAACACCTAGTTCACTGATGTGCTGATAACTTCCACTGATTGATGCATATTATATATTTCTCCTCCATTTAAATGAACCTATTTATCCAAAGGCTTTGGGTTACAGCTGTGAAATATGTGCATAGTGTGATTCAAATGCATTGCTTGATTTGGGCTTTTATTATGAATTTGGACAGGTTCGCAGGTGTTCTTCAGCAACTCTGGCTGCATTTGGACAAACCCAGGCAGAGTTTAAAATAAAACGCTGCTCTGTCTTGGGATACCCCCTTCCTTCCAAAGGATCCCTCAGTTCTCCCTGCAGGGTTAAGGGCCCTTCTTACCCTCACCCACATAGGTCAGCTAGCAATATTTAGAGGAGTTTTCCCCATTCCTCACTTAGCATACTTTTGGTGACAGCTGGCTAGCTCTTTTTCTTGGCTCTTAAGGAGGAGGCTATGTTACCAGCTCCTCTTGTACAGGGCCGGCTCTAGGTTTTTTGCCGCCCCAAGCAAAACATTTTTTGGCCCGCACGCCCCACTTTTTGGCCGGAACGCTGCCCCTGGAAATGTGCCACCCCAAGCACATGCTTGCTTTGCTGGTGCCTACAGCCGGTCCTGCTCTTATATAATCTTCAGTGGAACATCATGGAGGTGGGCAGCCTGCCTTCCTCAGTTCCGCAGTAACTGGACACAGAAGTTTCCACTTGGTCCAGCTGCTGCTATACGGCCGGTTTACTTCATTCTGGGGCCTGATGTGCCCAATGCTACACTATTACCAGTGCACTCCATCTGTGGTAGCTTCAGTCAAAGTGCTATTATAAACTACACAAGCATTTACAACTATGTCATCTAGTTCCTGCTTGAAGTAGGTCTAGATGGCAGGGACTTTAAAACATCAGGGGTTGGTCCTACTCCTCCTGTTATCACCAGTCAGATATGCACTCGTGCTTGGGAAGCAGGAAGAGATTTTTTTTAAAAAATGCCAATGTAGACAAGGCCTTAGTGAGAGTGGGAGTGAAGTTTCTCTTAATGTTGTAAGTATATAGCCTGGAAGACACATAGGGCCAAATGGAGCTATACTTATTTACACCTGCTGGGGATCTGGCCAGTGGTGGCTTGAACTGAGAGATAGCTGCAGGCATGGGGAGAAAGATAAACTTAAATATGTTGTGTTTGATAGAAACAGTTATTTAGAAGGAAGAAATACAAAATGAGCTTGGAGAGATTTGTTTGGATTGTATTTGTATTTGGAAGGATGAGGAAAATGTATTTTAGTATATTTCAAAATATTTCTGTCCCCCAAATGGCATTTTGGCCTTAACTGTATGGGTGAGATTCAGTGCTGCACTGAAAAACCCTGTGTTATTTTTTTCTTAACACACATGCTGAATCTGGAGCATCACAGCTTAATAGATGCTGATGACCTATGGAGAAAAAGGACAGGAACAACTGATGTCTGCCCCACCTACTCACTTCCTCCTGCTGTTGCAGAAAGAAGTGGGATACATCTACCAGATGCTAATAGGTGATCCCCGACCAGTAATCTAGAGCAAGAAAACACACTGATTACCCTGCTAAGAACCCTGCTTATCTGAGACAGAAAAAAATTCCCTCAAAGGCCAATGTTTCAAACCTTTAGCATCAGAAAAAATGCTACAGTGTATTGTCATAATGATGACACATTATTAGTTTAATAGTATCTAAGTGCCCTTTACAAACAAATCATTAATTTGAATAGATATATGTAATCTGTTGAAGTGGATAAATTGGATGCTACGAGGAATTTGGTAACCTTATTCTGTATAAGGGAAATGTTATGCAGTCTGGCACTGCCACTAGGAAGAGGAATATCATGTGTGTTTTGTATTAGTTGCTACCTCTTACACTAATCCAAATACCTAAATTCTGAACAGGCCTGTCTTTTTTGTTTGTTTGTTTTGTTTTATTTGTTTATTTTAAGGACAATAATTAAGGAATCAATTGATTCAAAAAGAGCTATGGTTCTCATTGCTGAAGGTCATGCATTTTGACTCTGCACCCAGTTGACCTAGTCAGTGGAAGCCTTTTAAAAAAATTCTTTAGTAGGTATATCCCTGAACATTCATACAGAAGTGAAGGCTTCATATAAATTAATTTCCCTTGTCCCTGAGAAGCTTTCTTTCTGATTCATAAGGGTCAAAAAAGATTCCTCTCATGAAAACAATTTAGAAAATTCAAAAGTAATCCAGTTCTAGGCTCTGTGCCATCCAAATGCCTGTACCCAGCAGGAAAAAAAAATCTCCTTAATCCTTTATTGTTTTTATAAGTACCTGTTTGCCAGGGGCCTCCTCTTTTTTACTGAAGGCACTGCATCTTATTTAAACTTTTTATTTTCCCCTTACTTTGAAAATGTTCACTTCTCTCAGGTATCTCTTAATTGTAAAGTTCACTTGATTAATCTCTGAGATTTTTCCTCATCCCCAGCAATGGCAGCCATGGATTTTGCCATAAGGTATCATATTCTTTATATATCTTTTGCCCCTAGACAAATGTATCTGAGGGCAGTGGGAGATGGGGCAGGGTGGGCCACATGAATACCAATTTTAGTGTGGTAAATGTTATAGCATTTTAGAGACAGGATTACTTGCATGTTCTGAATCAGGAAGCTTTCCAAGATGAACTTCTCATGAGGAAGTTCCCAGAACATCACTTCTTTTGCAACAGTGGCTGATAGGGAAGGCATATCTTAGCAGTTAATAACCAGCTGGTCATTGACCCAGCTGGCCAGTCAGTAACTGGAAATATCTGACCCGAAAGTCATTTCTTCTTACACAATCTTCTGTTTAATTAATTATCATTTTTATTTACTCTATGTGTGGCATCTCAATTTATTGCAATTTATTTTACTATATTATATAGGACCTTTTGCTAGATAGTACCTGACTGGTATTGAAACCAATGGGAAAGCAGAATTATTACATTTATAGTATCTTAATGGTTGCTTTTGTCCTTGTTTACTTGTCCTGGAGGTGTTAGAATGGGCAGAATTTGTTCCATAGAATGTAAACTTAGACAAACAAGAGACATCAAATAAACTAACTGATAACAGAAAGCACTTCCACAGGTAGGTTTTAATTTTTCCAGTTCACCCTTTAGTACCACATTCTCAGATAACCCAAGTGTATTGAGCTAAATCCTAGCTGAAAAGAACACTTGGGAAAGTTAATATTTTCATATGCACTAATCTCTTAATGAAACATAGTTTTTCATTCCCATTGAGTACAGAATCTATGTATTCTGCTCATGTGTGACACTTCAGACAGAGTTATAGGTAGGTATTATTTCATCATTGCCACACTTCAGTGCTTCATTACATTAGTGCTTATTATCATTGACAATCCAAGATTTCTGAGGTACACAATATTTTTCCATATTTAGACTAGGACAATATTGCTGTCTCCCAGGACCATTCAATAACTGCTAATAAACAGGTAGCTATAAATAAGGCTTTCTTCATAATATCACCCAATTTGGCCATCAGAATTACAAAAAGAATAGTAAAGAGACAGTGAATTAATTTGAATCTTGTAATGCACTAATTGTGAAGAAAGTATAAACATAAATTTACATGAGGCTGCTAATACCATCTGTAAGCAACCTGCTAGCTTGCTCTTTTACTAACAGAGGCTGTATCAACATGGGTGGGTGGTTTGAGTTTATTAATATTTAATCACACTTTTAAAGTGACCTTTTCTGGTTATATGGATCAGAATTGCTATTATCACTTCTTTACTAATATATTATACCACCTTCCTGCTAAATGGTCAAAGACAGTTTAGTCTTTTGTGAGCATCGTGTCAGGATTTTTACAAATTTTATATTTAGATGTTTCTCCCTCTGCTATGGGGGCAGAAGGAAAGACTGAACAAACAGGCAGAAATGTACCGGTCTCGAGAAACATAAAAGTAGTGTTTATTGCAATGCTGACTACTGCATTTTATGTCTCTTTTTGTAACACTTGTAATTTTTTTCTTTTAATATTGGGAATCAGTTTTAAAAAATTGACTCACCCTTCGGCTGACCTCTGACTTGCCCATGAGTCTTGGATCCTTCTGAACCATTTACACTCAAATCACAATCCCTGCTGCTGTATATTCCATATATTGGACTGGTGATGCAATGGATGCCCACAGCTGGGGCACTGTAAAGACAATGCTAATGTGTAGAAAAGCTTATATGCATATATTCTTAGTATGGTAAGTAACACATGCACATATATTCTTATGTGACTAATAGCAGTATTTTTAACAAAATCTGTACTGCAGATTGTACCTAAGTGTGTTTAGAATAAAAAAAGTTAAATATATAAGGTAATGTATGTTACAATAGGGTTGTTGATAGTTTTATCAAAATATTTGAATCACACATACTTTCTGAACATTAGTATGCTTTACCCAGGCTGTTTTAAAAATAAGACTCAATATAATACAGGAGGAGTACGGCGTTTATGGAGTGGAAGAAGATGGATCGCCACGAACAAAACGGTTGTGGAGGGAGGATTATGGCTGTGTTACAGTAACTAAAGAACTACGCCATAGGACAAAGCAAATTACAATTTACTGGAAATAAGGGTAGTGTTCAAGAGGGATTAGATAGATGGAGAATTGGTAATGGGATAAAAAGCATTTCACCTCAAGGTCACCTTTTGAATTCAACTCAAATCAGCACTGACAAAAGCTGTTACCATCTGATGGCTTTTGGGTGGGGTGTTATGGTATAGCCACCCCCCCTCAAGCCCTGAGTGGGTTAATGTGTGCCAGAGGGGACACATTACATGCTGCACGTGGAGGGGAACCAGAGCTTGATAAGGCAGATGAAGCCCAGATGGAACAGGATTATAAATCAGGAAGTGAGAGGAGGCTGGCATTCATTCCTTAATGGGAGTGAGAGGAGATCCAGGGGAGACAGTAAGCCCTGGGGTCCTGACACAGACTGGGGAGTTTAGTAAGAGGCCAAGAAGGATGAAGTAGCTATGGGGAGTAGAGGAATCTCTGGTGGCAAACCCAGAGATAGGCCAGGAGATAGAGGTGGGGTAGAGAGGAGGCAGAGAAACAGCAAAATGAGCTGAAACTGAGCAGATTTAGATTGCTAGCCACAGAGTCTATAGGCTGGAACTTGGAGTAGGGGGTAGGCCTGCGTTCCCCTACAAGCCACTGGAAAAGTGGCATAGGACCTGGAGACTTGGAATGGAAGACAGTTTGAGACAGTGTCTGGACAGCTTGTCCAGTGGGACTTTGTCACCCTGGAATTGGGGGGGTGGAGGGGGGGACGGGACTATATAGTCCTGGGGACCTGGCTGGAGAGCTGAGTCACAAAGAGGGAGCATCCCAAGTCACAAAGAGAGGGACCATGCTATTAGCAACTGATGGAGGAGGGTGTCAGGTGGGTTAGGGCTGATTCCTACCTGCAGAAAGTGGCCCCCTTCACAAGGGATTTATGAGAAATTAATCGGTCTTTACTCAGTGTATGGATATTTACATTGTAAAACCCACTACTGTATCTGGCATTCATTACTCACCCTGTTAGCAATCTTGGGAGGCCCGGGAGAGAATGGGCATGGGAACTGAGACCAGCCATGAAACTGGTTTCCATGGAAGGGCAGTGGAAGAAAGAGGACAAGGTGGCTGATAATGGCCATAAAAGAGTCATTGGCCAATCTCCTCCTAAATAAAGAAAAAGTGAACCCTTGGATCTACATTATAATTAAACCAAATACTGTCCAGGCTTTGAAACAGTTAACATTGCTTATCCAGTGTCATCCAATTATAAATAAACATTTTCAAATCTGGGTGCTTAAAGTTAGGTATCTGGATCTGTATTTAGGCATCTAAATTAAAGCGGCTTAGTGTTCAGAGAATCTTGCAGCTCCCATTGATGTTACTGGTGGGTTGAAGTTGATGGAACCCTGGCTGAGCAAGACCTTGGAACATCGAGCCACTTCTGGAGGTGCCTAACTTCAGGCAGACGAGTTTGAAAATGGTTTCAGAGTAGCAGCCGTGTTAGTCTGTATCCGCAAAAAGAAAAGGAGGACTTGTGGCACCTTAGAGACTAACAAATTTATTTGAGCATAAGCTTTCGTGAGCTACAGCTCACTTCATGAAAATGTTAGTTAAAGTAAGGAGTAAAGAGGATCAAATGAACTGTAAAATAGGCCCAGATCCAGCAAAGCAATTAGGCATCTGTTTAAATTTAAGCTTGTGAGCAGTTTGTTTCCCAACAACTCAACGAAATACTTGCCTGTATAAGTGTTTTACTGGATTTGAGCCTTAGGGTATAGTTTTCAAAATGGGCTTAAGTCCCATTAAATGCCAGTGGAATTTGTGCTCCTAAGTCACGTAGGCTCTCTTGAAAATATCCCTATTACCTTCCAACCAGCAGTCCTTATTCACGTAAAACTTCTGATTGGACTCAATGGGAAGCTTAGTCCAAGTTTTTTCCACTGTGATGTAATGGCAGAATTTTTTTAAAAAATTCATCCTGAAGGATGTTTAGCTAGTAGACTAGAAAACACTAAGGCAGTTTCAGCAGCGAAAGCAAGAGAAGCTAGTAATCAAAAAGAAGTGATATAAATTATACAGAAATGTGCTTGGGTTCTCTTAATTCCTATTATTTAGGCAGTATTGCTGAGCGGATGGTGCACTGGACTGGGAATCAGAGCAGCTGGGTTCTGTTCCTGATGCTGCTGATGACTTTGGGTGAGTGATTTTCCTTTTCTGTGCCTCCATTTCATCATCTGTAAAATGGGGATAATGACACTGACCTCCTTTGTAAAACTTTTTAAGATCTATGGATGAAATGCTCTATACAAGGTATTATTACTATTATTTTCATAATTGCCTTTACACTACTGCAAGTGGGTAGGATATCTCCAGGGAGAGAGGAATACTGTGATAGTAGGGAGCAAACAGGACTTGACAAATCATCTAATTAAACGTTAATACAAAAATTCTTTCAGAAAAAGAGCTTGCTTCACATTTGGTAGGGCGTGATCCATTTTGTAAATGTTTATATTCCCCATTTTAGCTCTTTAATGTAATTATTCAGTTTTCTAGCCTTGCTAATATAAGTGATGATAACATGTAAAGGGTTCAAAAAGAAAGTCTCTGAATAGTATTTTGGCACTCTGTTAGGAGATGAAATATGTATATATTATCCCATAAATCTAAATTATTTGCACGTGCGAAAGATTATTTCCATTTATTTTGTTTTGTTGTATAATATGTTGTGGTGAAGGCAACAATAGTGTTAACTTGTGATGGTTCTAAAGTTCAGTAGATGATTAGATCATTTGCTTTATACATTTCTAGGGTCAAATCCTAGGAGGTACTAAGCATCTCAGATTCCCACTGAAGTCCAGAGTGGTCTCAGATGCCCAGCATCTCCTAGGATTTTACACCTGTATTCTTGGATAACACCCTCCCCCCCACACACTTTATTTTATTTCATTATTGGAAACATTAACTGGAATTTATTTTTCTACGTAAGTGTTATAATAGAGGAAAGATGTATGAATGTATATCTACCACATAAGATAGTTTTGCACATAAACCTAATTCATACCAAGAATTTAATGGTGGGAAGAAACCCTCTGGATATAAAAGTAATCCATTCACTTTATAGATGCTGTTTGGATCTCTTGGAATTAAAATGGGTTATCTTTATTAAAGTTAATTCACTGCCGTTTTATGATTTTAGCCATTTGTGTGCCTATTTAAAAATGTAGCTCTGTTAGCATGATAATTAGGTTGTGGTGGCTGGATGGTCTTGTGATTTGAGACAGGGATGGAATTCAAGAAATATGGTCTTGCAGTTCATCCTCAGGCAAGTCAAAACAGGCTTTGTCTGCATTAGTCCCTTTGAGGGGTGTGAATTCTAGCGCACACTAGGGTGTTGCATGCGAGCTAATTTGTGTGGACCCTCCTGGTGCTCATTAAAATTCCCTAGCATGTTTTAATGTAGTACTGTTTGAAATGGGATTACATTTATGTGCACTAGGGAACGCCTAGTGCATGCCAGCAGGGTCCATATGGGCCAATTAGTGCATGACATTCTAGTGTGCACTAGAAATTACACCCCTCTAGTGCAGACTAATACACAATGTAGACAAACCCTCAAATAAGTTTCCCATCTGTAAGAGCAGATGACATGTATTGTGCAGGGTGCTCAAGTAGGGTTTTTTTAATCTCTGCTTTAATGGGAGTTAAAAGATTCTGAGTTGCATGATTTTTTTAAAATCCTTACATTTCTGCCATTTGATTATGTTGCTTGTCAGTGAATGTGAGTGTGGATGGTTGAACAGACTTCACTGAGAGGCTTGAAAGCTGCAAAGTCTAATCCTGGGCTCCATGGTGGGTGAGGGGAGAGAGGGAACAAGTAGGAGTTCAGCTATAGGCCATGAAGATGCTTGTTGAATAGGTTGAACATGGCTGATTAATATAAATTGTACATCTATACTATCTTCCATCCAAGGATCTCAGTCTTTTGTACATATCTGTGTGAGGGAGGTGAGGATTATTCTTCCATTTACAGGTGGGAAAATGGAAGCACGGAGTGTGGGTAATAATAATATTTTCAATTACTTACTGCCTGGGGTGTGGTTAAGATAAACTTAACATTTTAATAGGAGCTTTGAGACTGTAAAGAGCCACAACATCTATACATTAAGTTATTGACATAAATTCTCTCAAAGTCGGTGGCAGTGCTGAATTAGAACCCAGAATTCCTGGCTCCCATTCCTATATTTAAGCACAAGACCGAGCATTCTCCCCAAAAGAAGCATCACAGAATGCAGCTGAACTGTTTTTTCTTGCTGTTTATTGTCTATTTTGGGTTCTTTTAATCTATTTTGAGTGTCCTGGACCATTAGTTTGTTTTTTAAAAGGTTTGACTGATATTTGCATAATTACTTATAAAACTGAATTAAAATGGTTATTTAGAAAAATAAGTAAATAAAGCACCAGACCAGTAGACTGCCATCAGGAGTTTTAATTCCTTGAGGCTCTCTACTAACTTGTTTTCAAAATGGGTGGTGGGAGTGCTCAGCAGCTCTTCTCTGTCTGCTAGGGAGGGCTTCGTGAATTTAATGAACACGGGCAGTGATTTGCATGAAAATTTAAATAGCAGTTACAGATGAGATTTGAACTACTTATCTCTGCTTTCCCCTAGGCAGTATGGGTATTTAAGAAGATAGTCTCTCTCCCGAAGTGAGTAATCATATTCATTCTGTTTTGGCAAGTTTGTTTTCAGATTACAATTCACTGGGCTCACCTTGGTGCGCACATTCTCCAGTATGTGAGAGTGAACAGTTACAGAGTAAGAGTTACAAAATGCTTTATAGACAAACACTCCCTACGTATGACTGAGATTTCAGGAATCAGCACACGAGGAGTCACTGTGGCCAAAGGAGAGGGCCCAGAGTGTTTTAGATTTCTTGCAAAAGGGAAACAGAGAAAAGTAAGGCAATCCAGTGAAAAATTGCCAATAGTGATTTTTAGATTCTTATTATTCTCTCTGTATCCATTTTTTTAAATCAAATCTCGTGAAAAATTCAAATACAACCCAAAATTTAGTTCTGTGTTTTGGTTTTTGCCACTTCAATGAGATTTTTACGAAGTAAAGTTTTAAGGCTTCTGTTAAAACAGAACTCTGTTACACAACCTTATCTATGGACCTGTTATTTTACCACAATATCCCAAAGCACACCAACTTCAGCAATATTAAATGTACAAAGTTCTTCATAGGATTAGTTAGTTAGTTTAACTAACATTTTTCGTGGAAGCTATTGCTTCTGTGCATCTTCCTCAAGTACAGTTAATCTCTCTCTTCTGGCCCACAACTAACAAAAGTGATTCGTGATTTTAGTTTTCCCAGTTTTTGGGTGTCCGATATGAGACACTTAGAAGGGGCCTGACTCTTAGAAGATGGGTGCTTAGCACAAGCCCTCAAACCACAAGTAACTTTTGAAAATCTTGGCCAGCGTTTTGGGTTTTTTTAAACCTTTCTTTCTTTTCCTTCTGGTATGAATATTCTTAATGGCTGCTTGCAAGAAAATTAGCCAAAGGAGACCTTTGATTGCTGGCATTGTTGCTCATTAGCACACATTCTCTCTTATACTTAATCTCCTTATGGAATAGTGTGGTTGTGGTTAATAGTGAGAACACTTAACTCAGCTACACTCTCACCATTAGTGTAGTGCTAATGGTGAGAGATGTTCATCTAATTTGTTCTAGATGGTGAATGTAGGAGGACAACTGTATAGTTGCAGCATCTTGTCTTTTATAGGAGACCTATAATATCTTTAACTCTTTGGGAAAAGTTTTTTGGGGGAGGAGGTGTGAAAAAATTATGTATTTAAGTGTTGTGATTTATAGCTCTGTAGCAGAAGAGCTCACTTCTTTGATTTCCTTTCTCATTCTGATTTATACTTCTTGAATGCCCCTTATACACATCATACAAACTGGCATCTGTGTGGCCTTCTGGCTGCATGATTCACAGCCTTGTGTTCTAGCCAAATGCACCAGCACAGCTCATGACTATGCATTGTTGGCCAGCGTTGTAACAGCGGCTTTCTGTGCACTTGGACATACCATTTTACACATTTCTGTAGGGAAGGGGTGCTCTGAATATTATGTTTCAAGTCTTTACTTTGACTAATTGTGCAACTAGAAAAGACCCATAACCTATTTTCACATCCCTCTGAATTCCTTGATTTTCTTAGAGATAAGGTAGGAGAGGTAATATCTTTTATTTCACCAATTTCTGTCGGTGAAAGAGACACGCTTTCGAGCTACATAGAGCTCTTCAGGTCTTGCTGATTTTTTTAGAGAGACATCAAAGGCTTAAGTGTCTTAATATTGCATTAACACTTTCCACAGGGGACTGCATAAGACTGGGAATTTATCTTGTACTTCCCATTTTCCCCCAGTTAGAAACAAACCAAATTTCTCTCTCGGGATTTGGAACACTGCGTTTGGCATTCAGACATCATGGTGCAATATAAGAATTTAAAATAAGAAAAAAAAGGTAGTATTTTGGCAGAAGGCCAGATGCAGAATTATGATCAATTATTTAGAAACAGAAGGATTTTAGATTAGTCATGTCGTCTCTTATTGTTTAGTTTAGTATCAGAGGGTGGTTCTCAGGAGCGGCAGAAGTGCCCTAAAAGTGAGGGGGGCCCACAGGCTCCTGAACCATGGCTTCACCCTCGCACCACCCCTTCCCACCGAGGCTCCACTCCTGCACCACCTCTCAAGACCCCACCCACTGCTCCACTTTTCAAAGTGGGGGAGACTGCCCCCCCCTTATTCTGGCACCCCTGGTGGCTCTCCTTTTAAGAGGTGATAGGCTCCAGTCCACGTGTGACAAGTGTGAGGGGACTGTTGCCCCCTTACTAACATTCAGTGGGGGTGTTTTAGTTGCTAGCTCCCAGTACTAAAAAGGGGGAAGGGTTGATGGGGAATCAGGACCCTGAGACTGACAGCCCCCAGGAACAATGGGGAGAGGCCAATGCTCCAGGTCAGCCTGAATGACAGGGCGGGCAGGCTAATCAGGGAGTCAGGAGGCCAGGGAGGTCCCGTCCTCCCTGTGAGCTGGAATTGGCTGGGTCAGACAGAGTGGGGCCGAGCTAAGGAGAAAGCAGGGCCCCAAGCTGAGCTGGGGACCAGAGCTGGGCCAGATCCAGAGGGACCAGAAAAGCAGCCCAGAGAGAGCAGACCCTGTCCTGCGAGCAGAGCTGCAGCCCCAAAGCCAGAGGCACAGCCCAGAGAGAGCAGACTTCCCTTGGGAGCAGAGCTGCAGCAACCAGAGCCAGAGGGTCCAGAAAAGCAGCCAGGAAGCAGGTCAGTGTTGGGAGCAGAGTCACAGAAGCAGCCTGCAGAGCAGACCTGTCCTGGGAGCAGAGCTGCAGCAACCAGAGGCAGAGGGGCCAAGGAAGCAGCCCAGGGAGCTGGAGGCAGAGCAGCAGCAGCAGTGCAGAGACCGAGTGGTGGAGCTGGGGCTGGAGCAGTCCGGAGCTGGGTGCGGTGAGCAGCTGGGGAGACCGAGTGGGACCCTGGGCAGCAGGCCCAGCACAGGGAGACGCCTCAGCCAAGAGGCTCTGCAGGCCAGGCTTGGATCATAACCCCGACAGGGCGGGGCGACACTGGGAGGAAGGGTCCTACCACTTAGAGCCTGAGAGCGTGTGGCCACCACCAGAGCAAGTGTCCGACCCCCAGCATCCCTGCAACACAGCCAGGGCCTGAGAAGAAGGCCTGGGACCTACAAGGAACAGACTGAACTGCCCTGACATTCCAGAGACACTGTTTGTGATGTTCCCTGATACAGAGCAGGGTGATGTGTTTTCCTTCAACCTTTCCCGTTTTTCCTTATTTTTTTTTATATTAATTGTTAATTAAACAACTTGTATGTTTAAATTGTATGAAATGATCAGTGGGTCAGGGAAGTGCCCAGTGCAGAGAGAGTACCCTGGAGTGGGGACACTCTAGCCCCTGTCCTAGGTGACCACACACGGGTTGGGGGTCGAGCCCCCTAGCAATCTTGGGCCGAGCCTTCTCGGGGTTACGAGGACTCTGCCAGACAGGAGAGTGGAAGGGGAGTCCTCAAGGGCAGGGAGGCCACTGGGTAAAGGAAGTGGGAGCGAGGACTCAGATCCTTTCGCTAGCCCACTTCACCGGGGTAGTGCAGAAGCCAGGAAAGTTCCCCACAATAGCGGGACTATTCCCCCGCTTACACAAGCTTAACTTGCTGCCTCAGGTGGGAAAATGATTAGTCGCATGACCTTCCTGTCATATGACAAAACAGGCCAAGCTGAGGGCTAAAAGGAAGAGGACTGAGGGCAACTAAAGAGCTGCTGAAGCTAGCTGCTAGAGGAGTTTCTGGGGAAAGAAGGAAACCAGTCACAGGAAGGAGAACTGTGAGACCCTAGGCTTGAAGGGCAAGCTATGGGCCAGGGAGGCTGGGAAAATGATATTGAATAAATTAGACACCAGGAAAAGAGGAATATTGTTTTTAAAGACCTGGCTGTGGCTGAATTATTCTGGGAGATTTCAGAACAAAATTGAGGTAGGGTGCTTGCAAGGCTACCCCAGGCCATGAATGGGGTGCCCTGGGAAAGCTCCTGTTCTACATTTAGCTATTTTTGAAGAGTCATTTTTAAAATGGTCTAACTGTATCATAGTACTAAGCAGGTTAAGGTATTGGAAATGTTAATTTCTTGCTTGTGAATACACACCTAAAATACTCCTTTATCAGAACCAAGACTGCATTCTCACATGGACAAGTACTGTAAATGAAGATTGAAAAACCTTAAAAAAAAAGGGACAAAAAATGAATTCAGCATAGGGAAACCTTCACATAGCAGGATGCTTAAGATAATAAGCCAGCATCATTCATCAAAGCATACTCAGTGCTCTTCAAAATACAGTTTGTATGGTTTGATGGGGTCTTTCTTATGCTGTCACATCAGCAGCTTTCTTAAGAAAAGCCAAGTGAGAACATGAAAACACTTTTACAGAGCAAGAGACCCCAGTGGATGCAGGTGTTATATAACCTACATTTACAATACTACCACATTGGGTTGTAATCTTTGTCAGATCTCATAAAATAAGATAAGCTGGGCCTCATTGGTACTTGGATGGCAATCCTCCAAGGAACACCTAGATGCTGTAAGTAATAGTGATGATTAGAGAGGTGCCCCTCTTGCCCTCTGAGTCAGTACAGTGCTAATGTGTAATGCCCCCGAATTATGCTGTGCTAATGGAGGGGTCAGTTTATGAGCAGAATAGAAGTCCTGTCCACATGTGGTTGTTAAAGAACCCTTGAAAATCTTGGAGAAAGTAATGCTATAACCCCATTGTCCTGGAGAATTCTAGTTTGGATCGTTACATTCTGCCTTCCTACATTCTCTCTGTAGTTTCAACTGAATCTGGTATTACTGTTCACTGTGGACTGCATGTCCACAGCTGTTGTGCCGTGCTGAACAGCAAACATGTTTCATCTCATATATAACTGTGTTTCAAGGTCAAGTTGTGTATCCATATTATTATCATAGCAGTGTGCGTGTAAGAAAGGATGCATAATGATGTAGCATGGGTTACAGACTTAGCCTCATTATTAGACTGGCCATCCCAAACTTATGCCTATGAAAATGTCATGCCACTCCACCCCATAATGTGTTCACCATTTGCTACGCTTTACAGAATAATTATTTTAGTAATGTTTCAGAGAATTTATTAAACATTTTGAAGCTAATTCTCCACTGCCCTACCCCTTGTGTAGTTATTTACATCAGTGCAAAATGGGTATAAAATGCTACACATCAGAATGGTAATGCTATACACTTGCTTTCACTGGTGCAAATAACTACACAAGGTGCAGAGTAATAGAGAATCAAATCTTTTGTTTCCCTTTGTCTGCAAAGCTACAAAGCTATAGGTAGAGCTGGCCAAAACTTGGGTTTTCTGTTTAATGAGAGATTTTGATATTTTAAAATTTGGTTTCGTTATAATTCAGACAAACCATATTTTCCTACATTTCTTGTGAATTGGAAAGCCTGGAAAAAAAATTGGAACCACCAATACATGGTGTTTCCAGAACAAAATATGCTCCCCAGGACATGCAGCTGCTAACAGAAATTGACACAGTTTCACCACTGCTACTGTCAATTTCAATCAACAGCTGCTGGGACTCCAAGGGTTTTGGCTCTCAGGCAGTCCTGCCATGTGGACTGCCTCTCGGCTGAGGACCCTCCAGGTCAGTTCAGGAATCAGCAGCATGGTGAGCCAGCTGGCCCGAGAGTCTGGAAGCCAGACCCTGGAAACCCATCCCAGGACATCCCAGCTCCACGGCAAGGAGCCTGGAAGCCCTGGCATGGCAGGATTGAACCAGAGCCACAGACACTGGTTTGACTGGCCCCCAGGAAGTCCATGTGGCAGGACTGGCTGCTGGTAAGCCCAGAGCAATAGGCTTTGGACGTCTGGGCTTACCAGCAGCCCACCACCCTGGCAGAGAGGTTCCACTGGAATCCTGGCAGCCAGGATTTGGTCAGAGCCCTGCTTACAATTTGACAAAAGTTTGTCAAATCTTGCTTGCTTTCACAAGAAATTTTAGGTCCAATGCACCTGGCATTTTCCAGCGAAACTCTGTTTTACTGGAAAGTTTCCAACCAGTTTAAGTACTTTAATCATATAAGCCCAATTGTATAGGTCTTGAATAGGGGGAAACATTATAACTGATAAATGTTTGAAACCTCTAAAAATGTCGTAAAATAGCCCTTCCATATGTTATAATGTCATCATTATGTGTCATCATTATAATGTCATCGTTATGACATCATGGAACCTACGGACACGCACAAAAAAGCACTATGTATCCCATTGGAAAACTGGGACTCACCCATTTTCAATGCAATAAAACCCTTATTTCTGGCCCTGCTGGGTTGTGAGATAAGACAATCAACCTGTCATTAATCCAGGCATATATATATTACCCATTCCAACTCTGAGGTCAGTGTACTTCAGGGAGAACAAAATAAAACTTTTTGGACAGGCTGTACTTGAAAAAAAAATCTTTAAAATAGAAGCACTTGCAAGCCGCACAAGTGTCTGGAATGTTACAATAAATTATGATGGAGATGGAGCAGGGGGAGAGTGCAGCTGAAATGGTCAAAGGTGCACAAAAAATTCACTTTATCACCTGGATATGCAATATATCAAATAGATACCACCATATATGTGGCTTGTAGCAGCTCCAGGAGTGAAGCGCTGAATAAAAACGGTCAGTGAAGGCTTGGGTTTGAACACAAATAACCTTCTGTAACTAACATTTTATTGCAGAGGTTAACTTGGCAAAAATCCCCAGACGCATTGCTTGTAAGACTGCATGGAATGAAATGAACTCAAAAATAGAAAAACAAAATACAAACTAAGCAGGATAGAGCCTTTGTTACCAGAGCTTGCTGCCCTGGATCCTGGTGATTACAAGTTTGATTTCTCTAAACTCGAGGAGTCAACCCACTTCTCTTACATATCCTCATTCTGTGTGTACTCTGTTTCACAACTTTAATGTTGCATTACCAACATTTCTGCAATATAGAGAGAGTCAGGAAATGTAGAGTGAAGGCTAAAAGCTCAACATTTATCCTTTCTCCTTTTGCTTTGTGATTTAAAATAGTCTCTCTTTATAACAAATTATTTATCAGCTAATAAAATATATTACGCACACTGTAATTTCATAGCATTGAATGCAATACAGTACAATGAAAGTATTAATTGGACATGGCTTAAGTCACAGTGTGATCTATGAAACATGTTAAGTTTGAAGAAGAAATATTTTTTCTGCTTTCAGTATACTAGAGATGCTGAAGTACTATAAGAAGAGCTATTCTGACTATATTTCCAACCTTGATTGAAAGCAAAAATATCTGAAATAATGAAAAACACTGCACTTGTCAAGTTTTCAGTTCTGTTCGAGAAATTCAAAAGTGTTTGTGGAGTCCACAGACATTTCTGAGAATCATCTGAACTTTTCTATGCTTATCCAAACTGAATCCAAATTTGAGCTTTGTGAGATTCATCTGTCACTGATGATAACACTATGAATCACAATTCAAAAGAAAAATGCCTAAGTATTCTGCTACAGATGAAATGTTGAGGGGAAATGTGTTATAAGAATTTACTGAAGTCCAAGATGTGAGCTAGCAGAAAGGTGAACAAAGATTTTAGAGTACCTTTCCCATTATTCTTCTATGCTTCTTACTGAAAATACATCCCTTTTGTACTGTATGCAGAAAGAAAGGCAGATACTGTTCACCCCCAAACAATTGTGTATCAGTTCAAATTATTCGTAGAATAGCGATACCTCATTTCATGCTTCTTATCCCTTTCTCTCCATCACTCTTTTGTTGTGACCCTTTCTGTCAGATGTTGGCTTTATAGCCAGCATGGGATTAACCATATAATACTCCCCTTTCACGCATGCCTTCTCTTTATATACATACAGCCAAACTCAACACCAGAACTCTCCAACCCTCCGTGGTGGATGGGCATATGTTCACTGTGACCTGGTTATGTAAGAGTTCACTTCTCCCAAGTCTGACGCAAAGTAATAAGAAGAGGGGAAACGTTGTTTCCAGAAATAAAACAGATTACTTTAATCCCAACCCCACTGCAATGTCAATCATAATTCTTTTTTATTATTATATGTTTAACCATTTCTGAAGGGAAACTAAAACAGCTAGTCATTTGTTTAAATACAATTACTGTTTAACCTTAGAGAACAATCCTCCATTGTGTGTGTTTGTTTCTCTCCTGCCCTGCCCATTTTCTATTTGAAACTCATACGTTCAGATACAGCATGAGACCTCCCGCAACTACTTACTATACATATTAAAATGTTTTGTCTTATAGCTAAGTCTTGTCTATATGTAACTAATCTAGACAGCTGTTACTGCAAGGTAAATCTGCCTTCTTGCACAAATTTATGATTATTGCACTTTTCCAGGAAGATCTGTATTTTCTTCTTCTTTTTCCCCCTTCTCAATATCAGGCTAATTAAGTGTCACGCTAAAGGAAAACTTTTTTTCCATTATGTATATATTTTATTTTTATTCTCTGCTTAGTACAGTGTCTCAGTCACATCTCATATTTCTTTCTTTGAACTACACTGTAATACAACTCTAGAGTATCACTTCATTAAAATAAAACAAGATTCAATCACAGTTGCTATTGACATGCTGTCCACCTCACACAAGGCCTGAAGGGGTAAATTAGGCCAATTAAAGTATCGGCTGCACCTGTAGGAAAGCCAATGAATGCTAAGGCCTAATTTGCTGATGAAGTCCAGCAGGGGGAGGAGCTGGGCCAGGTTTATTTAAACCCAGGAAGCTGCCAACAGAAAGGGGCTACAGGGAATTAGTCTGCAGTCACTCTCTGGAAGAAGAGAGGTGTGTCAGGGCTAAAGAGAGCAGCCTACAGTTACTCCCGGCAAGGAGGGAGTTTGAGCTGGTACACCCAGGGAAGGGTGGAAGCAGAAGCTGTAGGAAGAAATACAGGGAAGGAACAACAAGGGTTGAGGGAAAGCAACCATAGTTGCCATGTTTACAGGATCCCAGAATAATGGGTGGGCCCAGGTTTCTTTACTGGCTGCTGGGGAAGCGGCAACATCAGGGCACTGCCAGAGAAGACTGCCTGAGACTGTTTGTGTGGAACTTTAGGTAACCCCTGCAAGGGGAAACCATGTAGTGACCTGGCCGGAGGGGCTGAATCACAGACAGAAGGCTGCGGTTCCTGGAGTGAAAGGGGTCTGCAGAGCAAGAGGACCATGGGAGGGATGCTGCCAGAGGAGGGTGCAACATCTGGCAGAGCTAATCCCCAGAGCAATCAGAAGGAGGCACCACCTGTGGTGAGTGGACCCTGTCACAAGACTAAATATTAAGATCCTGCACTCTAAAAACTACTACCCCGGTGTGATTACTTCCAATAATTTTTAAATGCAATGAGGAGTGTCAGTGGAGATTTTCATATTTTTAAATGGTTATTTTAGTATTAATACGTATAAAGGTAGTCAAATAATAAGATCCCAATACTTACAAAATTCTGCTGGCATTTTTGATGTCCGCTTGGCAAAACAGCTGGTCAAACACTGTAAGGCTTGTTGTTAGTAGTAGCTTTGATCTGATGACACAATTCATCCCACAACAATAAATGATTTATGGTGGTGAAGCAATGGCACTAGGTGGCACAAGTTTCTGCGTCATGGACTCTCTTGACCATCAGAGGAGTCTGGCATAGTTCTCATCCCCAGGAACCAGGATGAATAAAATCATGGATTACTGTTTTTATAAAAATCCAACTTTTTACATACATTTTCATTTTTCCAGAATTCATATTTAAAAAATACTTTTCTGAAAGACAATAACCATAAGCATTTGATGACAGATGTACCACCTGATATATGTATCAGAGTAGCAGCCGTGTTAGTCTATATATGTATAAATTTCAAAATGCTTGACCAATATTAATTAATCTCATAACACTCTCTGAAGGATTAATACATCTGTTACAGATGGAAGAACTAAAGCACAGGGAAGATAAGTGACTTGCCTTCATTTGCAAGATCCAATTAATGACTGAGCCTGGAATAAAACCCAAGAATGACTCTCATGCTCTAGTTCTAGCCATAAGACTACACTCCAATACTGTTATAACAGGCAATATTTTCTTAAAAGAAACATGGGAAATCAGTGCTCTATAACTTTGTTGCACTTAGTCCCCTTATCTAAAGCAAACTAAGTACTGATCTAACTATCTTGGTTCTTATCAGGTGTTTTTCACCACAGTATCTCAGTGCCTCACACAAACAGAACCAATGTACTATAGTGCACTTAGGTCCAACACATGCATTATATTTCCCCCTCTTCCTTAGAGGCTGGAACACCCCCCCGCCCACCATTTTTTCCCTCTTCTCCTCTTCTCCCTTCTATCTTCTTTTCCGTAGTAGTAGAAGGTGTTAGTGGTTTTTGGGACATCTAAGCTAAAGAAGTGTCTTGCATTTAGTTCTGAAGGCAGTAAGATCTGTGTGTGTTCTTACCTGCCTTTGGAAGGGAGTCCCAGCCTCTTAGGCCAGTTGCAGAAAGAGCCCTTTCCCCCCATTTGCATGGGTTTGATCCTTGAGTTTGACAGTCTCATTGTTCCTGTGGTACATAACTGCTGAGGAAGCTTTTGCTTCTCTAGTGAGAGGAGCTGTTTTAGGTAACTTGCCCAATAACATACATGGATGGTCTTAAAGATGAGGAAATCTATCCTGAAATTAACTTGGTGTTCTATGGGGAGCCAATGTAGAAACCCAAGGGTGATGTGCACCTATTGTTTCTCAAGAAGCAGCTTCTGCATTTTGGACAAGTGGCTGCTCTTTTTAAGGTCAGCACACTCACTCCCCGTACAATGAATAGCAGTAACTCAGCTTGGAAGTCATAAAGGTATAGATCATGTGGCCAGGTCATTATCCAAGAGTAAAGCTCAGACTTTCTGCCAGTTACAGATGAAGGAGAGCATCTGTTTCTGTGTGCGTGACCAGAAACCATGAGAAATAAGAACACAGACTGACTTGCTTATGTTGAAAACAGTCCCTTAACAGTAGATGCTATGGTGGTGCAGCTACTCTGCCAGATCTTTTGTGTTCCCATTAGCATTGCTTCTGTCTTGGTTAGGCTTAGTTGCAGTCATCTGCCTTTCACCCATGTTCTGGCCTTGGTCAGAAATGGAGGTTGTTGGGTAACAATGCTATTAGCCTTGGACGTGAGTGAACAAGAATGCCTACTGTTGGTATTTGAGAGCGTGATGTCTTGTGATTTCCTCTAATGTCTTTAAATGGATGTCGAACAGGATGAGTGATGGTATAGAGCCTTCACAGGCCTGGTAGCAAAGGAGAAGCTGACCACCAACACACTCTGATTGCAAGCCACAGGGGAGGATCTCTTCCAGCTCAGTGCTTAACCATTAACTCCTGCTGCTCTTTCAAGGCAAGATAATAGTATACTGTAGTGATTGGTACTGAATGCTGCAGAAAAGTCTAATATCCTGTTGATGGACAAGAGGAGGTCATCCATCAATGCAACCAGTGTTGTTTCTCATCCATGTTCTATACCCTCAAGGCTCTACACAATCACTCATCTTGTTTGACATCTGTTTAAAGATATTGGGGGGAATCGTGGGACATCATGGTCTCATATGAACAGTATGCTGGGGAAAAGCCCACAGGTGCAGAGGAGCACGTGGTTGGGGTGGAGACATCCCTTACGGATGAGTTTATTAAAAGGGAAACTCTATATCCTAGTAAACAGGATAGGAAAGAAGTTGGTAAAGTACAGGCAGGAGCTAATGAGAAACAGTCATGGAAAAGAGTGCCATTTAAATATAATACATGAAGGCAAGCAACTGAATATTGACAAAATGTACATGGGCTTATATACAAATGCTAAAAGTATAAATCCTAAAATAGGTGAACTAGACTGCCTGGAATTAAATGTGGATATATTGATATAATAGGCATCACGGAAACTTTGTGAATGAGGCTAATCAATTATACACAGTAATATCAGAGTACAAATATATAGGAATGACAGAGTAGGTTACGCTGGTGGGGAAGTGGCACTATGAGCATAGAGTCAAAGTAAAAATCCTAAATGAATCAAACTGTACCATAGAATCTGTATGGATAGACATGTCATGCTTGAACAATAAGAGTATAGCAGTAGGAATATACTACCAACCACCTGACCAGGATGGTGATTATGAAATGCTCAGAGAGGCTACAAAGGCAGAAAATCCAATAATATTGGGAGATTTCAACTATCATCCTATTTACTGGGTGTATGTCACCTCAGGAAGGAACGTAGAAATACAATTTCTAGACACCATGAATGACTACTGCTGGGAGCAGCTTGTCTTGGAACTCATAAGGGGAGAGGCAATTCTAGATTCAGTCTTAAGTGGGGCACAGGATCTGGTCCAAGAGGTAAATATTGCTGAACCACTCAGTGACCATAATATAATTAAATTTAACATCCTCGTGGGGGGGGGAATGCTAAAAACCCCCTACTATGGTAGCATTTCAAAAGGGGGAACTGAACAAAAATGAGGAAGCTAGTTAAACAGAAATTAAAAGGAACAAGGGTGAAATGCCTGAAAACTGCATGGTGACTACTTAAAGACACCATAATAAAGGCTCAGACTAAATGTATACCACCAAAAAAATGCCACAATGGCTAACCAGCAGATAAAAGAGGTGGTTAGAGGCAAAAAGGCATCCTTTAGAAATTGGAAGTCAAATCCTAGTGAGGAAAATAGAAAGGAACATAAACTCTGGCAAGACAAGAGTACAAGTATAACACGGCAGGCCAAGAAACAATTGAAGAGCAACAACCTAAAGACACAAAAACTAACAGCAACATTTTTTTAAAAGTACATCAGAAGCAGGAAGCCTGCCAAACAGTCAGTGGGGCCATTAGATGATCCATTTGCTAAAGGAAGACAGGGCTGTTGCAGAGATGCTAAATGAAATCTTTGCATCAATCTTCACTGCAGAGGACGTGAGGGAGATCCCCACACACAAGTCATTCTTTTTAGGTAACACATCTGAGTAACTGTCCCAGATTGAGATGTCTGTAGAGGAGATTTTGGAACAAACTGATTAAACAGTAATAAGTCACCAGGACCAGATGGTATTCGCCCAAGAGTTCCGCGGGAACTCACATATGAAATTGCAGAACTAATAACCGTGGAATGTAATTTATAGCTTAAATCAGACTCTGTACCAGATGACTAGAAGATATCTAATGTAACACCAATTTTTAAAAAAGGCTCCAGAGGCGATCCTGGTAATTACAGGTAAATCTAACTTCAGCGCCAGGCAAATTGGTTGAAACTATAGTAAAGAACAGAATTATCAGATATATAGATGAATATGCTATGTTGGGGAAGAGTCAACATAGCTCTTGGAAAAGGAAATCATGCCTCACCTGTGTGTTAGAATTCCTTCAGGAGGTCAACAAACATATGGAGAAAGATGATCTACTGGATATAGTGTACTTGGACTTTCAGAAAACCTTTGATGAGATCCCTCACCAAAGACTCCTAAGCAAACTAAGCAGTCACAGGATAAGAGGGAAGATGCTCTCATGGATTGGTAACTGGTTAAAAGATAGGAAACAAAAGGTAGGAATAAATGGTCAGTTTTCACAGTGGAGAGAGGAAAATAGTGGGGTCTTCCAAAGATCTGTACTGGGGCCTGTGCTGTTCAGCATATTCATAAATGATCTTGAAAAACAGAGTGAACAGTGAGGTGGCTAAATTTGGAGACCACACAAAATTACTCAAGGTAGTTAACTCTTCGCAGTCAGCTGTGGACTTACAAAGGGATAGCACTAAACCGGGTGACAAAATGGCAGATGAAATTCAATGCTGCTAAATGCAAAGTAATGCACAGTGGAAAAAATAATCTCAATTATACATACAAAATGATGGGGTGTTAATTAGCTGTTACCACTCAAGAAAGAGTTATTGGAGTCATTGTGAATAGGTCTCTGAAAAGAAATGCTCAGTGTGCAATGGCAGTCAAATTAAGCTAGCAGATTGTTTGGCACCATTAGGAAAGTGATGGATAATTAGACAGAAAATATCACAATGCCACTATAAAAATCTATGGTATGCCCAGACCTTGAATACTGCATGCAGTTCTGGTCACCCCATCTCAAAAAAAGATATTAAAATTGGAAAAAGTACAGAGAAGGGCAACAAAAATTATTAGGGATGTCCTGGCCTGAAATTTGATTGGGAAGGGTCCGTGATTTTTGTGCTTGACAGACACAAACCAAATTTGAGGAAATGGAATTTTCTAGATCACATTTAAAATCTCCGCTAAAGAAAAGTAAAACAGTTCTACATCCCCAAACTGTCTGGTTCCTTTAATATGCTTCATAGTATACCAAATGGTCCATTCTTGGAGCCAGTTAATGGAACTACATTGACTCGCACCAGCTGAGAATCTGGTTCGCGGGATTTAAGAAAGAGATATATATATCTTGGTTTCACAAATTTCCAAATAGACACAGCAGTAAATAACAAATATCTAATCCCAAATAAATGCAGTAGCGTCATACTGGCCCACACGAGGAGTTGAGCAGTTGTGCATATGAAGGGTGTCTGAGGCCTATTTTGATTCATATAGACCTACAAAGTGGGTGTGTATAAGTTTGATTATTTGCTGTAATGGTAATCCTTCCTGATGCATATGGGTCCACAAAGAGACTTTCTGAAGGCGTGACCATTGGGAGGAGCAGTGACCAACTTTGCACCGTAAGGGGCTACAAGGGTACTTTATTGTGAGTTGATTTCTTGGTACAAGAAACGCAAATTGCAGTATCAAATTCAATATAGCTAGTCAGGCTGGTATGTCAATTTATTATATTAATACAGTACTAATGCAAGGCAAAAATGATGCAAAATGTTCAGTAAATGGTACTTAGAGTGTAAGCTTCTTGGATCAGGGACCATCTATTTAGTCTGATCGTACAGCACCTAGCCTGACTTTGCTCTAGTTTAGGTATAACAGTGCAGCTACTACAGTGATTCAGGCTACCACTGGTACATTGTGATTTGCACTACTACAGTTTATCTAGATTTGAAACACACAACCTTATAGTACAAAAAAAAGTCTTAAACAAGTATTTTTCTGTTCTTTTAACCAGTGCATCATATTCCTGGAAGACATATTTATTTAAGGAGTTGCATAATCAATATGGAGGGAAAGAACTTATTCAAGACGTTCACAATATATATTCTCCTATAATACAACCATCTTTTAATGTCTGTCATCATTTGGTGCATTTCACATTTCTTGTTAATATTATTGTAATAGTATTCCTTTAATACGCTTTGCCTTGTTATCATTTAGTTAAAATTCTCTCAGTATTGTAATTCTGAACAGCTATGTCCTGCAGGGTATTATATTTTGGGTATTTTTAAATTACGTTGATCTGAAACAAATCTGCAATGAAACATCTGTCTAGTCATTTTCTTGTTAGAGAGGAAAAATAAAAACAATCCCCATGGTTTCAATTGCTTTTCTAACAAGATGTCACAAATGAAAATTTAAAATAATTAAACTTTAAAGGCAGTCTTTAATGGGAACTACTCGCTTTTTATATTTTGTTTTCATTACTGGTTAAAACACTTGACTTTCAAAGGCAGCTGCTGAACATGTGCACTAGTTACTGTTCAGAAAGTTTATTTTTCATTTACATCTTCTCATTGAAGAGATATGGACAAACATCAACTATGGAAAAATTATTTCAGTGCAAGTCTATGGGGATGCTATTACAAAGTCAAAACAAAATATCTTCCCTGCAAATTATGCTGCCATGAAAACAATGATTATGATTAAAAAGTGAACTGAAATTCTACCAGTGTAGACCAGAGTCCAGGGTTCTCTGCTTCTGTTGTAACATTTCATGACCGCAGCATCAGCTATGATCAGCTGCAAGTCCTATAGAGCCCTGTGCAATTACAGGTTACCCACCAAAGCACCAGATAGTCATCTGTGGTACTTGCGGTCTAGGCAGACCTATTTAGGAGGCAAGTTGGCTTGGATGATAAGGTACAAAAGGTTCAAGGAAGAATAAAGCTGGACACTAGGGAGACAGAGAGGAGGTATGGCAGTTTCTAACCACCAGAGACAATAGGTCATGGAAGCATGCTACATGTCTGGATATAGATGAGGATGGGTAGGCTGTTGCCACTAGAAAGAAAAGGATCTGAAGGGATTCCTCACAGCTAGAAGTTTCCAGTCAAGACCAGATCCTCAACATGGAAACTGTGGAAGATCTCTCTTCAGATCCAGCTGATCCAAGGGAACAGAGATATATGGGACACACCTGTGGATGGCAGACTGGCAAAACTTTAAGAAAATCAAGCTTGCCCACAAAGTTCTCCAGTCATCCAAGGAAGACAGACAATCGTTTGCTGGGGAGTTAATACTCAGAAGAATTGAAAGAACATTCTACAAGAGACAGGTAGACGACAGGACATTGTGCTGCCTTGCCAGAGCCAAGACATGAGACATCACTCTTAGATTGGGTAGGCTTTTGGAGTAAATGGGAAAGGATCCATTGGTGATGGTTCATATTGGCACTAATGATACTGTGTCACAGAATATATCACAGATAATAGATGACTTCAGCAAACTTGGAAGCATGCTCCAGAAGAAGGATGAACAAGTGATCTTCTGAGATCCTTCCAGTTCCACAAATGAAGAAAGACAGAAGGCAGAAGATTTTGGAATTGAACTGCTGGCTAAGTTTTGTGGAACAATAGTCCATTTTATAGAGGGAGCAGGAGAGGTATAACTTGTACTGCCTCCATTTCAGTAGAAGGGGGACCAATCTTCTTGGGGACAGGCTGGCTAAAGTAGTCAAGAAAACATTAAGTTAATAACAGAAGGAGAAGGTAAAAAGAGGAAAGATAGGAGAATTCAGCACACAATTGAGATCTTGAGAACAAAATTATTCAAGGAACCAAAAAACATGAAGAGAAGAAATTCTTTTATGGCTTACACACCAATGCTAGGGCCCTGGGTAACAACCAGGAGCAACTGGAATTGCTCATTTATGAGCATGAATTTGATCTAGTTGGTAGTACTGAAACCTGGTGGGATGATTCCCATGATAGGAATCTTATAACCTATTTAGGAAGGATCAAGTGGGTAAAAGGAGAGGGGGAGTGGCATTCTATGTCAAAAACGGCATTACCTGTTTCTGAGTCTTTGATAAGCATTCAAGATCATTTTCTTTCAAGTTATGGATCAATCTTCTAATAGATAAAGCACAAGATGCGGGTATTAGATGTCTGCTACAGACCACCAAATCACACTGGAGAACAGGATGACCACCTCCTTATGTACCTATCTATAGTGTCTCGGAAAAAGCTGTGTAATCATGGGGGGCTTCAATTTGAGAGACATGCTGCCAATACTAAAACATCCTTTGAATTTCTACTTATTAGAAATGACAAATTCCTAACACAAAATGTTGCCTCCAACATGGGGGAATTCTGTATTAGACCTCATCTTGGCAGATACAGAGGAACTGATCACAGAACTAACAATTAAAATGATCATGACACAATTGCATTTATAATGTGCAAACAGAATAAAGTCCAGACCAGTGAACTACATACCTGGTGCCTTAAAAGGGCCAATTTCACAAATTGCAGGAAGGGATGGCTCAGTGGTTTGAGCATTGGCCTGCTAAACTTAGGGTTGTGAGTTCAATCCTTGAGGGGGCCATTTAGGGATTGGTCCTGCAGCAGGTTGGACTAGATGACCTCCTGAGGTCCCTTCCAACCCTGATATTCTATTAATTATGAGCCAAATCATCTAGGAAAAAGTGTCTAATCATAAAAATGTGCACAATAATTGAGTTGTTTAAGAACACTTTACTAGATGCCCCAAAAGCAGTTGAGGAAGGAGACCATATTGGTTAAAAAACCAACCTGATTTAGACAGGAAGAGCAGGCAGGTATAAAAATTATATGTATAACAAATGAAAGAGGAAGTTGATAGTAATGAATACAAATCAGAAGCTAGGAATTGTACAAAATTGAAAAGGAAAGCAAAGCAAAGCAACACAAGAAGTAATCTATGGCCAGCACAGTTAAGGACAATAAAGAGAAGGTTTTTTAAATATAGTGGGAACAAAAAGAATCCTAACAATGGTATGCGTCCATTACTAGATGGAAATGGAAGACTTATCAATAATGCAAAAAAGGCAGAAATGTCCAATAAATATTTCTTTTCTGTATTTGGAACAATATAGATAATGTAGCCGTATTATATGATAGCACTAATATCTCAGAAGGATATTAAACAGCAGCTACTAAATTTAGACATTTTTAAATCAGCAGGTCTGGATAACTTGTATCCAAGAGTTTTAGAACAGGTAGCTGAGGGCACATTGGATCGTTTATATTGACATTCGATAAGTCTTGAAATTTGAGAAGACTGGAAGAAATCTAATGTGTCAGTATTTAAAAAGGGTAGACTGGCTGACCAGGGTAATTATAGATCTGTCAGTATGACATCAATCCTGGACAAGATAATGGCATAGCTGATATGGAATTTGATTAATAAAGAATTAAAGGTGGGTAACATAATGAATGTCAATCAACATGGGTATATGGAAAATAGAACCTGTCTAACTTGATATCTTTTTATGTTGAAATTACAAGTTTGGTTGATAAAGATAATAGTGTTAATGTAATGTACTTAGACTTCTGCAAGGCATTTTACTTGGTACAGCATGTCATTTTGATTAAAAAATTGCAAAGATATAAAATTAGCATGGCACATTAAATGCATTAAAAGCTGGCTAACTGGTAGTGTAAATGGAGAATGATCACAGAATGGGTGTATTTCCAGTGAGGTACCGCGGGATCAGTTCTTTGCCCTACCCTTTTTAACATTTTTATTCATGATCTGGAAGAAAACATAAAATAATCACTGATAAAGTTGGCAGGTGACCCAAAAATTGGGCAACTGGTAAATAACAAAGAGAACAGGACACTGATACAGACCAATTGAGATTGCTTGCGCCCAGCTTAGCAAGCAAATACACGTTTTAATATGGCAAAATGTATACATTTAGGAACACAACATGTAGGCCATATTTACACAATAGGGGACTCTTTCCTGGGAATAGTGACTCTGAAAAAAGTTTGGGGGTTGTGGTGGATAATTAGCTGAACTTCCTGGACACTACAGTGCTCATAAACAATGGTCACATAAACACCACCCTATACCGGAAACCTACTGACCACTATTCCTACCTACATGCCTCCAGCTTTCACCCTGTCCACACCACACGATCCATTGTCTACAGCCAAGCTCTGCGATACAACCGCATTTGCTCCAACCCCTCAGACAGAGACAAACACCTACAAGATCTCTATCAAGCATTCTTACAACTACAATAACCACTTGCGGAAGTGAAGAAACAGATTGAGAGAGCCAGAAGAGTTCCCAGAAGTCACCTACTACAGGACAGGCCTAACAAAGAAAATAACAGAACGCCACTAGCCGTCACCTTCAGCCCCCAACTAAAACCCCTCCAACGCATTAAGGATCTACAACCTATCCTGAAGGATGACCCAACACTCTCACAAATCTTGGGAGACAGGCCAGTCCTTGCCTACAGACAGCCCCCCAACCTGAAGCAAATACTCATCAACAACCACATACCACACAACAGAACCACTAACCCAGGAACCTATCCTTGCAACAAAGCCCGTTGCCAACTGTGCCCACATATCTATTCAGGGGACACCATCACAGGGCCTAATAACATCAGCCACACTATCAGAGGCTCGTTCACCTGCACATCCACCAATGTGATATATGCCATCATGTGAAAGCAATGCCCCTCTGCCATGTACATTGGTCAAACTGGACAGTCTTACGTAAAAGAATAAATGGACACAAATCAGATGTCAAGAATTATAACATTCATAAACCAGTCGGAGAACACTTCAATCTCTCTGGTCACGCAATTACAGACATGAAGGTTGCTATCTTACAACAAAGAAACTTCAAATCCAGACTCCAGCGAGAAACTGCTGAATTGCAATTCATTTGCAAATTGGATACTATTAATTTAGGCTTAAATAGAGACTGGGAGTGGCTAAGTCATTATGCAAGGTAGCCTATTTTCCCTTGTTTTTTCCTACCCCCCCCCCCCAGACGTTCTGGTTAAACTTAGATTTATGCTGGAAATGGCCCACCTTGATTATCATACACATCGTAAGGAGAGTGGTCAGTTTGGATGAGCTATTACCAGCAGGAGAGTGGGGTGGGAGGAGGTATTGTTTCATGGTCTCTGTGTATAGAATGTCTTCTGCAGTTTCCACAGTATGCATCCGATGAAGTGAGCTGTAGCTCACGAAAGCTTATGCTCAAATAAATTGGTTAATCTCTAAGGTGCCACAAGTACTCCTTTTCTTTTAGCTGAACATAAGCTCCCAGTGCAATGCTGAGACTAAAAAAGCAAATGTGATATTTAGATGAATAAATGCGGGAATCTCGAGTAGGAGTAGAAATGATATTTCACCTCTCTATTTGGCACTGGTGCAACTGCTGCTGGAATACTGTATCCAGTTCTGGTGCCCACAGTTCAAGCAAAATGTTGATAAATTGGAGAGGGTTCAGAGAAGAGTCACGAACGATTAAAAGATTAGAAAACATGCCTGACAGTCAGAGGCGCCGACTTTCATTTTTCTTTGTGGATGCTCCACCCTCACTCTGCCCCGAGGCCCCGCCCTCACTCAGCCTCTTCCTGCCCCTGCTCCACCTCCTCCCCCAGCAGCTGCCACCCACTGCCAAACAGCTGATCGGCAGGGCCCAATGAACAGGTGATCAGTGGGTGGCTGGTGGGTGCTGAGCACCCTCTATTTTTTTTTCCTCTGGCTGCTCCAGCCCCAAAGCACTTATAGAGTTGTCACCTATGCTCTTAGTGATACACTCAAGGAGCTGAATCTATTTAGCTTAACAAAGAGAATATTAAAGGGTGACTTGGTTAGTCTACAAGTACTGACATTGGGAACAAATTTTATAATGGGCTCTTTCATCTAACAGAGAAAGGTGTAAGACCATCCAGTGGCTGGAAGTTGAAGCTAGACAAATTCAGATTGGAAATCAGGCATACATTTTTAACAGTGAGGGTAATTAACCATTGGAACAGCTTAGTAAGGGTCATGGTGGATTCTCCATCACTGACAATTTTTAAATAAAGATTGGATGTTTTTTCGAAAAGATGTGTTCTAGAAAATATTTTGGAGAAGTTCTATGGCCTGTGTTATACAAGAGGTCAGATTGAATGATCACAACGGTCCCGTCTAGCCTTGGAACATATGAAAAAATACACAAAAAGCCATTTTACACTTGCAACTTGCAGAGCAATTCACTAGGTACGGAGTCAAGATAAATGACTGGTTTTCCTAAATATTTCTACTACCTATTTGTAGTCTTGGCTACGTAAGAAGTGTTTTAAAGTTACAAGGTTTTTCTTCTTTAATTGGAAAAGCCAAAGATGTCCAATTTGACTATGACATTGCATCGCAGCATATGGTCCTGATGGTAATCTCAGATATGCCACTTATGTATTTACTTATTTCTATTGTTCACATAGAATAAATTTCTTAATTTTGGTAGCCATAAAATAAGCTGCGAACCATAAAATAAATAACTTGTCCCCACTTTTGACTTCCTTGCCTGCAAGCTGTCTGCTCAGCTGGAGCTCATTCGTACAATCCAAATTTAGCAGCAGCTTTCTAACAGCAACCATATTTAATAATAATAATAAAAAATAATCTCCCAAAACCAGTTTCCTTGAATGTTCAATTTTCTGTTCAGGTTACAGTGACCTGAAATCCATGACTGATCAGTTTCAGACTATGACCAGTAGAAGTTTAAAGTCTGATATAACATGAATCATTTAGTGCTAGAAGCAGATGCCACATTCCAAATGAGGTGTAGAATAATGTAAAACATTTGTTTCTAGCTCTGGTAAATCATGAGATATCAGACTATAAGCCTGAATCACCCTGATTTATAGAAAACCTATTGTAGATATTTTTAGCGGTTTTAAAAATTTATAAACACTACTTTTTCTGTCATTTCAAGGGTAACTAAGGCAACCAGCGTTGAAGAAATAGTCCCAATAAAAATCTTTAAAACTTCTGCCCCAAAATTTTAGAATAGTTTATTCTGTAAAGTATTGGTGTTCAAATGTTTCCAATCATGCCCCCACCCCCTTTCCCAGTAATGGAATCTCTCAGACCCCACCTCCCCTTCATTACTGTACAGTCAAGGCTTCCGCAGCAGCAGAGCTGGGGCTGAAGGCAGAGCTGGGAGTGAAACTGGGAATGGAAATGGAGCTGGGGCTACAGCAGAATGCAGAGCAGAGCTGCGACTGGGGTCAGAGCTGATAGGGGGGTGGAGAAGGCATGAGGGCAGAGCTGGGCCTGGAGGCGGAGCAGGACTAGGAGTGGAGAGGGAGGGAGGGAGGGTGGAGCTGGGCCTGGAGGCGGAGCAGTATTGAGGGCTGAATGGCGTTGGAGCTCGTCTGGGGGCAGAAGTGTAGAACTCCTTTCCTGCCCCCTGTGGAGGCTGGCCCAGCCTCACTGTGTGCCCTGTAAATGTACGTATGCACTCCCATAGAGGGCATGCCCACACTTTGAGAACCACTGTTCTAAAGGGTAGCATAAAGAAACTACTTAATGGTTTGTGCATTTGGTATAAGGGACTTATTTACACTTGTCTTGCATTACCTGCATAACTCACTTATGCCTTCAATACTCAGGAATTAGCAGCAATCCCTTTTTTCCTTCTGGGAATGGATCCAATGAAGAACAGTAGTGGGTGATTGCTCTTCTGCCCTAATGATTCTCTTGCAGGGGGTACTGCGAAGTTCTGTTCTGTCATCACACCTGTTTCATTGTGTAGGTGTGAGTGTTCATGGGGCAATTTGGGTTGTAGTGTCATCACTTGGTTGATGACACTCAGCTCTCCGTCTTCTTTTCATCTGATCTAGACACTATTGTCTTTCAGCACTGGCCAAGATTAGGGCTGGGATGAGGACTAGCTATGTCAAACTCATTGCAAACAAGAGGGAGGAGAAGATACTGGCAGGCTGTTGGAAGCTCTCAGGGGGACGGCAGAACTGATATCTGCCCCCTTGATCGGCCTTACAAATTTCACAATATAGTGGTCAAATAAGATTCCCAAATACTTTTTAATGATCAGCTGCTGCAGCCAAGTGGTTTTGTTTGGCTGGTTGGTTTTAGTCTGTGTCTGGTGAGGAGTTTAATGGTCTCAAGTTGCAGTGGGGGAGGTTTAGGTTGGATATTAGGAAACACTATTTCTCTAGGAGGGTGGTGAAGCACTGGACTGGGTTACCTAGGGAGGTGGTGGAATCTCCTTCCTTAGAGGTATTTAAGGTCAGGCTTGACAAAGCCCTGGCTGGGATGATTTAGTTGGGGATTAGGTCCTGCTTGGAGCAGGGGGTTGGACTAGATAACCTCTTGAGGTCCCTTCCAACCCAGATATTCTATGATTCTAGGAGATTGCAGTGCAAAGTGAATGAGAACCCCTTTATAGTTACCTTTGATTTTGTCACCTCTAGTTTGGAGTACTGGAAGATGTAGTTCCTAGAGATACACCTGTTGTCCACCCAGAAACTTCAGCTGGTGCAGAATTTAGCTGGCTGCATACCTACTTCAGTGGCGTGACAGGGAGCATAGGACACCTCTGCTCTGCACTATGCATCCAGTTCATTCCTAGATTAAATTTAAGGTGTTGGCTTTGACCTAGAAAGTTCTGCTACCTTAAGCTTTGTATGCACTCAACTTTTTATTCTGTATGACTGGCTGTTGAGAACATTCAGATTTATCATAGTTGATGACAACAAAAATGTTGGAAGGGATATTAAACCTTGTGCGTCTGGGTTTAAGACAATCTAACTATTAGAGACCATGATGAGGATGACCTATAGGGGGAACAGATTATCTGCCTACTGTGGGGTTCTTACACCTTCCTCTGAAGCATCTGGGACTGGCCACTGTCTCAGACAAAATGCTGGACTAGAGGGTCCATAGGTCTGATCTTATGTGGCAACTTCAATGTTTTTAAAGCAGGAATAGTAGGCAATGGTGGGAGTGTTAGTATGAATGGGACACTAGTGTTTTTACCACCATGTTTTCTAATTTTGCTCAGCGCAGATTTAGATAGCATAGTGGTAAAAATTCTGATGGCTATCTGACTTTGGTCTCTGCTAAATTTTCCAACATTGCTACCACTGGTAGAGCTGTCCCATTTGCAGTATTAGTGGACAATTTTTGTTTAAGTCTAGTGTAGACCAGGCTTTAAAGACCACTTTTTTTTTTTACCCATTACACAATAATAATAATGTGAGGAAACCACATGAGCACAGTGGGGTCCAAACAGCCTTATTTACTAAATATGCAGAGCACACAAGGCCTAGTCACATATACAGACTGCTGCTTTTGCCTTTGGTTTCTAAAACATAGAACACAGTGAGACCCCTAGAGGGCTCCTAAACTATTTAAAGAGATATTATCCACTTCCTATACATTACAACCTCTTCTCCTTTGTGTCTGTCCTGACAGTAGCCATCAGCTGGGAGCCCCCAGATTTATATGTCATGGGGTTGATGAAAGCGTTTGGTAAAGAGTCTATAACTATGCAGTTCACTCCCCACACTGGTCCCACAGAGGCAGAGGGTCTGATTTTCATTTAGATTAAGGCTCCTTTGCACCACTCTGGAAGTATAAAAGGGCCTTAAAATGATTGTAAATATAACTAACACCCACAGTGACGTTTACACCCAGCTTAAGGCCCCTTTACAGTGCCCCAGAAATATACAGGGGGGGTTAATGTGAATGAGGTTGAGGCTCAGAATTTGTTAATCTTCAGGCAAAATTTTGTGCAAATAGGTAGAGTGGAGGGAGGGTGTGCGTGTGTATGAGTGTGTGTGAAGTTTTACTGAATGCATTAACTGAATTTGTTCGAGCTGTTTAACTGAGATTTTTTAGGGCTGTTTAATGTGGCTTCCATTTAAAATTTGCACTTAAAGATGTGTTGTAAGTGCATTTTATAAAATTAAAAAATAGCCCATTGTATCAGTTCCCCCAGAAAAGGGGAATGATGTTAATACTTACTTCCTAACCCTAGAAGAGTGTTCTGAAAATTAATTAGTTAATATTTGTCAAGCACTTGACAAATGTGAAGTCAGATATATTGCTAAATCTAAGGTTGCTGCCTTTGATTTTATTTTGAGTCACACAATATTAGGTGTTTTTTCTTTAAGACCCCAACTCCTAGATTAATGTGTTTACATGAGAATCTCACTTTCTTTAAATGGAAGCAAAGTTTCTAGACTTTTTGGTTGCAGAGTAGGGTGACCAGACAGCAAGTGTGAAAAATCGGGATGGGAGTGGGGGTTACTAGGCACCTATATAAGATAAAGCCCCAAATATCGGGCCTGTCCCTATAAAATCAGGACATCTGGTCACCCTATTGCACAGAGAGTCTTGACAACATGATCCAAGTGCACTCTAAATGCTCAAAAAACAAAAGGCAAAAAAATACAACCCAGAGTGAGTACATTTTAAAAATCTCATTATTTTATATCAATCTCATGGCATTTGGGGGTCCGTCTCACAATTTTTAAATCCTGGGGCTGGCAAATACTTGCTACGATGTCTTGGCACAAAAAAATCTGAACTAGTGCTGTCTGCCTAAGTTTGGGCTTTACCTTACAGTCTTTATTCCTACAAAACTCCTATTGATTTCAGTGGTCTGGCTCTTAGATTGCAAATACTTCAAGTCAGGTTTTTTAAAGGGCCCTGTACTCCTTACAGGACCATGTACATTTACTGCTGCATAAGTAATAATGAAAATAGTAACCTTAACCTTGCTGAAGCAGTTATGGATCTCTATGACCTTTAATTTGTATTTAGCTTTTTATTTAAACCTATGCCTCCATTATAATAAAGCAAGATGATTTGATTTTAAATTCTGTGGCACTCCATTCCATTTTGCCTAGATAAGCCTTGACTTCATATGATTGCAGACTCAGTGCTATGGTACACTTTATCTCCTTTGCAAACAGGGAGCTTATTTAAATGCTATAAGAGAGAATGAAAGTGAAAAGAAAAATATATCAATCCATGGAGGACTGGAGCCAAATTGATGTAAGGCAGTCTAAGCTATACACTATACCAAGTGGAAAACTAGATATAAGTGTAATGTAGAGCAACTCTGGGGGACTAAAACTCCTTTTCAGCAACACAGATTTGTACCAAATTGTATTGAAGAATGTGAATAACATTATACATGAATGTTACAGCTGCAGTGGTATGGATTCAAGTATTCAGGGTACTAGAAAGGCAGCCAATTGTTCAAAGTTTGATTATATAATGCTTGCTATAAATAAGGCAATTTACAACAGGGTGATCAATGCCACTTTTTCTCCTGTCCTCCTATTTGCACCTGAACTTGAGTGACATTATGACAGTCTCAACAACTAGGGAGCAAATAGTTTAGGCAGGAATTAAGTGGCGTGGTAGTTATGATACCTGCTGTAAATTTTAATTCATGTTCACACTTAAACAGTGTTTTGGCTATTAAACAATTTGTTTAGGGGAAAGGAAAGGGAATGGATATTAGACCTTGATCCATGGATTTCCACTGACGAATAACCATAATAAATGCATGGTGTGGAGATGGTGATGAGCTAAATTGATATTTATATTTGTTTTCAAAGACTATTTAGCAAGGTTTGAAACAATATTTAAACAAGTTTAGCTTGAAGTCGATTGAAACTATGTTTAACAGCATTTAAAGAAACACTGTTTCTTGAGCAGAAATGAGTCCAAGCTATACAGTTAGGATCTGGGTCTAAGTCCACATTTTGTACTCTCACGGTTAGGGATTATTTTGATTTGATGGGTTCTTTACTAATTCCTGGCTCAATTAGTTTAGGCACCTAAATGGAGTGGTCAGACTTTCAATAGTGCTCAGCATCAACTAGCAGCACAATAACCACTTATTTAGCTTACCATTATTTAGCTTACCGTTTTGGTTGGATTCTTTTAAAACTCCATTGGCCCAGCAGCATGTTACTTCCATTTCCAGTATCTTGCATTAAATAAAGCAATCTGAAGATAGTAAAATACTTGGCCATGTCATAAGGGTAACACTCACAATGCACTGAGATCCAACCTTTTCTAGCTCATTTTTATGAATTGCTTTGTTTTGTTTTGCTTCATCATACAGGTTATGCTGTAGATTATATGTACAACTTCAAAACGAGAATAGTTATAATGGACAGAACATCAAAGTTAAGTTAGAAATATAGCAATTGCCTTACAGGATCAGATACCGGTTAAAAGTTGGCTTAAGCCCTGAAACGTAAGGGCTTATAACTTTTCCAAAAGTCAAGGTTACTTAGCATTTAATATTTATAGTATAACCTTGGATTTTCTCATTAGCCATTTAATTAGGTAATGGACAAATACCCAAAGGCTGTGTACAGTTTAGGGGTCTGCTCACATAAATTAGGAAAGTACAAATATATACACATACCTAACTTTGAACGACTAACCTTGAAAAAAATAACAGCACATTGCTGGTATAGTACTCACACAAATAACTGTACTCATCTCTGTACAGAAAGTGAAGAAGACATTTATAACATCTTATAACCATTTATACTGCACTCTTGGGGTTGATTCAAACCCACAGTCTCTGTAATGTATTCCATTCACTGTACAGGGAAAATAAGAGAATAGCTCCCTTTTTCCTTACCCTTTGCCCTTCTGCAGGAGAAGAGAAAAATCTCATTTAGAACCATATTCTCTACTGCAAGTAGCAGTGACCTTCTTGGCAGCTTCAGTGATATATTTTGGCTGATAAACTTGAAAGAGCCCTGAACCTCAGTCATTTTTGAAAACTAGAAGTGAACTGAAAATACCAATGCTCACAGACTGCCAAAGCCAAGTACTGACCTCTTGGACTCTATTGAAAACCTTCTCTCTTTTAACCATTGGAATATGCCAGACACAGTGCAGTCATGGCCTCAGTGGTTGATGTTACACCATCTATTCCAAACCATTACAGTGGTGTAATAAAGTAAAAAAATATTTTCCGGTTTGGACTCAGGTTATGGAGTATTTCAGTGTCAGTTGCAATGGATTCACTAGAATTGTGAATACTTTTTCCAAGAAGATTGTGTTTGCCTTGATTTCCATTTGTGGTTTTGGGCTCCCATCAGTCTTTCCATACACCCCGTGGGTTCGATGCTCCATCTGCTTTTTTGTTCCACATTATAGTGCTTGATTTCTCCTTGAGAAGCATTGCATTAGCCCAATTGAAATTAAAATCCCCAGTGCATCTTACCAGTGGTCACCTGAATAATCAGAAATGCCTCGAGCTGCAATCCGCTGAGGACTCCTTATCGTATTACTCAGTATGCTGAACAAGTAACTATCTTACTGTATTTATTACTGCATTGAGATTTGTAGTCCAGTCCTATACCTGGAAGAAACAACATTCTTGATGCAGGTGCTATAACACGTTGCACACCATTTACACACAATGTTCGAGCCAAAACTGGACCCTGAGTCACAGAACTGACTTTTCAGATTGTTACATGGGCAAGAATAGCACCTAAAGCACAATATTACTTTCCCAAGCTAAAAATAACTGTCAATCTTTGTGAGACCTCATGTATAATTCATGTTTAGAGATTTATTAATCTGGCTATTGAGAACAAGATTGGCATTTTTAGCGGACAAAAAACTGACTTGCATTATCCTTAGAGATGTGAGCCAAAATTTTCAAATGTAGGTTCCTAAAGTTAGACTCTTAAATCCATATTTAGGCAGATAAGTAGAAGTGGCCTGACTTTTTTTTTCAAAAGTTGCTGAACACCCAGCAGTTTCTTTCAACACAAGTGGAATTTGTGGGTGCTTAACACTTCTGAGACTCTGGTCACTTATATTTAAGTACCTAAATATGGATTGAGGAGCCTAGCTTTAAGCACTCAGGTTTGAAAACAATGGCTGTGAGATTTTTAATTTTGGAAAACCTCGGGGGAGGGGGGAGGGGTGTGTGTATGCATGCACATATTTTTTACCTTGGGTCATTGGTGGTTATTTTTGTTCTTTATCATGAAATCCTTATCCATTCCTTATTCCCTCGCCTCAGACCTGACATATATCTCTTATTAAGTTTACAAAGAGCAAAAAGCTTACAGCATTTCTTGTATACCATGGTAGTGTCCTATTATGACAGTGAAAATGAAAAACCATACGTTCGTTAGATTGACAAATTAAAGAATTTACAAGCCACAGCTAAATGTGTGGTATGATGCTGGTAGGGAATAAACAGTACTGAATATTCCTGGAGATATTTAAAATTAGTAATAAAGAACCCCCCTTTTTCCAGTAACTGGAAAATCTCCCTTGTCGTCTTTCCCCTCAAATGGTCTCCTACTCCAAAGTAGAATATCCCTTTTTATTTTAAAATCTCTCCTTGGATTTCTTCATTTTAGAAGAAACATCGACCCATTGTGCCTGTTCTACAATCCTGAGTCCTCTCCCATGCCTTCCAGTGAACCAAAAATTCCAGCTAACCTTTAGTCATTTGCCAATATGTCTAGCTTCCCTACTGGACAACGTTTATAGTGTGGTTAAACATTGGCATTGTAAGAATCTGAGGCACAATGAAAATGGAGGGCCATAGTAAAACAGAAATTAAATACTAAAATAAAGATGACAAGGATGTACTGATGGTGGTATTCTTTTTCATACTTAATTAGTAAAAAAAAAAAAAAACGAAAAAAAAAGACGTGTTTTTCTTTTTTTATCTTACCTGATGCTGCCACAGAACTTTCAAGCTGCCACATTATTGTGATGAAGAAACCATAGGATCAGGTTACAAGATCTGTGTCATTTTTCAAGCAGAATATATGGAGCCCTGCCTATTATTGCATCCTTCCGTTTTTCTCTCATTGTGACTAAAAAATAAAACAATGTAAAACTTTAGAGCCTAGAAAGTTCGTTCAGTCAATTGCTCAGACAAACAAGTTCGTTTACGTGTGCAGGAGATAATGCCGCTCGTTTCTTATTTACAATGTCACCTGAAAGTGAGAACAGGCATTCACATGGCACTTTTGTAGCCAGCATTGCAAGGTATTTATGTGCCAGATATGCTAAACATTAATATGCCACGTCATGTTTCAACCACCATTCCAGAGGACATGCTTCCATGCTGATGATGCTTGTTAAAAAAAATAATGCGTTAATTAAATTTGTGACTGAACTCCTATAGGAGCATTGTATGTCTCCTGCTGTATTTTACCCACATTCTCCCATATAGTTCATGTTATAGCAATCTCAGATGATGACCCAGCACATGTTCTTCATTTTAAGAGCACTTTCACTGGAGATTTGACAAAAAACACAATGTGAGATTTCTAAAGATAGCGACAACACTTGACCCAAGCTTTAAGGATCTGAAGTGCCTTCCAAAATCTGATTGGGATGGGGAGCATGCTTTCAGATGTCTTAAAAGAGCAACTCTCTGATGTGGAAAGTACAGAACCTGAACCACCAAAAAAGAAAATCAACCTTCTGCTGGTGGCATCTGACTCAGATGATGAAAATGAACATGCATCGTTCGGCGATGCTTTGGATTATTATCAAGCAGAAGCCATCATCAGCATGGACGCATGCCCTCTGGAATGGTGGTCAAAGCATGAAGGGACATATGAATCTTTATCATATCTGGCATGTAAATGTCTTGCTACGCCAGCTACAACAGTGCCATGTGAATGCCTATTCTAACTTTCAGGTGACACTGTAAACAAGAAGCGGGTAGCATTATCTCCCACAAATGTAAACACACTTGTTTGTCTGAGCAACTGAACAAGAAGTAGGACTGCGTAGACTTTCTAGGTGCTAAAGTTTTACATTGTTTTGTTTTTGAGTGCAGTTTTTTTGGACATAATTCTACATTTGTAAGTTCAACTTTCATGATAAGGAGATTGCACTCCAGTACGTGTATTAGGTGAAGTGAAATACTATTTATTTTGTTTCTTTTCTACAGTGCAAATATTTGTAATCAAAAATAATTATAACGTTAGCACCGTACACTTTGTATTCTGAGTTGTAATTGAAATCAATATATTTTAAAATGTGGAAAACATCCAAAAATATTTAAATAAATGGTATTCTATTATCTTTTTAACAGCACAATTAATCACTTAATTTTTTTAAAATTTCTTGACAGCCCTATTTATATATATATATTACTGTAGAGCCTAGGAGCCTTAATCATGGGTAAACGGGGGAATGGTCCCGCTACTGTGGGGAACTTTCCTGGCTTCTGCACTACCCCAGTGAAGTGGGCTAGCGAAAGGATCTGAGTCCTCGCTCCCACTTCCTTTACCCAGTGGCCTCCCTGCCCTTGAGGACTCCCCTTCCACTCTCCTGTCTGCCAGAGTCCTCGTAACCCCGAGAAGGCTCGGCCCAGGATTGCTAGGGGGCTCGACCCCCAACCCGTGTGTGGTCACCTAGGACAGGGGCTAGAGTGTCCCCACTCCAGGGTACTCTCTCTGCATTGGGCACTTCCCTGACCCACTGATCATTTCATACAATTTAAACATACAAGCTGTTTGTTTAACAATTAATATAAAAAAAAATAAGGAAAAATGGGAAAGGTTAAAGGAAAACACATCACCCTGCTCTGTATCAGGGAACAATTCAAACAGTGTCTCTGGAATGTCAGGGCAGTTCAGTCTGTTCCTTGTAGGTCCCAGGCCTTCTTCTCAGGCCCTGGCTGTGTTGCAGGGATGCTGGGGGTTGGACACTCGCAATGGTGGTGGCCACACCCCTCTAGGCTTTGGGTGGTGGGACCCTTCTTCCCAGCGTCAGCCCCCCATTGGGTTAAGATCCCCCTCCCAGTCTGGCCGGGCTGGGGGTGTCTTTCTGCACTGGGCCCTTTGCCCAAGGTCCCCCCTTGGCTGGCCCCAGTTGCTCACCGCATCTGGCTCTGTGGCTGCAGCTCTGCTCCCAGCACAGGATCTGCTCTCCCTGGGCTGCTTCGGTGACTGCTCCCAACTCTGACCTTCTTCCTGGGCTACTTTTCTGGCCCCTCTGGATCTGGCACGGCTCCACTCCCCAGCTCAGCTTGCGCCCCTGCTTTTTCCTTAGCTCGGCCCCACTCTGTCTGACCCAGGCAATTCCAACTCACACGGAGTCAGCAGTGTGCCCTTGTTGCCAAGAAGGCCAATGGCATTTTGGGATGTATAAGTAGGGGCATAGCGAGCAGATCGAGGGACGTGATCGTTCCCCTCTATTCGACACTGGTGAGGCCTTATCTGGAGTACTGTGTCCAGTTTTGGGCCCCACACTACAAGAAGGATGTGGATAAATTGGAGAGAGTCCAGCGAAGGGCAACAAAAATGATTAGGGGTCTAGAGCACATGACTTATGAGGAGAGGCTGAGGGAGCTGGGATTGTTTAGTCTGCAGAAGAGAAGAATGAGGGGGGATTTGATAGCTGCTTTCAACTACCTGAAAGGGGGTTCCAAAGAGGATGGCTCTAGACTGTTCTCAATGGTAGCAGATGACAGAATGAGGAGTAATGGTCTCAAGTTGCAATGGGGGAGGTTTAGATTGGATATTAGGAAAAACTTTTTCACTAAGAGGGTGGTGAAACACTGGAATGCTTTACCTAGGGAGGTGGTAGAATCTCCTTCCTTAGAGGTTTTTAAGGTCAGGCTTGACAAAGCCCTGGCTGGGATGATTTAACTGGGAATTGGTCCTGCTTCGAGCAGGGGGTTGGACTAGATGACCTTCTGGGGTCCCTTCCAACCCTGATATTCTATGACAGGACCTCCCTGGCCTCCTGACTCCCTGATTAGCCTGCCCACCCTGTCATTCAGGCTGACCTGGAGCACTAGCGCCTCCCCATTGTTCCTGGGGACTGTCAGTCTCAGGGTCCTGATTTCCCATCTACCCTTCCCCTTTTAGGACTGGGAGCTAGCCAACCAAAACACCCCTGCTGAATGTTAGTAAGGGGGCAACAGTCCCCTTACACATGGACAAGGACCACATTATGCCAGGCACTGCACACGGAACCAAAGACTGTCCCTGCCCCAAGGAACCTACACGAAGACAAGAGACAACACTTGGGTCCAGACAGGGGAGTACATAGGGACAATGAGATGATATTGGTGATAGGCAATGGTCACAGCACAACAGCAGCATACAGGGCTGTCCGTGCCCTAAGCAATGTACGCAGCTGCATAGGGCACCAGGAAATTTGGGGCACCAAATTTCCTGGTGCCCTGCACAGCTGCGTGCTGCTCCAGCCCCTGCCCCACCTCTTCCCCATGGCCACATCCCCGCTCTACCCCAGCTCCGCCTCTTCCCTCCCCTGCTCTGCCCCAGGCCTGCCCCCACTCCACCCCTTCCCCAAAGACCCTGCCCTGCTCTGCCCTGCCCCTTCCCTGCCTCTTCCTGCCCCTGCTCTGACCCGACCCCACTCCCGAGGACTGCAGCAGGGTCGGGCCTGCACTCACCAGCGATGGGAAGTGCAGTGGTCTGGCCCCAGCCGCTCCGCCGCTGAGTCCTGGGGAGTGGTTCCCCCTCATTCCCCCAAGCCCGCCCCCCTACCCCCTGCGGAGGCCTGGCGCCCCCCCCCCACGGGCCCCAGAATAGCTAGGGACGGCCCTGGCAGCATAGGTGCTAGAACTAGGGGTGCTGGGGTTGCTGCGGCACCCCGTGGCTTGAAGTGGATTCCATTATATACAGGGTTTACTGTTTGGTTCAATGGCTCTCAGCACCCCCACTATAAAAATTGTTCCAGCACCCCTGAACAGCGGCCTCACTCTTGTCAGGCCTTTCGTAGGCATCACATCAAAGGAGAGGTTTTTAGGAGGGATTTGAACGTGGATAATGAAGTAGCTTTGGAGATGTTTACATGCTAAATGCTTTCCTGAATCAGGGCCTTTGCCACTAAGAGCTATTGGCTCTAATAATTATTCTTTTTTCCACCTCTCTCTATTGTGTGCTGTTAATATTTCACACATATCCACTATAAAAAACGTAATTCTACCTTAAGTAGAAGATCATCTTATATTAAAAAGAACAAATGCATCATAGATTTCTCATACTTCCTTGCCATTTCTTTGTAAACATCACTGCTTAGCACTATAGTACCTTATTTATTGCAAGATTTTATCATACTTTTTGACTGAGTTCCTGCTCATTATCTCCATCTCATCTGTCTGTCTGCTCCAACCTGTAACCTCTTTTTTTTTTTAATGTAAGACTCATACAGCTTATGAATTTTCAGTTCATAAAAGTAACCTATATCTTCTGTGCACCATTTCTTTTAATCAGCCAGCTTGTATCGCATCTAATTATGAAACTGGCTTCAGCAAAATTGTTGCACTTATTAGAGTGCCTGCTTACAATGGGCAATCTAATACTGCATGCTTTTAGGGCTGTTCATCAACCAGAGTAAAATTAAAATGTGTGAACATATCCCTGTCTGGATTTCTTGGTTTCATAACTCCCAAGAAAAAAATACTAGGGTATCTGTGCTTACTCAATCCTGTACCACTCTTGGCTTAATTTTGGGTATTATGTGACACGTCACTTCCACCCAGTTTGAAATCTCTTAGATTGTGTGGCAGAACTGAAACATCATTTCTTGTTAGTGATTTAAGAGTTTGCAGGGGCCAAAGACCAACTCATGCCTGTTTAAAAATTCTGTTCAAGATGTAGTATTTAAAAAGACATATGTACTAGCTGGTGTTTAGCTTCAAGGAGTGTGAAGGAATTTCTCGACAACATTGGTCAATTTCTTCACCAAGGACAGGGTAGGCCCGTTACTTAATGAGGGGGGGAATAATAACAGACACTGGGGAAATGACAGAGGTGCTTCATGACTTATTTGTTTCGGTTTTCACCAAGAAGGTTGGTGGTGATTGGACGTCTAATATAGTGAATGCCAGTGAAAATGAGGTAGGCTCAGAGGCTAAAATACAAAAAGAACAAGTTAAAAATTACTTAGACAAATTCAATGTCTTCAGGTCACCAGGGCTTGATGAAATGCATCCTAGAATACTCAAGGAGCTGACTGAGGAGATATCTGAGCCATTAGTGATTATCTTTGAAAAGTCATGGAAGACCGGAGAGATTCCAGAAGACTGGAAAAGGGCAAATATAGTGCCAATCTATAAAAAAGGGATATAAGGACAACCCAGGGAATTACAGACCAGTCAGTTTAACTTCTGTACCTGGAAAGATAACGGAGCAAATAATTAAGCAATCAATTTGCAAATATCTAGAAGATAATAAGGTGATAAGTAACAGTCAGCATGGATTTGTCAAAAACAAATAGTGTCAAACCAACCTGATAGCTTTCTTTGACAGGATAACAAGCCTTGTGGATAGCAGGGAAGTGGTAGATATGGTGTATCTTGACTTTAGTAAAGCTTTTGATACTGTCTCGCAGGACCTTCTCATAAAAAAACTAGGGAAACGCAACCTAGATGGAGCTACTATAAGGTGGGTGCAAAGCTGTTTGGAAAACTGTTCCCAGAGTAGTTATCAGTGGTTCACAGTCATCCTGGAAGGGCATAATGAGTGGGGTCTCACAGGGATCATTTCTGGGTCCAGTTCTATTCAATATCTTCATCAATGATTTAGATAATGGCATAGAGAGTACACTTATAAAGTTTGCAGACGATACCAAGCTGGGAGGAGTTGCAAGTGCTTTGGAGAAGAAGATTAAAATTCAGAATGATCTGGACAAACTGGAGACATGGTCTGAACTAAATAGGATGAAATTCAATAAGGACAAATGCAAAGTACTCCATTTAGGAAGGCACAATCAGTTGCACACATACAAAATGGGAAATGACTGCCTAGGAAGGAGTACTGCGGAAAGGGATTTAGGAGTCATAGTGGACCATAAGCTAAATATGAGTCAACAGTGTAACACTGATGCAAAAAAGGCGATCATCATTCTAGGATGTATTAGCAGGAGTGTTTAAGCAAGACACAAGAAGTAATTCTTCCACTCTACTCCATGCTGATTAGGCCTCAACTGGAGTATTTTGTCCAGTTCTGTGCGCCACATTTCAGGAAAGATGTGGACAAATTGGAGAAAGTCCAGAGAAGAAGAACAAAAATGATTAAAGGTCTAGAAAAGATGACCTATGAGGTAAGATTGAAAAAATTGGGTTTCTTTAGTCTGCAGAAGAGAAAACTGAGAGGGGACATGATAACAGTTTTCAAATACATAAAAGGTTGTTACAAGAGGGAGGTAGAAGAATTGTTCTTCTTACCCTCAGAGACTAGGACAAGAAGCAATGGGCTTAAATTGCAGTATGGGAGGGTTAGGTTGGACATTAGGAAAAACTTCCTGTCATTGTAACTAAGCACTGGAATAAATTGCCTTAGGGAGGTTGTGGAATCTCCATCATTGGAGATTTTTAAGAGCGTGTTAGACAAACACCTGTCAGGAATGGTCTAGATAATACTTTGTCCTCCCATGAGTGCAGGGGACTGGACTAGATGACCTCTCGAGGTCCCTTCCATTCCTATGATTCTATGATTGTATATACATGGACATGGAGGAAATCTCTAACTGTTATAACACTTCACATAGAGTTATGTGTTTTGAGAAGGATAAACAAATGTATTCTCAAACACGTGCACAGTCCACTCTAAAGATTCAAGGCTAACTAAAATGAATATAAAGGGTTGAAATATAAGAAGTGCTAGATAATTCTTGCTGAGTTAAGATACTATAAAAGCATGGTCAACCATCACTGCCTGTGAACTTGGTCAGAACAACATTCTTCTGATGAAATTGTATCCTTGGCTGCCATTTTGAGATTGCCATCCATGCAGCAATATCATATTGGTTTATTGGCTTTAATACCTCTCGTCTAAATACACAATCACCATAAGAGCCTTTATATTAGTGATCTCGCCTATTGTAGGAGAAGCACAGAACCTTTAAGCTCCCCTGCATTTCAATTTTAAAAATCTCTCATTGTAATTTTTACAGACTATGCATGTTTTCCTTTAATGATTTAGAATTTCAAACAATTTACTTAAAACAATTGCAGTTCACTTTTAAGATGGTTTTCAACTCATCTGCTGAAAAAACTGGAAGTGAGACTTAAAAGTTACAATGGAAATTGATGGTAGCCTGGATCACAGCCCCTTCAAGAGGTTTCAAATAGTATCTTTGCAATGGGGCAGGAATTCACCTGACTTAAAATAAATTGTCTGGGACAAAGTTGTATTCATTATGTAGATAAAATAATGAATATAATGGTCCATTTGCAATGCTGATATAACTTGTACCTAGTCTCCCTCGCAGCCCAACTCCTGTAATACTACCGCTCACTGTTTCTAGCTTAGGCTCACCGTGCCTCAAAAGAAAAAACACGCACAAAAGTATTTTGATAGCAACAAATAAAAAAAAGCTCATTTATAAAGATAATTACACTGCACCTTCACATCAGCATCCCTGGAACCAGTGCAATATAGATGTTATGAAGAGGTAGTATTATTTATAGAAATTTTAATTTAGTTTTCATTTACTCTTCACTTAAGGTGCAGAAGCATTATTACATGCTGTGTCTGTTACAACAACATGCTTTGTAATGAGGTTGAACTGTTGAGTCTCGTCTCTTTACAAATACATCTAAAACCAGGACACAGAGATTAGGGTTTTTAAAAACCACATATAGGACATTTCACAGTAGAATTATACAAAACATTGGAACACAGTGTTATGGTTAAAATTATTATATAAACAACTTGTCTTTTTAAAAGTAGCATACACCAAAAACAAATTCTTAAAAGAATATTCTTTGCTATTCTGTTATATAAAGAAAAATACAGAGAGAAATGCAGTCAATGAGTGATGTCGACTTCCTAAACAATTAGAAATTTTGTCTTTGGCTGATTATTTTTGTTACATAAGTATTATGTATACTATGCTACTTTTGGTTGTCTGTTCTTATGAAATATTTACATGAACCTTTACCTCAAATGACTAAAATATCAGGTGTGTATATGTGAGTTCAATCATGTCATATTCCGGTGACAACAACTTGTAAATGATAACACCATTGGATGAATTGGTATCTCTATGAGATTTTCAAGAGTGTCTGTATCTGACAATGGGTGGGCTATTTAGTGTAATTATTCCCAAAACTCTTATGGTTTGTGGCCCTTTGCTATAGCATAATCTGTCAAGGACTATTTTTCATGCATTAATTAAAAAAAAGTTGGCATGGAATGTGATTGCAATTACACAAGAGCAGCATGTTACTTAGGTGCCTGTGGCTGGCACACGGACCAGTGATAAAATGTAAAGTAAATCAAATGCTTTGGCCAGAGCGCCTAATATGGAATTCCTTGCAATACAATTGTTTTAATTTGATGCTTTTTACATTGTGGTTACCTCTCCCCTGGCACTTATCTGCCATTTCAGTCCAGCCATGTGGTGTGACTCAGCCACTCACAGTGCACTCTGATCTGGAAACTTCACCCTAACCAAGAATAGCGGTCTGTGTTGCAGGTCTGGGGACAACAACACTGGGGACACATGGGGAAACCAAATGGGGTGAGCAGTGATGAGCTGCCAAAATCTTAACTGGTTCCCTCCTCACCCCACGAGGGGCTCGTTGCCCACCCCTGCTCCCCGGGACTCCTGCCCCATCCAAGCCCCCCGCATTCCTTGATGCCTCCCCCACCGGACCCCTGCCCCATCCACCTCCCTCCCCTGTCCTCTGACTGCCAGAACCAGGCAGGAGGGTCTCGTGGGCCACTGTAGTGGATGCCCGCCCCGCCCCGCCCCTAACAGCCAGAGGCACCTGCCGGGGGCCGAGGTGCGGAGTCCCGGAGGTGCTTACCTGGGGCAGCTCCCAGGAAGCATCTGGCGGGTCCCTCTGGCTCTTAGGGGCAGGGGGGGGTGGGCGCTCCCCCACTGATCACATCAAAAGTGGTGCCTTAGGTGCCGACTCCCTGGGTGCTCCGGGGCTTGAGCAGCCACTGGGAAAATTTGGTGGGTGCAGAGCACCCACCGGCAGCTCCCCACCCCGCGCCTGGCCCCAGATCACCTCCCCTCCGCTCCGCCTCCTCCGCTGAATGCGCTGCCCCACTCTGCTTCTCCGCACCCCCAGCTGCCCCGGCTTTTTCGCGAATCAGCTGTTCGGCGGGAAGCCTGGGAGGGCTGAGAAGCAGGCCGCGGCTTCCCGCTCAGGCCGAGGGTGGCAGAGGTGAGCTGGGGTGCGGAGCGGTTCCCCTGTGTGCCCCCCCCCCCCGGTTACCTTCTGCGGTGTGGGTGGCCCTTCTCGCGCCCCGGCTCACCTCCGTCTCCCTGGGCCTGAGTGGGAAGCCGCGGCCTGCTTCTCAGCCTGCCCCAGCTTCCTGCACGAACAGCTGATTTGCAGGAAGCTGGGGGCGGAGGGGGGAGCGGAGAAGCAGAGCGGGGTGGCGCCTTCAGGGGAGGAGGCGGAGCAGAGGTGCGGTGATCTGGGGCCGGGTGCGAGGTGGGGAGCTGCCGGTGGGTGCTCTGCACCCACCAAATTTTCCCTTTGGGTGCTCCAGCCCTGGAGCACCCATGGAGTCGGTGCTTAAGGTGCCACTTTTGGCCGGTTAAATTTAGAAGCCCTTTTAGAACTGGGTCCCTCCCTTCTAAAGTTAACAACTGGTTCTAGCGAACCGGTGCGAACTGGCTCCAGCTCACCACTGGGGGTGAGTGACATAAGGACTTGACAGCTGCCACTTAGGCTGTAGAAAAGGGAAAGGAGTGAAAGGAGGAGCCAGGGTGAACACTTTCACCTCCTTTGAATCTATAAAAACGTATCAATTAGGGCTATTGAAATAGCTTTCCTGGCCATAAGCCTGCAAAATCAGTCCCCATCAATACTTGTAACAATAAGAAGCTGCATAACTGGTGTAGATGGCTCCTTATCAGATGATTCCTCCTCCTGACCAGTTTGTCAATCTGCCATCTCCCCTATAGCATCTACATCCTGGTTCCTCACAAGCAGATCATGAGACCCCAGGCATTTCACTACATGCATCTGACGAAGTGGGTATTCACCCATGAAAGCTTATGCTCCAATACGTCTGTTAGTCTATAAGGTGCCACAGGACTCTTTGCCGCTTTTACAGATCCAGACCAACACGGCTACCCCTCTGATACCAGGCATTTCAGTATCTGGTTCTTCATCCCTGGGTCTGCCTGGTTCATGGTTCTCTTTGGCCCTCACCACTATGCTGTAAAAGCCCCCTTTGTGTTAGGCTTCAGATTGTAAAATAGACATTTGATGATTTGGCTCTGATCCTGAAAAAAATGTATGCATGTGCTTAACTTTACATACTGTGAGTAGTTCCATCAGCTTCATTAGGACTATTTGGGACTTGCAGTGTGTAAAGTTAAGCACATACTTAAGCCTTGCAAGATCTGGGCCTTTGTTTGTAATACCTTGCTCCTTACCTTTTGCCTAGCATGCTTTGAGGTTATATAAATACCTTTAAAAACTGTTTTCTAACCAGCTGAAATTGAATTATCTTTGTAACATTTGCCAATAAATAGAGCAGTGTGACTGGCAGGTACAGATTCTTCAATTACTAAAGTTTGGTATAATTCTAAATGGATGTAAGTAGCATGCTGGAAACCAATAAATGTTTTGATATGCTTAGCATAAAATACTTCATTACACATTTTAAAATGTGGAGATATCATGCACACATATGGTAGATAAGCAAGATTTTGTGCCAGTTGTTCAGTGTTCTCACAATGTAAACAGACAATCAATCATTCTTTGTTTCTGTTTTAAAAGAAAAGAATAGTTTGAAACCTGAGTCACATTGCGTGTTCGTACTGCCTGTTCCTTTTTGTACTAGTACCAGTAAAAGTTAATATAAAAAATGGTGCCTTGTTTTTTTCTGGCTTTTAGAGTCTACCTATTGTGCTTTTTGTCACTTGTGAAATTCCTGGTCAGTGTGGGGGTTGAGGGAAAGCTGCCCAAAAAGACTTGGACTCTGTGGGGTAAAGAGCATATCAGTCTATTTAACAATTGAAATTGTGAAGCAGAGAAAAATACAGAGGAGGAGAAAGCAAATTCCCATGGTGGGAAATTATCGAAATATGGAGCTAGGAAGCATGGCTTTATGTACATTTGTGGGTGAATTTTCCAAGTTCCCTGTTCTGCTCCCTCACTAGAAGTCAAGGCCTTGATCCTGCAAATGGCTCTGAGAGGTTGGACCCTTACACCCATTGGAAGCCACTTGCCGGACCAAGGATCAAGGCTGTGTCTCTTCTATGTGGGCTTCTGATATGCTATAATACAAGAACCAGTTGTCCCATTTCCCAAATGCTTTAACAGGGAATTTAATTTAATTTAAACTAAATCCCCATGAACCTGCTTTGCAATGTTTTATCTTAACCAGAGTGACCCCTTTTCTTAAATTGTCATTTGTGTGGCTGATGCAAAAAGCATATCACAGTAGTGTGTGAGCAACTGATTACTGCCCATGTGCACCCCTTATTCCCCCTAGCATCAGAATGGGAGGGCCATGCTCTTGAGCATACTAAAGAATATAAGAACAGCCATACTGGGTCAGACCTAAGGTCCATCTAGCCCAGTATTCTGTCTTCTGACAGCAGCCAATGCCAGGGGCCCCAGAGGGAATGAACAAAACAGGCAATCACCAAGTGATCCATCCCCTGCTGCCCACTCCCACGCTCTGGCAAACAGAGGCTAATAGCCATTGATGGACCTATCCTTCATGAATGTATCTAGTTCTTTTTTTAACCCTGTTATAGTCTTGACCTTCACAACATCCTCTCGCAAAGCATTCCATAGGTAGAATTTCATAGGTTGAAGCGTTGCGTAAAGAAATACTTCCTTTTTGTTTGTTTTAAACCTGCTGCCTATTTAATTTCATTTGGTGACCTCTAGTTTTTGTGTTATGAGGAGTAAATAACACTTCCTTATTTATTTTCTCCACATCTCTCTATGATTTTATAGACCTCAATCATAGCCCTCCTTAGTTGTCTCTTTTCCAAGCTGAAAAGTCCCAGTCTTATTAATCTCTCCTCATATGGAAGCTGTTAAATACCCCTAATCATTTTTATTGCCCTTTTCTGTAACTTTTCCAATTCCAATACATCTTTTTTGAGATGGGGTGACCACATCTGCACGCAGTATTCTAGATGTGGGCGTACCATGGGTCTATATAGAGGCAATATGATATTTTGTCTTATTATCTATCCCGTTCTTAATGATTCCCAACATTGTTAGCATTATTGACTGCCACTGCACACTGAGCGGATGTTGTCAGACAACTATCCACAATGACTCCAAGATCTCTTTCTTGAGTGGTAACAGCTAATTTAGACCCCATCATTTTATATGTATAGTTGGGATTATGTTTTCCAATGTGCATTACTTTGCATTTATCAACACTGAATTTCATCTGCCATTTTGTTACCCAGTCCCCCAGTTTTGTGAGATCCTTTTGTAACTCTTTGCAGTCTGCTTGGGACTTAATTATCTTGAGTAGTTTTGTATCATCTGCAAATTTTGCTACGATACTGTTTACCCCTTTTTCCAGATCATTTATGAATATGTTGAATAGCACTGGTCCCAGTACAGACCCCTGTGGGACACCATTATTTAACTCTCTCCATACTTACAATTTCCTATACCAGATTGGGTCAACAGTCCAAGTTCAGCATGTGGTCTGGTGCTTCATATGATGGCCAAGGCGGCCACCAGGTCCCTCCCCTACCACAAAGGGAGAAAGGTCAGTACTGTGGCAGAGAGGTGACCGGTGAGCAGGAGTCCTTTTGGGGGGGGGGGTAGGATCCCCCTCCTCTCTCCTGCCTGCCAGGTGGATTCTGAGCTGGGCTTCTCATCTTCCCCCTGCCCCAACTCATGAAATGGGCCCCTTCAAGAGGGTGCTTCTCTCTTCGGCCTAGTCTACACTGGCAACGCTAAAGCACATTAACGTAGCTTGTGTGGTTGCGGCGCAAGGCTGGGCGAGTGCTCTCTAAAAAAAACCCACCTCCAGGAGGGGTGTAGCTGGTGCACTGCCTACACTGCTGTTTTACAGCGCTGAATCTTGCTGCGCTGGGGTGGGGGTGTTTCACACCCCCGAGCCAGAAAGTTGCAGCGCCATAAATTGCCAGTGTAGACAAGCCCTTAGTGTAGGGCACAAGTGCGCCTCTCCCCTATGGGTGTGTGTTCTCCCTCATCTCCCCCTCCCTCCATGCAAGTAAGTGCTCCCCAGGCGGGGGGGGGGGTGTGCTCTCCTCCCCCCCCCCACTGCCTCCACGCCGGCTCCCGCTGTCTCCCCCGGGCGGCGTTGCCGGAGGCTCTGTTGCGCGGGCCAGCTCCAGGCAGCTGGCGGCGGGGTGGGGAGCAGGCAGCCGCGGGCTGCGGAGGGAGCCAGCGTGCGGCGCTCGCTTCTCCTGCTGCGGCTGCCGCCCTCTCCGGCTGCGCCCACCCACAGGCGGGGGAGACACCGGCAGAGAGGCTCCCCCTCCCCTCCTTGCTCTGGGGGCATCGCAAGCACCAGCGGGCTCCTGAGCGCTGCCGCCTCCCGGGCGCGCAGAGCGGCGGGGGCCTGAGCTGAAGCGTCTCCTCCCCCGCCGCTCAGCCCCGGAGTTTCCCCGGGCGGGGGCGCGGAGGGGGGCTGCCCACAGCTCAATGCTGCTGCTCCGAGATGCTGCACGCCCAGCTCCCGGCCGGAGGGGGGTAGCAGCTTCTGCCGCCAGCTCCTTCCTCCGCAAGGGCTGCTGCTGCTGGAGACTCGGGCACCACCTCCTCCCCACCATGGGGCTGCTGCCGCTGGAGTGAGCGAGCGGAGGGCACGGCTCGCTGCCTGCATGGATGGATGTGTTCAGCTTTGTGAAGATTGCAAAGCTCTCGGGGTAGGTTGCTGCTTCCTTTCCACTAGCAGCCAGCCCCCTCCTTGTGCGCGCCCCGCTGCAGTGCTGGCCCCTGGCTGCTGACCCCCGGGGGCGGGGGACATACCCGGGGGTGCGGGGAGACCATGCCAGGGGGCTTTAGCAAAGCCCGCCGCCAGAGCTGCTGCAGCAGCGTTCCACTTACCTGACACTGGGGCTGAGGTCCTGGGGTTTGGCTGGTGATGGCTCATGGCGTTTTCCCCCTGGCACCCTGCTGTGGGATAGTGTGGGGGGAAAAAAATGTGTCCCAAGGCTGCTGCGAAGATAAAGCTGGTGGGGTTCTGAGTCTTGGGCTGTGATGAGACGTTGTTGTTAATGGGCGATCAGTGGTTCAAACTGTTTGAAAATGTGAAGCCGGCACCCTGCCTTTAGTTTCGTTTCGGGTTGCAAACAGCTGTGAGGGTGCTCTAGCCGGGGAAGTAGCTGGAGGCAACAGTTAACCCTGGTGGGGGTTGACGTGGAACTTCGGATAGGCTGGACAGATAGCAGAGCAGCATTTTCAAAAAATACCCCATGATTGGCAAACCCCCCCCAAACCAAATGCAATGTATTTAAGACTTCTTGACGTTTGTGCCATGAAGTATGGTGCTCTGCTTATTGCGAACCACTCTCTGTAGCTCACGAAAGCTTATGCTCAAATAAATTTGTTAGTCTCTAAGGTGCCACAAGTCCTCCTTTTCTTTTTGCGGATACAGACTAACACGGCTGCTACTCTGAAACCTCTCATGCTCTACAAAATCTCAGACACAATAGGGGTGATTTTTTAAGAGAAGCTGTGAAATCATAATCAGACTGGAAGTGCTTTCTTGTACCATCACACATAAATCCGAGGGAGTAAGTGAATGTGGTCTTTTTTTTTTTTTTTTAAAGCTCTTTCTTGTAAGGTGCACACAACCTGGTTGCTTGAGCTGGTGTCAGATTTAAATATTTTTCCTTCCAAAGAATTTTTCTCTCTCTATCAACTGAATGCTGGCCTCTAGGTGTGGAAGAAACTGCCTCTAGATAATCTTTAGGCCCAAGGCTACAGAGACACACGCACAATCTGAATTGCCCCCCCACTAAAAATGTTTTCCCTGTGGTTAAAAATAATGTATAGTATTATTGAGAAAAGAGTTATGGGAAACCAAATTCTTTCTTTCTCAAAGATGGAGTATAAAGGTGCTGTAGTTGTGGGATTTTCCTGATTTTGGTGCAGATAATCTTCCTAAAGGATTTAGCTTTGAATCAGAGTAGCTATGAATGTTTTGAATTCTCATGGTTTTGTGGTTAGCGCTGGCCTTTGCCATTTCTGAAGCATTCACTGAAGTGGAATGCCATTCGAGGAGGAGAGGGCTTGTTGTAGAAATGAAGCATATATGTTATTTCTGTGGCATACACGTACAATACTTGTCAAAATAATTGTTCTATAAAATGTTATTAAATGATTTTTATAGAAAGCACTGGGTGGACTGAAGTTGTAAAATCCCGCAGGCGTGTGATGTTATAATCTGTGTCTACTCAAGCCCTTTGCCCTAAAATTTACCACTGTTGCTACCATGATCAAAGCTCTACTGAAGGGAGTGCTAGTATAGAGCAACCGCTACTATTCAAACTACATGGCTGTCTAACTTTTCTCAGAACAAGTTTGCCTGGCATGATGGTTAAAACACCAACGGTCTCCTGAACCTGGTCTACACCACCATTCCCACTGTTACTACCACTGGGGAAACTGCATCAGCGGTAACAATTGTGGAAAATTTTAGAGGAAATTTTATTTGGTATAGATTAGACCCTAAGGAGTAGGTAATATGGCATCTGATTTTTGTTTCAAGATATATTTAATTATTTAGCTTTTTTGTTCAGGATCCAGGGTTAACAAACCCTTTCTTGCAGTAAATGTCACACTTGAGTTCAAATCAAATGGAAAGAGCAGGCACTGGTTAAGGATCAGACATAGCTCAAGACAATCTGCCAACCTAGGCAAAACTTCAGTGTGCACCCCCAACCTGCTTAGAAATTTGCAGCAGAGCTCCCAGCTGCTGCAACCCCAACTCTGGGTCAGAGGCTCACAGGGCAGACCCCAGCTTGGGGCTACAGAGGCCACTAGGCCTGTTGTCGGCTCCTGTGGGATGGGAACATTCTGACACCTGAGTGGACTGAGCTGGGCCAGGCCATGGCGGAAGTCCCCTAGGCCTTGCAAGCAGCTGAGACCCGCTCCCTGGGTGGGTGATGCTCCCAGATGGGGCTGCCTTCCTAATGGCCTTTTGTGAGTGGGTTGGCACCAGCTGCCTAGGGCTCAAGAGAGGAGCAAACCCCAGCTCTGCACCTCTGAACAGCGAGCCACTCAGCCCAACCACAGTGGGACCTGGGCACCAGCAGGGGGCAGCTCCCAGCCGATAAGGCTCTAGTTAAGGGGCAGCATAACCCCCACAAAATGAAGCCGTCCGGGCTGGAGGTGCTGATCCCACTTGCACAGTGGGCTCCTTCCCACTGGACAGAGTGGGGTTCTCTGCCACCTGGCCCTGCACCTTGGCCCCTGCACCGCCAGTCCCCTGCCTGGCCCCCACACCCTATACCATCCCATTCCACCTGGCCCCAGCAATCTGCACACTCCCTAGTGTGCTCCCGCCTGCACCTTTCCAGTGAGCTCCTCTTTGTTGGGCTCATAAATTGCGGGATGGCAGCACCTTCAGAACCTGGACATGGTGGTGATGAAGCGCTGTCCCCAACTGGGGCAGGAGCCAGGGGCTGCCTGGGCAGCAGGGCCTGTGGAGACCAGACACGGAGCAGCAGGTGCAAGCTGGGTGCAGACATGGAGCCAGGTGGGTTGCCGCACTTGTGGCCAATGCCCTGACAGCATTCACCAGCACCAATCCTGAGCTGTGTCTGAGCTGTGACCGTGATATTACCCACAATGGGGATGGGGAGCAGCTGGGGATGAGGCGGGAGCGCTTGCTTCCCTGGCAGCCTGGCTGGGGGCCACTTTCTGCTCCTCAGAGCCCTGGCTAGTAATCACCCCACTCCCCCTCCTCCCCCCGGTCATCTCCTGCCACCACCGATGGAGAGAACCTGGGCAACTTTACACTCCCAGAAATCTGCTGCCCTAGGCAACTGCCTAGTCTGCTCTAGGTAGAGCTGCCTCTGTTAAGGATGCTGCACAGAAGACAGTATCATTAAATCAATAAACTAGGAATGATTCTTCTACATTTTAAGAGTCAGTTTACCTTCAAATATCTCTTTCTTCCCTAACTGTGACCTGTAGTTGACTGACAACATCCCTATTGCCATTACCCGGACAAAGCTCTCCAGTGTATTACTCTTTCTCTTCAGGCAAACCAAAGTTCTTTCTGCAATTGAATGACAGGTTTCAAAGCTCAAATCCAGCTTCATTTGATATAAGGACTTTAAAGTTCAGATACTGGACTGAGTTAATGCTGTGCTTTGCAATAAATCAGTTTTATGTGGAGTTGCTTTTTACTCTTATTTTCTGGTTATTAAACTACTTAATAGTGTACACAGGACTTAACTTTGCTGTTTCCTTGGTAACTGTTAGATATATCTTCCCATTTCTCTCTGTAGAAGAGAGTCTTATGGAGCAACCAGTTTCCACTGTAAGCCCTATTTTTAGCTCCTTCTGTATCTTGGAGGGAAAAAACTGTTTGGGCCTGAAAACTGCACGTTTTTGCCTAAAGGCAAAGGAGGGTTTTTCTGAAAAGTCTGGGGGGGAAAAAGGGGTCAGACGGTTTTTGATTTAGAGTCTGATCCTGCAGGGCACCTCACTTGGCACAAGGGTTGTCAGGATCTTGGCTATTACATAATGTTTCTTTGAGTTCCTGTAGGTTAAAAAAAATAGCTTTATCACTCATTCAAACATTCCATCTAGATAAATCTCCTTGAAAACTAATGCATAGGCTCTGTCTACTTGTAAGTAAACTATTATAATAATTGCTGTCTTTAGCCTTGACCCTGCAAACAAGCATACGGATAAGTAACTTTACTCACGTGAATAATCCCATTGACTATTGGAATTTATAATTGTAATAGTCAAGGTGAGTATTTAAGGTTTGTGATGGCCCCATTTGTATATTATGGAGGTGCCTGCTAGGACTTTATAGTTGCAGTAGGCATAAAATGGGACATAAACTCTGTGTTTTCTCTAGAAGTAGGCAACCAGTTGATGTGAAATTATCCACACAATTCTTATCATGTCCTTCAAACTTTCTGTGTAATTTTTACTCCCAGGATACTATCCATCTGTCACCCCCTTTAATTACTTTTCTGGGTACAGCCCTTTAAAGACTACCTTCTCACAGCAGAACCAACTGTTACATCAAACATCTACAGCTACTAGTTTTGGTGGGTGGAATAATCTGGTGAAGGGGTATGTGCAGAAGGACAAAAGGGGGCAGCCCTAGATGCTTCACCACAAATGTTCTGTTTGTTAACTTAGAAAAATGTGTGATGACTGACCTCAAATGAAAATCACAATATTCTGCAGATATATTACCTTCTCTCTCTCTTCCTCTTAAATAAGGACTTGACTAGACTTGGAAACTTACCAAAATAGCTATTCCATGGAGAGAGTTATTTCTAAGTATAGAGTAGCCTAGATGGGGTACTGTGTGGTCTACACTGTACGCATGTTCAAAGGCCTGGGTAAACGTGAATGCATTGTCCACCTGGAGAGTGAGGTTTTTGACCTGTACTGGGAGGATAAGAAGGAAAGATAATGAGATTGACAGTATGTGTTTAGAGGGCAGATGGTGTAGATAGTTTTGAGCCTTATAGTAGTAATAGTGAAAGAGATCATGATATGAAGTGGGAAGTTTTGGTTGCGGGAGGGTTAAGGTGGTGGTCTGTATATGGAAGGTGAGAGGCAAAATATTTGTGTCTTTAATAATAATAATAATAATAATAGGCAGTGAACTCTAAGAGTGATAAGTGGTGGTTTGGAGGGTGTTTAGTTCCCATTCAAGGTCTATATTATCAGGATTTGAAAATCTACTCACTGATGAATAGGAAGCTTTTACTGATGACTGTGGGGATCTAACCTATTCGCCGCAAATATGAGCTTGCGTATTTACAAAGCTAGCCTTCCAAATATTGTGTGAATGTGATTCAGTGCAGTGTTTTCCTCCAGAATCTGCTGGCAAATAGCTCTAGTGCCTCTGCTGCTGTTCATAGCTTTGCAGAGCAGCAACATAATGAAAGTAATTAGAGACCAGTCACTTACATTGTTGCTGTTCATTATCCTGTGGGCAAGACTGACTGAGACAAGACTCGAGTCAGTTTCATGCAGCTGTTGCTTGTTGGGAAAACTGAGCAAGGACAGGCTTTGGAATTTATCACAGGGAAAGAAGATCCACAAAATGGAGGTTGTAGGAAAAGAATGAGGTAGTGGAGACTTGTTCCATCTCACAGCAGCTAGGAGTTGTGGGAGAAGCAGAGAAATAAGGTACGTCTACACTGCAATAGTAGACTTATGGCATGGCTGAAGCTGGCCTGGTCAACTGACTTGGGCTCAGGGCACTTGGGCTGTGGGACTAAGAATGTCAGTGTAGCTGTTTGGGCTGAGGCTAGAGCATGAGGTCTGAAATCCTGTGATGGGGGTGGGTCTCAGAGCCTAGGCTCCAGCGTGAGCCTGAATGTCTATGCTGCAATTTTTAGCCCTGCAGCCTGAGATCCACAAGTCTGAGTCAATTGACCCAGGTTCTAAGACTTGGTGATGTGGTCTTTTTATTGCAGTGTAGATGTATTCATAGAGACACTACCCCTGGCAGAAACCAGGAAGTTCTGGATAGGGGGAAAAGAAACCATGTTTCTGATCTTTCAACAGCTTTAGTGCTAGAAAGGAGAGCTTCAGATTTAGAGATGTCTGTCTTAAGGTTTTATACTACCACCAATCACTGTAACCATGAAAATTGGCTGAGACTAGCCAAGTCTCAAGTGGACTTCCAGAAGTCAGATTTTTAAAAATAAAGGCCTGCTGCATGCAGGATGGCACCCTGGCATAAACTCTAGCACTCAGCCTTTCTTCCCAGGTGCTGTGGTGTGCCTGGGGCTGTGCTTCTTACTGTGATTCATGGACATCACTGGTAGAGCGTCTCTTGACTCTCAGATTTACCTCTGCCTAGTTAGACATTTGTTAATTTTCCAAGCCGTATGTGTAATTTAGGTTGTGCGAGAGTTTCCAGACTTGGAACCTGGTGGGCTAATCCAGCAGCTGAGGAAGGTGAAATTTCACTCCAAGCAATAGCACAGATCCAGTTCTCTTCTCAGGGATTTCATTTATTAAATGATTCAAAACAAAGTAACCCAAAACACTGTCACTGCCCCGTCTTGTCTTAATCTTTGTCTCTGGGGCTTCATGGTTCTTACAGCCCTCCACAGCTGGCTCCTGCTCCCTGTAAGTGTCCTTCTCGGGCTTTCTGCCTGATTGATGAGGAGAGTCCCTCCCAGGGTGGATAAAAATCAATGATTTTTTTAAAAAAATTTTTAAAAAATCAGATTTAATTTAAATCATATTTTGTTATTTAAATTAGATTTTTTCCTCAAAAATCATTTTATTAAAAAAAAATCCATCTGAACATACATTATAGCTCAAAGATATCTCATCATGGAATAGGGATTATAAATTCTGATTCTATAGTATGAGACAATATATTCATGTAATGTTTAAGAAAAGTTTTGTAAATGAGTTCCAATAGTTCATGGATTAGGGACCCAATCTAATGGGGTTCCAGAGGCTTCTGTATATCTTATTTAGGTTAATCTTTCTACCTACCCAATGGGACTCAGTGCTCAGTCTAGAAGATGCCATCAGAGATGCTTAGTTTTGCAGTTCTCAGACTGCGGATTTGTCTGTCCAGAGGTAGCATGCTTGTTAACAGCAAAAACGTTTTTAAATAAATAATATATAGAGGTAAGAAATAACAGACCTCAACTCTATTGTCCCTCTGCAAATTTGTGTACACAGTCAATCCCTTACCTCTCTCTAAAAGTGCAAAGTTTCAAAAAGTTCAATAAATAGAAGATTGTTGGGGGCGGAATAGATCTGGACAAGGAGAAGAAGTCTGGAGATAAATATGAGAAGCAAGGGACATATTTTTTTTGTTAAAATATTATGTTGCTGTTGCAGAAAAAGAATCCAGAATACTTAACATTGTTGTTTTAGTTAAATAAAACAATTTAAATGTCTGTCTGGTGATGTTCTCCTCCTAATACAGCTTGTCAAGAAAATCCTCTAAATATTAATGATTAACCTGTTGAATTGGAGATAGTTCACCTTCCAATGACTTCATAAATATCTGCTTCAATTAACTTTGGTAAATGAAATAACCAAACAATCATTCATTTTCTGATATAGTTGTAAAACTAATCTGAAAAGTTTTCAAAATAAATCACTGTTTAAAAACGTATAGTGTGTTCCTTCTAAAAATGAAAGCTACATCTCTCTCTGAGTTGTGAAGAATATGTATTAAGGTTATAATAACCAACAAGAATGCACTTTTATGTAGAAAACAATGATTAAATCGAATCTTCCTGACTAGTGATTTAAATCATGAGTTAAATCAATTTGATTTAAATCAAATCCATCTGGGTCCCTCCCATGGCCTTCCTCTGTCTAAGAGGCAGGAAGCCTTGTACGCTGTTTCTTGTAGGAAATGGGGCTATGAGCAACCATGTGACCTGCAATTATGGCTCCTACTTTTAAAGGAGCCAAGGGCCATAACAGGTGCAGTGGGCTGCAGGCATACACCCCTAGACCCAAAGCCTTTTTACTATAGTTTGTGGCTGAGCAGGTATATAGTTGGCAGAGTTAAGCTTGTTTTTGGAATCCGCAGTGGGATATTTTATTGTGTGTGTTTTTCTTTAAGCAGTTGGTGAAGATATCTGAATATTTATCTCTCTTCTCTGTAAACCATTTCAATACATTTCAATGTTTAGGTGTTTTTAATTGTGACTTGCTTTGGCATGTTTATTTTTCAATTTCAGTGTTAACTAGCAACCTTCATTAAAAGATAAAGAAGATTTTTATCTGTCAGTAAAATGTAGGCTATATCATCCGCATACTATTTTTATTATAAGTACTCTTTTCAATGACTATATCTCACAGCATGTGAGTTGTTTCTACTGTTTACTGAAAAATGTGTCAGTAATAAAGCATATGATTATCCTTATGCTCAAGGGAGGTAATTTAAATCTTGAAAATATTTTATCACTCTAGATGATAATCCAAAGACTATGAATTCATCTTCCCTTTCTCCTTTGAGAGGACATGGCACTTTGTTCAATGAAAGATTTGACTATATGCATTTTCCCTTATGTTTTATTATCTGCTATATAGTGGTGTTCTATTTTATCATGTGTCATATATTATAGAGACATATGTCTGTAGTGACAACATTGTTATTACCATAGTATGTAATAATAAATCTCTGGTCTGGCAAAGGCTGGTAATTATTGAATTCTTGTATTATAGGCTGTCATGAACTTGTAGAATGGTCAGTGCATAAAGGTTTAACTTTCCAAAATATATTTTAAAAATTACATTACCACTTAGTGATATAGCACTAGAAGATCTGAGAGTGAATTAGTACAGTGTAATTGATCCAGAATAAGGATTTAACAAAAATCTTGTCTAGACTTTCACTACTGAGTCGCAATCACTGCATGATTTTTTTAAAAATGATTGTTTAAGGAGCCAGAATGATAGCCCTGAAATAGGTTTGCCACCTATTTAATAGCTGGTAACCGGACCACCAAGGTACCACCCCTTGTTCCACCTCTTCCCCTGAGGCTTGCCCCCTTCTCCACCTTTTCACTTGAGGCCCCTGCCCTGCCTCTTCCCCTTAAGGCCCTGCCCCTGCTCCGCCTCTTCCTCCCGATTAAAAAAAAACCTTGTAAAATGGCACCCGGACACACAAGCCGAAACCTGGACTGTCCAGGTGAAAACAAGACAGGTAGCAACCCTACCCTGAAAACTGAAATGTTCTGTCTTCAGACTAAGTAGAGTGTGTGCAGGAACAAAGTAAATTTCCACCCAGCTAATGTGCTGTTCTGGGAGGATGAGAAAGAAGCTCAGTTTCCATCCCCATGCAAGCCTTGTCCTGTTTTCTTTTTTCTTTTAAACGTACAGTGGCATGAACTGTGATATGGCTTTTTTGGTGTAGACACTTGTCCCCAAAGAACAGGACAGACACACCATTTCATTCTTTACAGGACATCAGATGAGAGTTTATTTTTGCCACTACTGAAATTGTGCTAGATGATTGAACCAAGAACCTTGAGATAATGACGTAACAAACCATTCTGCAATCACCTGAGCCATTTGGTCATTGTATTCAGTGATTTTTTTTAATTGATCTGATTAATAAACTATTTATGAAAAAAGAAAAGGAGTACTTGTGGCACCTTAGAGACTAACCAATTTATTTGAGCATAAGCTTTTGTGAGCTACAGCTCACTTCATCTCACGAATATATATAGCTCACGAAAGCTTATGCTCAAATAATTGGTTAGTCTCTAAGGTGCCACAAGTACTCCTTTTCTTTTTGCGAATACAGACTAACACGGCTGTTACTCTGAAAACTATTTATGCTGATTGAGAGAGAGTTAAATAGACATGGTTGGCTTTCTACAATGTGTACAAATACTGAGGAGGACATCAGTTTCTATGGGATGAATTTAGCCTCTACTTCTTGTTGTCTGTCTGAATGGTAGGTTGGCCAGGAAAATTGTTGTGAAACTGAAAAACTTACTTACCTATAACAGTAATGCACACTGAGAGTATATTTCCTTACTTTATAGCATTTTAGGTCATTATGTAAGCTCATCAGATTGTCTGTAGGAAGTTTAAGCCTCAGCGTGAGATAATGGATGGACAATAGATGTTCTTAGATCTGCTGGCCATGTGGGGGAGAGAAGCTGTCTAACTGTGCTTTCAACAGTTTTCTCAAACAGGTATTACAGTATGCCACAGCTTAGCATCTGATTTATATAAAAAATAATTGAGTGAAGTCATGTATGAACTAACAACTCTTGCTGTGTAGATTCTCTCTTGATCTTCCTCGTTCACAGGTCATTTTGATTTGTAACGGAACACAAATGAGTGCACAAACTCAAATGCCAAAGTGAAAAAGATGAACTCATAAGCCCCAGCCCTGCAAACACTCACATGTATGAGTAGTCCCACGAAACAGAATGAAAACCAGTCAGATATATGAAGCTACTCACATGCATGAGTGATTGCAGGATCAGGGCTGTATCTTCAGTTTTGATATTGGGTATATGGTGGAACAGCCCCATACCGATAAAGAATTCACTTTTAGTTACTGTAGGGAACTGTGCTGGAACTCAGCTATTTTTAGCGTTAAGAGGAAATATCTCTTAATATATCAATTTGCAAACAGGGAGAATTTCACAGACAAAAATAATAGGAAGAAACAAATATTCTGAAACATTTCAGAGGTTTGTGAACTTATGCTTATTTGTTATTTACCTTTCCTTTGATCCACCCAGAATAGATTTTTGCGTGAGAACGAAAACCTTGTAAACAGTTCTCCAACCGCAAATCTTCAGTAAATCTACAAAGTAATTATTCCACGAATATAAGAAATGAAATAACATCCATGTAAAAATATACAAGTCTTGAGGAAACCTGATTTAGGAAAGCACCTTTTTTCAGAAAGCTGACTTAAGCACATGTTTAACTTTAAGCACATGCCTAAATCCTCTTGACTTCAATAGGACTTAAGCTCTTCTGAAGAGGGATGTGATTAAGCATGTATGGAAGTGGTTTTCTGAATTGGGGCCTATAATTGCAGCAGGAGTCTCTGAAACTCTTTCTTTATGTGGAAAGTCTATATAGAACTCTTTTTTAGAGGTTGATTATTACAGAGACAAACATGCAAGAAAGACACTTTGGGAAGCTCTTAATAATCTAGATCAAAAGTATTGCAGGAAAAAGTTGCTAAAATAAAGATATTGTAAAGAGGTGTAATGAACACAAATAGAATGCAGCTTGGTAGGTCAGACAAGTTACGAGTCCAGACTGTATGAAATTGTTCTGCATTAACTAATGATTTAAAGGAGGAGTGGGATGAAGTAAAAACAGGAGGAGCTTTTCCTGCTAAGCAAAGGGATTTGTGAGGCTTCTTTCCAGAAGAGCAGGTGATGATAATCATTCTATTGACTGTAAAGGAAATTGCTACAGGACAATTTGGGGGTTTCCATAACAGAGGTAAAAATGGTTTGGGGAAAAAGAAGCAAGTATTTCAGGTAAGGAATTATTTTATCATAAAAATATTTTCAGTGATTACCTGAGTGCAAGCTATTCAATTTTCATTTTAGTAGCAAAGGTATTAAAGGGGATCAATAGCTGTTAGTGTTAATTTTTACTAACTACAAGGGGTTTTGGGGTATAAGGCACAGTGGTCCTAGAAGAACAAGGGGTACTAGATTAGAATAATATGGGAGCTAAAAGAGACTTACACAGAATAAGAAGGAAGGCAAAAGTGAGAAGGTAACTACAGTGTGTATGACTGTGTGTCAAAATCACATGATAATGTTAGGGAATCAATCCTGTTTTGATTTTTTATGTCTCTTCAAGAAATTATTCTTTTTACAGTCCCGCATAAAATGTTGTGAAACTCTCTGTGAATGAGACTCAAGGAAGTGTTTTGAATATATGAAGACAGTTTTCACATATTCCTTTATAATGGATCATATTGTGACTGGAATAGTGATATTGAGAATGGAGTATTCCCTTCTGATTCAGTATAGGCATATTAATCACTTATCTTTATGATCAATATTTCTTGTAATTTTTAATGATATAGGTCTTTGTTATCCAGAGGGTCTGCTAATCCTATATATAATAAGAGGAAACAGGTTACATCATAATTTTTCTGTGCTATACAGCCTAAATAAAGTAGATGGTCTATAAAGTCTTGCATGTTTTGCTTATGGATTTCCTGATTTCACTGGCTTTGGTTTTTGTTTGTTGTTCTTTTAAATCTCAAATTTGTGTTTATAGTAATCTGCTTACTAAAAGGGCCTGTACTGCCAAGTCGAAAGTATTATTCTATGGCAGTAAACTCTGACAGAACTACTAACAGCTGCCCCAATGGTGGAGGTCAAATTATGCATGTTATACATCTTACATCTGTTTATTTCCTTTTGTTACAGTATGTTCCATATCTGAAAATGGTCCATATCTAATAAAGTCACTGGGCCCAATTCAGATCAGATGAGACACTACTTTCATTTACTCCAATTCCCGAGTAACGTCATTGACTTCAACTTGCTCAAAGTAGAAACATCTAAAGTTTGTTTTTCTCCAAATTATCTACTGCTATAACATAAGCCACTTATTTATAGTCCTAGTATTCAGGGCTAATAGTAACTAACTTGCTTACAATGCATTCCTTTTCCTCATGGATTTGTGTGGTGCAGCAGTGGAATTGCAGACTGTGTAATACATATCATGAAGAATATCCAACATATACACTACAATGACCTTTCAAGGACTGTGCAAGAATCATAGAATATCAGGGTTGGAAGGGACCCCAGAAGGTCATCTAGTCCAACCCCCTGCTCGAAGCAGGACCAATTCCCAGTTAAATCATCCCAGCCAGGGCTTTGTCAAGCCTGACCTTAAAAACCTCTAAGGAAGGAGATTCTACCACCTCCCTAGGTAACGCATTCCAGTGTTTCACCACCCTCTTAGTGAAAAAGTTTTTCCTAATATCCAATCTAAACCTCCCCCATTGCAACTTGAGACCATTACTCCTCGTTCTGTCATCTGCTACCATTGAGAACAGTCTAGAGCCATCCTCTTTGGAACCCCCTTTCAGGTAGTTGAAAGCAGCTATCAAATCCCCCCTCATTCTTCTCTTCCGCAGACTAAACAATCCCAGCTCCCTCAGCCTCTCTTCATAAGTCATGTGCTCTAGACCCCTAATCATTTTTGTTGCCCTTCGCTGGACTCTCTCCAATTTATCCACATCCTTCTTGTAGTGTGGGGCCCAAAACTGGACACAGTACTCCAGATGAGGCCTCACCAGTGTCGAATAGAGGGGAACGATCACGTCCCTCGATCTGCTCGCTATGCCCCTACTTATACATCCCAAAATGCCATTGGCCTTCTTGGCAACAAGGGCACACTGTTGACTCATATCCAGCTTCTCGTCCACTGTCACCCCTAGGTCCTTTTCTGCAGAACTGCTGCCTAGCCATTCGGTCCCTAGTCTGTAGCGGTGCATTGGATTCTTCCATCCTAAGTGCAGGACCCTGCACTTATCCTTATTGAACCTCATCAGATTTCTTTTGGCCCAATCCTCCAATTTGTCTAGGTCCTTCTGTATCCTATCCCTCCCCTCCAGCGTATCTACCACTCCTCCCAGTTTAGTATCATCCGCAAATTTGCTGAGAGTGCAATCCACACCATCCTCCAGATCATTTATGAAGATATTGAACAAAACCGGCCCCAGGACCGACCCCTGGGGCACACCACTTGACACCGGCTGCCAACTAGACATGGAGCCATTGATCACTACCCGTTGAGCCCGACAATCTAGCCAGCTTTCTACCCATCTTATAGTGCCAGGAGTAGGTTAATTCCTTAGCCAGTAAGGAACCTCATTTGACAAGCCAGGAAATGGTTATGCATCTTCAGAAGACCTCTGCACACCTATATTACCTGTTGTTCTGTGGCATTAGAATCTTGAGGAAAGATTCTGTAGATGAAGATGGAGGTGGAGGGAAGGGTTAAAATATAGAATCATCTAAACTAGAGATGGAAAAAGTCATTAGATCATCTAGTTCTTCCTGATTCTGAGCGAAATATATATTCATATTCAGCTTAAATATTCTTGCTCTGTGATCCTATTAATGATCTCGGACCCTGTAAGACCTTTTCTGTGCTAGGGAAAATATGTGCTTTTTAAATGTGATATATAACATGTTGTAAAGTTCTAGTGCAGATAGGACAAACTGTAACTTTACCTCGATTTAGCTGGTCGAGATGAAGGTTCACCTCAACTAGTTAAATCAAGATACAACTGTAACTTTCCCTTTCCAGTAGAGCTGGTCAAAGATTTTCCATCAAAACTATTTTTCAACAGAAAATTGGGTTGTCGATTTAAACAAAATTTTTCACAGAGACTATCTGCTTTCCTCAGATTATCCACTTTTTTGTTGGAAAAAGCAAAGTGTTTTTGGCTCAAAAATCTTTGGTTTTCATTTTTTGGCAAAAAAAAAATCAAATATTTTCCATGGGGGGAAAAATACAATTTTCCAACCATCTCTGCTGCATACATGTGATTTTTACGTGTTGGGTATCATCTGTTATGTTTAAAAAACACACCTTCTTTCTTGTGTAGACATACCTTAAAGAGAGACATAGAGTGACTGCTTTATAAAAGGTTTCAGAGTAGCAGCCGTGTTAGTCTGTATTCGCAATAAAAAGTACTCTCTCTCTTCCTTGTACTGGCAGTGGGTTGGTGTTGCAGGGTCCATGGAAAAGGAGCAGGGAAAAGCAAGTTAGTGAATGTGCTGTTTAACACAATCTTATTTTCATTGAGTGAATTTGAAGCAATTGTTCAAGAATAGCTGATCTTTATGTAAAGATTAGCTTGTTCTTTGTTCTAAGTCTTTGTATTTAGATCTCCTCCTTTCCTTTTTCACAAAAGGTGATGGTAAATACCTGTTTCACTAAACTTACCCATGATGGGGCATCAAGTGTTATCCCCCCATTCCTGTTCTGTGTCCTCTGAGAAAATTAGTTTTCTAAGGTTCTTTTCTTTTAACATTTTACCTCATTGAGGCTAGAAGCACACGCGCGCGCGCGCGCACACACACAGAATGAGAGAGAGAGAGAAAACGAACTTTCAAAGGATTATTGTACATTGCTTGTACAGTATGAAGTTTCCAGCTGGCAAAAAAGTCAGAGCTTAAAATCTCATAATTTTCAGCTTTATAATATGAACCAAATGCTCTGACCTGTAACTAACTTAAAGAACATGCATTCCCTCATAACAATAAGATTCTGGTTATATAGGTTGTCGTAGTTATATCCTCTAAGTTCTGGAAACATTCTAATGAGAAAATAGTATCTGAACTGGAAAAAGGATATTTTATGGATATTACTATAGTTATACTTGTCATGATTATATGTTTCTGAAAACAGAAAATAACCAGCGACTATTAATGGCTTGTTTTCTTATGTTGTCAGTTTCCAAGCTGAAAACGGATGTTTTGTGGCTTCATTAATTAACTTAAAATATTTTTTAATCCTCTTTGAACAATGTTTTTTTTAATCACTTAAGCAAGAAGCATAAACATTTTGTAAACCCCAAGGAATGTTTAGGCAGACAGTTTTTCTATTCTGTCTAACCTGTTTCCTATATCAAATGGTAAATTATTCCAAAGTTTCAAATGATAGGCAGTAAAAAGGTTGATATATTTATCAACTAGTTTTGATAAATGTAAATACTGTAAAACAAACAAACAAAAAAACCCAAACTCCTCCTCTATGGAAAAGGTTTTAAAAAGAGCTCGTCCCTGAATTGTTCAGTAAAATGAATTTCTCTTTCTGCTTTGTTTTCATTTAGCTTTACAAATATTTGTGGAGAATGACTTGTCAGGAGATAGAATTAAGTAGGTGGTGAAAAATACGCCAAATGTCTAGATTCTTATCCAATAGTCAGATTTGCAGTATAAGTTTCATAGAGAAGATAAGTTTGTATGCAGTAATTATAGAACAAAAATCAGTAGGAACAAGTGCCTTTTTTGCTCCTTGCTCAGAGCTTGATACAAAAAGATTTACAAGGTCAGAATCTTGGAAGTTAATAATCTACTTACAACAGATACCAACCATCACATGTGGTTATTAAACACATCAATTCAGTACATCTCTATTTGGTAACTTTCTGGTCTCTTGCAGACATAAATATATAGCATTTTGATACCAAGGCTTTGGTTCTGAAAGGCAGTGGAGGTGGTGGTATGGAGATTGGGCAGGTATGGCAATATAAAGTGAGAGTTGCGGATGTTTAACTAAGGAGTACAGGATTTGCCATAGTGGATGATTCACTCATTCATCAAATCTGAGTATCCCACCTCTGCCAGTGGCCGTTACTTCAGAGGAAATGCATACACTTAGTAGTTTATTGTGTGAAAGGGGAAAGAGGAAGAAAGTTCCCTCCTTACCCTTATGGATGATATGTTTATGCTTTGAAGCAAGAGACACTACCACACTTACGTAGCATGAATAGCTATGTGTCATTAATGGTAAACTAATCAGCTCTTTTAACAATTCATCTCCACTTCATGACCTCCTCTACTGGTGAATTGCATAGGCTATGTGTACATGGTGGGAAGTATTTCCTTTTTCATTTGTTTTAAACTCAACAGGCATTAATGACATTGAGTTGATCTCTTGTTTTCAGATTATATTATAGTTCCCAGAAAATGAACTAATCTGTGTGTGGGGTGTTGAAATGTTTTTTACACAAGACTAAATAAAACCGTGTTAGTCAATTCAGTTTTTAAAATGACTCATTCACTGACATAACCATTAGCAGTCTAATTAAAGACACAGTACCTGCCTTTACGGATTCTGGAGTTGATCCTATTATATATATAGTATCAACCAAAAATAGCTTGTGTTTACCAAATGATATTAGTTATTACTGAACAGTCTTTTCCCCAGTTTCTTATTTCAGCTGTTTAAGCTCACCTACCCCCAAATATACACTATTTCCTTCTCTTCATTGCCTTCTGATTTTCTAATACACTTTGCGACTTCCATTCTGCTCCATTTTATTTGCCCTTCATTTGGTTTTCACTCGGGAAGATTTATTCTGTTAAATCCCCCATTTCAATAATGTTATGTAATTGGGACAGCTTGTGAGTCAAGATTGCTTGGCAATCTTGGCTATGATTTAAGTTTGTCTGGTTTATCCAGCGTTCAAAGCCGCATCCACTGACAATGCTCTGCCCTTGCATCTTAGAAAACAATGATCCCTCTAGAGCACCAACTAGCCCCGTTAAGACACGTGTTACATGGAAGTTGTTAGATAACTGGAATCACAGCAAATAACTCAATGTTAGTTTTGTTTTGCCCATTTATGAAGAAAGGGAGACATTTTGGCCTTTTCTCCTTGTATAGTAGTTTTTATATCAGTCTCCTGCTTCATTTTCTTTCTAAGAGCCCAGATTCACTGCTCGCTTTGCCGTAGTAGAAGGGTGGTGGTAAGGTTTAATTAATGTTTACACAGATTTTTGGTATCCTTGAATGAAGGTAACTTCACTATTGAATTTCCATGTGATCTTTGAAAAAGTTTGGTACATAATGACAAAATTAAAATAGCTGCTGCTGGAGCCAAAACTCTTCCCCTCATCTTCTCATTTATTTATTTATTTATTTAGGTGAACTAACAGATGCCAAAGTTTATGTGAAATGGTCTTAGGTTCAGGTGGTGGTCTTACCCTCCTCCAACCAAACTTTGCTCACATTTCATATAGGCAAAATCACGTCCTTCTTGGGGTTTCTTAATTAATAAGGTAAATAATACCTCTGAAGCACCTGGCATTGGCCACTGTCGGAAGACAGGCGACTGGGCTGGATGGACCTTTGGTCTGACCCAGTATGGCCACTCTTATGTTCTTAATAGTGTAACTGAAGTCCCAGCCAAAGCTTTCTCCCTAAGTTGACTGTTGCTGTGGTTCTGCCTGTAGAAACTCTCTGTCTCAGTGTGTAGCTTCTTTGGCCTACAGGGCCCCTGCCACCTCCCCATATCCAGAATGGATTTAATGAGATGCATTTGGTACAAATTTTCAGAGGACAGCAGTCAGCAACTTTATGTAAGGGTCTAACATCTGCTGTCAGGGTGGTTCAACAGAAGAGCCATGCCCCATGATTTTGCATCTGCTTTCCAGTCTTGGTGGAATGCTTCCGATTGTGACAGCTCCACAGTTGGCAGCCTTCTCTCTCAGCCTTCTCTCCTGGGAATGTAAAATTTGCATTACATATGTAGATAACATGATCTGTTTTCTAAGCTGACAAGCTTAGTTTGACAGTTGATTTGATTCATTTACTGAATATGCTGCATTAAAAAACTTGATTTTTTTAATATGTATATAATGTACAATAGAACCCCTTTTATCAGGCCCTCCCTTAGCTGGCTCTCCGCATTTACCGAACAACCAGGGCTCCCGGGCCAGACATGGGTGATCTCTCCTGTGGCAGCTAGCTGGCGCTGCAGCGTCGCATTTTCCCATTCCCTGGTTTATCCAGAGTTTTGATTATCTGAGCTGGCCCTGGTCCCAATTAGACCAGGTCAACCAAGTTCTGCTGTATGTAAAATTATAGCCCTTGAAAATAAACCTAAATTAATCTCTGTTGAACAAATGGAACATGTCATCTGTGCAGAGTGATTGTGTTTCTTTCACTCTTGGGTAAGGTCATCATAACTCATGCTTACAGTGTCAAAAGTTAAGGCTTTTTGATTATGTGAATAAACCTAATAAATCACCCTCCAGGGTGGGATTCCTTATGTTCTGGTACACAGTGACTTATGTCTCATGTATGGTAGCAAATGCTATAAAATATGACACAAATATTCAAACAGTGATCATGGTAACAATCAACTGAATGGAAAACTCATGTGTGTAACTGTCAGTAACTGAGTTGGTTTGTGGATTTGCTTTTGTGATTGATAATTTTACTGGAAAAGAATTTCGCTGCTAAATACCCAGGACATGGTTTTCAAAAGCAAAGAGTAATTTTGGATGCCCCACTTGAGAGATCATCATAAAGGGGCTGGATTTTTATTTAATTTTTTTTTTTCAGAAAGGGCTGAGCATGTGTCATCTGAAAATCAGGCCCTTTTAAGGTGGCTGACGTTGACCACGAAATCCCTAGTCAGTTTTGGAAATCTTGGCCCTACATTATAAATTTCTTGTTTGCCCTGATTTGTTGTTCCAGATAATTATCAGATCTTATTTCAATTTTTTTTTGCAAAGGCATAACATTCCCACCCTGAAACACCTTGAAAATATGTACCATTTCCTTTATACCTCTGGTATTTAGACAGATGACTTGACTGTCCCATGTGTCCCTGTAGTAATGCTGATTGATTGCAGTGATACTTGGTGGTGACAGAAGAACTGATCACCTGCAGCTTGCCCAGCTTATTTCTGAATTTATCCAGGAATCTGCACCACTGGATGGGAACCACATAAACATGCACTTGCCTTTCTTTCTTTCATTCCATCTTAAAATGCCAGCAAAGCTCTAGAAGCACTTTGTCTGTAGTGTTTTGTTTGAAGTCTCCCTGTCAGTTATTTGGAAGGAATAATTCGAACAACTCATACACACTGCTAGGTTATAAGTTAACTATAACCACTTGGACATCAATGTGGAAAGCTCAATGAAAGCTTCCTGTCAATGTAGAGTGGTGACCAAAAAAGTAAACAAAATATTCTGATGTGTTAGGAATGGGATAGAAACTAATCCTGAAAATATTACAGTGCTGTTATGTAAATTGCTTTTATACCCTCACTTGGAATGTTGTATTCAGTCTGGTCACCATGTTGCAAAAAAGATTTAGAAGAAATAGAAGGGTGACAAGTTCTAAAAATTAGAGGCATGGAAAGACTTGCATATGATATGGGACTGAAAAGATTACGACTGTTCAGTTTAGAGAGGACATGAATAAGAGAGGACAGAGTAAATGAATAAAGGAGGTAAATGGGGAACTCTTATTTACACTTTCTAATAATAAAGAATGAGGGACATTCAGTGAAATTGAAAGGCAACATATTTAACATGGATAGAAGGAAATAGCCTTACACAACTCACATATAACCTGTAGAACTCTTTGCCACAAGATACTAAGATAAGAGCTTAGTAGAAGTAAAAAATAAATAGATATTTATATTGATAATGGAACTATCCACAGTTACATTGGATAGGATAAAATGTGCAAGGGATATACATCCATACATAAATCCGTATACTTCAGGCCATAAGACAACCACTCACTGATCAGATTTGGGGAAAAACTTCCTCTGGGCAAAGACTATTTCATCCATCATGATTTCAGTTGCGATTGGCCATATTGCATGTGTTAGAGACAAAGGGGTTGGAATAAGAATTGTTGGAGACATTTGCATTTTTTATTAATTACTTTATTCATTAGTTCATCATATTAATCAGTGCAAGGAGTTTATATAAGCCAACAACTGCTATCTAGGTAGGTTGAAGGTTTTTTTAAATTACATTTTTCTGTATGCTGAGTGGTGCAGTATTTTATTTTTTGAAATATAAACTGTAATCAAAGGTTTATAAAAGTCTGTAGACTGACACACTGTGTGTGTGTGTGTGTGTGTGTGTCTAAACTTTGGTGACTAGTTTGAAAACTAAATTGAGATTTTTAAAAAATCTCTCTGGATTTTTGTATTTTTCTTTAGTGAACAAATGCTATAAAATTTTGAGAATCTGAAACTGGCACTCTCAGTTGGTTGACCGGTGTTTGCTAATTGTTTAAAACAAAGAAACGGAAAACCTTTTGGTTAAATACCTGCAGGATTTTTCTTACTGTAATGCAGACTTGCTTTTAATTTGGGAACTGTAAGAAATTTTATATCAGATGAGGACATTCTAAAAATCACTCTGTCCATTCAAGGAAACTTTTTTTTTTTTTTTAATTCTTGCTTTGTAAACTCTTATCTGTTGTCCAGAGGAAGCCAGAGATTTGTATGTCCCCTCCCTTTCCCCACCTTTCTCAAATGCCTAGTAATCCAGTATCTCCAAAGATGTTTTTAATAGACTGGGCAGTTAACAGTTTCCCTAAAATAAAACCAGACAAAATATTTCTAATTCCAAATTTGACAGTGCTCCAAAGAACATAGCTGTCATAATATTTGACATCTTTTACCAAAATGAGTTAAGAAGGCTACGCTGCTGGAAAATACGCCTCTTGGAAAATAGATTCCAAGTGCAGCACAACATTGTAATTGGAAAGTAAGCTACTATACAGTTATGTTTTTCTTCCCTCTCTGATTCTTTGATGCTAAAATCAGTACAAATAAATAATCCACTTTCTTATTGCTCTAGAAGGCATTCTTAATTAAAAACAACCACCATAAAACTGATTGATTTATTATTTTATAAACCATGAACATTTAGATCTTTTTGTTGATAAACAGACTTACCCAAATATGAGATTATTTTGATTTTATTGCTATTTTTTGTCTTTAGAAGTGATAGAGTTTGTAACATCAGCATGTGTCTACTGCTTGATGGAACAATACTATAATTTGCATTAGGCCAGTTGTAAAATATAAACTTGGAGTTATTTGTCCATGTTCTTTCAAATTTGACATTAAGTCTATGTCATACAGTAGTGAGATTAGAAATGTCTCTTGCATGACCACTGGTGCCACTGCTAAAGGCTCACAAGGCTGCTGAGCTGTGATCATGAAAGTCAGTCACTTCAAAAATGAAATACTTAATGTCCCTGTCATGGGGTGGCCACCACTCAAGTGCCCCCTTGTGGCCAGGTGCCTCTCCAGTGCCCCATCCATATTTCCCCCTTCAGGGCTTTTTAAAGAAAGCTCACCGTCTTTCTCTTTCAGTAACAGCCCTTCTTTGGGTCTGGTTTTCTTTATTTACAAAGTTCTAGAAAGCAAACACAAAAAGGAATTTCCCCAATCACTCAGAGTCCCCAAAAATCTGTCCCAGGGCATGGCTCCTACCTCAGATCCTGGGGGAACCAGAAAAGTTTCCTTCACAGAACCTCTCTTACCAGTCTGTAGCTTCCCTGCCCAAGCTGACTCCCTTGTGGCTTTTGCTTTCAGTTCTCTTATAAGGAACTAGCTGCTGGAGGTTCCTTTCCTGTGCCAGGTGTTTCTGGTTGGCTCATTGAGCAAGCCTGCTCCAGGCTTCAGGTCTCCTGCAGGCAGCTCCCTCACTCGCTCTGCTCTCTCACCATTCCATTAAAGGATATTGCAAGTTCTTTTGCTGGAAAGAAACACTTAAAACCCATCTGTTAAGTACTCTATTTAAAACCCAGCAACCAATTTACCTTCATAAAACACGGTGAGAAGTGTTCTGTGGGTTATAAATATTTATTCTTCCTGCTGTTTTTTCACTTTGTCATAGAATGTTTTAAAACAAAAACTGTTAGCTACTCTGTCTGTCTGTCTAGGCTCTGCATGGTTACGTACTGTGTTTTTGCTAAAACAGTGGAGGCAACACAAATTAACAAATCTTATTGGTGAAGGTGTGAGAATGATACCAAGAAGACTGATAGGCAATCACGGAAGTTAAACAAGTAAAGTCAGAATTGCTTGGACTCTTAGAAGCATGGGTGTCTGAAGCGTAAGAGGGAATGAGATTAGTGTTTGCCAAGGGAAAAGGACACTGTGTCTAAGGAGGAATTACAGTCAAAACTAGAAAAAGTAGTATACAGTACAATTCCAGTTCTCTGAATTCCCGTTATCTGAAACTAGTAGTTATTGAAATCCACAGTGCGTCCCCCATGCAGCCCTATGTTAGTTAAACACTTGCTAATAACTATAATAATGACTGAATCAGTTATTATAATAACAAACTTGAAAACCTGTCTCTTTCATCAACAGAAGGTGATCCAATAAAAGATATTAACTCACCCACCTTGTCTCCAATATCCTGGGACCAACATGGCTACAACAACACTGCAAATGTTAATAGCTTCTCAGTTAGCCTCTTTGTGCCTGTTAGTGCTAAGCAATGGCTTAGTATTTGTGTAGCAGTTTTGAAATTACCTTCAATTGGGGTTTGTCTATACTCTTGGGGCTACAGCATCATAGCTGCAGTGCCACAGCAGTCCTGCAGTGACAGAAGAGGGTTTTCTGTTGCTGTAGGAACTCTACCTCCCTGAGCAATGGTAGCTAGGTTGACGGAAGCAATCTTCTGTCAACCTAGCCGTGTCTACCCCAAGAGTAACGTCAGCATAGCTGCAGTGCTCATGGGCAAGAATTTTTCATACCCCTGAGTGATGGTCGCTATGTCAATCAAGACTTAATCTTACTGAGGACTACATCAATGAACCTACAGCTCAAAATAGCACTTCTGTTTATCTGAACAGCCAGTTGTCTGAAAGGTTTGGCTATCCCTCAGGCCATTGGGATAAATGGGAGTGTACTGTACTTGGCATTCTGCCTTTGAAATGAGACCAGGAGACTGAATCTCACCACAAATAATTGAAATTTAGTTTAAACTGGATTTAAACTTAGTCTTGTTTAGCTGCGATAGTGTCCTTGTGTTATTGGGTCTGCATATTGTACCACCCTCGATTCATGAGCAGGACTCCCACTGATACCTGTGTGCAGATCAAGAACAGTGAACAATCCTTTAAAGTGGAACTTAAATTTACTGCAGGTTTTTCAAATGTAATTTATTTAATGTAGAAGTTAGATTATATTTTAGGCCATGTAGTATTTTTGCTAAGACTTTCATTTTGATGAGGTACCAGCTTTGTGGAGAGCTTATTGTAAAACGAGCACTTGATTTGATTTGTATTCTTACATAAGTTCGGTGCATTATCTTAGTACATTCACTTCAAAGAACCATAGGCAGTAATTCAACCTAACGTTATCTGGCAAATATTCTCTAGCAAGGGCATTGGTGTTAATATCTCTTACTTTGTAAATCAATCACTCACAACTGTGGTCTGTGTTTTGGGAGAAATACAAACCATTTCCTACCCAAACTAACCAGAATGTCAAGAATACAGTCTTCCCCTAGCAGTGTCTCTTGCATTTCAATATTGGCCTCATTAGTTTATCCTAGGAGTACACTATATCAGAATGATATTTTGCACAGGATGGCTAATCAAAAAAACAAACCCACAATCCTATTAGTCATTTGGATGTTTTGTTTTGCAGTTCTTTCTGTTTGTCGAGGTAGAAATCCAGAAATGTATGTTGGTAACTATTTGCTTTCTTACCCTAGATGTGCAGGTTATGATATTATACTCATAGGCTTAACACGCTTTTCTAGGAGAGTAAAGCAGAAATGTCATTTTGAAGTTACTCAGTTGAAGGCTCTTTGAAATAAGTTTAGAAGGCTCCAAGACTATTTTTGTGCTCTCTTTAATTTTTAAGGAAATGTATTGACGTGATCCTCTGATGGTGTTATTTATTAGTTGGAGGGAAGCCATAAGAAAATTGCCCCACAAGCCTGACACTACTTTAGGTGCAGAGATGTACCTGCCAAGGCACCAGAGCCCTGATAGTCATTTTTTTAATTTGGGAACTGTGCCAATCAGAAGCCTCGTCCCCAGAGATAAAAGGCAAGTGACTTAACCCATTGCTTATGAATAGCTTTCCCTTTCTCAGAGACTTTTTATTTCCTGGATAATTTCATAAGGCTGAATTTGGAAAAGGTGTGCTTTCATTTCTGAGTCAGATTAACTTCCTGAGGGTGGGGAGATATGTTTCCCCAGAGCTGTGATCAGTGCAGGCATTGAATTGAAAGGTGCTACGCAAGGATAGCATTACAGTAGGGGTGACTCAGGTATGATGTGGGAGCCACATGTTTTCCAATAGTACTCCTAAAATGGTCCAGCACAATTCTCAAAGACTTTAGAATATTCCCATGTGCTGTCCTCTATAATAACTGCTCTCCTACAGTGTGAAAATCTCCTTCTGTCTGCTTCTGTTGCCATGTCCACGCCTGAAGGAGGAGATGGCTAAAGCACAAATTGGAAATAACAGCATGGGGTTTTTTTTCAGTAGAAGGGACTTTGGCTCTGGGAGACGTGCAATGAGCTGGCAAGCAAAATTTCAGTGGCTTGAGGAAGTGTGATGTGTCAGTGAGACAGAACAACACTCCCGGAATACCTGTGCCCCAAAGTCTCAATTCTATACACACCCCGTCCACATGTCCAGAAAAGTTTGACCATTCCTGTATTATGGCAGTGTTACATTAATGAGGACAAATGGTGGTGACACCGGTTAAGTTCAGGTCCTTTGGCAGTAAAATGCAGTGTGTCCTGCATGCAATATCATTGTGATGATGGGCATGCCTCAGAATAGATGAAATTTAGTGTTATATGTTTATACCAAATTATGATACTTCTGTGCAAGTAATTTGATATTGAGTGTATTAAAGTAATAAAACACATTTTGTTTTATGAGGATTTATTGCTATCAAGCTCAGTTGGATTAGAGAGAATGACTGATGGCCCGCAGTCTGGAGGATAATATTTACTACTGTTCATTACTTCACATATAAGAGACGGTTAAGTGATTGATTTTAATACTGCTTATGTGAAATCTGTAAAGGAAATCTGTAAAGGGAGTTGCATGGGACTGTAACATAAACATTCCCCAGTAGATGAGTAAGTTTACCTCATCACAGTGCTGTACACGTTTTCTTCAGCCACTGCCATTTTTTACTTGCCTGCTGTGCTGTTTGGGGTAGAAATGGGCAAATATATTCTTGCAAATAAAACTCAAATTTCCTTCTCCGATCTGCACCTTTTATTCACTTTTCCACTAACATTTGGCTGAAAGAACTGTGTATTCACCAGAATGTTCTCAGAAAGCAAAAAGCGTTGCAAGTGCTCGCATATGCATAACATGAATAAATATGCACTCACATCTGAAATGAACCCACAGCCTTTTAGAATGCTCTTTGCAAATTGGAATGGGGAAGAGGGAGATTTTGGGAGAGGAGCAGGAGGGAAAAATAAATGAAATGTTCAGCAGAGGGTTAGGATGGGTTGTATAGAGCGCTGTCATCTCCAGGAGAATTGGCAGAAGGGTCCCTTCCTTGGCAGGGATATTCCTGGACACCTGGCTGTGTTCCTGTAGTGCAGCCAGGCAACGAGGTGGGTGAAGCACTGCCCTGGTGCCTATTCCCTTTGAACCCTCTTTCAAGATGGCATCAAGAGATTTTTGCTCTGCTGCATCTTTATTATATTATATAGATTCTTATTCTGTGCCTTCCAGTCGTGCATTAAGCAACATGACTAACGTCTGTCACATGTTTGTTTTCTCACCCTTTTCACATGGCAAGAAGTGTGTGCAGTGCAGTTGGGTATTTTGGGGTTTTACGCACACATGCACATGTTGTCATGGGTCTATGTTAGAGAAGGCAAGGTCAAAGAAATATGCCTTGCAGTGGAAGGGGAAGGTGGTGAGTTTTGTGATGGTCTATAGTTCCTGTGGAAGTTCATTTCAGAGTCTCAGATTGGCACCTGAGAAAGCTGTCTTCTGTACAGAGAAGTTTTACCCCTATTTTAGAGAGTTCCATTGTGCCAGAGGAGCAAAGCTGTTGACCACATCTTCGTCCTGGAGCTTTAGTTGATCTTTTAGATATCCTTGGCCAGGCCCAAGCCAAGTCCAAGACTTTGAATTTGATATGAAATTCTGTGGGAAGCCAGTGAAGAGAGTGGAGGAAAAGTTTGAAGTGCTCACCCTAGCCCATAATAAATAAATAAAAAACTGGCATGTCTGAAAATGGAAGTTTATGCTCCGAGAAGGCCCAATTTACTGTACACAGGATCATGATAAAAAAACAATGGGGAAAGGGCACCAACGACAGAGGAAGACACCAGAAAGGATATGCGGGGGGCCAGTGTAATATGTGCACAAAACTCACAGGTTTATGTGGATTGGTGATCAGAGCACAAGTAGCAATATCTCTTTGACATTTATGGCGGCTACCAGCGTGAAAAGGTAGAAACTTGGGGTCAGGACTGAAGGATTAAGACAGGTGGAGAAGAAACAGCAAAGAGAGTGCAAGTGATGAGAGATGGAAGAAAATGACAGAGGGGGAGAAAATTTAAATAATTTATGCCTTACGAAGAATGCATTGCTTTTGTCTTATTTATAGTCACACCAGCCGCTCTTTTAAGCTAATTACTGTAAATCACATCAGTTGCACCATAACATACCAAATTGCTTCAACTTTTCCAAACTTTTTCTGGGAGATCTTGCCTTAGTAGTATTCTTCAGAAGAACAATGGGGTGAGGTAGCTTGTTAATACAAATTCTTTTATTGCCACTTTAAAAATGAAATGTTGGCAACTTGGAGGTAGGAAGAGTAATTATGTCTTTATAATTCTGGGTGACATCACCTTTTTATGCTGGAGAAAAAAATTGAAATTAGCATGAAACAGCAAAGCACGGAAGTGTGGACTGTGCTGTGGTGATCAGAGTCTTCTGTATCACTACCTCATGGCTGTTTCTTTGTGGATGTGGTGGCAGTGCAGGGCTATTCCAGATGGATACAAACAATTAAACAATGTGAAACAGATGGGTTGAGAGGAAAAGTGTGTGTGTGTGTGTGTGTAAGGGGGTGGGGTGAATGAGGAAGATGAGAATCATTTTGCACTTAAAAATAAAAGCAACCCTCAGTTTATGGGGCCTAGATGGCCCCTAGAGCTTTGCTTAAATTGTTCTTTTGAATCCAGGAATGGGCTTCTCAAGAGTAACCTGGACGGAGAGCAGGGGGACCCTGAGGAGAGAGGGTCAAGGTCCTCAAGCATGAGCAAAGGCTTCAACCCTGGTAGATCTGTTCGCTCATGGGGGCTGTAAGTCAGAGATTTTTACTTTTAATCATGTGTATGTATATGTAAGTGCTTTGTGTGTCTGTGCATAGTATATATGTAGATGTATATGCAGTCAATACACAGGACGGTAAACAGATCTATTTAATTATTTTGCCATTTTTTATCATATTTTTGGTAAATTCCTTTGAACTAAAACATTTTTATAAACTGTACTGAAGAATTTTGTGAATACTTTTGACATGTAGTGTAAATGTCTTGGGAGGCTGTCTGCACTAGTGACTTACCATGAGTTAACTGATGGTCAGTTATCTCAAGGGAGCTAACACGTTTGTAAAGGCTATCATGGACGCTCTCCAAATGTTTGTTTGTTCCAGGATACAAATGTTTGTGGTTTACTAGGAGAAACAATATATGTTTGTCTTCTGGCACAAAGATTTGGGGAGTGTTCATAGCCTTTGTTCGTAGCCTTTGCAGCGGTGTTCCCTCCCTCGAGATATTTGGCAATCTGGGGCACACAAGCTGGTATTGGCTTCTCAAGCGCTTGATCCTCCTTTTTTGAGTGTTTTCACCTTTCTTTACCGGCACATTTTCCCTCCCTCCTCCCATCACCATGACTTAGCAGCACATTTTTGTGACATTCTCTATTATATCATGACATTAAGCAAATAAACACATAACATTGGTGGGGGGGTGGTGGTGGTGGAGGAATGAAGACAAATTTCTCTTGTCCTACTGTCTCTTTCTTTGTATTTTTTTATTCTGTGTTGAAATGATGAGGAACAACAAGCAATTTCTGTGGAAAGTCTATTGTAGTTTCAGTTCCATCAGCCATTACTTGAGTGACCTTCTATCATGTTTAATTTCTTACTGAATTGTAAGATTTGTTTTTTCATATACAGCTAAAATAATCAATAAAATACTATAAATTTGCTACTGTTTATGTTCTAGCAGATCATATTCATGTAAAAATATTGCTTGGTTTTGCAAGTAAAACACAAATGTCACATCCTCTCATGTTAGCAAATTTTCTTTTAAGATTTATTTATGCTAAAGTGATATGAAGTATAAAAGCCTTGTTGAAAGTTACTAGCAGACTAACAGTAGCTGGGTCTTAGCAGAAATGAACGCTTCTATGGCGTTAACGTAATATTACAGATCATTTCTAACAAAACAACATTTGTGTAATACCATCAGCGACCTTTGTATCTAATTTAAAGAAAATTTGTACGGCTACAAAATGGAAGCTCTCATTTAATACAATGAAACATAATTTTGTTCTTTTTCTGTCGTTTCATCCAGAGACCATGTGCGTTTGGCATGGATCGTGAAAAATAAGAGAAATTAGAAGATTGTCAGTGTGTTATTTCATAGGTTAATTTTGCCCGTCTCCCTACCTCATTCTGTGTTAAAACTGAGGCTCTTGAAAACACTTGGTGCCTCATCCACTGAACTCAGTAGGCCTTTCACCAGGCCTTTAAAATGGGAAAAGAGGGTAAACCTAGAAATCAAATAATGGTAGCTGCAAGATTTTCAGATGTACATTATGCTGGGAGAGAGGTCAGAATTAAAATGGATGCCTCTTCCTCCAGTAACACAGCTACTAGGGGATGGATTTTCTTTTAAGCATTGCCAATTACATGAAAAACATACATTCAGTATTCCACAGTTCTGTTCAATTAAAACTTGAATTCTGATTAATGGACACTGGACTATTTCCACACATAATGTAGTATTTTGGAGCAAAGATTTTGTACAAATAAGTCTTCTGAATCGAACAACTTTGCAATTTAGCAGTTTCATATTGATTATGTGCTAGATTTTATTGCATAATATTTGAATATAGTGTATGGATGGTAGAATTTTTCCTTCTACAAAGAGCCACTGGAACATTTAAGCACACTTTTTAAAGACCTAGCTTCTATTTAACTGTTACACACTGTATTCTTTCTTTCTTTCTTTCTCTGTATTTTAGAGTTCCATGGTACATGCATGTAATTAAAAAGTTTTGTGTTCTATCATCATTCTCTTTTTCCTTGATTCGTTCAGTGATGCTCCCATGCATTGGTTTACTTATCAAAGCCCCTGTTTATGAAAATACTTAGTCGTGTGCTTGAGTGCTTCACTGAACTGGGGCTGAAATATTGTGTGTGTGTGTGTGGGGGGAATGGGGCATGATGAGTAATAGGCTGATTACGGCCCTGATCCTGCAACCACACAGATGCTCAACTTCATCATCATCATTATGGCAAATCCCAAAGGGATGTGGTCTCTTTGCAGATTGCGCACCACCTGGATTGACCTTTGGCTAGATCCTTAAGGTGGTCTGTTTCCATATATTCACTTTATGTCCATCACTGGCAATCTTGTCATGCCACCAAAGCTTTTGGCACCCTTGTGATTGCTGGCTGTGCAGCTTCATTCCTTGGTACATTAGCTTTGGAATTTGTTGGTCCTCCATTCTAATAATATATCCATACCAAGAAAGCCACCAACTCTGAATACATGCTGATTGTTGCTTGATTTTATGGGCGATTAATAATATTGTTTAGATAATATGGGTCATAGACTTGCCAGTTAATCTGATTGGAAGATAAGGTTTTTGACCCAGAATCAGGGTACACAGAATTTTCAGGGACCTTTTGGATGTCTGACAAAGAAACTCACACTGAGAACAAAAGGCAGCTTTAAGCCTTTTATTGAGATAAATGAGCAGTAATGGAATAGCTATCAAATAATCAATTACAAAAGCAGTAATAATGTTCTAGCAGTACAGGTGGTATTATATACTATAAGGTTTCTCAATTAATGTATTCTCACCCTTCCTTGATAACCTGGTGATCAGAGAAAGGACCAGCCTTGCCTTTGGCCTGCCAAGAGACTTCGATGGTCCAGATTCCTCAAGTCTTGAGTGGGAGGTGAAGAACTCAGAAGAAGCTAGAGCTAAAAGCTATAGAAAGACTATAGAAGCTAACTTAGAGTTTACTTAAAAAACTAACAATTAAGAACTAACAATGAACTAGCTAAAACTACCCAATATGGTGAGTTTCCCCTATTATAGGGCCTGAGCCCTAAGTGCCCTCCTTCCATGTCCAAACAACTTCCTGACCCATGGAAATGTTAGGGTACACTTACTCTGTAGGCTGGCATGTTCGTGCATATGAATGACATATTTGTAACTATTAGAGACTATTAGCTCATCCTCGCTTCTGTTATTTCTGTTCTAATGGGTTGTTTCCATGTTCTTTGTGGTGTACCTGCTAAGTCTGAAAAAGGCCATGAACTTGGGTGGCCTTCACCACCACCGTGTTTTAATTTGCCCACTTATCTATGTGAAAGGTCACGCACATATATACTGTATACTTAAGCTCATCACCACCTATCTAGGGTAAAGCTCTCAATCATATATATGTTAACTTGCTTTAGCTTAACAAACAGGATGTTGCCTATAGGTTCTTTGCATTACAGTTAAAATACTCTAATATAAATTGATAAACCTATTATAATAACAAATAACAAACCTATAGTGTAACAAATGATCAGACTCATAAGAAAAGATATATATGCAAGCAAGCAGGATAGCCCGATAGGCTACATGATGGAGGTGGTTGCTGAGTTCAGCTTTGAATATCCTCATTTCTGATCTTGTCCAGCCACTTGATATGGGGCAGCTGACAAAGATGAAGAGAATCAAAAATGTCAGTCTGTCGCTCTTCAGCATTCCTCAGTGCCCACGTTTCACTTCCGTACAATAGAGTTGGTATAACCATGGTTCTGTAGACCCACAGCTTTGTGGCAGGTTTGATGTCACAGTATCTCCACAGAGGCCACTGAAGGGTCCGAAACATAGCAGTAACTGCTAATATATGTGTCCACATCTTTCAGACACCCTCCAACACAGTCTGTGATGCTGCTGAAGTATTTGACCGTTGTCATGTGCTCAGTGTCCCATCCAGACAGGTTAATACTGAGCTGATTGTAATCTGGAGCTGGAGGCTGCTAGATGATAATGACCAGAGGTGTAATTTTATCTGGATTAATAACCAGACCAATGCACGCTGCTTCTTGTCTGACCAGATAGTTTGGTAAATTGCTGCAACTGATAGGCTGAGCCAACAACACAATATCATCGGCGTATGCAAGATCTCGAAGCAGAATGTTGTCCAGCTCCATGCCACTGAGAGCTGCCTTTTCAAGTTTATCCATCAAGCAATCAATGTCAGTATTAAGCAGTGATGGTGATAGAACATAGCCTTGCCAAGCTCCTGTGGAAATAGGAAACCATGTTGTGTATCTGCCATTGATTTGAACCTAGCTAAACTTCATGCACATGAGTAATTACTCTGAACTCAAAGGAATGCTGCACCTACATAAATGTTTGCAGGATTGTGGCCTAAAAAGGAAAGCTTTTACTGTATTAAAACCCAAACATCTTAGTAGTCATCAGAACTGAAAATATGAAAAAAGTACATGGTTTTTGCAAAGTATTGCAAGCAGTTCCATTGGCTTCTGTTGCCTTTGGTGTGCAGGGTTTTTTGTCTCCTCTGACTTTATGCTGCTTGTTTACTTGTTGCATTTCTCTCAGTATTTTCATTGTCCAAACTAGGTATTTTCAGTTTATTTCTAATCTCTTGTACTTTTTTTGCTGTCACAATTTTGCACTACTTGGATTGAGTTTTATTTTTATTTTTAATTCTTTGAAAACTTTGTTTCCCCACTGGAAATTTTTAAACCTGTAATTGGATTTAGGTTTTGTTATAGCTTACTTTAACTAAAGCTACATTTTTGGTCCAAATTTGAGGTGCTATTGTCACTTTAAAAATGCCTGTGTCTGAAATCAGTCCAGGTAATCAGCCATACCTTTCAACAGTGTTATGTTACAGCTGTGATTGCTTTTTGCTTCAAATTTTGTATAAGAAATTGGTAATTTATAATGGTCTTGAATTTATTTTAATGAAAAAAACTAAGTTGCAAACATGGGATCTGCTCCTACAAATAGTTATTAATTATCAGAGTGCTTACTACCAGGATTAATCATATCTCAAGGGAAATACAGCTCAATAGTAGCCTGGTTATCTTATTTTACTAATATATTTTTATATAGATCATGTAAAAAAACAGCCAAACAAAAAAATAAATAAATAAACCCAACCCTAAATTAAAATAACATTAAAATTGAAAAGTTAGGAACTGTTTGAACTAACATGCCCCTACACCATTAATTCAGTTCCCTTGTGTGTATACATTATGATATAGTCCTTAATTACGTGATCCCGTACTTCACTCAGTGCAGGTTGGATAGTGCTCACTGAATGAGCAACTGTTCAATATTTTCTTTTCTTCTCATTGTTCAGTGTGTGGACAGTTGACTGTGCACTATCCAAACCCTGCACTGAATACAGAATAATTAATGTCTTCATGGCTGTTTCTGTGGTGTTCTCACCATGCTATCTGAGTGCTTCACAAACACTTATCGATTTATCTTCACTCCTCTGTGATACTTGGGGAGGGTATTATTATCCTTATTTTACAGATGAGGAACTGAGAGATGAGAGAAATTAAAGCCAAGATTGTAATGAGTCTATTAATTTTTGGTGTCCAACTTGAAACAGTTAGGACCTGATTTTTTTCCGAGAGCTCAGCATTTTTTATAGCATTTTATACGTTCAACGTGCATCTCCAATTGACTTCGTTTGCAGTTGTGAGCACTTAGTACTTCTGCAAATCTGGCCCCAGGTGTTTCAAGTCAGACACCTAGAAAATGAGGAACACACAATTAGTGACCACCTGTGAACATTTTGGTTTAAGTGACTTGCCCAGAATCACATAAGAACTCCGGGGCAGAGACTGGGATAAAATCCAGTTCTCCAGACCAGCATTCAGCTGCTACACTACAAAACCATCCTTTCTCTTCCTGCAGTTCCCTTCCTCATTCATTACAAGCCTACTAACTTCTGCAACAAATGAGGCTGTGGTCCTGCAAACAACAGCATCCTTTATTACAAGGTCTTGATTCATGCCCTGAGCACGATCCATTCTGTGCTCTAAATGAAGCAGGATGGTGAGTATGTAGTATCTGATCATAATGTATATGTACAGTGGGGTCACGGTGAAGTTGCACTGGCAATCTTAATTCTGGATTTTTCTAACTTTTGAGCGCTTGTTTTGGCCACCTTGATTTTGCATAAAAAATGTTCTTTTAATGTTCTTCTTTTTTATGTAATTTCCTAATATTTAAAAAACAAACAAAATCCTGAAAGAACAAATTCCATCACATAGAACAACTACACTGATCCCCACATTAGTCATCAGCAGCACTGGGACCAATAGGTTTACTGCACAGACCCTAATTACTTGAGCTAATGGAGTAACTGACAGCAGTAGCAGGCTCTTAGCTTCTGGATGAGCCGCTGTAGGGGGATGAGACACACACTTTGCCAGTGTGTTTCACACATATTTTCTGACAGCTGAGGAATGTTGGGTTCAGTTCCAGTTTCTGGAGAAGAATGTGTTTAGTGGTTATAGATCCTTATGCACCATTATCCTCTGCCCTTATCTATCCCCTCTCTCCTCCACTACTCCCCTCCATTCTGCTCCCTACCCCTCTGCATTTGAGTTAGGCCGCTTCCTCCATCTTCTCCTCACTCTCTTGGTCCTGTGCTTTCAATATCCCTGCTCTTAATTCCAATGCTTGGCACCACAGCAGCCTTTAGCAGACAGGAGGGGCAATTACAAGTAAACTGTCTGATCAGCCCCTGCAACCTTGGGATGGAACGTGCTCAGTTGTTCCATAGGGATGCACATGGTTAATTTGTTGGTATATAGCAGATATGTGGGGATGGAGCATGCTTTGCACAGACAGAATCACTGGAGAATAATACTGATAACTTGTAACAAACCTAACATGGGCTACAGCATTTTTTTTTAATAATTTTTTTGTAGGGGTTATGACTTGGCCAAATCTGGGTGGATTTTCATAGGGATGGCAAAAGGCACATACCTGACACTAGGATGTCAACATCCTTGTCAAACTCCCAAGTCCCTGCTGCGAAGCATGGAAGTGCTCAAGCTTCTCAGTGAAATGATTAACCCACACTAAAAAATTCTTCCAAACAACATAATTTTACCTCTCCTCATTCTCACAAATGGCCCAGAAATGTTTTAGCTGACACTTTCCATAACAATTCAGTTTGAGACAAACACATAGCATGGAAAATTTCAGACCGAACTCTTAAAAGTTTGGCAAAGATTTAAGTAGCTGAGAACAATCTCATAATGGGAAGCATTATGGAATAGCCAAATCAACGTCACCTTTAATTAATCTAACAAATTAGTGGGACATCTGTCTCTTGGATTTTCATGTTAAAATAGCATCGCTCAACTTTCAGGACCTGTAGAATCTCTGCATGTCAATGTTTGAACTCTGACATTTCATCCTTAGGTGATACTGCATTATTATATAGTGCATTGTCGTGCCTTCTGGAGCCACCTATGTGAATAGATGATATTCTGTGTACCAGTTTCATCCATAATGAGGTGTTTTTTTTTTTTTTAAAATAAGTGACCATATCCTTCCCCAGAGAGAGAAATAAATAAATAAATAAATATGTGGCAAATAGATTCTGTAAAGTGGAACTAATATGATCCATGCTGAACTTTACTGTGACATCTCAGATGTTGTTGTCCATTCATATTCAGATTATAAACTCCTCATAGTAATGTGAGTTATAAAACCAACCTGTAGAACAAAGATGCTTGTAAACTAACATTGGGTTCTAGTGGTGTTGCAAATGTCTTGGACTTAGTGTTTCTGATATGTAATGTTGGCATGCCAAACATCATCATCATAAATAGTGTCATACAGATAGTATAACAGTTTTGTTATAGGTGGGCCCTCAAATCTGCAGCAAGCTCCCTCCTCCACTTCTCCCCTTGGTCTGATGTAGCCCTGGTTCGTTGGTCCTTAGGGCATGCTGGAAGATGGATCTGTTTGGACAGGCTGCTATGGAGAGCAGATTCGGATGGGGTTAGATCTGGAGGGACTAGGAAGGGAGATCTGTTGCCCATTTAATTTTGTTTTTGTAATTTTCAGGCAGGGGCATTTCCTTTTTACAACTCTAAAAAAAATATAAATCCATTGTTGAGCTGGAGCCAAATTCTCTCCTTGCATGTATGTGCTATGTGAAGTCAATGGGAACCTTATGTGTTTTATCTCATGCCAGCATTTTGGGCCTAGCTATTCACCATTCCTTTGGTTCAATTGGGTGCAAGTGACAATTTGTAGAAAAACTGAGTTTGGACGAATAAAAGAGATGGTGAGAGTTGTTACTGGAGTAACCTGTCAAGCAAAGAGGACTGGTATCATATATGGAATCCAGTCCAGGTCAGGCAATTGACTTACCACAGATAGGATTTAAATACCAACATTGAAGCTGGTGGCACCTGTACTACAGTGCAGTACGGATAAAGTGGGGGTGTGGAAAGAGGAAAAGGAGCCTCCCCCCCCACCTCGCACAGAAATATTTGCTGCTTCCACACACAATAACCGCACCTACTGGCAGAGTTGGAAAATGGGCCATGGTGGGGATGGAGGAGCAGATCTAATCGCATCCTTTCTCAGCTGCCCCGAACGTAGTCCCTGGAACCAGTACTGACCCTTCCAGACTCGCCTACAGCTTAAATATACCCTCTCCCAGAACTCCATCCCTGTGGGTGTTCTGGGTTCACAGGTTAACTCTTTAAGGGCATGTGATAGGTGTAACACACACAATGAATTTTAACACACCATTGCTCTTAACTGCATATGAAATACACAGATATAAACAAAACTTAAAAAATCCCACACACATTTTTACCACTCTAAGGCTTCTTTGGGCTGGGGTTAGAGTCCTCTGGGGTTATCCAGGGTCCTTCTGCTATAACACATAGCTTGTCTTAATCATGGAGCCTCTCTCTCTCCTTCAGGTCAGCTTGCTTTGAGCATGGTCAGCTTGCTCCTTCAGCTAATCTGAGCATCCCCTGCTAGAAAAGCATGTTTCTTTCCTTGTCTCCTGCCCAAAGCTTCCCGAGTCTCTCTGAGTTTGTTCCACTACCACACCTGATTCCTTTGACCTGCTGCTGGTAATTCTCCAGTCTCCAAACCCCAGCCTCCTGCAGACTAGCTGGAGGAAGTGGCTTCTCCCAACTCCAGCCAGCCTCCTTAGTAAACCAATTAATTGGTCAGAGTAGCTGCTAAGGTTAACTACTGTCAGTTGTATCTAGTCTGGGAGAGAGATGCTTACAGACTTGTCAGCAAAGGTGAAAGCACATAGACATAGAGACATTCCACGATACAGCAGTTTTCCTAAAAGCAACTTCACAATGTCACTGAGAATTCATAAGTTCCTCTACCTCACACAGTAACAGAAATAGTGAACTGTTTTTGCTCTTTCTCTCACCCTGGTCACACAGCCGCATTAATCCTGAATTTTACCTAATGCCAAAAATTAAAGCTTAACATTTTTTCCTGCATAATGCTTTCTTATTTTATATATACCTTTGCTCATTTGAATTGTGCCTGGAAACCCCCTGGAAACATTCTTTTCCATATTGCTAATACTTTGACAGAGACAGTTTTTGTCTCAGAGAACAGTCTTGCATTAAAGTCTCAATTAGCAACCAGATTCCATTGTGAAATACATCAGTATAAATTAATGTCATATTGTGCTAAGCTATGTTTGCCACCTGTTCAGAGCTTGCTATCTCTGGTTCCTAACCTAGACCACTGTGTTTTAGCAGTGCAAGCTTCACAGCTTCCTATGCAAATAGGTTTGTTCCAGACACACAGTATAACAATGTCATTTTAAGCCACTGGGAAAAAAGAGAAAAACGAGTGAAGGAAGGCAAATGTCAGAGTAACTTGAGGCCAAAAAATGAGCTTTGAAACTGTTATTGAGGTAATTCTGCAAAGAAAAGTCTGTCTCTTTTGAACTCCTGTATTCTGATCCTGTCATGTTGCACCAGTACTTGAGATATGAATATGCAATTGAGACACTGTGCTTCATCATTAACAGTCTTGATGCAGACTTCAATAGCATTAGGCCTTAGGTGAATTAAGTCAGTAGAATATTTATTATTCATTTCAAGGCTGCAGAATCAGGTCCCAAACCAGTGACATATTTAGCTGTTCCACAGAGCATTAAAAAAGGCTGTTTAGTCCATACCAGAAGCAGCAACCTCCCTGTTCTCAGTCCCTCAGCCCTGCTTGCATGCACAAGAAAATTAAATAAATCAGATTTAGTTAATCTGAATCAATTTGTCAACTCTTTATGTACTCAGATTTGAAAGCTCCGGATTAACATACCAAGGGAACAAATATATCAAAAAAATAGTTACCACTTCATTCTTTTCTACACCTACTGACATACATTCCAACGCATGTACTTTACTAGATAGCAGTTGTATGTATAAGGTCTTGCTGTACATGTAATGAACACACGATAGAATCTGATTCATTAAGAAACAGATGGTGCACATTTTTTCTAGAGATCTTTAATACATCAGTCAGGATGTGGATTACACACAGAAAATATATTGGCACAGAAGAGAAGAGGCAATTTGGCAGGGTCGACACAAATGCAGATTAAAGTGTGCAAGCTCTACTGCATATGAGAACCAGAATAAATAACTCATTCATGTTCACCGAACAGACCCCAAGACCTATAACTGGAATGTATGTGGATCCTTACATAATACATGGTAGCACCCATCTTTTGGCAGGAGGCTGATTAGTTATGCCCTTCATTTTCAAATAATTATCTTTTTTGTGACAAAATACTGGGATGAGTAGGAGGAAGTCTTATAGATTTTAAAAGTTGCAAGAAAATGTGAAATCTCAGTGCTGGGCAATATCTGTTTTCCCTTAAACCACTAGAAAAAGGGGCATGTGTCTCCTTGTCTGTAGGAGAAAACAGAGCAATCGTCATGATTAGTGAGCACATTTATAGACTGGAGTAAAAAGACACGCATGGCCTGAGTAAATTTTTGGCATCTACTTCACAGGATATAAAAGTTAGACTATCTCCTGCTTTGGAGTTCCCCTTTCTTGTATTTCAGAGCAGTGTATGATTAAGGTCTGTCACTTTACCCAGGCAGAGATAAGGAACAATATACCACAACAGCAAATCATTTGCGTAGTAAAAGAATGTGCCTGAGCTCTCAAAGTAAGATTCACACAAGAATCCTGAAACAATTGGAACGTTTTCATGCTTCACGAAGGCTGTAATTAAAAATAAAGCCTTTTCCTTAAACCCTTTACTCCTCTCAATTAATTCTAGCAGTGTCCTTCTGCCCAGAAACTAATGCACACTCAGTAGCTCTGTGACAGTTTGGGGAATCGGTCTGTACAACACGATTACACTGGAATGCTGAAAATGACTTTGTAATGAACTATTCACGTTTTGAGGGAGATCAATCCTAGAGATGACCATAGAAACCTTTTAGGGAACAAAGGTATCCTCATTCCAGAGTGGGCTTGTTTCATGGTAGAGGTGAGCCCAAAATGAAACCTTGCCTCTGCATTACCTTTGAAAAAATTTAACAGCCAAACTGCAGGTTGTGCCGATCTCTTTTCCTTATGATTTATTTTCCAGTGTTCTGTCCAGTCTTGATTTGAATGTCCCAAGCCCTTGCGCTACAGCCACTTTCCTTTGGATGCTATTATACCATCTAATTTAGATCTCACTGTCCCCCCTTTATGTACTCCCATTTCTCTTCATATTGTGGGATTTACACACTTCAGATAATTTTAGTCTAATTGCTGCATTCTTTGTATGAAAGGAGTTGCTGTATACCTAATGGAACAATTTCATGCAAAGCAATCAGGAAACAGTTTAGATTCAGAGGTCAGTTCTGTTTTCTTCTGCCTAATCTCTTGGCAGATGTACGCACATGGTACAGGTGGTGGTAAGAATGAATATCTGGACATGTCAACATAGGGACATAAGACATTTTATTTCAGTTTGGGAAGCATAGGTAATATGGATGAGCAGTGTCAAGCTAACAGCTGTACTAGGAGGTATGGGTATAATGTAAAAGCCTGAAGTGCCAGAATGAGGGCGAATTATGAGATGAACCTTCTCTTTGGCCCAAAATAATTATTCCTGAAATTAATAGATATTGTCAGTTAGTGTTAGGTTCAGACATCAGACAATTTGAGTGTATTTGTATTAAAACCATATTAAGACTAATATTACAGAAAGTTATTAGCAAAGTTAAATTTTAGCCACATTTAGTATTGACCAAAACTCATATTGCATCCAAGCCACACTTGTTCAAATTTATAATATTTGAAGCAATGAAAAAGTTAAAATGTGGATTTGCTATAATGTGCATGTGAGAACTAAAACCTGAATAAAAGCTTGCCTTCTGAGGAATAATTTTACTCCTATCCCCCATTATATAAAATCAAGTGAGATAATATCAGTGGAATAGCATGTTGTCAGAGGATAGTGGTCTCCTGCTGCTACATAGAAAGGCTGAAATACTTGGGGGAATTATGTGTCATGGAGAAGCCAAGATATTTATTTCCAGTGGAGCAGTCACTGATCCTGTGTGAATTTATTAGTACTACTTTATTTGTCTTATCAGTACCAAATGATTCATAGAGTTTAAGGCCAAAAGAGACGATTTAGGTCATTTAGTCTGACCTCCAGTATTTCGCGGGCCATTACATTTCACGCTGTTAAGCCTGCATTGAGCCCAATAGCTTGTGTTTAAATAAAAGCATATCCTCCAGAGAGTTGTCCAATCTTGATATGAAAACTGATGGAGAATCCACCATTTTCCTTGGAAGTTTGTTCCAGTGGTCAATCAACTTCACTGTTAAGGCACAAGTCTTATTTATTTTAATTTTAATTTGTCTGGCTTCAGCTTCTAGCCATTGGTTCTTGTTATGCCCTTCTCCACTACATTAAAGAGTCCTTCAGTGACTGGAATTTTCTCCCTGTTGAGGGTACTTATACACTGTAATCAAGTCACCTCTCAGTCTTCTTTTTGATAAACTACACAGATTGAGATTTTTAAGTCTCTCATAAGACATTTTCTGCAGCCCTCAATGTTTTTGTGGCTATTTTCTGCAACTTCTCCACTTTTTCAACATCCTTTTTAAAATGTGGATGCCAGAACTGTTCACAATATTCTAGTATCAGTCTTACCAATGCTGAGGTAAACTCACCTCCTTATTTCTACTCACTATTCCTTGCTGTCCTCCTCATTATTTATCACTCTGCAAATCTTTGTGCCATCCACAAATTTTATTAGTAGTGATTTTATATTTACTTCCAGATCATTGATTCAGGCCTAGGACTGATCCCTGTGGAATGCCACATGCGCCCTATTAAATGATTTCCCATTGACAACCGTTTTTTGAGATCTATCAGCTAGTTTTAATCCATTTCATGTGTTTTTTACGGATATTATTTAGGGCTAATTTTTTAATCACTGTCCTCTGATACTAAGTCAAATGTCTTACAAAAGTTTAAATATATTACATGTATGCAATTACCTTTATCAATCAAACTTGTAATTTCCTTGAAGTAAGTCAGGCCTGTCAATCAAATCTACTCTTTGTAAAACCATGTTGACAACCTTAATTATTAGAGCTGGTTGGAATTTTTCCAATGGAATATTTTTCCACTGGAAAATGCTGATCTGTCAAAAGCAAAATGTTTAGTGAACCCAATTTTTTTTTGACTTTTGAGTCACTGAAATTTTTGGAATATTTCATTTTGGTTTGACCCAAACAGAACTTTTTCACCACATTTTCTGAGAAAACCAAAAAAATCAGCTGTTTTCCCATCTCTGCTCCCTTCATTATACCTTGACTGTTTTGTCTGATCTAACTTTTAAAGTTTCACATGCTAACTGAATGAAAAGGCTAAAGATAAAATTTTCAAAAGCACCTAAGTGACTTAGAAGCCTAAGCTCTAAATCACAGATGTGGCTATTCAGTAAATACACTTAATGTACATGGGGTAATGCTGAAGCAAACTACTAACATATGCTGTACAAAGAAAAAATTGGTGACAACATTATAATTTTAGCAGAACAATGAATCTAAACATCTAGTGCAATTGTAGGGAGATTTTTAAAACCAGTGTACAATCTACAATAAGTTGGTATCACTTTGAAATATAAAAAGATCCCATAAAGGGCATTGGATAGGTACACCATATTGTTAACTTCGTGGATAGTAGAACCTAAAGCTAGTGGAGTCCATATAATATCCTCTATTCCAGGGGTTCGCAAACTGAGGGGGGTCGAGACCCCGCAGGGGGGCCTGAGGTTATTACGGGGAGTGGGGAGTCACGAGCTGTCAGCCTCTACCCTAAACCCCACTTTGCCGCCAGCATTTATAATGGTGTTAAATATATAAACAAGTGTTTGTAATTTATAGGGTGGGTCACACTCAGAGGCTTGTTATGTGAAAGGGGTCACCAGTACAAAAGTTTGAGAACCACTGCTCTGTTCAATACATATCTCACTGTAACACTTTTTTTTTGTGCTTTGTACAGGCTATTTTATATTTTGTTTGTCACTTTTTGAAACATTTTCGCTTTGAAATCTTTAAAAATGAAAAGTTCAGTGATGATTATTCTGACCCAGTACTACTTACTGAGTAATGACCGTGATTACAGAGCTAAACAGATCTTGCAGAGAATAGCTGATACAGACTAACATGACTACCACTCTGTAACATGTTTTGGTTTCACATTTCCTCATCATTTTGAATCACATCAACATTTTTTGTCATTCAGTATAAAAATAGAAATTGGTAATTCTGGCAGTAAGATTTCAAAGGAGCAAATACAGTATCTAATACACCTCAGTTAAAATGGAGTCCTTTTGACCCAACATTAGTTTGTTTATCGTGTACTTCTACTTTGAAAAATGTCTGAAAATGACACCATCAGAGACTGTTTGTTGTGTCTCGGTGGTTTTCAGAACAAATTTGCACAAATTATTTAAGTAAAATGTTGTTTTTTCTACCTGTCCTACTTGCAAACTGAAGCTGAACTGAAAGTCACAGTGTATTATTGCTGATTTATACATCATCATCATCCCTGTAAAAAAGATTCTCCCAGGCCATATTTTGCTACCACATCTTCAAAGAAGTGGCACAGGTGTAAGGGAGGGCGAAAGGCAGCATTGCAGTTGGAACTTAACCATTGTGTTTATAGAGTGAACTGGATTGCATTCCTGGTCATGCACTATCTCCACAACTGTGTTTACTCTAGAGGAGGAAAGTCAGCCTAATGAAGACCTAGTAAGGGTTAATGGAACACCACAAGGTAGGAGTATTTTCAGCAAGTGGAAAGAAAGTAAAAATATTGATTAGAATTGTAGGTAGGTGTTACAGTTAGTGAAAGAACTATACCTAATCTGGACTGAAAACTGCATGAGATCTGAGGCACACAACTAAAATTCTTGTACATGAATTCAAGGAGTCTGGAAAATAAAAAAGAGGACCTGGAACTACTGGTGCAGGAGGTCAAATAGCATATTACAGGGATTACAGAAACATGGTGGAATAGCACTCATGACTGAAATATAGATATTGAAGGGTATGTGCTGTTTAGGTGAGATAGGAATAAAGGTAAAGCATTTGGGGTAGCATTGTACATCAACAAAGCAGTTAACTCTAAAGAAATAAGTGATCATTTGGACAAAAGAGCCTGTTTGGGTTAATGTCACTGCAGAAGGATTCTAAAAGAAGTTCTATTAGGATAGAGACTGGAGAATAAATGCTACTAATACTGGTAGCTCCGGTTATTCCTCGATGCGATCGACGAAGGTTTTCTTCATCACTGGACCATCACGAGGTGATACAGTTTTAGACTAGGTTCTGGTAAGTTGTAAGGAGTCATAGAAGAGCTGGTCATAGGAAATACCCTTGGATCGAGTGATCAAAACTTGATTCAGTTTAAATTAAATGGAAGGATAATCAAAACCAGGAAATGAACTGTGGCTTTTTATTTCAAAAGGGAAGATTTTTGGGAATTAGTTAATGAAATCAACTGGCTTGAAAAGCTCAAGGACTTAAATGTGAAGGAGGCTTGGAAAATCTTCAAATCAGCTATACAAAAAACTGTCTGAAATTTGCATCCCAACTGGATGAACCCCTTCAAAAAGGTTATTAGGTGTAAGCAGAGAGCCTGGGAGGGAATGGAAAAAGGGATTGATAAGCAAAGAAAGTAGTATCTTGAAGATTAGAGAATGTAGGAATAAAGTGAGAATTGCTTAAAAAAATCAAGCTGCATTCGCTCTTGCCAAGAAATTTAAAATAAATAAGAGGGTTTTTTAAGCTGTATAATAAAGAAGAATAGCAGTAAGCCACTTTGGAGAGTGGATGGGAAGGAGATTAAAGATCATCTACATATAGCCCAAACACTAAATGAATACTTGGTTTCAGAAAGGGTGGTGATATGGAACATGGTCATGAAGGCAGGATGGCTGATGGAAATGGTGTATAGAAATAGAAATTCCAAATCTGAGGTGGAAGAAAAAGAGTTTAATGTGCTCAGATTGTGCAGACCAGATAATTTCCATCCCAGAATACTGAAAGAACTGGGACATGAAATTGCTAGTCCAGTAGCAAGAATTTTAAATACATCTATTCATTCTGGGGTAGTACCATATCACTGGAGAATAACTAATGTCCTACCTGTATTTTAAAAAAGGGGGAAAATGGGATCCAGACAATTAAAAGACCTGTTACTCTGTCCTCAGTATTATGAAAGGCTCTAGAACAAATTGTGAAGGAAAGGATAATTCATTTAATAGAGGTAAAAGGTAAACGGGATGTTATGCAACATGGGTTTACCTCAGGTATATCATGCAAGACTACCTCAGTTTCTTTCTTTGAGAAAACTGATTTTTTAGATAAGGGAAATAATTAGGTCTAATATACTTGGACTTCAGTAAAACATTTGATACAGTACCACATGGAAAATTATTAGTTAAATTAGAGATAATGTGGATTAGTACCAGAATTGTAAGGTGGATTAAAGAACTGGCTAAAGGGGAGAAGCTCTAAAAGGTGGATTGTTGGATTAGAGGGAGGTTACTAGTTGAGTTCCTCGAGGATTGGTCTTGGGACAAATCTGATTCAATATTTTATTGATAACCTTAGCGCATAAAGCGGGAGTGTGCACATGAAATTTACTGGTGATAGAAAGTTGGGATGCTTTGTCAATACTGAGGAGGATCAGAATATTGTACAGGAAGATCTGGATGACCTTGAAGATGGATGACCTTGAAGACCTTGGATGACCACTTAGAGTCGAATAGTAATTTCTGCTACCAGCTTGGGGGCTTATCAGTTGGAAGCTACAGGAGAGGACAGAGACCTGGGTGTGTGGGTCAATCATGGGATGACTAAGAGCCACCAATGTGATCCTAGGATGTAGTAGGCAAGGTATTTGCTGTAGAGATAGAGAAGTATTAATGGCATTGTACAAGGCACTGGTAAGACCTCATTTGGAATACTGTGTACAATTCTGATCACCCATATGCAAGAAAGATGAATTCAGACTGGAGCAAGTGCAGATAAGAGCCACTAGGACGATCAGGGGAATGGAGGGCCTATCTTATGAAAGGAGACTGGAAGAGTTGGCTAGTTTAGCCTAGCAAAAAGAAGACTGAGAGGGGATATGGTTGCTCTGTATAAGTACATTGGGGGTGGAGGAGGGGTAAACAGCAGGAGGAGAAAGAGCTATTTAAGCTAAAGGACAGTGTTGGCAAAAGAACAAATAGATATAAACTAGCCATGAGCAAATTCAGACTGGAAATTAGAAGAAAGTTTCTGCAGTGTAATTGTAGCTTTGTTGGTCCCAGGATATTGGAGAGACAAGGTGGGTGAAAGAAGGTGGGTGAAAGTGATATCTTTTATTGGACCAACTTCTGTTGGTGAGATTGTGTCTCTCATCAACAGAAGTTAGTACAATAAATGATATTACTTGACCCACCTTGTGTCTCTAAGAAAGTTTCTAACCATCAGAGGAGTGAGGTTCTGGAACAGCCTCCCAAATAGTAGTTGTGGGGGCATAGAACTGAACTAGTTTTAAGAGAGATGGACAAATTTACTAGTGTGATTGTGTGATGGGGGTGGCTTCTGATGGTAGGGGGCAGGGCTCAGTAGCCCAGGGGCTTGCTTTCAGTTTGTCTTATGTTCCTAAAAGCTCATGCTTCACGTGTCATGAAGGGAATTCTCCACCTCCCCCCCGCAACTGCTTTTTGTGTGTGTGTCTAGTCTTCCATGGGCTGTAATACTTTTGGCCTAATTTAGGTTGTTGGGTTTAGCGTGTGGGTGCTGGGTGGTGTTCGTGGCCTGTGGTATACAGGAGGTCAGACTAGATGATCTGATGGTGCCTTATGGCTTCAGACTCTGACTCTGGTGGTAAGAGGAGTGAAAGCTTATTTCTCACCAGTGGAAAGAGAGGAGCAAAGTTAAGTGTTTTATTTTCCACCTTTTACAAACAGATCATGAAATCATATGCAAATAGCTAGCATAAAAAAATAGATAGCAAAATGCCTCCTAAAATGTATTTTAGTTGATTAATGATAAAAGAAAAATGCAGCATTATCATATTAGTATTGCATTGCAATAAATGTGATCATAATCACATTTAAAATGCAGTAATTTATTATGGACTGTCATAGGGGCCCGAGTGTGTCAAGGGGGGCCAGCTTTCTTAGCCCCGTACAGGACTGGTACACCCCATCACACGATCATCTGGATTCCCTGTTGGGTCAAGCAGTTGCGATGTGGAGTGAGG